>NW_027271502.1:1805000-3062500 GCF_040938485.1 Diadema antillarum
TGTGTGTGTGTATGTGTGTGTGTGTGATGAGATCTGCAGTACTAACATCGATAATATCTGTTGCTTTAAAATGTGGGATTGCTTGAAGGTACTACAGTGTACATCTACAAGGCAACTGATTTCAGGGCCCAACTGCCATGCACGAAATTGAGAGTGTAAAACTCACCGCTATGTGTTTTGTGCGGCGTACGGTAATCAATTACGCAGATGCAAAAGAATGAAGTTTAGCTCTAAGAAAGCTGCGGTGGAGAACACTGTCTCAGATTAATTCCGCCACACGAAGGGAACCATTTGTGTTTGTAGATCGACATTAATAATGTCAACATATCTATCTAGGAGGGGAGCTCAGGTTACCATGATGGGACGCATTATAATGGATGCCAGATCGAGTGCAGCTCGCTGCAAAATCTGAGCCTCGTTGCGTTCGGTTGCATTATTCCAGAAAAGCTTTCAGCATTTGATGCATGTACGAGTCGCGACATTGCCCTGGAAAATTGGAGAAAGAGAGAAAAAAAGAGAGAGAGCATATAATTGTATTGTGGAAACTTGGGAAGAATCCCATGAGTGTGGTGTGGTTTCATCACAAGCTTTATTACTCTCGCTTCTTTCTTCTTCTTTTTTTTATTGGGGGGGGGGTAGTAATGAGGGAGGTCTTCTAGTAGTATGACATTGTTTTTTATTTCTTTCTGGATAACAAACTTACTCGTGACAGCCCACCTCAAACCACCTACTGATCTCAACTGGAAACAGCCAGACACTTGAAAGTACAGTCAGAAGCACTTTCAATCAATTCATTATAACGCTTGCAGTACGTCCCAGATTTGCATGCAGGCACTAAACTGAGACTTATGCAATAACATAGCGACATCCAAAGTCGGTGCATTCCTCTGAGCTGTAGGAAAAATGTAATAAGATTTATGAAATTCTTTTGTCCCGTGTCTTTGGATTGCCAATAAAGGAAAACCAATACACTTTCCCAGGCCATGTCAGCCTTCACTGTGTCAGATATGAAAACAAACGGAAAAGAAATTATTTTGATGTTGCCTGCTTTCGCTTTTTTTTTTTTTTTTTAGAGGACCAAGTGGATATTGCTTTTGGAGCCTACCTTTCAGAACCTCCGCTAAGCCGATGATGAGTTCTGTGGATGGAATATTAAGAGGCAATTCAACTATTCTTGCCTGCAGAAGAAGTGCAAACGAATGATCTTTAACTGCTCCTTGATGTCTTGGACTGCACTAGAGTTGCAATCCGTGCCAATAATGGACGCAAGACACGGCCTCACCTTGAGGAACATTTTAACGGGAGCGGGAAGGCATAGAAACTATGGCAACGGGGATTGGGGGGCGGGGAGTTAGGGGGCCAGGGAAGTGGTGAAGAACAAGTTGATGGGTGGATGATGCAAAGATATATTAAGATACAGATCAGGAGTGCGGAATTGTGTTTGCTGGCATGGCGGAGGGAAGGGAAACGAGGGACATATCTGTTCACTCATTACTTCTAGATGACAACGTACACTAGCGCAGTATGTGCAAATATCGTCGGCCATCTTGGAGTTTTGCGGATGCCTAACTCAACCCAGCATCAGCTGCAGGCATTGACTAGCCAAATGATGTTGTGCTTTGCAGAGAAAAGCAGATTACTTGCGTTACATCATGTGAGCTGACGAGACTTAGACTTGGTCTTATGACCAAACACATTACTTTTGTGGATATTTTTAGCAAGAAAGAATGAATGCGTATGCTTAGGGTATCATTGGAAGTGTACCGTTTGAGTTCATTGGTTTGATCGGTAGACATATCAGTGCAGTAGATTTCTCTGAGAAGGTTTCGCAGCTTCCCTCCCCCTCCTCCCACCCCATACTCTTGCCAAAGCTGTAGTACAGTGTCATCCCGTGGAACCCTTTATCAATTGCTACAAAATCAACTAAATCTTGACTTCCCTCGAACTGTCAACTACATCTTGAAATCAGAGTCAGTCCCAGAATTATCAGTGCTTTTCCACTGTCATCACACTTTTTTTGTTCCGTCCTTTTTTTTTTTCAAGATGGGCAGTCACACTTACGATCACACCGCCATGTTGGCACCGTGTGGAAGAATTGACCTTTTGCAGCTAAACTCTGCTACGCAAGTATAAACCAAGATGTTAATAAACCAATTGTTGTTTTTTTTTTTCCTGCTCAGAAGATGGGACTGCTGCCTCCCTTGTCTCTAGATCTATCTATCTAGGTGGCATCCCAGTAACGCAGCGGGGAGGAAGTCAAGTGGGAGAGCGGGAAGAGGCAAAAAAGGCTTCAAATGCATCTCTGCCAAAGATGTTTCTCCGCCCCCTTTCCTCTCCTTGGAAAGGCATCAGCCATCATATTTTACCCGAGAACAAGATTGAGATTTGATGGAGGGGCGTTAAAATGAAACCCGACAGAAATGTGCATTCAAAATAGCTGTGGCTACCTCAAAAGCCGTTGAACACCTCAGAGCGTTTCATTCTGGTTGATAGTTCAGTATTTGTGCAAAATGAGACTTTTTTTTCCTTTTCAAAGAGTCAGATGAGAAGTTTTTCTGCGAGGATAGAGCTAAATACTTGCTGTCCAATGGTGGACTAATCACTTCAAAATACATGACGTTAGTGGTCTTACTGAATGTAAATAGTGTTTATTTAAGCTAACTTCCAGGTACAAGAAGAAGAAGAAGAAGAAGAAATAAAAGTGTAACGGAAACTGAGTGTTTTTTTCTGGGAGAGAGTAGCAACCTTGGGAAGCAGCGATGCGAAAGTATTTGTCTTGATGGAAACGAGGCTGCCTGGGATAGGAGGATGTACGCTTCCCAAACAAACAACCTGTTGACACGTGCATCGATGTGCACCCCTGACACAGCCCCTGCATCATTTGCAAAGGTTGTCCTGGAGTTTGGGAAGGGGGGGGGGGGAGACAGGGTAGGAGGGAGGGAGTATGGGGGGGGGAGGGGCACGGGATCTGAGACAGCTGTAGGTGTAGGTTGTCTCAACCTTTCTTCCTTAGATGTCCCTTCTCACTCCTCCTCTACACCCATGTTGGTTTTTTTCCGTCATCCAATCCACAGCAATTTGATGCGCGGCAGTGATATTTTGATGGGGCAATGGCCCTGATAGGATCGTATGTCATCATCTCCCACTGATGGGCAAGTATTCCGTGCACTCTGTGATACAGACAAGTCGCCCATGATCTTTGAGGTCAAGATGTCACGCTGTTGATTTTGTAATCATCTGACATCGGCTCCTGGTGGATGAGCCATCAAAGAAGGCAAATCTGTCTTCAGATTCAAGAGATAGAAGCACTCAACTTTTTTGCAGGTCTTGGTAGCTGTATTAAGGTATGCCTATATTTTCTAATGTAGTTTTGTTTGTGACTGCAATATCTTGTATGCTGTATGAATGCACAGTACTTTCATTTTCTTGAATTTCCCAAGTAGAAGGTATTTTCGATATCTTGCAAGAATGTTACATCCCGTAATACAAATGTAGTGTGCAGTGTTTTCCAAGTTGGAAAATCACTCACTTTCCTCTTTTAACCTGCTGAGGACAGGCTGATTTTGCTACAACACACATTTCCCATAGACACTTACCCGAGTATACTCGGGACTCGTCCTCAGTGGGTTAAAGGGGCGATACTTATTCCTCATTCCGACACTGTGGTTATTGAATGTGAATCCAAATACGCAGAGTGTTGTCTTACAAGTCCCAATTGGTGAAACACTTGCTGTATATCTTATGTTGACTAATGGCCATTGATTTATTAATGCTTTCCCCCTCCCCTTGAAATGGAGATAACAATATGAACGTGTTTATGATTTTCCAAAAGCGCAGGTGTGATAAGAATAATAATAAAGGATCAGGAAAACCACTCTGTTGCAATAGTAATATACATGTTACAGCTCTAACTCATAATACATTTATGTGTATTTGATTAGGATGTCTCCGTAATCTTCTCCTGTTTAGCTCTGCACAGTTTCCTTTCTTTTATCTCCTTCTTTTTCTCCTTCCTTTATTCTTCTTCCTTTATTCTTCTTCCTATATTTCTTTTTGTGTGTGTGTGTGGGGAAGGAAGGGATGGGGTACTGGTGTAAAGGTAAGATAACACAGAAGGAATCCAATGGCACTTGTAAAAACCAGTGTTCATCCCTTTGTAAATGAATTGAGTTCGAGCAGTGATTCCACATCAGCAGTAGATGTGCTGACATGTTTACAACATTTTTTCGGCGGCGGAGACTTCGCCTCGGACCCGAGGCCACGAAACACCCCGGTATTAAATGCTCACGTAATTCTCTTCCTGAAAAGTTGCGGGAGAGACAACACATTGCTCAGCATCTCTTCAGCATGTAAGGAATACCGGATGTGAGTGGATTGCAAGGTTGATGATGCGAAAATGGTCCATTTAGTGGGGATTCTCTTTTCTAGCTCTATCTCATCCTTTGTCTCGTTTCATTTTTTTTTCTCTCACTTTTATCCTTTCTATCCCCTTTGTCTCTTGATCTCTCTCTTCTTTCACTTTCTCTCCTTTATACCTTCCTCTCCTTTCTCTCTTTGTCTTATCTCTTTCCCTCCTATCTTCTTTGTTCTCTTCTCTCCTCTCTTTTCTTTCTCTCCAGTTCCACTCATCACTTTTTTTTTTCATTCCATGTTATTTGCACAGCGTAGCCCTTTCAATAAACAAACAAACAAACAAACAAACTGATTTGCAAGAAGGGCTGCATAAAAACAGCACACAATACTGTAAAACGAGGAATTTTCGCGTGCATTTTAATTTCGCGAATTTCACGAGCGCCAAAATTTGCGAAATTAAAATGCACGCGAAAGCTTTTGTCTACACTACATGCATTGAATGCCAGTAGCAATTCGCGAAAATTTCATGCCGCGAATACATCATGTTTTACAGTAGATACAAAGTTACATACAGAAAATGCAGTAAACTCAAGATGATACATATTACTTCCAAACTGAATACAAAGTTCTGATTATACCACCCCCCCCAAAAAAAAAGGATAGGTTACAGACAAAACATAGTTCACAGATAGACTTTAAAAAAATCACTCACCTCGTGGAACCTGCTTTTAATACATCAAAAGGGCTTTATATGAAGAAGCACATTCGACTGATGCATAAACATTGTGTAATGTTTTTGTTCTCTTTTTCCTTTTCTTCTTCATGATGTAGATTTCTTCCATTCTCCTTTCTCATCAACAAATTTTCTCCGTTCTTTTCTCAGTCCTTTCTAATGTCTCACCTCTCCCTTTTCTTTCTCTCTGGAAGATAGTCGGGAGTGGATCAAGCATGCACCTGTTTTGTATTGCATCCCCCCCCCCCCAAATGAAGGATGACTCATATGTAGAGGAGGAAATCAGGGAAAGGAAGTTGGGCATAATGATAAAAGCGTCGGAAAAGTGTTGAGTTCATCGGCATGTAGTATGGCTAAGAAATAAATACACATAAATATATGTCATCTCTCTCTCTATATATACAGTATATATTATATATGATTATATGTATATATATATATATACACACACACACTTTCAAATTTATGCATGCATGTGTGGGTGGATTGAGGCATATATATATATATATATATATATATATATATATATATTCATATGTTTGTATGTATCTATGTAAGCTAAGAAATGTGCTCTTCATTGGAGGTATATCAGTTCCTCTTGAGAGTAGAAATATATATTCCCTCCCATTTTTACAATGGCATGGTTTTCTTTCTCTTTGTTGTTCGTTTGACTGTGAATTGTTTTCATGCCATTGTTATCAAAATCACTGGCAGAAGAAATTGTGACATATTTCACTCCATCACATCTAGGAGTCTTTATTGCTATATTGTCCCCCACCCCCACCCCCCCCCCAAAAAAAAAAGAGGAGAAAAAAAAATACAACAGCAAGAAAGATTTCAGGTGGATGAGGAAAGAAGATGTCTACGCAGGCCACAGAAGTAGCCAAAGAAATGCAGCATTGCACAGTGGCTGTACTGCTGCAGGAAATATTCCTCAGTGCTCATTGACTGCGGGATATATTATTCTCCTCACATACAATCCACAGATAGAGTAGAGGCACCATGCAGTAGTGTATGTGGCACCACAGCGTTGTTTGACTTTGATACAAATACTGGAAGCACACAATACATGATGACAGTGTGTATGTATGGTACATATATATTTCCACGTAAATTCTAGCCAAGGTCTTCAACGCGAATTGATGTCGACGTTTGTTATCAATATCTATTCACGGTGCCGTCGTCGTCCTAAGACTCCGCCAGGAAAGGTCTGTTCCTTAATAGTCCATTTCTCATACTAATCAGAAGACGATGACAGGCAGGGGTAAGGGCAACCAGAGGTGTGGGGGGGGGGGGAGGGGGGAGGGGGGAGGGAGGGGGAGACAAAAACAAAGACTAAAGAAAGAAAACAAAGAGTGTGTCAATGAAACACTTGTCCAAAGACATTTCATTTTCCAAACTACTTTTCCTCCACAGCAAGGATCCCTTTCAAGCTTTCTTATACCTGACACAATGAATTTCAGGTATATACGATCACGATTGAGAAAACAGCTGGTCCTTGTAGATCTTTTATGAACTTTTTGATGCATTTGTTTTTGTCCCTCTCTCAGAAAACCCAAGCTTTGAAAATCACAATGGTCTCCCTTAAACGGTCACTTTGAAATTCAGACTGTTTTTCACTTGTCTGAAAACAAGAAGTATCAAGATAGATAAATGAGTGAAGCCAAAATTTATCTTCCTTACCATCTCACTTTCCATTCACAGGAAATCTGAGGCATGGGATATGATTCCAGCTTGTTTTATTAATGTGGCGATAGTATATCTTCCTCTCCATCTCTCACTCTCTCCTTTCATATACCCATATATATCTCTCCATATATTTATATATATATATATACATATATATATATATATATATATATATATATATCTGTCAGTCTCTCTGTTTGTCTATCTCGTTCTCCCTCTCTCACACACAAATAGTCTCTCTCTCTCTCTCTCCCTCTCTCTCTCTTTCTCTGACATATATCTCTCCATGTATATATCTCCATATATGTATATACATATTTATCTCTGTCAGTCTCTCTGTTTGTCTATCTCTCTCTCTCTCTCTCTCTCTCTCTCTCTCCTGCACACAAATAGTCTCTCTCTCTCTTTCTGAGGTGAAGATGGCAGGGTGAAAGCACGCACTTTGGGGTGCATTTGTTGGCACCCCTGGGCAGAGTGGCGAGTTCATGATTTGGCAGAGCTGTGCTTCTTAATAATACTGCTCAGGGTGAGCTGTTTAGGGGGATAGGCATGTGACAACAGTGAGGAAGAATTCATGTAGCGGTAAATAGTAGCACTATGGAGTGAAATTGAATATTGTCATGCTGTAAGTGTAAAACGTGCAGTACTTTATTAAATAAACGGACAACTTTAAATGATATGCATGGAATTAGATGTGAAGAGTGAAATATTCCTTTTCATGATAATAGTATTCCCTCTTCTCTATGAATAGGTATAAGTCAAGAACTCTTTCAGTATGTATAGAAAAGTGAAAATATGTCGATTTTTAAAATATGATCCATAATGACGTCATGAAATTAGTAGTGTTCTTATTCCGCAATGACAGAATCTAAACTTTATAAATTCATAGCTTTAGAACAGATTGTCTGATTTTCCTCAACTTTTACTGATGTGTCTTACTAATATTGCTACTTTCACTCAAGCCACGTTATTATACATTTAGGCTTTGGTTTCCTTTGAGCAACTATCCAAATTGAGTGTCTGCCCTGAAAAGAAGTAGTCAGAAATTGATGCTTGCACAGTTACAGTCAGTACATAACCTTCACATCAGACTGTAGCTTGCATGAATCAGTAGCAAGGTTAGACTAATGGTAATGTACCTACTTGTAGCTGCTTGCATTCCTCCATGACCAATTTGCAAACACATTACTTTCGGATGGCACTTTTTCTTCCAATAAACTTGTAACAAGGATTGATATGTACACTGCACCATTACTTAGATATGTCACTAACAAGTTGAGACTTTGTTGATACCAGTACATAATTCCTCAAATGTAAGTCGCTTTTGGCAGCACATTTTGCCGTAGTAAACTTGTAAAAAGAATTGATACATGTGCAAATGTGTATGACAGCATATTTCACTATTGGGCTAGGCTGAGCTCAGCATGCCTGTGAACGGCATGATACATTGTTGCACAATGAAACATACTGGTAAATACTCTTTCATGAGAATCTAAAGGTGAATATATAATGCTGAAAGGTTCTTCAATTATACCCATGGCTACATTTTTGACATAAATCTGTTGAACTTTTGACCTAGTTTTAGATAGATTCCATTCAAAGTTGTTGATTTCAGGAAACATTTGACGAAGAATGTATCCCATCTGTTTGATGTGTCATCCTGTTTAAGCAATGCAAATAATGAGCTTTGGAAATATCACTGTCATATCGTGTTCGAGGAGCATTCCTGCTGATCAGAGTCCTCATTAACGTAATCTGCATGGTATGTTAGCTAGCGACATCACAGTCGTAATACTGAGTTACTTTCTATAGATGCCTATTGAATGCTATTACTGTTAATAGATTTTATAGCCCTGCTGATGTTTTCATGGTCATCTTTTTCCCAGTCATTATACTTGGATAATGCCACACGGATGATTGGGCATAGAGAGATTTTGTGTCACTGTGTTTGTGCAGCTTAAATTTATCTCAAGGGTAACAGAACTACCCAGTCTATCCGATACTGCAGGAGGCGTACCCAGGAAACTGATGTATGTCTTCGCGTCCTGCCCACAGCATATCCAATGCCTCCTCGATGAGAGAATATATGTTTCATTTATTGAGATGGGATGTAATACACGGGGATCTGTCAGCCTGCCATTTGAGACTTCCACCGATTGTGGTTTGGTATGCAAAATACCGGCAGTCGTTGGATTGAAATGCATTCTCCTTCCTCGGTATAAAACATTTGGCCTTTTGTTTGATGTGTTTTATGCATGCAGTATTGCTTGTGCAAAGCACACATGTCTGTGAATTCGATATGGCTTTTCTCCCCCATTACTTATCCTGAAAAATCCCACATGCCCCCAAGAATTTTTTTTTTTTAAATGTAAGTGTATCGATGACAGCACGGAAAGAAATATTGATCTGCACGACTCAATAATAGTTCAACAAGCGTATACAGTTGACCATGCCTTGAGCAGTTAGCTTGTCTGCTTTAGAAGGATGATTAATTGCAACAAACCAATCAACAGAGGTTGCGAGAATCGGAGAAAAGAAAAGGCCTGGGCGGAGGGAAGCAAGAAGAGACGTAGAAACCCATCGAAGACGTCGTTGTGTGCTTTCACGTGCATTTGGCATACCTTGAGCCAAATTGAATCCGTCATTGTAGCGTATGTCCAGTCGAATAGCTAGCCAGTATCCCTAACTCTCCCTGTCACGGAAAGAAGGGGGAAACATTTGCGATGTGTCTAATCTACTGATCTAGTTTTGCAACTCAAGCCCACCCACTCTTGTTCAGTTGAATTCCTCTTCCTCCCCCCCTCTCTCTCTCTCTCTCTCTCTCTCTCTCTCTCCATCTGTCTCTGTTTTACAGTATTCTCCCCTAACTCTCTTTTGCCTTTTACTGCAATTTTTCAAGTAATCATTAACTAACCCTTCTATTTTAAAATTCTTTGTATGTTGGTACTAATTTTGATTTCAATACTATCGATACTTCTGTTCCATATATTGTGTTGAATAGTCAAGATTAGTAGATTTTTTTTGTTGTCTGCCAAGGAGGTTATATTTTAGTCGCCATTTGTTTGTTTGTTTGTTTGTCTGCAAAATTATTCAAAAATTTGTGGTGAATTTGGATGAAACTTACAGGAAAAGTCAGTAATGACACAAGGAACAAATGAATAAATGTTGGTAGTGATCCCGGAACTTGTATTATATTTTTGAAAGGATTTTTTTATCTTTTGGCAATTTGGGGTCAATGAACTTGGGAGTCAAGCTGCGCATATGTGGAAGGTCAAGAACATCACTGAGAAAAATGTTGATTCATATAAAAAATCATGGCACAAAGTCAGTCAAACGTCCACAGAGAAACAGATAATAACAGAGTGAATGTATCGGTGCTGTCATTTTACTGTTTAAATCTGTATATACATCTCCAATCCAAACCTACTGCAGGGTCAGTGTCTACTTTATGTCTGTTGAGACAGCCGAGTAGCCACATTGGACTTGATGTGCATTTGATTTCACAATCCCTTGTAAATGGATGAGCACAAATTGTGGTTCAAAACATCCCATTTCTGCATTCGACTGTGCATGCTTTTCAACATGCATTCAATCTCCTCGACATGTGTATGCCTACAGTTCAGTCAGCTAGAATTAACCATGCCTTCCATTTGTCGACACAAACATATTCATCGCTTTTGATATTCAAAACGTTTCTTTTCTTGTGCGGCTGCGACAGCATGGCTTGAAGACCCTGCAAACTACTGTGCTCTTTATTTCCTTTTTTTCTTACCCCCCGTGTCGACGTCAGTAACCGGGCTAAATTTAGACGTCAATTTTCGAGCGATGCAAGTTCACGATGCATCTGGAAGGAGTCTAGGTAGGGATCCAGCTCAGCTCTGAAATCAGATTTCTGGGATTGCAAATTTATGGTTATTTGTGTGTATGTGTGTGTGTGTGCATTGGAAAGCAGTGGCGTGTATGAGTCATGATAGCGAAATTGAGAGAGAATGCGGAGAGAAAATTAGCAATGAAAAGAATTTGAGGGGAATGTGGAATGCGCCAAATTGGCTGTCAGTATGTGCGAACATTCACTTTTTGCACATGTGCATGGTTTGCTGATTTGCAGAACATGACGTCACAGCAGTGAATCAGTGTTGGTCCCAGGGCAGAAAGTCTGCGGCATTCCAGGCTTAATTGTTATGCTTTTCCCGCCATTTTTTCATTGTCCATTTGCCCACATTGCCCGAGGCTTTCGTTTGTTTTGCGGCTGGCATTTCGATCATTTCACTGCTTCATTCTGGTCAGTCAAACATACAGTAAAAGAGGCAGAATGGGGGATGATGAAAATTAACTCACTGAAGACCAGTCCCGATATACTCGGGCAGGTGTCTATGAGAAATGCATGTTATAGCAAAATCAGCTCGTCCTCAATGGGTTTTAAACTATGTTGAAGACTGCTGTGGTGTACCTGGGAAGTATTAGGAGAGAAATTTTTATCTGGAGTGTGTGTGTGTGCGTGTGTGTGTGTGTGTGTGTGTGTGTGTGTGTGTGTGTGTGTGTGTGTGTGTATGTGTATGCATGTGTACAGACAGACAGACAGGAATATGTATTATACATAATATCTGCAAACAAACATACATATATGCAAATACAATTGTATATATAGATATAAATGTATAGCTGTGTTGCCTTACATATGTACCGCCAAAGAAGGTACTTCATGGAAGAACTTCAGAACGTTAGTCTTATTGGATCCAGTGTTCAAAAAGAATATATCGAGAGTCCAGATGCTTTTTCAATCAATCCTCTGCCTGTGATATTCTGCCTGCTTTTCTTTTCCCTTTGCTTTCTCTCTGATTCATGCTAATCAGAGTTATAGAGGGGACGAAAATTGCAACCAATAACAGTTTGCTGCGCCAGCGAAACCCGCAATCCAATCTGAGAACGCTAGAGTTTCGTCGAAGTGAGCTGCATTGCCCTGCACTTGCATGCTCCATGAATATTTCATGAGCGGATGATTGATAAGTGTGGAAGTAAACTTTTTGAAGTAGAATAGAATAGAATAGAATGAGTTATTTATATACATTATGTAGAATCATATCCCTTTCCCCTTTTCTCTCTCTTTCTCTATCCCACCTCTTTTCTATATATCTTTTTCTCTATGTGTTTATCCAGACTTAAATCTTTAATATTCTGTAATTATATTTGCTTTTGGCTTTGGTAATGGTAAAAAATGTTAACTCTGATGTGCAATAGTTAATTTTTTTTTTTATGTTTGTATATATTTGAATGTATTCATGCTGGTTCATGTTAGTTGTCCGCAATTTTCAGCCTCTGGGCTGCAGTGGATGTTATTGAATAAATACCTTTCAATAAATATGGCCGCATCTTCTTCTTTTTTTCTTTTTTCTTTTTTGCAGTCACTAGCGGTACAACACTTGTATGTGACATAGATTGCTTGAAGTTAAATTTTGCTTTGTGTTTGTATCAATCTTTGGCAGTATCCATTAACATGTCAGTCTTTTTCTCACCCTAAATAAATTTACAACAACAACAACAACAAAATCTGTGTGTGTGTATGCTTGTGTTTGTATGTGTGTGTTGTGTGTATGCATACCTGTGTTTGTGTGTCTGTGTCTGTGTATATTCATCTACAGTTAATAGAAGGAAGATAGCTCGGTTTGAATGTGTTGAGGTTATCACAGTTTAACAGGAAACTGACATATAATGCCTCCCATGCTAACGTCACTTTTTGTGTGCTTGTCTTTATTGAATAGGCCACACCCACTAATGTGCTTCGGAGAAGTTGGGTTTGTTCTTGTCGGTGTTTTGGGTTTGTTTGTTGTTGTTTTTTCTCGTGCTGCTCTTTAGACTGTAAGCTGACGCCCAGTATTCATAGAGGAAGAGTGCTTCCTAGACAAAACCACAAGAGATTACTTTTTTAAATCTATTTTTTCCCAGCTTTTTCATTGCTGAGTTGGCTCGGTCAATCAACATCTAGCTCAGACTACTTGTGGGTTTTTTCCCCTTCTTCTACTCAAATGAGTATGTGTGTGTTCGGCTGTCAGTGATATGTTATGATATCAAAGTATTTTTGGTCTTGGCTTGCGGACCTTTAATTCTTTCCCTATAAGTAACGCACTGAGAATGCAAAAAAATGGGTCTAATTGTAATATGTGCAAAGGAAGCAGATACAAAATACACTTAAAACAGCAACATGAGGAAACTTTTCTTTGTAGCTTTAATCTTTCATCCTTCCGCTTTTGTACATTTGGTTGTGTTCTTGATAATGGGCTGCTTTTATTCATGGATGAATTCTTAAGAAGTTGACAGATACATCACAATTTATATTACTGTCTATACCATTGTTCAGTAACATCTGGTATTTGTGTGTAATTATTAAAGTGTATCTGTTTTCATTTGCCATCTGACAAATAGCTGGAAAGCCCATATTCAGCTGCACTGGCTGGTCTTTCATGGGGTCCAGTTGTGTGTACTACACCAGGTTATGCACCCTGCTCTTTGCGATGACTGAATGAAACTAAATCTTTTTTTGTTCGTGGGTTATGACTCTCTAACACAGGGAACCTCCATTTTGTTTATGTACTACAATGTATCCCAGGGACAGAGTGTTGTTCCTCCATTAGAGGGGACAGCATGATTACACACAAAATTGCTCAGTTCTCACCGGGATATAAACCTGTGTCCAAGCCCAAACAAAATTGATTGCAAGGTGGCTGCATTTGTTACCAACTGAGCCACCTCACTGCTCTAGTGAGTTAACATACTTTGATCCATTGAAGACTAGTCCCAAGTATAGTCAGGCAGTTGTCTATGGGAAATGCATGTAATACTGTATTCGCTATAATTTTCGCGTACATAAATTTTCGCGAATTGTCGCTGTCACACATTTTCGCGAGTGGTTAAATTCGCGATTGGGGGAACAGAGAAAATATGAAGTGGCAAAGAAAGTGTGAATTTTCAACTTACTAGCAAATAAGAATGATACTAGTTATACACTGCATGAAAAAGACTTGCCAAACTCTGCGAACTAGTAAGTTAGAATTCAACATTTTTGAAGTGGTTACGTCCATCGCGCTAGATTTCTGACGAGTGGTCCCCTTGCGATAATGGATTGGCTCTCTACAGTATTCGTAAGTAAACGTGGACGTGCGTAAACAAGCTTAGCCAGTATGGTCTGTTCGGTAAGCCGTGACATGGTACCGGTATACTAGTACTGAAATGTTCGTATCATCAAGGCAAGGGATTCATTTTGGAAGGTAATATTTTCGTGTGTTGTTAATTTCGCGAATAGCTCCCGACTCGCGAAATTCGCGAAAATAAAACCCCCGCGAAATATATAGCGTATACAGTAGCAAAATCAGCCCATCCTCAACGGGTCAAGGTCATATTATGTGACCGCCCAGCTCAAACCCACAAAAAGTACTGTATAAGCTGTTATTTTCACAACTTGGGTTTAATTTTCACAAATTTCGTGAATCACAGTTGGACCACGAATTTAACAACAATGTCACCATACACTAAGGTAGAAGTGCGCTTATGAAGGCCTCTGTGTCAGTTCGCGAAAACAGCATCTCGTGAAAATGTCCGTGACCTCCTCATTCGCGAAAATATCTGTACGCGAAAATAAGAGCGTATACAGTAGGCTGAAATTAATTTCTGCTTATCTATGTAGTTCTGTAGAGTAAGCTCTAAGCTTTAAGATAGATTTATGAATAACTCATTAAAATTGGATTATCCTAACTCATATAAAAAGTGATTGAAATAAGAGAGAGAGTTAGGAGTTGGTTTTATCAAATAGGGAAAGATTAGCATTTAAAGATTGGGGTCACTCAGGCATGCAGTGGAGAAGTATCAATGAAAACATGTTCTGTTTAAAGGTCCTCTTTACCTTTGGGAGCAGTGATTTAAAAAATGATCAAGATATCACATTTGATGCATATGTGTAGGTCAGTTGTATCACAAAACATCCTACCATACAATTTTTTTGCAATAAAGCGTAAAATATGAGGAGATATCAGCATTTTTCTCAATAAACCATAACTGTATACGGTTTAGTCTGGAAGCATTCTTATCATAACTGTTGTTCACATTTTGTGTATTTAACAATACTTAATGCTCAATTATACAGATTCATATTTTTACAGTGGTTGTTTCTATCCCTAACTCAATTTTAGAACTATTCTAAAGCCCTAATGTTGGGTTTTTGTTTCCTCTGCAAATGGTAAATTATGCCTATAACTACTTGATAGCTGCACCTGTCCGGAAAAATAAGAAAAGCTGCTAATATCTTAATTTTTTTTAAACTGTCAATTTTTGATAATATATAGAAAAAAAATACTTGCTCAGGTAAGATGAACTTTAATTTTGAGTCTGTCAAACCAAGAAGCCATTGTGGGCTATTACAAGGAATCCAAATCTGCAACTTTTTTTGTGAGTTATGAGTTTGGCAGTCACATATTATTACACATCTATTTCTGAGCAGAATTGAATGTGTACAATTCTGTTCAAATGTCTGCTGGATTCCCTGCAAACCCTGACAAAGAAGGGGGGGGGGGATAGAAAGTGTGGCCCTCCCGCCGTGCAATATTTCAACTGCAGAAAAGTTTGCCTTTTGCCCATCTGAAGCAGAACACAATAAAAGCTTTCTTTTCGTGTTTACAACAATCCCTTCTGTTAGTAGTTACTCATTTCAGAACCAGATATTTATTATACTTGCGGTACCCTGCCATTTAAGACATTACCATATTTGTCTTCCTCCACGTGTATTCTCTTGGGGGGAAGGTAGAATTACGTGCTCAGTGTTTTACTGACGATACATCTGTTTTATTCAATTTCCATTGCTTCAATATTTGTCCACTTTATTAGATCAGGCACCAACGCGGGCATCTCAACTCGTCTGAAAATAGAAAGTTCTTCCATACCCCCCCCCCCAAAAAAAAAAAATCATTCTTATCCTCTCTCTTTCACAAATACAAACCAAAAGAAGAAAAGTGAATGTGATCACCCTCGTTGCATTTCTGTATTCCTTTTCCCGCATGCAATCAATAGGCGAAATGTAAGAGGTAAAATATTTAATTATAGTGCCCAAGGAGATGACAATATGTGTATAATGTGGGGAGGACAGGAATATGCCTGTATCTATGTGCTCTTTTTAGAGTTGCTGTCTGCGCTGTCAGCTTCTGTATATTGACCATGTCTGGTCTCTCTATCTCTCTCTCTCTCTATCTCTCTCTCGCTCTATCTCTCTCCCTCCTCTTGGCATCGTTATACCTTGATCAATACCCCCACCATTTTCAGCTCCTTTGAGATTCTGTGCGAAACAGGAAAGAAATTGAAGTGGGTATGAATATTGTGAAAGGAAAGGGGAAAAAAAGCTATGTACAGTGTATGAGGATTGTGATATTGCTGTTTGCCCTGGCATGGATTTTAGATTTTATTTATCCATTTATTTTTTTGTCTGTAGCATCTTGGCATTCATTTTTTTTTAATCTATAACTGTTGCTTGATATTTTTTTGGGGGTAAATTTGTTTCTGTATGAAGATACTAGTATACTAGTACTGAAATGTTTGTATCATCAAGGCAAGGGATTCATTTTGGAAGGTAATATTTTTACGTGTTGTTAATTTCGCGAATAGCTCCCGACTCGCGAAATTCGCGAAAATGAAACCCCCGCGAAATATATAGCGTATACGTACAGTATTACATTTTTGTGAGGCGAGTCATTATCAGAGGGTGCGTTTGAGCGCTATAGAGCAAACCAAAAGTGAACCGAATCAAAGCGTACTGTACTGAACTATGCCAGATTTGAAGCCTTTGAGAGCTCGAGATCTGTTGAGAAAGTGTATATCATGAGTTATTTTTAGAAGAAGTCACGCAATTTGTAGCACGAGGTTCACTCACCTGGCACTCTTGAACTACTTGTAGCTGTCCCAAACAAAGAGAATGAACTCTTTGCATTATGACATATGTGCATGATACGCGCATTCTCACATGCAAACTTTTGGTACGCTTTTGGTAAACTTTTGGAGCACATTGGGAAGTGGTCCACGTTTGGCTCAGTGCAGTACGGTACAGCACGCTTTATGAGCATTCGAGCGCTCCTTTTGCGTGGGTATGGTATGGTACAGTTCACCTTCGAAGAGCGCTCGAACGCACCGATAGAGCCACGTGAGCCAAGTACAGCTGAAGAGTTTGTTCGCAAAAACCGATAAGTCCATTTTTGAAGATTTTGAAGTACGTTCTCTGTCATAAAGTACAAAATAATACCTTTTAAATGATATATTGGTCACTACATATAAAGGTGCATTTTTGAAGTTATGGTTCTTACAATTATCTTTATTTTTCTTGACCTTTAATCGCAAATATCTCCATTTGGCAAACATGGACTTATCGGTTTTTGCAAACAAACTCTTCAGTTGTACATGTATACATGTACAGAATTATAGGAATCCGTGCTCACAATAGGCTCCTGCTGAGATCATCTTGATATACAACATCAAACTGACATTGTTATTACATCATAGTCACTATTAGACGCCATGTACGATGAGGTGTCAGATGGAGATGAAAGTATATATATGTATGTATTATATTTCTATGTTATGCCAACCAATCGATTAGCGGTGCTCGGAATTTTCCATGCAAGTTCTCTGATTGGCAAGCAATGTGTATTGAAACATAACCCTTGAAAATGTTTCTCCCAGCGCGAAACCAGAACGAAAATTAAAACACAGCAATAATTTTGCACGTCATGTGAATGTTCGACTTATAAATATCTTGATTCTGTGAAATAAAAAATGCACGAAATTCATCTGAACCAGCCGAGCGTGAAAAATTACTTACACGAATATAACCACTTTTTTTTTTACAGTAGTAGACATTGTGAATGGTGCAGTGACCCCTGATACTTCTTGGAAGCACTTGAATTTTATGTTGTTTTTCTTCTTTAGTTTTGTTCTCTCTCTATTCTTTTGATGGGGGTGAATCTCTCTTTCTCTCAGCGCAGTGTTGATCTTGGCTGTAATGAGAATTCAAACAGACCCACGAGGGAATGACGTAGTGTTAGTCCAAGCCAAATTAAAGCCTTTTCGATCCCGGAGGGGGGTTAACTCGAGATCCCTTGACCGGGCTGCATTGTCAATGTGTTCTGTATTAAAGGACAAGTTCACCTTCATAGACATGTGGGTTGAGTGAATGCAGCAATATTAGTAGAACACATCAGTGAGAGTTTGAGCAAAATAGGACAATCTGTTAAAAAGTTATGAATTTTTGAAGTTTCTGCTCAGTCACGGCTGGATGAAAAGACTACTATAGCTTGTGATGTCACATGAGTACAACGATATAAAGAAAGAACAAAGAAAATTTAACGTATTTCCATTTTTCTCGCATAACAAAAGAACACTCGACAGAAGGCAGGGGGAATAATATTACCCTTAACATACGTCAGTAACAAGTCAAAGAAATGTGCACTTTATTCCAAAAGTAAAGTTTTGTGAAATTCTCTTTTTATTTTCCTTATATAGTTTGTACACATGTGACATCATACACTGTAGTAGTCTTCCCTTCCAGCAGTGACTGCGCAGATACTTAAAATATTCGTAACTTTTGAACGGATTGTCCAATTTTCCTCAAACTTTCACTGATGTGTTCTACTAATATTGCTGCATTCTCTCAATCCTTATGTATAGAAGGTGGACTTGTCCTTTAAACATCTGTGTCGATCATTGAAGGAAACGTATCACTGGATTAGCCACCCTGAGAACACAGCAAAGTCTGATTTGCTCAAAAAAGAAAGGCAAACAAACAGCTAATGAAGATTACTTATTCAATTAAATTTCAGTTCAGTTCAGATGATTTTATTTTAATATAAAGTAATACAGAGCAATGTACATAACGCTTCCATGAGTACATAATATTTTAAGGAACTTTGAATCACATAAGTTTCAACAAATCATGAATACAATATTATAATGATATCAACTTTGGTTTGGATAAATAAACAAATAAGCAATACAATCTTATTTTGCAACACTACACCGAAAAGAGGAATTCACAAGAAAAGCATAGCTTATAAAATTTGTGAATTACTCTAGAAGATGAGGGCATCTCAAGATCCATCAAGGACTCCATGTATGAAAATTTTGATATCCTGTCATCAGGATAGCGAGCAAGTAGGGTTAAAGAAAACACAGAATATTAACTGCATATGATGTTTTTCTTTCTTTTTTTTTACACAGAATAAATGTTGTTCCCCTTTCCTTTTCATGCTTGATTTGCTGATTGCCAGAGACATGGTGAAAATGTTTGCCAGTGAATGCAAATTGTTATTGACTTACACTGGTCTGTGAGTTAAAGGTATAGTTTACCATTGGGAGCAGTGATTTTGAAAATGTTGGAGTTATCACATTTGATGCATATGTGTAGGTCAGTAGTATCACAAAACATCCTACCATATAATAATTTTTCAATAAAGCCCCCCCCCCAAAAAAGGAGATATCACCATTTTTTTTGATAAACCATAACAGTAGGTGGTTTATTGCACAACCATTGTTGATAATAATGATAATAGTCAGTTCTTAGAACGCATAATACCATAAGATATTTTCTATGTGTGTACAAAATTAATGAAAACAAAATCTATCACATATTTCTCTATTCAAACATGTAATCAACAATTATCAAAAAGGTGAGTTTTTAACACAGATTTGAATTTATCAAAATCTGTAATGGATCTAATACTGAGAGGGAGATTATTCCATAATGAGGGTGCCATATTTCCAAAAGCCCTATCACCAAATGTCTTAGATTTGACACTTATTTCAGAGAGGAGATTTTTTATTTTGAGCGCAGATTACGACCAGGATGATATGGCTTGATGAGTTCACTGAGATATGCAGGGGCATTTCCATGAAAACATTTGAATACAAGGGTCAAAATCTTAAACCTGATACAAGCTCTTATGGGCAACCAGTGAAGACTACGAAGAATGGGAGTTATATGATCAAATTTCCTTTTGCGTGTCACAAGCCTTGCGGCTGAATTTTGTATCCGTTCATATTTAACAATACTTGCATGTGTAACATTGATTATACTGATGAATGTTTTTACATCAGTTATTTCTATTCCTAGCTCACATTTTGGAACTATATTGAACTATTTTGAAGACTGTGGCATGGTTGTGCTTAAATGAGTTGTCATGCAACTTCACCTTTTAGTCAAATTGTTAAGTCTAATGGACTGTCTACTCATACAGTGAATCAGTATGTAGGTTACACCAAACTGCAATGGCACATGCGAGTTTTGAAAAGCAGGCAAGTTTATTACATTACAGTGAAGGCCCTGTAATGTTACTCTAAGTAATGAGTGTCTGTGTGTTGTTGTTGTTGTTGTTGTTTGTTTGTTTGTGTGTGTGTGTGTGTGTGTGTGTGTGTGTGTGTGTGTTTAGGTATGGGAGCCTTTTTAGCATAACATTTGAAACATTGTGGAACTGCATCTGCTTTACCAGCTGCGCAGAGAAATCCTTGGTGATTTGTATAAACTAAATTATGTTTTTGAATGATAATCATAACTATTCAAGATGAGCTTGTTATGGACATCATGAATGGTTATATTTTGTGTCTTCTCTGCCAGAATGTTGTGTAGGGGGTTAAGCATCGCCCTTTATGTGTGTGGGTTTAGCATCATCCTGTGTGTGTGAGTGTGTGTGTTTGTGTGTGTTTGTGTGTGCGTACAATACTCAAAGCACAGTATTCACTTGTGGCCGAATTGCGCTCCACAGCACACAGGCCTTTACAATGATGGCTTGCTTGCTCCTCCTCCTCCGAGGGCACCGAGAGATGATGATGGAACGTCCTAGCAACCGGGGTAGATAGAGATTGAGATGATTAATGGGAACCCCTTTCCCCCTCCCCACACCCCTAAATGTCTTCATACAGTTTTGTGGGTTTTAGTCAGTAATACTAATAAGAACCATCAGGGTCAGAGCGCTCTCTGTCAAACAATGCCGGATGGGTTGATTACTTTGTTTCATTTTAGTGTGTCCATTTTATCTTATTTTGTTTATTTCATTTAATTTCATTTATTGATCTCTCATGGGATTATCTCTTCATGATAGATAGATAGATAGATAGATAGATAGATAGATAGATAGATAGATCACTCGATAGATAGATAGATAGATAGATAGAGATAGATAGATAGATAGATAGAGATAGATAGAGATAGATAGATAGATGGATAAATAGATAGATAAAAAGATACATACATACATACATACATACATACATACATACATACATACACACATACATACATACATACATACATACATAAATACATACATACATACATACACACATGCATACATACTATACATACAACATACATACATACATACATACATACATACATACATACATACATAGAACAAGCAGTCTTTACATTCATACCAGTATCATGCTGGTAATGTGCTCAGGTCCAGTGTGAGCATTTTCACTTTTTACTTTTCCACAGTATTTGTCTGTGTTCCAAGCTCCATGCCTGAGTCACAAGAAATTAAAGTTGCATTTACCTGTATGCTCCAGCCATGAAGAGGTATAATGTTCAATATACCCATACTTAGTAGCTACAGATTGGGATACCTTTCAATTCTCCCTGTTGCATGTACATTTGTATGTGACATTCTGTCTCTAGCAGTAGGGTCTGTATGCCGGCCGTATGCTACATGCAAATGAATGATGTGATCTTACGTCCCCATGCGCAACTCCCGGAAGTCACACTTATGATGACAACTTGTGTACTTCTGGTAATACTGAATTACTGTTCAGCAGGTACAGGCAGGGCATATAATGTGCCATATAATTTTGTGGAGAAATTGCATCTAATATTTTGCTTTTTACCCTGACTAAAACATTGTCACTTCACAATAGAAACATATTTTCAGAGCTTATAACTTCATATTTCTTTTCCCAATGTGTGATAATTGCTGAGAAAATTGACAAAACTGTGGTCGATTGGAGATAGAGATAGTGTTCCGTATTTCTCGTGTACGATCAAATAGACCTTGCACTAGTGCACTTGCTCAGCGTTATCAACACATTGTCACAGAAATCAAATAGCACGTACTGCTGCCGTTTGATTTTTTACAGAACTTTACATTCAATATGTAGGGAGAGATGTCTGTACACGCCTAAGATCGATAACCACCCACACAAAAGAGTACATCTTTAGTGACTGAGATTGGGTAGTGTACAATAATTTGTGTGTACACATAGCTGCTGCCATTTTACATCTTTGTGTTGTTGTTTTTTGAGTTTGTTAACCCGTTGAGGACGGGCTGATTATGCTACGTCTGCGACGCGCATTTTCTATAGACACTTGCCCGAGTATACTCAGGACTTGTCCTCAATGGGTTAACATGTTTACCCTTTACCACATGAAGTTGCTTGGATCACAAGACTAGTTTACCACATGAAGTTGCTGGGATCACAAGACTAGTTTGTTTACCTAATGTGTGTTTATAACACAATTTTCTGTGTTTATTTGAAGCATTCAAGGAATGCAAGAATGCCCCCTTATACAGGCATTAGGTCAATAAATGGTCTGTTTGTCTATGTAAAAATTAGACTGCTTTCTCGTTCCCATGACATAATTGTAACTTGGTGAGGGGGTGACTGCCTTGTTGGGACAGGACAACTCTGACTTACCTTTCGAGTGAAAGGCTTAGCCACACTGTGTTCATAATGGTAATGGTCATGATATTTTTTGCTTGATGATAATTTATTGTAACTTCTTTGCTCTCCTGTAAGATTCTTCTCTGCTAGATCATAACAACTTTATGAATAATTGAAATGATAGTTGATATTTTCGTAGTGCCTTTTCCACCGGATACAAAGCGCTTGATTAAATGAATAATCATTTGATGGACAGGAAATGACTTTCTCTTTTTGATTTCAGGTCAAGAGTTAGGTACGGAACTCGGGCAAAGATTTTTGTACATTCAGTGGGATACTTGTGAAGTAGTGACTTAATTGTCAGCACCTCTTCTGAAATTGCGTGATATGGTTTTGACCAACAGCACTGTTCTTCGGAAATTTATGAAACTGTATCGCTTTTAGATTTGCATTCATACTTCATTCTTTGGTCCGTTGATTTGATGTCATTATTTCCAGGCCCTCCACATTCATTCTCAAACTCTCTTGTCACAAGTGGCCACATGCAATAATTTTTATCTTCCTCCAGTTCACTTTTAACTCACTCCCCACCATGATCTAATTTTTTCCCATAGACTTTTCTTACAAGGTTGACCAGACTGTAGTAGGCACCACTTGACATAATCATCCTGTCACTACCATAGCAACCGCATCCTCATCTATCTCTTGCTGGGTAAAAAAAAAAAAAAAAACCAACAACAACAACAGCGACAACCAGAAGGAATTGTGAACGTACAGTGGGCAAAGACCATGATGACACAAAGAAGAATAACAAAAACAAAACATGCAATTTGAGGGTGGATAATAAGGGAGTGGAAAGAGGAAGATGCATTGCCATCAAAGGAAAATATAGAATATAGCTTTGCCCGAAGAGGTTAGATAATAGAGAACTAGGAAGAAACATCAGATGTTGTAAGGAAGGTCGGCTGACTAGAGTAGGAGGATGTATCACTCTGGGCGGAGGCCAAAAGGATGTATGGAAGAAAGAAAAAGGGAAAACAAAAAATGGACAAAGAGTTAGCCAGCCGTTTGGAGAAGAGGGAGGGGAGAATTAGCCAAGCGGATACAAATTAGAATGACCTAATTAATCAGCTACCATAATTCCTTGTTATTCAGTGACATACAGAATGAATGGTAGAGTTATATATAGAGAGAGAGAGAAATGGAGAATCAGGAATAGATTATGAGATGTTTTGAGGGGTTTGGTAAACAGAGATACAGGGATTAGTGCCAGGCTTCACTGGGAGAGTTTTGTACAAGAAAGTGAAAACCTACATGAAAAAGAAGAAGAATGTATTTTTACAAGCAATTGAATTTTTGAGGGTGATATGTTCAGAAATTTGCTGGGGACTTCTCGATCAGAGACAGGCTTTAGCAAAATTCAAGATCCTGAAGTACAAAGTGGTAGAATGAGATGATAAGCAAGGTTTTCAGTAGCAAAATAAGTGATTTCCAATACTCAAGATGATACACATTTCATATGTTTGTTTTTTTGTTTTCAAATTTGAGGTAGTATTTTCTCTTGTGATGTTTTAAACTTTTTACAAGCAGTGGTCCACTCCCTGAGTTCGCAAAAATAAAACCATCACAAACTGTTTGCCGCATACAAATGAAGAAAAATGCAGGAAAAAAGATCAACTCGATATTCAAAATGGACCAGAAGAATGATATGGCCTTGGAGATCATGTGATTGTGATACAAGTTGTGAGAAGAAAGGAATGGTGTAGGAGAGGACTTCTCTGAATGTAGAGCTGGATCAAAAGAAGAGAGAGATAAAATTGACATTGATCACCAACGAGTAATTAAAGAGAAAACAGGGAGTAGGGCTCAAGATGTGCAAGTGGCAAACATGAAGGTTCAAAGAGACCGTAGAAGAGTCAAGAGCCAGAGAAAAAAGAGAGAGGAAAAAAGATGAAAATTAGACTGACAGAAATTATGGAGGCGGATTAGAAAGAGGAAGATAAGATGTCACTGTGCTACGTGACCGTTTGTGACCTCGCCATAGGTCAGTGACAGTAAATGATGTCGCTTGCTTTTCCGTTGGTAATGAACATTACGGCATCATCTGAGGAATGGATTTGATTAGTTTTCTTCTTCTCACCCTCTGACTACAATGTCCACGCCCCCGTCCACTCCATCATCTCGCCTCCCGTTTTTTGAAAGCATCTTTACGTCATAATACGGAATGCTTTTCTAAGCGAGAGTTGGAGGAAATGGAGGAGGGCCAAGCTAATAAATTCAAGGAGATGGTGAGAGCATTGCAGATGCACGAATGTTGACACTGATAATTCAGCCACCTGTGTGTAAGTATTCCACTCAGAGGTAATTGCGTCATCTCGCACGGAGGGAGTAAAGACGGATGGTGTTGCGAGGAGCCCAGGCCGAGCAGGAAGCTGTTTACCTGGCAATCAGTGACGTTAATCGCACGGATCGTTCTCTCGCACCCCAGCTTGGAGACGTGAAGATCTCGCATGCTTAATATCACTACTCTTTCTGCCATCATGTTCCACCACTCTCTTTTTTTTTCCTTCCTCTGCTTTTTTCTCTCGATTCTTGTGTTATTTTATTAAACTGTTGGTTTTTTTTTCACATTACAGTAAAAAGTGTCTGGTCCACAATGTGACAGCAAGTTCTCTCGCATAACAGAATTATCTAACGTGAAGAAAACTTCAAATGACATCACAGTTATACCCCTAAAATACCTACCATGTAATCAAAGGTGTAGAATAATATTATATGTAACAACCAAAAAAATATGAATGCACTTCTGTTTTCATGCTAGTCTCATGTCACACAAAATGTGCTTAATTTTTCCGGACTGAAATAAAAAATGTCAACATTTACAGTAATCTTTTTTTTTCTACTAGAGAGTCCTTGACTTATTTGACAGTGTGCCAAGGTTGTGTATTCCTACTCATAGCCAATTGTATGTACAATGATCATTTTCAGACAGTAGAGGGCAGTATATTCCAGGCATAGGTTGTTATTCCTTTCTCTTTTTTTTTCTTTTTTGCTGTTTATTAAATTAAAGGGCAAACTCAAATCGAAACAAAGATATGGTCAGTAAGACTTCACTCCTGGAATAGGAGGAGAATGTAAAGTAAGTCAGCTTGATTTCTGGTTATATCAAAGTTTATTGAAGCAAATGATTGGTTCCTTGTAGATAAAGTCATTAGTTTTAACCAAGGCTTACAGTGACTCTTAGCTCTGCTGATGAACTTGTGTGGAGGTGTGAATTGAGCTGCTTAAATCGGCTTGAGCGATGCTCTTCTCGCGTCCGATTTGTTTCAGTCGCGGGGAGCGAGGGTCGTCATAAATCGTGATGAGAGGCAAGCGACGACGACCAGGGGAGAGAGAGAAAAAAAAAAGTGTCGTAAAACATCATCACCCCGCAAAGTGTCGTGCCAGCTATCTGACACCGTAAATCTCTGTGGCATGACGGATCGCTTAAAGTATGGATAGCAAAAGTGGGGAGAAATTTATTCTACCAAGAAGTGCTTTATTCCCATGCTGATGTACTCATCCTGATATACTCATCCAGGGGTTTTTGGATTCAGCGTTAAACATGGGAGCCAAAGCTACTTAACTCTCACATTACCATGGACGGTCTGTTCTTGTACACTGTCAGTGACATTGGCATTGTAATGGTTCTTAACCTGTTTAGAGCAAGTCGTGAGTATACTTGGGCACGTGTCTATGAGATGGGAAGTGTGCAATGTAGCAAAAATGGCCCGTCCTCAATGGGTTAAAGGGGGAATACATCAATTGATTTAAATAGCTCGGGGTTGTTAATATAAGCAGATAATATTGCTCAATGAATTTGTGTCTTAAATGTATTTTGTTAATCTACTTTATCTTCTGATGACAACATTGAAACCACATTTAATTTCACAGTTGTGAAGGAAGGGAAAAGTCTAAAGTTGATAGCATGAATAATAGGCAAACAGCCCGTATAACATGTGACCAGTAAATTAAGAGCTGAATTGTTGGTAGGGACAGTAGAAGAGGAAACGAAGTCATACATGCAAACTGTAACGCTCAAAGGGTCGTGTGCCCAGACAGAGAAGATTCCTTCCGCTCGTAAATTTGACGAGTTTGTTTTCCGAGAGAGGGGCGCCTGTCAATCACGCAAATACCGAGAAACCTCCGTCATGGCTTGATGACACTGACAGGACGGTTCTGAGCACACAGGCTTCAGACTTTGGACTTCATTTTGTGCTAAAGCTTGCCAGTTTTGAATGAGATGTAGGATGGATGATGAGATGACTTTTGTGGACAGACAGACAGACAGACAGAGAAAACATTAAAGGAGGAGAAGGAGAAGAAGAGATGAATAGAATGAGAGATAGGGGGAGGGAAAGACAGGCAAAAAAAAAAAAGAAAGAATCAGGAGAAAACAATGAAAGGGCAACAATAAGAAGAAAGACAGAGAAAGATATAGACATGCCTTATTGGTGAGATGGGATAAGAATCAAAGACAGAGAAATAGACAGAACGAGAGAGGACAAATATCAAAGAAAGTAAGAAAGAGAAAGCATGAAAGAAGACTGGATTTCGGAACAGATAGATAGATAGATTGAGAGAGGGGTAGAGCTGGAAATGATTCGTGACAGATAAGGAAAGAAACAGAGAGGGAAAGAATCAGGAACAGAGAAGGAGAAGAGCAAGGATAAAGTCCGTAAGGAAAGAATCATAGAAGGGAGGTACAGAGATGCAAGAGTGAAAAGAAACAGAAACGGAGCAACAGAAGGAATCAGATTTGGAGACGGAGACAGAATTAAGGAAAGAGTTTGGAAAATAAACAGGACAGAAAGGTTTTAGAAAGATGCAGTTTACAGATACACGAGATTGGAAGCAAGGGATCCACCTCCAGAGAGTCATGCCACTTGTGTCCTCCCCTGTGAGACGTCATCTTCCAGATGAGCTCTCCATGATGGGTTGCCGTGGTAACCAGTTGACAACCTCTTCAATTCTCTGACTTTTATCTAGCCTGGAATCTCCCCAGACCTCTGTGTTCAGTTTGTGTTGCATTTTTGTTGGGTTTTTTTTTTCTCATGATCCCAAAGCCTAGTGAATCTTGCCTCTATCTCCCCCATCTCAGAAGAGAATGCAGTGGATTTTCTTTTTTGTGGTACCCGGCAGTGCTCCAAACTTTGGTATTAAGTTGCAGAGTCCTTCTCAGTCAGTAAAGATGTTTTCACAGGGCTTCTAGCATGTGTCTATTTTAATCAGAACCACAATAATTAAAAGCAAAAAATATCCGCAACGTGACTGCTCAGATCGGAGAACATCTTGTCCTTTCTGAGGTTATAATACATACGTAGCAGTCATAAATTTCAAGCTTTCCGGTCACATTTGTGAATTTACAAGTGGTTCTCTGCATTGTGAACTTCTCCTCTTTCTTTTTTTTTTCCCTTTTGGAATGAAACCCAAATAAAAACTTATACCGGTAGCAGTAGCATGAATATGAAGTCATATTCATGGTATAGTGCACTATCCATGATTATGACTCGTATCTAACATAGCATTGTTATGTTCAAGCAAATAATTTTATATACTGTATGTCAATCAGTGAACAGGATTTAAAATTTCAAATTTCCTTGTGTTGTTAGATTGGCAAATATCACCCGACTCACAGTATGCAATCATTTTGCAATTGATTGATTGAGTAGTTCATGAAGTAATGACTTATCCCTTGCTGCAAAGCAGAAGAATCAGTCTCTGCAAAGTCCATGAAGTCGATGCAATCTTCTCAGGTAGCGATAGCACCCACAGAAGTCACATCATAATTCTTAAGAGTGTAGTGCTCCCCCTAGTGGCTAAAAGCAGACAGGGCTTGCTGCCACAATGTGCATAGCTTTAAGTATTTCATTTTACTTGTCAATGCAAACCCATTTGATGACAACAAATAGACGCAGAGAAAAAACAAATATCAAGAGACAAATTGATTTATTAAAAAACAAAACAAAACAAAGAAAGGGAGTAGCAGTAGGTTCAGGACACTAAATTGTGTATTGGAGCTTGAGGTATTTGTTTTATTATTTTTTTCTTTAAGTGAGATAAGGAATGTTGTGTATTTGGAAGCATTAGTGGTTTAGATATTGAAATTCAGTGTTCAATTCTTGTCTAGCCATGTATACCAGGGTTCAAGGAATCATCGATCAATGTTCTCAGGACAAAATGCTGACATGTCGAGCCCATGACGGGCAGTGGAGCTTTCCACCTTTGCTTGGAAAAAAAAGGATAGTGACCTTTTAAGACACTAATATGGAGGTTTCCCTATTAATGTTGTAAAGAGGGTGTTCCCACCCTCTCCTTTGTTTTCTTTGTTCTATGTACCCAGCTTGTCCTCATCTGTTCTTGTTGTGTGAAGTCCTAATATGTGATTGCCTTCCCTGCTTGTTTGTCATTTTGCCTCTGACGAAGATTCTACTAGGATCGAAAGCTCAGGCCCCTTTTGACTCCATTTTACTCCATTGGCTCGCCTCCATTGGATAAGCAGATATCAGCAGCTTTTTTTTTTTTTGCTACAATGTTGTAAAGATGCACACTGACAGTAATTCCAAATTACTTGCATTTCTTTCGTTTGCCACTTCATTCTACCCAACCCCATACACGGACATTCATAGTACTGTACGCGAAGCGGTACGTATATTTTCGTGAATGAGGAGATCACGGACATTTTCTCAAGATGTTGTTTTCTCAAATGGACACTGATGGTATATTAAACATAAGTGCGCTATATACCCTATCGCGTGGCGACATTTTCGCGTGTTGTTAAATTTGCGGTTCAACGGTGATTCGCGAAATTCCCGAAAATTAAACCCTCGCAAAAATAACAGCTTATACAGTGTATGTAGGTCAATGAATCCACATTTCTTTCTTCCCATTGTGTCTGCCTTTCTTAGTTTCTCTTGCAGTTTGCTGCGAGGAGAAATGTCACATTCAGTATGTACGCGAAGTACATCATCACAATTTGTCTAGATGTTTCAAATGCATGTAGAGTGATTTATAGTGTTATATGCTTTCAACGAGCCACATGTTACTTCTCTTTATATTTCATCAGACTGTCAGCAGTTAGGGGCGCGATCAAAGTAGGTCAGTATATGTATATCTCTTCTTGGTCGTGGGCATTTTGTGACGGGCGGGGGGGGGGGGGGGGGGGGGGGGGGGACAGTATGCCAAAATGGAAGAGAAGCTATTGGTCACTGTCAGCTAGGATATTTATTTTCTTCATTGTGAGGAGCAGTGAGTGGGTCTTTGCCCTTGTGTGATGGTTGCGCGGAGGTGGGGAAAAGTTGTTTGTGCTCTAATCAACTGTGGGGGCCGTTTCTATGCATCATGGTTTTCTTGATGTTCAGAACGTGTTTTTCAACCTCAAAATCAATTAGAAATCTTGTAACTTGTCATTTCACAAACACTTAAAATCGATGCATGCACATTTTATTTATGGCCTTCTCTTTCTTTCTCTTTTATTTTCAAACAAAGTGATGGAAAGGGTTGACATGTAAAGGTTAATAGTAAACAGGAAATCTGATAGGAGACAGACAAACAGACAGACACATGATTAGAGAGAGGAGCAGAGACGTGATGATGATGCTGAAGTAGAAGAAACCAAACAAAGAGACAATCAGACATTTAGAGACGTCCAGAGACACAGACAGACATTGAGAGACATTGAGAGACACAAACATACAATGGGGAAGAGAGGACACTACACTCATCTCACCGGCAGTTGTTGGTGTTCTCTTATTTTTTTTTAATTCTTTCTTCTTGTTCTTATACCATTTTCTTGTGGGCCAGGATCGCATCTTCCCTCAGTCTCAAGGTCCTCCGGTAGTCTCCTCATCTACCGCTATTAATCATCCTCCCTCTGCCTCTCCGTCAGCACGCTAAAACCTGCTTGTTTAGTCACGGCATCAGTAGTGACAGCCATCTTACAGAGAGGTTATTACTCCGGCAGTGGAAGAGGAGTGGGGTTACCGTTCTTTCTCTCTCCCTATACCCCCCCCCCCCCCCTCTCTCTCTCTCTCTCTATCACACTATATTTTTCTCTCTCTCTTTTTCATTATATTTATATCTCTCTCACTATTTTCATCTCTCTCTCTCTCTATCTCTCTCTCTCTCTCTCTCTGCCTCTCTCTCTTTCTCTCTCTTTCTCTCCCCCTCTATCTATATATCTACCTCCTTTTTTATCTCCCTCTCTCTCTGTATCTCTCTCTCCCTCTCTCTGTCTGTATCTGTCTCTCCTTCTCTCTCTCTTTCACACTATTTTTCTCTCTCTGTTGTAGATACATTTTACCCTGTGTTATCATTCATCCAGCAAACTTGCTATCTTCTTATATTCATCAGTACATCTCCCTGTCTACCTCCCGATGCATTCATCTCATCTCTTTTCTTTCTTTCTCTCTTGCTTTTTTTCTTTTCAACACCTTATCCTCTTCCTCATTATTCTTTCCCCCTTTCTTCCCTTTTTCTTTCTCATCCTTTCGAGAATTTTTTTCCCCCAAGTTCAGTGTCTTCTTTGGTTGTTGGTCATTTTGAGTTGGACTCCCCAGGCAGCTGGGGAGGCAGTTACACGGAGAAAATGCAAGTCGTATATTGACATTTAGGTGAAAAATAGCAGCATTTTGGATCCAAATAGAGGTGTATTGATTGCATTCAACCTTCAGTAGTATGGACACAGTGAGGTATAAGGAAGATTTTTTTTTTTAAACGTTTCAATTTGGAGGTGGGCGTTAATAGAGGAAAGATATATGTTTGTGAGAAAGAAATTTTTGCTTTATATATCATGCATGTTTTTGTCATATCCGTGCAAATTGACAAGTCTCCCATGTTGTGACATGGCAAAGAAGAGACTTGGAACATCCCAGGTTGTTATGCATGATGGATTGATTCGATTGTATTTTTTCAGCTGTTTTGAATTCCGTTCAAGAGAAATATACAATGACTGAATTAGAATCGATTCATGCAGGCAGGGTCACTGCAGAGATTTGACACTCACTGTGACAGCACATGTCTTGTTAAAGCAGGACGAAATTACATCTTTTTAGTGGGCTGGATTTTCACTTTTCCAAACTGTACTGCAAGTTTGTGTGGTGGTTTTTTTCTGTGCATGTCACATGACTATGAATACTGAAACCCCAAATCAGGCATGGGCGTTATAGTTAGACATGGATTTGTGGTTGGGTTTTGTTTCGTTCCGTTTTTTTTTTTTTTTTTTTTTTTAGAATTTGCTGGATTTCTCTTCTTGTTTGTAGAATATTGAAAATATGGCAATAACGTTTATTCACCACTATTATGATTTAATATTTATTGTTATTGTTGTTGTTATTATTATGATCATCATTTCTATAATTATTGTTATTATTATCATCATCATTATCATTATTACCTAATTATCCACCCTTATTCAAGGTACCATAGAGTAGTGTTGCTGGTTAGACTGTGGAGTCACAAATAGGAGTCCCGGGGTTCAAATCCCACCTGCTGCATAACGTTTTTGGGATATACTATGCACGGCCCACTGTGTCTCTCGCGACACAGATATGGGAACTTGGCGATGTTGAGGTGATAGTAATAATAATGGCACGACCTTTTGGAAGAACATTGCTACCACTACAGAAACCACCCTGGGTGCAGATGACCTAGTCATTACCCTATAAATGTATCAATTCATGTACCATTTTCATTTCTTTCATAATCATTTGTCATACAAGGTATGCATTTCTATCACATTCTGCAGAGGCATGAAAAGGTCTAAATTTTGATTATATAATGAAATTGTGAAAATTATTATTTAGATCCTGTTGTGTTGATTTGATTCACTGACAAGTGAGGATGATTTTAATTTCAAATTCCTATTTGATTTTAATCTTTGGCTTAGCAAGTTAAAATGGAATTCAAAACATAAGAGTCTACTCAATTTTGTATTAATGCCCGTATTAGACCGTGTAGCATGAAAAGTGATTCATACATAAAGTATGCTATTAGATATTGAAAAAGTTTACACTGACAAAAGCAACACAAAAAAAACCCTGTGAAGATTGCCTTGAGAAACAAAGAAAAGCCTTTCTTGTGTTTAATAGTCTGCTTGCTTGATAAGAATCAACCTTTGCTGCATTTAAACTTTCAGTAAAGCAAGGATGCAAAAGCCTTCTTTCTACAAACATCATATCGAAGGCATCAGCCATTCTCCATACAACATTTAATAATGAAAATGGCAAAATTCCGAGTAGAAACAGACATTCCTTTTCCCCAGACAATATGAAAAGTGTATGATATGAGATTTCATGCACATGTTGTACACTTTGTTTTCATGCTGACTATCACATTAAATAGCTTTGTGTCCTGTGATTTGTCCGTGCAAGCTTTGTTTGGAAAAGAGGAGGGGGGGGGATCCATGTGAAATCCTGCATTGCCTGAATAACTAATGAATTTCTGGGAATACGGAGCGCTGCTTGCAAATGCCCTTTTCAGTACATTGGCATTGCTGGTGCTCTCTTGAAAGTGCAGGGAAATGGTAGGGAGAATTGCGCGCTTGTATGCATTGCCAGTTCGAAAATGGCCACCACTTTGTGCCGCAGAACACGCCATCGTTTAACCCACTAATAGTTGTCCAGGACAAAATTGTGCCTTTTGAGAACATGCAGGAAAAAGAAATAATGTCTGATGGAGAATTGTAATGGACATATCTGCATCGTAAATGCTCCATCCATTCCTTTTAAAAGAGGAGAGGCCCTTTTTAGATATCTTTCATATCCGAGAAATTTTTCAGTATAAAGTCCATCAGAAAATTTGCTTAATATTGTCCATCCGACTACAGGTATTCCTGGTAGCAGAATTTCTTTTCAAAGACTTTGCCAAGAAGGCACGTTCACATCCCTGTCAGTTTATTGAATCAGCGATTCTGAAAAAGTGGAATATGGGCAAATTTGTGTGCGTGACGGTGTTTCCTAATAAGTCCCATTTTGTTGTCTCAGACAGATGTAGCGATATGGTGTAGTTTCGAGGAAAAAAATGTATTAAAGGACAAGTTCACCTTCATAGACATGTGGGTTGAGTGAATGCAGGAATATTAGTAGAGCACATCATTGAGAGTTTGAGGAAAATCGGACAATCCGTTAAAAAGTTATGAATTTTTGAAGTTTCTGCTCATTCAAGGCTGGATGAGAAGACTACTATAGCTTTTGATGTCACATGAGTACAACGATATAAAGAAAGAATAAAGAAAATTCAACATATTTTCACTTTTCTCACATATCAAAAGAACACTCGACTTCTCTCTTTCAGAAGGCAGGGGAAATAATATTACCCTTAACATGTCAGTAACAAGTCGAAGAAATGTGCACTTTATTCAAAAAGTAAAGTTTTGTGAAATTCTCTCTTTATTTTCTTTACATGGTTGTACGCATATGACATCATACACTGTAGTAGTCTTCTCATCCAGCAGTGACTACGCAGATACTTTAAAAATTCATAACTTTTGAACGGATTGTCTGATTTTCCCCAAACTTTCACTGATGTGTTCTACTAATATTGCTGCATTCACTCAATCCACATGTATATGAAGGTGGACTTGTCCTTTAAGACACATTGTGTCTGCCTGTGAGAAGTGAAGTATTTCGGCCTGAGGGTGGTTTTCACCATCATTCCTGTGAATCAAGAGGCATGATATTTCTGCTGCGCTGGGTCCATTCTAACTATCAATAGTGAACATAACAGAGGATGTTGGAATCACACCAGATCAAGGAAATGCATTCCTGTTGAGATTTAATCTGAAAAGGGAAAGATATCCCGTATCGTAAATGATCAAAGAAAACAGGGGTGATCAAATCAAGCATTAAATGCCTCCACGCAGTGCAGATTTTTCTGCATAACTCTGCTTAACCATTATGGCAAACCATTATGAATATTTCGTAAGGTTTTTATTTTTGTGAATTTCATGAGTCATGTGCTATTCACAGATTTAAAGAACACTTGACAATATGAACTCTGATCATGACATGAATATGTTGTGCATGCATACATTTCTTTGTTCAGACTCTATTCCACAATAACAAATTTAACCACTCATGAAATTGTCGGGAAGTCCAGATTTAAAAAAAGAAAGAAAGAAAGAGACTCGCTAAATATATGGCATATACAGTATTATACATCACCTAATTACAATGTAGCTATCCGATTGGCCGATTGCCCATCACGTGACATTTAGCTTAAAGTTTCATCGCACGCTGTGGCTGTCAGCCGTGCAATTTTGTGCATGCAAAAATGGATAGCGCATGGCTGACGTCACCCATTTCCATTGACTCCCAGGTTAAACTCATGATTGACTCAAAGTTTTTGTTCCATCACACAGCTCTGATGGCACAATAAACAAACATATTTATGCCACGTGCACTCAACAATTACAAGCGCGATTTACGCAAATGTGCACTTTTGTCACTCATTTTTGTGAACAACTTCAACCGATGGGCTTTGCGTAGTACATACATGGTGACTGTGACTGTGCGGCTACTCATTCGTCTTTCACAGAAAATGGTTGCCATTTCTGTGCTTAATTCAAGAATCTGTGTGGACCACATCTGTTGACGTTCGAGGTGTTTTATAAAACAAATAGTGTATGGTCTTTACTCGTGCAATGGAACCAGATTTCGCACTCGGTGAAAGATGAGGCGCACTATTCAACTTGGCTTCGCCTCGTTGAAAAGAGCACCTCTATCTTTCACCTCATGCGAAATCTTGTACCATCGCACTTGTGACCATTCACTATTTGTATACTGTAAAACACTATTTTTGCGGCATGAAATTTTCGCGAATTGGAGCCGATGGCCTTTTTCGCGGCATTAAATTTTCACAAGTTGCATTCAATGCATACAATATAGACAAGGACTTTTGCATGCATTTTGATTTCGCAAATCCTGGCTCTCGTGAAATTCGCAAAATTGAAATGCACGCGAACATTCCTCGTTTTACAGTATATCTGCAAACTTCAGCAGATATTCACAGATATGGTTTGACGAGGAAGAGACATCTTTGGATGTATGCATGGCTCTCTTTGTGGTTTGTTACCTGCAACCATGGTGTCCTAGTAGTAAAAGACAAGTCTGCCTTCATATACATGTGAATCGAGAGAATGCAGCAATAGTAGTAGGACACATCAGTGAAAGTTTGGGGAAAATTGGACAATTCATTCAAAAGTTATGAATATTTGAAGTTTCATTGCTGCCATAGCTGGATGAGAAGACTACAGTACTACAGCTTGTGATGTCATGTGCGTAGAATGACAAATAAAATATAGGGAAAATTCCACATATTTTTGCTTTCCTCACATAATAAAAGAGCACTTGACTGGCCTCTTTCAGAAGGGGAATAATATCACCCTTAACATACATCAGTGACAAGTTGAGGGAATTCATACTTTTTTCACAAATGCAATCTGTGAAATTTTCATAGTATTTTCCTTTGTCGTTATACACACTTGACATCATAAACTGCAATAGTCTTCTCATCCAGCAGTGACCGTGCAGAAACTTTAAAAAAAAAAATCGGAACTTTTGAACGGATTGTCTTAATTTTCCTTAAACTCTCACTGATGTGTTCCACTAATATTGCTGCACTCACTCAATCCACATACATGTATATATGAAGGTGAACTTGTTCTCAAGGCTAAACTTGGATTTTCTGTATTTTTGTAATGATGAGCAGTGTCTTCCACAGACTCTAGTTCCAAAACCCTGGAATGTATCGTCAAATTTTGCAGGAGAAAAGGCATCTGAGTACAATCAGTTTGAAATGGACAAGAAAACTTTCCTGTAACTTTGTCACATACTTTAATATAACCCCTTGGTTAGAGGTAGGCCAGGAGAGTTTACACTTTTATTTATGAACAAACTTCAAATTTTTCTCTTTTTTTTTTTCCAGCCACATCATGTTATTTTACAGCCTTCTCAGCTTAAACTTCTTTATTCTTTAACCCACTGAAGACTAGTCCAGGGTATACTCGGGCAAGTGTCTGCGGGAAATGTGTGTTGTAGCAAAATCAGCCTGTCCTCAACGGGTTAAGAATGTGTGCCTCCATGGGATCACTTAAAGTAGATTTTGTTTTTGTCAGTGTGCTAGTCATGTTTGATATTTTACGGTTGTTAAAAAAAAAAAAAAAAAATCAGGGGGGGTGTTTCATCAACGTTTGTCAGCGCTAAAAGCTGTCATCGCTGACAATCACCATCGTAACAGTCAGTGACCAGAGCATCTCATCCAATCAAAACCAAGGATTTTGCCATCAAACGTTGATGGAACACCCCCCAGGTTGCAAATTATATGCATCCTTTTCTTTTCCAGTACTATGGAGCAAGGCAGTCCAGAGAGTTTCAGTGACATATATGGTTGGCTTAACAGTTTAACAAGTCAGCTCAGTCCACTTGACCTAGCCATGTAACTTCTGCTGCGGCGTCTCATCAATGTAGCAATTCACACACATCAAATGTCTTACTTCCACGACAAAGGTTTTAGTACCGCGAACAGGTGGTAAACATAATGAAAACGCTGTACACAGTGCAGTTTGCGTACATATGCAAGGGGAGTCGTTTTATTGTTGCCGTGTGTGTGTGTGTGTTGTTGCTGTCGTTGTTTTTGGTGGGATTTTTTTGCCACTTTTATTGTACATCTCACACGCCACCCCTGGACCTCTCCCCCAAATCATATTTCCAGGCTTTCATTTCCAGAATTTGGCGTAGTCTCCCTGTCAATGAATACCGGGTTGTAATCACCCCCCTCGGGTTACAGCAGCTGAAATGAAACGGCCATAATCTGGATCTAGTGTCAAGTGCGTCATTAACTCGAACCCCGGCCTGTAAACAAGCGTCGTCCCCTTTCTCATATCGCCATGGCATCCATTGATTTTCCTCGCCGCGTTCCGAGCGCGCAGGAATCCCTCCAGATGCCGGGCGGTGTTTCGCTCTCGCCAACGACACATCGCGCCGTTTCCTTCGCCTCTCTTTGTTTTCCTTTAGTGCAGTGCTCCACTTACATCAGTCTCCTGGATGGATAGGGTTTAAATGTGAGCAGACGTCTGGTGGTGATGTTGTTTTGCCATCAGGGAGGAAGAAATGGAAAGAATGGGAGGGGGGTGGGGGTGGGGGTCAGTGGGGGTATGAAGTGGCACATTCAAATGGTAAAACAATTTTTCTGGATCCCTCAGAAAAAGTTGGCATACTCGCCTTTCCTCTTCTTGTGACGTCAATTAAACACCATTGCAGGATGAAAATTTGTCACCTTTTTCTAGAGGGGACACCTGTTCGTTATTCATTTCTTGAGATTTTGTTGTATTCATCCAGCTCCCTTCGAATTTTTCCCCTTATTTTGAAATGTTGCACTTCCCCATGATATTTAGCATTTAGCATGTTCAATATGTCTTTGTCAGAAAACGAATGGCAAGTAGGGAATCCTGGGTTCTCTTTTTTTGTCCTCTCCTCCATTTACATTTGCATAAGAGGTTTTTGCAAGGTGCATATATATTTTCATAACTTCAATGAATAGCAAAGATGGCTAGCGGATGAAAAATGTTTTGCATGTTGCTCTTGGAAAGTGCCACACCGTGTAGACAGACTTAAAGCCACCCGGAGGTTCAGAAGTAGTTCCACCGCTTGTTAGTTCTCAAGTAATTTTGCTTTTTTTTTTAACATGTGGTGATGATGTAAGAGACATAACTCAAACATTTTGAATAGTAGCCTAGGGCCAAATCATAAAAGATGAGAATGATCTACCTGTAAAAGTCACACGTCATAATGACATCTACTCAAGATAGCAACAGCTAAAATCCTTCCTGAAGATTTGTATGTGTTACCTTCTTGATGGTTGATTTTTAAAGTTGCTATTTTTGCACTGGTTTGTCTTTTTGTACCGTGGCCCCAGGTGGCTGTGCTTCATTAATGTTCGTTTGTGCAATATGCGAAGGCATTTTGATGATCCAAATGATTTGTCCTCAATATCTGCTATACCCTTAAAATGTGCTTGCATTGAGGAGACAAATCTTTCTTCATTAGTGCTTGATGAGGTCCTTGGAGAGTAGAAGAGCAATTCTTATTATTCTTTCAACAACTCTTACAACAACCAAATGGCTTCATACCTTTGCAAAGACAATCACACAGATGTGGATCCCCCCTCCCAATATAATGGGGGCACCTACTTGTGTAGCCATTGAAATTAATACTAAAAACAAGCAACATAACATTAGAATATCAAAAGTGGTGCATAATTCTTTTCAGGTGCTATTGCAGTTGCTAGCAGTCATAACTACCACTGCTGGCAGAAACATGAACAGAATTGACAGGGACTAGTGATGCAAAAGAATTATAAAAATGAAAATGAAAATGAAATGTATTGTGATGGCGATATGAAAGATGACACAAAAGATCTTTTTTATGATCGAGACATGGCATAACACACGTGGGGTGGGGTTGGGGTGGATGTTGTCTACATTGCATTCTGATGGTGAGCAACTCCGGAAATGGAAGCTTTCCGCAATTAGCCCACGGGGCATCTTTCTCTTTCTGAGACGAACACTAGGGATGCTTGTTCACACGTGTGTTCGCACACATCCTAGTCATCGCTCGAACAGCGGGTCATCTCTTGAAAGAGCCGGTTATTACTGCACTTTGCCGCTCCTTTCCTCCCGATCCTATCCTCTCCTCTACCTCGCTTCTTGGAGCATGTCTCTGCAGTGACATCAGTAAAATATACCCCCCAAAATTTCCAGGAAATATGAGACAAGGCTGTCAGTGTGAATCAGGTGGGCGTGTGACTAAGCCATGGGAGTAACGAGGCATGCCAGTTACTTGATGAAGGGATGCTCCCAGCGTGTCTTAGCAACAAACATCGAGCCCTCTTCCCTTCTCACTCGCACTCTACCTCTCCCCTCCCCCTTCCCCTCTTGCTCGATCAGTAATTTTAAGTTGCTGTTAGTGGGACTAGCAGTATGATTATACCGATTGCATGCTCTGGCTGATTTTCCTCGTAGGTGGCTTTTCACTGTGGGGACCCTCCATTCCTTGGACAGACATCTCAGTTCATGTGAACTTCTTCCTTCTTATTCTTTGAAATGTTAATATCTGGAACCCACCGCAGTGGTGTCTGAATGGGCTTTGTGCATGAGGCGTGTCTAGGAATACCCACTGTGTACCAGTATACGGCTGGAAAAGATAACCATCTGGTAGAAAGGTGCTTCAGCCTGTTAGGAGTATCATGGCATAAACTCCTCTTTTCTCAGAATTTATGACAAATTGCACGCCCTAATGATACTAAATTCAGTTCGGCTTTTAAAGGGCATCTTTCTACATTCTTAAGAAACACGAAACTCAGTACCACTGCAGATGCGATCATTGTTTAATTGGTTATAGAATACTCTTTCTGTTTCTTTAGCACTTACATCTACGTAATCACTATGTGTTATTCCCTTTATAAGAGATGTTGATTATTATCATCATTATTGCTGGGGGGGGGGGGGGGTTCCACCACTTTCACCTTTTTATAGGGAGACAGCCTTAATTCCCAGCATTATGAGAAGTTCTGAGAAGTCACATTGAAAATCAGCTTCGAATATGACAGACCATTTCTACATTGTACGAAAAGAAAGGAATTTCAGTTGTTATACTGATGCTTGTCAATAACTTTGTTGGGTATCGCCACTGCTAATAGCATGATATGAATGAAGTAATTATTGCATTAATATCAAATATATTTTGTGTTGTTAGATGTGGGGTAGGGGCTTGAATGGCCACTCTACAGTATGAGAATATTGTTACCATGGTCTGTAAGGGAGCCCCACCCATCGTATGTGTGGGTATATACCTCGGTTAAAAAAAGAAAAGAAAAGAGGTTTCCTAGCTCTTAGTGAGCTAGGTGGGGCTCAGTATGTAGCAGTACTTCTGAGTCTATTACCTGGTAAGAACTCTTTATGTGCCATGGTAGAAACCCCCTGTGTGCCACATTATTCTGAGACACCAACATAGTCATGCTTTTGGAAAACATTTTGTTTTTCAAATCTATGTAACTTCTATAGATTTCTGCTGAGCAGGACATGTAGTGAGCAAAGTTGCAGAGAAAATGCCAAGCGTTGTTTTGATGTAAATTGTATGACAAATTTATGACCATTTTTATTTCAAATTACTTTACATGTATATACATTATTGTAAAGGCATGACTTTTGCACACAAAACAGTGACAGAAACCTAAAATTTATATGCAAATCCAGGAGGGAACACCACTTGCTGGTCAATCACTACATAAACTGCACGCTATATGCGAGAGGAACGGAATCGCGAGAAATAACTTTCATTATACTGTGGCATTTGGCGATTTATCGATTGGTTTAGGCAGGTTTGTGCGTTTGAGCAGAATATGCGAAGTTGGCATGCTGTCGACTGAGTCGGGCGTGCGAACGTGGCACATAAAGAGTTAACTTATCCTTCATATTGGGTACTACGCACTGCTTCACTTGGAATGAACGACTTGCTCACAAATGCACACAGACACACACACAGAGACACACAGACACAGACACACACACACACACACACACACACACAAACACCTACACTTTGCATTCCCAGTCATGCTTGTCGCTTCCTGTTACTGCGAAACCCTAAATGATGTTCTCTGCATGGGGGAGTTATCTTCCGTCTTCAGGGATAAGAAGGTAAGATGAAGACTTCTTTATGAATCTCTAGATGGAGTTGGGGGGGGGTGGGGGAGGGGAGGAGGGGATGCTCAATAGACAAGACAACTTAAACGAGCTTCACATTTCCTTTCAAATATGTCATGCGGGATCCTCTGTGGCACACATGGTCTGAGAAAGTGGCACCCGCCAGAGTGTCTGATCGTCATCATCCCGCGTGTTTCTTCATATCGGGCCAGGCAAAAGGCATCTGCATGCCATTGTGTGAGCGGTGCGTTATATTCTGATTATCATCGATCATCCACCTCTTCATCTGTGACCGTGGCAACGAGCACATTGTCCGCGCCTGTGGTCACTCTCATCGACGCATCTCGACTGCGGAGAGGAGAGGGGAGGGAAAAAATTGTACATTGCACATCCATCAAGAAAAAAAAAAATCACACCGCAGACGTCACGTCATCTGTTACCGTGGGAAACGCATCCGCAGAGGCAAATCGCGTGGAAGGGTTGCGAGGGAGAACATTGTACTAGCGGCAGAGCAAAAACTTGCAATTATCAGAGATAGGTGTCTCTCTCTTTTTTCTCCCGCTCCCCATCGTCGTGTATCCAAAGTGGCAAGCGACGTGGTCAATTCTATTCAGACTGCCCCACGCTGCCGTGGATAACAGCATATACATCCCAGTGGCTTTCTTGGTAACTTGTTGCTTGGCATTCTGTACTCCCCCTCCCCCCCCCCCACCGACATCTGTTTACCCTTCCGATCCCGAGACTCTGATTGGCAGAAAGCGTCGTGTCTGTCGATGGGGTTGAGTCACCTGATACTCGGCGATCCGTGTTCTCTCCGAGCTGGAATTACCATTGTGTCTTTTTACAGACAAAACTGCTAAGGACTGAGCATCGACGTGAGGACAGAACTTCAGGGGAGACCAAACTCCTTGAAACGTGGTGTCATAGAAGAACCGTCCAGCATGATATAAGAGTTTCTTCTCCGGTTGTTTATTTCCTTCAATTTTCCTTTGCTCGCATGTTTGGGTTTTTTTTTAAATTTCTGAGGGATTGACTGCAGAGGAGAAAAGTCTGAACAGTATACTCAAAGACTGCTGATAACAGGAGCGCCTACTGCAGAGTGGACTTGGCATTAAAATTCTCTGTAATCATCATTTCAACTCAATGATCGCATTGGTGGATATGCATTTTGTTTTGCCAAGGTAGGACCAGTACTTCTGAGCTTGTGTTAAGCAGTGGTTACATTGTTTTGTTGGGGTTTTTTTACAATGTGTAAGGGTCTTTTTATCTATATCTTTTTTTATTTTGCTCTAGGAATGTATGTAAATAGTGTGTTGTTGTTGTGTGTGTGTGTCCATTTTTATGCAGTTTTGTTTTGTTTTGTTTGTTTTGTTTGTTTTTGTTTTTTGCTCAAGTATTAGACCAATGTAAAACAATAATTTGACTTCATGTGTATACATCTATATCTTTTTATCTCACTGGGAATATGCTATTTCCTGTTTCATCTTCCCAAAATTCAACTTTTCTTTTAATTTTTAATGTAGACCCCATCATAACAGAGCAAGAAATCAATGTAATCGTCAACTTTCTTTTTTTTTAATTCCTGTCAGTGGATTTCACCTGTGTTAGGCTCTTCATCATAGTTCTGCCTTTTTACTTTATAAATATTTTTTTGCCAATGATGTGATTACCTAAATATTCAAAGGAGCCAAGAGTATTCCATTCCAGCATACTCTGATGTATGTGTGCAACACTCCTTTGGTCATTCAAATTCATTAAATTCTTTCATCCAGAGGTTTTTATGCAACTGATTGACAAATTGCGCTACAATGACGTAAGTAAGCACTGAATTGATCAGTGTTTTAGTCGTAGCCATCTGTTAAAAATCACGGGCGAACATACCCAAGCAGGATGGGAACATACAACCGTCTGATCTCCGGACTGTGGTCATCATTACTTTCAATCCTCTCTAATAGCTTTTGTGTCAATGTGTGTCTGTGAGGATCCCCCCCCCCCCCTCCCCTTTATATGCCACTTCAACATTGGAGGTCAATTACTCAGATCAGGACAAATTGAATGTTCATCAAATCTTCCTAATCTTGATTATGTGTGGATGCTTGTGACTATGAAGATATATAATTTCTGTTTGGTACTGTTCAAGGCTTAATTTACCATGTGAAGAAGAAACAAAAACCCAGCATTAGTCCTTGAAATAGTTCTAAAATGTGAGTTTGGGATAGAAGCAACCACTGTATAAATTTGAAGTTGTATAATCAATGTTAAGTATAGCTAAATACACAAAATGTGAACAATAGTTTGTTATAATATAAATGTTTCCAGACTAAATCATCTACAGTTATGTTTTAATGAGAAAAATATTGGTATCTCCGTTTATTTTAGGCTTTGTTGCACAAATTTTGTATGGTAGGATATTTCGTGATACAACAGAACTACACATAATCATGCCTCAAATGTGACATAGAAGAATCAGCACATCAAGTTTCATGAAGGGGAATGTGAATATGTGTCCTTTTGTGAAGTGGATGAAAACATACAAGTAGGCAATTAAAGCAGCCCGAAGACATGCATGCATGCAAGGAGCATGAATACAAGAAGCTGCAAACTTTAGAAGAATGGCCTCCAGACGAGATTAATGTAAGTAGATGATAATTGAAATGCTGCATGCGTATCGAACTAGAAAGTAGATTGCATGGGGAAGTAGATCACACAGGAAGGGGTATGTGGGTAAAAGAATTTTGACCACTAAAGTTTGCAGGTGCTTTGCAAAATTCCAAAATCTGATTATTGATCTGACCTTGACAAATCTGTGAGCTTAATCGGGCAGATTATGATGCAGCTTGCAAATTTTGAGAACTCACCTGCTGCTTAGTTTTGGGATTGTTTGTTTGATTTTTGATTTTTTTTTTCTGCTATGCATGCATTATTGCTTTCAAATGGCTCACAAAGAAATTATTATATTATCTGATACAGGCTTGCAACTCTTTAGCATTTTGAAGGTTAATACAGTAAAGTATTGCAGTGGTGCTCTTATTTAGTATGACAAGTAGAAATGAAATTTGCCAAAGAATTTGACAGGATGCGTGGCAACGTACTGTACCACACACCCCCTGTTTCAGTTCTGCACTAAACCTTTTCACTGACTTTAGAAAAGGTTTCCAGGCAGAAAGAGAGAAAGTCTATAGTGATGAAGGAGATGAGAAAGAGGAAAGAGGAGGTGAAAAAAGGAGACAAATAAAGAAGACATTCTATGATATCAATGCATTGTTTCTATGCTGCTGTGTTGGCTGCCCCACATGTGGTTGGGGTCGGCAGTAATCACTATTTGTGACCATGCATCACAAAACCAACAAAAAGTCGCACCCCTCGATTTTATGTGAGGACTCAAAAAAGGTGAAATGATTCAACAAAGTAAATCTTGGGTATTTCACATATTTTTGGAAAGAGCTATTCTTCATCTACATTATACCTGAGTTTGGGATCATAAAGTGAATGGAAAAGTGTATTTTCAGCAGTTTTTCTACAACCCTTTTTTTGGAGAGTAGTGAGATCAGGTATGTCTTTCAGGCCTCTTTTAATTTCTTGATAACCCTTTGCACACTTTCAACTCTCATAACTTTGTAAGGGATAATGCTACTGCTTTGAAAGTTGGTATTAATCATGGATGGAATGTGTTAGTAGAGCGTGGTCAATTTCAGCATAATCTGGTAATCCCTTTATTGTTGTTGCTCCAGTGGTTTACATCCTGTTTTTAGTTCCATTAATCGCACAGCTAGCATAATTTGGCATACTATTCTTCAGAGCCTCTTTTCTCAGTTCATACTTTCCAGAGTGTGTGCTTTCTTTCCAATATTTAGGTAGGTTAGGAGAGTTCATTTGATTTGAGTTATACATCATTTTAAAGCTTAGAGTCTGCTCTTTCAGAATCTGCCCTGAACTAAAAATCCATGTCTGGCGACTTTTTGTTCGTTTTGTGATGCAGGGTCACATCTATTAAATCAAATATGCATATGAAGAATGCAAGTTTTGAAGGATCGCACCAGATTCAGCTTCTGCAGTAGTAGCCTCCTGGTGCACGAGGACGCTGACAGTAAACACGTGATCATCGTGGTAGCTGGGAAGAGAGCGATAGGCTGGAGGAGAGAGAGGATGAGGGATGCACACATGAGTTATTAGGTGTTCGCATCATGATTCAAAAATCAATTCTACTTGCCACCGATTTCATACATGGCAAAATAAGAGATTGAAAATTAGACATCACAAGGCAGAAAATGAATCCCTGTTAATCTTGTGTAAGCATGTCTAAATGATTCTCAAAGCATAACCCCAGGCACCTGAGTATGGGGAAGTAGCATGGCTAAGTTGCACCATGGGATTAAAAAAATGATGGTGTTTGGTTTTTTTTCACGTGCCTTCACACATGCCACACAGGGCAGAGAAACAAACTAGAAAATTCAAGCTGGACCAATTTCAATGCATCATGATGCTGATCATGAGAGGTGTGATGTGTCCACACAAGAATTAAGAGTTTAACCTGTTGAGGATGGGCTGATTTTGCTTCAACACACATTTCCCATAGACACCTGCCTGAATATACTTTACTCGGGCCTCGTCCTCAACGGGTTAAGCATCATGTGCAAAAAAAAAAAAAAAAAAGGTTAAAAGAAAATACATTTTGGGTGTCATAAACGGGAGTAGAGGGAGAGATTGAGGATTGGTCAGAGGGGGAAAGTGGTTCTTTTTTTTTTTTTTTTTGGGGGGGGGGGGGGGAAGGGGGGATTGATTAGATAAAGGTTATGTTCTCCTGTGATCCATTTATTCTCTAGCCTATATGTGATGTTGAAGATACCTGGCAACTTATCGGTTACCAAGCAGGTGTTATTGGCTTCATAATTTGGTTGGGACGTTTTGTTTTTGTTTTTTGTCTTTGGTGTTGTTGTTTTTTTAGACACTCTGTGCATGTGTGTTTGGAGTGCATGTCTGTTTGTATGGGTATGTCTGCTGTGGGTGTGTGTCAAAAAAAGTTTGAATCATCATAGAATGTCTTCTCTGGCTAATAAAGGATTTATACAATGATAGTGGTGCCATGTTCAAACTGATTAAAGATGCCTCTCTTGATAGAATAACTGCATTGCTGGGGAAGTACATTTGCCTTTAACAGTTATGTTTCTCAATTGTAGTAAGTACTAAGTCTCTTTTCTGTAGTTGTTTTGAAACCTCATGTATGAAACTCAGGGGAACTAATCAAGGAAAAGTGAGACTCAATATGAAACAATGTGAAGCAATGTGAAATCAAGTGAGGAAGAGGAAAACTGCAGGTGTTTTTTTTTAAGTTACTCTGTGTGAGCATCAGTATTCAATCTTTCATTGGATACATGATGTGAATTGATGCGTGGAATTTGTCAGGTGTAGAAAACATCTGGTATCACAGATGAAGTGACATTTTCTTTACTGTTTTACTGTTTTCTTTGGTAAAGCTAGAGTACAGCTGGGTGAACACATTAAAGCTGCTGTTGTTTCTCTGAAGTGCAAGTTAAATGACGTGCATGAATGGCATGTCATTGCCTGCTTAACTTATGTAAACGTTGTCTTTATGTTTTAAAGATAAAACACCACTGTCATCGACTTACAGTGGTATTTGCAGCATTTTTCTTAGACACCTCCCCCCCCCCCCCTTTGATGGATGATGTTGTTGTTGGAATGCCTTGATTGATTAAAATGACGACAACTATATCGCGACAAACACGAATTAAAGGAAAGCGGAAAAGGTTGTTGTTTTTTTTTTCTTCTCCTGTTTCATTAAAGTGTTCTGAGGCACAGTTGATGCCGACGGCAGGCCTAATGAAAAGGCATTGTTTTCTCTCACAGCATGTAATGCCTTCCAGCATCCCCTCCTCTTCTTTCATACTCCCATGTTACCAGCTCATTGGTTATTCATCGCCAAACCCAAAATGTGTTTCTAGCTGCCACAGTATGTCTGCCTGGCTGGCTTGCAACAACCCACTATTAAGATCTCTCCACATGATGCCCTCCTCACCCCTCTCCCCCCCCCCCCCCCCCCCACCTTCCCACCCCCTTGTCTTGGTTCCAACAAATACCCAACCCCAGACATCCCCATCTTTTTTAGCCCTCCCTTTTTTAACCCTCCCTCAGAACATCCTCATCACTCCATAAACAAAAAACACTTGATGCCGACCTATTTGAAATTCTGAACGATTCCTCGGCAAGTTTTGAGTGAAGCACCGGTCCCCCACTAGAGGGTGCCGCACAACACTAGGAGGAAAAACGAGAAGAAGAAGAAGAAAAAAAAAGCTCTCTTTCACAAACAACTGACAGGCAGTGAGCAGATGGTTCAGTTAGTCGTCATTTGTTCGGCTAGTGTTTGGAAGAGAATCACGCAAGTTGGATGTTTCTTCTCCCTTTACAGCAATTTTCTTGGAGACCCTGTTGCATAAGGATCATATTTTCCCGTGCCTTATGTCAAGTGAAGAATCAGAAATTAGGCCTTTGTTGACAGCTGGTATGAGTGATTGTTGGGAGGCAGTGGTATCGGGCAGCCAAATGCTCAGTTTGGCTTGAGAAGACAGGAAAGGCAACATCGACCTTCAATTCCTCCCCCTGCCTCGAGCAGGAAAAATAGCTTTTAATGAGCGAATTTAGCTCAGTGAGAGGCCAAGTGAGAAACTGTCGTCTCTCGGCTGATTGACTCGGCGTGCTGTCGTCTCCCATCCTCTCACGCATCTCTCTCCTGAAATATACCTTAAAATTAGCGAGCATTCGTATTTGGGTGTCCAGCCATCTGTGGATCGGCCCGCTTTAACCATCCGCTGGTTACCCATGCACAGCAGCACCTTCATCGTCTTGCCAAGACGACAGTCGCCATCTGGAACCGAGGTCGTGAAGGAGCAACTCCTTGTATCTCTGCCCAGATCCCAGTGGCGGATACCCAGCCACACCCCGCAGCGCGCACTGTTCTCAGAAAGTTTGGCTGTCTTATCTTCCTGCTCCGCCCTCCTCTCTGCCCCATTGTCATTTGCTGTGGATCAATCTCCACTACAGACGCTTGCAGAATTTTGTGCTGCGGTGTGGTCATAGTTGGATTGTGTCTGTGCTGTTGGCTTGAACTAAAAGATTGAACGCATGGTTCAAAACTTCCATTTACGTGAAGTGTATTTCGGTCATAGCTTTGAGATGTTAAAGCATGTTGCTGGTTATTTTCACTGAAATATCAAGCCAGAGCTGGAGATAACTCCTAGGTTGTGCGATCGTTTGGTCATCACCAAGCATCTCTCTTCTCCTGGCCAATTCAGTTTGCTCGATTGCCCAACATGGAAATCAAACGGTCAGAGACGTTTTCGAAGGAAGGAGCCACGTAAGTACGTCTAGGATGTAGAGAGAAATGACATGGGATTTGTCATATCTGTACCAAGTGTTCACGTGGGAGACGTTCATACAACATCCCTGTTCCTCTACAGACCTCTTTAATGAAGTAATGGACTAACAACATAATTGTTCTGATGTGATTTGGTCATTAATGTGTAGCAACTTAATACCTTTGAAAGTTGCTTGATCTTAGATTTACATCTTAGTGAGTGTGTTCACGCAGCGGCCATCTTGTACCTTTGAAAGAAAAAAAAGTTTTTAATGTTATCGAAAATCTGTCAAACATCTGCATATTGGCAATTCCACTGCTTCGCCTAGAAATAGATATATATATGTATATACATATATTATATATGTATATATATATATATATATATAAGTATTATATATATACATATATATGCATATATATAGATCTATATATATATATATATATATATATAGAGAGAGAGAGAGAGAGAGAGAGAGAGAGAGTAGCAACAAACATGATTTTTTTTCTGCCTCCTGACAGTTTGCAGTAGGTGTTATTTTTTTTTTCTTTTGTCAATAGTGCAAATTTGAGAACCAAATCTAATAGAAATATTGGCAATGAAACCCACGCACGTCAACATTGTTTCAATTTCTCACCGGTAATAAATTCAATCTGGCCTCGAGCAGTTTGTGAGCAGACATCTCTTCGGTTACAAACATGCTAATGCATAGCTCACAGGATCCTTGAGGGGGGAAATAACGCGCTGTGCCATTGTTTTTCAGAGAGAGTTCGTGTAGCTTTTCTTGACTTCTGTTTTCGAAGTGTTTCTAAAAACAGCCACCCATGATGTTGCTATCCTGGATTCACGTTAGTCTCATGAAAAAAAGAAAGACTGTCCTAGGAAAAGCTGCAAATATTTCCATTAAAGTCAGCAGTTTTCAGTCTTCAGAATATGTTTGTCTGTCTCTGAGCCACATATTCTATAGATTTCTTTGCAGTTGTACCATTTTTTTATTATCATTATTTATTGTTTCTTGTCTCTTTGGTGTCATCATGGGCCAAAAGTTAGAAAATACATTTTCATTCGATTGCAAGGAGTATAGTGTTTTAGGAGTTTTAAAAGTATTTAAGGATAACACGAGTACAAGCTCACTTATATAAAAAGAAGACAAGGGGTGAGAAAAGCTCCAACAAGAAAAGCAATGAAGATTAGATAACTACACCCTAATGATCACATCTCATTACATATCACATCACATCACATCACATCAAATCACCTATCACATCACATCACATCACCACATCACATCACATCACATCACATCACATCACATCACATCACATCACATCACATCACATCACCACATCACATCACATCACATCACATCACATCACATCATCACATCACATCACATCACATCTCATATCACACCACACCACATCACATCACATCACATCACATCACATCACATCACATCACATCACATCACATCACATACCACCACACATCACATCACATCACACTCACATCACATCACATCACATCACATCACATCACATCACATCACATCACATCACCACATCGCACCGCACCGCATATCACATCACATCACATCACACCACATCACATCACATCACATCACATCACATCACATCACATCACATCACATCACATCACATCACATCACACCACATCACATCACATCACATCACACCACATCACACCACATCACATCACATATCACATCACATCACATCACATCACATCACATCACATCACATCACACCACATCACATATCACACCACACCACATCACATCACATCACATCACATCACATCATCACTTCACATCACATCACTTCACATACCACCACACATCACATCACACTCACATCACATCACCACATCACATCACATCACATCACATCACATATCACATCACATCACATCATATATCACATCCATCACCACATCGCATCGCATTGCACTGCACATCACATCACATCACATCACATCACATCACACCACATATCACACCACATCACATCACATCACATCACATCACATCATCACTTCACATCACATCTCGTCACATACCACATCACATCACATCACATCACACCACACCACACCACACCACACCACACCACACCACACCACACCACATCACATCACATCACATCACACCACATCACATCGAATCACATTGCATCACAAAGATGAAATTGATGGTTGTCACTGTTAACCTCTCTCTCTCTAATTTAGTGTCACAAACAGTGCTGGGGTTCCACAATGGATTTGTCAGAGGATGGTGCAAAGTCTGACACAGTGTGACCTGTCGTGAAGAAACAGCATGCATGGAGAAATCATAGCAGTATGTCACCACATGAAATTAAAACAACAACAGACAACTGCATTCTTGTTGTTATCAATTTTCTACGGTAGTTTGGATGAAAAGCTATTTGTTGTTGCTATCTCTGTGGTGAGGGATAGGATTTATATATATATTTTATATATAAAAAGAAGACAAGGGGTGAGAAAAGCTCCAACAAGAAAAGCAATGAAGATTAGATAACTACACCCTAATGATCACATCTCATTACATATCACATCACATCACATCACATCAAATCACCTATCACATCACATCACATCACCACATCACATCACATCACATCACATCACATCACATCACATCACATCACATCACATCACCACATCACATCACATCACATCACATCACATCACATCACATCACATCACATCACATCACATCACACCACATCACATCACATCACATCACATCACATCACATCACATCACACCACATCACATCACATATCACATCACATCACATCACATCACATCACATCACATCACATCACACCACATCACATATCACACCACACCACATCACATCACATCACATCACATCACATCATCACTTCACATCACATCACTTCACATACCACCACACATCACATCACACTCACATCACATCACCACATCACATCACATCACATCACATCACATATCACATCACATCACATCATATATCACATCCATCACCACATCGCATCGCTTTGCACTGCACATCACATCACATCACATCACATCACATCACACCACATATCACACCACATCACATCACATCACATCACATCACATCACATCATCACTTCACATCACATCTCGTCACATACCACATCACATCACATCACATCACACCACACCACACCACACCACACCACACCACACCACACCACACCACATCACATCACATCACATCACACCACATCACATCGAATCACATTGCATCACAAAGATGAAATTGATGGTTGTCACTGTTAACCTCTCTCTCTCTAATTTAGTGTCACAAACAGTGCTGGGGTTCCACAATGGATTTGTCAGAGGATGGTGCAAAGTCTGACACAGTGTGACCTGTCGTGAAGAAACAGCATGCATGGAGAAATCATAGCAGTATGTCACCACATGAAATTAAAACAACAACAGACAACTGCATTCTTGTTGTTATCAATTTTCTACGGTAGTTTGGATGAAAAGCTATTTGTTGTTGCTATCTCTGTGGTGAGGGATAGGATTTATATATATATTTTATATATAAAAAGAAGACAAGGGGTGAGAAAAGCTCCAACAAGAAAAGCAATGAAGATTAGATAACTACACCCTAATGATCACATCTCATTACATATCACATCACATCACATCACATCAAATCACCTATCACATCACATCACATCACCACATCACATCACATCACATCACATCACATCACATCACATCACATCACATCACCACATCACATCACATCACATCACATCACATCACATCACATCACATCACATCACATCACATCACATCACATCACACCACATCACATCACATCACATCACATCACATCACATCACATCACATCACATCACATCACATCACATCACATCACATCACATCACATCACATCACACCACATCACACCACATCACATCACATATCACATCACATCACATCACATCACATCACATCACATCACATCACATCACACCACATCACATATCACACCACACCACATCACATCACATCACATCACATCACATCATCACTTCACATCACATCACTTCACATACCACCACACATCACATCACACTCACATCACATCACCACATCACATCACATCACATCACATCACATATCACATCACATCACATCATATATCACATCCATCACCACATCGCATCGCTTTGCACTGCACATCACATCACATCACATCACATCACATCACACCACATATCACACCACATCACATCACATCACATCACATCACATCACATCATCACTTCACATCACATCTCGTCACATACCACATCACATCACATCACATCACACCACACCACACCACACCACACCACACCACACCACACCACACCACATCACATCACATCACATCACACCACATCACATCGAATCACATTGCATCACAAAGATGAAATTGATGGTTGTCACTGTTAACCTCTCTCTAATTTAGTGTCACAAACAGTGCTGGGGTTCCACAATGGATTTGTTCGAGGATGTTGCAAAGTCTGACACAGTGTGACCTGTCGTGAAGAAACAGCATGCATGGAGAAATCATAGCAGTATGTCACCACATGAAATTAAAACAACAACAGACAACTGCATTCTTGTTGTTATCAATTTTCTACGGTAGTTTGGATGACAAGCTTTTTGTTGTTGCTATCTCTGTGGTGAGGGATAGGATTTGATTTCATTCCGCTATCACCAGTAAAGCAATTTCGAAAAGTGGCTGTTGTTAAGAATGTTTGTGAGGTTAAGTGTACTTTTTTTCCTACCCACTCTGGATATTATGCTCTTCTAGAATTTGGCTGAAGTATAAAAATTGCTGGTTTTGGCTGATTTTCTTTCATTGAAATCATTCTTATCACGACTTTGTTTCCTACAAAGTGATATGAGAGTGTGTTCCCTTTTTCAGTTCACCTTGCTGTTGATGTATTTTTGCTGCATTTCAAATGCCTTCCTCAAAACAAGCATCAATCTATGCCAAAGGAAAACTTGCATACCACATAAATATATATCGTTGCTGGGGCGACAAGACCTCGTATCTACAAAATGTCAAATGTTCAGGAGAGCAAAAAAACATGGCAGCCCAAAGCACTACATCAAATGGGAGAGTCTTTCCTTTGACATGCTGTGGTGGCTGCATTTTTTTGGATATTAAGACAGTTAGAATTTTTGACTGGACATTACTTAACTGATTATCTGACCAATAATCCAAAAGCTAATTGTCACCAAAATTTCAGATATGAGGTCTTGTCACCCCAGCAGTGATATGTATCCACCATCAGTAAGCAAGTCACAGTTCTATAAGAATTCATCTTTGTGAGCAGCCGTGTCCACAGCTACAATTGTATGCTCCAGCAAAGTGGTTGAATAGCATGATTCAAATTCTTTCATTCTTTGTCAATTTGTCTTCCTCCTATCGGTTTAATCATCCATCTATGTATCTAATTATGTCCTCTCTCTCTCTCTCTCCCTCTCTCTTTCTCTCTCTCTCTCTCTCTAATATATATATATATATATATATATATATATATATATATATATATATATTATGTCGATATGAACACCTTGCTTATGTTGCAGAACTTGGTTTTGTTTTGCGATTGCAAACCGGACGGTATTATTATTATTTATTTTTTTTGGATAAACAGCAATACGTATTGGAGGAAATCACTGTTGACCAGAACAAGTTGACTTTTGCATACTCAACACTACAGTCATGTCTTTTCTTTGTTTTAATGTGAATTTGGCACAAATCAACAGCAACTGTAGTATTGTGTGATAGAGACACACAGGTTCTGGCAAGCCAACCATTTGCCTGGATTATTTCCTTCTACCTGCTTTCGACGTCGTCAAGATTCCTCACAGGCTGAGCCGCTAAAAATGTGAAATCAGAAGTGAGGCATTCAAGCTGGCTGGATGACGTTAACAAAGTTCCAGATTTGTCCAGATTTTGCCGGAGATGGGACAAAGCTGCGTGAAAACATTGAAACCGAAGGAACCCATCCACGGAGGGATGATGTTAATGACATTCCAGCTTGGCGGGGACAGTGGCGAGGTATGACGCAAGACCAGATGGTGTCGCTCATCGATTTGGAGTGCCAACGAAAGAAACCCCGTCTGAAATAACAGGCATCGACGATGCCAGTCACGGATGGCTATTCCGACAGTCGAGGCCCTCGCCTTCACCGCATCTTGAGCGGCCTGCTCCTTCCCCCTCCCCCCCCCCCAAGCTGTGGGAGGGGGAGCAGAAAAGATGTTAATTCTTGATACGAGCTTCACTTCAGATGGCACCAACATCTTGGAGTCAATAACATCTGGTCTCTATCTGTCTGCGTGTGTGTGTTTATGTGTGCCATTTAATAGTGGAAATGACTGTCATTTACAGCTATTGTGGAGATCATTGTATGGTCTTCATTTTTTTTTTTTTTTTTTTTGGGGGGGGGGAACCAGTGCACCATATTTGAAGTGTTCCTTCTTGCTTTGAGCTAATGTACCGATAGTAGTGAATGCTGAAAGGGCTGTGACAATTGGAATGTGGCAAAACCAATTTTAGGTATGAAAGTTTATGATTCCCATAATATGGGAATCATAAACATACGGTATTGTGTTCCTTTTTATGTGCTCCTTTTTCACTGCAGTAGTGAGTTTATACCACTTACCACTTCCCTTCAAAGAAGGTAAAGTTGGACTCACTATGATATGGTATATAGAACTACAGTAATCAACCACCCCTTTTATTCTTGATTCTTTGTTTCTGGTGGTTAATACCCAGCAGTGATTTATTGCAGCAGAGTCCGTCTCAGACATTAATCCGTGTCCGAGGCAACATCAGATGAACAGTTATAACTTCACGCGACAGAAATGACATACAAATATGATATTGCATTTTGCAAATTGGTCTGGCTCCTGTGCTGTCTAGTGCCTTGCTTGAGCCGGGGATGTTAAAAGGATGTACATTTGCATGCTGATTTATTCCCTTCCCTCATTTGTATTTCTTTCATGTTCTCAAGGAGATTTTGTTATTCAGTTTTGCCTGTCGTTTTCATGGTGAATATGAAAGAGATATTACAGATGCTACGTGTGCAAACCAGGGAAATTTCTGATTAGATAGCAAGGACATCGAGTTCTGTCTCAATAAATAATGCGGGGTCCAGTCTCCCCATTTATTTTGTTTGTTTGAGTTGTTTCTTCTTCTTCTTTTATGAGGGATATGCATATATGCGAAACAGATTTTCTGCTTTCCGTCGAAAGGGCAATCTCCCGGATTTAGACACTAAGAATTCGCTCCTTGGGGATAAATGGGAGATGTACTTCTTGGTCATTTTCGGTGTAAGGTAGTTTTGAGACGATCCCCTTTGCTTCTGAATCTCTGTGACCTCTGTAGTTCTCCGCAAAAAAGCGGCATCTCTTTTTCCCAGTTTTCTCCCGCTCCTTTTGCCTTTCTCATTCTTGTGACCTTGTAGGTCCGTCTTCCCTTCTTCTCTCCGGTAATCCTCCGCAGCCATTTTCTTTCCCGTGCACTCACTTCCTATAAATTTTTCCCTGTTTTCTCTTCATCCTTCTTTCTCTCTCTCCCTTCTTGGTGTTTGTTTGTTTGTTTGTTTGTTTGTTTGTTTGTTTGTTTGTTTGTATGTTTGTTCATTTGTGTATTGATTGGTTGGTTGGTTGGTTGGTTGTGAAGGACTGTTGGTATAGATTTTGAAGAGATGATTCCTTATGACTCTTTAGCTCAGCTTTTGGTATGGATTTCGAATAGATGCATCTTTATCATATGTTCACAGCTCAACTTCTAGTTATTCGCAGTTGTGATTCTTTGACTTTCTCTCTTTTTTTTCTGTTCCATATGTTTTCATAGGTATTGCCTCTTGAAATTAACAGCATCATTGCAGTAGCAGTCTGAAAAAAAAAAAGATTAAAAAAAACCTATCTACACTCCAAAAGTCTAAAGTAGCAATGGTGTAAAAACAAAAGTAAAGTTTACTTTTCTTGACAATGTTTATTATTTTGATGGTATTTTAGTTTCATAATCGACCTCCTCCTCCTCAGTGTGCGAGAAAGATGGAGACAAAGAGGTGAGAATTCATGATTTCGGCAACCAAATTAGAGCTAAGAAACGTGATTGGTGTAGAACCATATCATAATCCTCGTTTCCCCAAAAGTGACGATAATGAGGTACAAGGGTAAGATAGAGTGGAAAGGAAGCAAAATTTAGCAAAGGAGCTCTTGGCGCAGAAGGTTGATATCCATATTGTTGGGTTAGTTTAATCTTATCTCTCTCTCTCTCTCTCTCTCTCTCTCTCTGTTTTTTTTTTTCCCGAAGTTTTTGAAGATGCGACAGTTTGAGGGTTAGACGAAGTGGTACATGAGGAACTCGAGAAAAAAAATGGTCTGACCTCAGTTATTTCTGACGAGACTCAAAGAGACAGAAGATTCAGGGGCCTGGTTGGCCTTTGTGACTGGGGGGGAGGGGGATAATTGGACATGGGCAAGGAGGATGGTATGACGTGAGACAAATCTTGGAAATGTTTCACCGCATTGTGAGTAAGGGTCATTGTCGGCAAGGCCTGCTCGGAGTTAAGATCCTCATTAGTTATTATGGCTCAAGGTCCAGGGTCACCAAATGGACTGGTAATTATGTACTTCTATGTTCGTCTTGTTCCCCTGGTTTCCCACTGTTATGAAACAGTTATGAAACTAAGCAGCTGGTATTAAAAAGTTTTGGAGATACAGTAGATAAGAGTGTAATCTTGCTGGATATGAGAAACTTAATCTAATTCAAAGTTTTTGGTTTCTTGTTTCTTTTGTTTATTGCCCCTTAAATAGAATTATGCCACATGACTGTTTTCCCCATATTACTATTAGATACTAATCAGTAGGGTAAGGTGCCTTCATCGGTATTCAGACACAGCACATTCTTTTGGTGCAGCTAATTCAAAATTATGAAAGCAACATTGTTAATAGCGTGGCACAAAGATACCATCTTTTATTTTTTTTGTATTTTCTCCTTTCTTTTGCGAAATGTACTGCAGGTGTCATGAAAAATACTGTTTTTGCACCAAAAGTTCTTAGAATAATGTAGTGCTGTTTGCAAGGTTAGCATTTCTGATGGCACCACACATTTAGTGGGATGTACATTGTACATTTTCAGAGGTTGATAAAGGGAATAAATTCATCATACGGAGAAGATGCCAGCGCCACTCCCAGAAAGACTTACCGGTATGCAGCAGTAGTGTTGCAAGCTAGTAGTGAATTGTACCAGTTCATGTGCATGCGCAGATGAACAACATTAATAATGTGAAACAGAAAATGCAATGGGGCAGTGGCCTTATTTGTGTAATGTGGGATATATTGCATAGTTGATTGACTAATCAGATGACAAAATTCGCTGTCACTACAATATCTATGATCAATATCATATCTGGAGATATACTCAGTGAGTTCATATCAAGAGTAGATAACAGTGGTAAATGTTGAGATGATTCGGTGAGATTGTGAGGCATGGTGTGAGGGCATCCAATCTTTTTGGATCTTCTGCAGTCATGTGAATGCCATTTCTACATCCAGGTACCAGCGATATCTGCCTCATCTGATGGCCAGCATGCAACGAGGTTGTCAGGGAACATTTATTCTGGTTTCCCATTGTCGTGCAATAGGCTATGAACATCATGATCTGCCATCTATAGCCAATTGCAGAATTTTTGTTATCACAGTTTGCGTCAAAATTTAGATCATGATCTGAATCATGGAGTAATCATAGCGATTGTATCAGATCATATCAGATCTTATCAGATCTCAAGATCATTTGTGGTAATTGATTGAAGACATTCGATTGTAGACAATTAATTGAATTGTCCAAAACTTGTCTGTGATAATCGTGATTGCCAAGACCGACTTCAAGATCTGATATGATCATCAATGATTACTCCACGATTCAGCCCACGATGTCAGCAGTTGTGCAGATTGTGACAGAATATATGAACAAAAATTTCACGATCAATTATGAATGGCCAGTCATAACGTGCATAGCGGACTGCACAATAATGGAAGCCCTGCATTAGGATGTGTGCTACTGTTGATTTTCTGTACATACTGTACAGAGCACTTCGTTATCACATTCTCTTTATTTTTGCTCTGGGCTTGTGTAGGAAGGTCCACATATATGTGCATATGTTCCCTTTTTTTTGGGGGGGGGGTTCTTCTCAGACTCTGTAGGAGTGCGCTGACGCAGAAAGGCGGGCGTGACCTTGCAATCAAATCCCGCCTCCCTTTCAGACAAATCAGATTTCTGGAAAATGAGAAACCAGATCTAGAACAAGGCAGGAGACCACTGTCCACGCTGTCACTTGACGTTTGCCCAAGCGCATCAGCTGCACGAGCCAGCACGGCGCATCAGAATTCGTCTTCCAACTGAATTAATGCAGCTTCTTCTCCTCTATTGACCACCCCCAACGTGATCTCTTTCTCTCTCTCTCTCTCTTTCTCCCAGCAAAGAGGAACATTGAATAGAATATCAACTCTCGGGAAGACAGCGAGAGCTCTCGAGTAGAAATTCTGTCAACGTACTCGAGATATATTTCTGATTACCCGGCCAGATTGAGCATTTGCTGCGTGCTAAATTAAGACTTCTCTTTTCTTCTTCTTCTTCTTTTTTTCCTTCGTGTCACGCACACATCATATCTGTATCGCCAGTGCCACATTGTCCACAACTTACCATCACATATAGGAAGCTAGTTTTGATATGTTTCAGGGAGCAGGGCCCTGTTTTTTGAAGAGTCCTAATTGATTATATAGTTGATTTCTATCATAAGTCTATGGCAGCCTGTGAGGTAAGGAAATTTGCAATTGATTCTATCTTTTGATAAAACAGGACCAGATGTCATCTCCACGCTCTGTTTGTTTGATTTGCATCTCTTCATTAATCATCTCATATCAAACTAACCTTTTGAGAGAACTCTTTGTCATCGGCGATACCACTTTTTATTTGTTTGTATGTACATGTACAATCATAATGTGATTATTCTGATTGTATTTAAAGCAATACAAGCTCACCACACTTTCTGTTCTGCCATACCAAATGTCAGCTTTTTTTCCTGAATAGCTGTGAGGCAATGAGGTTAGAGATCATTTTTAGATTGAATCAAAAATTAAATGTCATTTAAAAGGTAGACAGATATTCTGTCTATTTATAGAAGGGCTGCATGTACTGTTGTACTGCTAAAAAAAAAAAAAAGACAATTCAGTTACCAACTAAATAAATGTGTGAGAGAACCAAAGTGGGATTTATTGAATTTAAACACAGGAGTGCAACAGTGAAAATCTATTTTTAGGAAACCTATAAGAAGTATGAAAGCAGTTGCAGGGGTTACAGATGTTGATTGGTAACCTCTTATTATCAGAGTGCGTTGAATCAGATGACGGCCTCCGGTATTACAAGAAAATAGCTTTGCATGGGAAAAAGTGGGCAAATCATATGTTCTCCCTCTCTCTCTTTCTTTCTACCTTTGTCTCTCTACCTCTGTATGTCTCCCCCTCTCTCTCTCTCTCTGCCTCTCTCTGCCTCTCTCTCCCTTTCTCTCATCCTTTTGACAGAGGGAATGGGGAGCATTGTTCCTGCCGAGAGGTACTTTAGCTCCAGCATGAATGGTGCTTAGCATGCCAGAGAGTTCACAGTCGGGGGTGCGGCGCATTAGCCTCACCTGCGTCAGAGCAGACGTACATTCCCGGTGTACGATTCCCCAGCATCTGTGCTGTTAGTCCCGCTGGGCACCGTGATTTAGGTCAACTGACGAATGTCCCCATCAACCCGAGGAGCTGATTATGCCTAGATTCCCTTATTACATGTTCTTTTAAGTTTTCTCCCCCACATACTACTACCCCCCCCCCCCCACCTCACCCTTCCAAATTCTGTTCCCCAGTGGTGCTGAATTACATAAGTACTGCTATGCTGTGGGATGTATTTTCCTGTGTCACATGATACGGCACCTGACGCAGACTCTCACCAAACAGCGGTACTCAGTGCATTGATTTTCATGCTCTCCGGTCGGCAGATCACGTAGATCTTGCGCGGCCGTGTTAGATGTTCATCTTGGAGAGGTATTGCGTGGCACACTTCAGCCAACCACCAGATCCCGCGCAAGATGGCGTGGAAAAGTCGCCAGATTGAATGAGGAATGGTGCTGATGAGAAACGGGAGACGGCCATTCATGTTGCCTTCACTCCAGTTAGCAAGTCAAGTGGGATTCTAATAATGGAAATATGAATCAGGAGTGGATAGGGAAGAAGTGTGCCTTACTTATGTGAAATCAGGTAAAAGGAAAGGAGGAGCATTGTTTGTGAACCCACTTCTGTATAACAAGAAAAAGCATAGTAATTTGTCTATATCTGCATAAAAATTTTTCTTTTCTCTTTGCTGGAAGGGATGGTACAGTTTTGGTTGAGGTGGGGCTCCAGGTTTCCAACGTTTTTCAAGGGTGATTTTTTGAAGTAATTGGAAACCTCTTGTGAAATATTAAAGAGCATATAATTCTAAGAGGAATGCAAAGTTTATTTCATGAAAACTGGTTTTAAAATTGCTGACATATCCAAAATAGGTGATTCTTATAAAAGATGGGACCTACTTTTTATTAGGATTGCTATGTTAATACTTCGTTTTTGGACATCGCGGCCATTTCAAAACTGATTTTTGTCAATTAAACTTTGAATTTCTATGAGAATTTTATGCTCTTTAACAATTCATAGAGTGGTTTCTAAGTATCTCACAGAAAGGTTAACGCTGAATCCTCATCTCAACCAAACTATGTCATCCCTTTAAAGGCTGAGATTATCTTGGGAGATCATTTCAAAAACTCATTTTGAAATTATGCTTCTCCAGCTTACACAGTCACATCTCTGATATGTGAAATGATTATTGTTGCCACACCTTCTGTTGCTATTGTTAATATCGTTGATTTGTTTTGTCGACATTGTAAACATTGTCGACCGAGTGATTACTTTTCATTGTCACATCGATTCCCAGTGCTGTAGTACTGAGAACATTAAAGACGAGACAAAAATAATACTGTTTTCTCCTCAACTTGAACATGAGAGTGTAATCCTGTTGCATCTTTTTTTTTCCCCCTTCTATCTTATCTCCTGCAGTGCTCGGGATTTGAAGGATAAGATGCGATTTCTGCGACGGCGGCATACAGACAGCTCACTGCGCGACACCAACAAATTCAACGTAGAGAAGGTCAACTTTCCCGACGTGGAGGACGTACGGAAATGGGGAGAATCATTCGAAAACTTGTTGAGAGATAAAAGTGAGTGGCTGCTTGGCAGGAATCACATCTTTTTTTTAGGAAAAAAAAAGAGATGAAAGTTGAAGTGGATCATTTTGTCGGCAGTCATCCGAACCGTGCATTGACTTTGCGCGTAATCTTAGTGACATACGACAGTTCGTTGCACGCAAGTACAGGGCATGCGGTCAGCGAAACTGTCCTTTGCGATATGTGGTGTAAAATGACAACGGTCTTTGCAAACCGAAACAACATACATTTAGCTCTCTTGCGATTTCTCACATAATTCCTTACAATACAATTCAACAAATACATCTTACATATTACAAAAATAATTGCAAATGCCATACATAAAAGTAAAGCAGTCATGACCGAAAAAATTGGTAAACTTCCAAAGCGATTATCTCGAAATGTCATTCTTACGCGAAAATTGCATGTACAACAGTTCAGATGACCGCCAACGATATGGTTTTGGAAATAAAATTAAATGAACTTGAAAGGTTGTTGAGAGACAAACGTGAGTACCCTAAATTTCCATGCAGACTGCACACCCATGCATAAAGCTTATCTCGACATTGGGAGTCGGCATATAATATGTAGGCCCCCTAATAAAGATTTCCACCAAAAACTTGTGTGTGTGTGTATGTTTCCACACAAGACACATGCCAACTGCATGCATGCCACACTGCCCATGTTTGTTATCTCACCCTTTTCATTTCTACTTTCATTCAAGAAGTGGATATTTTCAACGCCAAAGTTGTGATGAAAGATTTGTATGTGTGTGTGTGTGTGTGTGTGCCTGTTTATAAGAGGCATCTTTATTAAAATTTTGAGACTTTCTGAGGCAGAAAAAAAAAATTTGTAGTCAAAATAGGACAATTTTTAGAAAGTGGGAGAAAAGGGAGATTTTTTTTTTTTGTGGCCTCTCTGTATCTTCATCTTCTTTTTACATACCTGAATACATGAAGTAAAGATGTAATAAGGTTTCATCAAAGATGTCAGATTTGGCAATCCCTTTCTATTAGTAGTTGTCATAACATGGAATTGTATCTGTCATCAGGTTAATGCAAAATCAAACCTCTGCTCAATTGTGTTAAAAGGATCCAAGAAAATAAAGAAATGATTGCAATATGAACTTAAGAATAGGGCTCTTGTCAAAACCTGCTTCTGTTTAATGCAAGGGGGAAAAAAAATGAAAGTGAATTCACAACGGAGGGAATATTCAGATTAACCCTAAAGGAGGTGATGTCCAAATATATATTTGGATGAATTTAACCCATTGAAGACAAGTCGTGGGTATACTCAGTCAAGTGTCAATGAGAAATGCGTATTGTAGTGAAATCAGGCCATCCTCAACGGGTTAATGCAACAATGTCAGTAGAACATATCAGTGAAATTGGAGGAAAATCATACAATTTATTCAAAAGTTATGATTTTTCTTTTAAGTTTCAGTGCCTACTTATTGCTGGAAGGAAGACTGCCACAAACCCTGATATCAGTGCAGGACAATGATATACAGAAAATATTTTAGGCAGGAAAATTCACATATTTTCTCTGTTCTAGTATAATGAAAGTGCACTTGACATACCTCTTTCAGACAGTCATCAGAATGATATTACTCGTGAAGGGGAATGAAATAAAGATATACATGTGGACTGCAAAACAACGCAGCAGTAGTTAATTTCATTTCATTTCATTTATTACGTTTCCACACAAATCATACAGTGTTGTGTCTACAACATCCATCCATGACAATGTAAAGTAACACAGAAATTATAAGTCGTAAGTGCAGTATACAAATAGCATTTACATAGCTCAAAATCGATTGAAATCATTATCAAGTACATTACATTCATGACGGATGAATAAAATTGTGTGTGGTGGGAACTTGAATAGAAGCAGATGCTTGTGAGTGTAGGTTCCCCAAAAGAAAGTCAAACACAGGCTGTTACACACACACACACACACACACACACACACACACTCTCTCTCTCTCTCTCTCTGCAGGCACGCAAGTACGCGAGTAATAGAATGCATCCGCGAAGTTTCAGGAAAATCAGGCAATCTGTTCAAAAGTGATGAAGTTTTGAAGTTCTGTGCCACTGTTTTACTGGATGAGAAGACTACAACACTTCATGACTTTACTGCAGGACAACAGCATAAAGAGAATTCTGCAAAATTCCATTATTGTCTTGCGCCAAATCCATTAATTGAAGTGCTTGAGGCACACTCATTGTAGATGAAAGAATTAGGATGAGATGAAGAAATTGGAAAAGTTCAGATGTCATGAAACAAATGCATTCTCAGTTGATGTAATGCTAAAAGATCAGCGGTTGCTCATGAAAATTTGTGGCACTCAGTAGCTTTTCTTCTAGTGTGTTTGTTGAGTCTAGAAAACTCACAGGTGAGAGTGCTTGAAATGTGGAAGAATGTAGGGAGATTAGTATCATTGGGAAAATATTTTTTTTTTAAATTTACGTTAATCTTTCAATTCTCAGGGGAATTTTGTCGCAGAAATTATCTTCTTGTCATCAGATTAGCTACTCTGAATTTCACTGCCTGTATCTGGTTGGTAAAGGGTCAAATAAAACTGGTTATATTCACTGAGTCTGCTAAAATTCAGAAAGAACTTAACAACTCTTTGCCAATTTGAGAGAGGAAAAGCAGAAATTTTGTCTTCTTTTCCAGCGCTGGGATTCTTTGTCTCAACTTATTAACCAATCTCAGCTGTAAAAAAAAAGAAGAAGTGAATTTGTTTGTTTTTTTGTTTGTTTTAAATCTAATCCACTGCAATCCATGATTCTATTCAGATGGGCTGGAAGCGTTCAGAAAGTTCCTTCAGACGGAGTTCAGTGACGAGAACATCGAATTCTGGCTCGCCTGCGAGGACTACAAGAAGCTGAAGTCGTCCAAGTATGCCACGCGGGCGCGCAAGATCTACGACGATTACGTCACGATACAGGCTCCGCGAGAGGTAAATGTAATGGCTTGGTAGACCCCCACATAAAGACACTCACCCAATTCCCTGCTCATGAGACGTGAAACAGATCTCCTTTTTTTTTTCCCTTCCTTTCTTTCGCATAAAGAGAAAAAGATAAAGAGAAAGATGCGAGCACTAATGGGGAGAGATCAGTAGACCTGAGAAGGCACTGACCAAAACAAGGAGTTGGTGATTTCTTATTCTGTCTTGCCTTTTTTTTCTCCTCTCAAAGCCTTTTTTTTTTCCTTTTTTAACCAACAATCCCGGTCAGATTTCCAAATTTTCATCCCCAAGGACAGAAAAATGCAAACTCTTAATGATGAACCAGCTGGGGGTTGATGACAGCCAACGGTGGTCTTTGCCAGGTCATTATCCATGGGAACAAGTGTAATGACTGACTTTCTAACAAATTGTACTGTCTGCTCTGAAAGTAGGTGGCCATACAGTATGTACCTGGATAATTGTGTGTCATATATATATATATAAATGTTTGTGTGTGCATGTTTTTCACATTGTTTATCTGAATTTCATTCAGTGATGTTGAAATCAAAGTCACAAATTCAAATTGAATATAACACTGAAATTATACCTTACAATGTTTTAATGTATGCACTGAACACTCATTTATGGAATATTACCCCAAATCACTGATATAAATAGATTCAAGTCTGCTTTGAAAATGCATTTGTTTACAGTGTAAGCAAACATGAAACCCAGTACCATCACTATTTTTTGAGCACATATGGACATTATCACTTTGTGTTATGTGCTATATATGCACTGTCGATTATTATTATTATCATTATTATCATTATTATTATTATTATCATTATTATCATTATTATCATTATTATCATTATTATCATTATTATTATGATTGTACAGTGCACTCCCGTTGTAACGAAGTCCCTGCGAGCGGCAGTTTTCTTTTGTTATATCAAAGTTTGCTACAGACAAGCATTGAAGCACATGAATATTATATAATGTGATAATTTTTTGACCTAAATTTTTACTTCATTGTTACAAGAATTCCATTGTAACCATGTTTGTTACAACGGGAGTGCACTGTATAATACAGTAAACCATGTACTAAATTTGCTCCAAAATATCATGAGAATTTGTACACAACCCATAGGTCTACTGAAAGCATGCAGGCTGGGCCAAGATATGGTATCTTGCTATTTGAGAAGTGGTAATAGCCCATATGCCAGTCTCTTTTGGATAACTCTTTATGTTCACTCATTCATCTTCATTGCACAGGTTAATCTGGATTCAAGAACCAGGTTGGAAACAGTGGACAATCTGAACGCACCAGATGAACATACATTTGACCAGGCCCAAAAGAGGATAGAAGCGTTGATGGAGAAGGACTCGTATCCACGGTTTCTCCGCTCGGAGATCTACCAGAAGATCCTTCGCGAAAGCAGTAAAAAGGGAAAGTGATAGAGACCCCACCCTGGTACATAGGCTACCCTCCTACAACTCGTCCAACCCCACAGACTTTTAACAAATCATAGACCTCCATGCGTCGGCAAGGACGGAAACTCTTGATACAAACACTCATCCCGCCTGTTGGCTGGTCAGAGAATGAGCACATCTCTAGATTTCTCTTTTTTTCTTTTTTCATTTTTTTTTTTTACTTAGTCACGTACGCTTGACATCTTTACAGGTGTGATATATTCTAAAGAATACTTCATGTGTGTGTTTGTGTGTGTGGGGGAGCATATGCATGGATAGCAAACCGCGGTGGCCCCTCGATGCTGTGGGAATCGCAAGAGCATTTTTTCCCGCTGGCCCACCCATTCTGCCTGAAATAAGTGCAACGATTTTGTCGCAGCCCTCACACCCCGCCCTGAGTCTCTACCTGCACAGCAAAGGACCGAGTTTGTGTGAGCGTTTGTCATATTAGCACCCAGTGGTTAGATTGTGAATGACTTGAGCGCAGCATATTCCTGCCTTGTGGACCATAGCGGAACCGCTCCCTAAGAATCATGTGGAAATTTAGCCCTTTCCTCTTGGATCCTGCATAACATTATTTCAAAATCTTGCCACATATGTAAAAAAAAAAAAAAAAGAATTTACTGTAATATCACTTTTAGCAGGCAATAATAATGCTGTAATTCTGTTTTTTCACCGGTGCATCACCACATAATTATGTGCAATGTGTTGTGTGTGTAGGTCTTATTCATTTTGTTGGAAGTGTCTTTTGATAAAAGAATTGAAACTAGCAAACTGTCAGTGATTTGTAGAGATTTGTGGTTAATGTCCGTAGAAATGATGGAATCCTATAAAGTTTTTGTGTACGGATCACGTAGCATTGCATATCAACGTTTTTCAATGTAATTTCTAGTCATTTTTAGATTGATACACCATCATGCCCTGTACTAATTGAAATGTAGTGAAACCAGTTCATTTGCCTACAACTCATTTTCCATTGACAAATGATGTATTGTTCATATGCTGTGTTGGAAATAGAAATCTATATATATATACTGCGGGGTAGACGTCCCACATGAGATTAGCATATCTTGCAAATGGATTTTCTAAACTTTTACATCCTGCTATTGAGGGTAGATCTGCATGGTCTTATTAAATGTACAAGGGAAAGGCCTGTTTTGTAATTTGGGCTCTTAGTTGTATTCTTGTTCAGGTCAGCTTCTTTTATGAGGAAGAAGAAAAAATAGTGTCTGAATGAATCCAATTTCTCCTTCTTTTGTTAGCATTGTTCAGAAGGGGATGAGCCTTTGAAAATACACTCAAAGAAAGAAACAGATGCTCTGAGCTATCAATATTATAGTAGGGTGAAATGTTGATATTGGCCAAAATAAGACGTGGGGGATGTCATATACAGCCTGTTATCCCTCATATCAGGTATAGATTCCATACACGTAGGTACTTCAAGGCCACTTATCATAAGCAGCCTCAAATTACAAATATGGATACAGTCTTTTCATATCTCCATAGCTGATCAAGATGTGAGCTTTGCTTGTTTTGTTTTTTGTGTGTCCCTTCCTCTTTTTTTTGGGGGGGGGGGTCGGGTGGGTGGGGAGGCATGTTGTGAGGAGTGCAAAATGCTGCATCACATTTCTGCTAAAATTGAATGGGGACTGGATGTAGGGAACGAGGGGGAGGGAGGTCGAGCCACATCTGTTCGAACAGAAATAGATATTCAATCCATTTTCATTGCCTCGAGCAGGAGCTTACAAGAAAATTGCGAGTTCATCCCAGCAAGAAAACAAGTCGGACTAAATTCTGCAGTTTGTAGATGGCTGCAGATGTGACAGTGACCAGTAAAATAACGCAAACAGTTTGTAAGGAAATTGTGCACGTTTTGATTAGAAGGTCCTGTATATCAAATTTGTAATTATTTTTTGTTTTCACTAGTCCTTCACAGATAGAAAAAAAAATGTAAATACACACCCATGCCATTCAGATTGTTTGTGTATCAAGTGCATAGAAGTCATGCATATTTGAAAAATGTATTCAAGAATCGGACATACGGGTGTTGGGGATACATGTACTGGCTTTCGTAAGATTTCCATGGGTGGCCAGTTTTATTTGAGTTAGACTTATCACTCTCTGTCTCTCAAATATTCTTCTTCTCAATTATTCTTTTAATTTCAAGTTTTTTTTTGAAAGGGCCATTTGCCTCGTGGACAGATTTGTTTCTGTATCTTTTCATGTCCTTCTCCCTGCATTTCTTCCTTTCTTCCTTCCTTATTGCAGCGGTTTGAAAATGTCCATTCATAAAACAGTATTAACATGAAAATCACAGAAATCTACAGAGTTAGTGCACGTATTCAATGAACATACAAACCCCCCTCTCTCTCTTTCTCCCTCAATCTAGAAAATATAAAAGGGTCAAAGTTCATCGAGACCAACAGAGATGTTTAACGATTGTGTCGGTGACACAGCAAATCTGGAATTTCTCATGCACTCCCTCTGATTCTAACGAAGGCTATTCCAAAGTGGTTCATCACCAACACATCATTTTCTATCTCCTCACCGCTAATAACCTCAGTCAGCAGCAGAGTACCTTGTATGTCACCGGTGTGAGTTGTTTGCATGGGGTAGGTAGGTGCGGGATACAGAGTAGGGATGGGATGGAGAGATGGACGAAATGAGATTTGAATGGATGGAGAGAAAGAGCAATAGATAGATAGACGGACTGACAGACAGACACACAGGAGAATTTTTGCTGCACTTGTGTGGAGCGTAAACAGGATTAGGTGAGGGAAGCACTTTGTCCCGAGCTCACCTTTCGTTTGACGTTCAGCCATCGTCTGGCTTTAATGGGGGACTACTGAGTGAGCATTGCTCTGGCAGGGGATGAAGCACCCGAAAGAAACCCAGATCAAAATTGCAAGAGAGGAAGATGCGACACCACACTTTCAGCAGGGTTTACTAACCAATCACCTTTTATCCCAGATTGATTTGCATTGCATTACAGAGACACACACTCATCACTTTTCACTAGAAAGTTCACCACAATCCAGTCTACTGGTACTGAGTATTGCTGAGAGAGGGAGATTGGTTGGGTTGTTATGATTTTGATTACAAAATTCGTTTAAAACGGTCCCTGAAGGCATGCATTATTGGGTATTTGTGTTTAGCTTGTTACTGCAGTCCAAGCAGATCCTCCATTAAGTTGGATTAGTCAGTTTTGAATCACTGCAACCAAGACATGCATATCAATTTCAAAGTAATTTTCTATGAGATCTTCAAGAAGATGAATCCCCCGCCCACCTCCGTCTAGTCAAGTTATAGCTTGAAATAGACATGGATCAAATTGTAGATTAAAAAAAAACAACAACTATGTAGAGAACCACACACTGTAAAATAGTCACTCAAACAAATATTTTCAATACCTGTTATTGGTAATAAGAGCTAGATTTCAGACAGCTTGAAAGGACAGACCTGTTCCATTGGTGTTTTTGATATAAGTTGCAAATCAGCGAAGGTACGGCAGGTGGCATCAATTCGCCCTGGATTCTCTGATTCACGGTACACACTGAGACGATGACAGGGATTTGGTATCAGACAACATCAGAAAGGGTACAGCTGTATTAAGACAAATGCTTTTACTCTTATTTCTATTACATTGGATACTTTTTATGGGACCATGTATAAATTGTCCCAGATATTTGTCCCAAATATCCCAGATATCTGTAAAGGTATGTTCAATTTAAAGCTGCGTGGGCACATCCTTTGATGCATTTATTCATTAATGTATTCATTCACCTTTAATCTGCAGCGTACAACTGTAGGTCATTAATTCCCTATCAGGGAGAACAACAGTATCAACGGCAACAAATATCCAGAAATGGTGATACTGATGGCCAAAGTGTATGTGGGCATTCTTGTGAGGATGTCATACGCCATGCACTACAGGGTTGCTTGCTGCTGCTGAAAGGCCCTGTGTGTCTTTCTGTGTGTGTGTGTGTATGTGTGTTTGTGCATATTATGCATGTGTGTGTGCATGTGTATGTGTGTGTGTGTGTGGGTGTGTGTATACATGTGGATTTATGCTACCTGATGTTGGCGCATTGATAGAAACTGTGCATCTTGGCAAGCTCTTTAGAATCTTTTTTTTTTCCATCTGGAAGAAATGACTGCGGTTTCACAACCTTCAAAATGGGCAAACAAATTGTTAGACTATCGTCAGGGAGGTACCATATCCCTAGTTATATTTGGGGTCAACTTGTTTGTGGGAAAAAAAAAGTTTGAGTTTTCTTTTTCCTACACTTGGAAATGTTTTAGATAGTATTGTTACAAGAATATATATATACATATCTATATATATCTACTATGATATATTCACTATGCACAATGTACATACTTATAGACACACCTCATGTGCAGTTTGATGTGAAAATTTATTCAGGAAAATTATTTGTGATAGTCAATGAATAAACAGAAATCCTGATGAGCATTGGTATTACTGTTGCCACTAAATGTTGGGAAAGGCCGTTTTGATATCAGTAATTCTAGTATATTGCACAGTGCATGTAAAACTTAAGCCAAAATATTAGTGAAATGCATGCCAAAATGACTATTCATTTCCCTTTTTTTAAATTCTGTAAGACTTCCAACGAACAAACTCCCGTTTGTTTGTTGGTTGGTTTCTATTGCTGAAACAGGGATGCATGAATTCAGTTTATATTCCTTGCTAATATTGGATGATTTGGAGTTTTGTTTCAGCTTGCATCATTACAAATCATGTTCATCCAAATTCCAGAGTCCATAAATTTCAGTGACCAAAAATTTATCTACCATTCCCCCATGTTCTGAGACTATTTCTTTATGTTAGAGTCTGATTTATTCTCATTTTTCTTTTAAACCAGGGCTATTGTACAAGGGAATTCATGTTTATCTAGATAATAATGATTGACAAGAATTGAACACGTCTTTCTCTTAAGCATGTTAATAATACCAATCCAATGTTATACAGTTTCCACTTTATATGCTGTTTGATAATTCTTTTTACAAAAAGGTACAGTCACCGAGTATTCTTCATATTGAGTATAAGGGAAACATTTGTGTCCGATTATCCCAGTGTTATACGGCAACAAACGCTTTGGCAGTAGAAAAGGTAGAGATGCAAATTTGTCAAGTTAATGGCTGAACTCGCACAGGTATCTGTGAGTTATAGAATGTACATTTAGCCAAGGTGTTGCCAAGTAAGAAATGTCTTGAGGTTATATGTCATGGAATATATGAATATTTAAATAATTCATGAAGTTGAAATGAGCGACCATACTAGACTTACAAGAAGAGCTTCTGTTTTTTGCAAGTATTAAAACACTCTCCTTTTTTTTTTCTCAAATTCCTTAGAACTAAATATGCGATTGTCAAACAACATACATGTTGAAATGAATTTAGATACATGACTGCATTTGATTAGGGAAAAGGTCCAGATTTCGTCATCATAGGCATGTATACATGTACTTTGTATAATGTCTGCCAACACTGCCAAGTTTCTGTGCGTGTTTTTTTTTTTTCACAAAATGCCAGACGTAGGGGCAATGACTTTAAAAATGCTCTTTTTTCCCACCCTCTGCATCATGATTATAATGTGTGCTGTGTTCAAAAATGTAGATTTGGATATGTTGAAACCTTGGAACCTGCATTTGGAAAATTGATGCATTGTGATACTGTTGTGCTTTGAGAAAAAAAGCAAGAAGTGAATAATCAGCAACCTCATTTTCACATTTTTTTTGTCTCGCTCTTGTGTAGATAATAATTGTGAATATACTATGAAAAAAAATAAACGACTGAGAGATTTTTTTTTTTCCAATAAGCTTGTTGTCTGTATAGCAAAAGGAGGAAGATAAATGAGACATATTATCAAGAGAAAGTATGTGTTGATACTTTGAAATAAATCTATCCACACACGAACATTTTCTCAGTCCTGGCCTATCTATGCAAACTATGTGGTGGTTGACATGCAGTTGTGTGTATGAGTGAGTGTTTCAAAATAATCGTAAACATTAGTGTTAGAATTAAATACTAGTACACGGACACCGAATAAACTCAAACATTCAATCCATGATACAGTGCACTCAAGTTATAACGAAATTCCAGTTACAACAAAGTAAAAATTCAGGCCCTAACATTATCTGCTCCATGTTTTTCATTGTTTATTTGTTCGGTTATAATGAAATTTTGATATAACGGTAGAAAACTGCCAGTCCCATGGACGTTGTTACGACAGGAGTTCACTGTATCAGGTTCTTGGATGTTTTAGAGTAGTTGTCAACCGTGTGAGTGGTTGTTCCAAGAAACAGAGGGCCTTCGTTGCTACACGTATGACATAATGCCACTGACCTACAACCTCTATAGTCTGCATACATTACAGTTAATTTTTTTTATTATTGTATGAATGACAACACTGATAGATCTATTCCATCACCACAAGCCTAATGAAGGCAATGAATATTTCCATAATCTGCTATTTTTCTTTTTTTTTTCCATATTCAGTCTCTGCATTAATTTGTCCAACTCTGTTTCCTTTCAGATGCCTATCAAAGAGATCATAATTATCTACTAAAAAGAATGGCAACCAAAGAAGCAAAATTTTCAGAAAATCAGTTTTGAAGTTAAGATGCAGCCACCAGAATCATCAAATTGCCTTTTTGGTGGCCTAAAAAATAAAGAAAAGCATAGGAATAAAATCATTTTAAAAAAGCAGCGAAATAATACAGTAAGTCATGATAATTATGTAAAAAATCAAAGAAGAAAAAATGGCAGGTACACTATAGTGCTTCAAATACTACGAACCGTGACTAAGAAGTAAGAAAGAAAATCATTACAAATGGAAAAAAAAAATGAATGTTAAAATGATCATAGAGTGTGACCATATGCAAAAATTGACAGGTACTAGTATAGGAAAGTTTGACACCCACAAGTCATACAGCCCAAGAGTTATACTACCCATGTGTCATACAGCCCACGACCTAGACACCAAATAAATAAGACCCATGAGTTTGGCATCAACTCAAATATGAATGAAAGCCCATGAGCTATATGGTCCACAAGCTAGACAGTAGACAAATAAGGCCCATGAGCCTGACACCAGGCAAACGAGGCCCACAAAATCAACACCCGAAAAAAAAAAAAAAAAAATAGGTCCACAAGCTTGAAATTATACATTACACGGCTTAATGTAAGTGCATGAAATGTTGAATTCATCGACCTTTATTGCGTAGTGCCCAGCTTGTTGGCCATATTTGCCAAGAGTGAAGCCCATGGGCCTTATTAATAATTTGCCTATAGCGTGTATCTCATAGTTCTGTTTTACTTTATAGTCAATAGCTAGTGGGCCTGTTTAACTTGGTGTCTAGCTCATGGGTGTATGACTTATGGCCCTATTATTCTATTTTTTCAAATAGCTCATGGGCCATATGACTTTGTGTCACGCTGTTGGGATAACCCCATAGGAAAGGGCTCCAAATGCCATGCAGTGTAACACAGTTCACCAAGGCTATATTAAATATCTAATGTAGGCATAAAAATGATCTATATGAAACTTAATATTCATGAAAATATATCTAACTACTTATATATAATTGTATGTATGTATATATATATATATATATATATATATATATATATATATACATACATACGTAGGAGAGAGAGTTTAATCGCAAAATTTGCTTGAGCAATCTTTAAGTCCGTAATCACCCCTGATACCTCACTTGTAGCATAATGAGTTTATGTTCACTTGGTTATTTTCATTTTTTATCAGATTTAATCAAACTCTTCATTCACATGTGTGTATTCAAAATTTCATAAATTATAATTGATCTTTACAGGTCCTTTTAATGAAATGTTACAATCTTTCAGGGGACTCGCATACATATAATTATGTCTTTATGTTTCTTAACAGAGAGAGAACACAGCAATGATGCGAAGGTTTTACTTCTTTTCATTTCCAAAACAGATTCTTTGGCAAAGATTCAAACTTTCGAGTTTAATTACATTTTTTACATCAAACATTACACATACGTGCAAGAACAATGTAATACTTTTGAAGATGCTAGGGCACGATTATCTCAAAGTAAAGAACTTGAGGCGAATGTGCGCTAATATGCAGTAATAATTATGCGGAATAATGAGAGATGAAGAGACCATAATGCTCATTTCCCGGCGTTTTGTTTAGTTTAACATGTTTCAAGGCTTCCCAGGATATTCCCTGTGTAATGTTCCCCTCATAATTTACTAGAATCTGACCCTTAAGGTAGGCAGATCTATAAAGTAAAGACTTTTTGTGCATGCAACTTAAGTGAAACCTATGTACCATTTGTATCGTTTCGTAATTTTTATCAAAACTTTTTTTCCCTAAAAACGTTTTCCATGTTAATGTCTTTCTTTGGCCGTGTAAAAAAACATCTGGTGTCATTTTCTTTATTTTCATAATGCTCCAGATCGAATTCGCACTCCTTCATGTACATAATCATAACCTGCTTTTAAATCGTTTACACTCAAATAAATCGATGTTTCTTCATCTCCCTTTAATATTTGATACAGTTGTACCTACTTTTTCTATCCAAAGATTATGTATCTTTTCCTCAATCAATTCTTTCTTTTCGTTGCATTGTCTTTTCTTGAGAATATTTCCTCGTAAAATTACTACACATTTGAAGAAAAAAAAAACTTTCTCTACATATCATTTTTAATGTTTCTGTTAATCTTAAAATATATTCTTTATTATTCTTTTAGATCTTCATCACTGCATAAACTTTTATCATATTTCCAAGAAGAACTCTCCACTGATGGGACCTACATGAGCATCTAAAAATCTATCAAATTCAAAATCAAATCTAGAGTACTTTGTTTACTGCAAGAAGATATTAAACCAAAGTCCAAGTCTTTATCCCTTTATAGCACAAAATATCTACAAATTGCCCGAGCATGATTTCATTTATCTTTTGATGTTTAAATGAACTCGTTCAAAACATTCGCTTGTTCACATTTGAATAGGAAAACACACGTTCACAATCATAAATCGTCATCCCTGTACACAGCAGGTTGACTTACCAGTAAGATCAAACACCATGAGCGCTATAGTAGGCTTGCTAAGGGTGAAAAAAGGGGTGATCGCTGCATTTTATAGTACAAACGTCCTATTTGGCACACATGCTCCTTGGTACCATTGGAATTTTTTCATCTAAAGAGACAATCTGTATCTATCCAAATAACCCCTAATTTGCATAATTTATGCAAATTGATTTGTAAACAATGAAAACCCCTTAAATCTAATCTTAGATAGATTTGTAACCCGTTAGAAACACTCTATGAAACAAAACGAGGAAAGAATGTGAATAATTGAATCATCATTACCACCTAATTTACATAATTACTAAAGAAAGTAAAGTAAAAAATTATCTTTAAGTTTTTCTTACAGTCTAATAACTGCATTTTATGATAAAAACTACCAACGTAGTATGCATATCCTTTAGTCAAAAGGAAATGGTTTGGAATAGCAAAAACTATTTCTCCAGGCAAATACCACCTAATTAGCATATTGTGCATATTAATGCCCAAATGTACCAGAAGTCAATGGTCAAGTTCGACTCATAAGATTGTATTAGTTTACGCGATAACTCAAGACTGGATTAAGCAAATTTCACCAAACTTGGTCCAAGGATAACGTATGATGAGGGAATTAATTAAGCAGTTTTTAAGTAAAATCGGCAAGAGGTCAAAGGTCAAAAAGGTCAAGGTCAATGCTCAAAATTTCATTATTTCCCCCATATCTATGCAATGCCTGAAGGTATTTTCTTGAAACTTAGTGACTGCATACTTGTTCTACCAAATAAAGATTTTCCAGAGAGAGTTTCAGGTCAAGAGGTCAAAGGTCAAAGGTCAGGTGAAAATGTTAGAATTTCACTTGTCTCTCCGTATCTCCCAAATGGTTCAAGGTATCTTCATGGAACTTGGTATTGGAGGGGTTTTCTAGGGAATTTAGGGGCCATTATTTTGTCAAAGGTCAGGGGTCAAAGATCAAGGTCAATTGGGCCCTCAAAATTTCATTATTTCCCTCATATTCATGCAATGCTTGTAGGATTTTTCTTGAAACTTTGATATATATATATATGTATTTGATATATATATATATGTATTTTAGGAAGATTCTGTGGGAAATTTCCTGCCAAAAGGTCAAAGCTCAAATGAAAGTGCTACATTTCACTTTTTCCTCCATATCTTGACTGTGAATCAAGGTATCATGAAACTTAGTATATATTTGTGCATGTTCTACGTGACAGTGATTCTCTAGTCGATTATCGAAAAAAAATTGTTCAGCCCTCCCCTCTCAAGTGTTTTGTTTCCTCTTGATACGTAGGAAAGGATATGGAATTCAGTGACATGGTGTAGTCATGACCGTCATTGCATTTGATATATGGGTCGCATGAAAGTTAATTTTGATGCACACATGTGTAACCTCTGACATTCTTACCTTTACATTTTAACCTGTGTATTTTTTTAAAATATCTGACATCTTTACACAAAACCAGTTAACATAGGCCTAATCATTTATAGAAAAAAGTTTCAAGAATATGTAGGTCATGATCATCTATACAGATATTAGATGGTATGTGGTGGAATATAACATTCTTTGGACCGTAGGCGTCAGGGAGTTACATTTTCCCAAGGGAAAATAATCACAGCCAGGGAGAATACAGTATGACATTTACGATCCTCGCAAACAGTAGCATGTGACGATCTGTCGACAAGTCACATTCTAGCAATTGTAAAGGCCATCTAATATACTCCATTATGGCTATGAACATATTATTTCTGCTTTGATTTATTGTTGAAATTAACTGATTTTAAGTCAGAGACTAAGATTATTTGACTTAAAGTATAACATCTCCTACATGTGTATTGTTCACATGACAATGTTTGCATAAATCATTGCCTTATCACAATGTTATTTTGTATAAATTTACTAGCATAGTTTCCATGCCATAGCAGCTCGTAGTATACTGAGGGAACTTTTTTTTTTCAGAAATAGACTTTGTTTCTAACTCAAGCTTGTAAGTTCTTAATGTGTGCAGATACCCTTTGCATCCACGTAGTTTGCACAAGTTTATAATCAGTTAGATGTAAAAAGCCTCTTATTCGTTTAGTTGCCTACAAAATACGATGTAAATCAGAATTCACACTTTCCCTATGGTAGTGATTTTTTGTAATGATTTTCTAACCATGACCTCAGTTATGTACTGTTTTCAAGGAAAAAAAGTTCCTTTTGTATAAAGCAATATTGTTCCGATTTGCATATATCAGTGCTGTTCAAATGTAGGCCCTACTGTTATATTTGCATAATCATATTTAAAGAGTGACACTATCGATTGCTACATGTATTTTTCCCAACCCTGCAGAGCATTTATGCAATGAGGGAAAATTAATAATAAAAATGATTTTAAAGATCATTATGTTTCGAAATTTCACGTCTTGTATACTTTAATATTTACATAATTTATGCATAAAACGTCTTAGTTGATTTAATGATATGGAAACATTTCAAGCAACTGAAGAGTTTTGTTGCGAGAATATTGTCTTATTCTATTAGCTTTTTGGACATTGAGTTCAAAGCGAATTAAGACATTGTCACATGATTGTTTTTTGTTTGTTCTGATTATCTGTGTATAGGTATTGATATGCATATTATGCAAATAACAGGTTGTTTGCATAGAGACAGTTTGTTTCTTTAGATGAATCATTTGCTGTTAATTTGACCCAAGGAAAATCCATCCTTGGTTCAAACTGTGTACTACAAGATCCAGTGCTTAACAGCTTAGAAATTCTTTTAAAAATGCAGATTTTCGCACAATAACTTGCATAATTATGCAAACTTCATGTTTATTTACATAGTTATAAGATCAATTTTTGCAGGAACTGTTTCCGCATACTCTGTAGAATACTTCTTCCAAATTAGTTATTTCTGCTGGATGCACATATATTTTTTGACAAATTTTATATGTAATTTTGCATAGACTATGCAAATTACGGCTTATTTGCATAGATACAGAGTGTCTCTTTAGATAAAAAAATTTCAATTGCCCTAAGGAACATCTGTGCCAAGTAGGACACTGGTACTAAAAAATGCAGTGTTTACCCCCTTAGCAAGTCTACTAGCTACTATAAAGATTTATGAACCTTCCATCCTCATTCCTATCTACCTTTATAGGGCCCGGTCACTGCCCAAAAGTCGCGTAAACGCATGAATCACGTATAAGAAATTCGGGCCTTACGCGATACATGTGCGATTTGCGCATTTCATGAGTTTGTCTGACGTGGAACCTTCGTAGTTGTCCGCCGATGTGCGCCGAATCGGCGCTTTACGCGATTCCATGGGGACTCGGTGATCACACTGCCTAAAAGTCGCGTAAACGCATGAATCACGTAAGACATTTGGTTTTAATTGCGTGCTTGTCCGTCGAGAATTTGACCATACGCGAAGCCTAGTTTTGAGCTGCTCAAAACCCGGAATCGCGTAAAGTGCCGATCCGGCGTACATCGGCTGACAACTACGCCACATCAGACAAAATCTTAGATGCGCAAATCGCGCATGTATCGCGTAAGGCTCGAATTTCTTACGTGATTCATGCGCTTACGCGACTTTTGTGCACTGCGTGACCGGGCCTTGGCCAGAGCAGCTCAAAACTCGGCTTGATCGCGTAAAAGTTTACGCAGTGTTGCGCTGTTTTACGTAATTTTTGCGTAGTTTGCGTAGTTCTTACGCGAACAATGCGCGAAATTAGCGTGGAATATCTGTGATCGTTCGCGAAAATGTTGCCGCTATTGCGCTCATGCGCGAATCATGCGCTACTCATACGCAGTTCATTAGTGAGAAAGCGCAGATAATGCGTGGTTTTCCGTGGACCTCAGTCGTCGCGCACAACCACGAATTCGCCCCATTTGGGGCCTTTGCGTGCCCATGCGCTGAAAGTGTTTGTTAGTGATTTTTGCGTGATCTTTCCGTATACGGAAAAAGTCCTGTGGTACTTCTGTGGTAATTACCACAGGACGGTACCACAGGACAGTACCACAGGACATTACCACAGGACAGTACCACAGGAATTGTCCTGTGGTATTTTGGGACGTACCACAGGACAGTACCACAGGAATTCCTAGGGCAGTACCATAGGGCAGTACCATAGGGCAGTACCACAGGACAGTACCACAGGACCAGTACCACAGAACAGTACCACAGGAATTGTCCTGTGGTATTTTGGGACGTACCACAGGGCAGTACCACAGGACAGTACCACAGGACAGTACCACAGGACCAGTACCACAGAACAGTACCACAGGAACTGTCCTGTGGTATTTTGGGACATTACCACAGCTAGGACAGTACCACAGGTCATTACCACACAGCATTACCACAGGGCAGTACCACACAGCATTACCATGGTACCACGGGATAGTACAACAAAGGAATTGTCCTGTGGTATTTTGGGACGTACCACAGGGCAGTACCACAGGGCAGTACCACAGGACAGTACCACAGTACCAGTACCACAGAACAGAACCACAGGAACTGTCCTGTGGTATTTTGGGACATTACCACAGGACACCACAGGTCATTACCACACAGCATTACCATGGTACCACAGGAGAGTACCACACAGGATGGATCAAAAAAAATCTCGGAGAATCTTAGTCACATATCAAGGAATTATAGGCGAGTGATAGATTTCAGAACAAACATGGCCCTACTTAATAACCTGTCCGACTCCTAACATATAACCTGAAACGAGAGTCTCATATGGCCAAGTGCCATACTAGTCCTAAAATAGATCTACATAGTCATCCTATTCCTAGTTAGTCATCGGTCGTATCAGTACATATATATATATATATATATATATATATATATATATATATATGGTCATCTATCCGTAATGCATTCAGGCATGGTTATTAACTAGATAATACTTTATTATCAAGATATGAAATTACACTTTCATAACAATATTTATGATGTTGGGAATAACATGACATAATTAGACAATCTTTAAGTTCGAAGTAAGTCTCATCATTAATACTTGGACTCTTTAAGTCTTTTACGTATTTTCTAAAATCTAGATTGCTTTTCATGAATATTCATGAGCTATGTAAAAATTTGTACCACAGGAGTACCACAGGAGTACCACAGAAGTACCACTTGAAATGTCTCATGCTTTACATCAGCACTTTCACTTAATAGGTAATACTGTAAAGGAGTATAGGACAGGTTAAGTGATGAAAATCAATTGCTATAATTCACAGCATAACTCATCTATCAATTACTTGAGGAATATGTGCTTTTTTGTTTATGTTTTTATTATTTCAGTTGGTTCTGCCTTACAATTTTTCTGTGTGGTACTCCTGTGTGGAACTGCTGTGTGATATTCTCCTGATGTGATAGTCCTGTGGTATAAAATGTTTTTAAAAAAAAAACCAAGAATATCCTGTGGTATTTTTCTGTGGTATTTTCGATTGTATATGTGTGATTTTGCCTCGTGGTATTGTTGTGTGGTATTGCTATGTGGTACTACTGTGTGATAATATGCAGTTAATTTGTTGTGTGGTACTTCTGTGTGGAACAGTACCATATGATCTTCCTGTGGTATTTTGGGACACATACTACCGGAATACCACAGGACAGTTCCTGTGGTACAGTCCTGTGGTGCTGGTAATGTGGTACAGTCCCGTATGTAGTAATGTTGTGTGGTACTGCCCTGTGGTAATGGTATGTGGTACTGTCCTGTGGTAATGTCCTGTGGTACTGGTCCTGTGGTACTTGTTATGTGATACTGTCCTGTGGTAATGTCCTGTGGTAATGTCCTGTGGTAATGTCCCAAAATACCACAGGACAGTTCCTGTCGTAATGTCCTGTGGTACTCTCCTGTGGTACTGTCCTGTGGTAATGTTCCAAAGTACCACAGCACTGTTCCTGTGGTAATGTCCTGTGGTATACTCTCCTGTGGTACTGTCCTGTGGTACTGCCCTGTGGTACGTCCCAAAATACCACAGGACAATTCCTGTGGTACTGTCCTGTGGTATGTCCCAAAATACCACAGGAATTCCTGTGGTACTGTCCTGTGGTACGTCCCAAAATACCACAGGACAATTCGTGTGGTACTGTCCTGTGGTACTGTCCTGTGGTACTTTCCTGTGGTAATGTCCTGTGGTAATGTCCCAAAATACCACAGGACAATTCCTGTTGTACTGTCCTGTGGTACTGTCCCAAAATACCACAGGACAGTTCCCGCGGTACTGTCCTGTGGTAATGTCCTGTGGTACTGGTCCTGTGGTAATGTCCTGTGGTGATGTCCCAAAATACCACAGGACAGTTCTTGCGGTAATGTCCTGTGGTACTCTCCTGTGGTACTGTCCTGTGGTACTGCCCTGTGGTACGTCCCAAAATACCACAGGACAATTCCTGTGGTATTGTCCTGTGGTACGTCTCAAAATACCACAGGAATTCCTGTGGTACTGTCATGTGGTACGTCCCAAAATACCACAGGACAATTCGTGTGGTACTGTCCTGTGGTACTGTCCCAAAATACCACAGGACGTGACAGTTCGTGTGGCACTGTCCTATGGTACTGATCATGTGGTACTGTCCTGTGGTAATGTCCTGCGGTACTGGTGCTGTGGTACTGGTCATGTGGTACTGTCCTGTGGTAACGCTGTGTTGTACTGCCCTGTGGTAAGGGTATGTGGTACTGTCCTGTGGTACTGGTCCTGTGGTACTGTCCTGTGGTACTGTCCCAAAATACCACAGGACGTGACAGTTCGTGTGGTACCGTCCTGTGGTACTGGTCATGTGGTACTGGTCATGTGGTACTGTCCTGTGGTAATGGTGTTTGGTACTGTCCTGTGGTACTGGTCCTGTGGTACTGGTCCTGTGGTACTGTCCTGTGGTAATGTCCCAAAATGCCACAGGATAGTTCCTATGGTACTGGACCTGTGGTACTGTCCTGTGGTAATGTCCTGTGGTACTTTCCTGTGGTAATGTCCTGTGGTACCGTCCTGTGGTAGATGTCCCAAAATACCACAGGACAGTCCCTGTGGTAATGTCCTGTGGTACGTCCCAAAATACCACAGGACAATTCCTGTTGTACTGTCCTGTGGTACTGTCCTGTACCACACATCAGTGCCTGTGCTGACATAAATATGCTTGTGTTGTAATGCGTGGTGCTGACAAGTACCACAGCGAGTACCACACGAGCCTGTGACACAGTACCATACAGTTCCTGTGGTAACATATATTTGTGTGGTACATTGTGTGATACCGACAAGTACCACGAGGAGTACCACATGAGCCTGTAAGACAGTACCACACAGTTCCTGTGGTAACATTTGTGTGGTACATTGTGTGGTACCGACAAGTACTACAGGGAGTACCCTACAAGCCTGTGGTACAGTACCACACAGTTCCTGTGGTAACATTGCTTGTGTGTGGTACATTGTGTGGTACCGACAAGTACCACAGGGAGTACCACAGGACTTTTTTGTTAGGGATATATAGTTCTTACGTAATTCATCGGTGATTTTCATCGCGTAAATCAGCGAAAATTCTCGACGGACAAGCACGCACAACCAAATTTCTTGCGTGATTCATGCGTTTAAGTGACTTTTGGGTAGTATGACCGGGCCCTTAAGATTGATTTATTAATCATGAACTGACAATCATGCGAACACATCTGCTATATGATATGTTCCATGACTAAATTAATTACAGTATGCTCTTCCACTTCCTTGCTGTTTCCATCTATTTCCAGTATCCCTTCTATTAGGTCCCTCGTAAAAACAAAACATCCGTTTGATTATCCCTAGTTGCACTGATCAAAATGTTGGCCCTATCTCTTTGAATCCTCTCGTATTCATTTCATGTCTAACGCTGACTAAAAATGGTGATAATCTCCTCTTGCAGGAATGATTAAGAACAACAGCACTAACAATACGAGATAATCTTATAGGCAATTAATAGAGCAAGTCATTCATCACAATACAGCTACCACTGGTAGGACATAACTTTCAGTGACTTCAGGGGGAAGCCTTCTCATTCAATGAAATGCCCGTTTTGTTTGCAAAGGTACATCGAAGTATGCTATTCCCAATGGTCTAATCAGCCCATGCAGTGCCCCCATATGTATGGACTTTGGAAAACTGCACTCCGCGTTCGAGTCAACGTCAATATCGGTATGAAGGCCATACAATCAGAAAAGAAAATGTCATAACAATCGGTGCTTTTTTTTTCTGGAATTCACACTTGCATAACCAACCTGATAGCCGAAATGATATAACCGGAATAAATCGAACAATGTAAACATTGCTGGGCATTTTTTCTGCACTTTTTTTTTTCTCTTAAACTTTCTCTTCTTTTCTCATCAGTCTATTATTGTTGCGTTATTTATATATATATATATATATATAGAAACTGGGTAACAGCTGGCAATGCTCAAGTAATCGCCGTAAACTTTCCCAATATTTCCCCCTTACACAATGCAAGGCCGTTTTTCTATAATTCCTCGCGTGTTTGTTTATCGGTCGATAGAACGGGGACATCGGGTTACATCATAGCGGGATTAACCTGTTGTGTCCGAGGTGCGGTAATCATGGTAGCTCTGACAAATATCACACGCCATTTCCGTAGGCAATGGGGTAATTTTGCAAGAGCACAGAACGATACTACAACCAGGATAAATATGCTATCTTTCGTGTGTTTTTTCCCTCCTCGCACTTTGCACTCTTTGCCGCAAGGAGTCCAAGAAAATAGGGCATAACATCTTTTGTTACATTTGTGGCTTGTTTTTTGGTTGGACTTGTCACTTTTGAAATTCTCCTCGGCAAGGTACGTCGTCTTTTACCAGGTCTCTGAACTATAATTGACCCTCTGCAATGTAGGCCTAACGGCCCACAGGATATGTCCGACGTAATCCTGTCTTTTGACCAGCAAAGGCTTGGGGCTTTCTTTGAGACAAAGCAATGGACTTACAAACTGTTTATTCTGGTATGTATCGAAGAGACGTCAATGCCTAGCGAACCGACAAACTAAACTTGTTCCCGTGTGTATAAAGCAGGCTTTATGAGTAACGGTAAAGTGTATTGTTCCGTCATTTAGTTTTTCGTTCTATCGCAAATGATAATGGCGACAACACAACAAATCATCGTTTTGATAGCGATAATGTAGAATACAATAATCCATTGATTGGTAATGAAAGTATGCACCGTCATTTTGTAGGAGTATAATTCATATACAGTATATGTATCTTTTAATTAATTTAAAGAATGTCACCTTTAAATATTTTGATAATCAACGACTAAGACGAGCGTGTCACTGTTTTTACATTGTAATTAATCTATCATAAATAAATTGATTGATTAACCAATTCAATTACCTATCAGTTTATCCGTTCATTATTTCCTTTTTGTTATGAAGGGGTAAGGCGTTATATTCCAACTTGTGGTAATCCTATCACTTAATTTTAAACGAGACATGTTTTACTGCCTTTGTTGCGGCGCTTCTCTCTCTCTCTCTTTCTCTCTCTCTCTCTCTCTCTCTCTCTCTGGAATTGCACACCACAGCTCTCGGCTTTGTGTAGATGATGTGATACTGGCAACTGACGTCGCATCCTCGTGTACCCCACGGCGCTGGTAACACCGCGTTGCGTATCCCCACAATTATAATATGCAGTGGCCTGGTTTTCTGGGACGCCGTGGAGCAATCACACCTGGGCCCCATTTCATATAAGATGTTAGGATGCTGGAATGGCAACTTCCAATAGCAACAGCCAATCAGGAAGCTGGATTCTTGTTGTTACCATGACAATTACCATCCCAGCAAGAGGTGCTATCATATCAACTTTGCATGAAACGGGGCCCTGGTCTTGCATCGTCCCACTCCCACATCACCAACTCCGTTTCACCCCACCTCTCTCTTCCCTCCTCATCTCTCTGTATGTGTGTGTGTGTGTGTGTAAATATGTATGTATGTACGTATATATGTATAATATATATATATATATATATATATATATATATATATATATATATGAAGAGTTTGTTCGCAAACACCGATAAGTCCATTTTTGAAGATTTTGAAGTACGGTCTCTGTCATAAAGTACAAAATTATACCTTTTAAGTGATATATTGGTCACTACATAATATAAAGGTACATTTTTGAAGTTATGGTTAAAAGTAGCAAAATTTTTCTTATTATTCTCTTTATTTTTCTTGACCTTTCATCGCAAATATCTCCATTTGGCAAATATATGGACTTATCGGTTTTTGCAAACAAACTCTTCATATATATATATATATATATATATATATGTATATATATATATGAATATATATACATATATATATATATATATATATATATATATATATATATATATATATTTATGTATATATTGAATTGTATTGAATAACTGAAACTGCACCGGTCTTACACTCGAGACACAGTAAACAGTTCCAGCATATTTATTTTCATATTTCACTTGAGATACATTTCATCGAAATACATTAAAAAAGAATACAAACCAAGCAAGATACAAAATATGTTATAAATCGGGTCATGGACAGGAAGTGTGTCAGCGTATATAATGTACATAAGACAATTCTCTATAACTTGCGAAATATGATGGAACCGCAAAAGCAAAGCTTGTAAACGCAGGTTCCAAGAAAATATACCAGTGTAAATTTGATATGCATTCAATGGAGATAGGACACAAAGTAATAACGACGAAACTATATAAAAACTAAATTATCAAGGTACAAAGGAAAAAGAAAATAAATATATATATATATACATATATATATATATATATATATATATATATATATATATATAAAGCTATTTCTAGCCATAAGGGGAAATGCGGAATAAATGATAGTTTGGGGGAGTTTTGAATAAAAGCATGAAAATATTCAGAAAAAAAATGCAAATATTGCCCTTTTTGAAAGAAATAATATGCATTAATATTACGGGCTCAATGCAGAATTGAACTGCTGAGAGCACAAAAATGCATCTTATACCACTAATTTCTGTATGTTTAATGAGAAAATACACCTTTTTTTATAGAAAAATGCAGATATACCCAAATCTCCTAATGACCCGTTTTCTATGCACATCCAATACATACACCCATTTTTTGCATCCCAGCCTGCCAATCTCACCTAAATTGTATTGACGGCACAGTCCTCAATCTATACACACTATGCCATTTGTGCCCTACTGTAAAGTAGTCCTGACGCATCATGCAGATCAATGATAAGGCATTGAAAAACAAAACCAAGAGGAATCAAAAATATCCCCTTTGGGACGAATTCCCCTTAAGATACCTCCTTTTCAGACGTGTGTTCGACCGTGGACCCTTACATATATATATATATATATATATATATAATATATATACATATATATAATATATATATATATAATATATATACATATATATATATATATATAATATATATACATATATATATATATATAATATATATACATATATATATATATATATATATATATATATATGAAGAGTTTGTTCGCAAAAACCGATAAGTCCATATTTGCCAAATGGAGATATTTGCGATTAAAGGTCAAGAAAAACAAAGAGAATAATAAGAAGTGTTAAGCTTCTTTTGACCATAACTTCAAAAATGTACCTCTATATGTAGTGACCAATATATAATTTAAAAGGTATTATTTTGTACTTTATGACAGAGACCGTACTTCAAAATCTTCAAAATTGGACTTATCGGTTTTTGCGAACAAACTCTTCATATATATATATATATATATATATATATATATACATAATATACATATATATATATATACATATATATATATATATATATATATATATATATATATATATATATATATATATTGAGTAGGTTGTCCACGTGTTGGCAAGATAATGAGATAAAAAACAAAATTGGAACAAAGTTCATGCTGTATTCACCAACGGTTTATTTCCGCACACGGTCTAGTGTGCAGAAATAAACATAAACAGTCCAAATATAAGTTAGTCTGATAAAAAAGGGTAAAATCTTACGAGTTCAACGGTAAATATTTTGACTGAAATCAGATGAAAAATAAGGAAATTATGACATTTTGAAGTTTCGCTAATTTTTCAGGCGACATGCAGTTCTTGAACGGTCAATATGAATAATTATGCAAATGGCAAAGTGTGCATGTCATAATCTCACAACTTGCCATACAGTTTGTGCATACAATTTTGAAATGTTCAGTTTTTCATTCAAACGCAAATTATCCCCTAGGCTCAAATCCTGGTATATCCAACTGATTACTATTCTGGAGTTATTCAAACAGGATAAATGTCATTTTTCATACTTCAGTGGCAGAAACATTGAATTTTCGTTATTTTGTTGTACAGGATCAATGGAAAAATATGAGGTTATGATATGGTTAGCTCACTCATTTGCATATATTTTATTTCGACTGTAGAAGAATTATTTTGAAGAACTTAGCAAATCTTCAAAATGTCATAACTTCCTTATTTTCCATCAGATTTCAGTCAAATCTGTACTCTTGAACTCGTAAGATTTTACTCTTTTTCATCAGACTAACTTATATTTCGACTAGATTTCCCCTGTATGTCTTGTAAGGAGACCCATTGTCTTCATGCCTTTATACCAAGTTGAGTTGTTCATGGTGTTCTTTCACAAAAATCTCTTTCAAAAAGTGACTCCTGTTTCTTTTCATTTTCAACTAAAGAAATGAAAAATGAATTACGTCAACAAGGATGCAGATTTTCTGAGTTTTGCAAACATGAGGTAGGAGTGAAAAATGAATGATGAAAGAAATGAAATTATTAATTCATTGAAGACTGGATTGAGATCTTTTTCCTTTTTGTGTTTGTTTTCTTTCTCTCTCTCTTCTTGCATGAAGATGATCATGACGGCAATACCTACATATTTTCACACTTTGTACTCACATATTGATGTTATGCGCAAAATTTGAATTCATTTGTCCTCTGCCCTGTCAGTATACTGAGCAAACTATTAATTTTCATTCATAGTAATGCCAATAGCATCTATCTATCATTCTATCTATCTATTATATCTATCTGCATGTATCTATGTCTATCTATCTATCTATCTATCTACTTGGGAGAAATTTGAATGAACACACGTACACGACATGCATTTTGAAGATCCACGTTTCTCAATGACCACTGAACCAAATGGAATGGGGTTTTCTGCAAGATGTCGGTAATACATGTATTACCTACAAAAAAAAAGTTAATACCCTGAAATAGCCCTAAGATTGTTTCATAACTTTGAAAGTTATTAATGCAAAAAGGCTGATTGTATCTTTATTTGACATACTGTATTCATATATATACTGCATTTTTTATATGTAATGGGAAGCTGGGAGGAGCGGTAGGCGTAGCTATAGATTTCAACAGGTTTAATGGCCGCCGAGCTTTCGGTCCGTCAATGGACCTTCATCAGGGCTGGATAAGAGAGCTTTAGATTTGCGGCGCGGACGCTCGAGACGAGTGCGTTGGACGTTCTCCTCTCCCATTGCGTCGTGCTGAAAAGTAGCTTTAGATTACGCTAGGACCCAACCGATAAAAAAAAAATAAAATGGCGCTCCCATATGATCGGTGCGTCAAGTACTGAAGGAGCTCTCTACGTCGTGAATCGAGAGGACGGAAAAATAGCTAAAAACACGTGGTGAAAATCTTAAAACGACGCAAGTTATAGATCGCGTCTGATAAGCGATTTTGCTCATGTTCAGAAGTTGTTTTTTTTTCCTCTGAATGTCCCGTCGCGAAAATCTAAAGCTCCCTAATTATGATTAGGATATGTATATTATGCTAACTATAAGTGTGTGATATCAAGGTACAGGATAATCATGTTTCTTTTCAAAGCTAACCCGAGTTCATGATTTCAAGTGTATTTCACACTGATTGTAGCTCTCACATCCCAGAAGAAATGTTTTAAGCAGAGTGATGCTGTAAGGGGTGACTTGCTTTATCTTGTCTGTAAGGCAGTTCTGATATAGGTCCACTGACGGACTGAAAGGTTGCCGCTATTTATACCTATCGAAATCTATAGCTATACCTACCACTCCTTCCGACTTCTCATTATATACAGTGTATGCCTATTAAAGAAGAGGCAACACTGCATCGTTACATGGTACATGCCCTGCATCACACTTTATCTACATGTATACATGTATCTATCTATATACATGTATATATATATATATATATATATATATATATCAATAATAATGTCACAACAGAGGAATGAGTTAAATGCCAATCTTGATATGAATAACACTGAAAATTCATTCGCACTGTCATCCCTGACGAAGGGGGAGGACCGCCGAAAATTCGGATTTTTAATTAAAATCAAGATTGGCATTTAATGCATTCCTCTGTTGTGACATTATTATTGCTATTTCTAGTACTGCCAATACGCGGAGCAACTACATATATATATATATATATATATATATATATATATACATAAAATAAAAAACAAAACTGGAACAAAGTTCATGCTGTATTCACCAACAGTTTATTTCTGCACACAAATTTTTGAGCGATTCGCTCTTTCTCCAGTGTTGATACTGAGAGAACAACAACAATGAAGCCATAACAATATTGCAACCGTGTTATCAAATACCAAGGATGTGCGCTTTAACGCATAGATGCTGGGGGCATCCTAGCACCCAGCGTGCATCCTGGCAACAGTGTAGTATTACGTCATAATACAATGACGAGTATAAAAGCATACATAAAAAAAAAAAAAAACTTGGCCCAATTTATATAGAAGTAATTCTTCTGAAGACGCAGCTGCAGTGGCGATGTAAGAATTACTTCTATGCAATGTATTTTGAATTGAGTTATACATACAATGTAATTGTAAACCTTCTGAACCTTCTGAAAGTTATAGCCAGCAGGGCAGCACACTGCATATCGCTGACTTTGGTGTTGAATACACTTGCGTGGTTATGCTGTAAGTGCCCCCTTGAAGCTCTCTGACGATGATACCTTAACTATATCATTTTCTAATTTATTCCATGCCATGGGAGTCCTTACAAAAAACGAATTCTTATATGTATCCGTTCTTGCGAATGGTATTTGAATTTGCATGTCATTTTTCCTCCTTGTTTTCCTTTTTGGCAAATATGTGATGTACTTATTGGCTGATATCCCCACCATTCCCCGCTGTATCTTAAATAACATGTAAAGCTTATAGTCTGCTCTTTCAGAATTTGCCCTTAACTAAAAATCCATGTCTGGCGACTTTTTATTGGTTTTGTGATACAGGGTCACATATTATTCAGGACTTGTCCCAAGTGGGTTAACTTTAAGTTACCAAGCTAACTTCCAGAATTAGCTCGTGTGTCCTTAACTTTGAGCCGTGTCCACACGACGAAGCTTATACTCCAAGGTAGCTTATCATCGATGAAGCTCCTGCCCTCGCAATTACATGTATACGTGTGATTCCCCCTTGATGATTAAGCCACAGAACTGGAAGTTCGTGATGACCCCAGAACAGGAATGGCGGGTCACACACAGGTCACTCTTTCCTTTAAGTGTGGTTGATTTTATGTCCACCCAATGCTTAACTTGGAGTAGTGAGGACTCCCCGCAGCTCATGGATAGAACGTGAACCTTGAGAAATTTTGTGGTTCTTATCGAGTGAACTTCAAGCTCGCTTACATTGTACCTTCAAGTGCATCTACGCGGTAATTAACTCATTGAGGATGGGCTGAGTTCGCTACAACACGCATTTCTTATGGACACTTACCCGAGTATACTCGGGACTCGTCCTCAATGGATTAACTATGAGCTTATCCTCAAAGTTAGCTAAATTTGAAGTTAAGGGTCAATGTCTGAACATAACTATCACAGTCATTCCCTCTCTGTGAGAGACGTATGATGTCAGAAGCGAGGGCCTGGGCGCATTTCATAATTTTACACGTAGAGGGCGTTGTATTTTTACTGCTTACCGTCACATGTTGTTGGAGATGACTTCTTGTCGTGCATCTAGCTGTATTTCTCGATAGTTTCAACAAGCCCAATGCCGTTGAACGCTCTCTTGCCAGTCGGCTTGGGTTGCCACTAGCAGTTTGTTGCTGCTTGATACCAATTGCAGGCGTGTACTAGTTTGCTGATGTGAACTATTCTGCGTGGTCGACTCGGTGTCAACATATTGGTGTCTGGCTTGAATGATTGGAGAAATGCAGTGCAGTTGAGGTGGATGTGACCATCTACCAGCTACACACAGTTCAATGAAAGCTTGGAGTTGAAGTCATCCAAGATGAATGACATGGATGGTGGTGAGGAGAGGAGCCCGCAACCCTCAGGTGGTGGTGTCCAGCCTAATGACGTACGTCCAGAGGACTCAGTGAGTCAGTGTGGCAGCAAGGCGAGCTCCACTTCATCACGACTGAAAGCCATGGCCAGGAGAGCTGCATTGGAGGCAGAAGCAGCTGCCCTGGAGGAGCAGCAGTTACTGGAGTTGCAGGAACTCCAGTTGAAGCAGCGAAAGAATCAACTGAAGGTGAGAACTGAGCTTCACATCGCTAAAGCGGAGGATATATACCAGCAGGCTGAAGCGTCAAGTACGCCTGTTGAATCTCCAGATGCGAAAGGAAGAGGCGATGACACATTGCCTTACCCAGTTGGTGGAGTAACGAATTTGTCTGCTATTCAGATGCTGCAACAAGGTCAACAGCAGCTGGTTGATACCCTTTGGCTCCCTCAAAGTGCAGCTGATGAAGTTTGATGGAAACCCTTGAGGTATTGGGAGTTTTGGAAGAAGAGCTTGCGATGCAGCTTGGGGCTACAGGCAAGAAACAGGTGCTGGCGATGTCAACACTCGAGAAGGCCCGCAGCCAAGTGGAGACCATGGTAATAAGTCTGGTGGTACGAAATCCAGACACGTCGAATGCTGTAGATCTACCGACTGTCTTCACAAGGAAGTCTATGAACATCAGCACAGCAAACATCACAAAAGCTGAGGATGTCAACGCCTACAGACACCTCTCTGACTTGGATTTTCCTTGTGTGCATCCTGTCAATGTTGAGCTCCTCATCGGTCAAGATGTTCCGGAGGCGGTGATGCCATTAGAGGTGCGCTCTGGTGGACCGGGAGAGCCATATGCCACCAAGACGGCCCTTGGATGGGCACTTCAAGGTCCCTTGAAGACAGGAGAGATGGGAGATGTGTGTGCACATTTCATTTCGAACACAGCCCTTCAAGAACAAGTAAAGAGGTTTTGGACTTTGGAATCTACTGAAAGCCTGTGCAGTAATGAGAAGGCCATGTCAGTCAATGACAAAAGGGTACTGAAGGTATGGAATGACACCATTTCCATGAGTCATGGGCATTATGAGCTCCCCATTCCCTTCAAGGAGGAACCAGTAAAGCTACCTGACAACCGACATGTCGCCCTCTGCCGACTGGAGTCTCTGCGAAAGAAACTACAGAGTAATGTACAGCTGCACCCCCAGAAGTACAGCTGTGAAGTAGCTGCCTTATTGGAGAAAGGCTATGCAGAAGAGGTGCGAGATGAAGACGCCAACGCACGAGGACCTGTTTGGTACTTGCCCCAAGCCTGACAAACTGAGAATTGTGTTTGACTGTGCTTCGAAGTGTGAAGGGAAGGCACTGAATGATGTAGTGCATCAAGGCCCAGATATGACCAATAACCTTTTGGGTGTGTTGCTGAGGTTTCGGCAAGAACTAGTAGCTGTGATGGGAGACATAAAGGAGATGTTTCATCAAGTGAGAGTACCTCCAGATGAACGAGACACGCTCAGGTTTCTTTGGTGGCCAGAAGGAAACTTGAGTGAGAGTCCCAGGACATACCGGATGTGCGTTCATCTCTTCCGAGGAACATGGAGCCCGAGTTGTTGCAGCTATGCCTTGAGACGCACAGCTGAGGAGTTCAAGGAGGAATTTTCTGTAGCTGCAGTATGGTCTGTCAAGCAGAATTTCTATGTGGATGATTGCCTGGTGTCAAGCAAGACTGAGGAAGAGGCAATACAACTAGTAGATGAGCTGACTCGCCTCGTAGAGAAAGGGGGGATTCAAGCTTATGAAATGGATCAGCAACCGCCCAGGTGTAATCCAGGCGGTGTCAGTAGAGCAGAGAGCCAAGACTGTCATTGGCTTAGATTTGGACCATGACGCCCTACCTGTGGAGAGAGCTCTTGGAGTTACGTGGGATACGGAGCACGACTGTTTCACGTATCAGATAATCCCACGTTGCAAACCACTGATGAGAAGAGGGATTCTGAGCGAAATTGCCTCCATCTATGATCCTTATGGATTTGCAGCTCCATTCGTGATGAATGCGAAGATGCTTCTATGGGAACTGACTGCCTTGAAGTTGGGATTCGACGACCCAATACCAGCCGAGCATCGTGAAAGATGGCTGAAATGGAAGGAATGTCTGCCTGAAATGAGTAAGGTGAAAGTCAGCAGGTGTCTTAATCCAGCAGAACTGGAAGGAGTGACTGACTATGAACTTCATCACTTCAGCGATGCCTCTGAAAGGGGGTATGGTGTTGTGTCGTATCTCCGCACAGCTGATAGCAGAGGAAACGCCCGCTGCAACATTGTCATGGCGAGATCAAGGTTGGCTCCCATGAAGAAGGTGACAATTCCCAGGCTGGAGCTGATAGCAGCGACTCTTGCAGTCACCGTAGATGCAATGATCAGAAGGGAGTTGGAGTTACCGCTGTCTGAATCAATCTTTTGGACTGACAGCACTATCGTATTGCATTACATTTGCAATGTGGACAAACGGTTTTGTACGTTCGCGGCAAACGGGAGAGCTACGATACACGATGGTTCACAACCATGACAGTGGAGACATGTTAGTACAGATCTCAACCCAGCTGATGATGTCTCTCGTGGGTTGAAACCAGATGAACTATCTGACAGGTGGATTCAGGGACTCAAATTCCTGTGGAAACCAAAGGGTGAATGGCCAATTCACCAACTGACTGGGAACTATGATGGTGAAAACGACCCAGAAGTCAAAAGCGAGGCAGTCTTCGCTACCCAAGCTGAGTCAGCAACAACGATTGACGAGTTACTCAGTAGATACTCTTCATGGACAAGAGTAAAGAAAGCTGTGGTGTATTTGAGAAGAGTTGGAAGCTTTCTAAGACAGAAAGCAGGTCACAACGTCGCCTTTGACCCAGCTGACATGAGTAAGCCACTCTCAGTGAAGGAGCTGGACAGAGCAGAGAAAGCCATCTTTCGTTTCATTCAAAGGAAGTGCTTCCGTGAGGAGTACAGGTGTTTAGTGAATGAGACAGATGGTAGGTCAAAGGTCATCAAATCCAGCCCTCTGGCCCACTTGGACCCTGGAGTGACAGAGTGTGGACTGTTATGTGTAGGTGGACGGCTGCAAGGGAGTACTGTTGCTACGACGCTGAAGCATCCAGTCATACTTCCAAAGAAGCACAATGTTGTGAAGCTGCTGATTCGTTACTACCATGAGCAATGTGGTCACTCGGGAAGGGAACACATGATGTCACTGCTCAGAGAGCGGTGTTGGATCTTGGGTGCACGTGCAGCAGTTAGAGAAGTCTTGCGAGAAGACTTGCAAAAGGCACAGAGCCCAGCCTGGTGTCCAGAAGATGGGTAATCTACAAAGTGAGAGAGTCAGGCCCAGCAAGCCGCCCTTCACCTTTGTAGGAGTGGACTGTTTTGGACCGTTCTATGTCAAGCAGGGCAGAAACCAGTTGAAGAGATATGGGTGCATTTTCACCTGCCTAGCTGTGAGGGCAGTGCATATTGAAGTGCTTCACTCCTTGGAGACAGACGCTTTCATCAATGGCCTGGAGAGGTTCATCGCACGCAGAGGTAGGCCAGAAGTGATCTGGTCTGATAACGGTACTAATTTTGTCGCCGCAGACAGGGAGCTGCGAGAAGGGATCCAGCAGTGGAATCAGCGATACATCCATCAGTTTCTCCTGCAGAGGGAAATTGAGTGGAAGTTTAACCCACCATCGGCATCACACATGGGAGGATGTTGGGAATGCCAGATCCGAACAATTTGTAGGTAATGAATGCCTTGCAAAAGCAGCAGAGCCTGTACGATGACAGCCTAGCTATACTGATGTGCAAAGTTGAGTCTATCATCAATGGTAGACCACTGACTGTGGTATCTGCAGATAAGGCGGATCCTGAGACCTTGACACCTAACCACCTCTTGTTGCTGGGACCTAACAACACACTGCCTCTTGGTGTGTTTGACGAGAAGGGCATGTACTGCCGCAAACGTTGGAAGCAGGTGCAGTATATGGCAGACCTCTTCTGGCGGAGATGGATCAGGCAGTATCTGCCGACTTTGCAGCTGAGACAGAAGTGGACCAGTGCATCCAGAAACATTGCAGTAGGTGACATCGTTCTGGTTGTGGAGGTCACACCGAGGAACAAGTGGCCTATGGGACGAGTGACGGGAACCCACGTCGGTGGAGATGGCCTGGTGCGGTCTGCAAACGTGAAGACATCAGGTGGAGTGGTGACGCGACCCATAAGCAAGTTGTGTCTTCTGGAGTGTGTGGAAAAGTCGGTGCAGGAAGTTTTGGTTATTTTCTTAATACGTGCCTTATGGAGTATCTGAGGTGCGAGCCAAGTGCCGCCTCAATGTTCAGTGGTTCATTGCGATTTTGATCATCTGCAAGATGCCAAGTGTGTCATTAGTACTACAGCGCGAATGATAACGATGTGCATTTAATCTTCGAGTGGGATTTCCTCAGTCACAGTTTTGATTGACATCGTGGACAGAGCTTACAAGCGAGCAGTTTCCAGAGGTAGAGAGAACACTAGACTGCAATGTCGGACATTGATACTAACCGATGCGTGAAGCAACAAACTCTGAACAGCTCTGGAGAACATTTGAGAGCATTCACATTATGTTTGTTGTTAAGGTGCAAGTTATTATTTCATGAGTAAATACATATCCTGCATGATGTCTTCCTTTAAGTTAGAGTTGAGGGATGACTCATAACAATGAGTTGAGGAAAACACCCTTTTTTGGTCTAGACACTGTATGATTCATCATTCGTGTATATTTGTATCATAGCAAAGGAGAGAGAGTAAAGATATACCTTCTCTTTTGATTATTTGGATTATATGTAAAGGTAGAAAGGGTAAGGTCTGAATTAAGACTAGCACTTAAGTTAAAAAAATGTTGGTGATTCAGGGGGTGAATTTGAGACTAGGTATATGTAGGGTCTGGACAGCAAAGACTAGCATCGTCAAATGTGAGTCTGAAGTCAAGACTAAGTTTTTGTAATATTGAGGTCTCTGAGCAAGACTACTAGCATTGTAATAACTCTGGTAGTATAAGATCTTGTGGGGTCTGATTTAAGACTACCTTAACAAGATATTTTGAGGTCTGATTTAAGACTACTGTAGCGATCACAACATGCAGTGGTATTCAAAGTGCATACTTTGATTGTTTCTGCAGAGCATTGTGCATAATATACAATTACATACAGTAAACCTCGGATAAGTCGACGTCGAGTGAGTCGAAAATCACTTAACTCGAAGCAAAATAAAAAGTCCCAATTTTTCCCTATGTATTTTCTCTAAGAAATATGTGGATAAGCCGAAGTACGAGAGTCGAATTTCGGCTGTGTCGAAGTAAAACATTCGGTCCCTTTTGTACAAAATACACGTTGTTTACATCACTTGAGCCGAAGAAGATTTGTCTGGCATTCTCATTACATTTAGAGGAGAACAAAAAAATCGGCATGTCGCAGAACCCCGTCCCTGACCTGCTGCAGGTATGCATGTTGCGCATGCACACTCAATATCTTACACCGTACCGCTCCGCACGCATGTCGAATACATACACATGTATACATATACACACAGCACATTGATCCATACTTTATCCATACACACAGCACATCCATACTTTATCCATGTCAAGCCAGAACTCCTTGGTCAAGCCAATCGCTGCTTTATTATTTTAGTGACAGGCCAAGTGAGCGGAGCTTGTGTGTGCGTGCCCGGCTGGCTGTATAGTTTTGTTCAATGGAGGTGGGATGGGCCTGGGAGATCGAGAGTGTTTGTCTCAGGGTAGGTTGACAGAGATGAAAGCACGCAGCTGAGAGAATGTCTGCCAGCAATGGCTACCTATGTTGCACCATAGACATAGCACATGCACATCGCCACATTAGCGCAGACATTCTCAGAACTATGTTTAACTACTATAGTATTGATACAAATTCCATGTTCAATTTAGAACAAAATAAGAACATTATCTTCAAGAACAGACAAATTTGAATGCAAACACATACACGCACGCACACACACACACACACACACACACACGCTTGCAAATGTACTATAATACATGTACATAACTGTGAGTCGAAAAAAAATAGACTCTCGCGAGAGTTGAAGTTCACTTCAGTCGACGCATTTTTTTCAGTCCCGAGAGCTTTGACTCATGCGAGGTTTACTGTAGTAAGGATGTCATATGGTCATACAACAGGGAAGTTATCTCCAAAGCGTATTTGTTGGTCAGATATAGAGAAAAGGAATATACTGTACATGTAGCATCCAATTTAGTGTATGACGTTGAATCTGTATTAATCGCAGTGTGTGAAACTGTATGAGTACAAGGTAAGGAATACCAGTACAAGTAATTATTCCAGTTTGGTGTGACAGACAGAGAGAGGTTTCCTCTCGGAGGATAGTTCCTTTGTTTATATTTTGTGTTCTGTTTGATATGTTATATGCAACTAGTATTTACAGGAATTTATAGAAATGCATTGTTTGATGCAGCTTGATATTTTGGATGTTATCTGCATTGTTAGACGCATAAGGTGTTGAAAGAAAGGCTCATGCTCATTTCATAAGATTGACGCATGTGTGCAGATGTGTTTGTTACAGAAAGTACCAAGTTTGATGAGTATCATAATTAGAGGATGTGTTAATAGCTGGTCAGATTTAAAGGCACATGATGTATGATGTGTGTTTGAAAGGCATTAGGAATAATAGATTGGGTATATGTTCACGTAGGTTCACACATAAGGGGCCGGGATGTAAGAGACGTATGACGTCAGAAGCGAGGGCCTGGGCGCATTGCATAATTTCACACGTAGAGGGTGTTGTATTTTTACTGCTTACAGTCACGTGTCGTTGGAGATGACTTCTTGTCATGCATCCAGCTGTATTTCTCGATAGTTTCAACAAGCCCAATACCGTTGAACGCTCTCTTGTCAGTCGGCTTGGGTTGCCACTGGCAGCTTGTTGCTGCTAGATACCAATTGCAGGCGTGTACTAGTTTGCTGATGTGAACTATTCTGCGTGGTCGACTCAGTGTCAACATATTGGTGTCTGGCTTGAATGATTGGAGAAGTGCAGTTGAGGTGGATGTGACCATCTACCAGCTACACTCTCTGTAGGGGCAAAGAGCAGTTTATTCCTCTGACAAAGGGGGGGGGGGCAAAAAATCTACAATACTTCATGCACGCAAAAGATCCCAATCTACTCCTCACAAACCTGAAGAAATGGCCCATCTCACAGACATAACAGAAAGCAGGTGAATGCCTCTGACCAAGCAACGCTCCTCCCCCCCCCCCCCCCCCCCACTCCTAACAACTAGAAATTGTCAGCAAATAGAATATGGTATGACCATGGCAAGCTGTTCTGTGCAAATGAACAAGAGTGCTGCACATTGCATTTTTGGCACTTCATGTACAATGACAAGATAATACAAAGTCAAAAATACGTATAAACTGTATGTGACTGCCCAGCTCAAAACAGAAGGAAGGCCACAATAATTTGTTGCCACTTTTCTACATACAACGCTTGTAGTTTAATAGAAAAATTGATCCATCCTAACCCAATTATCAAAAAAAAAAAAGAGAAGGCATATTTACATGAAAAAGTTAGATGGTTCAATTTCATAGAGATGGAAAAAAGAGAATTTAAAGACTAGGGTCACTCAGGCGTGCAGTGCAGAAGTTTGATTGAAAATATAACATATTTCCAAGTGAAAGCAGCACCTGTTTAAAACTTTACTAATATCTTCACTTCTGTTCTTGATTTAAGCCATCCAATCTTAAAAGTAGGTTGAGAAAAGAATAGTCTCTCATGTATATAAGCCAAATATTTAAAAAATTGAGTCAATTGACCCAAATGACATATATTTGTCCATTACAGAGAATAACAATCAGCAATTTTCTATAGGTTTTGAGCTGTGTGCTCTCAAAGGAACATATATTTCTATTCTCATCATCAAAATTTCTTCGTCCAAGACATCACTTTTGGGTGGGAGAAGAGATTTCCCTCAAGATGGCTTGGAACTCGGCCAGTCCTGCATCCGTCCTCACACCCTGTGGATCGAAGTGGGTGCGGCTAGCCCGGAAACCCTTCTCCTGGAGACAGTTGATCAGGTGGCTGATCCTGAAGAGCCCGTAAAGAAATTAGCATATAGTAATCGTTAATGTTTGCCATCCTGTAAGTCTCTACCCAAGGAACAACCTGACTTGCGACTCATCATCGCAAGATTAGCATAATAAAGCTGTAGGCATGAAATCTGAGGACACTGCGAAGAAACTAAAAAAATGTCAACACTTTGAAGTATTGACAAAGTTTGACTGTGAGTCCATATTTTGAAAGTCTATTCAAAAAGAATTTTTAAAGTTAAAAAAGAAAGTAAATCACACATTGCTTTGAATTGATATATTGTGCTCAAATACCTATTCCCAAACACACTTACCTGCATCTAAACTTTATCTGGCACATCCAAATTTTTCACTGCCTATCTCATACTGAATCATTATCATTTTTCGTAATCTCCGTTGTTCGTTAATATGAGATCCCACTCGCACGCATGCACAGTCAATTCATTCGACGACATAAGACAGAAATTAACAACAAAACAAAGCCCAATCCAGAGACAAACAGGAACTCCATAATTCTAAAATGTGTTGTCATTTTACAACAATCAGTTCAGCAATAAAAGAAACTTATGAAAGTTCAACAACCACAACACCCACTTATTTATAAACATCAAAGGATTAAAATGAAAGACATTTTCATCAGCTCTACATAAAACATTAAACATGGATAATAGTAACAAAAGATTACAGTTCATTATTCCAAAGGCTTGTTCTTCTGATGGTTCAATAATCCGAAAATGATGAAAGGTTTGTCGCATTTCAAAGGTTTGTTGTAATGTTACGCATGTTCTTTTCATTTTTGGATTAACAAACCTTATTTCGGTTCTGGATCTACAAACCTCACTTCGTTTTTGGCAGAAGAAATCTTCAGAATGACAAACCTTATTTTGTTTCTGATTAATACATCTTTGGAAAAATGAACCCTATTTCAGTTTAGGTCTAACGAACCTTCGGAAAATATAAACCCCGTTTCATTTTAGGCTGTACGGACCTTCAGAAAAACAAATGTCTGTCGATAAACAAACCCTACTTCATTTTCCGATTGAAAGGTAAACAGGTACAGTGTATAGGGAATATGTACATTTCAGGATAACCAACCTACATGATAAGAAACTTTTTTTTTGCACAGCAACAAACAGCAGAAAGGTATCCTCTGAGATGGAATGGTGAAGAGCAAGGAAACATATTTGATGGCATACACACAACCAATCACCTTGGTTTATTTTTAGGAGAAGCCATAGAATCTGCTATGAATGTGACTTTCTATGATAGTACCTCGTAAATAGGCCAAGGTCTCTACTCAGTATAGGAGCTCCCAAGTTTTCAAAAACAAGACAGTTGAACCCTGTCAGAATGAGATCTGATTGAGTAAGAAACCTTCGAAGAAACTAGCCCCCCGCAAAAAGGTGACATGAGAAAACCTACTTTGGACAGTCAGTATCCTTCACGCTGTGTGACGGCATGCTGAAGAAGAAAGCCGGCTGTCCGGCGCAATCCTCCTTGCAGCCTTCTTTCCTCCTCTTCCGTTTTGGTTGAAGGTCTTCCTCATCGCTCTCCACGCTTCTTGCCCCGCTGACATCTTCTTGTGCAGCGTGAGCAGCCAGGGGGCGCTCTACAACATCACATCCTTCTGTGCCGGTTTCCTCATTGGGTTTCGCACCCTCGGTCCTGCCAAATTTGAATTTGAATTGATTTTGATTTGGTAATGGTTTACTGAAACAAACATGCAAAGAAGTAGCCTGAAGGCTAAATTATAATGCATCACATTGAAAAACATATCAATTACATCAAACAACATATACTGCATGAACATTTCAACGATGACGAATACCAATTACATTAACATAACAAATACACAGCATCATATTAAAATGATAAACAGTTCATACCAATCATTATACAAAATATATTACTTTCAAATGATAGCCATTATGATAGTTATCAATGTACACGTACGCACACATATGCACACACACGCACACACACACGCACACACACGCATACACATAATATACCGGTACACACACCTACACGTGCACATCATATCCACATGTCTATACAGATAAACCCACATACTCATCTTATGCAGCCATTCAACTCTTGCATACACAGTCACACATTTAACGAAAAATATAATGCTCTGCTTATTAAAATAAAAATTATAAACATAATTTGAAAGTTGAACAACATGCTGATAAGCTTCATTGGGAAAAATCAACAACAAATAATTATTTACTTAATTATAATCAAAATTGCTTTTTCACTCTTTCCCTTTCTTTATCCCTCTGGTGTTCCTTATCTTCTTTGATGTTGCCTCCCTATTCATCCTTTTCCTTCAATGGTTGCCCCCCTTGATCCTCATGATCATTACTGACCCTCCTCTACCTTTTGTCTGTCCCCCTCCTCTGCCTTTTGTCTGTCCACCTCCTGCTCTAATCCCCCTCCCTTTACCTGTTGGGCTCCTTGCCCATGACCTCCCACCCTCTCCTTTGTTTTCTTTGTTCTGTGTACCCTGCCTGTCCCTGTCTGTTCTTGTGTGAAGTCCTATATGTGATTGCCTTCCCTGCTTGTTTGTCATTTTGCCTCTGATGAAGATTCTGCCAGGATCGAAAGCTCAGGCCCCTTTTGACTCCAACAAATAATTATAACAAACATTCTTAAACACTTTCAAATAAGCAAAATTTCAAATCCATTCAACTTTTCGATTCTGTGACCACTTTCAGTTATAAATGATTTTATTCTTGAGGGAGAAAGATTTGTGGTGACACCATGTGTATGTAGTCCTTAACCGGATTGTTGTTTGGCAGAAGAAGAGCGTAGAAAGAGGAGAATTGAAGAGGGAAGCGACATATGGGGGTTGTAAGGAGGGCAAAAAATGAAGAGTGGGGGACAGTGATGGGCTAGAAGTCGAAGTTGCACTAGTGGAGACGGCAGAGAAAGGAACAGAGAGAGTGGTAAGGAAGAATAGAGCGAGAATCAAGTAAGATGTTCGGACATCGTTAGAAGGGGAAAGATGAAATAGAAGGGAAGAGGAAGAGGGAGGAGTTGAATGTTGGAGAATCATGGAGATGGGAGAGAGAAGTGGAGATTCATGAAGCCAAGAGAAGAACGAAGTCGGCGAAACAATGTGGACTATGGAATGCGGAATCAATAGAGAAAGGATGGATCCCGCGAAGGAAAGGTAAGTCCAGGAGAGATGAGACAATGTTGAGAGAAGGGAGAGAGAGAGGGAGGGGGGGGGGGAGAGAAAACAGAGAAAAGAAGAAGAACAGGAAGAAAATTGAAATTAAAGAAGTAAAGGAGAGGGGGCTTGGGTGGATCCTAGAAATAAATACTGCAGAGGAGAAGAAAAAAAAATTATTCTTGGCGTCTAAAAAAAATTTACGACTTCAGTCCATGTACAATGTAAACATGAAGACACATATTAATATACTAGTAATATGGATTGGCCTTGAGGGGGATACAACATTTATTGCCTGAACTAGAATTGTATTGCCCAAGTCGAAGACAAGGGCAATACTATTCTAGTGAGGGCAATGAATGTTGTATCCCCAAAAGGACAGTCCATATTATTATTATTACCCATTTTCAGGTATTTCAGGCATCTTCGAGCAGTTACATTACAATTTACAATGTAAACTTCCCAATTTACGGTAACAAATCCACTCGGCGTCAGGTCGAACCCTACCCCACTGTGCTCAACTACGCCCACATGCTTGCACACAACCCCATGCACAATCAGGTATGCCGCGCGCTCACACAGTCGCAGCGACCATCCTCATTTTTTACGTGCTAACGTATGGGAATTTGCATCGCAAAACCTCTCCGCGAGCGATGTGTGTCGCAGATTTGTGAATGTCTCCTCTTTGTGATTGACCGCAATGTTTGCATAAAGTGAATGGCGAGACCCGGATGGAGGGTGATATGCACTAATATCACCTGCTGACCTTGACGACCGAGCAAAATACCAACTGCAATTGCCCCGCAAAACTACCTCGTATGGGTAGTAATATGTAATACCAAAAGGGGGTTCAGGTATTGTGTACACATGTTCAGTCTTATACATTTGTAAACCACTGACAAATTTTTGGTGATGGGTCAAGATTGCCGCACTGCATATCTAGACCAATGCACGAATCCACAAATTAACAGAAAACAAAAGCTGGTTCAGTACCTACTACACATGAAAACAATCATACTATTTGGTAGCATAAATAGAACTGGAGTGTATTATGATTTATGATTTCTTCATTGCTCAGATCAATGCATTAGGATGGATATGACAAATTTAAAGAGCTATTAAACAAGTTGTTAGTCCTTTGTTTCTCATAAATAACAGTTTATCTTTGCACATACAATTTTGTATTGCAATTCATGTGAAATTTGCTTCCAAGAAAATATAAAAATAATGGGACTCTATCTCATTTGTTTTGTTTTTGTTTCTGTTTTGACATCAAACAGAATTTGATGAGCCAATGAACACAATATGAGAAGGGTCTGCCAGAAGCAAACAACTCAAGCGATTATTTCCTGCCCATACTGACTTTAGTATTTCAGGCATCATGAAAGAGTCGTTCCAGCAAAAACATTTGGACCTCTCAGAAATAATGTGCATCTTTGAAAGGGATAAAGGATCTCCTTCACAATTCCCTTGAGGTAGCAAACCCTCTCCTTTGATAGGTGAGCAAAACATCTTGTCCCTGGGGGTAAACCTTGGATAAAATTTGTCCTTACTTCAGACGAAGGCAAATTTGGTTGGAGTAACTGCGGAGGTAGAGTCCGAGGAGGCTTGGTCGGAGGAAGGACGGAGGAAAGGTCAGAGTAGTGCCCGTCTGAACAAGGTCGTGGTAACTTCCTCCAGTCGGGGGAACAATACCATGACCTCTTCCTCCGACCAAGATACTCCTGCATTTTTTTCAGGAGTATCTTGCTACCATGACTAGCAGGTCGGAGTAAATTGCTCGTGCGGACAAGCCCTCGGAGTATCTATGATCATACAAACCTTACGACCTTAGTAAAACTTCTCAGGGTCAAATCGCAATGTTGGCATATTGCAAGTATGCACGTGCAGTACAATTCTAACCTAGCCAATCATGATGAAGAAGCTAGCACTCAGAAATTCTCATGAACAAGAATGGAGAAGACAAATGCCACTGTTAAAAACAATTGTAGGGTCAACGTGTGCAGCACTACCACTTCCAGAAGTTACACCGACCCTCAACGGTGATAGCCACAAAGGCAGTGGCAAATTGGTCAGAGTTTCTTTCCATGACCGTTGTGTGCACACAGGGTAGTGGTAAGATAAGTATCAACTGGAATAATTTTAATTGCTGTGCCATAAGATTTTACTCCGACTAGAAATATGTCTGAATATGGCTATTACCTCCGCCAAGGGAGGAGTTTATCTTTTCATCTGTGTTTTTTTGTTTGTTTGTTGGTTGCATGGTTGGTTCATTTATTTGTCTGTGTGCAAAATAACTCAAAAAGTTGTGAACGGATATGGATGAAACTTGCCAGGAAAGGTTGAGAACGACACAAGTAGCAGATGATTAAACTTTGGTGGTGATCCCAGGAATTTTATGGATTTTTATGAAGGATTTTTAAAAATTTTGGCAGGTTGGGTCAATGACCTTGGGAGATCAAGCGGTGCATTTTTTGAGGTTTGCATACGTGCACTAAAATGGGTCTAGTTTCTGCTAGGGCAAAGCGTACCACGCAGTTGATGATATAACAAAAGGCTTACATGGAACATCAGAATTCAGGCAATTTTCAGCATGCAGGTATGGGTGGAAATGACTGATTTCTATGGAAGAACAAGATCAATGGTGGAAATAAGCTGCTTGGAAGAGGTCTGCACTCTCAGAGTGCTTCACTAGTTAACTCTGCTATTACAATTACCATTTGTGACCCTGCATCAAACAACCACCAAAAAGTCTCAAGACATGAACTTTCAGTTAAGGGCAGACTCTGAAGGAGCAGACACCAGGCTTTAAATGACATACATCTCTCAACATAATGGACTTTTCTTTAATACTTATCATAATACTGGTGAGTGCACCCTCTGGAAAAGTGTGTACTGGTAAGAGAGACCTTGTATCTTTTAAAGTTTATGGTCTATTTCAAGTGCTTAAAGGCCCTGTTTACCTTTGGGAGCAGTGATTTAAAAAATGTCCAAAATATATTATTTGATGCAATATATGTACAGGTCTGTTGTACCACAAAACATCCTACCAGATAAAAATTTCGCAATAAAGCCTATTTTCTCAATAAAACGTCACTGTAGATGGTTTGGTCTGGAAACATTTTTATTATAAATGTTGTTCACATTTTGTATATTTAACAATACTAAACATGACTTTACTAATTCAAAATTTCACAAAGGTAGTTTCTATCCCTATTTCATATTTTAGAAGTATTTTAAAGCACTACTGATGGGTTTTTGTTTCATCTGCAAATTGTAAACTATGCCTTTAATCTCACCCAGTTGTCCTCTGTGCAATGAATGGGAGAAAAGACAGGAAGTAAAATACCATAGCAAACCCCTTTGAAGGTTTATTCAGATGAAGCTGAAAGTTTGCACACTCATTAAAGGCAGTAAGTACATTCTTTCCTGACAAAAACCAAGTTTCAATGTAACACTAGTATGCTTTTAACCCATTGAGGACGAGTCCTGAGAAAACTCGGGCAGGTGTCTATGGGAAATGTGTGTTGTAGCAAAATCAGTCCGTCCTCAACGGGTTAAGAGTTGGAAGTAAAGGGTATTTAAGGACCCCTCCCACATATTTGATCACATAGACTGGAAAAACAGTTTTCAAGAACAATTGCCCCCCCCCCCCCCCCCCCACAAAAAATAAAACACAGAGAAAAAAAAAAGAGACCCCTTCCCATTCATTTCAAGGCCCTAAGTTTAGAATACATAGGAGAGGGATTGCTGTGTATGAAAACACAGAAAAATTAAATTTACTATTAAGTTGATGCATTTCACTGATTTTTTAGTCATCAAGTAAATACAGGTAATGCGACATTTTGTTGTTTTTGTGATGCATCATCACCATTTGGGTAACCTCTCCATACACATTGCCTGTGGCACTCAGGATTTATTTTATATCAATGATTTTATTTGGTTTTTGTTTTGTTTTGTTTTGTTTTGCTCTGTGCTCTCAAAGTGCACAAAGTATAATGCTTTATGTGCCCACACAATTGGCTGAACTTGCCAAGCCTTTTCCATGGCCGGTGCCATGCTTTCAAAAGTGGGGGGCCCACTTCAGACTTCTGGTGCCACTTCCGGGGTTTCATCAGCTAACAAGCCAAAAAAAAAAAAAAAGAAAAAGGTCTTCAGCACAAAAACAAAAGCCTTACCGCAACCACACTTCAAGGTTTCTATCCATTTCTTTCTCGTGCCACTTACGCACTTCCAGGGTAAAAAAAAAACAACTTATGTTTTCCTTTGTATGGTGCAAAAATAGTGCCCCCCCCCAAAAAAAAAAAAAAAAAAAAAGTTACTATGGAATCATATTTCAATCTTCTGTGCCATGCATAAATGTGGTACTGATTACTGCTCTTTCAAAAATGCTTGAACAACCACAAATATTGAATATTTTGTCTTTTTTTTCTTCTTTGTTCTATTAAACAGTGGCACCAAAAGTGGCACCAAAAGTCCTTGCCTCAACTGGAGATGTCTCACTGGGTTTTACTTGTCCATACTCAACAATATGACATATATTTTTTGAGCCAAGAGTATATCAGGCAGGACCATATATTAAAACAGAAATTAATCTGGCGTTTCGCCATACTGGGTCACATACAGTGGCAGATCCAGAGGGGGGCGCAAGAGGCGCACGCCCCCCCCCTTTATTTATCGTTAAAAATAAAAAAAATAAAGAGAAAAAAATGATATGAAACCCGGAAGTGGCACCAAAAATAATAGTTATGCCCCCCCTTTACAAAATTCCTGGATCCGCCCCTGACATACATGGAATAACTGCAACTTATAATTCCAGGCATGCGAGATGAAAACCATGATAGGGAGTGGGTGTAACGGAACATGGATTAAAAAACAAAAAACAAAATATGAGAGGGGGGCTGAAATCATGAAGGGTTTCCTCTCATACCAGGACGTTTCTGAGAAAGGACTGAGAGGGTGAAAAAAGAACTTGCCGTCCTTACCTTCGAGCAGAGGTGGCGTCGGTGTGACTTGGCAAGGAAGAACATACCGCTTCACTGTACAGAGTCTGCAGCAAGTGAACGTGACTGCCCTTCCGGTTAAGAGCGGTCCCAGCCGTTTTCATGGCCCCCACAAATTCTGGGTCGTAGATACCACCTGACCTATTAAAAGAAATGGGAACACAGAATATGCTTGATTTAACCCTTAGCATGTCAACAGAGCCCCTTTTTCTCATTATCAATGGTCCACAGGAAAGCAAAACCTAGAATGCTGGGGTCCTCTTTTGACGGCCAAAATCCATGCGACATGAATCAGTATGTACACGTATGTGAAGAACATCACATTTCACCAAGTGCTCAGGTTTGGCTCAGCCAACTTAAGTAGACCGTGATGCACTGTCCAGCATATAAATCTAAAGAAACTGTTTTAAAATCACTCATGTACAATACATGACCGCCAAAATGTAATAATCTATACATACACTTGTATACCGATACAGGTAGCTACTTTTGGCAGTATTAAAATCAAATACATGTACTCCTTCATTTTTCATAGATTACATGACTGCCAAAAGGTCACTATTACAAATACACACTGCTAGTTTCATTAGTACATCAATTGAATTTGAATAGACGTGTACACATAAATTGAAAGTTTCAACAGTGCACAAATATCTTATGATGTCTCATCCCATATGTGACCCTGCATCACAAAACGCACAGAAAGTCGCCAGACATGAAATTTTAGTTAAGAACATATTCTAAAAGAGCAGACTTTAAGCTTTAAAATGATGTATTTAACTCAAATCAAATGGACTCTCCTAGCCTGTCTAAATATTGGAAAGAAAACACACACACAGGAAAATTGTGAACTGAGAAAAGAGGCTCTGAAGTGCAGTGTCTATTCAAGCACTAAATCTGTACCAAGCCGTGCTGGCTGTGGAACGAATGGGACATAAAACAGAATGTAAATCACCAGAGTAACAACAATGAAGGGATTATCAGATTACACTGAAATTGAAAGTGCCGTATCAACACATTCTGCTCATAATTGATGCCAACTTTCAAAGCAGTGACATCATCCTTTCAAAAGTTATTTGAGTTTAAAGTGAAGAGTGTGTTCAAGGTTTTTAAGAAATGAAAAGGGGACTCTAAAAACACACCTAATCACACTATTCTACCAAAAAAAGTTCAAGATAAACTGCTAAAACACACACTTTCCTGCCCATTTTATGATCCCAAATTGTAACATAATGTAGAAGAAGACTTACTCCTTCAGAAAATATGAAAAAGTCAAGATGGGTTAGGTTGACCCATTTCACCTATTTTCAGTCTCCACACAAAATCAGTGTGTGCGACTTTTTGTTCGTTTTGTGGTGCACGGTCCCATATACCCCTTTCTATGCCAGTGAATGCCAATGAAAATGTGCACAAATTTCGCACACAAACCGATGGACAGGATTAATGTGGCACACAATGGGAATTGCTTTTAACTCTTTATGTGCCACGTTCGCACGCCTGACTCAGTCGTCGGCGTGACAGCTTCGCATATTCTGCTCAAATGCCCTAACCCGCCCAAACCGATCAATAAATCGCCAAATGCCATAGTACGCAATGAAAGTGTTTCTCACGGGTCAGTTCTTGTCACACGTAGCTTGCTTTTTATTTAGTGATTAAATATCAATCGGTGTTCCTTACTCGATTTGAAAGTAAATTCCCAGGTTCTGTCAATGTTTCATGTGTAAAAGTTATGCCTCTACAACAGTGCAGCTACTGTTCTTTTGCGAGAAAATAATTATAGATTTGCCAATGCAATTTACACAAAAGTAAAACTAGATATTTTCTGTCCAACTTTGCTCATTACATGTCAAGGGTAACAACAAATCTGCTAAAGTTACAAGGATTTGAAAAGCAGAATGTTTTCCCAAAGCATGACTACGTTGGTGTCTCAGAATAATGTGGCACACAGGGGGTTTACACCATGGCACATAAAGAGTTAAAAGAGCAAAAATGCACCTTGTAAAGGTTACTGTGAGTTGGTTCCTTTATCCAAGACCTTTAGTTTATGGTGGCAACCTCAGTAATTTCTACTTTTAAATCCCATAGAATTTCATCAGACTAATGTATTGTAAAGGAACTGGTCAGAAATATTACGATCTAAAAATGTATCCACTGTGTATTTTGATCACAATTTCGTAAGAATCTATTCTGACATACAGCGTAATTGGAAAGTATCTATGTCAGAGTCTTTCTATGTTAACAAAAAAGAAATAAAAGAAGTTGCAGGGTTATGATGGAAAATAAAAGTAATGATTATCAATGAAACATAAAGACTTTATATTTCTCATCAATCAGTCATTCAGTCAGTCAAACTAAATGTCTATGTGTAAAGACAGATTTTCATTTTTCCTCTTTTTGGGAGGGGGATAAGGTACACAGCAATTCTTACAAATTCATAGAGACTAGGGGAGGCAGCATAATAATCTCACATGAAAACCAGCAAAACATGTGACTAACTGGCAGGCATCTTGTAGTGACAGAAAGAAAATGGTAGTGGAAGTTATGTGCCTTAACTGTTTAATTGAGAATGGGCACAACAAACGATAACTCTGCTAATTGCCCCTCACTGCAAAAGTGTTAAGTATTTCTAGATTAAAATGCCCTGTGCTGCGTATATCTTGTAAGGATATCACCAGTGGGAATGAAAAAGAAAAATTACCGGGTAATTACCATTAATCAAATAGCAACAAAAAAAAATAAAAAAATAACAATATAGAAACGCATGATTGCCAGAAGGAAAACAAGACGAAAGAATCCCTTGGGACCTAATGAGGCCAAGAGAAGAAATCTTCTGCACGTATGGCTTCTGTCACAAAACTGGTCTCATGACCTCATCACAGTTTAGACAGAGGTCGACTCTTGGGATCCAGTATAAAGCAGAAAGAGGAAAAACAAAAACAACGAGATCTGGAACTGATGGCCACACGGAATTCTTGGACACAGACAGTACAAACAAGCAGACAGGCATAAACACAACACACAACAACAACAAAACTCAAGCTTTTGAGCAATATACTCTACTAAATGATGGCATGAATTTCCTGGTTAGGTCATGCTAGGCATTTTTCTTTCTTGTTTACCCTGTTTATCCAGTCAGATTTAAAGTGTATTTGACATTTGTGTACACAATGTTACCGTGACGTTTGCTCCTGCAACAAATACTCCCAAGAAATATCTGCATGCTATCTAAAGGCAAACATAAATTCTATCCATTAACATAACCCTAATCCTAACCCTCACATCAAACTAAACCTAAAATCCTATCACAACCCTAAACTAAAATCCTATCACAACCTAACCCTAAGACCGGAGCAATTGTCGCAGGAGTAAATGCTGTGTCACTGTACAAATTATACCCTGCCTACAGCCATATGTGAGTTTAGCTAGAATCAGAATGTTCTAGAACATTCCACCATTGACAACAGGGAGTACAACAGGGATCGAGTGACGAATTAATCTGTTTCCACAGTATGAAACAGAAATGATGAATATCAGAAACATCTGCAAAGACCTTGCTTTCAATTTAATTTCTGATACTATAACAACATAAAATATCTTTCAACAGCGTTAAACTCTCCACTGAGGTAACTCGATAAACTCGTGTATTTGCAAAGTACTGTACATATCAGAGCTACCAAGTCTCACGCATTCTGCGTGAGACCCACGCATTCTGCATGAGACCCATGCATTTAGGGCACCCATTTTTCTTACGCATCTGAAGCATAGGTCAAATGATTAACATGATAGTTGCAATTGATGGAATATATCCCCTTTTTGTCTTTCAAAGTAAGTAAAAAATAGTAACTTTAGAAAAGTATGCACCAGATCGCACCATTTACTCTTTATGTGCCATGGTGGAAACCTCATGTGTGCCACGTTATTCTGAGACACTAAGGTAATCATGCTTTAAGAAAGAATTCTGTTTTTCCAATTTGTACAACTTCTAAAAATTTCTGTTAAGATGGGCCTAATAGTAGGCATTGATAGTTAAAGAGGAATGCCAACCTTTGTTTTGATATAAATTTGTATGACGAATCTATTTTCAATTTTTCTTAAGAATGACAAGTTGCTACAACATTACTGTAAAGGCATGACTTTTGCACATAAAACTGTGACAGAAACTTAAAGAATGTACAAGCAAATCTAGTTGGGAACATCGCTTCATAGTCAATTACCACATAGAATGCGAGCCGTATATGAAAGGAACAAAAGTACAAAAAACCGCTTTCATTGTAGCGCGGGATTAGCAGTGATTAGTGATTTATCGATTGGTTTTGGCGGCTTTGTTTGTTGAGCAGAATATGCGAAGTTGGCACGCCGTCGACTGAGTCGGACGTGCGAACGTGGCACATAAAGAGTTAAGAGCTAAAAATTGAAAAAGCTCCGTACCGTGCTCCTGATCCCCCCGCTCGCATGCATCCGTATCGAGGACACCGAGTCATGAAAATCTCATGCATAAAAATATTTCGCGAGGTTTTTATTTTCACGAATTTCGTGAGCCAGGTGCTATTCGCGAAATTAAAGGACGCGAAAATAATTACTCTGAACCCGATATGAATGTGATGCACACATACATTTCGCTCCGTTCAGTACAGCACTCCAGTACCCCAACGATCGCGAATTTAACCACTCGCGAAATCGTTGGGAATTCCCGATACGCAAAAAATTTAGACTCGCTAACTATATGGTGTATTTTATAGTATGTGTACAATATAATGGCATATAATTCTTTGTGGTCAGTCTCTGAAGTTTTTAGAAGTTATTTCCTTCTGTACTGTCAGACCCCCCTACACTTCACACCTACACTACATGTAAACCAATTTGTGGGACTAGTTAGTAAGCATTGTATAACACCACAACTTACCAAACCGGTCCCAATAGTATAGCTGTTTTTCCTGGTGAGTTCTGATGACATGAGCATGACAACAAGGGGTACAGGCTACCTAGATGGAGGCAAGTGTGTTTACAAACAATGTCAGCAACGTCACAGAGCTAATAGCTGCTTATAATAGATATTTTTTGCAATCAAAATATCATGCTGATAACAAATTCTATGCAATTTTTCACAAATCATAAATGGTCATGAGTGCAATGGAACAAGATTTTGCACGAGGTGAAAGATAGAGGCGCTCTATTCAACGAGGCAAAGCTGAGTTGAATATTGCGCCTCATCTTTCACCGAGTGTGAAATCTTGTTTTCACTGCATGATTAAAGACCATACACTATTTGTTTTATACAACACCTTGAACGTCAGCAGATGTGGTCCACACAGATTCTTGGACTTAGCACAGAAATGGCAACCATTTTCCGTGAAAGACAAATGATCGGTGTAGCTGCACAGTCACAGCCAACGTGTACGTATGTTCATGAAGCCAATCAGCTGAAGTTGTTTACAAAAACGAGTGACAAAGGTACGCGCTTGTAAGCACGCTTGTTATTGTTGAGTGCGTGCGGCAAATGTTTGTTTATTGTGACATCAGAACCTTGCGATGGAACAAAGGTTTTGAGCCAATTGTGAGTTTAACACGGCAGTGGAACTTTTAATTAAATGTCACGTGATGGGCAATTGACCAATCGGATAGCTACATTCTAATTAGGTGTTGTATAAAAACCAACAGGTCTTTGAATATGGCAATATGCTAGAAATACAACGTGCAACAGCAATATAATCAGTTACACTCTTTACCAATCAGTTTAATCCAATGTCACTGGGATATATGCTTATGCTCATCTTTCAAGTTTTTCTTTCTTCTTTTTTTTTTGTACATGGCACACCTGTTTCTTGCTAGTAAGGAATGCAATACAATAAAAATCCCCAAACTTGTCTAATTTTGCTAGTAATTTAGAGTGTATCTGTACACAGAAATATAATTTTCTGACATTGTAGGTCATTGTACTGGTAATATCCCTATGAAATGTAAGAGTGCAACGTTACTCACATACAGAGATATAGCCATATTAAAAGAGACATAGAGCAATCTCTAAAATGCCAAATATTACATTCGCCTTGATCTAAGAGTAGTCGTCCGGCGTTATTGACTGCATTCGATTGTGTAGTTCGATAATTTTCTGTACAATCAGTGTACTACAGTCAGTACTCTCAAAACACACAAATGCACGCAAATGTCCACGTACGCAGCTAGGTTAGTGCTTGCGCGCCGCGCCAGGCCACTGACCAGGCAGCCGGAACAGGATCTACTCATGCGGATGCATATGGCTTGATGAGGCCATACCGATAGACGGTATTCGATACAGCTGTGTGCAGACGGAGGCAAACAAAGGAAACGTGTACCCACCAATGGTCTACACAAGGCTACTATTTTCAGATCTGGCTATTGCAGCATGCACTAGTGCGTACTGATTTATTAAGATTAATATCAAACAGTTTTGGGCATTTTTTGCCATTTGTGATAAAATTTTCTCTAGAATTCTTAGCTAGGACAAGCTCTCACACCTCTCAGATTTGAATTTTTGGGGAGAGATTCCCTTTAACCCGTTGAGGACAGTTTGATTTTGCTACAACACGCATTTCCTGTAGACACCTGCCCGAGTATACTCGGGACTCGTCCTCAACGGGTTAATAATAGTTGCATGGTCTTAATTCTTTGGTAGGCCCTAGACTTACTCAAACAAACGATGTCATGCTGTGCATTTGAGTAATACATACATGACCAATACACAAACTGTTTGAAGATGAAATTATCATGTTGTCATCATTAGAACGCTATCATTATCATTGCCATTATCGTAATCAAAATCTTAATTTTTACTGTGATCAAAATCATCACTACACTAATACTATTACACACAGTTCTCTCTAAAAGTGCCAAATCCCTGTACACCTTGCTTACAAATTTGTATGAACAATGAGTTTGGACCTACATGTAGAAGCAGTGTGTAAATCACTACAAGAATCTGTGGAAAATCATTCTTCAAAAATTTGTCCTTTTTGTTGTTCTTGTTCTTCTTTCTCCTACACTAGGGGCATGGTCACACAATGGCAAACTATGTGTAGTTGCACTATCTGGTATTTTGGTTCTCATAACTTTGACAGCTTGACCACAAACTTCTCCAGAAGAACATTACCAGCAACAACTTCTTGCCTGCACTTGGGAAGTTTCTCACCTCTCGCAAAATGTTGTGGAGTTTTGTGTGGTATGACCACGTGGCTGAAACTCTGAGAAGTTTGTGACATGTATATTGTGACAAGAGATCTATTCATGTTGTTTTAAGCGCAAATTGCCCATCTTCTGCGCCCTCTTACATGTTTGCGTTTTTCATATTTGAGGGGGACAGTTCGTTTTTTTTTTCTAAGACCAAAACTTTTGGTAGTTTCCGCATTACTGAAGGTGTGCACAATTTTGTTTACTACAGTAAACCTCGCATGAGTCGAAGCTCTCGGGACTGACAAAAATGCGTCGACTTAAGTGAACTTCGACTCTCGCGAGAGTCGATTTTTTTTTCGACTCACAGTTATGTACATGTATTATAGTACATTTGCATGCATGTGTGTGTGTGTGTGTGTGTGTGTGTGTGTTTGTGCATCCGTGTGTGTGTTTGAATTCAAATTTGTCTGTTCTTGAAGATAACATTCTTATTTTGTTCTAAATTGAACATGGAATTTGTATCAATACTAGTAGTTAAACATAGTTCTGAGAATGTCTGCGCTAACGTGGCAATGTGCATGTGCTATGTCTATGGTGCAACATAGCTATAGGTAGCCATCTCTGTCAACCTACCCTGAGACAAACACTCTCCCAGGCCCATCCCACCTCCATTGAACAAAACTATACAGCCAGCCGGGCACGCACAAACAAGCTCCGCCCACTTGGCCTGTCACTAAAATATCAAAGCAGCGATTGGTTGACCAAGGAGTTCTGGCTAGACATGGATGAAGTATGGATGTGCTGTGTGTATGGATAAAGTATGGATCGATGTGCTGTGTGTATGGATAAAGTATGGATCGATGTGCTGTGTGTATACATGTATACATGTGTATGTATTCGACATGCGTGCGGAGCGGTACGGTGAGTGTGCATGCTTACCTGCAGCAGGGCAGGGACGGGGTTCTGCGACATGCCGATTTTTTTTGTTCTCATGAGAATGCCAGACAAATCTTCTTCGGCTCAAGTGATGTATACTACGTGTATTTTGTACAAAAGGGACTTAATTTTTTACTTCGACACAGCCGAAATTCGACTCTCGTACTTCGGCTTATCCAAATATTTCTTAGAGAAAATACATAGGGAAAAATCGGGACTTTTTATTTGGCTTCGAGTTAAGTGATTTTCGACTCACTCGACGTCGACTTATCCGAGGTTTACTGTATTGTGATCGTTTGCTAAAACGTCTGGAAGTTATTGGGAAGTAAACTACATGTACACTCTGCTTAGTGTGACTGCAGCAATTACAGAATGGGTAGCGAGAATCCTGCTTTCTCATTGGTCGAGAACTGTGTGTGGATTTTCTACTGGCCACACGCTGCCTCACAGTGGTAAACATGTTATCGCGCACTTGTAGCAAGAGTATGTGCACTTGTAACAAAGGTTCGCGCACTAAGCAAGCGTTTGTGCACTCAGTACGAGATGCCTATTGGCTGAAAAACCATGCATCCAGTACTTTTGCCATGCATCCAGTAATTATTGGATGCATGGTTTTGAAGTACTGGATGCATGGTTTTCGGGCTTTCATCTATGGCAAGCCAAAAGGAAATGCATCCAGTAAATTTGCCATCGGGGAACATGACTGAAAAAATGGATTTTTGGCAAGAAAACTGTCCCCATTCTATAACACAGATGACGTACAAGTCTTTTCGTGCTCAGTTGGAATTGTGTCCACGCGGTAAATATGGAATTTAGCCTAAACCCACTCGGATTCGCCTCGTGGGTTAAGCATTCAATGGTTTACTTATAGACAGGGCAGAACCAGGCAAAAACTGCCTTTTTTTCCAGTCAAGGTTTTCTCACTTGATTCTGGTACTTTAGACCATACTTAACAAAATAAGCTTCTGCGCCATCTTGAAATATGTCCCAAATCCAAGATGGCCGCCAAATATCCAAAATGGCCGCCAGAGGACCTAAAAAGTGCCTTCTGTGGTTAAGATCTGTCTGGGGATGGGTCTTTTTTTACTCTATTTGATGATAAATGGTAAGAGAAATAAGATTCAGTGGATTAAAATTAGAATCAGTTTCTTTTTTATTGCGAAAATCCAACATGGCCGCCAGACGCAGCTCCCGAAATTAATAAATGTCATAATAACCGGAGGGCCAAACCCTAAAAACTTGCTTACTTAACAAGTGAGTTCAACTCTCTCTAAAAACTAAATAGACCATGCTTATTTTCAAATTTTTATTGTAACAAACAATATTCCACTGGTCTACCTCAAAAAATTTGCTGCGAAAGCCTCCAAATCCAAAATGGCGTCCAAGATGGCTGCCATATTTACTGAATTTGCTATTTGAAAGATAGCATTTGATAGAAACATCAGATTTCAACAAATGTGATGTCATATGAAAGAGAATAAAATTTCCTACAAGTTGATGCCATTTTTGTGGGCGATTGTGATAACTGAATTGAGATATAAAGGAAAAACACTCATTTTTTGATATTTTTCTGAAAAAAAAAGGAAAATCACGAAAATGCTTGATTCAGCATAAATCAGAAAAAGACTGAAGGATCATCTTGAAACGTTTTTTAGAATTTTGCTTAACATACAATTAATATTTGGAGAAAATTAGGGGTCAGTACCATTTGCGGTTCAGGAGTTATAATGTCTCAAACTTGAAAACTCACTATGTAAAAATTTCCACTTTAGCTGTGACAAGACCTTGTTGGTCGTAAAGAGAGTCTGCACGCGCCAAGACTACTACTCGCACCCCTGGCACTGACGCTTGCAGCAGTGCCAGTGGTGCGTGTAGTAGTCTTGGTGCGCGCAGACTTTTTTGACAAACAAGAGTTTGCGCCTGCAAACTAACTTTTCATACCAAGTGGTAGCTCAGGTGACGCTGATCGTTATTATTTCAAAGTAGATTGTTCTGATATTTTTTTTATGCCTCCGCCAACGAAGTGGCCGGAGGCATTATGCTTTCGGGTCGTCCGTCCGTCCGTCCGTACGTACGTCCGGACGTCCGTCCCGTTTTGATTTTGTCGATATCTCAAGAACCGTGTGGTGGTTTTACATCAAACTTGGTATGAGGGTATATCCTGGGGGATAGTTTATTTGTTTGGATTTTAGGGTCATAGGGTCAGAGGTCAAAGGTCACAGGTTATTTTGTGAAAAAAAGGTTGAAATTTCATGTTTTTCCCCATATCTCGCAAATGGTTAAAGGTATCTTCAAGGAACTTAGTATATATGCTTGTACCGATGGGCAGTGATTATCTAGGAAAGTTGGGGGTCATGGGTCAAAGGTCAGGGGGTCAAAGGTCAAGGTCAACTCCTCAAAATATCACTACTTATATTTATGCAATGCCTGAAGGTTTGTTTTTTTAACTTGATGTATGCATGTATTACCAAATATAATATTCTGTGGGAAGTTTTTGTCAAAAGGTCAAAAGTCAAAGGGTCAAAGGTCAAGTGAAGTGCTTAATTACACTTTTTCCTCCATATTTCGAAAGTAACTCAGGGTATCATCATGAAACTTACATACTTATGCATGTTCTACCTGACAGTGATTCTCTTTGGAACTGTGACGTCAAAGGTCAAAGGCCGGGTTTAGATAATGCTATTTTACCATTTGATACTGAAATTATACTTTTTCTCAATACCTTGAAAATTACTCAATGCATAAACTTATAAAAGGGTCAAAAGTCAAGTAAAAATCATCAGTTCCCCAAATACTTGCACTCTGACGTTTTAATCATTCATCCAATTGAACCTAGTTCTAGGAAAGTGAACATTCAGCACATTTGTGGCAAACCTGTCATTTTAATATTTTGCCAATTGTGTGAAACTGTCATCACACATTGTCAAGACATTGTACTATAGACCTATTAGGAGAACCATGCATTATGGCGGAGGCATACCAGTCGCCGTAGCGACCTAGTTTTTTATACTAAGCTGTCAACAGTTATCAATGTTATGGTTTTTTGAAAAGAAATGGTGATATCTCCGTATGCTTTAGGCTTCATTATATATATATATATATATATATATATATATATATGTATATAATATATGCATATGTACATATATATATATATATATATATATATATATATATATATTTTAACATGGTAGAATGTTTTGTGATACAACTAACCTGCACATATAAATCGAATGTGATATCTCTTCCAATGGTAAACGATACCTTTAGTGTGTTGCGTCAGAGTCAAATCTTGATTAATAATTTGATATATTTTTAGAATTTCTTGTATTGCTGTCTATCATATATATTGTCCTTGTTTAGTCTATATTGAGGGTTTATTTATTCATTTTTTTGGGAGGGGGGCGGGGGTGGAGCTCATTTTAGTGTTTGGGTAAGGGCCGATCTTTGATTTAAAAAAGAAATGCTTCTGTATCAAAGATATGCTTTTGTACTTGTATGTTACTCTGCTGTTGTAGAAACGTGAATGATGATGGCATATGTGTAATAATATCTGATCCGTACATGTCCTTGAAAGCCCTTCTGATCCGAGCGCCCCCCCCCCCCCCCCCCCCCCCCCGCCGAAAAATCCGACATGACGGCAATTTCTCAAAGTTGCTTTTAAATGTGTTGTGCGAAATTACTTTTCAGTATATTGTTCAACTAACACTGTCCAAAATGATTATTCATGCTGTATATTCACATTTCTGAGGGGCCCACATTCTACAAGACTTGTCTCTTTAGTGGGTCCCTCCATTTTTCGAATTATCCACAATGTTTACTTACTTCAAATCACTCTAGTTTTATGATAATCTGTAATGATTGTAAGGTGCTACAATTATTGTATTCTTTTCATCCTACATAGTTTTGAGCACCTGATTTTCTGTTTCCAAAAAAAGAAGAAGTGATGTTTATATGTTCTTGTCAAAAAATGAAATAAAACATTGAATTATATTGAATTGAATTGAATTTACAAGTAAGCATGCTGAAAGTGTATTCGCTGTGAATAGATTTTTCTTACATCGGTTTAGGCTGATTTCATGTGGGTTATAGTGTCAAAATTGAATTGAACTAATGCTATTGGTAGATGCTTTCACATTTTAGATATCAGGATCACTCGAGAGTGGAAATGTTCTTTTTTCATTCCTTTTAGAGTGATCTCAGGGATCACCAAAGAGTGACGAGTGATCCCTAAGGTCACTCTAAAATGAGTGAAAATGAAAATTTTCACTCAAAATTCACTCCAATTGTACTTTAAATTTACTGATTTCCGTTATTTACTCCTTCAAAAATGAAACTTCCACTCGTTTTTTTTTTTCTTTTTCGGAGTAGAATATCACTGGTTTTAAAAATATCTCCATAAAAGCCCATGACGATTTGAAATAGCACTACAATGTTTGAAATATATAATAACTATAAATAGAGAGCACAACGGACAAAATTGTACCAAAATTAAAATAATACATTTAATTTGGCGCAATAAACTATGTCAGCTTTGATGGCCTGCAATCTTGAAGTTCTTGAGTGATTGATCCAAATTTTGTTTTAAACTTTCTATAGCATGGTTGTTTCAAGCTTCTACCTCTATTTGAAAGACATTTTTTGCTTTATCTCATCTGCTCGAGAACAATCTACTTTGAAATGATAGCGATCGGCGTCACCTGAGCTACCACTTGGTATGAAACTTTAGTTTGCAGGCACAAACTCTTGTTTGTCAAAAAAGTCTGCGCGCACCAAGACTACTACACGCACCACTGGCATTGCTACAAGCGTCAGTGCCAGTGGTGCGTGTAGTAGTCTTGGCGCGTGCAGACTCTCTTTACGACCAACAAGGTCTTGTCACAGCTAAAGTGGAAATTTTTACATAGTGAGTTTTCAAGTTTGAGACATTATAACTCCTGAACCGCATATGGTACTGACCCCTAATTTTCTCCAAATATTAATTATATGTTAAACAAAATTCTAAAAACGTTTCAAGATGATCCTTCAGTCTTTTTCTGATTTATGCTGAATCAAGCATTTTCATGATTTTCCTTTTTTTCAGAAAAATATCAAAAAATGAGTATTTTTCCTTAAAATCTCAATCCAGTTATCACAATCTCCCACAAAAATGGTATCAACTTGTAGGAAATTTTATTCTCTTTCATATGACATCACATTTGTTGAAATCTGATGTTTCTATTAAATGCTATCTTTCAAATAGCATATTCAGTAAATATGGCGGCCATCTTGGACGTCATTTTGGATTTGGAGGCTTTCGCAACAAATTTTTTGAGGTAGACCAGTGGAATATTGTTTGTTAAAATAAAAATTTGAAAATAAGCATGGTCTACTTAGTTTGTAGAGAGAGTGGAACTCACTCGTTAAGTAAGCGAGTTTTAAGGGTTTGGCCCTCCGGTTATTATGACATTTATAAATTTAGGGAGCTGCGTCTGGCGGCCATGTTGGATTTTCGCAATAAAAAAGAAACTGATTCTAATTTTAATCCACTGAATCTTATTTCTCTTACCATTTATCATCAAATAGAGTAAAAAAAAAACCCATCCCCAGACAAATCTTAACCACAGAAGGCACTTTTTAGGTCCTCTGGCGGCCATTTTGGATTTTTGGCGGCCATCTTGGATTCGGGACAGATTTCAAGATGGCGCAGAAGCTTATTTTGTTAAGTATGGTCTAAAGTACCAGAATCAAGTGAGAAAACCTTGACTGAAAAAAAAGGCAGTTTTTGCCTGGCTCTGCCCTGTCTATTATGCACACAATTCTGACAGACGCAATTAGACCTGTGCCTCATCTGTGTAATGAAAAATGTCTCAGGCTCCTTACTTGGCACTGTGAGGGAGTTGTCCACAAAGCACCTCTCTTTGCACATCTGGCAGTGGAGGACATGCTTGACCAGTCCAACTGAGCGGTCAGCCTGACCAGCACCTCTCCTCACCCTCAGGATGACCAGAACAAAGTGTTCCACGGCAACGCAGGCCAGGACTTCCACCCCCTTGTTGCACCTCGCGGCAGCCCTGCGAACATTCACAATGGATGATCAGAAAGTGACCTAACTTCACTAGAATCCCTGGTCATTCAGCTATCATTCTTTGTTATGAAGTCTTGTGAGACTTACTTAGGAGTTCAAAGTAGAGGGTCCCTCCTTTTTTTGTCCTTTAAATACTGTACAAGCTGAAATTTTTGCCTACAGATATTTTTCGCAAATTGCTACTTGGAGAACATTTTCGCGTGTTGTTAATTTCGCGGTTGCGAGGGTCTAACTGAACTTAGTTATTCGCGTGTTGTTATTTTTGCAGTTCAAAGGCGATTTATGAAATTCACGAAAATAAACCACCGCGAAAATTTCAGCTCGTACAATAGCCCGCCGTACACTATACGACCCAATCAATTGTACGTTGTACGATCTTAAGAACAGAAGTGTGAGGTAACCAGTCTTGCCAGTTTCCAGTCATACGATTGAGTCTTAGCGCCAGTTGTAGAGATTTGACATGTTGAATTTCCATGACCAGTGGGCTTTCGCAAATCACAATGCAGTAAAATGCAAGATGTGTGCACTTCTTGTTTAGATGTGCTACACTCTGTACAGTCATAAGCCTAGTTGTGTGGTCTGATCGTATTTCCGCGTTGCCATTTTGTACAACCTGGTCCAATGGTTCTATTCAAGGTCGTATAGTCGTGAGTCGCATACTGTAAAACAAGGAATTTTCGCGTGCACTTTAATTTCGCGAATTTCGCGAGCGCCAAGATTCGCGAAATTAAAATGCACGCGAAAGTCAATGTTTACACTATATGCATTGAACGCCAGTGGCACTTCACGAAAATTTCATGCCACGAAAAAGGCTGTCGGCTCCAATTCGCAAAATATTCATGCCGTGAATATATCATGTTTTACAGTAGTCACCTGCACTTGCTATGTCAAGCATATTTCCTTTAAAAAGATATCAACTGCCAATTGATCCAATTAATTTTACTGTAATGTCATCTCATTTGCATACCCTCTTAATTTACATTCTGTTGAAAAATGAAATCACTTTTGAACTGAATCATTTGAGTTGAAAAAAATATACACATGTAGTCTTTATAATTCACTATATTACATGAGGGTGCAATATAAAAATAGGCAATTATTACCCTAATCTTAAATCATTTTTTTCCTTTTCCTATGAAACTGCATCTCCCAACTCTCATTTATTTCGATCACTTTTTATATGGGTTAGGATGGTGTAATTTTAACTAGTCATAATCATTTTCAAGATTAGAACTTTCTCTTTCAAACTATGTAGAAAAGTGAATAATTATTCATTTTGGCATACTTTTCGGAGGTTTTGAGCCAGACAGTCACTATTATTTTATTCTCCCATTAGCCCGTTTAGGGCTGGTCTATTTTGCTATTACCAGGGCCAGCGTATGGGCCAGGGGGAGGGGCCTTGTTTGCATCATGATACATTTTCTTTCTTTCCTTCTTTTCTTTTCTTTTTTTTTTTTTGGTCTTTTTTTTTTTTGCTTGTCAGCTGAGAAACCAGCAACATAAACTGGGCCTCCCTCCCTTTTAAAAACACAGTGCCGGATGTGATAACACGCATAAAACCATAGACACCTGCCCAATACTGGGACTAGTCTTCAACATGTAAACGACAGCAGTGCATCTTGCTAAAATCAGAGATGTACCCGACAGCGGCAGCAATGACCAGTCTAGCAGACAGCTCCTTCAAGTATTCACACTTCGCAACCTGGCCTCCGTAATGCCTCCTGGTCACCTGAGGGCACTGACCGTAGAGAGCCGCCGTGTCAGTGGACGTGATGGACAAGACCCCTCCGCTGCTGATGTTGGAGAAGGCAGAATCCAGGAAAGGTGTAGCGCATCCGTATGGATCTAAATGGCTGGTAAAAATGGCAAGCAGATGTGGACAACCATATTTATGTCAAGATTTCAACAATTACAAGCAGAAAGGGCAACACACGCGACCCACCTAAAAGAAAAAAGTTTCAAAAAATTCAAACTTTATCAGTCATTTCGATAAATTGCAGTAGTGCACACACACACAAAAATGTTCAGTGTAAACTCACAATATCAATTGTCAAGATATACCATGTACATGTACATAATATTATTTTCATATAATTATAAGACACTGTATGCCATATGACTCATTTACAATAGCATGACTGGGAAGATGATTTTGTGTATGATTACTTCTCCATTGAAAGCCAGAGCAACATAACAAAGCAGCAACACAGCATCCACCTTGGAAACAAGGCACACTGCACTTGCTCTATAGGGGTTGCTACATCTACAATGTACTTCTGTTGCATGTCGTCATAATTGTGAACATTGGTCTGCTAATTTGCCAGAAATCATGAGAAGACAAAATGAAAACAGAAAGGGAGTATAAAAAGTAAAAAGTACCGGTACCAAAAAGGTAAAGAAAAGTACACTAGTACTAGTAAAGTATACTAGTACAACTACCATTTCCTCTTATGAAATGTAAAAGAACACATAATTCTAAGTGGAATTCAAAGTTTATTTGGTGAAAAGTTGTTTTGATATGGCTGAGATATCCAAAACAAAGTGATCCATTGCAAATAAGAGGTGGGACCCACCTTCTATTAGGACCACTTTGTTTTACTTTGTTTTTTGATATCTCAGTCATTTCAAAACCGATTTTTATCAGATAAACTTTTAATTCCTCTTAGATCATATGCTCTTTTATATTTAATATAAAGTGGTTTCTAATTATCTCATAAAAAGTTAAAATCTGAATCCCAATCTCAACCAAAACTACACCATCCATATAACCCGTTGAGGACGGTTTCATTTGTGACCATACATCACAAAACGAACAAAAAGTCGCACACACTGATTTTGTGTGAGGACTGAAAATAGGTGACATGGGTCAACTTAGCCAATCTTGACTTTTTCATATTTTCTGAAAGAGCAGGTCTTCTTCCACATTATGCTAAATTATTGGATCATAGAAGAAACAGGAAAGTATGTTTTCTAGCAGTTTATCTCGAATACTTTTTTGAGTAAAATGGTGTAATTACGCATGTTTTTAGATTCCCCTTTTCATTTCTTAAAAACCCTGTATACACACTTCACTTCAACTCTAATAACTTTAGAGAGGAGGATGCTACGGCTTTGAAAGTTAGCATTAATCATGGACAGAATGTGTTAGTAAAGCATGCTTGATTTCAGCTCAATCTGATAATCCCTTCATTGTTGTTACTCCAGTGGTTTAATTCCTGTTTTTTGTCCCATTCATCACACAGCTAGTGGTAGCATGGCTTGGTTAAGATTAAGCGCTTTCATAAACCCTGTACTTCAGAGCCTCTTTTCTCAGTTCACACTTTTCTTGAGTGTGTGCTTTCTTTCAAATATTTACAGTGTAGATAGGTTAGGAGAATCCATTTTATTTAAGTCATACATCATTTGAAAGTTTAAAGTCTGCTCTTTCAGAAAGTCACCGACCTTCATCCTCCCTCGAATATACCATGACCATATTAACAGAATGGTGAAAGTTGTTGTAGCTCCATCTAATTCATGACCAGGCTGAGTCCAACCCAAACATCCTGCCCTTCCCCCATTGATTACTTAGAATTGTTGTTGAATAAAAATCCAAGAATACTACCTCCTTCCTAAAACTAGTCCCGCCTTTCTTTCTTTAACAACCAAAGTTTTACCCAATTGAAAACCCTTAACATGAAAACTCCACCCCCATTCACCCATTCATAGTATGTTGTAACCAATGTATATAATTTAGTGTATGAAGTGAACTGTAACATTCAAGAAGACTCGGAATTTGATGCTGGAAGAGAAATGTCATGCTGTGAGACACCTCTCAAATAAACTGCTCTCCAAAATATTATACTCAACTGTGTGCCATGATATTTCATTGAACATATAGTATACATGTACCTCGGTAAAGTAAACTTATCCCACTACACAACACTATGCTGAGAATTGAGGAACTTACATGAAATCAAAATATCTCTGCCTCATGACCAGATTGGCATCACAGCAGATGATTTCCAGTTTCCTGGCTGCAGCCACGGGAACGGCATCCGCGGCTAATCCGCTCTTTTCTTTTTGGGAAGATCTCAGAGAGTCGTTGAGATCTCCCTTGATGTTGCTCTTAGTGTCCGCATCCCTATCACTCGCTCCGCACATCTCGGTTCTCACAAAGTTCTCACCATCCACTTCTTTTCGCCTCTCGATGCTGGTCTCAACGGGGTTCTTGGAGTCCTCTCTATTTGTCATCGTCACTTTTTCCACCTCATCCTCAGTTCTTTCTCCATGGGAAGAGGAGAACTTGGTTGCAGCCATTAGAGAGTTCAAGGCACAATTCTTCTTGACATTGCTGACTGCTGCAGGGTTCTTGTCTACAACTGTTACAGAAATGCTTCCTCCAAGATGGATCTTCCATTGAAGCGCCATAATACCTGGAAAACAAAAAGAAAGGAAAGAGATTACGCAACATACTGTAAGCGTCCAAAATCTTCCTTGTATCAGCATTGGTAGAAATTGCTGTCCTAATTATACTGGCATTTACGCCCATTATGGGAAAGGCTGTAAGACTTTAAGGTGATGTGGACTGAAGCATTACAATCTGCATGTTGCCAAAACAACAGCGATACATCAAATACACTGGACCTGTACATGGAAAATAGGAACTCACCCAGTGGGTATGGTATTCTACAAAGGTGTATGTATACCTCTTTTTACCAGGCCTGCCTTACACTATTCAATTATTAAAGACCTCAATGATAAAATTCAAATTGGGTAGTCTAATTAAGAACTTGGAATAAATTTGGACTGCCATTCACCTATTCATTCCAGGAACCTAGATCTTCTTACATGTACAGTACTCTCCACATAATCGGGTATCGTTTAAACGGGTTCTCCATTTGATTGGGTAGTAATGTCAGAGTCAGTTCCAATGCACATTAAAATTACCTGATAATCGGGTTGCCTCTCCGCATAATAGGGTAAAAAATTTTCTTCTAATCTAATTTCTACCCGCATTTTATCGCAGATATACACTTTAAGAAATCAAGCATGTCAAACTTTTCACGGCTAATCACATATTCTGCTTAATTTGCAAAGAAGACCGATCATTTTGGGAGTGATTAAACATGCAAAAACTTGTACACATACCGACTTGCCACACAAAAACAAACATCACAAATATAGCTGGCACTCACAACTGCATAGACAGACAGGAGTTGAACACACTTGCGCTCCTGCCTTGCTCTGCAACAACATTCACAATACAAGAAATTTGCAACGAAAATCAGACCATGCACCATCTGGCCAGCTCCATATAATTTTGCTTTTTCCCAGTCACCTAACCCGACATTCTACGTGACTTGTGCACGCAAAGAGATGTGTTCATTTCGGAAAACGTCTGCGTGTTAGCGAGGAGTGAAACGACAAAGTGTTCTGAAAACATATTTGTCCATAAAAAAAGAGTGTGAATTATATTGCTGGTGACTGAGCAAGTGTAAGGTACCGGTATTTATAATGTGCCGTGCAAGCACAGGTGTCAAGCATACAGTGTAGGTGTTTGGTGCAGTATACAATTCATGTAAATACACATTGTGTGTGTCAATTGTGAATGAGATGTGTTCTTCTGTTAATCAGGTACTCCGCTTAATAGGTAAGAAACGCTCTGCCCGAGCCTACCCGATTATGCGGAGAGTACTGTACCAGGTTTCTGTAGTGCCAACTTAAAGATGGGAAAATGGGTAAGCCAGGTTTGTTTGCTTGTCTCATTTTCATCTGAGAAGATGGCTGGTAAGCCCATATTAACCTGTTGAGGGCGAGTCCCAAGTACATGTATACTCGGCAGGTGTCTATGGGAAATGCATGTTGTAGCATAATCAAACCATCTTCAACAGATTATTAAAGGGATCTATAGTTTTGGTTGAGACCTAATTTCAGGTTTCTAACATTTTTGGTGAGATAATGAGAAACCTCTTGTGAGATATGAAAGAGCATGTAATTCTATGAGGAATTCAACGTTTATTTGATGAAAATTGGTTTTGAAATGGCTGAGATATCAAAAAAAGAGCGATTCTGATAAAGTGTGGGACCCACACTGTGCACTACGATCGCTTTGTTTTACTTTGTTTTTTGGATGTTTCAGTCATTCCAAACCCGATTTTCATTTAATAAACTTTAAATTTCTCTTAAAACGGTGTGCTCTGTACTATATCATAAGTTTTTTCTTGGTATCTCGCAAAAAGTTAGAAGCCCAGTTCTCGCCTCCACCAATACTGTACCATCCCCTTATTATAAAGCTGTACTAGCTGGTCTACATGTGCATCCCATGGGGTCCAGTTGGATGTGAGGTGGACCCCTTCACCAGATTTAAAAGCCCATGCAGCTCTGAGTGATGAATGAATGGAGCAGGATCTTTAACATGCATGAGTTGTGACTCTCTCAAACACGGGATCTCCATTTTATGTCCTATCTGAGGGACAGATTATTTTGCCTCTTGCCAGAGGGGATGGTATGATTACACACAGCATAGCTTGGTTAGACCCGGGTTTGAAACCCGGGCCCTTTAGATCTAGAGGCAGATGCACAACCAACTGAGCAATATCACCAGTTCCCAAAATGTAGACGTATGTGGCTATCGAAGTTGAGGTCTGATTTTCCTTAACTGACTACATTTGGGTGTCCTTATAGTGTATTTATAACAAAAGGATAGCCTGCTTAGCGAACCCTCTATGTACATATCTTACGTACAATTGTACTAACTATAATTGCATTGGATAGTTTAATGGCACATGTAGCTGACCATATGAGAATATATACTGCTTGACTGATTCCACACCTAGGCAGATTACCAACCTACAATATACCCATTTTTGGCAACAGGCAGAAAGAATTGTGTTTTTGTTTTTGTTATTGTTATTGTTTTTTTTTTTTTGGGGGGGGGGAGGGGGCATACCATTCTCGGAGAAATGCTGAAGGAAAAGGTTAACACGTTCTATACATGTGTAAGACTTTCAAATTCCAACAGACTTTGTGCAGAATCCCCAAGTTTCCTGTATGCCATGGTTTAGCCTGAAGTTATCCCACATATGATTTGGGAAGTACTTACGCAGACAAGACTTTGTACATGTATCCCTTGACAGGACAAAAAAAAAAAAAAAAAATGAATTGCAGGCATTTTGATTTGACACTTGGGTGCATTCACTCTTCTAGGAAGGTGGGGGGAAGGGGGGGGGGGGGAGAGAATCAGAGCATGAATACATGTACACCATATCATTGAATAAAAGAATATTTTCATCCCGTTAAACATGTTACCAGATGGGAATTTGCTCTCTTGTCAACCATATCCACCCTCCCCCCAACAATACCATACTTTCCAGCACAATTCTCCCATGAATTCTAATCATCTTTCTGACATCACAAACCATCTTACATTTACAGACAAACAGATATAACCTAAGACAATCACATTTTCTGTTGACTTTCCCCACGGCACTGTTGTTGCTGTGTTTAAATGGGGTTTTTTTTTTCTAGTATCTTTGGGGATAGTCCAGAATTCAATACATACGTTCATTTCGAGAACCACTACTTGCATCAACTCAGTCAGACTGAGAGACTTTTTTTTAAGGAAGCAAGATCAATTTAAACAAAATAAACAAAATATTACCAGTGGCTCCAAACGCATCAAGACATTTCATTCGGTTTGTTCCCTTCTTTTCTTGATTTCTCTCCTGGATTGCTGCACTTAATGCACAAAGAACCAGCATTCTGCAATTGAATAAGACAGCAACACTGAGAGCAGTTCATTACTTTCATTAATTAATTGATTACAGTGCACTCCCGTTACAACGAACACGGTTATAACGAAATTTCGTTATAACGAAGTGAATCTTCTGGTTCCAAAATTATCACACAAAGTCTATGGTACAAAATTCGCTTATAACGAACACGGTTATAGCGAAATTTCCGTTATAACGAAGTCTTTTCCGAGTGCCACAGACAAAGAAAAGCAAAAGAAATGTGCTCCATTATAACGAAAATATCATGCGAATTGCTTTCGAAAATACGTAGTGGAACAAGCATTTATAGCGTCTCTGCATGGGTGAACGCTTCACACCACTGTGTGTTCGCTCCTACGCTACGCACAGTTTCTAAGGGGAACTTGCGTTTATCATTGTAATATAGTTATCCCATCACATTTCACATACTGCTAGTAGCTTTGCAGTGTATGATGAGTATTTAGCAAACAGAATATATACGTGGTTTCCTTGTTTTCGTTATATATGGCATTTGTTCGGTTATAACAAAATTTCGTTATAACAAAAGAAAACTGGCGGTCCCGAGCATTTCGTTATAACGGGAGTGCACTGTAATCAATTGCACTTAATCAAATATTGTTGATAGTCTCATAATAACAATATTAACATCCACTATAGGACAATCAAGCCACACTCTTTGAGGGAAAAGAATAATTCAATGATTCAGTCTGCAATGTTCACCATCCAAGTCCAACACTTTCTGCTGTACTTTGACTCAAAGTCAAGCCTGTTCAATCTTATTTGCCTTTACGATAACTACAGCCCAGTCACTGTACAGTGTAATATCATGCGAGGGCTATACCGTGATGGTCCACAACACAAAGTGAACACAACGTGAACATTTCAATCACAATGAGTTTTGATACTTGGCATTATTTTTTGTCACCTCAAACTCATTAAAGTCCCTGGCCATAAAGATAAGCTTTATTCTATTAATTAGACTTCATGTAGATGTTATTGATATTGACATGAACAATTCCCAACTTACCGAAAACAAAGATTAGGCAGCTTGTGTGAACGGTACATCTCGGTACGTCTTTCACTGACAGCCATTTGGAATAATTGGAAGTTCACACCATTGGAGCTGCACTCTCAAAGGTCACGTTGTTGACCGTAGTGCAGCTGTGATGGCGCGAACTCCAGATTATTCAAAATGGCCATCAGTGCCTGAAAGGTGATGTACTCCACTGTTGGTACACACGGCATAAAATTGTCGTTTTTGGTAGTTGAGAATTGTTTGTATTCTATGTCAATCTCGATAACATCCACATGAAGTCTAAGTAACTGTTAATGAAGACTGTCTTTCATTAGTTTGAGGTGACAAAAATAATGTCAACTAAATTGAGCTCAAGTCACTGAAGTATCAATTTTAACTCTATGCGATCGATCCACAAGTTCACTTTGTGTTTGCTTTGTGTAGTGGACCATCCTGGCACAGCCCTGTCGCGTTTTTACAGTAACTGGGCTGGGGATAGTTACCTTCTTGTTCATCAAGTGTTCATGACAGAAATCTTATTCTCATCTTAAATTTACTTCACATAACCATAGGCCCACTGACTTGTTAAGTTGTATGTTTCAGTTACACTAGTCTAAGCAAGCAAACATCATCCAGCCACATGTGACTGAGAAAGACATGCCAAAATGGCTCATGTAGTTACATGTATTATGATATCATTAAATAACTTTACTGAATTTACAAATCATAAATTTAACCACTAAACATTTATATTGCTAAATTCGAATTGCTAAGTCTCTATAAGCTTTGCATCTTGTCAAACAGTCAGAATGGCCCTTTTTTTATTTTGGGAGGTGCAGATTAAAATTACGCCACATGGTCAATGATGGTGTATACACGGTCTACTAGAAGAGATCTAAAGTTTAATTTCTAACTGAGTTAACTGCGACCAGCCCCAATTCAACGTCACAGCGGCGGGTCTCCGGGGCTATAACTGAGTGAGCTGAGCAGTTTAAAAATCCATCAGGATCAGGATCATGGAACAAACCACATCAAGAAAGATAGGAATACAAATGTATGTCTAGTAGGATTAGGAACAGGTTCGTTCCTACCTTTGTTGATGTGGTTTTGGAGTTTGCCTGAATACAATGACGTATTTGAAAGGGAGACTAAGCAGATTCTACTGAGTATTAACCGTAGTTTAAGCAAATCTAGATTTTCTTGAGACAGAGTCTAGAAATAGACGGTCTATACGTCAGCAGCGCAGCGCAGCAGCAGTAACACTAACGTACCAATTTCATATAGATCTACAACGTGTAGTAACATTTAACAGAACATGCAAGCATTCTAACGAGTGGGACTGAACACAATGTTTTACCTGTTTTTGCTCATTTTAGGATTGAAAAACGTCGTCGTACGTTCCGGTGATAAATGATCCTTGGCTACATAGACTTTAATTCCATTTTCCTCGATAACCTTGAGCTCAGTGGATTTGATTTGGCTGTTCATCGTCACGAAGACCAGTCCAGCGTTAATGAGCAGACGGTTTTTCAGAGTCTGACGGTTTATATTAAACCAAAGCATGCAGTGCCGAATATACGGCACTGGTGTAGCACAGAGTCTGGCCAACTCAGTTTTTGGCTTACGTGTTTTGAAGCCTGTAATTGGTCAAAAGCTGGTCCCGTGATCTACAGGCGCCATGTCGTTACCAAAGGCAAAGGCAATCACGCGGGCGCGAGCAAAGCTCATACGCAGTGCCCATTGTTGATTACGCGCAGCTACGCGCTAATTTTGTTTGCCTTTGGGAAATCCCCAATATCAGTCATGGTGCACTGGGGATAATGAATTGTCATTGCCGTTGTCTACTTTATTGAAGTAGAAGGTATATATAATATATTTTAAAATTATTTTGATATCTTTCTGCGATAAACTGAAGATCTGTCATGCCTTTATTCCTGCCCAGCATGGCGTTGCTTGAACAGACATGACTCAAGCGTAATGATGCACCGCTTTCCGACAGATCCAAAACGAAGGAAAAAAAAAAAAAAAAAAGTGGGAAATCAGAGTGCGTCCGGAAACTATATGATTTGTTTTCTTTGGATTACTCGCGGTGTCTTTCAGACTATCCAAGTTTTGATTTACATTTGTATGTCACAGCCATAACGTACGAAGTGTCGCCGAGGCATTTGTTTTGGTCGTCCGTCCGTTCTTCCGTCTGTCCTTCATTCCGTAATCAATTTTGTGGATACCGTTTGTAATGAAACTTGACATGTATGCATGTGTGAGAGGACGAAGTTTTGTCTTTAGCTTATAAACTTTTATGTAAACACGTTCAAAGTGAAAGGTCAAAATCACGTACATAATGGTTAATTTCTTAAGATATTACTACATGTATTTCCCCCATATCTATATAATAAATAGATATGGAATTTTTGAAGGTAAGTACGTGCATTTCCAGACGAAACTTACTGCGGCGACTTTGATTCTCTTGTGATTTATTATCATTATTTATTATTATTATTATTATTTTTTGGGAGGGGGGTCATGGGAGGGGGGAAAGGTCAAGGATCAATGTCAGGTAAAATGTTACAATTTTACTATCCATTGTTGAAATGTTATTACCCGGTTACTCCATACCTTGGAGATTACCCAATGTAAAAACTGAAAACCAAACACGTAATTTTCATGCCATCATAACTACACAGTTACGTGTAGGGAAGGATATCGGCCCTGATGGTCAAAGGTCAAGTAAAAATAGTAAAATGACAAGATTTTCCACATATTGTTAAAACAACCACTCAAAGTATTGCCATGAAAATAGATCTTTATAGGTCAACTTACGAGTGAAAATATGCTTAAATTCCTTAATACTTGCTCTCTTAAACAATAAAAGTCATCCATTCACACCTAGTTCAAGGAAAGTAAACACTCGACGCATTAAATTTTATGACAAACATGCCATTTTTTCTGTCAATTATATGAAACTATCGTGTAATATCGTCAAGACGTACTCTACACCTGCTAAGAGAACAATGTAATATGGCTAAGGTATACCGGTAGCCATTTTGACAATTTCATTTGTTTTTTTAAACCTATTTCATATCTATTTAATGGTCTTGATCGTAATTCATATTTGGTACGGATGTCACTGAGGATATCCCTCATTATCATGTTATCCAGGTATTTGTGCTTTCGTTCAATTACAGGTCTTTCTGAAAATTATTTCTAAACAACTTTAGATCATTTTACATGCCTTAATACGCGCTTGCCGATGACGTTTCATGTTGTACAGGCTGTACATTGTACATAGGCGTATTCCTTTTGAATTACATACTAGTAGGCCTTCATGTCAGTTTCATACATAACTATATTATAATATGGTACTAAATAGGATGGTAATTGATGGTTATTTACGTGCAAAACAGTAATAGCTGTGGAATTCGTCTATAGCCTGTGCACTGCTAGAATAACATTGAAAATTTATATATCATTTTGTTATACAATATTCTTGTTCTTTGGACATCTTGTTAAATACAATATACATGTAGCGTGCAGTCTAGAGAAAGTTTACGACACGGCATACTGTGCATTCTTCTTTTATTTTTACAGCAAAAATTTATCATATTTATATTCAGGAATTTTCCTTTAGACAGCTTCCCTATTATCCGGTGCTTGTGTCTACAATGGTCTATTAAAATGTGTAAAAAGGATTGATTGTTGGCTTTGTTCAACATGGATGGAATGAAAGAATGTCCCTCCCCCAACCTACACCCCCCCCCCCCCCTCTCTCTCTCTCTCTCTATGAAAAAAAAAAAAGTCAAGCAACACAGTGCCTTGCGCCTTTTGGACGCCTGCGCGTACTACGCTAACCCCCAAGCACATACGCTAAAACCTTTAGCGCACTGTACGCTGGGTAACGACATGGCGTCCAATTTATGAGTTGGCCAGACTCTCTTAATATACGACACTGGTGTAGCACGCCATGGAGCCCCACATCGAGCCCGACGGCGGTCATTTTAGTAATAATACCGCGAGCGAGCGTGAGCCTTTGGAGCGAGCCAGGTACCTTCAATTCAATACCTTCCTTTCATTTTCCTCATTTTAAGGAGGTACACAGCTGTAGAATTGTGCTTCAGACCTAAGAATATCACAAGAAGTATATTTTCTGTCGATGCGTTAAAAAAAAATGAAGTAATGTCATTACTTTGCAATCCGTGGTGGGACTGCAGATTGGAAAATAAATGACATTTCTTCAAATGCATTTCAGGATTAGACAAGAATGATACTTCTGTATGACAAAACGATATCCTAAGCATGGGCGTAAATCCCCCCCCCCCCCCCGAAATGGAGGAGGGGGAGGGGATGGCCTGTACAATCATCCCCCCCCCCCCTTGAAATTTGAGAAAAAAATGGAGGAAGGAGAAATGTGATTGTATCAACTTTGGCATATTGCATGACGTTCGTACGCCCGCCTGCAGACAGGTAATTTAGAGCTGAACAGTATTCTATCTTGTAGGATAATAATAATTTTATATACATAATTTTCTTTCATTCATTCATTCATTCATTCATTTATTTTTCATTTCCAACAAAAACATATAAATATATTTAAAAAATTGAATACAGTGCATAAATTTCATCATACAAAGTAAAGGATAAATTTACAGAAAACTTGTAGGTATAGGAAAATGTTGGAAATGGGGAGGAATGCTAAAAAGCTGAGCTTGTAGGCTGCATTCCCCCCACACGTAATACAAGAAATTATATGATCGATTGACTGATAAACATTGAAAATGGATGAAACAAAGAAACTAAGACAAGTTTAAGCGCTCGAAGGTAAGCGCTCGAAGGTAATATCGACATAAGATATGGTCCAGATGTTGACAACGTCAAATAGGATTGTGGGCTGTAGGCCTATGCTGCGAGCAACTCGGGACCATTTGCAAATTATGTACGAAAACTAGCAAGCAACAACAAAAATTATACCGCCATAATTGAACCCCCTCCATTTTCTGAATCACTACGATGATGACTCTGATACATCTATAAGCATACCAAGGAATGATCAGGCGCGTCGAATCTATCTCGGGGGGGGGGGGGGGGGGGGGGGGGCAAAGGGGACAGGTATAGCCCCAAACTGCGCTGCTCTATGTTGTGTGGAGTTTCCTCTCTCATTTTGTGTGTTTTCGTGTTGTAAACATTAGTGAAAGAATTATATAGTTTGTGTGATCTTATTTACTGGACAAATATGGAGGCATTTACTGCAAGTTTCAAGTTGTCATTTGATGTGATGACATTAATTGGCTTGGATTCACCGTTGGACTTCACTGTGCCAACGACAACCTGGGAATTGGCCTTCAACAAGGAGACATTGATCGATGCCATCGCATCAGTCGTCGCCACCCACCACCTGATGGTACTACACCCAAACCGCGTGCGATCATCGTCAAACTGGCATCGTATTGCCATCGACAGGCCCTACTGAGAAACAGAAAAAGCTAAAGGAACAAAAAAAGTGGAATCAGCATAATGAGGATCTTACTGACACAAATCGTGCACTTCTCTGGGATGCCTTCGCTGAAATGAAAAGACCAAAAGGGGTCGGTGCAATATAGTGCTAACCCACACTTTTGTAAAAATTGAGTTACATGCATTTTCATAATCCTTATATCCTTCACTCTAACATCCGTGAAAACATTATATTAGAATTCAACCAATAAGATTGTAAAAATGCATGCATTCATGTTTTATTAATGTACAATGTATGGACTTTCCAAACATTCAACAGCGATTATCTCAAAATGACTATTGTGTGGGTTAGCACTATATTGCACCGACCCCTTCAGGTGTTAGTACACAGGTCCTGTCAGCTTTTGATTGATTAATTGATTGATTTTATTTCTGCCTTTTTCCAAATCACATGCACATAAGAAAAGAATACACATATTTAGAAATCAACGTTAACATTTAAGCAAGCATTATACTGTCTTGCAAATTAATTCAAGGTACATAAATTATACACACACACACTATGAACATGACAGTATTCGATGTATAAGACGTGTAGCATAATCATTCACACACAAAAACAAAGTTCGGAGGCGAATCGTTAATTCAACACTTGTAGAGTATACCGTAGATAATAAGTGATTATTCATTCGGAGTGTATCACGTCGTTTTATTAAACGAATTTTAGAAAAAAAAAAAAAAAAAAGAATATTACAGAGGGGATTTGAATAAATTGATTCTTAAAATTCAATTTTTTTTTTTTTTTTTTTTTGGTTATTATTATAACAGAAAAGCAGGAGACCGCGATCATAAGCAGCAGCTTGACATGGATCGAGGCCTCGGGGTAAAATTCGAGACTTAAAATCGATTTACATATCTGTATTACGAACGTGTCTACAAAATAGAATCAATAATCAAATCCAAAATATCATAGTAATTTATGAGGTCAAAAATAAAGGGAAAATTCAAAATAGTTTTCGTTTATTTGTTATCAATAGGCATTTTTTACCATAATACTGTGCTGAGGTGAGTGGAGTGCTGTGCTGTGCTGTGCTGTGTTGTGCTGAGCTGTGCATGCGATGAAATACAATTTTGTTAATTTAATGTTTGGGTATATTATACCTGATTAAATTGATTCTGGTTTGTTCTTTGTGTCACATGCATGTCTTCTGCATACTTCTACATATCAACAATTTTGATACGCAGCAAAGTACTAAAACTAATACTATATCAATATAAACTGTTTGTGAGTGAACGTAAAAAAAAACAAAAAACTTTTTATCACTCATGCATCATTATATTTCGATAAAAGATTTTTTTCATAAGTGCCTTAAAAGAATATAATTTGGTGGTTGTCTTAATTTGCTCAGGGAGATTATTCCAAACGTCAGGTCCATGATGTCTAATTGACTTGTGAGCTATCATTAACTTGGGATTGTGGAGGTGATAATCTTTAGAATGTCGAGTTGGGTAAGCGTGGACGCTGGAGTTCACAGTGAATAGGTTGTGGAACGAGGAAGGGAGGGTGTTGGATTTGTATTTGTACATGAATATTGCGCTTTGTAATGTGTGAATATCATGGATTTTCAATTTAAAAAATAATGGTTCAGAATTTGCAAGATAATGTGAGTTGGTACAAAATGCGGAGTGCTCTTTTTTGGAGAAGATGAACTGATTGAATTTTTGTCTTGTTAGAATTTGCCCATACCATATTGCAGTATGTGATGTATGGTATAAAATCAGTGCGTTATATAAAATAAAATAAGCTTGGACCATTGATGGCAGGATCATCATTTCCATGAGGGCATCATTTCCATGAAGGCATCAAATGGGAAAACAATCACAAAAAGAATCTACAGCAAGATTGACTTGCAAAAGCTCTGAAGATCCACCCAACATATGAAGTAATTAATAGATTACCGATTCTATGTAAACCTGGTTCTGATGATTGATTTCTTATAAACGATCCGAACTTAAACACTACCACTTACATGTATATCGCACAAGTCTAGTGTCTTATGAAATAATTGAATGGTGATTTCTCCAGGTGTTTCTTTGCTCTTGACTACAATCACAATACGATCTAGGTCTATACCATTCTAATTTTTGCGTTGTTTTTCCTTTGTTTTTCCTCAATTTGCCAATAGTGTGATAGTTATTTCAACCATTCTGTAGTTATGTTTGTGTGTATTTTCGTTGTTTCATTGTAATGTCCAGTAAGAATAATTACCGTCATTTTCAGCGCCTTGACAATGTTGATTTAAGTATTCTTAAGGACTATCTAACTCCTTCTGACTCTGAGGAGAATGTCTTCTCGCAGGGATATTTGACAATTAATGAATTTGATAAGTTTTTAGACAGTAATTTTGAATTCAAACAATTTCATGATACGATATTTTGTGTACATGTAAATACCCGCAGTTTGTGTCATAACTATGATGAGGTTACATTGTTTTTAGACTCTCTATCTGCACAACCCTCTATTGTAGGCATAACTGAAACATGGTTTCATGAGAATATTCCATTGTCTTTGTATAATATTGATAATTATAGATTTGAGGAAAATCATAGAAAAACTAAGCGTGGAGGAAGAGTTGGTGTGTATGTATTATGATATAGAATGTATAGAGACGCGTTGATTTAGATGTACTTTTTTTTGCTCTTGTTTAATGTGTCTTATTGTTTTAAATTGTTTTTTTCTTCATCATTTTACCTTTAAGGGCAAAGGCAAATGAATGAAAAAATTTCTGCAATTTGTACCTTTATGTCTTCAAGGACAAAACTGCATATGTTCACTCATGCATAAACTATTCTTTCTTCTTCACCTACCAGGTTGATAGCCAATGAAATAACCTTTGGATATTCCCTTCGCTGCCTTGAATAAAGACTAAGCGCACCGCGTTTACAACAGAACACCTGTGAACATACCATAGAGCTGCATTTTACAGCTCTATGGAACATACAGAAAACAGTGCTCTTCTTTGTATAGCGGTTAGTTTCGATTCAGAAGTATAGCGATATAACAACGAGACCAAATTGGTTAAAAATTCATTTATTATGACTAAGCTACTCATTTGGAAATGCTACCATAGCTTGACAAGCATATCTATGCCCGACAAACAAAATGACACCAAAAAGGTTTTGCCACCTCAGGTGGTACCAATATCTGGCCAGGCCCATGGACTAATAGTAACATGCGTTGAAGTCCTTCTCCCTTCTCTCTCTCTCTCTCTCTCTCTCTCTCTCTCTCTCTCTTAACTATCTTAGTGTAATGATGCTGAGTGAGGTATTTGTGTCAAATCAAGATTCTCTCCCCCCCCCCAAAAAAAAAAAATGCGATTGATCCAAATGAACCACTAAAATTATACCAATTTCATGTATGATTTTCTTTCGCAGTTTGTGTCTTTTTTATGCTATATAGATGCTGCTTTTGAAGTTACTGTTTTTATTTTTTAAAGACTAAAAATGTTCATGCTTGTAATTGACTGTTTTTTTCCTTCTCGCGTCCTTTCTTTAAGCTTATTGACCCCATGTTAGAAAAGATTGGTGCCATTGTCACACAGTTGCATGGTAATCTAAACCGTTGTTGTTTCTACTGAATGAATAAATACGATTGTGAATAAATGTGAAAAGTGCCATGATTGAAAAAAGTATATAGTATTCCTCTACTTCGTATTCAATATCATTTTTTAAATATGCGGTATTTGGGATAGTGCTCATCCCATGATGCTCAGGCTGGCATATGTGTTTATCAGGGCTTTGAGATTTGATTGTCTGCTTCAGTTCATGAATGCACTGTCTCTTGATACTTACACTCAGCTATAACTGTCAGGTACTTGGAAATGCCAAGACATGGGTCATCAAAATAGTCGGCTGTAGCGGTCAGCGAGCAAGACCTTCGGTTGTTACAGTAGCCCCTTACTGTACTAAAAGCCGTTCGTGAAGATCGGCATGGAGCTATCCGCAATGACGTCCTGGTGTTACAGGTAGACATACGTCGGCGTCCGAAAGTTGCATACTTTACAAGCAGCAGTTTTCCTGGTAGGCAGCTAAGGCTGAGCCTTCCATTCTGACAGACGTATTTTCTCTGCACTCTGAATGGAGGCACGCAGCTGTACATCGTGCGAAGGTACTGCGATGTTCCCTTGTAAGGGTCACCGAACAGCCGGGACGGTACAGCTCTGTTTACCGTTGCAAGTAAGAGACATTTTGACCCTGGTTTTGCGGCTGTCAAAGCACTTGATTCTGTCCGTCGGCTTGCCCGCACAATAACGCCTTGACAATCTACCGAACATGGCTCTTAGAATCAAGATACGCTCTGATGAGCCACAGTTGATATCGAGCTTCGTATTTTCACATGCGACCTTAGCTGCAATGAATAACAACAACACCAATATATATAAACATATATATATATATATATATATATATATATATATATAATATATACATAGAGAGAGACAAAGACAGAGACAGACAGACAGACAGACAGACAGACAGACAGACAGAGAGAGAGAGAAGGGGGTGCGACAAGGGGTCCCGACCGTGTACAGAACCGAGCAGTGTAACTCCGTCAATATTTATTTATTCATTGCGAGAAGACAAGGGCACTCACAGACGCAGCTATGATGTGAGTCTTTTTATGTATTACTTCACAGCCCTGATGATGGTCTTTAAAAGAACGAAAGCTTGGGAAGAAGCTACACGTTGAAGTAGTTACGTCCGTGAATACCCTTATCTTCTCGCACTGTATACATATCATCCGACATTTTAGCAAAATTTGAGCGAAACAAGTGTGGAGACATAACCAAAGAAGTTACTGAGGACTAACACATTCATCATACAGCTGTATATATCCTATTGGGCAAATCTTCTGTCACACACACACAAAACCCCCCACAAAAACCACACACAAGTAGGCCTACCTATATTACAGAATGTTTACGAGCATAATGTTAAGAAAGTGTCAGCAATCATATTATTTTCAGGCTTTTGATGTATCTGCCTCGGTGGTGCACACCACATCCCTTGATGTCATAAATTCTGAAGAAACAGGGAGGGGAAGGAATGACGAAGAAAGACAGGTTTTTCCCCAGAATAATGTTACAGGACCGAGTCCTTAACATATTGTCTCTTTACCTAGAAACTATTTCATTAAATAATTCTGCATGTTCAAGTGGTTTTTGGGAAAAAAAGAGTTAAACTATAGAGGGACAGCACTGACAAAATTAAGAAAAAAAGGAATATCATATGAAATCTTTAAAGGAAGTCATGGGATTTTAGGTTCAACGAGTGAGTGGCAGACGCGTCTATGTCATCAGATCATACATTTTCAATCGGACTTTTCACAACGTCACTATGCATGTGCTGTTTTGACATCAAAATGATAAGAATGAGATATATTCATATCCTTCCAAATGTATTACAGTATTAATCAAATTCAGATAATTTCATTTCAATTCCACGTTAAATTTAAGTATAATTTAAATCTAACGGAAAGTAACTAACAATACAAAGTACAAATTTGTCAGGTCATGTTGTTGAGCAATTTTAATAGAAAGAAAATACAAGTCATGAAATGTAACACAAAATATGTGCTGATGATCATAAAACGTGAAAGCAAAGCACACTTTGGACTAGTAACCAACAATGAATAATGCTACGAAAGTAAAGGTCTACTGAGAAGTGAAGACTGTAAAACGCAGATCACTTGAAATAGAAAAATATACCAATGATATATATTTCCAAATAAATCTTAATGTGTACCGTTAAAGCATTTGAAATAGTTGTAGTACCAAGAAGGATGAGAAAAAGAAAAACAAACAAAGTAACAAAGAAGAGAGGTCTGTGAACACGTTACTCTATCGCCAGGACAGATTTTAATAGTGAAACTACATAGGTCATTACATTTGCTAAACTACCAATCAGAAAAAAGGTATTGATGTGTGTGCGCTCGTGTTAGTTTTTCTTTTCCGTTTGTTTCTTTGGTTTTTTTTAATAAAGAATATCAAATTCGACAAATGTATAATAGGGTGATGAAGACAACATACAAAAGTAGACTGAAAATCGTTCTCCTTCATTCCTTTGGCTTGATTAGTAGTTGATACTTTTAATCAATTGATTAATCAATTATTTATTTATTTATTTATTGGTAAAGGTAAAGGACTAAGAGGATCAGTTAAACAATTTGAGAACATGAACAAGAGCAAATAGATGTACAGTGTACATACAGTACAATATGAAATAATAGCTTTAGAAACTGTATAAATTTATACACACATATACATTAAAAAAATTGATAATCAATTATTATTGCATCGTTACATACAATTTTCAAAGATATTGCCACACGTACGTATACACATGCATCCACACGCACATACGCAAATACATTAACAGACACACTATTACAAACACACATATGTATACGCAGATACACACACATAAAAAAGAATACAAATACAAACATGCACATAATCAAGTACACACACACAAAAAAAACAATTTTATACTAAAACAATTCACCTTCTCCTGGCCTTATTGTCAAACAAAAAGAAAGAAAGAAAGGAAGAAAGTTTGCCTGCGAGTAAGTCAGAAATGAAAATAATGGGGCGCTAATACAATGGATATGAATGTCCGCGCTCAGTAACATCTCTATAAGAGTACCAACATATAGCATTAATTTGACTTACACTTGAATGGTAGGCATGTGATCTCCCGGCACATGCCGATAAAGAGGCAGACCAACAGTATGTTTCCCCTCATTCTCGTGTGATTTCTAGAGAAAGAAAACAAAAGAAGACGATGGCCATTAAAACACAAACAAACAAACAAACAAACTAATAGACAAAATAAAGTGACACAGAATCTGAGACTTATTGTCATGAATGGTACTTATCCCTTCCCCCATAAGACGGAAGGGCGATAACTTTTCGGAAATTAAACTTTGGTTGTTCTTTTTCATCTCTACGTATTGTTCTTTTAAACACATACTATGGTGTGTGTATTGCTTGGGAAGGAAGGGGGGTTGTGCAGCCTTTCAGCCCCCACCCCCTTCCGCAGCCTTTGTATATCGTGTAAGACTGATCCACAGGCGAGGGTACTAGTAATCATGACGTTTTCTCATCCAGCAGTACCTGTGCAAATGACTTAAAAATTTATAACTTTTGAACGTATTGTCTGATTTTCCCCAAACCTTCACTAATGTGTTCTGATGATACTGTTGCATTCACTCTATCCACATATGAAGGTGAATTATTGTCCTTTAACGCTAAACATATGGCAAAGAAAGCCACAATAGGATCTTGGGATTTTATACTATGTATTATCAAAGTTAATCTCGTATCTTCTTTGTTGTTACTTGTCATAATTTTTAGGATTTTGATATGCCGATGACCAACAGGGGCAGAAATTTTGGTTGGTGGAGTGAACAATGCTGAAACATTAACGAGGCTTTACATTCACTTTTCTTTTTTTTTCTTTTTTTTTTTTTTGCTTGTTATGTAGATCCCGAGACGATGGCTGACGACCATTCATGCAAAGTTGAACGTGGCAACGCGCTGCTATAAAGCGCTACTAGTAAATCAATGTTGTTGTTTTTTTTCTATTTTAATACAGGGTGCTCGGACTTTAAATATATCAATCCCTGACAGGCTGCGGCAGGATTTCCTCATACAGTGTTTCATTATTATCCTTTGGTTTTGTTTTGCACAACCTTAAAGAGTTGTACGGTCACTACAAGGACGATCAAAAATGATGTTAAAGGTAGTATTCTCGGAATTCTCATCGTGACTTTCAGCAGATTCTGGTACTGCATTTGTCATGGGCGTCACGGGGGGGGGGTGCGTTGGGTGCGAACGCATCGCCCCCCCCCCCCCCCCCCCTTCAGACCCTAGGAAAAAAATCAATCTTCAGCGACCTCAACGCCGGACGCTAAATAATTAAGACCCTACATCACAAAACGAACAGAAAGTTGCCAGGCATGACATTTTAGTTAAGAGCATATTCCGAAAGAACTTTAAAATGATGTATAACTCAAATCAAATGGACTCTCCTAGCCTACATGCATCTAAATATTGGAAAGAAAGCACACACTCACGAAAAGTGTGAACTGAGAAAAGAGACTCTGAAGTTACTGTACAGTGTCTATTCAAGCGCTATATATTTACCAAGCTATGCTGGCTGTGCGATGAATGGGACAAAAAAGAAAACAGGATGTAAATCACCAGAGTAACAACAATGAAGAGATACCAGATTAAAGTGAAATTAATTATGCCTTATTAACACATTCTAACCATAACCAACGCCAACTTTCAAAGCAGTAGCATCATCCCTTCAAAAGTTATTAGAGTTGAAAGTGAAGAGTGTGTACAAGGTTTTGTAAGAAAAGAAAAGAGGACTCAAAAGACACACCTAATCACACTATTCTACAAAAAAAAAAAAAATGTTCGAGATAAACTTCTAACACTTTCCTGCCCATTTCGTGATCCCACATTTTAGAACAATGTAGGAGAAAACTCAAATGCTCTTTCAGGGGCCCGTTGCATAAAACTTACCGTTGAATTTCAATGGTAACTACCGTCAAAATTAGTCGTCACAGCCAATCAGCATCAAGGATTGTAAATTTTACCGCTGATTTGAAGACTTACCGCTAGAAAGGAGCGGTAAGTCCAGCGGTAAGGGTTTTATGCAACAGGGCCCAGAAAATATGAAAAAGTGAAGATCGGTTTGGTTGACCCATTTCACCTATTTTCAGTCCTCACACAAATCAGTCCGGGCAACTTTTTGTTAGTTTTGTGATGCACGGTCACAATTAATCCTTATCTTTTTTCGTTGATATTCTGCACACAAAAAAAAAAAAAAAAAAAAAAAATCTAGAAGAAACAAACTCGCAGCTCGGCATCACTGATTTTATACATATCTATTCTACAGTATGAAACACGTACATGTAGACGTGTACGGTCTATATCAGGGCCGGCGCAGTGTTTTCCAAAGTGTGTGGTGCACAAAAAGTGTGGGGGCCCGAGCCCCCACGGCCCCCACGGCTGCGCCGCCCCTGTTTATGTACAGCACTTTACTTCTAACCAATGTAAACTGAGAATGCGAGCCCAGTGTGCGAGCCTCGGCCTCAGTTCACCTGCTGCGGCGCCCGCGGCGACCAGGCCTCAGTACGCCTCTCTACTGCCAGGCCCTCGCGTGCCTGACTGTAAACAACTCCTGTCTTCATGTACGTTACTTGTCTATAAAATGCACAGTATACCGGTATGGTAACCGGGGCGTTGATCCGATCCCTCCCTCCCCCCCCCCTAAAAATTTTGGAGGAGCAAGTATATCATCCCCCCCCCCACACACACACACACACAATTCCCGAGATGAGAAGATTTTCTTGCTTTTTTGACAGAAAAAAGTTGCCCCCATAGAAATATTGGAGGGGCAAGCATAATAATCCCCCTAACATGATTATAATTCCCCAGATGAGCAGATTTTCTTGCTCTTTTGATATAAAACTGTCCAAATATTTCACCCAAAGTATGCACCAGGTTGTTGAATTTCAGTTCTAAGAAATAATACAAAATCTCTCTCGTGTGGGAGGGGATACCCTTTTCCTGTTTCCCATGTCCTCCCCCGTTCGGTCTTTTTTCTAGGACTTAACACACCTTGTGTGACAGAGTTACAAATGTTTCATAAAAAATGTGCACCATGCAGATCTGTCACTTCACTTCAAAAATATAAATGCAAAAGTTCCGTCGTGCCTGAGGGGATAATCCTTTCAAATAGCCCTTTTCCCACTTGATTTCCCTTGATATTATTAGTACACTAAAAGTCTTGGACAGCTGAGAGTTTCCCAAATTTCAAGGAATGTCTTTTTTAGCTGTTTTTATTTGAATTCTAAAAATGCAAAAGCTTTCTCGCATGCAGGGGCATCAATCCTGGAGGACAAGGGAGCAAAAAAAGTAATTTTGTTCCCCTATTTAGGAAATGAGGAAAAAGACTTTTCCTTTTTGAATAGAAAAATGCCCGAATATTTCACTCATTGTGCAACGGATTCTTAAATTCTAATTTTTAGAATGCAAAATCTATGTCGCGTGGGAGGGAGGGGGATACTCCTCCCACACCACCACCCCACTCCGTTAGGTCCCCATCCATACACTTAGTAAACTTGTTGGATTGACAAATTTCAGAATATATCATCAAAAAGCATGTTTGATATCTGTCACTTGAATTCGAATATATTCAAAAACTCCAGCATCCTCTTTAATATTATGTTTCCCCCGCTCAGTTCCTACCCACCGACAGAATAGAACTTGACGCACATTTGGGGACTGACATTTGTAGATCATCAGATGTTCTTTCCAGTTTCATTCTCTTTGCAGATGACTCAAAATTATTCTTTTCGCACAATAAATCTTTTTACCCTTGTAAATACAATACATTCAGAAAGAGAAAATGTTGCCTAGTGGATAAAAGCAAATAAGTTATCTCTTAATCTTCAAAAAACTAAATATATGCTTTTTAGCCATTCTACTGAGGCATCACCTGCTGCTTACATTATATTCACATATTGCTATATCTAAATTACGGTATTCTCGCGTGGGGAAATACATATAAAACACTTTTAGATAGATTAATTTTATTACAAAAGAAATCACTCCGTATCATACATGTCATATGTCATACTGCATTTTTGTCCCATACTGACCGGCTATTTTTTTAGCATAAAATATTGGAAATTAATATTTGAATTTGTTTAATTTCGGACAATTTATGTATAACTATAACAAAAACAATCTTCCAAATATATTTGAAACAATGTTTCAAAGAAATCAATCCGTTCACAATTATCCAACAAGGCGATCGAATGACTTCCATTTGCCATTTTCCACTCTCCCCTGTCAACTTTCATGTATCACTTTGTCTATACACAGTGATGTTGCACTCGTGGAACAAGAGCTGAGAAGCCGCGTGTTAGTCAAGCAGTTATATTTTTCCTCTTTTTTTACAGAACCCTCGCCCCCCCCCCCCAAAAAAAAAAACACAAAAAAAACCAAAACAAAACAAAACTAAACCCAGAAGTGGGGATCAGAACATTGAATTTCAGATCTACTAGTAAAAATGCAAAGTCTCAATGGCGTGGGAGGGAGGATACCCTTCCCCACAACCCCCCCCCCCCTTGATCGGTCGCTCCGCTCCCTCCCACACTCTCACACTGTCAAGTTTCATGTTGCACACGTGGAACAAGAGCTGAGATGCCGCGAGTTAGTCAAGCAGTTATCTTTTTCCTTCTGTTTTTATAGGAAAAACCCCAAATATTCACTGGAAGTGTCAACCAGAACGACGTTGGATTTCAGGTCTAAAAAATGCAAATCTCCCTGCGTGGGAGGGAGGATGCCCCCCTCCCACCCACACCCTCCTCCCGCTCCGTCGCCCCGCTCCTTCCCACATACTCCAACTCCAAGTTTTGGCACCCCCTCCCCCATCATAAAACGGATCGACTCCACTGGAATGGATTATGCACACAAAAGACATAGTCATGTGCTTAAAATGTGCTAATCATTCATTATTGTGCAAATGATATTATTATCATTTCTTTCATTGTCCTTTATAGAGAGATCCCTATTTACCAAAAAGTCACGATACCTTTTAGCAGCCACATACTAGTATACTCGGTGTCTGGAAATATAACAACCAAAGTTCATTGAGACTTGTTTAAAATGTCTCATTAATTCTAAACGGCTTCTTGTGATTCTGATCGACATTACAATACATTACACATTATATTTTCTAATGAAAATGTGAAACCCTAATAAATTATGTCAATAAAATCATGTGTTGAGATGATTATTACAATCTATAGGTAATCAAAACAAATGAATATAAATGAATATTCATGAGGAAAAACAAAACAGAACAGTAAATTTGATGGTGTTATCCATTGTGGTTCAGAAAAAATAAGAGAGGCAGCGATTTCGGGACTTTAGGATGATCAGTTTATATGTTATCTATATTAAGTAATGTGTGTGTGTGTGTGTGTGTGTGTGTGTGTGTGTGTGTGTGCGCGCGCGTGTATTTGGTGTCAAAACTCACTCCCCTTGAAAAAAAAAAATGGTGACGCCACTGTTTGTCCTACGCAAATAGTTGATAGTGAATTCCCGCATTAATGTGTTCTTAACGCAGTTTGAAATCACCTCAAGCAATATTTCAGTTCGGGAAGTTTTTCACGAAACTTTTAAAATGAAAATGTTAAAGGCCCTTCCAAGCTCAACAAGCAAACAATATATATATATATATATATATATATATATATATATATATATATATATATAATATTTCATACATGGGGAACATCCAAGTTTCTATATTAGTCTGTCACAGATTAGAGCATTCCTATCCTGACTCAAAAGTAATGGGTCGATGCCATATACAAACATCTTAAGACACATTAAGAATATTCGTGCACTCACCTACTGGTCGAAGTAAAAGAAAACCAAAGAAAGCAAGGATGCCAAAGCAAGAGAAAACAAGAATAACATAATAACCTTACTTATACTTCAGTAATACATAAGCATATAGATCATAAGCTGATAAGGTGCGTGAACTTTTTAGGCAAATGCCATCGAAAGTACTCATAAACAATTAATCTCGTTGATGGGATACCAAAGAGAGAGAAAACAAGAATAACATGATGAACTTATCTATCATTCAATAATGCATTAACTAATGCAATAAGCTGATAAGGTGAGTGAGCCTTTAAGGCTATATAATACCCATTGAAGGTACTGATAAAAACAATCATTTTATTTACTTAATTTCTGATAACAATGTAATGGAGCAAGAAAATAACAAAAAAGCCTTGGAATACCAAAGAAAAAGAAATTCTGAATAACATGGTAACCTTATCTATCTTTTGATAATGCATTCTCATGTTATTCATAAGCCGATACGGTGAGTGAAGCATTTATGCTAATCCCAATCCACGGTACTCATAAACAATCATTTAATCATGTGGTTGACAAATATAGCTCCTGCGCATTTCGTTACATGGACAAATCATAATAGAGTGGGACAAGCAAATAACAAAAAACCCTTGAAATACCAAAGAAAAAGAGAAATCCTGAATAACATGATAACGTGATAACCTTATCTATCTTTTGATAATGCATTCTCAGTTTATTTATTAGCCGATAAGGTGAGTGGACCAATATGGATATAAATCATTTCATAATACATTATACTATTAACATTTATGTATATATTACGCATGTCTACTAGTATATAAGCATCAACAAAAAGAGAAAGAAAAAGAAATTAAACACAATTTCCAGCACGCATTTTTCATAAAAGATTTTTGTATGAATTAATTGTGTGATATACCACATCACGGGTTATTTCATTGGCTATCAACCTGGTAGGTTAAGAAAAAGGAACATTTTGCGCATGAGTGATGTTATTAGTTTTGTCGTTCAAGATATACAAGTAAAAATTGCAGAAAATTAGATTTTGTCATTCATTTACCATTGCCCTTGAGTGTAAAAATGATTAAGAAAAGACCAATTTGAAAAAAAATAAGAGACATTAATGAATAGCAAAAAAAGAGCAAAAATCCCTTGTATCTCTTTATATCCTCAAACAAACACAAGATGGAAAACTAAAGTGGATATATGATTTTTTTTTCTGTCAGCTTCAACTTCAAATGACTAAGGGAGTAAGCTGCAAAGGTGAGAAAAATATGGTAGAATTCTTTATGTATTTTTTATTCTAGGAATATAAGAATTATTGAGACAATTCAAGAATCAAATATGATTTATATATTCTTAATATGAATAACATTCCAGTTTTCTAACATTTTTGTTGATACTGCTTCTTTTCTATTGTCATTTAGATTTGAATGTGACACAAGATTCTTCATTTTATTTTGTCTTTCTTTATGTTTCGGGGCTACAAACACAGAGATCGTATGTAGATTTTTGCAAATGTTATTATGTGATTCTTTTTTTTGGGGGGGGGTTTTCATTGATTTATGGAAGATTATATAAATATGAAAGGCACCTTGTCCATTATCGTTGCGATATTTTTACTTTTGTGCTCTGGAAGTGAAAAACGAATGTGTTCACTCATACGTTAAGTTTCCCTTTATTATTGACCTCACAGGTTGAAAGCTTAAACGTTATTTACCAGTTCCATATGGACAAACATAACAAATATTTCAGAAGGTCAGGAGGACTTTTAAAAAGGGAAGAATGCATGTGTAGGTCTATTCCTAAAGCATTCATAAAAGAAAAAAAAATCAAATCGATTGCACCAAAAAAAGAAAAAGAAAAAAAGAGGATTGTTGATAAAGTTTTTATAATTCCTTTTGAATAATGGAATGACACTTTCCGGACAGTCGAGATCCAAAGATTTTTCGTCTTCTGTCTCTGTCTGTTGGTTATCAGACCGATGAAAGTGTTCATCTATTTTTAGTATAATGAGATATTATGTACTAGGATTTTTTCAGTAATTTCTATGTCGAGATTATTAGTACCCGTGGAAGGAATTCGTTTTATTGATTCATTAATCTATTTCTTTATCCATATTTTTTATTTATTTATTTATTTATTTTTGGGGGGGGGGGGGGCAACTCCAGTGGTCATAAAGATGACATGGAAGGAATCTACAGGCAAAGAATTTTAAAGATGGTAAGTTTTAGTTGAAACGGGGGATTCAGATTTCAAATATTTGAGATAGTGATAAACCACTTGTCAGGAAAGAAATATATTTGTCTTAAGCGCTTATTTATCCATTAATTTTGTACGAAAGTTCGTTAGGTCAATGACCCCTCTGTTGGTTAGGATACCCCAGACAATATACATAAAAGAAAATTAGTTAATTGGATTCAGTTATGCCGTATTACATCATTGTGTTAGCTTCAGGCGAGCTCATCCGGCTGTGAGGTTAGGTTAATGATATATAGGAATATGATTAGGTGCTAGGGAGTCTTAATTTAGTAAGTAGAGATAGTTTGTTTTGTGAGGAGAATCTATTAATGCATACTTCTGTCTGTACCATATGTTTATTGATTTCAGTGGTTAGTGTATAAGTACTGACGTTAGGGAATATCAGGCAGAGAAACATTTTGGTTAGTACATAAAACACATCGGTACGGGGCTTGAATCAGCGTCGGCGAGCAGGACTGTCATCGTGGGCCGACTACCGGCACGAGGGACGACCGTTGCTAGTTGAACTACACCTGCTGAGCCACACCTGCTGAGCCACTTTCACCTGCTGAGCCACACCCGCTGACGACCTGCGATCTACCGGGCACGACGCTGGCGCAGTACTGACTACTAAAGGGGTTTATTTATTCAGTTTAGTCTATTAATTGTATTGCCTGTATAATCTTGCCATCCCACTTGAAATTACCCCCTCGTACTATCGATGTAACATTAAAGGAACATTAAAGTAAGGGCTATATCTCAAAATGTTGTCTACATTCAAATTTACGTTTCGATCCCATTTTTTACCTTCTCCTTGTCCACATCATAAGTTGCCACAATCGGCTCAGCTGTAGACCTCTTTCAACCAAAGGATTCGCCGGTGTAGTCCTGGTAGTTGTCAAAACTTAGACCTATCCCTATTCGACATATTCATGCATGTCTTTTCAGTGGCGTAACTACGGGGTGGGGGAAGGGCACCTGCTCCTCCAATCCGCTGGTTTAAAAAAACAACGAAACGAAAAAATATAGCTACACACGGTAGTTTTTTTTTACTGTAAAATGTCAAAATTTTCAAGCTCGCTCGCTCGCATTTATTGATATGCAATTTCTCCTGATGTTGCTGCCAGTAAATTGTCGTTTCACACCGTCATTCCATAATCAACGTACGGAAAACTGTTAGCATGTAACAATCCCTGCCCCATTTAATTTTCAAAGCGAAAAATATAGCTACAAACCGCAGTTTTGGACTGTAAAATGTCAAAATTTTCAAGCTTTTCATCGAAAGTACTCATAAACAATTATTTAATCTCGTTGATGGGATACCAAAGAATGAGAAAACAAGAATAACATGATGAACTTATCTATCATTCAATAATGCATTAACTAATGCAATAAGCTGATAAGGTGAGTGAGCCTTTCAGGCTATATCATGCCCATCGAAGGTACTGATAAAACAATCATTCTATTTACTTAATTTCTGATAACAATGTAATGGAGCAAGTAAATAACAAAAAAGCCTTGGAATACCAAAGAAAAAGGAATTCTGAATAACATGGTAACCTTATCTATCTTTTGATAATGCATTCCCATGTTATTCATAAGCCGATACGGTGAGTGAAGCATTTATGCTAATCCCAATCCATGGTACTCATAAACAATCATTTAATCATGTGGTTGACAAATATAGCTCCTGCGCATTTCGTTACATTGACAAATCATAATAGAGTGGGACAAGCAAATAACAAAAAACCCTTGGAATACCAAAGAAAAAGAGAAATCCTGAATAACATGCTAACATGATAACCTTATCTCTCTTTCGATAATGCATTCTCAGTTTATTTATTAGCCGATAAGGTGAGTGGACCAATATGGATATAAATCATTTTATAATACATTATAATATTAACATTTATGTATATATTACGCATGTCTACTATAAGCATCAACAAAAATAGAAAGAAAAAGAAATCAAACACAATTTCCAGCACGCATTTTTCATAAAGGATTTTTGTATAAATTCATTGTGTGATATACCACATCACGGGTTATTTCATTGGCTATCAACCTGGTAGGTTAAGAAAAAGGAACATTTTGCGCATGAGTGATGTTATTAGTTTTGTCCTTCAAGACACACAAGTAAAAATTGCAGAAAATTAGATTTTGTCATTCATTTACCATTGCCCTTGAGTGTAAAAATGATTAAGAAAAGACCAATTTGAAAAAAAAATAAGAGACATTAATGAATAGCAAAAAAAAAAGAGAGCAAAAATCCCTTGTATCTCTTTATATCCTCAAACAAACACAAGATGGAAAACTAAAGTGGATATATGATTTTTTTTTCTGTCAGCTTCAACTTCAAATGACTAAGGGAGTAGGCTGCAAAGGTGAGAAAAATATGGTTAGAATTCTATATGTATTTTTTATTCTAGGAATATAAGAATTATTGAGACAATTCAAGAATCAAATATGATTTATATATTCTTAATATGAATAACATTCCAGTTTTCTAACATTTTTGTTGATACTGCTTCTTTTCTATTGTCATTTAGATTTGAATGTGACACAAGATTCTTCATTTTATTTTGTCTTTCTTTATGTTTCGGGGCTACAAACACAGAGATCGTATGTAGATTTTTGCAAATGTTATTATGTGATTTTTTTTTTGGTTTTCATTGCTTTATGGAAGATTATATAAATATGAAAGGCAGCTTGTCCATTATCGTTGCGATATTTTTACTTTTGTGCTCTGGAAGTGAAAAACGAATGTGTTCACTCATACGTTAAGTTTCCCTTTATTATTGACCTCACAGGTTGAAAGCTTAAACGTTATTTACCAGTTCCATATGGACAACCATAGCAAATATTTCAGAAGGTCGGGAGGACTTTTAAAAAGGGAAGAATGCATGTGTAGGTCTATTCCTAAAGCATTCATAAAAGGAAAAAAATCAAATCGATTGCACCAAAAAAAGAAAAAGAAAAAAAGAGGATTGTTGATAAAGTTTTTATAATTCCTTTTGAATAATGGAATGACACTTTCCAGACAGTCGAGATCCAAAGATTTTTCGTCTTCTGTCTCTGTCTGTTGGTTATCAGACCGATGAAAGTGTTCATCTATTTTTGGTATAATGAGATATTATGTACTAGGATTTTTTCAGTAATTTCTATGTCGAGATTATTAATATCCGTGGAAGGAATTCGTTTTATTGATTCATTAATCTCTTTCTTTATCCATATTTTTTTTTTTGGGGGGGGGGTGCAACTCTACTGGTCATAAAGATGACATGGAAGGAATCTACAGGCAAAGAATTTTAAAGATGGTAAGTTTTAGTTGAAACGGGGGATTCAGATTTCAAATATTTGAGATAGTGATAAACCACTTGTCAGGAAAGAAATATATTTGTCTTAAGCGCTTATGTATCCATTAATTTTGTACGAAAGTTCGTTAGGTCAATGACCCCTCTGTTGGTTAGGATACCCCAGACAATATACATAAAAGAAAATTAGTTAATTGGATTCAGTTATGCTGTATTACATCATTGTGTTAGCTTCAGGCGAGCTCATCCGGCTGTGAGGTTAGGTTAATGACATAAAGGAATATGATTAGGTGCTAGGGGAGTCTTAATTTAGTAAGTAGAGATAGTTTGTTTTGTGAGGAGAATCTATTAATGCATACTTCTGTCTGTACCATATGTAAATTATTGATTTCAGTGGTTAGTGTATAATTACTGACGTTAGGGAATATCAGGCAGAGAAACATTTTGGTTAGTGCATAAAACACATCGGTACGGGGCTTAAATCAGCGTCGGCGAGCAGGACTGTCATCGTGGGGCGACTACCGGCACGAGGGACGACCGTTGCTAGTGAACCACACCTGCTGAGCCACACCTGCTGAGCCACTTTCACCTGCTGAGCCACACCCGCTGACGACCTGCGATCTACCGGGCACGACGCTGGCGCAGTAGTGACTACTAAAGGGGGGGGGGGGGGGGGGGGGGGACACGAACCAGGAACCCAGAGCAGTATAGCCAAAAGTTACACGTTTATTTATACTTAGTTTTTTTTTTTTTTTTTTTTTTGCATTTGGTATTTTTCATATCAAATCTACACCTTTGTAACAAAAGCAAAACTCAATTAGTAAAGACGTTGATTTAACTGTATTTGATATGTTTCAATTTGAATGCTTATGTGTCAAGGTAGCAGAGTAAACAAAGAAAAAGCCATGTGACACCACTCATATACCAATAAAGCATGCAATTCTATTAGGAATTAATGATAGTAATGATAATAATAAAGAAAAGAAGAATTCAAAGTCTATTTCACGAAAGTCAGTCTAAAATGGCTGAGATATAAAAAAGTAAAACAAAGTGGTCTTAATAAAAGTGGATCAATCCTTTTATAGGGACCATTTTATTTTGTTCCTTTTGGATTTAATTTCATTCAGGTTAGAGAGAGAAATTCATTCAATTAAACGACTAAAAAATGGCATTCAATTTCGCGCTAGCTGGATAGACGTTCCATTTCGTCCCAATTACCAGTTTAATTTCATTTATGGGATTACAATTTCGCACATTGAAATTTCAAGTTCAATCAACATAAAACGTTCCCATGCGTTTCTTCGAGGATTCTTTCTTTTCTCTCTCTCTCTCTCTCTCTCTCTCTCTCTGATATATTGGATTCAGTATGCTACGTGTTAATTTCAAGGTTTCATTTATTCAGTTTAGTCTATTAATTGTATTGCCTGTATAATCTTGCCATCCCACTTGAAATTACCCCCTCACACTATCGATGTAACATTAAAGGAACATTAAAGGAAGGGCTATATCTCAAAATGTTGTCTACATTCAAATTTACGTTTCGATTCCATTTTTTACCTTCTCCTTGTCCACATCATAAGTTGCTACAATCGGCTCAGCTGTAGACCTCTTTCAACCAAAGGATTCGCCGGTGTAGTCCTGGTAGTTGTCAAAACTTAGACCTATCCCTATTCGACATATTCATGCATGTCTTTTCAGTGGCGTAACTACGGGGTGGGGGAAGGGCACCTGCTCCTCCAATCCGCTGGTTTAAAAAAACAACGAAACGAAAAAATATAGCTACAAACGGTAGTTTTTTTTACTGTAAAATGTCAAAATTTTCAAGCTCGCTCGCTCGCATTTATTGATATGCAATTTCTCCTGATGTTGCTGCCAGTAAATTGTCGTTTCACACCGTCATTCCATAATCAACGTAAGGAAAACTGTTAGCATGTAACAATCCCTGCCCCATTTAATTTTCAAAGCGAAAAATATAGCTACAAACCGCAGTTTTGGACTGTAAAATGTCAAAATTTTCACGTTCGCTCGCTCCGCTCGCTCTCAAAAAATTGTTATGCACATCTCCTGATATTGCTGCCAGTAATTTGTCGTTTCACACCGTCATTCCATAATCAATTTAAGAAAAACTGTTAACATGTAACAAACACTGCGCCGACAAGAATGATAGTAGTATTGCACCTGTAACTTATATTTTTTTCGGGAAGATATTCATTGGGTAAAAATAAAATATACATTCAAGACACATGAAAAAGAGCATGTTTCTTCAGCGCTGGATCGCTTTCACTCGCTCGCACACACAATGACAATAAAGAGAAGTAAATGAAGAATCTGGATATAAGGAATGATGCTCGCTCAGGCTTGGTCGCTACGCTCCCTCGCTTAGCGCCCCCCCCCCCCCCCCCCCTCCCCTTTGTGGAATTCCTGGATCCGCCCCTGACTACAGTAAATGGAAGAGACCTATTCGTGGCAATATTGCCCAAAGACTCAACTGCGGTGTAGAATGTATCACATTCCGTTATGTATTGTAGTCCACATTAAGTTTGTAGACTGGCAAGACACACACACACATACACACGCACGCACGTACATTCAAGACTACACACCCTCAAAATTACTTTTCCACGTGTGTCCACGTGTGTTTCTACTCTGTCCTTTCATGGCAGCTGTAAAGTCATGTATCAATACAATGTTCATGTAATGTAATGTGCTTCAACGAGAAGTATGGTTGGGTGTTCATTATACCGGCCACCTAACGTTTTTCTATCAATAGAAACGTGAAAAATCTCACAATTTGCCTGAAATTTTACTCACGTGTGGAGAAAATACTCCGGATTCACAAGCGCGCACTGAAAATGCGATCTGAGGCACGCTTTTTAGATGGCGGCTTCGAACGCGTGGGGTGTCATTTTTTCCGCACTCAGTTGCCTTGCTCATTTCAACCGACCACCTTGACAGTACGTATAAAGGGCACTTAAATGATTTTTTTCGACAGGCCGCTGTTTTTTTTTTTTTTCTAGCCGTCATTTTTCCCCCAATAATATTTGAATATATTTTGAATCCTTCGATATTACTTTTGAAGGACTGTTTGATGAATTTGAATTGATTTTCATTCGGAAACTTTTCATCGTAATTGAAATAAATTAGATGAGTCGGTGTGTTTTTTTCACATTCATTTCTCGTTTCTGCATCAACTCGTACGGTCGTAGCGGGCGACAAAATGTTTATGTCATGTGTATGTGTAACGTGTGTGCACGATCGTACAAGCGGCGGTGACAATTTTGCGGTCAAAATCGTCAAATTTGTTACGGAAGGATACTCTACATCTAACAACGAGTCAGCAAAGGTAGGCCTAGTTATATGTAGTTACACAATAAACCTTATTCGATTTTGCTAAATTTCGGTAATTTAGAGGGAATACTTAGTTGTTTTCGCCACATTTTACTCGGTAGCGTAGTCCAGTGGAGAATCGAACACCGTTGCGCGTAGACCCATGCGTACATTTTCTTTCTGTACACGCAATGCCATTATAGTTGGCGGTCGGTCGATATGGACCCGGTCGGTGTGTTGCACACCTACCATATAGAATAAGAGCTGTCATAGGCCCTATATTATTATATTAAATGGGTTAGTCAAATATCGGTTAGTGATTGGCTAAACACAGTACGTGATGGAGGTACATTCGTTTTCGCCCATGGGCGAACTTTCTTGTAATGTTCTCCCATGGGAAAACATTTTCACGTAACAGACAGATTACGCGTGAAGACCTATAGGACCGCGCGCGCACAGTGAATTGGCTCTGCGCGAGCGAGCGATCGAGTGCGTTGTGCTGGTAGTTGACGCTGACGCATTTGACGTACTTGACTAACCCATATAATATAACAGATGGTGACTTTCGTTGTCGGGAGCATGTACTAGACGTTCCACCCTCGGGGTTTGAAATGCTATTTCGGGAGGCTCTAAGTCCCTCGACTTCGTATCGGGACTTATAACCTCCCTCAATAGCATTTAAACCCTTCTGGTGGAACATTCGGTATGTTCCCTTCCCCGCCAGTCATTATCTATTTCCCACAAGCCACTTTTTCGATACAATAAAACCATGTATCAATATTCCTGCAAGGGGTTTACTTAATGACGTACAATATTGTTAGCATAATACCTGTCCTATACATTTTACATTACCCGTATCAGTGGAGAAAAGGAGTACAATATTGTTTCCAATATTGTACTCTGCTGTCAATAGCCGGGTTCACACGTACAAAATAGCGGGATGACGATCGCGATGCACATCCCGAGTTTTTTTGCGAGCGTTCACACGTACCAAATTAGCGAGATAGCGATCGCGATCAGTATCCCGCTAATTTGGCGAGCGTCCACACGTACCGAATTATCCCGCTAATTGCCGATAGAGATAACAGCAAAGCCTGCAAACTGGGTCACGCAGCGCCCTTCTCTATAGCCGGGTTCACACGTACAAAATAGCGGGATGACGATCGCGATGTACATCCCGAGTTTTTTTGCGAGCGTCCACACGTACCAAATTAGCGGGATAGCGATCGCGATCGGTATCCCGCTAATTTGGCGAGCGTCCACAGGTACCGAATTATCCCGCTAATTGCCGATAGAGATAACAGCAAGGCCTGCAAACTGGGTCACACAGCGCCCTTCTCTATCACTGCCTGCGCGCACTTACCTTTGTCCATTGCAAAGAGATTATTGGTCCATTGTCTTTTACGCGTCAGTGGTGTGGTTCGCGCGCTGTTGTTGTTGTACTCCAAGGAGGTGAAGGACCTCTTCGCAGAGGCCTCGCTGTTGTGATGTGCGCATTGCATGATGGGATGTAAAAACTCGAGATTCTAGTCCCGACCGTTCACACGTACCAGCGCGGGGCCAATTATCCCGCTAATTGACGAACCAGCGCTGGATTTCTTGGGATTAGCATCGCGATGCTTATCCCGCTAATTTTCGGGTTTTTTCTGTCCACACGTGCAAAAAACTCGAGATGACAATCGCGATGCAAATCTCGAGATTTGTATCCCGCTAATGGGTGTACGTGTGAACCCGGCTTATCACTGCCTGCGCGCACTTCTCTTTGTCCATTGTCTTTTACGCGTCAGTGGTGTGGTTTGCGCGCTGTTGTTGTTGTGCTCCAAAGAGGTGAAGGACCTCTTCGCAGAGGCCCCGCTGTTGTGATGTGCGCATTGCATGATGGGATGTAAAAACTCGAGATTCTAATCCCGACCGTTCACGTACCAACGCGGCGCCAATTATCCCGCTAATTGACGAACCAGCGCAAGATTTCTTGGGATTAGCATCGCGATGCTTATCCCGCTAATTTTCGGGGTTTTTTTTCTGTCCACACGTGCAAACAACTCGGGATGACGATCGCGATGCAAATCTCGAGATCTGTATCCCGCTAATTGGTGTACGTTTGAACCCGGCTATAATCGTACTCAAATGTTTCTTTATACGCGCGCGCGCAGTATCGCGTTCTCGCGTAAGAAAGTGCAGTGGCATTGCGCGATGAGGTTGAGAATGCGCGCAGGGGTTGACAAATGCGCGATAAGGTTGAGAAATGCATGCCATTACCGTGCGTAGATACACGTACGTATACAAGTTGAAAGGTTAGATTTTGTAAACAATAAATTGGTGAGTGAAACCCTTTTTCATTTTTTTTTCTTTTTGGAAATTGAATGTGATGTTGTAGTGGAAAGTGGTTTGTATGTATAATAATAGTAATACTGGATTTCTTTCGTGGTATATCAGATATATTGCATTCATCAACATGAATGCAATATATCTGATATACCACTCAAGTGCATCCATATATTATATAATTATAAGGCTACAGTCCTATTTCAAGACACATTAATCCTACACACTTGCAGATGAGTAACCACAAAGTATAAGAAACAACAACAACAACAACAAAAACACCGCCCATATGTTGTAAAATGTTTGCCTTATCGTGAATTTCAATTCCCGATGGTGACTGGAATTTGATTGCCTTGCATGTACATTTTTAATTTGAACGCCCACTTAACATGTTTATTTGAGAAACTCGTGAAATCGCATGCTGATGGAATTTAATTGAATGAAGTATAATAGTTACTTTTTGAAAGTCGATCTCGGGGATCATTTCATTCATTTGAACCTGAAAGATCACATTGTTGAATAGAATGCAAATGTGATGAAATTAGGTGAGAAAACCCGTATTTGGTAAGAGGCTTTTCATTATCTCATAAAAAGTTGGAAACCTCAAACCTTATCTAAACCAATACAATATCATCTCCGCTGAAGGTTGGGTCTCAAGAATGATAATTGCTTCCTGACCATTGATTTGAGAGTTTTCTGGTGTGTTTTCATAAAATTGGAATAGATCTAATTAATTGCAGTAATGTTCACCCAGCCTTTGCTGGCTGTTGTTATTATAAATCTATCCAGAAATAGAATAAATCTAAATCACAATGCAAATGTGCACTTGTTAATTTCGTCTTATATAACATAGATTTTTCAGTCAATTTCATACTTTTGTCATTCAAGTTCCTATTCTGAGCATTTCATTTCAGGTATATTACGCTCGCAGCACTGACGCAGCAATCGAATTTAAAATCCCGTCATTTAAATTCACTATCGGAGCAATCGTTTTTTTAATTCGCGTCGTTCAAAGTTAAGATAGGCGCATGCACTTCAGCAATGAGCATTTAGTTAGCTTTGGGTCTGTGTATGTGCGTCTTTTTCACATAGTTTTGAATAGATTGGGCTTCATACTGAACATTTTTTTTATTTTGCTGCATAGTTCCATTTGTTCATTTAGTAGAGCGGTTAAGCCGAAGAATTGTGCAAAATTTGACTAAAGCATGAAACTTTCACCATTGGTAGTATGGTTGGGGCACCACCTATCGGCAGGGCACCTTCCCATCGGCACCCTGCGTATCATGGCTGTTTGCGTATAAAACGAAAAGGTACGCGCAAGATTAAGTGTCATTAGCTATAAAGACAATAAAAACGAACAAACGAAAATCAAACTCAAACAAACCAAGCTAAAAATTACACATCCGCTCAGTAACGACGCATGGCTGTGAAATTCACGTGTATTACCTATGGCCTGTGAAATTCACGTGTATTACCTATGCTGTGAAATTCACGTGTATACCTATGGAGGGGACGGGGTGCCGATCGCAAGGTTCGCTTTTTAGCTGCGCGAAGAAAACGGAACGCACACACTAAAATTGCGCTATTTTAAAACGGAGATTCATAATCAACGAGACGGTCACGACATTCAAAACTGCAGTATTTATGGCATATTTGAGGTAAGAATTAGGCGGATTTGTGTTATATTTTTAGAATAAACAAGCTACAGATCCTTAGGGTGACGATACGTGGTACCCCCAACCCTACATGCTAAAAGATTAATTTCAAGATCGGGAGGTAAGTCGGATTGACCTCTGATGACCTCCAGAGGTCAATGAACTTTGGATACAAGAATATCGATGTTTTGAGACATTTGTGAATGATATATGTGGTTATGATGCACTAAACATGCAACCATACTTCAGGGAATCCATTTTCTGACTCCACAGAGCATGGACAGGTTTGAACCTTTGACCTCTGATGACCTTTAGAGGTCAATGACCTCAAAATGTAAGAAAATTGATATTTTGCATCATTCATTAACGATATACACAGTATAGTAGAGCGGTTAAGCCCTCAAAATCATGAGAATTATGCAAACTTTGACTAAAGCATGAAACTTTCACCAGTGCTAGTGTATACCCTAAGATTTATTTTAAGATCGGGAGGTATAAGTCGGAATTGACCTCTGATGACCTCCAGAGGTCAATGAACTTTAGATACCAGAATATCGATGTTTGAGATATTTGTGAATGATATTTGTGGTTTTGATGTACTAAACATGCATCTATACTACAGGGAATCCATTTTCTGACTCCACAGAGCATGGACAGGTTTGAACCTTTGACCTCTGATGACATTAGAGGTCAATGACCTCAAAATGTAAGAAAATTGATATTTTGCATCATTCATTAACGATATACACAGTATAGTAGAGCGGTTAAGCCCTCAAAATCATGAGAATTATGCAAACTTTGACTAAAGCATGAAACTTTCACCAGTGTTAGTATATACCCTAAGATTTATTTTAAGATCGGGAGGTAAGTCGGAATTGACCTCTGATGACCTCCAGAGGTCAATGAACTTTAGATACCAGAATATCGATGTTTGAGATATTTGTGAATGATATTTGTGGTTTTGATGTACTAAACATGCATCTATACTACAGGGAATCCATTTTCTGACTCCACAGAGCATGGACAGGTTTGAACCTTTGACCTCTGATGACATTAGAGGTCAATGACCTCAAAATGTAAGAAAATTGATATTTTGCGTCTTTCATTAATGTTATACACAGTAATAATGTACTAAAACTTAATTTTTCTCACGGTGAAATTGTCTTCATGTTCAACAGAGCCTTGACAGGTTTCTACCTTCGACCTCTGATGACCTCAAGAGTTCAAGGACATTAAAAATGTTAGAAAATTGATATTTGAATGCGTCACTCGTTACTGATACATGGTAATTATGTACTGACAACTCATTTTTGTAAGTGGAATTGCCTTAATGTTCCACAGAGTCTTTGTAGCCAGGTTTCTATATTTGACCTCTGATGACCTCAGATGACCTATGATGAGGTCAATGACCTAAAAATATCGGAACATTGATATTTGGTACATTTGGTTGATGACAAACATGATTAAGATGTCATATTCATTTGTATTACAATTGAATTATTTTCCTACTCCACAAAGCAAGAGAAATAACTCACGTGTCTCTACTTTTGACCTCTGAGGGCTGTGACATTTCAATGTCCTCAAGATGTCAGAACATTGATATTTAATTTTAGTCAATGGTAACCTTATACACCATGCAGGGGCGGATCCAGGAATTCTGTAAAGGGGGGCGGGGCGCGATTGAATTGAATTGAATTGAATTAATTTTCCATTTCCATGTCAACATGAACAACATGAACAAGTACAAAAGACATGATACGTATCATTAACACACAAATAAAAGTACAATTTACACAGACAATTGAAAAAAAAATAGAGACAATATGAATGGCAAATGGATGGATCTCCAGAAAGTGATAAGATAACTTATAACTTGAAGATCCAACAACAATCATATAAAGTATAAGTTGTCATTGACATGCATATCAAGAACATTGAGACATTTGTACATACGCACACACACACACACACACACATATCACCATAACTCAGCCTGATTTAAAAAAAAGAACTAATTATCTGATATAAACTTTTGCAATAAATATTTTTTCAACGTACTTTAAAATTTTTCACAGCACTGCATTGTTTTATATTTTCAGGTAACATATTCCATAATTCTGGTGCTCTGCATATGATATTAATATTTCTGGTGTCACTTCTGGGTTTCATTTCACTTTCCTTTTTATTTCTTTTGTTTTTAACGATACATAAAGGGCGCGTGCGCTTCTTGCGCCCCCTCTGGATCAGCCACTACGTACAATCATGCATTATGCCGTTAGCATTTATGCTATAATAGAAGAATCTTGTTATTCCATGGAACATTGGTCATTACCCTGTGTATTATATCCAACTTTGACCTCTCGTGACAATGAGCGGTCACTGACCTTTTAGAATATCAAAATTTGTGTGGGCTTACCTACATTGATGTTTGGCTTCATTGGTTTAATCGTAAATGCTTAATCATGTACAAATCACGCCTTGACATTGGATCATCTTGAAAACTTCAAGATACTGTGAGGTCCAAGACATGCATTCAACATGAAGCATTCATGTGTTTTGCAACTAGCTACTGCCATCGGAGACCTACCGAGGAAATAGATTAACATTTATGGCAAACTGTGGAAAAAGGGGATCATGTAAAATATTTTGGAGTCTACTCCCACAGGGGGCTCAGCTGGAATCACATCGCCACAGCAGTCTAAAAAGGCTATACTTCAACCAAAGACTCTTTCCAGACGAAGATATCATAAAGTTCAGGTGCTTTGCTACTCCACACTGCTCAGGACTGTCCTGGAATATGCATGAATCATCTGGGATCCATTCACCCAAGCAAACATCATGAAGTTTGGAATGATCAAGAGAAGATATGCAATCCCTGCAAGTACACCACAGGCAAATTCAGCGATGATGTTCTGCATGAAGAACTCAACAATATCCACTCCGCAGGAAGTTGTGGCTCTATTGCTGCATTCTTCAAAAAGGGCCAATGGCCAGAAATGTCGGGTGCACGTCACGAGACCGACACCCACGAGTCATACAGCCCACGAGTTATACAGCTCACAAGTCATACAGCCCACGAGTCATACTGCTCACAAGTCATACAGCCCACCAGTTATACAGCCCACGAGTTCGACACTGAGTAATAAGCCCACGAGTTCGACATCAAGTAAAATAAGCCCAGGAGTTATACGGCTCACGAGAACGACACTACGCACAAAAGGCTCATGAGACCGACAGTAAGCAAACAAAGCCCACGAGACCGACACTACACTTCAATGGTCCACGAGACCGACGCTACGCATAAAAGGCTCACGAGACCGACATTACGCAAAAGAGATTCACGAGACCGACACTAAAGCCCCTTTTACACTTTCACGGATCGCATCACGGATGACCACGGATCGCCGATCCGGGATCATCCGTACTGTTTCCGGCATGACCGTGCTGACTCCGTGAAGTCATCCGGCATTATCCTTGACCACCCGGCATGTCCGCGGGAAAAATTAAGCTTGCTTAATTTTTCATCCCGGACATCACGGATGAAAATCATTACGAACTCTTCCTTGTTGGCACCGTCTACTCCGTGTTGCCTCCGAATTCCTTCCTTGTAGGCAACGGCTACTCCGTGTTGCCTCCGTACTCATTCCAGGACAATCCATGAGGACATCGGGACTTCCGTATTAGCATCGGCTCCATCTGGGATGAGAAATTCGTGTTTCTTGCCAATGCAAGCTCATAAAGTGCACGAAATTTGCTCACATTTCCCCCATCAGTACAGCCAACAACCCCTCATACTCTTCGAATAATCATTGTAGCCTGAGAAGCTTCAGTGACCCCGCACACACATTTCCTTGATGGTTGTGTGTGAGTGTGTGTGTGTGCATGTGTGTGTTTTGATTTGTTTTGTTTTGTTTTGTTTTGTTTTGTTTTGTTTTGTTTATGTCATGATGTTCCCGCAAAATCAGAGTTTGCAAGAGGAGGTTTGCTCAATGTCTACAAGCCCAGACATATGTTGGCTGCTGTAGATTTTCTAACGGTGTGCTTGTTATTAGCTCTGGAGGCATGTTGCCCGAGAATGAAATTATCAAAAGCAAAAGTAAATGTCATCTGTTAACATTTTAGAGAATTCATGTAAAGACCGCGAAGGGACCCAGTTGCGTCCGTGCTCTTCCTTGTTATCCGTGTTAGCTCCGTATCGTTTCCGCTTTGGTCCACGTTCGTTCCTTCCCTGTCCGTGTAGGCACCGTACTTGTCCGTGTACCCTCCGTACTTGTCCGTGTAGACACCCAGTTGGGATCGTATTCACACCGGCATTGAGAGGAAAATTGATATTTTGCATGCCGGAACACCACGGATGACGATCCGTGGTCATCCGTGAAGCAATCCGTGAAAGTGTAAAAGGGGCTTTCAAGAAGGCCCACGAGACCGACAGGATGAACAGCGCCACCTGTAGACCAATACATTGTAAAGGTTGTCCTGATAATAGCATAGGAAGATATGAGACATGGAAAAGAAGAGTTGCCATCTCCTGCTACCCAATCAGTTGCCCCCCACCCCACCCCCACCCCCCCCCCCCACATGATCAGGATCTTAAATTGTGTTTGCATGGGTGTTTGTTTGTGAAAAAAATGAACAAAGTACAGTAAAAGTGTGTAACAGATCTTTCGACAGTAAACCTGCGAGGGTGTTGAACTAGTATTAATATAAAAAAAATAACGTAATAGTCTATTAAGGTAACGTAAGGGATTCGGAAAAAAATTAGATGGATCCATGAAAACAGCTATTGTATTTCACGAAAAAATGTGCTGTTTAGACGAGAATAACACAAGCCACAAATTGAGGTGAATCCGTGCGATATAAAACGTTTTAATCAGTGGCATTACATTATAGTTACAGAGAAAATTACAAATAGATCTTACTGCAAAACTTTCAAGCAGGAGGGTAGCATATATAAAATAGAATAAGTAACTAGTGAATCGGGAAAGAGAAGAGGTAAAAATTATATCCTGTCCATCTTCTAGCTAAAAACTGGGAAAGCCTATTAAAATAGCACGATGGCATTATCAAAGCTCTAAAATTAATCAATACATCGTTCTTGCCCTCTTTTTAATTCATTTGTGGGGTTTTTTTTTTTTTGGTCTTTTTTTAGGGGGGGTGAAGAATACTAATTCTTCTATTTTTTTGGGGGGGGGGCATGAAGAATACAATTCTATTTTTCTACGTGATAACAATGTCGCTCCCTGACACACTTGCCCCCACCCCCAAGTATGTAGAAATACATGTTTGATTTCGTTCATAATTATGTAGATGGTCACCATCTTTCAATTGATAGCGTGACGAAATTACAACCGCCAGTATGTTATTTTTCCGTTCATGGAACACCCTGTACAGGTGATTGAAATGTAGATGGCGCTGTTTATTCTGTCGGTCTCGTGGGCCTTCTTTGCCTACTGTCGGTCTCGTGGGCTTTCTTTGCTTAGTGTCGGTCTCGTGAGCCTTTTTAGCTTAGTGTCAGTCTCGTGGGTCTTTTTTGCCTACTGTCGGTCTCGTGGGCTCTCTTTGCTCAGTGTCGGTCTCATGAGCCTTTATTGCTTAGTGTCGGTCTCGTGGGCTATGTTTGCTTAGTGTCGGTCTCATAAGTCTTTTGTGCGTAGTGTCGAACTCATGGGCTGTATGACTCCTGAGCCGTATAACTCGTGGGCTGTATGACTCATGGACCTATTATTGATGTCGGTCTCGTGGACCGTATGACTCGTGGGTGTCGGTCTCGTGGGATGCCCCCGAAATGTCAGGCATCATTTGCAAGAACACAAAGTAGGCCTTCTCGCAAAGACATTTTTCCCTTTTATTTCTTTTTAATTGCAGAGTTCAGAGGAAAATCGCTGATGTCCATGTAAAATGAGTACACGCCCTTTGAGTTGCTCACTTTTATTGCTATAGAAATACACATTATGTGCATCATGTCAGTCATTGAGTAATTTGATTTGATTTGATTTGATTTATTTCTGCTTAATTCCGTTACATCAGATATGGTTGTGTACATGTCATTTATGACAAACAGTATATCGATACATACATGTAGTTTTTAGTACAATTATACAAGACATTTAAATACAAACAGCTTATGGAACTTAAACAGAAGGGTCTCCAAAATAAGCCGAAGCTTGACGGTATGGAGACTATATGCTAACCTACTCTGGATAGAATAGGGAATAGAGAAAGAGAAAAATAGGGAAGGGTAGGGGGGAAAGGAAAAGTTACAGAGTGTATGTGTACCACTCCAGCTACTTTACAATAATAGTAATGATGATAAATACAATATGATAATGATATTAAAGTTAAGATGTTCAGTTGCCTTTGCCGGAGTAATGACCGAATATGCACTATGAAAATGATATTGTGTGAATACAAAGTGTCCTATACATATTGTTATCTGATATGGAATGAAATATATCGTTCTTATTTTATGTACGCAGTAATGGTAAGGCACATCGTACACATACATAACATGCTCATACAATATACATGATGTACCCATCCTATACATACATATATTCATATTCATAATATGGATAGATAAATAAATCGATATATGTATGCACACATACATGCATCATGTACCACGTACCATGTACCACGTACATATTCATATAGATTTGATTATAATGTGCGATTTCATTTTCAATCTTGTATTATAAATTATTTTCTACATGTACAAATCAAATCATGTCAAAGTGAACAACTTTCACATCAAAATATAAGCGAGAGTACTAAAATTGAAATAAATGTAATATTGTGCAAGGCAAATACCATGCATACAATTTGAAACATCAGCTCAAGGTAAATAGGTGAAATTGATAAACAATTTACTTGACTTGGATAGCGACCACTGAACAATTTTGTTTCTTACAATTCTCTCTTATTTTCAACAAGTGCAAAAAAATACATGCACATACCAGGGCATCAGATTGGAGGAGGGGTGGGGTGGTGGTAGGGATAGCTGACCCCCACCCCAATACATTCTGATATGTGGATCATGTTTTGTTTTGTTTTGTTTTACTTTATGCTTTTCTTTTACAGAAAACTGCCCCGGTTTCTACCCTTAGATTCAGAAGTGCATACTACAACATACTTTTACTGATAATTTCCCAAATATTCCATCAGAAATGTGTACACATAGGATTTTTTTTTAATTTCTGTTTCAAAAGTTCCCTCGCATGGGAAGGGTTGGGGACAGCCCCTTTCATACCCTCCTCTCGCTACATCAACTATGCATTGATTATGGCTACACATTTTGAGATGGATATTTTTCTTTTTCAAAAGGGTAGTTCAACCCAGTGTGGCACGAGATCATTAAATTGAAAACAAAAGAATGCAATAGCTCCATAATGTAGAGGGGGATACCTCCACCAACATCCTTCCCTTGAATCGTCTCCCTCCATCGATGGCTGACTTACGACACCTCTCTGATACCAATTTCGAGATATTTCTTCGATGGTGCATGTGTGCCAGATCGTTGAATCTCATTTCTCAAAAGACAAGAGCTCTCTGGAATGGGAGTGGAATACCCCACCTTCTCCAACGCTGTTCTTGCTGGGTCCCCCCCCCCCCCCCCACATCGACTTGGCACACTTTGGCGATCCATGATTTTCAAAAATGGTCCACAAAACATATGCATCACGTATGCGGGGGGGGGGGGTGGTGAGATGCGCCAACACCCCATTAAGTGACATATAAGTGATGACGCACACATCAAACAGAGCTGCAATAAATCACTGATTTCAGGTCTAAAACTGCAAAAATCCCATCCCCGACCAATACCCCCCCCCCCCCCATTTGTTCCACTCCTTTGCACCATGGACCTATGATTACACATATTTTCCAAGTCCCCCCTCCCACCTGAAAACAGATCCACACCCCTGCTTTGTGCACACAGCCGATGTAGATGATTACCTGGAAAGTTCTGCGGAAAGAGCAGCCTTTTTTGTCGCAGAAATGCATGGTTTGTAAGCCCTACATTATAAACATTTAACTATTAGCTATTGCAATATCAATATTAATATCCTCACAGTTTATTTGAGGTCTTTGACCTTGTGCGATTTTCATAGGTGAAAGGTAATGGCTTGTTACTAAACAGGGCCTACGAATGCGCATCATGTCTACCATTAATCAATATTGCCAAACTATTCTGATATTGTGAGGTCATAGAACTCTCGAGATCATCAGAGGTCAAAGGCAGAAACTCGTCTGTGTGCCTTGAAATATGAAGACAATATCATTGTAAAACAAATACGCTTGTTTTGTACATCTTTACCATGTTTATCACCAACCAATGATGTCATAGCTCAATGTTATGATATTCTGAGGTCATTGACCTCTCATGGTCATTCGAGGTCAAAGGTAGAAGCCTGTCTGTTCTTTAGAATATGAAGACAATTTCATTGTAAGAAAGATATATTTGCTTGTTTTGTATATCTTAACAATGTTTACCATTAACCAATGACATCACAGATGAATATTATGATATTTTGAGGTCATTGACCTCTATAGGTCATCATCCCCACCCCCCCCCCCTTTAGAGAATTCCTGGATCCGCTTCTCCATGGGGTATAAGGTTACCGTTGACTGAAATTAAATATCAATATTCGGATATTTTGAGGACATTGAAATGTCACAGCCCTCAGAGGTCAAAAGTAGAGACACGTGAGTAATTTCTCTTGCTCTGTGGAGTAGGAAAATAATTCAATTGTAATACAAATGAATATGACATCTTAATCATGTTTGTCATCAACCAAATGCACCAAATATCAATATTCTGATATTTTGAGGTCATTGACCTCATCGGAGGTCATCTGAGGTCATCAGAGGTCAAAGATAGAAATCTGGCTACAAAGACTCTGTGAAACATTAAGGCAATTCCACTTACAAAAATGAGTTGTTAGTACATAATTACCATGTATCAGTAACGAGTGACGCATAAAATTTCAATTTTCTGACATTGTTAATGTCCTTGACCTCTCGAGGTCATCAGAGGTCGAAGGTAGAAACCTGTCAAGGCTCTGTTGAACATGAAGACAATTTCATCGTGAGGAAAAATTAAGTTTCACTACATTATTCTGTGTATATCAATGAATAACGCAAAACATCAATTTTCTTACATTTTGAGGTCATTGACCTCTAAAGGTCATCAGAGGTCAAAGGTTCAAATCTGTCCATGCTCTATGGAGTCAGAAAATGGATTCCCTGAAGTATAGATGCATGTTTAGTACATCATAACCACATATGTCATTCACAAATGTCTCAAAACATCGATATTCTGGTATCTAAAGTTCATTGACCTCTGGAGGTCATCAGAGGTCAAATCAGACTTACCTCCCGATCTTAAAATAAATCTTATGGTATATACTAACACTGGTGAAAGTTTCATGCTTTAGCCAAATTTTGCACAATTCCGCCGATTTTGAGGGCTTAACCGCTCTACTATTCCAAAATTTTACGAGGTTAAAATAACATTCATAATTATAAAGGCACATCAGACAATGAAAACAAACGAGATTAACAGGGGACGTTGATTGGAACCTAATATATCAGAGAAAAAACAAACAAACAAACAAAACAATTTCAAGTATGTGGAAACTGATATTACGAACATTGTAGGCGTATACATCTTGTTTGCTGTTTATTGATTTGTTAACTTTTGCAATGTGGCATCATTGTTTGTGAGTTTGTCTTCAAAATGATGCATTGTTTGATTACTGTTGGAGCGTTGTCCTTTTTTTTTTGTATGTGCGGCATATTCTTGTGTCGTTTGGTGCACTGCTGATTGGACCTTATAATCTAAAATGTCTTGAAATGAAAAACTAAGAATACATGAACACTGAAAATACAAAAGCAGTGAATATTAAATGCATATAATCCTGGGTTGTATACACTTCTTTGCTTGTTTTAGAAGAAACTTTCATTACCTTTTATTGAAAACATACCCTGCAAAAATGTTGGTTTCAGATTGAACACCACGGGTGTTAAGTCTAATACTGATCAAATTGTCCATAGACGACCAAACCGACCTATAGGTGTAGAAATTATGTTGTCAAAGTGTTGAAAAGTGTTCACCTATCACTTCGTGATGTTAATTTGACACTGTGGTTGGTGATATTTTTGACATTGTGCTGGTGTTAATTCATTAATAACACTACGTGTATACAACCGTCCAGTGGCAATATAGGAGACCACACCAACTGGTGTTACTGTAGTGTCAATTTGTTTAAAACTTTTTTTTTCATAAAATAAAGTAGACCAATTTTATCTGAAAATTCTTACTCATCTTGTTGAAGTTCAAAATCAACAAGAAGTACAAAGTCACCTTTCGCAAAGAAAGAAAGTCTTACCAATATTTAATTTAACACCAAATAAGAGCACCAGAAAGTTAACATCAGCTAGATATTTCATATTTAACACCCGACTTTTTGCAGTGGAATCATATGCATAATAAGCCTTGGTCAGTAGTGTATACCAGTGTGTTGATATGTTATTTTGGCAACTTTCTGCCCCATCCTCACCCAATTGCCCCTTCTTCAAGAATCTGTATCATTTTCTGCATTAAATTGATTACAGTGTCCTCTCTGTGTGGTCAAGTGATGGTCGTGTCATTGTGAAAATGAAGGCAACAAACGGAAAGACAATGAACAGAGTCATTCGAACTCAGAGTGACTTGAATGCCCTGTAACCCTATCGTGTGATGCTAAAAGCCAATCTATTGTTTGCTTTTTCATATATTCCAATTCATAGACGCTTGTATACCCATATACTTGAAATTGGGATGTTCTTCACTGTTTTTATTTTACCCTGATTTATTTGTAATGTGAGTTTTTTTTCCTTTTTTTTTTGCTATGCCTCCTAGATATCCTTGCATTTTCTGTAAAAAATCAGTAATAAATAGCCAAAATGCTATGTTGTGTACTATTTGCAATTGTTGGGGTCATTTTGAATGTTCTAGCGAATCACGATTTTTTTTTTAGTCAAATGATAATTGGGCATGCGATGTATGTCTCTGGAAAATGTTGCCGTTTGGTGACTCTCTTAGCTCTTGTATTGAAGTAGAATCTACAAACACGGTCGCTGAGCCAATTGCAGTGACAACTGAAGAATTAGATAAAGTAAAGAGTAAGATTAGTACACTCTTAAAACATCCGGGTCAGAACTGACCCGGAACTGGGTCCGTTGGGGTCACACACCGTTCCGGGTCAGAAATGGCAAGGAATGGGGTCAGATATGACCCATTCAGAGTCATGTATTGGGTCAGAGTGACTCCATTCGGGGTCTTCATGACCAATTTCCAAGCCATTTTTGACCCGGAACGGTGTGTGACCCCAACGGACCCAGTTCCGGGTCAGTTCTGACTCGGATTTTTTTAAGAGTGTAATTTACAATCTCAAAAGGGCCTAAAGATTGTTCATTTGAATTGTGCATCGTTGATGAAACATATCGATGAAGTTAGAGATTTTGCTCTTGCATCTGATATGGATATAATAACTCTCAGTGAAACTCACTTATCTCCTGTGTTGATGATGGTGAAATTAGTATACCTGGTTACACATTGTTACGGCATGATAGAAATAGACAAGGTGGTGGAGTTGCTGTATTCATAAAAGACAATATAATTTTTGTACGTAAGGATGCATTTGATATATATGATAAGTTGGAATTGATTGTAATAGAAGTAAAACTTGAGTTGCAAAAATCGTTTTATGTAATGTGTTGGTATAGACCTCCCAATGCGAGTAATGATTTGTTTGTGGAATTTGAAAAAGTAATGATGAAAATTGATGATTTGAAAATGTCCTGTTATTTATTGGGAGATTTGAATTGTGACGTGAGGAGTACATGTATACCCTGGCACACGAGAAAACTTGTGGACATCATGGAGTCCTTTAATGCTACACAGTTTATTCATGAGCCCACAAGAGTAACTCAAAGTACTACGACATCAGTTGATCTTGTATTTAGTAATAGTGACGACAAAATATGTGACAGTGGAGTAATTGAAACGTCTGTTAGTGATCATTACATGATATACTGTGTTGTTGGAAGGTCCAAATGTCGTAGTATTGGGCAGCATAAATATAAAACCGGAAGAAGTTTTAAACATTTTGATGAAGAACTTTTCTTTAATGAAGTTAATAATATTGATTTTGATTGTGTATTTAAATCGAACGATCCGGAAAAGGCCTGTTCTATTTTCTCTTCTGCGATTATGAATGTGGCTGATAAACATGCACCACTACGGAAAAGGCGTATTGAGCAAAGAGATTCACCTTGGATGACCGACAGTATTTTGAGATTGATGCAAGAAAGAGATAAAATGAAAGCCCGGGACAGAAGATCTACATTAAAGTGTGACTGGGATAATTATAAGAAGAGCAGAAACTTGGTTACAAGCAAAATTCGTCAAGCAAAATGTAATTTTATTTCGACTAAGATTGAAACGGCTGCTTCTAATGTCAAAAATGTGTGGAAAACCCTACGATACTTAGCACCTCAGAAGGAAAGTCAAACCATTTTTGTTGTTCATAATGATAAGCATTTAACTGGACAAGAATTATCAGATGCATTTAACGATTATTTTTGTACCATAGGTACTAATCTACACAGTGCATCTGACTCTGCGGAGAAGAAAATAAGGTATCCCCAAACACCCCAACTGTTTACCAATACATTCCTTTTTGACAAGGTATTGCCTAAAGACACTGAGGAAATACTACGGAACCTCCCATTGAATAAATCTACTGGACCAGACAATTTCCCCGCAAAGCTCCTGAAACCAATAGCCTCCATTATTGCACCCCCACTGACACACATTCTTAACCAGTCACTGCAACTAGGTATTATACCTAGTCAGTGGAAGTGCGCACGCATCACACCAATTCAAAAAGGCGGCGACAAATCAGACATTGAAAATTATCGCCCTATATCTGTTTTTTCGATTTTGGGCTAAGTAATGGAAAAGGTTGTATATAATAAAGTTAATAATTTTTTTTAATGAAAATAAGGTATTAACAGAATGTCAATCAGGTTTTAGACCAATGCACTCGACGCAAACTGCATTATCAAACGTAACAGAAAAATGGTTGGATGCGATTGATAAAGGTAATATTGTTGGTCTTGTGACAATCGACCTCAAGAAAGCGTTCGATACTGTCGACCATTGTATATTATTAAAGAAGTTAGAAATGTATGGATTTGGGCAACATGCACTGAGGTGGTTCAGAAATTATTTTGAAGATAGAAAACAATATACGTCTGTGAATGGTTATATATCTACTGAATCTGATTTGAAATGTGGTGTACCCCAGGGCTCACTTCTAGGCCCTTTATTTTTTTCTATTTTTGTTAATGATATGCCATACAATGTAAATCATTGCGAGCTATCTTTGTACGCAGACGATACCTGCTTGTTTACTGCATCGAAAGAGCCAACTGATATTACCAGGAAATTGAATATTGATTTGCTTAGGTTATCCAGCTGGTTTAAACAAAATAAACTCACCGTAAATGCAAAGAAATGTGAAGTAATGTTTCTCGGTAAACATCAGCGATTGAAAAAGTACCAAACAGTACTTAACAGTTGTCATATTTATATAGATGATAATGAAATAAAGAGAAATGAATGTTGTAAATACTTAGGTGTTATTATTGATCAGAATTTATGTTGGAAACAACATGCTGATTATGTGAAGAAAAAAGTGTCAAAGTTGTTGTATCTATTTCGTAGAATAAGATTGTATATTGATAGACGCACGGCATTATTGCTTTACAAATCAATATTATTATTCAGCCATTTTTTGACTACTGCGATGTAGTTTGGGCAAACATATACAAGTCCTATCTTAATGAATTGCAAGTATTACAAAATCGGGCGCTTCGGATTGTATTGAATGTGGATTATTTATTTCCTTCGCAAAATTTGTATGATGTACTTAAACTAGAAAGACTTGGTGTGCGTTGGAGAAAACACTCAGCATGCGTTATGTACCAAATAACCCATAATTTTTGTCCATCATAAGCAGTATGTTTCATGTGCGTGAAACCCCATATGTAACGAGATCTGGCAAACATAAACTCAAACTCCCCCAACCCAAAACTAATTATGGTATACGATCTTTGATCTATCGTGGCGCAAAATTATGGAATGACCTAGATATGATATATGGTAAATTTGTTTCAGTTGAGAGTTTTAAACGTTATTTGAAGACCATTCCAATTGCATTGAATGCTTTACATTATTGAGTTTATGGCATTTTGATTTGGTATAATGTACGAGATATTGTTTTTGTTTAGCTCTCTTTTTTTCCCTCTCTCTCTCTCTTCTTTTTTTTTCTCCCTACCTCTGATTTTTTTTGCTCCTTATTGTTTGAGTTCTTTTTTTCCTTATATGTACCTCGCGTATACTTATATTTGTTTACTGTTTCAGCTAAATTTGTGTATTTCTTGTACAGTCATTTTTTTCATTTGTTGTTGTTTTTTACTACTCTCCCCTATTGAATGTTTTGTGTATTGTTATGTCGTTTTTACTTTGGTTGGACCCCTTCGAAAATCAGCAATTTGCTGAAAGGGCTATCCATCCCACAAGTGGTAAATAAATAAATACAAAATACAAATACACGAAGTAGGAAATTGATCCCCTTAAAATGACATTGATTCCGAACTCCCCAAACAAGCTTATCACATGAATTTGAATGCACAAGTATAGGAATTATGACAGTGCTCGCATTTAGAAATTGAACGCCCATGCCTGAATTTGACTTCACGAAAACGAATAGAACTCCGGATAATGAAATTTATTCCCCAGATTCTGAATTTAGATGCCCGAATATTTCCACCTGTGTGAATTTCAATGCACATTCGTGAATTGGAATGACGCCCCAAACATTTACGCACGTCGCACTCGGAAATCCCGCACATATAAGTATACTGTACGTATAAGAGTACACGTACGCCACACATGTTATGCACACAAGAAAGACCGGCCGGCAGCCCGAACTAGAAGTTGTTTACAGGATTGACAGCGCGTATAGTAGCGCGCGACGCACTTGTAACAACTGATTGAGTGCGCACTGCTAGTGTAAATATTGTGACGTCAGGCCGTGCATGTTAGTGAGAAATTAATGCAAGCACACGTGACTCATTTCAGCGCTTCCAATTGGCTACATTCTTGAACCCATTATAAATCGCATTAATAAACCTTGTTAAATTATTAACAGTCGGAGTAGAGGCAAATAATCTGATTCGAAGCCAGGGGAAGGGGGGGGGGGGGGGGGGGGGGTTGAAGGGAGAAGGAATCACCGTCGAGTAGAGCAAAGCGGATGATCAGAACACGCATGTGTGATTTTCCCTGTTTTTTGTGGGTTTAAGTAGCCTCTTATGATAACAGTTTTCACACCACGTCATGCATGGCGTGATGCAAGGGATGCCCTTTTTTTCATAAAAAATAGACTTAAAAATTACAGTCGTATAATTCAGTTCGCCAGTCAATTTAGCTATTTTGTGTGTTTATGCATGTTCATACGTGTGTGTTTGTGCATTGTTGTGTGACTCACTGTGCATATTTTCGTGTTTTCATTCAATTTTTCATTGGGTAATGAAATGTATAAATGTATTTGTACATCCTCAGGTTAGATTTCAAAACAACAACATTGACCACAACAACTATAAGAACAGCAACAGCAACAATAACAACGCTCTCACATCACCTAGAATAAGAGCACGCACGCACAAGTATTGAAATGCCAACTTTATTTTGCTGTTTATTCTTGTTTACATTTTTAACGGAAAAGAAAAAATTATGAGATGACAAAACCTATTTTTCATATACCAGAAGGTGAGAGTGACAGTCAGGAGGTATAAGAGGCTTCAGAGATTGTTGTGCGTCTTATTTCATATCCTGGCGTGGATGAAATGTCGAGAATATCGCATGCAACAACAATGAATGTCCGACGTGATGATAATGACATGATAGTATGAAAAAATAAAGAACAGATTGTAATACATGTCAATCTTTAAGAAAGTCAATAATGACGAAACATTGATAATGATTATATCATTTAACATAAATCACACCGTTACTGATCAACGCAATACCGTATCCATGTAAACTCCGTTTATGGACTGATCATTATGAGTACATGGAATATGGAATATTAATTCATTTCGTAAATAGACTCCCGATGAATTCATAAAAGGTACAGAGTCTATAACCTTAGGCTGGTTTATGATTGATATCTTTGATATGACATGATGATTACGTAAAAATTTAAACTACTAAATTTGCTCTCTGACATTATACCCACTCTTGAATCCTGCATGCTTGTATTTTGTGTCAGAGCCCACAAGATTTAGAAGAAGCTTGAACAATGAATGGCTGAATTTAAGTGTCAAATCAGATTTCCCAAAGTAATCCGATTCTTAGCATTAAAAATATGTATCAATTTATAATGTCACATTGTCAGCATACTGTGTGAAACAAACCACAAGAGCATAACATTTCTTTTTGAAATTACAATCAACTTCTTTTTTTCCATTCCAATACTATTATTAGATTTTACATGTACTTTACATGCACATATCTTTTGCCATTTTAAGTCTTCCACGAAAGATTTTTTTTTTTTCATTTCAACTTGCTTTGTTTCGGTATAATTGTTAAATAGATTTTTGATGTCACAGTCCATGGACCCAAGAAATGAATTCCCTTGGCAAGGGTTCTGTCTTTTGAACGTTTTGTTTTTGTTTTTACACAATATATATGTATACGTATACATATATATATATGAATAATAATGCTAAGTATAATGTCAATGAGTCAAGAATGCTGCATTTCTTTTTCATTTGGACAAGAATATTAATATTTCTGTCACATGATGACGTTCTATTTCTCTCTCCCTGTATCTCTCTCTCTCTCTCTCTCTCTCTATATATATATATATATATATATATGTGTGTGTGTGTGTGTGTGTGTGTGTGTGTGAAAGCGCACAATCATACTTTTTTTTTCTTTCTTTCAAGATTATTTTCTATTGTCTTTCTTCACAAAGGTTCTTTGATTTCCCCCGGTACCATTTTGCAAATGTTTTTTCCAACCTTAATTCGCACGGTTACTACTTTTTGAATCAATAAAATGCAGAGAAACATTCACTTTAATATAAAAAAGTATAATGATGTTGCATTACAATTCCTATGTTTCAAGCAATTTGACTTGTCCTTGAGAAAATATCTTCCGATCTTGTGCACCTCAGACTCTCTGAGATTATTCGAAAAGGCCTGCGAAAGCGATAATTGCAAATATAACAAGCTAAAGTGGATATTCACATTATTTTGAATATTCAAAGCGATATCATATCATTCATTCAGATGAAATTAATGCTACTGAAATTTAGTATTATCTAGTTGTCTGTCCATGAAGGTGAGAAAAAAAGTAAATCAGAATGAAAATCTCCAACGAGCATGAAATAATATCAGTCAAAGGACAGGTAAGGGTTTTTTTTTTTTTTCCGCCAGGATGCCAGTAGAGGTGGTCATTACACTGAGAGAAGTGATCAGGTGCCGAGGTCGTTCATCCGTAAATCCGTTCTAGCCAATCAGGGTTCAGCCACATCATCCCTCACGACTTCTTAGGAAAGCATGTCACTTGCCTGTAAACGTGAGCGGTTAAGACATGAACACGTACATCAATGTATGTCAATCCTAGGTAAATTCTTTCTACGGTAACACCTCACTAACATTGGATAGAATTCAAAGGAACTGTATAGTTTTGGTTGAGACCTAATTTCAGGTTTCTAACATTTGACAGCATCTAATTTCATTATGAATTCAGCGTCTATTTGATAAAGTTTAATAAAGTGTGGGACCCACATTTTATTACGATCGCTTTGTTTTACTTTATTTTTGGAGGTTAAAGTCATTTCACACCCAATTTTCATAAAAACTTTGAATTCCTCTGAAAATGATATGCTCTGTACTATTTAACAAGTGTTTTCTTGTTATCTCGCAAAAAGTTAAAAGCCCAATTTTCATCTCCACCAATACTGCACAATTCCTTGAATGGCTGTGTTTGAAAAGTTTTTTTTTCCTTTTTTTAATAAAAAAGGTAAGTCAATAGGTCATTCAAATTTGTTTTGTATTTTTTTTTTTTGGGGGGGGGGGTAAAAGATGTAGATGTAGAACAGTCTTGAATTTGCACAGAAATACGTTCTGCCATACACAAGATAGTGCCAGTATAGACTAATTGAAAGGGTTGCAAGGAAATAAAAATTCGATAACAATTATGGTTAGCAACGCGTCTATAATCTATATGGATTAGCACTGATCCAAAAATTGCACTAAAATTATATATGATTATTAATGAATGTACAACACTAATCCTATATACATATATATAAAGGGTTTACGCAAAAAGGGGTAATTAGTCATCACACTTATGTTATCATGGCAATAAATATCGCAACGATACAATTAATACTAAATAGTGTATTATTTCTTTTTCTTATTATGAAATCATATTAGATTTGAAACTCTATCATTTTAACCAGTGACAAGATTTGAATTGTGTGTGTATGCGTGTGTGTATATGTGTATGAGAGAGAATGTGTGACAGACACATTCATACCTCTTTAACAATATTGTAAGATTGTCGGTCGCTTGCATTAATAAAACTTCTTACAAGGATGCACTATAACATGCTTTGAAGTCCTTCTCCTATCCCTGCGCTCTTTTTCTATCTTTATGTAATGATGCTGAATGAGGTATTTGTGTCATATCAAGATTCTCCCCCCCCCCCAAAAAAAAAAAATGCGATTGATCCAAATGAACCACTAAAATCATACCAATTTCATGTATGACTTTCTTTCGCAGTTTTTGTCTTTTCTTTATGCTTTAGATGCTGCTTTTGAAGTTACTGTTTTTGCTTTTTTTTAAGGATTCAAAATTTCTATGCTTGTTATTGACGGGTGTTTTTTTCCCTTCTAGCGTCCTTTCTTTAAGCTTCTCAACCCTGTGTTGGCAAAGATTGGCACCTCTGTAACACAGTTGGTGATTGTTAATGCACAATGTTGTTGTTTATAATAGAAATGGATACGATTCGGGAAAATGTGAAAAGTGCGATGATTGAAAAAAAAAGTATAGTGTACTCCTCGACTTTGAATACATTATTATCTTCAGATATGCGGCATTGGGGATTGTGTTTATGCCATGATTTTCTTCATGTGCTCAGACGGGTATAATATATGTGTTTATCGGTGCTATGATATTTGATTGTCTGCTTCAAGTCATCAATGCACTGTCTCTTGATACTTACACTCAGCTAAAACTTTCAGGTACTTAGAAACGCGAGGACATCGGTCGTCAAACACGCTGGCTGAAGCACGCAGGGAGCAAGACGTCTCTCCGTTACACTTTTCCGCTACCACATCGCGGGCAGGCTTAAAATAAGAGGATCGGCAGTATTCGCGCGTCGTGGGCGGCCGCAACCGCTTGCAGATGGACAAATTCGTGCGTCCGAAAGATGCAAACCATACGTACAGCCTCTTTCCTGATGGGCAGTTAAGGTTGAGCATTCTATCCTGACAGGCGATTTTTCTCTGCATCAGTGAGGGAGCCAGGCAGGTGTACGCGACGCCAAGGTACTTGGATGTTCCCCTGCAAGGGTCACCGAAAATCTTGGTGGTAGCTGGGAAGGTACACCTCCGTTTACCGTTGCAAGCAATGGACATTGTATAAGTCGCACCGCGGCCGTTGCAGTCGGTTCTGTCCGTGGGCTGGCCCCCACAGACACTGCCTGACGTTCTACCGAAGCTGGCCCTTAAAACCTTGATCCGCAATGTTGGATCACAGCTGATAGTGATGTTCGTATTTTCACATGCGGTGGTAACTGCAATGGAATAGTAACAACAACAATATAAATGAATAAATAAATCATATATATATATATATATATATATATAGAGAGAGAGAGAGAGAGAGAGAGAGAGAGATAAAGAGAGGAGGAGGGGAAGACTAGGGGTCTTGACCGTGTACAAACCGTCAGTGTAGCTCCTTCATTATTTATTCAGTGCGAGGGCATTCACGTACGTAGCTTTGATATTAGTCATTTTATGTCGGCACTACACAGCCCTGATGAAGGTCTTAAAAAGACTTGAGACGAAACTACCTAAACGTTGAATCTACCTACGTCCGTAAATGCCCTTATCTTCTCGCACTGTATATATGTGTGTGTGTGTGTGTGTGTGTGTGTGACGGAAGAAAAACTTGCAGTATAGACGTTGCAGTGATGTTCCCTATGGCCTTTATTTCCCAAGCTTTCGACTGTGTAACCAGCCTTTTTCAAGGGCGTGATGAGACATCAACGTAAAAGGAAAATAGCAACCAATTTGCATGCATTTGAACAGAAATAGAAAATAATAATATCAAGAAGTCAATGAAACAGAATATTATATAGACAGTAACAAGACATTCACACCAATTTGCTTACATTTCGACAGAATAAGGCAAATATATATATATATATATATATATATATATATTAATATATATGTAAATCATCATCCCATATTTCAGCAAATTTGCGCGAAACATACATGGAAACATAACCAAAGAAGTAAGCGGCTAATAAGACATTCAACCATTGTTATTTTGTTCTCACCATAATGAACGACAAACTATCAAGCAAGAATTCGAGAAAATGTCAGTTGCACGAATACCTAGATGTTCTACAGAAAATTCCAGATCAGTGGCTAAACAATTGGCAACGATGAATGGGAAATTTAGTCTGGACATCAGGATCTTTCGGACCGTGGACAATAATCACCCGAAAAGCAACTTTTAGTCAGTTATTACAAATTAGGTGGAGTTTTCTTCTGACCACAATCTCTCTCTCTCTCTCGCTCTCTCTCTCTATAACATACTGTATATGCATTTTGGGAATAAATCAAATCAAATCAAATCAAATCAAATCAAATCTTCTGTATCGCAAATGCTATGAAAGATTCAACAATCATATTTTTTTCAGGCTTTTGATATAGCTACCGCTGTAGTGCACACCACACCCCTTGATGTCATATTTCCTGAAGAAACAGGGAGGGCGAAGGAAGAAAGAAGGAAGGTTGATTTTCCCTAAAATCATGTGACAGGACTGAACCATCAACACATTGACTCTTTACCCAGAAACTGTTTCATTAAATAATTCTGCGTGTTAAAGTGGTTTTTGTCAAAAGAGTTAAACTATAGAGGGACAGCACTGACAGAATAAAAAAGGGGAATATCATGTGAGACATTTAAAGGAAGTCATGGGATTTTTAGTTCATCGAGTGAGTGGCAGACGCGTCTACGTCATCAGATCATACATTTTCAATCGGACATTTCATAACTTCACTATGTCACCATGTCCTGTTTTGACAGTAGATTGATAAGAATGAGATATATATCCTTCGAAAGATTTTACATTATCAATGAGATTTAGTTTATTTTAATTCAATTCCGTATGAATTTTTATCTAACGAAAAGTTATATAGAATAAAAAGTATACATTTGTCAGCTCACGTTGTTCAGCAATTCGAAAGTAAAATAGGAGTCATGAAAACTAAGACAAAATTTGTACTGATGATTATATAACGTGAAAGTAAATCAAACTTTGGATTAGTAACAAAAAATGAACAATTCTACCGAAAGTAAAGGTCTATTGAAAAGTGGAGCTTGTAACACGCAGATCATTTGAAATAGACAAAAAATACCAATGATATATATTCCAAATAAATCTTAATGTGCTCGGCAAACTATTAGAAATAAAAAAAAAGGTGTAGAAAAATATATTGACATAAAAGTTTCACGGTCTGGACACTGTTCATTACGTCTTGTGTATACCATGGAAATACGGTTGCAAACGATAACACAACCACATACAGGTTGTTACTCAAAAAAAAAGAAGGTGTTTAGAACAAGGGACCCAATATTGCAACACGAACCACAACAGAATAACATGAACATTGCAACACAACCAGGAACGAGTAGAAAGGAAGAAGAAGAGAAAAAAACAAACAAACAAAAAAGAAGAGAGGTCTGTGGACACGTTACTCCATCGCCAGGACAGGTGAAAATACAAAGGTCATTACATTTGCTAAATTACCATTCAGAAATACGATATTGGTGTGTGTGTGTGTGTGTGTGCACGTCTTCTTTTTATTTTTTTTAATTTTTTTTTATTTTTGCGGAAGAATAATTCATTTAGGAGATGATGATGACAACATAAAAAAACAGTCTGAAAATCGTTCTTCTTTGAACATTCCTTTGGCTTGATTAGTAGTTGATAACATAAATCAATTAATTAATTAATCAATCAATTAATTGGTCAATGGTTGATCAACTGATATGTTATTCTATTTATCTATTTACTTATCTATATATTCATTGGTATAGATAAAGGTCTAAGAGGATCACTAGACACTTAAGAATATGAACAATAATAAAATGCATATGTGACCCTGCATCACAAAACAAACAAAAAGTCGCCAGGTATGGATTTTCAGTTGAGGGCAGATTCTTAAAGAGCAGACTCTTAGCTTAAAAATGATGTATAACTCAATTAAAATGGACTCCCCTAACCTATCTTTATACTAGAAAGAAAGCACACACTCTGGAAAATGTAAACTGAGAAAAGAGGCCCTGAAGTATATACAGGGTCTATTCAAGTGTTTAATCTTTACCAAGCCGTGCTAGCTGTGCGATGAAATGGACAAAACACAGGATGAAAAACACTGGAGCAACAACAATGAAAGGATTATCAGATTAAGTTGAAATTAAACATGTTCTATTAACACACTCTGTCCGTGATCACTGCCAACTTTCAAAGCAGTAAACTTATCTTTTCAAAAGTTATTAGACTTGAAAGTGAAGAGTGTGTAAAGGATTTCGAGAAATAAAAAGGGGACTCTCAGAGATACCTGATCATTCTATTATCCCCCGAAAAAAGCGTTGTAAAAGAACTGCTGAAAACACACTTTCAAAATAATGTTATGATCCCAAACTAAAGAATAATGCGGAAGAAGGATAGCTCTTTCAGAAAATATAAAAAACTCAAGATTGACTCGGTTGACTCACTTCACCTTTTTTGAGTCCTCACGTAAAATCAAGGGATGCGACTTTTTGTTTGTTTTGTGGTGCACGGTCACATGTACACTGTTCACGTATACAAGCAAATATATAAATATAGCTTTAGAAACTGTATATACACCCAAATATAAATTAAAAACAATTGATAATCAAGGATAATTGCCTCGCTTCATAAAAGTGTTCAAACGTATTGCCACACGTACGTACACACATACATCCACACGCACATACGCATGTGCATACTCTCTAAAAAATCGAATGAAATCATTCTTTCTTAAAGGAGTGAATACAAAAAAGAGTGAATTCAGAGTGAAATTGGAGTGAATTTCGAGTGAAATGTTCATTTTCACTTGTTTTTGAGGGACCTCAGGGATCACTCGAAGATTTTGGAGTGATCCCTGAGGTCACTCTAAAAAGAGTGAAAATAATCATTTTCACTCAAAATTCACTCCAATTTCACTCTAAATTCACTCTTTTTTGTATTCATTCCTTCGAGAGTGCATATTTTCACTCGTTTTTTTTTTCATGTGCATACACGACACACAAATACAAACACAAACAATCCATACGCATAGATACAAAAATGAATACATATACAAACATGCACATGTACACATACACACACTCACACACACACACACACACACAAACGTTTTATTTTAACAATAATCCTTCTCCTAGCCTTATTGCCCCCCAAAAAAAAAGAAAAAAAGAAAAGTATGCCTACAGAGGTATATATTAAAAAGTCAGAAATGAAATGGGGCGCTAATACAATGGATATGAATGTCCACGCTCAGTAACATCTTTATCAGAGTACCAACATGTAAGCATTAATTTCACTCACTTGTTTCTTCGTACTTTTGGCATGTGATCTCCCGGCACATGCCGATAAGGAGGCAGACCAACAGTATGTTTCCCCTCATTCTCGTGCGATTTCTAGAGAAAGAAAACAAAAAGGGACGATGGCCATTAAAAACGAAAACACACAAACAACGAACAAACAAACAAAAACAAAATAAAGCGAAATAATCAGACTCATTGTCATTAATGGTGCTTATTCCTTCCCCCATAAGATGGAATTTATCTATTAGGACGAACACCTTTTCGAAAAGAAAAAACAAATTTGTTGTGGTTTTTCATCTCTATTTTCTCTTGGTTGTATATATATCGGTGAGAACTTCGAACGATTTACAATTCTCAATTTTCGCACCTTATGACACTCTTTCACTGAGAACATAATATTATCAGAATGATCTTAGAAATCAGTTTCTTTCATGTCATCTCAAAGCTTGGTAAATTTCCTTCAGGAAATATATGGGTTGGTTGACTTTTTGATTTTGCATTTGACAAGGACTTAAAAAGCAAAAAAAAAAAAATGAGGTAAAAATGTTATTATTTTCACAATACTATTTGTTTTTCAAAGCAATGATATGCCTTTTTTAAGGTACGTGGCATCTTTAATCTGACCGTGTTCTGAATCTGACATATCATGGGTATATACGTTCGCTCTTCCAAAGATTCGTTACTCTGAATGTTTGTTATTCCCTGGATTCATTAGTCCAAATCTTGGTTAATCCGAAAATGAAAAAAAAAGTTGGTAATTCAGGAGTTTCCTCATTAAAAAAAGTTCTTATTCCGAAAGTTTCGTAATCCGAAAATTCAATATTAAGGTTCACTAATCTTAAGGTCAGTTATTCTAAAAGTGGAATGGGCTTGATATTCGTTTAGGTGAAAACGGTATCATTACGTTTCTAAATCTGGACGCTTTGGTTGTTAATTTGTGTCTCCGCATTTGGATTATGAACCCTATTTCATGTTCCAACACACAAACCTTCGATTAAAATTCGGAGATTCCTATCATTTACTGAATATAAAAGCTTCATGATTACACGATAAGTATTACTCAATTGACATGCTGTATAGATAACGAGCCTCTGAAATAACGTGCAACAAAATTTCGTTACAACAAACCATACTGTATAATGTCGAAGTCACAAACATCCATCTAAGTTATATGGACTTAATCTGTTGGGTTGTGATGAAACTTCGGAGTAACAAACCCTATATCACTTCTGACTAATACGAAAACAAAAATTCTCCTTTGTAACAGTGTGTAACAAAAGGAGCAAACGCAGAGGGATTTAGTCTTACAAACTAAAACGTGAAGGGTTTGCCCTCCGCAGCTAAACTTCGTATTTCGATAACGGAGCACAGTCTTTTCTTTTTCTTTGTGAATTCTGTGTCATAATCAACTGTGAACGTGTTTGTTACAAACAAATTTTGCATTGTATACATGAGATATTAAATTTAAGACGAAATCAGTCAACTCTCAGTGCGATCTTTTTTTTTTTTTTTTTTGCATTCATACGGACTTGGGGGTTAGTAACCGATCTTCAGTTAAAGACATCGAGATTTACGATAAAACTATGTTGTCATAACGTCATTCAATTTATTTTGTTAATGATTTTGTGAACGATGTGTGTGGAAAATAGTTTTTTTTTTAATTTTCAGAGGTTACCGATTGCCTGCTTACAACCAACAAGACATGACATTTCATTTGATCCTTTGAACAACCGTTTAACCTGAAGTGTACATTTACAAAAATGGAGTTCACTGATTTGCTCGATGGAACATTAGCGACGAGGCGTTATATTTTTACAGTATTAATGGATTACGTCACTGAGATTACACATTCATTTGTACGTTTATCAAGGAGAGATAATTTTTTTTAATTCCTACACATGAAAAGATAAACAAGTTCCTATAATTGAGAATTGGTAATGATTATTCAAGATCTCATTATTTGGAGTAAGGATTAAAGTATGATAGTGAAATAAGAGGTCAAAATATCGTTGTATTGTGTGTGTGTGTGTGTGTGTGTGTGTGTGTGTGAAATACGCGTAAATTGGAAAAAGTCTTTAGCGAAAGAGTAATATTTTGACACGAATAACGAACTAAGTTAAATCATCAATAACCATAACGTATAGTTTAAGAGAACAAGCTTAATATTCTGCCAACACATACGTATATCCCTTAAGATATTTCGTTATTCTGAACAATACCAGATCGTTGCATACTATGTCTAATGGTATTTAAACGTATGTGCAGTATCATTTATCACGGACGTTCGCTGCTCTGGACATGGCAAACTTCAGCTGTGAGTGAAAACTTGTTCATCTGGGAAAATCCTGATATTATTGGGTTCATATCAAAGCTTGAATTATAATCTTCAAGGTAGGATAACTGATTAAGAGTAATTCCAATTTTTTAGATTTGGTGTGGTTTTGGCTTAATTGTTCAGAGTTTAAAATTCTGACCCATATGCTATGTATATATATATATATATATATATATAGGCCTATGTTCTTTTACAGTCACAAACTATAGTGTGTGTATTGCTTGGGAAGGAAGGGGGGGGGGGGGTGTGATCAGCCTATCAGCCCCTACCCCTGTTCCACAGCCTCTGTATATCGTGTAAGATTGATTCACAGGCGAGGGTAATCAGTGACTGCACAAATGATTTAAAAATTCATAACTTTTGAACGGATTGTCCGATTTCTCCAAAATTTTACTAATGTGTTATAATGATATTGCTGCATTCACTTTATCCGCATGTATATACAGGTGAACTTGTCCTTTAACGCTTAACACAGAGCAAAGAAAGCCACCAGGATCTTGGAATATTATAGGCCTACTATGCTGAGCAACGCTGTACTGGACAACGCTGAAACATTAACGAAGTTGGCATCATTTACTTTTCTGTATTGGGCCTGTTATGTAGATCCCGAAACGTTATGGCTGATTACCATTCATGCAAAGTTGAGCGTGGCAATTAATGCACTGCTAAAGCGCTATTTTTTTTTAATATCTTAATACAGGGTGTTCAGACTTTAAATAGAAAGCGATCCCTGACAGGCTGCAGAAGGATCTCCTCATACAGTGTTTCATTATTATCCTTTGGTTTTGTTTTGCGCAACCTTAAAGAGTTGTACGGTCACTACTAGGACGATAAAAATGATGTAAAAATAGTGTTCTCGGAATTCTTATCGTGGCTCTCAGCAGATTCTGGTACTGTATTTGTCCTGCTCTACCGAAAAAGGTTACAGTGAATTCCCACACTATTATGTTTCCAACGCAATTTGAAATCACCTCATGCAATATTTCAGTTCTGGAAATTTGCACCAAAATTTTTAAGATGAAAATGGTAAAGACCTTGCCAATCTCAGCAGGCAAATGAAAAAATTCCAATATTTCATACATCCAAGTTTCTATATTAGTCTGTCACAGATTAGAACATTCCTGTCCTGAGTCAAAAGCAAAAAAACAAACAAACAAACAAACAAAACAGACATCCTAAGAGCATTAAGAATGATCGTGCACTTACCAACTGGTTGGTCGGAAGATCTCACTTGGATTCAGGTAAGCAGAGAGAAGTGTGAAAATTCAAAGAAGTGGCAGTACTTATAGGCAATGTGCTGAAAATTGCACGTTACTTTGAAATTACGAAAAAATGTAGAGTGGGGTAAGCAAACAGCAAAAAAAAACAAACAAACAAACAAACAAAAAACAGAGATGCCACAGAAAGAGAAAACAAGAATAACATGATGCCTTATTTATCCTTCATTAATTCTTTACCAAATCATAAGCTGATAAGGTGAGTGAATCTCTTTAGGCTAATGCCAGTCGGAGGTACTCATAAACAATTATCTAATCCCCTTGATGGGAAAAAAAGAGAAAACGAGATTAACATGATAATCTTATATATCCTTCAATAATGCATCAGCATATTAATCCTAATCCTAAGCTGATAAGGTTAGTGAACATTTCACGCTACGTCTATATAATGCCAATCGAAGGTACTGATAAACAATTATTTATTCTATTTCTTTTCGGTAATAATAGAGTGGAGCAATTAAACAAAAAACAAAGCCTTGAAATATCAAAGAAAGAGAAATCCTGAATAACATGACAACCTTATCTATCTTTCGATAATGCATTCTCAGTTTATTCATAAGCCGATTATAGGTGAGTTAATCTTTTCGGCTCATGCCAATCGAAGGTACTGATAAACAATTATTTTATTTGATTTCTTTTAAATAGTCATCATAATAGAGTGGAAAAGTAAATAACAAAAAAAGCCTTGGAATACCAAAGAAAGAGAAATCCTGAATAACATGGTACCTGATCTTTTTTCAATGATGCATTTTCAGTCTATTCACAAGCCTGTAAGGTGAGTGGACCAATATGGACACAAATCATCTTAAAATATATCATATTATGAACACATATACATGTATATGTATATTATGTAATAATATATCAATTTATAAAGCACCAATCCGACGGACATACATTCGTCTGGGCTGTAAAAGCTTCTGATGTGCTCGATAATAATGAACAGTTAAATGATAATATGTGTTTTGAGTCGTGATTTTAAAAAACTGCTACAGTTGGGGATTTCGGACTTCTTATGGTAAATCATCCCAGAGAGCTGGACAGGCAAATGCTCTGTCTCCCAATGCTACTTTTGTTTAACATGTTAGAATTTGTAAAAGAAGATTGTCCTTAAAAGTGCACAAATTATGAGTATGTCTATGATGTATGTATATATATATATATATATATATATATATTATATACATATATATATAAACCCTTCAAAAAAAGGATTGGAAATCTGAGTTTGATGAATCATTTCTCATCTTTCCTTAGGAATGATTCATTTGTGCTTAGTACCACACAACGATTGTTTAATTCTCTTTAAAATGATACCATACTTGTTATGATTATCGTATACATGGAGGTGCAGTGCTTACAAATATGAAGTAAAGTCAGAATTGAAAAGTTGCAAAATGGCCTAATTTTTGACGTCCGTAGTGCAGTTTGTTCGTGATGAGTGAGTTCCCCATTTTTTTTTTTTTTTTGGTGTTCATTTATATCAGCATTTCTATGGAGTGAAACATGTATGCGTTCAACTAAACCGATAGACACACGCACGCACACACACACACACACACACACACACACACACACAAACGTTCATGACTCAAACCATTTCATATCACAGAACCTCGCCACAGTAACCACAACAAATACACAAAGAGGTGAAATGGCATGGTCTTGATTTTATTGGAGTTTCATCTTTATTTTGTGTTCATTTTGTCGTTATCTTGTTTTTACTTTATGTTTACATTGTCTTTATATTGTCAATGAACATGATCGGGGCTCAGCATCCGGTGGACGACCCAACTGCTTGCACCACCGCCTGGCACCGTGTCCTCATGCTGTTAATTGATTAGTATCAACCAGTATCTGACGGAGTCCTGCCTATGTCGTTGCATTTGTGACTCTCTTCCCCACGTAGCTTGACCAAGTTGATCCCAAAAGTGTTTTATGGGGTTGAGGTCGGGGCTGCATGAAGGCCAGTCCATTTCTAATGTTGCCCCCTCTCTCTCTCGAGAAAGTTGCGCACAACTTTGCGTTGTCATTTTTTTGAAGCATCTCAGCTTCAATTTGCCCTATGGCACGGGGTTTTTGAACATTGCTTACAACTGGCATGATGTACAACCATAAAACTTGATGAGCTATCAAAATTGCCTGGCATGCCACCACTGAAGACTTGAATGTGAAGTTAAGATGTCTATTGAAATTTGCCTTCATGGCTGACCAGTTGAGAACAAAAGACATAACACAAAAGAACATGTTCTTTATGTACTCTCATTCTCATTCAAGGACAGTTCTTGTTCGTTTTGCAACTTTTCAATGCAGACCTTATCAGATACTTTTGATTACAGTTCTTTACTTGATAGCATAATCATAATGAGTAGGATATCATTTTAAAGAGAGTTTAAAGGAGACCTCCGGATGATTTTCAGATTTTCATTATTTGAACAGCTATAAATTAGTTATACTGAGGACAGAGTTTCAGAAGTTGTGATAATTGGGATGAAGAATAAGAATATTTTCAAAATTCAGAACAAATTGCAATGAACAAGGATGATGACATGGCAGAATCACCATAAGAATTCATGAGTTGGGGCTCAAGGAAGCAGAACAAAAGAAGAAGGCATGCATAGAGTATACACAGGTGAACTGGCAAGCAAGCGGTATTGTAATGGAATTACACTGCTACATTTCTGAAATATGTGAACCTCCTATGTCATCATCCTTGTTCAGTGTAATTTGTTTAAGGTTTTTCAAGGTATCGTTTCTCTGCTAAAGAATCACAATAAATTCCACAAATCTATACATGGAGTTGTCAATTTATGTACTGCATGATGTGAAATTATGAAAATCGTCTGGAATGTCCCTTTAATACGCTTTCCACTTGCATGTATTGTATAGTGCTTATAAAGTCGAGAAATTTACGCTGAAGTCAGATTTTCAAACTTTTTTTGAAGGGTTTATATAAAAATGTTGAGAATTATCTTACTGGCTAGAAAAACTGAAGAAATGAAGAAATAAACTATAAAATAAAAATATTTTTTGCCTCAATTTATATACACGTTGTATGTGTTTAGAAATATTAATATATATATATATATATATATATATATATGCATACCTACTATAATATAACATCTAAAAAGAAATAAAAAGAAAGTAGGCACTATGTGTATAAAAGATTTTGGTAAAAATTGATTGTCATTGCCCTATGCCGTATCAAGGATTATTTCATTGGCTAACAACCTGGTATGTTAAGAAGGAACATTTTATGCATGAGTGAACATGATTAGTTTTGTCCTTCAAGACATTAAAGTAAAAATTGCAGAAATTGAGATTTTGTCATTCATTTGCCATTGCCGTTCAAGGTAAAAATTGTTCAGAAAAGACCAATTAAAAACAATATAAGAGACATAAATGAACAGCAACAAAAAATAGTTCCCTTGTATTTCTTTACATCAAGCAAACACAAGGTGGGAAACTAAAGGGGATATATAAATTTTTCTGTCAACTCCAACTTCAAATGACTTAGGCAGTTAACTGCAAAGGTGATAAAATGGATAGATTTTTTTATTCTTCTTTTTTTTTAAATTTTGGAATAAAAGAATTATGAGACATATCCGCGAATCAAATATCGCTTTGAATATTTTCATTCTAAATAATAATCTGATTTTCTACCATTATTTTTAATGTTTTGCTTCTTTCCTAATGTCATTTGAATTTGGATTTGACACAAGATTTTCCACTTTTCTCCATTATATTTTGCCTTTCTTTAAGTTTGGGGGCTACAAAGACAGAGATCGTAGGTTGATTTTTGCAAATTTGTGTTTCTTGTCATGTGAAATTGTCTTTAGTTTTCACTGCTTTATGGAAGAGCATATACGTGTGGAGGACACATTGGAAAAGAGGAAATTTGTTCGTTTTTTGTTTGGTTTTTTCCGTTTGAATTCTATACCTCGTTTACAGTTCCCTTCCCTACCACGTCTAATCTGCCGTTTTTTTAAGGTTTTATGTACTGAACACTAAAGTTATCCCATGATAACACGACATAAATCATTATTACAGAAATACCAGGTTAAACAACACAAAAACATCTTTTTTTTTTCAACCACACGCTCGTCGATACTGAAGAAAAATCCCAAGTACACAACGATCTCAATATTTTTCATCTAACACGCAGACCGAGGTAGACGAGTGGTGATCACTTGTTATTATATGAACTATGTATATCAATTTGTTATGTTTTTGCTGTTAAGTTTTGATAAACAAGTCGACCCACTATGATCCTTTTCATTTAGATACAAACCGTTGTTGTTTTGACTGTTGCAACCTTCCACATATTTACGAAGCGACAGAGCGGAGCAAACAAATTTAAAAAAAATGCCTTGGATTATAATGGTAAAAAAACCCCACATGGATAACATTTAAACCTTATCTATCCTTCAAAAGTGCAGGACCATATCATTGAGAAGCTGATAAGGTGAGTGAACATGGACACTAATGAACATCGAAGGTACTGAGAAACAATTCGACCGTATATGCACTATCCCGCAACGGTTGAGAAATAGAGACAGACCGAGCAAATAATAAGAACACCTTGGAATACCAAAGAAGGAGTAAACATTAAATATGTAAAAACTAGATAACCTTATATGATCCTTTTCATTTAGATACAAACCGTTGTTGTTTTGACTGTTGCAGCCTTCCACATATTTACGAAGCGACTAAGCGGAGCAAACAAATTTAAAAAAAATGCCTTGGATTATAATGGTCAAAAACCCCCACATGGATAACATTTAAACCTTATCTATCCTTCAAAAGTGCAGGACCATATCATTGAGAAGCTGATAAGGTGAGTGAACATGGACACTAATGCCCATCGAAGGTACTGAGAAACAATTCGACCGTATATGCACTATCCCGCAACGGTTGAGAAATAGAGACAGACCGAGCAAATAATAAGAACACCTTGGAATACCAAAGAAGGACTAAACATTAAATATGTAAAAACTAGATAACCTTATATGATCCTTTTTATTTAGATACAAACCGTTGTTGTTTTGATTGTTGCAACCTTCCACATATTTACGAAGCGACAGAGCGGAGCAAACAAATACAAAAAAATGCCTTGGATTATAATAGTAAAAATAAAAAACCCACATGAATAACATTAGAACCTTATCTATCCTTCAATAGTGCAGGAGCATATTATTGAGAAGCTGATAAGGTGAGTGAACATGGACACTAATGCCCATTGAAGGTACTGAGAAACAATTCGACCGTATATGGTTAAGAAATAGAGACAGACAGAGCAAATAATAAGAACACCTTGGAATACCAAAGATGGAGTAAACATTAGATATGTTAAAACTAGATAATCTTATTTATCTTTCAAGCATGCATTTACATATCATTCATAAACTGATAAGCTGAGTGGACATTGAAGCTAATGCAAATATAACCTGCTCATAATTAATCAAATCGTAGAGTTGAGACAAATATAGACTCATATCGTATATATGTATATATATATATATATATATATATATATATATGATATAAGTGTGTGAGTGTGTGTGTATATGGGTGTGGGTGTGTGTGTTGTGTGTGTATGTGTGGACAGACCTGTATATATATATATATATATATATATATATATATATATATATATACTCAATATACCTCTTGGACACGCTTAGACACAGCGTGTCCCAGAAAAAAAAAAGAAACCGATTTTCATTACAAAATTTTGCGATCGTAATCATTATAGGTTTTAACGTACATTGAAAATGGGGAAAGTAAAAACAATTTGTGTCATGTGAGTCATATACCATATTAAGGGTTATTTCATTGACTATCAACCTGGTAGGTTAAGAAGAAGGAACACTTTTTGCCTGCGTGAAGATGATTAGTTTTTCCTTCAAGACATTAAAGTAAAAAATTGCAGAAATTGAAATTTTGTCGTTCATTATCCATTGTTTGTTTATTTTTTTTCAGCTCGAATTCTACCTCCTTTACAGTTCCCTTCAATACCACGTCTAATCTGCTGTTTACAAAGTTTGTAGATTGAACACTGCAAGGTTGTCCTATAACAACACGACATAAATCATTATTACAGAAAAACCAGGTTCAACAAGACATAAACGTCTAAGAAAAAATGCTTTGGATTATAATAGTAAAAACAAAAAACCCACATGAATAACATTAAAACCTTATCTTTCCTTCAATAGTGGCAGGAGCATATTATTGAGAAGCTGATAAGGTGAGTGACATGGACACTAATGCCCATCGAAGGTACTCAGAAACAATTCGACCGTATATGGTTGAGAAATAGAGACAGACCGAGCAAATAATAAAAACACCTTGGAATACCAAAGAAGGAAATCGATACAGACCAAGCAGCAAAAATAAATACCTTGGAATAACAAAGATGGAGACAGACAGACAGACAGAGCAAATAATAAAAACACCTTGTAATACCAAAGAAGGGGTAAACATTAAATATATAAAAACTAGATAACCTTATTTTTCTTTCAAGAATTCATTCGCATATCATTCATTAATAGTCCAGGCTAGGCTCCATAGAAAGTGCACCTAACCTTGTTTTTTTTATGTATACAATGTTTTTTGACGGTTTCTTGTCAATTCGAGGGTGCTGATTCCAAATCCGATTGATGCCACTCGCGTAACCTTGAGCATTTTCGGCAAAATGCAAAAATCCAAAATGGCCGCCAGATATTCTTATTTGGCCATGATAGTCCCAGTTATGTCAATTGTATGACCTCTTATTCCATCAAACTTGTTAAATGTTTGTTCCTTAAATAATCCTATTTGCACATGCAAGAAAATTTTCATTTGAAGTAGGTACATTTGGTATGTTAACCTTTTTTTAATTCAGAATGGCCGCCACTCCTGCATTCATGTACCATACGAATGGCAAAAAAAAAAAAAATATGCATAGAAATAGAAAACGAATTTGCTGCATTTCTAGTCACATACCTTTGCTGTTATCAAGTTTTGCATGTGGAATACAAATCTGATGAGTGCCACTTGCAAAACAAACAAACAAACAAACAAACAAACAGAAAATGTATCGTTTGTATCCTTATAATTATTATGTTCTTATTAATACAAAACTTCAAAATGGATGCCACTCAAAAAACCCTGCACATTATGGACGGCAAAATGTACATGGAAATAAATCTTCTCTTTTTTTTTTTCTGTCACGCAGCTACACTGTTTATTACTCTGGGTGCTGATTATACATCAGACGGTTGTTACAAATGAAAAGCTGTTTTATTTGTGATGCAAACATCCCAATCTGCTACTTCAATCTGGATTTTTCCCTAGGAATTGGGGAAAAAACCCCACAAAAACTTGAATTGACGCCAACATCAAGATCGCTTATCAAAAATTATTAGATATGAACATTTGATACTTATTTGCCTTGAGATGTTCAGCATCATAATATTCACTCTGATTTAGTGAATTAAAAGACTGAATCTTAGATGATGACACAAATAAATTTCAAAATAACTGTCCTGTTCTACATTATCTAAAAGCGATGTTATACAAACTTTTCAATCCCCTCATCCGAGAACGAACATGAGGCAGGGGGAAAATGGAAAAAAAGGGACCATCTCACTTCCTCACATCTCATTTTCCCGTCAAATCTCTGAAATAAACAAAACGTCTAAAAGTTTTTCATGTTAAACCAAAATTTGATTTGCTTGAAAATACAAATGACAACCACCAATGACCACTGTATATCGTACATCAGATTTACCGCTGGTTTTGTGATTGCGTGATTTCACCTATTTGCTCAAGGCTGGTTAAAATGTAACAGCATGGACTTGTGTTTGGAGGATTACAAAGACCTTGATACCACAGTAGTATCCACCATAGTTTGTTTATTTTTCATGGTAAACAGAAAGTCATCACACCACAGTAGTCTTATTTTGAATGCAGTCACTGTGTAATGGAGTTGACGCATATGATGCTGAAAGACGCAAAAGAGTGAGTCGTTGTCAGGAGCATTGCTAGTCCATCAGGAGAAAAGTCTGCCTTACCCCACACAACCGAGAAAAGCGCCTAGTTACTCCTACTGAAACAGAATTGACCTCATAAAGTAGGCACCTATTGTCACTCAACATGCTCAAAATACCATCAGGTAATCTTAATTCTGTGCTTGCCGCTGTAAAATTGACACATTTTCTGTCTGGAGACGAGTACTTTGTTCACACCTTTCCTTCAATGATAAATTGTGGAATTATGGAATATTTACCAGTGTTAGTACAATGCAGGTGATTCATGATGGATATACTTGTAATGGGATGGGTCCATTTTAATCAAGGGGCTTGTTTTACACCTGTTTGCCCCCACTTCTGTTGCTGCCCAGCCCTCGGTTCCGCGACCCCTGCAATCCTGCAATTGCCTTACGAGACACTTAGGGGTCACTGGGTGATCTTACCATAGAGACACGGTGAACACATGGGGACTTGCTTGAGCACTTCTTTACAGAAGATCCAAAGCCCAACCTTACCAGCAACCATCCACAGATAAGAGACGTCAAGGCGCCTCTGAGATCTGTAAAGTGCTGCCTCATTCTGAAAGCAATGCTATAACAACTTCACACTGCCTGTCTTTAATCGTCAGCACTTGCAGATTCAGGATTGCTCGAGGTAACCAAACCAGACCAGATGGCCTCCTCCGGGGTGGCTGTAAACTAACTCCACTCCTTTTTAACATATACATGGTGGCATGACAATCACTTCATGTAGGAAGTTTGCAGATTATCTTGCCCTTACGTCTCATGATGCAATCGGATGCAAGGATTTTAGTAGCTTATAACAGTTTGTCCAAAAAAAAAAAAAAACAATCTGATGAAACTCGTCATGAAATGCCCTCCTGAACAACCTGCCATCAATGCGTCTGAAATCTCACAAGCCAACCTAGATTTCCCTCTCGTCACTTGAAAGCTTTGACCCCATAACAGGGTGGTGCAAATGCTGGTCTGATGTCATCTCGGATGCCACCCAAGTTATCTACAACGCTGTCTCTGGCCTGGCGACAAAGCCAAAAGGCTTCGACGGGTGGTGAAGCAAGTTTTCATGTCTTCATCCTGTTTCTATGGCAAATAATCACCCTCTGACCCCTATAGTGGGGTAGCTTAGTGAAATTATCGTGACACGGCGGACAAAAGCATGATTTTTTCACCAAAGGTACTTCATGATGTACCTTCTCAAAAAATAGGGTGCTCCAAAAAAATTGATGCTGGGAAGGAGGTCAGAGGTCAAAGGTCAATGACCTTTATTTGTGAAATGGGTTTTTTGGCTATTTCTCAGGTCAGGAATATCCAATCTGGATAAAACTAGGCAGGAAGAATATTGAGAACAAGTAAAATATTTTGATTGAATTTGGAGTGAATTTTCCAAAGGTCAAAGGTCAAAGGTCAATGACCTTTTTTTCTAAAAATCATGTTTTTGTTTATTTCTCCAGGTAGGAAGATTCAATTTTCACAAAATTTGATATGAACGTTATATAGAAGGTACCAAGAGTATAAAGCAGGGGTCAAATATAATTGTTGATTTGTACGTTGCCATGGTAACCCAAAACTAGGGTTTTTAGTTGAAGTTAGTTATAGGAGGCTATTTTTCAGTTTGGAAGAGATTCCATTTGAATAGGTACAACTGATCGACGGGATGTATAGAGGTTTGAAATACTTTTGATTAGTGTTAAGTGGTACGTTGCCATGCCAACTACATATATAGATTTTGGTTAAACTTAAAGGAGACTTTAGAACGTCCATGAATTTGAAGAGATTTCCATCAGGGTTGGTATGATTGATCAACAAAAAGTCGCCAGACAAAGATTTTTCACCTTCATAGCATGTGGGTTGAGTGAATGCAGCAACAATAGTAGAACACATCAGTGAGAGTTTTAAGGAAAATTGGACAATCCGTTCTAAAGTTATGAATTTTTGAAGTTTCTGCTCAGTCGAGGCTGGATGAGAAGACTACTGTACTTTGTAACGTCACATGTGTGCAACGATATAAAGAATGAATAAAGAAAATTCAACATGTTTTCACTTACAAAAGGAGACTCGACTTCTCTTTCAGAAGGCAGGGGGAATAATATTACCCTTAACATACGTCAGTAGCAAGTCAAAGAAATGTGAACTTTACTCAAAAAGTATGGTTTTGTGAAATTCTCTTTTTATTTTCTTTACAATGTGCGCATGTGACATCATACACTGTGGTAGTCTTTTCATCCAGCCGCGACTGTGCAGACATTTTTAAAAATCATAACTTTTGAACGGATTGTACGATTTTTCCAAGTTTCTGTGATGTGTTCTACTAATATTGTTGTATTCACTCAATCCACGTGCGCATGAAGGTGGACTTGTCCTTGAAGGACAGCTTCTGAAAGAGCAGACTCTAAGTTTTAAAATGATGTATCACTCAATTCAAATGGATTACCCTAACCTATCTGAATAATAATACCGGTACTGGAAAGAAAGCACACACTCTGGATAAGTATGAACTGAGAAAAGAGGCTGCATTGTCTATTTTAGCGTTTAATCTTTACCAAGCTGTCTCATGTCACAATGTTTGTCTTTTCTTCCCCCCTCAAATTTTCATTTGAGTTTGTCATTATAAATTTTTGATGATAAGAACGATGCCACAAGGCATTGTTTCGTAAAAATGCTTCAACTGCTCCTTCAGGTCCAAAATCTACATCAATATATATAATTTTCCTGATCTCCTCAACATTTTTCCAAAAATAAAGCACACACCTTTTATGCATTGAGTCCTCCTTTTTGTGGACAATTAAAGGCAAAAACCCAGAATTAGTGCTTGAAAATAGTATTATTCTTAAGTGTGAGTTACGGATAGAAAGAACCTCTGTTAAAAAAAAATGAATCTGTATAAACATCAATGTTAAGTATTGTTAATAACACAAAATGTGAACAATATTTTTATAATAAAATGTTTCCAGACAAAACCGTCCGAAATTTACATTTTAATGAGAAAAATACTGATATCTCCTTATATGTTTGCTTTGATTGCAAAAACTGTATGGTAGGATGTCTTGTGATACAACAGGGGGGAATTTCATGAAGCAGTTTGGTCGGATATTTTTCAGACAAACTGTTACAAGCTACAGAAATCCTTGCATCTGATTGGCAGAGAGCAAATTTGTCTGACAACTCGTCGGACAAAATGCTTCATGAAATGCCCCCAGACCTACACATATTATGCATGAAATGTGATATCCTGAAAATTTCTTTCAAGTCACTCTCCCAAAAGTATACATATAGGACCTTTAAGTTTTTCTTGTGTTTGTTCCTGGCAGAGTACTAGTACACAAACTCTCCAATCCATGGTGACCTAACGGGAATTAAGGAAATTAAAGTGAATATACTGAAAACCAAAACTACGGATACCGATAACTTACTTCATTCTCCTCTCCCCACCCCATCCCACCCCTTCTTTTTGGTTTCTTGATATACAAGTAGATCTAGCTGACTTTGATAATTGTCATTATGTAACATCATCTTCAATTGACAAGGCCATAAAACTTAACAATCATATGCTGCTGGACCGTTAGGGGTTAGTTGAACTATTGTTGTTTTTAATGTACCATACTTTTTCCTCCTATCAATCACATGTATTTTGGGTGGAATGTACATTGTACTTTGACATAAAGCGTCATAGAATCAACCACCTTTGGGGTCGGGAATTTTGTCATATTATAATGCTTATTGTGATTTAGATTCTGCTCTATGCCGATTCTGTTTTATTTTTATCAACTTTGTAAACTTCCCCATAGACTTTGTTCACAAGCCAACTACATCCCACCCCCTTTGGATAATGTGAACCAATTAAACATTGCTTTTACTTTTGAATAACATGTCTATACATAGCTATCAGACCAAAAATATTCAAACCGCTTTCAGTCTTTATGAGTGAAATTACAAATAAAATATATATTTAAAAATATTCAAATTGTCTAAATTCAACTTCATCTGTGAAAACAAACTTTTACCCTTTTTGAACATTTGAATAACCCCCATAAGAAATAAGAAATATATAGAGAGGGGAAGTGCGGACTATAAAAATTGCTTGCGGGAACCGGGTAATCCCTGCGCTAATATGGAATTCACACAATCTTGGAGGAAACGGGTTAAATTTGTTTGGAAATATGTAGGGCAATACCCAAAACCTTCAGTTCTCAATGGAATATGCAGCTCTTCTACTGGTAAACTAGTGGTACTGGGAGAAAAAATGAGCTGTGACATATGTCCTACACCTGGTTCAGTCATTGCCCAAGATTTGAAGTATCTGAGCCAGAGTCATACTTCACTCTTCGCCATTTCTCTACAGGAGGTAGACAGTACTAAAAAAAATCCTTTACCAGAAATAATATCAAATCATTTAATGAAAAGGTGCTTAAGAAAACTGGACTGTTCCAACACACCTCCCTCAGGTCTCCAACACAGACTAAACCACCTGTTACTATAGGAAAACTAGTAAAAACGGTGTATTATTGTAAACATGCACATAATATGTCGTATTAAGGGTCTGAATTTCAAGACTAGCAACCATGTACATTGCATTGCATTGTACAGAAACCTGGCGAATGCCCTGTGTATAGTCTTTGAATTCAGACATTATTGTTATAGACAAATTAAGGGTATTTTCTCATTTTTTCTGTTGGCGGATTTCTTGGAGCACCCCCTAATTTTGATCCTCATATATATACAAATGTCTGAGGAAAAGATGACACTTTTGTCCGGCGTGTCACGATTATCAGTATATTTGTCACTAAGCCACCCCACTACTAAGGCAGGGCTCGATACTAACAGTGGCCCGGTGGCCCGGGGCCACCAAAAACGCACGTCGGGCCACCAAATTTCAGAAATGAAGAATTTGGTGGCCTGATCGGGCCACCAAAAAAGGTTGGATATTTGCCGTTGGGCCACCAAAAATAAAAGTTAGTGTGGAGCCCTGCCTAAGGAAGTGCTGAACATAATCAGATGTGGTTGCAATTAAGGCAATTGCAGGACTGATATGCATCTTTAGCCTGAGAATCCTGCAAATCTGGGGCTGATGTCGCCTGCTGCCAAATATCCAATTAAAGAGATCTTTGAAGACAATAAAAATGACAGTTTTAGTTTTAAGACAAGACTGAATGACCTCATGATGTCAAAGTGTATTATTATCAACACTTACGAACTGTGAGAGAACTGAAAGAGGTACCTCACATTGCTCCTTGGTTGATGTTTAATGAATAGTTTGTACGGTTTTGCGTTTGGACAGTTTCGTTTATGCGTTCACCAGTTTTTGTTGTTGTTTTAATTCAACAAGAAAATCAAGTTTGCTCGATAATATCAAGGCGGTACTCCTAAATCATATCATATCAAAGTGATGGAGGTTATGATCCATTTCAAACTCGCCTCAGCTCCTTGCTGGAAAAAAAAAAATCTACATTGTAAAGGGTTTTTAGTTTTGTCATTGATGTCCGAAGTGTTTTTGTCCGCAACCATGTATCTCTGCAGTACTGTTTATTATGATTTTTTTCTGTACCTTATTAAAAATGATTTTAGAGGAATGCATATTACAAGCTTTGCTTTCTAGCTTCCCCTCCATTTCAACATTATTTGATAAATATCATGCATCTAGGCTTCTTAATTGTGTAAGTATTAAATTGTTATATTCAACCTGCATGTAGAATATGATGGTATATTGATTTTTTTGCGTGATGTTTAGCACACTTATATTCTTTGCTGAAACAAATAAAAGATATGAAATTGTGTTAAACATCGACAAGTTTATGAATATTAAATGCTTAAAACTCCATTCATAATTCCTAGTGAAAATCCTAATTTATGTGGTAAAATGGGACTTTTGCATCTCAAAAGAATAACTTTTTGTTAAGAACATCCTTCAGATATATGATCATCACTAAATCTTAATTAACAATGTAGCTTCATATCAGAAAAAAATAGCAAATTGGTTTTCTATTTCCACATATATTTTTGCCATTCATATTGTAAAGGAGAATAAGAGGAGCGACCATTTTAATTTTTTTTTTCATTTAGAAGAATAAAAATACATGTAGGCTCTCTATAATGTAAATGGTACCTAACATATTTGTATTGCACATGCAACACTTTATAACAGCGTAGGTACGGGACTGGAAATACAGTAAATTTGTGTTATATTTCCGTGCATATTTATCTATTTTTTTTGCCATTCACATTCTACATGAGCAACTAAATGAACCTACATGAAATGAAAATTCTCTTGCAAATGCAGATGGAGTAACTCTAGGAATAGAAATGTACAAAGTTTGGTGCAATAATTGGTCACAGAATGCACATTATTGTGATTATCACAGCCAAATTAGCATATCTGGCGGCCATTTTGGATTTTTGCATTTTGTCGAAAATGCTCACGGTTACGCGAGTGGCATCAATCGGACTTGTAATCAGCACCCTCGAATTGACAAGAAACCATCAAAAAACATTGTATATATAAAAAAAACAAGGTAAGGTGCCTTCTAGCCTGGACTATTACTGATAAGCTGAGTGGACATTGAAGCTAATGCAAATATAACCTCCTCATAATTAATTAAATCGTAGAGTTGAGACAAATAAAGACACATATCGTATATATGTATGTATATATATATATATATACTTGTATATATATATATATATATATATACATATATGTGTATATATGTATATGTGTATATGTATGTGTGTGTATGTATATGTGTATGTATATATATATATATATATATATATATATATATATATACACACACACAATGTATATTATACGTCTTGGACACGCTTAGACACAGCGTGTCCTAGAAAAAAAAAAAGAAACCGAGTTTCATTTAACATTTTGCGATCATAATCATAACAAGTTTTAACGTACCTGTACATTGAAAATGGGGAAAGTTAAAGCAATTTATTCCCGGGACAAGCCTAGGCCTACTACATGTATTATCATGTCTGGGCTGACCGCCGAGACGGGGTCGGCGAGGTCTTTCAGGTCCTTAGGGGATAGCTAGTAGCTGATCAGTGGGAATCAGTGGGAATGTTTGGAATGATTGTTCCAATCCTTGTGGGATTCATTCAAGAGTACATTATACTGTTGTTGTGTGAAAATTATTTGCTATAGAATGGTCTCACATTCAAGTAATGTGCAGTTTAATGTTTTCAGGTTAGCATGCCTGTACATTGACGAGGACATTACACTGCGCATTACTTGAGTATGCGACCGCAATGAAGCAAATAATTTTCTCACAACAATGCACTCTTAAATGAATCCCAAAAGAAATGGAACAATCATCCCCCATCATTCTCACTGATTCCCACTGATCAGTTACTGTACTAGCCATCCCCTTTAAGAGGGATATCGTGATACCACAGATTTGTATGTTATCCCGTGCATGACACTAGCAGCCAGGCGCGCCGGAAGCAGTTTTGGATTGGGGGGGGGGGGGGGGGGGCAAATATTGGAGGGGGCTCACGATAGACCATACATATGTTACCCAATATACACATGCACACACACACACACACACACACACACACACATATATATATATAGTGGCGTACCGTGGGTCGAGATATTGGGGGGGAGGGCACCTTGTGGAAAAGTAATTTTGAGGGTGTGTATGCTTGTGCGTGTGTGCGTGTGCTGTCAATCTGCAAACTTAATGGGACTACAATACATTACGGAATGTGATACATTCAACAACGCAGTCATTGAGCAACATTGTAAGTTTTCCTTACATGGATTATGAATGACGGTGTGAAACGACAAATTACTGTCAGCAACATCAGGAGAATTGCATAACAATGAAATGCGAGCAAGCTTGAAAATGTTGACATTTTACAGTCCAAACACTGCCGTTTGTAGCTATATCTTTCGCTTTGGAAATTAAGGGGGCGCACCGGGCGCAACTGCTGGCAATTACTGCAGCAACATTAGGAGAATGGCATAACGATTCAATGCGAGCGAGCGAAGCGAGCGATCTTGAAAATTTTGACATTCTATGTGCAGTCCAAAAACTGCCGTTTGTATAGCTACGTTTTTCGCTTTGGAAATTAAGGGGGAGGCGCACCGGGCTCAACTGCTGGCAATTACTGGCAGCAACGTTAGGAGAATGGCATAACGATTAAATGCGTGCGAGCAAAGCGAGTGAGCTTGAAAATTTTGACATTTTACAGTCCCCAAGTGCCGTTAGTAGCTATATATTTTTTTTTTTCGCTTTGGAAATTAAGGGGGGGGGTTAGGTGCAACTGCTGGCATTTACTGGCAGTAACAGTTTTGACAATGGCATAACGATTAAATGAGAGCGAACTTGAAAATTTTGACATCTTACAGTAAAATATCTGCCGTTTGTAGCTATCCTTTTTTTTTTCGCTTTGAAAATTAAGGGGGGACGCACCGGGCGCAACTGCTGGCAATTACTGGCATCAACATCAAGAGAATGGCATAGCGATTGAATGTGAGCGAGCAAAGCGAGCGAGCTTGAAAAATTTGACATTTTACAGTCCAAAAACTGCCGTTTGTAGCTATATTTTTTCCTTTGGAAATTAAGAAGGGGGGGGGGGGGTGGGGCGGTGCGGGCTGGGGTTAAAACTATTTTCCGGGAGCGCTACCTACGTCAGGTGTCACGTTAGTAACAACTGGCGGTGGAAGAGGGACGTATGGAAGATTTTTTTTTTCCCGGGGGGGGGGGGGGGGGCACATGTATAAAAATTACAAAACAAAGAAGAATTTTTAAAAAGTTGTGCCCGCCTCTAAATCCGCCAGTGCTTAATATGATATTTACACGATTTTCCATAGCCAAAGGCCTCTAAGCGGCAACGGTTACCGTTGAATGCGGTTTAGATAATCTGCTTACACGCGACGGAAAATGAATGTCTAAACATTTATGAGACTTAGAATTACTAGTCTTATTTCCCAATTTGTATTCCGGCGCCTATGCTAGCAGCCATGGTTCGCGCAGGCGGAGGGGGTTCGTGTAACCACTGATCGTGTTTGTCTCGTTCGTGCGGCCATAGTCGCACAGGCAGAGAGACAAATATAGGTTTCCCTTGCGATGGAATCTCGTCGGTCATTCAAATTCGTGAATAGGCAACCATGTTCCAAATAACTGCATTCAATTTAAAAGAAGTCCTGCAAATAGGAATATACAGGCACATCGTCATGTCCCTCGGATTGGACATAAAATGGAGGTCCCATGTGTCAGAGAGTCACAACTCATGCACGTAAAAGATCCCACTTCATTTATTCATCGCAAAGAGCAGAACATCATCGGGACCCCATATTATAGAAGACCAGCTTTTGCAGCTGAATATGGGTTATCCAGCCATCTTGTTTGATGGAAAACGAAACAAACAAAAAATTAGACACTGTATAGGCCTATACAGACGAGCATAATACGGAGGGTTGGTTGACACTTTCGAGGAAAAAAAAAACACAATTTCGACTATATTGAAACTGATACATTAATATTTTATTTTAGTATTTGTTGTGTATTGCTGTCTTATTGATTCACTTTTGCGGGACTATGTGAGATCATTGTGTGTCAGTTTGTCTTTAAATTAATTAATTGTCTTTATCATGATTATGTGGTTGGTGTTGGGGCGTTGCCAGCATGCAGTATCACCAAGAAATATGATTACTAGTCGTTGTGTTGTTTGGATGCACTGCTGATTGGACATTGCAATTTGAAATTTATTGAGATGAAAAACAAAGAATACATGAACCGAGAACAATCTTACTTTCAAATACGTCTTTCGTCGTTCATTTTCAATAAAGTCCGTTCAATTTAGTCATTTGGCATACATTTTCCTCATTTACGCAGTTCAAATTCGTCAGTCTCACTCGCAGCACTCAAAACAGCAGAATCGATTTTGTCTTTTGTCAATCATTTTCGTTAAATTTTCATTCATTCCACAATCCCTGTTTGATTGTTATGTATATCGTATGATTGGTTTATTACCTCGTTATCATTACACCGGTTTTAAATCGACAATTTATTTATGGAATTTGGTTTTGGGCAACCTGCTGTGAAATACAAATTTCCTACGTTATAAAGACCAGGGAAACGCAAAATAAGAGTCTCTGTCCTCTTTGTTGCCTTGGTGTGAGAATGATTTGTTTTATCAGGTGCACATGAATGGAAAGATACCCTTCTCTTTATTCATTTGATGCATAACTCGTTACTGTAATTCATGCATGACTGAGTAAGAAACAATAGGCTCTAGTGCTACCAAATGATCATTTGAAAGAGATTTATTTTTTCAGGTCTTTCGGCAATCTTTGCAAAAAGCAAAAATTGAAATTATAGCCTTAGATCTCAGAAATAAAATCTCATGAAAAAAAAAATCTACGCCTGCTTGAGAAAACTCAGTTTTAGAGTATGCTCATTTAACCCCAGATAGATAGATATTAAATAAGGATCCATAGGTTTTCCGACCTGGCAGATAACTATTGCCTTCATGCTTCAGTGAATTTAAACAGACATTAGGGGAGTGAAGTTGAAGGAAAATAATGTGCCATTGTAGTAACGTTGATTTCCCACAGCCAGTGGGCTCCATGCAGCCTGAGAATACTCATTTATTCTTCAATTTTGAGTAAGTTTCAAAGCTTATTCTAAATAAAGGACAACAAAGGGTTTTCCGACCCCATTCAATTTTCCATGTAAATACCCCTACTCCCCCCCCCCCCCCATCCCCCGGCCCGAACAATATTCACTGTTGCACTGTCGTAACGGTTGTTCGGTGTGCCTTCAATCGCACAGATGAGCCATCATCCTGTTTAACTTTGTAGTTGGATGAGGTAAATGCTGATATTTCGACTTACTATATAAGGAATGGGTTGAAATGAGTATTGTTTTTTGCAATATCTTTCTCGAGCATGCGCTATTCAGATTTGATGTGTGTGAGGTCTCATACGAAAGAAGCAAATTTGGCTGTTTGGGTTATGATTTTTTTTGGCGAAAACATAACAGTAATAATCTGAAAATTCACACAAAGTCACTATTTCCGCGTGTAAATGGAAACCTGGGTAGCACCACCGTCCATCGACTTTCAATTTGAATGTGAATCACTGAAACTGAACTGGCCTTATACACCGGAGACACAGTGAACAGTTCCTGAACAGCATTTTTCTGCCTCAGGCATGCATTAATCATGAACACTGCGTTTCACGTCAAATAAAAGAAGAGAAGTGAAATATTTCATCCATTATCAAAAATAAAATGTATGATGTCGAGAATGAATTGTTCCAAGGAAGGTCATTTTTTCTTCTGTGACACGCTGTACTATATGCATACTGAAGGAGACTTTACCACTCTTAAAAAAAAAAAAAAAAAAAAAAAAAAATCCGGGTCAGAAATGACCCGGAACTGGGTCCGTTGGGATCACACACCGTTCTGGGTCAGAAATGACAAGGAAAGGGGTCAGATTTGACCTCATCCAGAGTCATTTTTTACTCGGAACGGTGTGTGACCCCAACGAACCCAGCTGTGACAAATAGAAAGAAAAAAAAAGCAACTCCGTAATACCTCCAATGATAGTTATGTATTATATATTATGTTTTTACGAGTAAACACATGAAGTGAAATTATTCTTATAGACAGTTACGATTTTCATGAAAGATTCGATCACACATCTGCGTATTTTAGGGCACAAAGAGACGTCAACAGACAAGGAAGATGAAATTATTTTCTTCTTAATAAAAAACTAAGCATAGGGCAATTCATGCTTACATTATAATCTAGAGTAGAGTCCTTATCCACATTCTTTTTTTTTTAAAGTGTGGTGCTCTTAAAGAATATGAGAAAACCCAACTTGTTAATGGCAATTCGGAGAAATGCAATATTAAATTCATGTTATATTCACGCGTTCGCAGGATGGAAATCAACCTAATATCTGATGCAGCGAAGATATATCAATCGATACTTTAGATTGAAATATTCTACATGAGATCAGGGAGGCTACGATACAATGAAAGCATTCATCGAAATCGAAGTACTACAGAAATCTAAGAAAGGAAAACAGTGATAATGAGTTATCTATTTTGAGTCAAAATTAAGATATGTGACAACGTATCCATCGCATGATATACATAAAGTTTATTATTAATTACAACTCTACTCATCTATTCCGTTAGGTAAAATGTTGTGAATAGATGACCAGGGGTAGGCATTTATTACTTTCTAAAAATAACCAGCAGATCAATCGTGATTGGAATGTCATTGTTAACTACACAAGTCATGACATGAACGATTTGGCATCATAGTTAAATGACGGAGAGTTGTTTTATACGCAGATTACACTGTTGCGTTATATCCCGTATTATATTCCACATACTATAATGTTGCAATAGGATTGGTCCAGAGCTGATCACGTGATGAAGCGTAGTTTTGCCCATCACATCACCTGAGAAGAAAAGTTCGTTACACTCTATGTTGATAGTCCCTTTTGTTTCGCTGATCTCCACACAGTCCACACAGTCCTAACGCAAGATGAGTACGCGCGAAATAAAAGTGCGTTGCACTGTGGACTATCATGTGACCTAGGTCACTTGATAGTACACAGTGCAACGCACTTTCACTTCGGTGCCGCGCCATGCGCGCAGCAAATTCATTGTTTTGTCATCTACGCGCACACGTAGCCTAAGCCCTAAGGATACCTAAAGACAGCTAAAACGGTTTCAGATGTGGAATAAAATGGGAATTTCTAGGACCCTAGATGTGGAATATAAAGCAAATAATCAACTTTTAGTTTCAGGGAATGAGACAAACTATCACTTCCTCGGCGATCTGAATGTGTACGCTATCTTTCCTCAGCTACGCTTCGGAAAGATAGCTACATCCAGATCGCCTCGGAAGTGATAGTTTGTCCCATCACCTTAACCAACGTTGATTATTTGCTTACTATACTGTATTGTACTGCATTATTAGCATGCAAGTACAGTGACAGGGCGATCATTAACAGGCTCGTTAACGATTGCCCTGTCACTGTAAGGTATGTTAACCTGGGAACATTAAACTGCACATTACTTGAATATGAGACCATTCTGGGCCAGTCCATCAATGAATCAATGCACACAACTTATACAATAGATGGTATGGATCTTTTCCCTTTTTCTTTCTCTTTTCATTTTGTTTGTTTGTGGTTTCACGCTTTCAAAAATGTTTGCCGAGTGTGCTAATCAAACAAGGCGAGTTTATGTTAAATCAGTTCTAATTCATATATAACCCAAAGAAAAAGAGCTTACAGAATAACAAACATCGGGAAACCTTTGGATTAACAAACAGCAACAACTGACTCATAGACCGTTGACAAGACCCTTACTAAAAAGTCCTGTGGTATTCCTGTGGTAATTACCACAGGACGGTACCACAGGACAGTACCACAGGAAAGTACCACGGGACATTACCACACGAATTGTCCAGTGGTATTTTGGGACATACCACAGGACAGTGGCGTATCTAGGGGGGGGGGGGGAGGGGGGCACGTGCCCCGGGCGCGACTCCCCGGGCGCGCCAAAAACGCAAAAACGGGGAAAAAAAGAAGAAGAAAAGAATAAGAAGAATGAAAAAAAGAAGAAAAAAAGGAGAAGAAGAAGAAGAAGAAGAAGAAAACCTCGCCCGGACCGGGAGGGGGGGGGGGGGGGACAAAATGACAATGTTTATTGTGTTCACACAAGAATCCCACGTTTTGTAAGCTGAAATACAAAAATGTTCGGCTCGCAAGCGATTCAGCAAGGCATTGTAAAATGCTTAGGGTAGGTTAGAACAAGGAAAAAGACCTGGCCTTCCATTGCAGTCAACGAAGTTACCAGTTGTAACAATATCATCGTGCTCTTGGATCATGACTTCTGCGATCAGCAGAACAAGAGTCAGTCACTTGGCCGCCTTAGCTCACCAGTGTTGAGCCACAGGAACACATTGAAAACGATGACCAAAGTGTACAGGGCAGTCGTCCTATCAACCTACTGTATGGAGGTGAAACTTGGACCCCTACAGAAAACGCCTCAGATAGCTCGAATGCTTTCACGCTTGGACACTGCGGTCAATCATTTATAGGGATCAAATGGGAGGACAGAGTAACAAACCTAGAAGTCCGCTATAGAACACGTCTCTGCAGCATTAAGTCCATGATGGTGAAGGCCCAGCTCCGCTGGACTGGACATGTAATCCGAATAGATACCAACCACCTTCCAAACCAGAGTGCCAGAGAGCGGAGGAAGGCCTCCATCACTGCAGAACCACCCCAACATCTTTCCAGTGTCCACACTGCTCCCGAATGTGTGCCTCAAGAATTGGACTTGTCAGCCACATCCAGGCCCATGAGAGACGGTAGCACAATCAAGAATTACATCATCGACTCAATGGTCTACCAACGTATGCACGCGTATTAGTAACGGTCGACTCCATACGAGAATTTGTGTGTGTACTAACGTAGAGATCAGTGATAAAGCTCTACACAAGTCACCATGGTTTTTTTTTTAAAGATGACCTTGCAAAAAGCAAATACTTTCTCAAGAATTGTGCTGATGATATTAATCCTGTAACACATTAAGTTTTCGTAGATAATATTTTCAAAATGTTTCCCCGCGACACTAATAAATCTTGCATTAAAACGATCTTTCCAGTTAACAGGAGATCTTTGTTTTCTTACATCAGTTGTCCAAGTATCTCTACCTAATTAGAATTATTTGATTTCGGATTCCCTTCTTTGAGTTCACAGAACAAATCTTGGGCTCGTAAGATTACGCAGAAAAATAAAATCCCATTAAAAGTGTTTGTATGTTGATGACAAACAGAAGCACCGTGAAAACAAACATCACATTAAATTCAAATAGGATTGTACATGATTCTTTTCCTACATACCAACATCACGATGCTTTTCCGCAATGTGTGCGTTAACTGGAATAAAAGTAGGGCCCATAAAATTTTGTTTTTAAAAAATCTCGATTTTAAGGATCTCTCAAAAACAGGATTTCTGTGGCTACATACTCTTGATTATTAAAGAAAACGATTAACTTTACTTACATGTCAAACCAAAAGCTTCACGTTTACTGAACATCATGGCATTTCTCCCTTTCACACACACACTTTTTGTAATGTTGAATTTGGAGTCGATTGTACCAGAATAGAAGCACGATGAAATAAAATGAAATGAAATGAAATGATGTCCCTGGTAGTCAGAGTGCGTGTCTGGTCACACAGTTGCCACTTGTCTAAAAGATGTTTTGACACGATCGATCCTCGCGTTAGGCAAAGAAATATCTCCCAGCTGATTTAAGATGCTGGTTCATTCACAGATATAACCCCAAGAAGAAAAAAAAATCAACCAGGGAAAAGACATACAACGCCACTCACTGAGATGGCGATTAAACTGAAAACGTGACACCCAGGAAACCGAGCCACATAAAAATATATACATATATTACAAGTTGCTTGTTTAACGACGTTCTTCTTTCGTAGCGGAAAAAAATAAAAGATCCGCTAAAATTGAACAGGCATTGCCAGTCACCAAAGTTGGCAAGTTGGCAAGCTGCGACACTCAAGATGTCTGCTTATCAAAACCTTATCTCTTCATTTTTCTTAAGCGATGAATTAGTGACAAGGTTCATCCCTAGACTCTCTTCAATATTTTTTTTTCATTTAACAGTCCGAAATAACATTGCATGATATACTTTTGTTTTCATCCCGTCAAATTCAAGTTGTAGAGCAGTTTACCATCGGAAGTCTTCATGGATATCAAACTGACATTACCAATAACTTTAACTTAATGTGTAAGATCTTCTTCATCATAGTATATGAGTATATGAATATAAGAACGACCCAAGTCCATGGAAGACCATTTCGAGTAAACTAAAAAAAACTTCATATCTTTTTTATTTGTCCAATAATATTCTATTTAACTGTGATGGGAAGGCAACATTGTATATACAAATTAGAACATATATTATGACAATTAACATTTACATTAATTGTGGAGAGGCCATTTTGTGTGGTGGACTTGGGTCGTTCTTTGATTCATATGGACTTGGGTCGTTCTTTGATTCATATACATGATATTTTGCTATAGAGATGAGAGAAGGATGAGAGAGGGCGCTATAATATGAATGTAAGAATGACCCAAGTCCTTCATTCTTACATTAATATAAGATTTAACTCATTCATTTCAGGCACTTCCGGGGGTAATTAGGATTTATCATTTATACACAAGATGAGTCCATGCATAAGCTACAATTTCCCATGTCAAACTGAATTTGGCCAAAAATTGGACTTGGGTCGTTCTTATATTCAGGTCTTCATATGATTTACCTGAATGGATCTGGTACTCATATTTCTCTAATGCATAAACTGTATACTTGATTGAGTCGTCTGTCGTCGTGCTGGAATCTGTTATACCATTAAAGGAACATTCCCCGTTTCTTTTTAAAGTAAGAAAACTCAATTTTAATGCATATTTCATTTCTTCCCAAATTCCTGTCTATGTAATGTAATAGCTTTAGTTTGTATAAATCTCTAAATGTAGGACTAGAATTTCCATAGTTTTTAAACATATTTTATGCTGATGGACACAAAAGGAGAAAGTCAAGCAACCTTTCAAATATGTTCAGATGATTTCGTAATAATTTTACTTTAGTACGCATATCCAAAAAAATGTTCAGTACAAATTATATACATCATGAAAGATTAAATGACACACAGGGATAGTACATGTAACAATAACAGACTTCAAAGGAAAATCCATCTTATTATTCATTGGTAAAAGTAGTTTTCTTGTCGGTATTCCCCGCTATCTATATTGACGTGTGCTACATTATACTGTCACATATATAGCGAACATAAGTATGCTAAGCTTGATTCGAAAATATACCTACGTATCAAGACGCGAATTAATGACCATTTTAATTTTGGATTAGTGCAGTAAGAGTCAATGCGATATTTAGGTTCAGGCTATATTCTGAAAATTGATATTCTAAATTGTTAATCATGAATACCAAAGCGTCTAAGATATCACAGTACAAACATATATCACTAATCATGCCATCTGAAATCGAGCAACAGTAAAACAGCCAGCGAAGGTGAACACTAGCGGTATATAACCAGTTATCTCTATTGCCATCAAACGAAAAATGCGAGTTGACCATTCTCAAACTTCATCTATCTTCATCCCCTTTGATACATATATCAAGTTAACAACTCTTCTCATCTATTCGGTTTAGCAATTATACGCAGTACTTGCATATATTCATTTTTTTGATATATGAATTCATCAAATGAATATATTAAACAATGCATATGCCCCATAAAACAAAATATTACTGTAATTAACGCACTTCCACAATACAGATACATTTGGCAATATATCCTTGAAAATAACAGTTTATACGTGAAAAAAACTTACGCAAACACACAAATACTGATTATTTTGTATTACATATTATGTAAACATCATAACAAATACGAAAGTGAAAGTCTTCTCACTATCCATATTCCATTAAGAGAAATGCCACAGTCTACAAACAATAAAATAATACTCTACAATACAGTATAATACAATGCAATGCATGTCTCATGCGCTCTTCCTATGGAGCTCAGTTCACCCACAAAATTACGGGAGGAAAACACCCGTTCAATCAATAGTGAAAAGAAAGCAGAAGAGAAATTGGCAATAAATATTGGCAATTAATGGTGATAAAATCCGTGTAGTATCTGCAATATTCGGCGACCTAATTTTAAACCTTATTCTTCTATTGAAAATATAATGCCCATCAAGTAAAGATATGAGTTGAGCTTGAGATATTATGGATGATTGCTGAGTACAATGTATTGACATTTGCGTCACCCGAACCAGCGCCCCATTTCATAAAAAGTTGACATAAAAGCAACGCTTGCTGGAATAGCAATTGTCACGGTAACGACAAGAATCCAGCTTCCTGATTGGTTGTTGCTCTTGGAAGATGCCATTCCAGCAAGCATTGGTTTCATATCAACTTTTTATGAAATGCGGCCTATAATAGGTGTAGTACAGGGGAGGGGAAAACATACATTCAAAAGATATTATCAGTTACCTGATATCCAGTCACGTCTTTTTTATGATAAGGTAAATTAGGCTTACTCTTCCTCGCCACGAAAGTAAACATCAAAGGAATGAGAAATTCATTGTTTTATGAGAGATATATATCTATATATCTATATGTATGTTAGGCAGAAAAACTGTCCTTGCATCGCCCCGCCATTCTCTGGTTAAGTCCATTGCTATCACTATATGTGACCCTGCATCACAAAACCAACAAAAAGTCGCCAGACATGGATTTTTAGTTCAGGGCAGATTCTGAAAGAGCAGACTCTAAGCTTTAAAATCATGTATAACTCAACTCAAATGGACTCCACTAACCTATCTAAATACTAGAAAGAAAGCACACACTCTGGAAAAGTGTGATCTGAGAAAAGAGACTCTGAAGTACAGGGTCTATTCAAGCGTTTAATCTTTACCAAGCCGTGCTAGCTGTGAAATGAAAGTGACAAAACGCAGGATGTAAACCACCGGAGCAACAAAAATCAAGGGATTATTAGATTAGGCTGAAATCAAGCATGCTCTATGAATACATTCTGTCCATGATTAATGGCAACTTTCAAAGCATTAGCATTATCCATTCAAAAGTTATTAGACTTGAAAGTGAAGAGTGTGCAAAAGGATTTCAAGAAGTGAATAGGGGCCACCAAGACATACCTGATCATTCTACTCCCCCCCCCTAAAAAAGGGTTGTGGAAAAACTGCTGAAAACACACTTTCCCATTGATGTTATGAACCCAAACTGAAGAATAATGTAGAAGGATAGCTCTTTCAGAAAATATGAAAAACTCAAGATTGACTCGGTCGACCCATTTCACCTTTTTTGAGTCCTCACGTAAAATCAAGGGCTGCGACTTTTTGTTTGTTTTGTGATGCGAGGCCATTCTCTCTCTTTCTCTCTCTCTCTCTCTCTGTATATATATATATATATATATATATAAGAAGAATGACGTTCAAATACGCCATCTGTAGATCCAACAAGAAGGTTTTTATTCACTAAATTTTCAACCCTCCTCGGGCCTAACAACAGAACATCATAACAATCATAACATCAAAACCTTCTTGTTGGATCTACAGATGGCGTATTTGAGCCTCATTCTTCTTATAATAATTATAATGCAAAGCTCCTAGGCCCACATTAAAAAGTAGCATATCGAGAGAATAAAGGGATTTCTTCCCAAAATACACAGTTAATCAAAAAAATCGAATTACAAAATATGGCTTTGATTCATGAAATGAAAGTTGTAATAATACAAAAATTTTCAAAAGAAGAAGAAGAAATCATATCGGTATAGATCTTCAAACATTAGAATCCCGGCCTAAAGATAAAAAAACCTCTGGGACATTTGAGGCCATGAACAATATGACTGCTCTATTTAAGTTCTTAAAGGAGCTTTTACTTATACACCGTCAAATCTTCGTTCTGTTACTATTATTGTTCTCCCGAGACTGTAAAATCAATATTGAAACAAATCTCTGTTATAGACGATTTTGTTTATATATCCGTAGCAAATATTCTCTATTCAGGCCAGGGGGACAGAATAAGGCTCATGCCGGGAGCGGATGAAAAGTTGTTTATTCTATGGTACTGTTAACAATAATTATAATAATGATGACACACTTTAGACAATAAGAAAATGATACATATTGTGTCCTCAGAAGAGATGGGGAGTATCTATGAAAGTTGGAATCTGAGAATACTATTTAATACTAAAGAAGAATTATGGAACTTACTTAGAAGCAAGTTTGTTGAGCATACATTCCAGTATTATAATCGAGTGTAAAGATTAAGATGAGGAGCACGGGTACAACAATTCCCATGACCAAAAGAAAGAAAGGATAGAAGATAAAAATACTCGGTGATATAGAAAATTCTTCTCTATTCAGGTCTTGGGGACGGAAGAAAGGCACATGCGGCAAGCGGATGAAAAGTTGTTTATATTATGGTAATGTTAACACTAATTATAATGATGCTAACACATTTTAGACAATAAGAAAATGATACATTTTGTGACCTCAGAAGAGACGGGGAAGTATTTAGAAAAGAAGACATACTCCATCAAATCGAGAAGAAAGGGAATAATTGAGAACACTGTCGAAGCACGAACAGCTCTGCACAGATCAAGATTTAAGATTCAATTTATATTTCATTCAAATGAGCAGAGAAATTATATACAATGTATAAGTAGCAGATATTTGTAATAATTGCAACAAAAAAAAAAATCCGTGATTTAACAGGCTACATGTGAAAAAGAGTAACAGATGAGAAAATGCAATTGTATATTTTTATATAGGCCCTATATACATATGCATGTAATACAATTTAATCAAGGGTGGGGATCCAAAAAATGGACGGTCCCACTAAGAATCAAAGCTTGTACGATATGGGGCCTTCAGAAAACACACAAGAAGAAAGAAAGGAAAAGAACCCTGGGCAGAATATCTTCACCACCATGGTGGATATGAGCTCGGCCATCGAGTCGCAGTTTCATGTACGTGTTGTGATGATTTGTTCGTATGATTGAATACGAAGTTTTGTACATATGCCTTATTGCGTAAGTAATAGAATCAATCAATACATACATACATACATACATACATACATACAATAGATACATTTATGTATATAAATATATAAGCCTTAGATTGTGAAGACCTTTTTCATATTTTGGGGGGTTCATTTCAATGTAGTTTGTGTCTTCATTCCTAAAAAGAATCAAGTTTGTTTGTGGTGTGTACACCGCTGTACAACAAAAAAAACCATAAGACCAAGAGTTGTGCACGGTACAGCGAGGGGGCTCAGTTTCGCCCATCTGCGCGCGAGTGATTTTCAGTGTTCCACCATATACAATTATGTACTGAGTAAAAGCACCACTATATCTGACGCCCTATGCGGGAAAAAGAATATTTTTTTTCTATTTTTCCTCATCCGAGGTACTTTATTTTTCCACACATCTTCGCATATTTACAATCACTTTATCTGCAAGTATCCAAAAGGCATTCAACATAATCATTATGACAGGAAAAAAATAATTAAAGGGTACATCAATGGTACCAACCAAGATAATTGCGTATTCTTCTTAATCCAATATCATCGAATCTTGTTTGGTTGCACTTCAAACTGATATAAAATCTTAGTTCCGCTTTCAAATCTTCTACTAAATGGTGTACATTGAACAAATATTTGTTTCTTTCATTGCGTTCTCTGACATAATTCCTGTAGACAATGAATTGGGCATAATTCAAAAAAGGGTTTACTAATTTCATCTTTTTGTTACCTATATCATATTAAATTCGAATATACACACATATCCAACTCGCCGTTCGACAGATTTTCACCTTGTAAACCCCAAAACTGTTTTAGCTCAGAAATCAATTAGACATTACGGTCCCGATGTCTGGAATAACCTACCTGATCAATTAAAGCAGTGTACTTCACTGTTTTCCTTTAAAGCTCATTTAAAAAAGTATTTATTATTGAAATATGTTTCCAGTTAGTAGTTTTTGATCAATGTACTTTTTCTTCTTTTTTTTCTGAAGTCTCAGTAAGCCCTGATCCATGCAAAGTGTTTTTTTTTTCATTCCCTCCCGTTCCTTTCCTTTCTTTGATAATGATATTGCATACATTCATTAAAGCGTATACCTTACCCCCAAAATAGGCATGCTACAGCCTTTATTCTCTCTTGCACTGTCACCTGCACACACGACGCACTGTCACTCGCACACACCTACACTTTTATTGTCTACTATACCATGCAGCAGTCAATGGTGCTGCGTGCTGTTTTTTTTTTCTTGTTCTAAAGCGCCAAGTCACTATTTTTCTTTTCTGTTTTTTTTTTCTGTAGCAAAATGTGTTTTGTGTATTAAGATTAAGTTTTATGAGTACATATATAATTGGTGTTGTATTACATTGGTATCACATATTCAGATAGGGCCTCATCCACGTCAAGCTCTGCTTATGATGACGGTCCCCTGTATTGATTTCTCCTTTGTTATTAGATACAGTAAGCCTTAATATGTTATTTTGATTCATAATTATGCCACTTCAGACTGAATGTTGTTACGCAAATGAGTTTTTTTTTGTATTGATTTGTATGTATCTGTATCATTTTGTTTTCATTTGCAATTGTATTCGGAGAAAGAAAATGCAGAAATAAACCAAACAAACAAACAAATATCCGAGAATAATGACTCTTTCTTGAATGAATGAATGAATTTATTATCCAATGCAATAACAATCATTGTACATGTTTATAGTCGTATCAGTTACACAAAAAAGCGAGGATAATAGGAACCAGAAAATAGCATGAATGTTAGTCAAGTCTGGCCCCTTACAATTTATGCAGTTATAAAGTATAATAATTTCTTAGTTTATTACCGTTCAGTAGTGTGTTACGATTACCAATTATCAATAACTCCAGTACTAAAGAAAGGAAAAGATATCTGATTAAATGAACAGTTTGAGACGTAATGAATCTACTGATAATAATCTGTAATCCATGTATATCAAAAACATAAACAATGCCTATAAATAGCGAAAAATGGTATTTACATTTAAATAGGTAAAATATATGCTAACAAAATGTCAGGAGTACATTAACTTTCTGACAAAAGTTCTACGACAGCTTTTCGAAAACTTGACCTTGATGGTTTCTTCCTAATTTTGATCGGTAGGTCATTCCAAAATATTGTACCTAGGTAAGATAAACACTCTTTTCCAAAGCTCGTCTTTACCTTTGGTATATAAAGATTCTCATCTTCTTTTTTCCTTGTACTATATCCATGTTGAATTAATGAGCAATATTCTGACAGCGAATGTGGCAAATTCTCATTAATCAAGTCATACATAAAACTACAGATAGATAATCTATGCATTTGATAAACATCTAGTATCTTAATATCCCTGAATAATGGTCTTGACCTCGTCATGAACGTACTGAATGTTATCACACGTAGTGCCATTTTTTGAATTAATAATATAGAGTTTAGATCAACTTTTTAGCTCCCCCCCCCCCCCAAACGTCGATACCATATGTGATATGAGGCTGTATGAATGTCTTATATAGCAAAATCAAAATATTTTTTGGTACAAAGTTTCGCAGTCGGTATAGGATACCAACCTTTTTGCGTATACATAATTTTACATTGGCGATATGACTTTTCCATGTGAAATGTTTATCGATGCCTACTCCAATAAAAGTTGTAACATCTACTTCATGCAGAACTGTATCCATGATCTGAATTTTGCCTTGCACATTAATTGCCTGTCTACGTCCTCTAATTAGCATGTAATTTGTCTTTGACAAATTTATAGTAACTTTATTAACATTACACCAGTCTAGGACTTTCTTTAATTCTGCGGTTATTTCTCTCAAATCTATTTCGTACTTTCCGACTGGAAATGTATGAAATAGATCAGCAAACAATCTAAAAGTAAAGTAGTCACTTGAATGTGGTAAGTCATTAATATACAAAAGAAAAAGAGTTGGTCCCAAAACTGACCCCTGAGGTACACCGCAAGTTATTGGTTTGTACCCAGACAGTACCCCATTACAACGTACAAATTGAAATCTATCAGCTAAATAATCTTTAAACCATTGAACGGGCACACCTTGCACCCCATAATGTTCTAGTTTCTCAAACAAAATGCTATGATTTATGGTATCGAATGCCTTTTTAAAGTCAACAAAAATTCCTATAGTGACCATCCCTTTGTCTATCGACTTAATTACATCATTAATCAAGTTAACTAAGGACAGCTTTGTACTATATTCTTTCTAAAACCATATTGATGTTTATACAATGAATAATTCTTTTCAAAGAAATTAAGTAATCTATCATTAACCATTTTTTTCTAACATTTTTGCAAATAATGGACGGACAGATATTGGCCGATAATTACCAGGGTTTTCCTTATCACCTTATTTATAGATAGGTGTTACTTTGGCCACTTTCAACGAATTTGGAACTTTTCCTGAACAAAGTGAGATATTGAAAATATGGGTCAATGGTCTAGCAATAAAATTTGCTGCATCTTTTATCAGCCTAGCTGGGATAGTATCATGACCACATGCTTTATTTACATTCAGAGACAATAATTGACATTGGACTTCATATTCTGTAACTGGCTTTAAATTTAGTGTACCTTTACTCTGATCACAAAGATAATCCCTAAAGCTACAACCATTTGTAGTTTCATGTATGTTACTTGCCAAATTTGGACCCACATTTACAAAAAAAGTCATTAAAGACCTGCCCGATCTCCTCTGCAGAAAAAACTCCCGTCCTCCTTCCATTGCTATCCAAACACAGCTTTTCAAACTGGGTGACCTTTGATTTACTGTTGCCACTATAAAGGAGAGTATTTATCACTTTCCCGGTCTGGCCAGTGTCATTTTTATGAGTCATAAATAAACTACTATAATAGTCCCTCTTCGCTTTTCTCAGAACATTTGTCAGTACGTTCCGATACTTCTTATATTTTTCCACATGCTGTAGCTGGTGATTAGATGAAATCATTTTAGAATAAAGCTTATGTTTCCTTCGGATTGATTTCAATATAGCTTTAGTTATCCATGGATTCCTTGCCCCTTTCTTTTTCACAAAACATTTCAAAATTGGAGCATGCTTATCACAAATGGTTCTATAAGTTTGTAAAAAAGTATCATAAGCATCATTTACATTTGTTCCATTTTCAACATTACTCCAGTCTTGAGCAGAAAGCTCCTCACAAAAACTGACCTTATTGTAATATCTATAATTCCTTTTAAATATCTTCTGTTTATAATTTTGCTTCTTTAACTCATCCTCAAATATAGCATAAATAGGAAAATGATCAGAAATATCAGTATCTATTGTACCAGAACGAACACATTTTGAACTAAAATTTGCGTATACATGATCAATCAAAGAACTCGATAAGTTATTTACCCTTGTCGGAACCTCAATAAGTTGCTGAAATTGCATACACTGTAAAGCTGTGATAAAATTATCTTCTCTACTACCTGGATTTATAGCATTAATGTTAAAATCACCCATCAAAACACACTTCATTCTATCTACTCTCAAATTCTCAAGTGTACCAAGTAAACTTTCTTGAAATTCTAATACATCTGTATTTGGTTTTCTGTAAATTATGCCAATAAGAAATGTCTGCTTTTCAAATGATGCTTCAATCCAAAGAGACTCAGCATGATTTACTTCTAAGCTCGGATTTAATACTTTGTATGGTATAGATGAATGAATATATACATCAACACCTCCCCCTCTTTGATGAGCTTCACGAGACTTTACTTCTAATGAGTATCCTTGTAGACCTAACATATGTGGCAAGGAGACATTCCAAACTTCGGATAACCCAATTACATGAAATTTTGTTTGTAACGAATATTCATACAGAAATCGTAATCCATCAATATTTTTTGGTAAGGATCTTATATTGACATGTGAAACATTAAGAGCATTTTTAGTCACTTCATTTACTTTATCCTCAAATGAACTTGGACATAAATTGGCAGAGACAATGTTCAAATTGTTGGTATCATGATTATCTATCATCAATAATCAAATGTAAGCAAGCCAAAATGTGAACTATATGTTGACAGCGGTGCAGTTACTGCAGAAAATGCAGTTTGAATTGTTTGTAGTCCACATCATCAATGCCAATATCGAAGAGGTCATTAGCAGTAGAGATGTATTTGAACTCCTCACTGTCTTTCATTTTACACACGACAGTTCCATTGTTTGTGAGCGCGCGCTGTACATTGATATCTATTACAAGATCGAAAATATTTCGGATTAAGACCGAAACCACTTTCCAAAACATTTTGATTTTTTTTTTTGCTTTTCAGCAAAAAATGACAAGTGGTTTCTTTACAATTACATACAGTACAAAAATTATCATTCAAAATTTCCCATTTAAACAAATTGTCTTTACTGGGCAGTATTCGATGAAAAAGCTTGAAATTAAATTGCTTTATTCTGTTATCCTTAATCTGATGAAACTTATATCACAATACCTTTTTCCAACCAAAATCACAGGGTAAATTCAAATAACCTTGCCAGAGGTATAAACATGAAGGTTCTTGTTTTTTCTTATGCAAAAACAATATATAACAATGTTTAGCTGACGTTTTCTGTACACTGATTTTATCCCCTGTTGACAACTCAATAGCATCAAATTCTTCTGTGTGCGGCAGTACAGGAGTCTGTATGTTATTACGTAACTTGTCCAACCAAAACCTGGGGAATGCTTTTTTTTCAACTTAGACAATTCAAATGAGGCGAGCAGCTGCCTGTCTCGGAAGGTTTCATTTATGGATGTAACGTCTTTCCACTCCCCATCTTCTATAATCTGTTTCACTGTGATAACATTTTCTTTTATCCAACTCTGGAAACATTTCATTTCGATATCTAATATGACTGTTATTCCAAACAACTTCTTTCTTTATATCATTAACATTAAACATATCTATCTACTTTAACTCAGACCATGAACAAAAAAGGTCAATGTAAAACTTAGGTATTTTTCTCCTTCTGCATATTCTTAATATATCATTTTTCTTGCAATTAAATTTCCAACACAATGGCATTCTGCCAATTTTCTGGGTCCAATATTGAAACAAAATCTTCCATGACATTTGTTCTCCAGAAAAATACTTCTTAATCCATGATAAACGGAGAGATAAACATTTTGAAAGCAAATCGACCATTTTAAGTCCTCCTCCTGTTTCTGGGTTGCAGCATACGGTGCGTTTTACGTTTTCCCGTTTGGAATTCCATAAAAAAGAATACAGTAATCTATTAACTGACCTAATTATTTTTAAAGGCACAGGTACTGCTGTAGCTGTGTATACTAACTGAGATGTAACTAATTGTTTCATAATGGTCACCTTTCCATACAATGTCAAATTTCTCATTCTCCATAAATCTAGTGTATTTTTTATTTTCCCTATTTTGCCTTCCCAGTTATAAAGGTCTTCAACTTCTTTATAGCATTTCCCAACATATATACCGAGACATTTTATGACGTCTTCTGTGAGATTTAATTCTGCAATAGTTTCAATATCTAAATTCAGTCTCATAAACTGAGATTTTGAGCAATTAATTTTTGGGCCAGCATTTTCATAAAAAAAAATTCTACTTCTTTCATTACTTCTGTAAAGGAATCAACAGAATCAACTAAGATTGTAGTATCGTCAGCAAATTGAATAATTCGAATATCTTTATACTCATTTTCTGATTCAATATTAGGTACTGAAATATCTTTTATTTTAACATTCTGCTTTATTTTTGCTGCTAGAATTTCTGCAACAATGATAAACAAAAGAGCTGATAACGGACATCCTTGCCGCACACCTCTTTTAATTAAAAATTCTTCAGTTATCCAATCATAATTCATTACTCTACCCTTAGCATTACTGTACAACGTTTTGATCCATCTAATGAAAAACTCTTTGAATCTTAGTTTCTTCAACAAACCAAACAAAAAATCATGATTGATAGTATCAAAACCTTTCTTGAAATCCAATGACATAATGACAGCGGGTGTTTCAGTATAATGACAGTATTCAATTACATCCTGAACTGTCCGTATACACTCTGATGCAGTACGATTTTTCATAAAACCATATTGGTCCTCGGATATAATAAAATGAATTATTTTTTTCAATCTGATTGTCATTGGGAAAAAGAATATGAAAATTGAATTCTATCACATGCAGGGGAAAGGTAAATGTTTTATCTGAATCTAAAGTAAAATGCAAATGCATTTTATTTCATTTTTTTGCATTTTTATTACAGTAGGAAAAAATACACAAATATCTGAAATTTAATAAAAGTGTATATGTATGTATCATATTTCCCATTTCTTTCCGCAATTTTTCAATGATATAAACATATGTATTAATGTATATATATATAAATAGGTAATGAATTTTTTGGTGGTGGTGATATCACAACTATTTTATTCCATGAAATGAAAGATATCACTATTAAAAGTAACACCGAGTTAGCACATCAGCATCGGGTACAGACACAATAAGTTGACGGAATGGAACTTGTCATTTTGGTACATGTTTGTTCTTTTTTTATTTACTCTCTAAAAAAAATCGAGTGAAAATTTTCACTCTTGAAGGAGTGAATTTAGAGTGAAATTGGAGTGAATTTTGAGTGAAAATGTTCATTTTCACTCGTTTTGGAGTGACGTCAGGGATCACTCCAAAATCTTCAAGTGATCCCTGCGGTCACTCCAAAATGAGTGAAAATGAACATTTTCACTCAAAATTCACTCCAATTTCACACTTAATTCACTCTTTTTTGTATTCACTCCTTCAAGAGTGAAAATTTTCACTCGATTTTTTTTAGAGAGTATATGTTTTATCAAATCAAATAAAAATCACATTATTCAAACACGACAGTTGGCAACAATTGTAAAAATGACAAGAGAAACATATGGGGAAATATACATGACAACTTTTAACCTATAGAGACACCAGGGTAAAATTTAGGAAAAAAAAAAATCCAGGGTGACTCCATAATATGACACATAAACTCACATGAGTTATGAACTTGGCATGCACTGTATCAGGCGCAACGATACGATGCAATTAATCGCCCAAAGCATAGGACCTCGAATCTTCATTTGCATAAGGTGAACAGATTGTGTACACAAAACCGCCGGGGAATTGTTGCAGGACAATCGTAATATATCGCCTTAGAAGCCATAAAATGATTCAATTTATACAGCAAATTGAAGGATAGACTATTTCCTTACTCGCAATGTAAAAATTTTGAAGGTTTTTTTTATGATAATCGTAAGAGGAATCTTGGTCTCTAAATAAGTGTTCATTGCTCACATATTCGTTATTGCCCCAAAATTAAACTTCGGAAATCTGTTTTTGGTATGTTTATTCTGTATTCGAAATAGGCCTATTTTGTGTGTGTGTGTATCATTTGTCACGCGGTTATGTCGGAAAAAAGCGAAATCACTGTCACTTGTGACCCAGGTAAATTACACAGCGTAAGCAGTACGCAGTCCGATATATCGGTTTTCGAGCTGCGTGAAAACAGTTGAAGCACATTGCAGGATTCGTATCTCGCCCACTTCCCCCCCCCCCCCCCCCCCCCCCGCGGGCCGAAACCGAACTCGCTACATTGCCGTGCGCCATACCTGATACCGCTGATTGGCTGCGTGCGCTGACCAGTAGAGAACTCACGCACAGGAGAATGATCTAGATGTGCATGTCCAGTATTTTCTCATAAATTTGGTTGTGTTAAGGATAGGATAATGAGTCTGGTGTATACAGACTAGCAATATGTTACTCATTAGATATGTGTTAAGTTTCAAGAGATTTTTTTTTTTTTTTTTGGGGGGGGGGGGGGGGGAGGGGGAGAGAAGGGAGATGCGAGGAGGTGAACTTTCAAGATTTCTTGTTTGCCCTTCGCTCCGCACAGAGCTTCGATGACCGTTACGCGTTAAAAAGCTTTGAGTGCACTGATAAAGAGATAGTACACGTATCTAAGTCATGGCACTAGCAACATGAATCTTGATAAGCTGACTGACCACCAAATGAAATTTTAACTACGTGAATCAGAAACCAAACCTCTTTTTTCTAAAATGAATATGAAGCTTATCCTTTTTCTTAGCTAAGTGATATTCTGTTTCCTTCATTTTAACGAATGATTTTAATGCGTTAATATTTGATATGTTATATTTCAATTTACAAATAAATGCAAAATTGTTTACCACTGAGATTACATATTTTACGCATTTGTCAAATGATACACCAATCAACTTATTGAAATAAGTGAAATTGAAATTAGAATCATGCTTTGGCACTAATATTCCTTGTGAAACTTCCAAAATCGGGGTGACCTCAAATTCACAAAATAAATGAATTATTGTCTCTTCAAATTAGTCACAAAAACAACAATTTTGGAAAATCTTTTTAGTCTTATACAAAAATTCGTTTAGGGATATCGGTTTATGATCTTTAATTTTCCTAAATAAACAAACATACTTTAGCATCAGCAGTGCATAGATTGACCGGTACTAAAATCTTGCTATCCCAATATTCATAACGCTTGGTGGGAACTTGTTTTGGAGTTCAGCAAATTGTATGCAAGATTGGGTATTTTCTTTATACTCTTAAACTTAACAATGAAAGCTTTATGGGCATCAACATCTCTTATATTGGGATCTTATAGCCAGTCATTTGGAATATTCTTCATTAAAAAAAAGATAAAGATAAATGTTCTTCTGTATGACTGAGGGATGTCAAAATCAAGGACTAATTTTTACAAGCTAACATTATTACTGGCCAGGAAAGGGCGGATTCCGCAAGTCAGAAATTACAGATACATTTTTATATTTCATAACTCATAGTAAATACATTTCTTGCATTTTGAATGTACAGATCGATTTAACCACAATGACTGACATGCCCCTATTTCTGAGAATTTACATTGAAATTTCTCTAAAGTTGCATACTCCCTGTACATGAACCAAGGACGCAAGGAATCTGCTAACTGCGTATTACGAAAAGAGTTTAAGATTTTTCAGGTGCGTATGATTTCCAAAGAATATTGGAGTCTGTGTGATATTTTTCTAAGGCTGATAAATTCAATTGATTTCCAAACAGATTCAAAGCTATCATCAAGTAAATATTTCATCCATGTCATTAATTAAGCAAGAGCAAAAGCATAATTGCATAAAGGGTTAGTCATCTTGAGACCACATTACGCATAATCACTGTACATAAATTTCCTTTGGACCCTATCCTGGCGACCACTCCAAATAAACCTAAAACACACGCACACACACACACACACACACACACAACTTATTTCACTCATTAAAAAAAAACTTTTGTGGTAAGAAAAGAGATATACAAACTGTGGTAGAACAAGAGATTTAATGACACAAATGTTGACAATTAAAGAGAGGGATGTCATTCTCCAGCAGTTGATAGTCTGGGTAATGATTTTCAATTTTTCCTTATAATTATAATCAAATATCAAGCACAAACTAAGTGAACAATTGATCCCCACAGTTTTAAAAGAATAACTTTTTTTTTCCAAGTGATACTCTGATTAATGAAAAGAAATCTGTGGCAACCTCTTCTAGCTCCACTTTAAAGTGCTTCTGTTTTTGTTAAGATGATTTTACATCAATATTTCCCAAATAAAATATGGTCAAAATATCGAATAAATGGTTGAAGGAATGACCCATCTATAAAGCAAACTGATTTTTAATTGGTATCCCCTTACCTACTTGTTCTGCCTATCTAACAGGGCCATAACCCCAATTTCCAGTAAAAACAAATAAAGTGAAATGGGACATCCATGAAAAATGCCCCTTTGAATATAAATGCGCTTAGTTAAAAAAAATAATGAAATACGTCTGACGTGATGAATGCAATTTTGTTTATCCCATTAATCAATTTATCACACACACAAAGAAAAACGTTGTATGGTTGTTGTTGTTTTTTAGATCTTGGAAGAGGTTCATCTGATTGGTAATTCTCTAATTAAGGCGAAATTTAGTTTGTACACAACCAAAGAAAACTATTTATCTTGCGTGAGCTTTCGCCTACTGTCTGTAGGCTTCATCAGACTGGCGTTGACTCGCCGCAGATGGGGTGTAGGCAGTCTTACAGTCCGGATAGAGGGCAGTGAATCATTATTCATTGAAATACTACAAAAACGTAAAAGGAATTTGTTTCAGGAATAATTTATAGACCGCCTGGTAATTCTGCAGATAATTTTTGGATAAATTGGAATTATGTTTAGATAACAATATAATAAATATGTTTTTGTTGGCATCCTCAATTCTTATGCTCTTCATTCCCACATCTCCAGCATCTCTGCTGGAAACATGGGTGAAAACAAGGGAATGTAGCGGTAACTATAATCAAGTAAGGAAGGGGGTATTTTTAATGATAAAATGATTAGTATTGAAGATAAATATAGTTATAATGAAAATTTGTCTTTGAAAAAAAAATGTTTCAGACTAGAACATAAAATCATAATGGATATGAGTAGGAAAATTTTTTTCAGTAGAATAATTGTACAATAAAGGACTAAATTATTCAGACATTTTGAGTATTCAGAAGATATATGAAGTGCTTCCAATTGGTTGGAAAAGGAATGCAGAGAACAGAGAAGTAGAGAATGATATAAGTGTTGCTGAAATGATTTTAGTAAGAAATGGAAGGAAAATTCCTTTGGAAAAGATTACCTCAACTGAAAACAGATATTAATGTTGCATTGGTGAAGAAAATAAGTGAAAATTCGATGGTGAAAGATAAAATGATATGATGATATGATGCACAATTGTGTATATTTAGTACGGTGTCGCCTTTTTATTTCTTCAAAGCCCTGTACACACTCTTATTTCAACTCTATTAACTTTAGAAAGGAATTGCTACTCATTCGAAAGTTGAACTTAATAACAGACGGAATGTTTTAGTAAGGCATGTTCAATTTCAGTTTAATCCTCGATAATTCTATCATTGTTGTCGCTCCAGTAGTCTACATCCTGTTTTTTTCCACATTCATCGCGCAGCTAGCACAGCTTAGTAAAGATTTAGCGCTTGAATAAACCCTGTACTTCAGAGCCTCTTTTCTCTCAGTTTACTCTTCTGGAATGTGTGCTTTCCTTCCAATATATAGATAGGTTAGAAGGGTTCGTTTGACTTGAATTATAAATCTGTTATATCAATCAATACAAAGCGTAAAATCTGTTATTTCAAAATCTGCTCTCAGTTAAAAATTTATGTCCGACGACTTTCTGTTGTTGTTGTTGTTGTTGTTGTTGTTGTTGGTTTGTTTTATGCAGGGTCACATTTTATTCTCGATAGCGTTTGTTATGCAAATTTGCAGAATTATTCTTGATCATCCACACTAAAACTTCAATAAGTCTCTGAGCCTTATGTAATACTTTAAATGCACTAGGTATATTGACATCCGTTAGTTGGTCAATGGACCCCCGGCACACACTCTTCTTTAAAGAGTATAAGTTAGGGGCTTAAAGAGGAGAAATAAAAAGAAAATGTTGAAATACGGAGGCTTCTAATGTTTTGATTGAGGGGTAATTCGCACATCTCTGTCAAATAATCCTGAAATTTCTATATACAACTTGCTTACTCGAAAACAGCCTATTCCAAAAAAGAAAGATAAAAAAGGCACCTCTAAAGCTAGAAATGCATTGAATGCTTTTACATTTTAATCATTATCATAACATTCAATTATGCTAAACAAAACGCACACACAAACAAATTAGAGTCAGTTCGCTTACAATTATTATGTGGTTTAATTTGAAAACATACCATATCATGATAAAACTTAGTTGTGAAGGAAAACAAACAGAAAGTAAACTAGTACAAGAAAGCATGTACTGCTTTATTGTAGTGAAATTATGTTTACAAGGAAGGAATTGTAACGTTTGATTGGACACGACGTTTCCAAATATTGAATGACAAATTGAATACCGCTTATATGTTTAGAGGCTACAGACTTTGATTCTATTTTGTTGGTAGTCATGGAATTATAGGCTTCTACAGAACTTTAAGTGACAAACAAATTAACTTTACGAGCTGACCAATCACATGAATCTACGACAATTTTTTTTTATTGCGGGGGTGGGGTTGATCCATTTTTCTTTATTCTCTCTGTGGATTATTCATGGGACGCCATCCGAGCAACAAGTCACCAGTGAGCATGAAAGTAGAATATATAAGATGTTGTGAATCACCAGTCGGGTGAGGGGTTCTGATACATTGGACTGTCCCATTGCCGATTGAGATCAGTGCTGAATTTCCACATAGCTGGGAAGAGGCGGAAACCATATACAATTGGCCGCTGTAGTACACCAAACCATAAAGCGATACGAATTCCAGAGAATGGAAAATCTGAGGGGATTTGGTTCCGTCAGTTTGCGCGCGCATTATTGTCAATGTTTTAGACCATCTTGTTGAATAAAACCAGTACATCTGACGCCCTATACATAAATAGGAGAGAAAAGATATAAATATATATATATATATATATATATATGACAAAACCTTGTTATACTAGAAGAAATAAAAACGTTTTATCTGATTCAGAGGTAAAAGGCTTCGTAAAGTACAAATTTATTTGCTTCATTATAATCGAAGTAAAAAGTCAGCAGTGATCTTTCACCACTCCCATTTTGATTAATTAAATCAGCACTTCTGCACAATAAAAGAGCAAAAAACAAAAAACGAACAAATGAAGAGAAAACTTGCGATAACGATACCGATAACCAGTCGATTTCTTATGTGTTACATCATGCTATTTAGCCTTCTGGTACATAATGGATTACAACGATCTACTTCTCACGGCAAAAAAAAAAAAAAAAAAAATGGGAAAAGACTAAAACAAGGGACAAACATAAGATTTTCATTCCTTTAATAGTGCGAAAGGCCGTCAACACCACTATCAACACAACGTACCTGGAATATCTAGTTCCAGTGCGAGTCGCGCAGTGATTTCCCTGTGATTGGTTCCAATATCACCCAGTATCTGTTTACTGTTCTTCATATCCATATCCGCGGTGTAGATTCCTGACACCATAGCGGTCATGGCCAAGTTCACGGAGTATATCTTCCTACAAAGAAAGACAGTGGTGATAGGTTTATGCAGAGGTCCCACACCAGTAATACTGCCAATGAGCTTTGTCAACCCAATCCCAGAAATATAGAAGGCTAATCGATTTGGGATACTGCATGAAATGTTTAAAAAAAAAAATCATTTCTAGAGTATGGTTTCATATGTGTGGATGACAAAATCGATACATAGTGATGGGGAACTTAAATTAACTTTCAGGCTGTAACATGGTAAAGGGGCAATGGAGGTTCCCTGTAAATTTTGAAAAAACAAACCTCAGAACATAAAGTTTACAACAAAAAGAAGCTTCGCAAATGATGAACAAATTGCCCTTCATCAACGTTTTGAATAAGCATTGACCAGGATTCGAACCTACGACCTCCTGATCCTGACAGGCGTCATCTCCACTACACCACAGAGTTTCCGCCCGTGAACAAGTGTTGGTTCTAACCCTTATAGGATGTAGCGGGTACTGCGTAATTATTCAAATTCAAGAATTTTATATTTCCGTCGATGTAGGGCAATTTGCTAATCATTTGCTATGAAAATATCTCGACGGAAGAATCTCAAGAATTTGAAAGAAAAAGAAGATTTTATGGAATCAATTCATTTCTAACTGCAAGAAGAAAAAATAGATATTGACATTTTATTTCATTTCATTTCATTTATTTTGCCACATTTTTCAATTCAATTCAATCATAGTTTATTTCCAATCAACGAAAATCAAAAACATAGTACAATGTATACATGTCATTAACTGATATTGTTCAAACGCTTGCAAAAGATTCATGTAATATACGAGACAAATTATAGAACAACATATATGTACAATTATAAAGAGGAACACTGTACAAATACTACGTGGGCGAGCGGAAAATAAATTCGATCATGGAAAATAGTGATCCACTAAAAAGCAAAGCTTGTCGGACGTGGATCGCTAGATAAATAATGAGTGAATGATATACTATTCTATAACAATATACATGTAGTTATTTTGAGATACATTTTGAGTGCTTAAAGGTCTAATTTCACGTTTACATACATCAAAATGAACAGGACTTGTTTTAATAAATGCAAAGCTTCAAAACCAGCCGACTGTTTCTGAATTAGTCTGATAATAAATTGCTCAATTGCTGACAACAGCATTTCCGGGTGGTGGTCACACATGTCTATCTGTCTATCGCAAGAAAAGCGGCTGGGCACAAATCATTCCACATTAGAAATGTTAGAGTAGTTATTTCGCAGCCACGCATTTACACTAATTGTACGGAGTGAAATATACTTGCGATACGAATAAGATTAAGACTTAGTGATAAAAAAAAACCTCGCTCCAGCCTTTATTTTTATGCAGTTGTAAAAAATTGTTTCATTCTCATTGTAAGATCAAATGTATTTTCTTTCTGATGTTATTTATGATATCGGGACATCTACTTTGACTACAATTTTTTTTCTTATTATATTGTCAAAAGTTTATATCCCTTTTCCAAATAAATTCCTGTTTTTTATGCATTCCAAACAATCGATAAATAATTAGAGGGAAAAAGAAATACTTAAAAAAAAACCCCTAATATCACTCAGGTCTTACCCGCTAAGCCTTCCACACTTAAAAATTCTAACCAAAAGCTTAAGCACTTTCACTGAGAGTAACCTTCGTTAGCTTGAGGAAGTGGTAATTGCTAGACTTGAAAAAAAAAAACCCCAAAATTATCTTTCTAAGTAAGATTCCAACAACAGGTGAAAGAATGTTCCCAAACGGGGACTCAATTACCCAAAGTAATGCTAAGAGGAAATGTTCAGCCTTCAAAATCCCTCACGAGGGGAAACAGATATAACACAAAAAAGTACTGTATTTTTTAAAAAAAATGATAGAGACATTTTTAAGAATTATTCCTGCCTAGCTGCCCTGCTCTTGTTTATTAGCCTGTGAGGACTCCTTTCGTTGAAAGTGGAAGATAATGAAGAAGAAGAAAAGAAAAGGTACCGGGTGATTTTCAAACATTTCTGATGTTGACTTTGTCTGAATATATAAGTAATTTACCTTTCATAAGGATGGATTTCAAAGACTCGAACGGGAGTACTACGAAAGGTCTCAGTTTCAACTTTCGCGGAAACTTCGTCCCTGATCCTTCTTCTTTTAATGGTACCTATTGTTGTCCAGTAGAGGAAACCTCCGAATTCATCTATTTCCATATCATACACTGCTGTAAGAATATATAATGTGAAAATGTTGTGAAAATGGAATAACAGTAACAGAATAACAGTCTCGGAATAACAGTTAACAACAAGCTTTCATGGAAATTCCATATTGACGGTATTTGCAAAACTTTGTGACTAAACATTTAAATGATAACTGGCTTAAATTTTGTCTTCCTTCATCGTCCCTGCTTATATCATATATCATTCCTAATATTACCCTATCAAAAATATGGTATTTTCCAGTGGGGAAATACATGTCAAACACTCTTAGATTAATAACTTTTATCACAAAAGAAGTTACTAGGTATCATATGTAGTACTGCATTTTTGTCTCATACTGACCCGTTATTTTTTGAACACAAAATGTTGATAATCAAAGAGTTGTATTTGTTTGATATAGGACAATTTATATATATTTATGTTAAAAAATTCAAATGTATTTGAAGTAATCTATCCATTTACCATTATCTAACAAGGCGATCGAATGAATTCCATACGCAATTTTGAGAACTTTGCTGGCCCAGAACATCTTCATTTAAGATGCGCCAAAGTACTGGAACTCAATTCATAACAATATAATACCAGCTAAAACTTCGAATTCGTTTAAGAATAAATTGAAAATATTTATATTGAAATCACATAATATAGGGGCCTACAACGGAATTAGGTATGTTTCATCATCTCGATCCAGTCATCATGTATGTATCTGCTTTAAAAGGAAAGGTGTGCAACAGGATACTGGTAATTTGTCTGTAAAAATAGATTCAGATTCTGTAATGTTTTATGATTCTATTCATTTTCTTGGCGTTACATCGACTAGCACCTTAAGTCGAAAGGAACATATCAATTCTGTTTGCCAAAAAGTGTCTCGTTTCGTCGGAATTTTAAGCCGGTTGAAGTATGAGTTGCCAAAGCCTATATTATTCATTTTATATAATTCTTATAATCTATCACATTTGACATATTATAACTCTATCTGGGGGAACACACATACTCTTCCCATTTGCAAAATTTGATAGTTTTGCAAAAGAAGGCAATACGTATCTGCACTGGCTCTGCATATCAAGCACCCACATCTGAATGATTCAAATCATTAAAAACTTTGAATTTAATAGATATAAACGAGATGAATATCGCTTCGTTGATACAACATTATCATTCAAAAACTCTTCCTCCGCATTTTATGAAATTGTTTGTAATCAATGCTAATGTTCACACTTATTATACTAGATCATGTTATCAGTTTTATCGATAGTCTTTTTAAAATGATAAGTCTAAATATTCACTACGGTATACTGGACCTGTATTGTGGAATGATTTGAACGTGAACCATGTTTCTAATCTACAATTTAATAATATTAAAAAAAACAGTATAAAAAGATTGTTCTGAGTTCATACTCAAGTTTTGTGTGAAAGTACTGATTTTAGATTTTGTGTGATATACATGTATTTTGACTATGCCAATTTGTTTGCTTGTTTGGTTCTGTTTTGTTTGTTTGGTTGTTTTTTCAGCTCAAATCTGTTTCTTTACACTGTTTAATAGGTATGTACATTCTTACAAGAAATTTAAAGGCTTTCTCATGTACATTCCATTTTTCATTTTTTTTTCATTCATTTTTTTTTCATTACAGTTATGTACAAAAGTGTATTCTGTGCTGATTTGTATGTTATGTGTTTTTATCCTTGTGGAATGATGGAAATAAATGAAATGAAACGAAATGAAATCATCGCTTTCTTTAAACATATGTATATATATATATATATATATATATATATTCAATAAGAGAAAAATATTCTGTTAAACTCATGTCCTCCTTAGATGTTCCTGTTATTGTATCGTATGTATCATTGTGTCTATTTTTTCCCATTTATGTCCGCTCTTCTGCATTCTTACCGATATATATACACAATCATTTGCAATATATTCAGTCCAGGTTGCATTGTAACATTACTCTTACATCACGGAATCCAGTTTGCTCGTGGCTACGATTGCAGATATTTTAGTTTCATTTTTGCTGTGGTTTTATTTTTTTCGTTGTGTTGACATTTGTGACTTTGATTTTGTTTTATATCTGTGTGAGGTTTCATTAATTCATTGTTCGTTCTCTTATGCATTTCTGAGGGTCACAGATCGTACAAGCTTTTTTTTTTTTAGTGGGACCCTCCATTTCCGCGCCCATTCTCATTTAATTTTTACTATGCATGAGCATACATTCAAAAACAATTACGTTTTCTTCGTTTTGTTACTCATTATCACTATTATTGAAGAATATGTTCTGCTTATACAGTCTGACAGTGTACATAATATTCTCTTTGCATTTGATGGAAATAAAAACAAGGAAAAGTAGAAATTACGCGGTGCGTAACATATGTCCCCGCCGGAAGTAGCATTTTGTAACAAAATGTGCAATATAGGTAAAAAATCAAGGTCAAAGGTCAAAGAAGTCAAAGGTCAAAATTCTGTGTAGAAGTTTTGAAGCCCTCACCTAGTGCCATCACATAAAGCAAATGGAATCGAAATTGGGTTAGAAATGGCGAAGGAGTAGCATTTTGTAGCCAATGTACAATATAGGTCAAAAATCAAGGTCAAAGGTCAAAGAAGACAAAGGTCAAAATTCTGTGTAGAAGTTTTGAAGCCCTCACCTAGTGCTATCACATAAAGCAAACGGAATCGAAATCGGGTTAGAAATGGCGAAGGAGTAGCATTCTGTAGCAAAATGCACAATATAGGTCAAAAATCAAGGTCAAAGGTCAAAGAAGTCAAAGGTTAAAATTCTGTGTAGAAGTTTTGAAGCCCTCAACTAGTGCCATCATATAAAGTGAACGGAATCGAAATCGGGTTAAAAATGGCGAAGGAGTAGCATTTCGTAGCAAAATGTACAATATAGGTCAAAAATCAAGGTCAAAGGTCAAAAAAGTCAAAGGTCAAAATTCTGTGTAGAAGTTTTGAAGCCCTCACCTAGTGCCATCACATAAAGCAAACGGAATCGAAATCGGGTTAGAAATGGCGAAGGAGTAGCATTTTGTAGCAAAATGTACAATATAGGTCAAAAAATCAAGGTCAAAGGTCAAAGAAGTCAAAGGTCAAAATTCTGTGTAGAAGTTTTGAAGCCCTCACCTAGTGCCATCACATAAAGCAAACGGAATCGAAATCGGGTTAGAAATGGCGAAGGAGTAGCATTTTGTAGCAAAATGTACAATATAGGTCAAAGGTCAAGGTCAAAGGTCACGACTGAAATTCTGTGTAGAAGTTTCAAAGCTCCCATGTAGTGCTATCATATAAAGCAAACAGAATCAAAATTGGCTCATAAATGACAGAGAAGTAGCAAATTGAAGATTTTGATCACACACGGACGCACACACGGACACACGGACGGACGGACACACGGACACACACACGTACGGAGCCCGTTTCATAGTCCCCTGCTCGAACTCGTTCGGCGGGGACAATAAATTTGAACTGTGAACTGTGAAACTCTGACAGGATACAAGCCTACGACCTCCTGATTAAAGGACAGGCGTCTTATCAACTAGATCACCGAGGTTTAGTTCTGCTGATTGTTTGTTTGTTTGTGTGCGTGTGAGTGTGTGTGTGTGTGTGTGTGTGTGTGTGTGTAATGTTATGTGTGTATCCCCTGCATCCCCATGAAGTATAGGAAGAACCATGAGAAAATATGATTTATGTGGCTCGCTGTTTTTGACGAGCTTGTGCTAGGTTATATCACGACATAAAAACGTACCACTATACTTTCCTTTCTTGAATTTGTATTTTCTTTGTAAGATTTCTGTACATAAAAAAAAGTTGTAAAACTAATAACGTGAGATGAAAGTATTTACACAGAACATTGAATTTTGTATAATGAATCAATATCGGCGAAGTAGTTTCATTATTACATGTCCCAACACCTTCACAATGTAGACAGTTGTTGAAGTAAACACATTGGTTCTCACTGATAGTAAACGCCAATAGCTTTCCTTCACAATATCAGTTAATAATGATGATGATGATGAGGATGATAATAATAATATAGTAATAATAATAATAATAATGATAATGATAAGTGCATTTATATGGCGGTTTTATACTGGTGTTTCTAAGCGCACAGTTCGACTACGTTTATCCACGATTGCTCAAGTATTGTTTAAGGCTAAAAATCTATTATATTTCTGCTCCATTCCCCCCCCCCCCCCCCCCCAATGCAGACAGGGCAAAGATTGATATCATTATTGAAGACGTGTTGGCTTCCACTTTATATGTGGATTATAAACCTATATTCTATTCATTTTCAATAACTATTTCACATACAATTTGCCCTGCCGTACGTCCCTAAAATAACAACAACGATAATAATTATAAAGTCTTATTTATCCAGGGTATATAGCCGCTTCAGTGTTACCACTTCTCTACCAGAGGGCCCTGCCATTATTATTACCCAAGCGTTGCCTGGTACTCTTTTGTGCACCTGGGTCGAGAGGTACACATATGTAAAAACATCTTGTTCGAGGATGTAAGCACTGGACGGGATTTGGGGGTCGAGAGTCTTGAGTGCTCTTCGTTATTCCGAAGGTTCGTTAATCCGAAACACACAAATTCCCTATACCTAGAGGTTCGTTAATCCTAAAATGAAATTCGGAATAACGAACCTTCGGAATAACGAATCTTCGCACTAAAGAGCCTTCGGAATAACGAACCTTCAGAATAACGAGGTGTAACCGAGAGTCTTATCCACTATGCCACAGCGCCACCCCCCCCCCCCCCTACGTGATGATTGAAAAGATTTTACTCTTATTATGATACTATTACAAACATTATGGTAATATTCAAAATGATACCGCCGACTTAGAAAGACACCTACTTGTCTCTTTTCTTTACTATAATAACCACATAACAATTCAATTAAATATCTCGAGCAAGACTGAGATTTCTGTGAAGAGAAATTCAAGATATACTCAATGGCGATTACGGAATACAAGTTCCGTTTTCGTAATCCAGAAGTATAAAGTGGCTGTTATTAACATGCACGGTCTGTGGTTATGGTGGTTGTAACTGTTTTCATGCAGTGGTCAGCGAGTTATCACTCTACCAATTAAGTTTAACATATCAATTGCAAAGACTTGTAACCGGGGGGCCAAAAGCTAAAAACAGAGGTCGAGTTGCACTCTCTCTACAAACTAAGTAGACCATGCTTATTTGCAAGTTTTTATTGTAACAAACAACATTCCACTGGTCTACCTCAAAAAATTTGTTGCGAAAGCCTCCAAATCCAAGATGGCGTCCAAGATGGCTGCCATATTTACTGAATTTGTTATTTGAAAGATAGAATTTGATTGAAAGATCAGATTTCAACAAATGTGATGTCATATGAAAGAGAATAAAATTTTCTACAAGTTGATACCATTTTTGTGGGTTATTGTGATAAGTGGACTGATATTTTAAGGAAAAAACACTCATTTTTTGATATTTTTCTGAAAAAAGGAAAATCATGAAAATGCTTGATTCAGCATAAATCAGAGAAAGACTGAAGGATTATCTTGAAACGTTTCAAGAATTTTGTTTGACATATAATTAATATTTGGAGAAAATTAGGGGTCAGTACCGTTTTTGGTTCAGGAGTTATAACGTCTCAAACTTGAAAACTCACTATGTAAAAATGGCCACTTTAGTTGTGACAATACCTTGTTGGTCGTAAAAAGAGCCTGCGCGCGCCAAGACTACTACACGCACCACTGACACTGGCGCTTGTAGCAGTGCCAGTGGTGCGTGTAGTAGTCTTGGCAAACGCAGACATTTTCTTTGACAAACAAGGGTTTGTGCCTGCAAACTAACTTTTCATACCAAGTGGTAGATCAGGTGACGCTGATTGCTATTATTTCAAAGTAGATTGTTCTGAAGCAGATGAGATGAAGCAAAAATATCTTTCAAATAGAGGTAGAAGCTTGAAACAACCTCGCTATAGAAAGTTCAAAACAAAATCTGGATCAATCACTCAAAAAATTCAAGATTGCAGGCTATCAAAGCTGACATAGTGTATTGAGCCAAAGTAAATGTATTATTTCGTTTTTGATACAATTTTGTCTGTTGTGCTATCTTAAACCGTCTTAGGTTTTTATGGACACATTTTTAGAACCAGTGATATTCTACTCTCCGAAAAAGAAAAAAAAAACACCCAAATCGAGTGGAAGTTTTTGCTTTTGATGTGAGGAGTGAATAACAAGAAAACGGTGAATTTAGAGTGAAATTGGAGTGACTTTTGAGTGAAAATGTTCATTTTCACTCATTTTAGAGTGACCTTAATAGGCAGGGCTCCACACTAACTTTTATTTTTGGTGGCCCAAAGGCAAATATCAGATCTTTTTTGGTGGCCCGATCAGGCCACCTATGTTCTTCATTTGACATTTTGGTGGCCCGACGTGCGTTTTTGGTGGCCCCGGGCCACCGGACCACCGTTAGTGTCGAGCCCTGCCTTAGGGATCACTTGTCACTCTTCGAGTGATCCCCGAGGTCACTCTAAAATGAATGAAAATGAACATTTTTCACTCTCGAGTGATCCTGATATCTAATATGGGAAAGCATCTACCAATGGCATAAGCTCAGATCAATAATTGTGACACTATAACCCACATGAAATCAGCCTAAAAACAATATAAGAAAAATCTGGTAACAGAAAATACAGTTTCAGCATGCTTATTTGTAAATGTGAATACTATACAGCACGAACAATCAATTTGGACAATTTTATTCGAACAATATACTGAAAAGTAATTTCGCACAGCACATTTCGCACAACAAAGTTGAGATATTGCCGCCATGTCGGATTTTTTTTTTTTTTTTTTTTTTTTGGGGGGGGGGGGGTTCGGATCAGAAGGGCTTTCAAGGACATCTACAGATCAGACATTATTACATATATACCATCATCATTCAGGCGTTTCTACAACAGCAGAGTAACATACAAGTAAAAAAACATATCTTTGATACAGAAGCATTTCTTTTTTATCAAAGATTGGGCCTTACCCTAACACTGGAATGAGCTCCACCCCCCCCCCCCAAAAAAAAAAGACCCTCAATATGGTTTACACTAGCACAATATCGTTCGGATGTGTAGGAACATGTAATAGACAGCAATATAAGAAGATTTAAAAGATATATCAAATCATAAGTTATAAGTTGAGATTTAACTTTGACGCAACACACTAAAGGTATTCTACCATTGGGAGAGATATCACATTCGATTTATATGTGCAGGTTAGTTGTATTACAAAACATTCTACCGTGTAAAAAAATTATAATAAAGCCTAAAACATACGGAGATATCACCATTGCTTTTCAAGAAACCATAGCCATAACTGTTGACAATTTAGTATATAAAAAACATTCTTATCAGATCTATTTAGTATAGCTAACAATATTTAGCATTAATTATACTGATTTCAGTTTGTACATTAGTTGTTCTATCCCTAACTCACAGTTTAGAACTAGTTTGAGGAATTAAGTAAAGCTGGGTTTTTGTTTTACGTGCACTAATGGTAAATAATGCCTTGAACGACAACCTCGATTAATTACCGCCATCTTGAATTTTGTGTGGATACTATTTTTATCGCTAAATATTACACACTGGCAAAATTTGTGCCAAATTCCAAGCTCCTATCTCTTTTTGGAAAATACTTTCTGTTCAATTTTATCTGCCTCAGAACAATCTACTATGATGAAATGCTACAGTAATAGCGATCAGCGTCACCTACCACTTGGCATGAAAAGTTAGTTTGCAGGTACTTGCAAGTCACTAGACCGTTACAGTATTACATGTGACCATGTAAACACATTGTATGCAAAATTTATAATGCATAGATGTAATTTTTTCAAGTTTTAGACGTTAACTTGTCAATAGTGCATGATATTGCCTGTAATTCCAGAAATATGAATTATGTCTCAATCTCAGTAAATCTCAATCTCAATCGCAGGTTTCAAAATAATTCTTCAGTTCTTTTTTGATAAATACTAAATCATGCATTTTCACATTTCTTCCTTTTTTCAAAACAATATAAAAATATGGATTCCCCCCCCCCCCCCCCCAATTTATCACAATACACAGCTAAAGTGGTATCAAGTTTTAGGAAGTTTTACTCTCCTTCATATGACATCAAATGTGTTGCAATCCAATGTCTCTATCAAATTTTATGTTTGAAATGTTAACTTCAATAAAAATGGCGGCCCTATTGGACCGCATTTGTACTTTGGAGGTTTTTGCAACAAATCTATTGAGGTGTACTTACGGAACATTGCTTAGTATGCTTAATATATATTATGTATGGTCTTCTTTATAGAGAGAGTGGAACTCGAAAAGTAAGCACGATCTTGGATTTGACCCTCTGTGACGTCTTTGGGAACAGATGCGTGTAAATGCATATTATGTAAAATGGGATTTCAAGTTTGAGACATTATAACTCCTGAACCAAATACAATACTGACCTCTAATTTTCTCCAAATATTGATTATATGGGAAAGATGTTAATTTCTGCATGGTTTTCATAAACATTTTTAATTTAATTTTTTTTTTACTTTTTAGAGAAATATTCATGGTGCATTCTAAAAAAAGAAAATGTCTCCGTAAAAACCTAAGATGGTTTGAAATAGCATTAAAATGTTCTGAATATATAAAAACCATATAAATAGACAGCAAAACAGACAAAATTGTACCAAAATCGAAATGATACATTTACTTTGGCTCAACGCTTGGGGGGTATTCTTTCTGGCCTTTGAAATATTGGATATCATACATGGACTTACATCGTTAATTCTGGGGCACTGTCTTGGCACTTTCGCATCGGAACGTTGGACGTTAAGTTCATATCATCTTAATTGGTATCTTAGTTCTACATTTCAAAACGCCTGTTCTGGACTTTCACTATGCTTAAGTCCCGGAGTAAGATCACGAAGAAGGTGATGGAGAAGGAGCCGCCAGCGCCGCCCTCGTCGACGCGTCGTCGTGGTCGAAAGACAACCAAGAGTAGGAATGAGGACCCGGCAGCTGTTCAAGGCGGATCGCCTGCAGCATCCGGTGAGTATGGTGGGTCTGCGTGTGTGCATGGTGACGCCTCTTGGCCCACCGTGGTCGATGCAATGGTGCGTGAGCACCACGATGCAATCAAATCAGTAGATCCTAGCCCGATTGGTCAGTTAATTGACCCACCTGACAATCTTGATGCGCTACCCCCAGCCTTGTCGTGCGTAGGGGATGAGCTGGGAAGCGTCGTCCCCGTGTCGGTTAAAGAGAAAATATGGAAGGGGGAGTTTATTGATTTGGGCATCATCCTCAAATCGGACGTAGGTTCCCTGAGTGAGGAGACGTCTTTCAGCCTCGTGCAGGCTGGAGGATCTCTGCAAGTCAGGGGCGCGAGTCGCACCCCGCAAATTGCGAATATCGATATGTGGACGTTGGCCTTTCTGACATACGCTTCGGTGTACGTGGAAAAGCATGGAGGTCGAGCACGCGAGTTGTTTGATCTGATTTGATTGCATCGTGGTGCTCACGCACCATTGCATCGACCACGGTGGGCCAAGAGGCGTCACCATGCACACACGCAGACCCACCATACTCACCGGATGCTGCAGGCGATCCGCCTTGAACAGCTGCCGGGTCCTCATTCCTACTCTTGGTTGTCTTTCGACCACGACGACGCGTCGACGAGGGCGGCGCTGGCGGCTCCTTCTCCATCACCTTCTTCGTGATCTTACTCCGGGACTTTGGCATAGTGAAAGTCCAGAACAGGCGTTTTGAAATGTAGAACTAAGATACCAATTAAGATGATATGAACTTAACGTCCAACGTTCCGATGCGAAAGTGCCAAGACAGTGCCCCAGAATTAACGATGTAAGTCCATGTATGATATCCAATATTTCAGAGGCCAGAAAGAATACCCCCCAAGCGTTCCAAGGGAGGGAAAGTACATGGCACGAAGATGAAAGAAAACGACAAATTTTCAAAGTTCACTGTATAAGACCATGCACGAAATCCAATTGTAGGTGCCCCCTAAATTACTCCCTACTTCCACGACAAACCACCATCGAATGACGCTACCTAAGCGATTTCTTCACCGCGTGCGCTTACCCCCGCTAACGAGAGGGGCAGCAAGGGCAGGGGTCACTTGTTGCGTAATCCCCCCTGCCCTATATCTGCCCGGCAACATCGCTACTGTGTCCCTCAAGAGTAAATTGTTTTAACTTCCTTGCAGTCCGTTAAAACGCATTAAATATGTAAACATTTAGAGTATTAAGTTTTTGTGTTTTCTTTTGTTGACGCTCACCTCTGCTTTCTTCTGTGAAGAGAGTTAAATTTCTGTTCCATAACACTAAGCGCCATAGTTTTCGCGGAAGGCTGTGAAAGATCTTACGTCCCTCACAAGTTGAAAAGTACAGTGTGTCGTAGGTAGCGTCGTATGCAAGCGCATCTGTCCGCAGTTTTTCCGGAAGAACATAAGAGGAAAAGGACGGGGCTCATCCAGGTATGTCATCTCTATCGTGTCTCTTTCTTTACTCTGATATATCATCACTGGACGAGACTCTAGTTTGGACACAAATAGGAGATGTGAGTATTCGTGAATGATATACACACGTATGTATTACATTATAATATTATACATATTATGTGTGCATATATGCACGTACATACCGTTTCATTTGAAATTCCATCTGAAAGTAAGTTGAGAAGATTATAATTTGATACTACTGTTATAAAGATCCACATTTTTTTTTTATCAATCTTGCTTGATGGTTGAATGTGAATGGTATGATTTCACTTTATATAGCCAGTATTATAAAACTCTAAGACTTCTAGTTTCTGTATTCCCTCGTTGTTGTTGCTGTTGTTGTCTACACCGTCGATTAGAGTTTGCAAGCTCTTCCAGCTCTATGCTTAGGAATATCACTGTACATCGTACACACGATTGAGAAATAAAAAGTGTCACCAAATCGCTTCACGTAATGCTGCGTTTTCGCCATCTTCCCAGCGCCCACGGCACTCACGTTTCAGGCCACCGTGGACAAAAACGGGATGGACGTGAGACAACGCGGTGAGACGGGACCTACGGAGACATGACAGGCCGTAATTGCCGTGGATGCCGTGTCAGATTTTTAAGCTGTTGAAAAAATTGCCACGGCAGTCTCATCAGTGCTAATCAAAAAAGCTTTGTAAGCCGTAATAAACGGGGTGAACGCAACAAAACACAGCAGCATGTAACAGGCCGTAACAAAACTTGGAGGCGGTCCGTAGTGGGACGCGACGGAAAATATCGTGTATTCTAGCCTGACCAGACGCCGTGAAAACGGTGTCTGATAGCTGCATGTTCACCAGAGTGAAGACAAGACTAGAATACCGAGGGGGGAAGCACGGCGCACTATACGATTCGGGAAAAAGGGGGTTGCCGTGGCCAACGGGAACATGGTGTAAACGCAGCATAATGATTGTATACTCATCATCTATTAAGTGTGAATTGGAAATAAGATATCAAAATGTTTAGAGTTTAAAACCAAGACAGTAGGCCTATATTCGAATTATTTTGGACTTCCCTCCGGACATTTTTATCTCTGTCCACAACTGAAAAAAAAGAAAGGTCAGGAGGCCAAACCAGTTAAACCTTTTTCTTCCCAATCTCATTTTTTTCCTCTCATCTCTCTTTTTCGAAACTTTGGAAGTGAGGTATGACTCGTAAACTGAGGAGATAATACAGGCAGAAATATAAGGCAAACCAACACAAGATATAGAGTTTCTTACCCGGAGTATGACACGTAATAATTTTGCCCTGATTGGACAGGCCTTGGTTTGCCACGCCCATCACTCGAGGTTTTCCAGATTGGAAGGTGAACGGACAGGAACACCTAGCGGTGGCTACCACCAGAACGGCGTGCCAAGTCACCACCCCTGTGAAAACACGGAAGATTCTCAGTGATGCATGTCACGTAACTACACACCAGCATATCTACAACAAGCGAAACTCTCTTGCATAATTCATGGGAGGAGGGGGATTTTCCACATTATCTGCATCCACCTATATCAATTTTAAATTAATTCAATCTACTCAACTTTTTGATGAAATCATTCGTTAATGCAACAGGAAACGACAACGCACGTGGTGACAAAAGTAGGGAAGTGGGAGAAACAAGAAGTAATGATTGACATGATATTTACCCTACAAGCCCAGCTTACAGTGTATATTTGGCGTCTATCAAATTGAAATATAGTTATTCGGTTAATTGTATATTGAAATCCTAAATTGAGGTCCTATCACCTGGGGGGTATTTCATAAAGCTGTTCGTAAAGTTACGTAAAGTGACCTATCAAATCTGAACATACATATTTTACCTCACAATATATGATTTCCATATATATAATTGTAATACCAAAATTAAATAATCACTGTCAACGCCTAACCTACCAACACCTAATCTTAATTGCCTAAAATCTAAACTAACTACCATTATCACTTACATAATTGACAACAATTTACACAAAATTGGATTACCTTCAACTTACAATCACTGAACATAACAAAATAACAGAACTATATCCTATACATCTCCTTCATTGCCATAAATGGAGTAAATAAACAAACGGCGTTGTGATCACATAATAAACAAAATCATGGCACACTAATGTATAATATAATACCCACAAACCTGATTTTTAATTAACCAGCCAAACTGAAGACTCTAGCTGAAGGGCTTGCACTTGCAATATCAGCAAATGATTAAAATTGAGTGACACTGTGCTAGTCATGTACACGTTGTATGTTGTAATGGGCAGACAACAAATCAATTGACTAAAGTTGAATACACAGACCATTCACAGTGAAAGGCAAAATACATGTAATCATTTCACATACAAACCTGTGATTCAATTTAATATACATGTACATGTAAACCATAAAGTTGAGGTGTGCAGTAAGGCATGTGCATGCAAAAATGTAGGAATACAATATAACCACAAAATAACACTTTCACACAACAGTGTTGGTATCCTACCCAAAACTGACCCCTTTTTTGTGTGTAAAATCCAGCCGTGTACATATAATAAGCATTATGATTTAAGATGTGTGCGTACGACAAGAGTCTACTATCAAATATCGACACAAATGATACAAATTGCTAAAGTGTGCCCCTACCCAGACCAAAAAAAATAAAATATAAAACAGGTACTCTGCGCCATAAGAAGGGTGAATAAAAGGGCAAGTACAGGCATATTAACAGGAATGCCATGACGATAAACATGTAGTAAAAATATAACAATGCAGGCAGGGAATCTCCCCCAAATCAAAGTATGATACTAAATGTGTAAGAAGTACACATTCATGACCAATATCTGACATCTGTCACTAAATAGGTAACATGGAAAAATAATTGTGGACAACAATAAAATAATGGAAATACAGGCCTCTAGAACTAGGAGTAATTACATGTACAAACATAGACTGTCCAATTCCGTGTGGTTGCTGCATATAAACACATACCTCAAGACAAGTAGAACACTTATCAAAAGTAATCAAAAATATAAATTGTACTAAAAACAATTGTGAGTTACCTACAAAATGTACTATTCTATGTGTACAGAGGTACCACACTGAGCAACTAAAACAAAATAAATGAATAACCTGTGAACACAAGCAAGTTATACTCTTCAAATTTTATAAAGATGTCCTTATAACCTACACATCAGCATAATATCACATCATGATACTAATATCTTGAAAACATGATATACGGATCAAATCACGTGAAAAAACAATTACAGTGTATGTGGCAATAGCTATACAATAGGGCATAAAGACGCCAAACAATGGGATTCTAAGCATGGGGGTAAATTACAAAATACTTTAAAAACAAAGTAATCACCTTTGAAACAAATGGGAAAACTAACAAAGGGGGCTGGGGAGGGGGGGGGGGGGGTTGCCAGGCAGGATGGCAGCATCGGCATCCGGCACATGGGGTGCAGGGGGACAGAAGGGGTAGTCTACGTCAGCCAGTGATAGTACATCATGGACATCATCAGGTGAGCCAACATCTGAAGGACGTGTCGTGTGTCCAACCGCAGGGCATAGGCGGTGACGGGACCATCGGGCAACGAGGTTGGGGGCATCATCGGGTGGGCGCGCTTGACCGACAAAGGCATTGATGCTTAGGGCATGCATCGCGACACACAAGGGTGGGGAAGCGCTGACACAGGCATTGTCAGCTACATCGCAGTCATCGACATCAGCATTGAAGGCGACATCATGTGGGTGACCATCACCATCGTAGACGACATGGGGGACGTAGCAAGGGTAGTCAGTGATGACATCATGAACGGCACAGGAGGGGTCACCAGCACAAGCATTAGAGGTGTGTGGCAACGGGTTGAGTGCGACAACATCCACGGAATCCCAGAAGGGGTCATCTGCATCGACATCGTGCGGTCGTGGCAGGGCTGTGACATCGGGCTGTGATGTGCGAGGGCAGATCACATCATGGAGAAGGGTACTGGGAGGGGTTACAGCATCATGGTCACTACCAGCCTGCAGAGGAGCATGATCTGTGTGGTCATGGGGGTGAACACGTGGCATCGTGATCACATCAGCATCCTGACTGATGGTGGGAGGGGCGTTGTTACCACGATCTGGCGAAGTATGGTGATGTACCACAGTAGACCAACGCGCATCATCTTCCAGGTTTGGGGATACGACCGCTTTTCCACATGCACTAGGAACATTGTCATGACTATTATCATTGTACTCGAGCACCTGTGGGGTTGAAGCATCGTCACTGGCAGACAGGGATGGCTCGTTAAGTGGAGTCATCTTCAAGGGCTTCGCAACAGCAGCCGGCGCCTGTACAACAGTGCGCATTGGATGAATATCGTCAAAAGCCGGCGCATGCATATCGACGCGCATGGGATGATTATCATCGACTGCTTGAGCATGCTCAACAGTGCACATGGGACGAGAACTGACTGCTGGTGCATTCGTTGCACTGACACACGTGTCTCTGGCACTGTTACCTTTCAACCTTAAACCCGAAACCAGATACACATACTGCTCATCAGAAATGTATGAGTCACTCAATGGAACACCATGATAATCAGCTGGAAAATCTGGGAATGAGAAACAAGGCTTTTGTGTGGCCATAGCAGAGTGTGACTCAGCTGAACTACCATTTATATTGGCAGAGCCATCAGGACACTCAGCGTTGTGTCCAATACGAAATGTAGGGAGAATGTCAGAGCTAGGCTCAGTAGGCACTGCAGTGCAATAACCAGAATCGGAGCCTTGCTCAGTTTCAGACAGACCTGGGCCACTTACAGAGCTATAATCAGCCACAACAAGGGTGCATACAGAGCTATGCTCAGTCAAGGAGGAGAAACTTGCAGAGCTGGGCTCAGTCATCTCCGGGGAATGCACAGTACTATATTCAGTCACATCAGGGGTATGTAGTTGTACAGAGCTAGGCTCAGTCAAATCATGGGAAAGTACAGAGCTTTGCTCAGTTATGGTAGAGAAACTTACAGAGCTGGGCTCAGTTATCTCACTGGAATATACAGTGCTATATTCAGTCACATCAGGGGAATATCCAGAGCTATGCTCAGTCACAGGGGAAACTCTAGACCTACGTTCAACTGAGTATTCAGACTGGCAAGCATGATCACAAGCAACATCACTGTACAGACTAGGCCTAGTCGAGTCAGTGGGGCTTGCTGCAATGGATTTCGAACTGGGATACTCACACTCAGTCTGTTTCTCAAGGGAGACACAACTCACATCGACGGATGAACTACATGAACCTTCCTGCACTCTAGACCCATAGCAAAAGTTTGAATCATCACTGAATATGATTTGTTGTTTTGATGGGCGTACAGCGATCATTGTTCTCCATGAATGGAGCACCGGCAATCACGTCAACATTCAAATCACTCATAACTACACCATTAAACCACAACTCTTTATCATTGTGTGTTAGCATGCAGCATGTGAGGCCAACAAAATTGCCATTGGCAACATCTTTACTAATGTAATCATATCCAGCATCCTCAATCAAAATATCGCATTCCAACATGTCTGCAAGAGACTCGCTCATCATGTCCACCTTGGAACCACTCTGCACACTTACAACAACTGCATGACTTCCTCTGTTTGCAATGAAGTAAGGTGAACTAGGAAGCTTACATCTACGGAATTCGGACTGACATCCGTGCGCCGAAGCGCTGGGGTCGTACCACTGCGTCGGTACGTGTGACCCGGGCTCGGTAGCCAACAAAACTCTGTATGTGTGGGACTGAACTAAGCAACAACGTATCGGTAAGGACCTGGCGTTATCACAACACTATCTTGCTGAGCGCTGGACCTCAATATAAAGAGCGAGATTTCTCCTGATTGATGTTTGAGATGCGCTTTTAAAGTGGGTATCCTTTTTGATCCCGTAGCTGCCACCACGCCAATAAAAGAAGAGAACATCCAGCGACACCAGATACGGGTTGTGGTCAGACTTTAATCACTGAGCCCGAGTGACTCTAAAACCATCGCCAACAGATGGCGTAACATTTTACAATCCATATAACACAATCCACATGATAACACTGGCGCTGGTTTTTTTTTTTCGGTTTGACAGAAGAAGATTTAAAAAAAAAAAGAGTTTAGGGACCCGGAGACTTCCACTCATTTTAACAAATTGAGAGCATATCACCATAAAGATGCTGCCTGACAAGTTTGGTGAAAATCCGTTGTGGGAATTAAAAAAACGAAAACCAAAACGGTAAAGGCTAAATTAATAAACATTTTTGTTAGACGTCTAATTAATCTATGGTATATACCATCGGTTCGTTATAGCACCATTGAACTTGAAGTACATGATTTTTTACATTCCCCGGCAGCGTTTTTACGTTACCCTGCGACAGGATTTTACATTTCCCGTTGATGCAATTTTCGAAACTTTTTCTTTTTCGAATCCCGGCATTTTCACAAATCCCGGCTCCGCAGAAAGACTCTTCGTTTTCTCTCTGAGTCGTCGAAATCGCGTGAGAAGATAAAGATTCTGTACCATTTTCTTTCTCGATGAGTCTACTGCGCCTGGCAAGAATATTGTCTTCGATTCTTCCCCTCTACCTAGTTTGCAATATTCAAATTCGTAGAGAATTCGATCTTGTAAAAGGATACACATATGAAGACCGGCTTACATTGCATCAACAAGGAATAACATGTATTCAGAAAAATTGGCTTACTTCAAACAAGAAAGCGGCCTCTGTATACGGCATAAAAATGCCAAAAATTCAAACGTTGTTTCATGACACCTGACCTTAAATGGTCAAACAATAATTTGCTGTTTCACAGTCATCCTCGCTGTCGTGTTTCATAAAAATACAGTCCACGAAAACTGGCCAAAAATGGCCTTGAAACAAACTTTTAACAGTACTGTTCCGTTACCTTGTTTGGCCAAACGTCAAGTCGATGTCAGCTTCCTTGCATCATGGGTAAAAATTAAGGGTCCATATTCCCCAGGGGTCCATATCACCCCCAGTTACCCTCTATGAACTTTGTGATAAACATTTTCTCGATTCTAAGGATATCTAAGCGTTTCTGTGGCTGCATACGCATGCTTTTAAGAAAACGATCAACATTACTTACATGTCAAACCGACAGATTCGCGTTTACTGAACATTCTTTTTCCCCTCTTTTTCACGTCTTTGATTTCAAGGAAGGATGCAATATTGAGTAGGGTGTCGATTGTACCAGTCAGAATAGATGCACGATGTCCCTGGTAGTCAGAGCGGGTGTCTGTTCACACAGTTACCACTTGTCGAAGATTCGTTGCACCATCGATTCTAGCTTTAGACAAAGAAATATCTCCCGGCTCAGTGTTGAGATGATGCTTCATTGACATTTATTACCACGAGAAAGTAGAATGGGTGAAGGGCATACAACATCACTCTTAAAGACAGTGATTAAACTGAGAAAGGTGGCATAAACGAGCCGGATCGCGTGAAAAATACTTTTTACAAGTTGTCTGTTTAACGACTTTCTTGTAACTCTCTTCCATTTTATATAACGATGTTGTAAAGACATCAGTCTTCTGTAGTAAAATAAAACAATGAAAATCCCTCAGGATCAATAAATATCCCTCAAAGTTAAACTGGTACCAATTTGATGTAAATTGGCAAGGATGGCTGCTCATCAAAACCTAATAAACTCCTTTTATTTCTTAAATTCGTGACAAAATGTATCTCTGAATTAAATCTATGTATTAAAACGGGTTAGATTGCTTTCATCTCATACTGTATATAATTTCTATAAATTGCATATTGCGCAAATATCAGAACTGGTTTATACAGTTACTAGACATTTGTTCATGCATTTTATTTGGAGAGCCAACTAACAAACTCCAATTATCAATCTTTGTTTCCGCATGTTTAAACAGAATATATACATTACTTTTTTATCTTCAGGAAAATTCTTTGACACTTTGACGATGTATAATGATATGGGTTAAGATTTCTTCGTCTTCAAATGTCGTGGGTAGTACAATCGAAGTCTTCAAACAGGGATGTTATTTGTAATTGTTGGTCATTTGTTCATGAAGCAAAGAAAAGAGCCCTGTAAAACAGGAAAGAGTAATCATTCAATACATCATAACACATGAAGGTTACATCTCTTGTGAGTCTACACAATTTATATTTCTCATTTCTATTTCTAATTTACATGTATATTTCTTGTAAAATGATAAGATCCTCAGCTACCGATACAAGCTATGCATTAATATTCTACCTCTGTATACCATCCTGAATTCACAGAGAATAATGAATTAACTGTATATCCGGAGAACATCGTCACCTCGAAATTACATGCAAATCCTCCTCGTTATCCTGTGAAATCAGTCCTCATGAAAAATTAGTATACAAAATTTAGCACTGGGAAACGAGTCCTTCAAACTGTATACTACTGTAAATGCAAAAGCTTGGGTGTCACAATTAGATGCGGATGTCAATGAAACAACAACCAGTGCAAAATTACAAATTCAGATTGTAACTGTATGTAATTAAAGGTAATTATCATAAATATATATACCTACAATTACATCCAATTAAATAATAAACTATCTAACATTACCCTTTACTATAATCACCTATTACTACCATATTACTTGCTATCAATTGAGCTGATACACTAAACGACACACTCTTGTATGTATGTATGGATGTATGCATGTATGTATACCAATATACCATCAAAATATAAAAGTTCTGCGTCGGTGTGTAATAAATAGATATCAAGAGTAAAAACAGTCGTATAAACACCGCAGGAGCCAATATATATATATATTCATATATTCTGTTATACAAAATAAAGACTGTCAAATTATTGCTCACCCGGGCTCAACAGCCAACTTTTACGGATTTTACGCACCATCACAGTCTCAACGGAAACTGGCGCCTATTATAATGGTCAGGCCCCGACTGGATAAATCAAATAAAAGTCGATGATTGTTACAATCATAAACAGTACTACAGCACTTTCTTCTGCTTATCATTCAGTTACGGATACAGACTTCAAATTCTCTTATCTGATCTGAAAAATACAAGATGTAAGTTTGGCTACTGTATCCAGAATTTCATTCGCCAAGAAAAAGTTAATGTAAATAAAAAAATACAAAAGAACTGAATGATCATTTCTAACCGTCTTTTTGCCGCCAACATTATTTTAACAGAGTGTATTCATATCCAACTCAATTAAAATCTTCACAGTATGATTCCACTCACTTAACCTTGCTTCTGACCATAATATTCCAATTTGAACGCAACAAAAAACCTTTTGACGAATCTCCAAAACCAGATATTTCACTGACTATACATCTCAACACAGCCAGCTCACTTGGCTTGATCTCAACAAAGATATCACATACTTGTGTATATACAGTCAGACCATTAAGTTATGTTACTCCCGCACGCACTGCGCACGGGGCTGCTTCGTGCGGCTGCGTGCGGTTTCGCACGGGTGCGTGCGGCTCCGTGCCATTTCGTACGTTCTCGTGCGGGTGCGTGCGCTTCTGTACGCCCCCGTGCGACCCCGTGCGCCTCCGTGCGGCTGCGTGCCAGTCAGTGCGCCTCCGTGCGGCTGCGTGCCACCGTCGAGTGCGGACCATCTGGCACGGTACCGTGCGAGATGTTGGCATGGTACCGTGCGTGGTGTTGGCACGCTACCGTGCGAGTCCGTGCGAATCCAGCATCCTGCTAGTCCCGATACGGGACTCTTATCTTTTTTTTTTCACTCTCTCATACGCCCTCATTGGCGGTAGCGCGAAGTCTTCTCGATCGCGCGAAGTCTTCTCGATCGCGACAGTCCACGCATCGCGTGAGTCCACTAATTGCTGCCCCCGAAAAAAAAAAGAAAAGAAAAATGATCTACACTTGGTCTCTCCTTATACTACACGCCCTCAACGACGGTATTTCCGTGTGCAATATTGCTAATACCATACACACCATAATAGTACACACCGTATACGAAGGCAGTCCAGGCAGTGGACTGGCATCCTGCGTGCGAATCCATTGGAGGCCGTGCGTGCATGCATTGTAAATAATAATATCCCCTTTGAAAGTGTGTGCTCATGACTATGTGTGCGCCTGCGTGTCCATGTCTGTGGATCCGTGCCCATGCCTGTGTGCCTGCAAGCGATCGCGAGAAGACGATACGATGTATACACACTGTACAATGTTCAATGAAAGCCCTCATAAGTGCGTGCAACTGCGTATTACATGTAAACACTCATGCCTGTCCAAAAATGGACGATTTTCTACATTGCAGAGATCACTGCCAATCTTTCTAAGAATATGGAGTACCATCACCGTGTGTACATGTATGTCTCCTTGCAAAGAAATTGGAAAAATTGTGTGGTTGTATGTGTGTCTTTATCACTCGATAACTTGAACAATGTAGAAATAATTATGGTAATAATGACAATTAACAACAACAACAACAACAACAACAACAGAGAAAAGCTATTGTATTATTACATTAAGGGAACCATTTGTTGATGATGATGATGATGATGTTGATGATGACTCAAAAGGTAGTAATAAATGTACATTGTAGATGTTCCATATTGTTACATTATCAGTATGGTGTATTAGTATTCTTACTATTTTTGCCTCCCGTTCCTTCCGCAATTCTCTGAGTGCTTTTAATGCCCCCAAACGAGATTCTTTTCGCCCGTCGACAGAGAGGCACACAGGTTGGTAATCCAGCTGTGTGAAGGCAGTCAAGCGGTTCATTGTGTCCCCCTTTCTACGGTCAACTACATGTGCCCGTGAACAATGGAAATATCGATCGGGTGCGAGGTATGAATAGAGCGTGCGCTGATGAGCTCTCAGAATCTTTTGTTCTACACAAAACCAGGTACCTGAATGAGGTGACTGGGGTCAGCGAACCCGCATTTCTAACTGATCTCAGCCTTGATCATTTTATGTACATGTTCGTACGAGTTTACAGCAGAACAAGCAAAAAAACTAAATCAGGAAAAGGTACATAATACTGTAAAATCCCTTTTTTTAAACAGCAGGAGAACAAATCCTGATAGAATAAACTCAGATCTTTTTATCAAACCCACTCTTCTGAGCATTCTAACACAAAGAAAAATGAATTTAGGCCACTGAAGCAGGCACCCTTGTCTTCATTTTGGGAACCTGGTAAACCAGGTTCCCGTATATCAGTTGCTCCCACGGGAACCTGGTAAACCAGGTTCCCGTAAGGAACGGATTAAAAAAACACACACACACAAACACATTCTTTGTCCTTTCTGATATTCCCCCAAAGCCTTGAAATATATGTAGAGCTTACACATTGTCGTAAGCAGGAGATTAAAAAACTAGAGAGGGGCCGTCAAAGGCGGCAGACCCACGCCTAAGTACAAAGTCGGGGTAAACATAATGTGCATTCGGTCATCTACCAGAATTCGGCCACTTAATTGCCAGTGTGCTTTATCACCAGCCAGTGAGTTCTACCAAAGATCGTACACTGAAGTGTACGATCTTTGGTTCTACAGTCACATCACACGCAAATCACATCATTACACATACGGTATTAACACTCATTCACGTACAGGAAAGTCCTCAAGTCTCCTCCAAAAATCCATCGAAAATCCCAAATTCCACAGTCAAAAGTGCAGAATCGGAACTTTTCCAAGCGCGCGCGAATTAAGTCGCGGAAAAAGCGCTAAAAATCGAGAAATACGCCGTTTTCTTGCGGGATATTTTGATTATAGCAAGCCGAGAGTGTGATGATATCAAAGGTCGTATGAGTGTACGATCTTTGATGGTACGATTGTATCCACAAAAGCGCAAAAGAAAAACAAAATTTACGTACCCCCTAGGCAATTACCCCTATGATTAGTGTCTACGGGAATTATTCAATGCAAGGGTTGAATGCAAATGTCTACTGCACCAGTATTCGGCCACCAACGAGCGCCGCAACGTCCCCGATGCAATTTTGCACCAACAGTGTAGAGCGCGATGCATTTTCAGCGGCCTTGCACACGCATTGACATTGAGCACGCATATCGTGCAGTGTGACTGCGACCGAGCAAATGCTCCTCCAACGAAAAAAAAAACAATCAATGTTAATTTGAAAAATCATCAAAATACGGGCCAGTTTGTGATGACGGAGAACGAACTTTCATAAATCTAGAAGGACATAGTCCCTCAAATAGGCCTAAACGTAAATTTCGGAATTCTTACGAACATTTGAGCAGCGAAGTCGGATCGTTTGGGAGTTTATGTTTTCGTATGGTAGCGGAAAATCGCAAAGTGAGAAACGGGAAATTTTCGGAGTGGTCACTATACCATGGGGTCAAAACTTCAAGGTCACACAGAATTTGCAAGGGTCAACCGATTATCACCAAAATCTAATCGATTCTTTCCTGCCATTATCCAAACATCCCCATAACATTTCGTGCAAATCCGTTTACCCGTTCTCTTGTTATCTTGTACACATACAAAAAAAAAAACCAAACAAACAAACAAACAAACATACGGAACCCTTTACATAACCCCCTGCCGATTTTCATCGGCGTGGGTAAAAAGAAAAACAAAATTTACGTACCCCCTGGGCAATTACCCCCCTACGGCAATTATTCCATGCAAGGGTTGAATGCAAATATATACTGCACCAGTATTCGGTCACCAACGAGCGCCGCAACGTCCGCGATGCAATGTTGCGCCAACAGGGTAGAGCGCGATGCAGTTTCACCGGCCTTGAACACGCATTGACAATGAGTGCGCATATCGTGCAGTGTGACTGGGACCGAGCAAAATTATTTCATGATTGAGGAATGCTCCTCCAACAAACAAACAAAAAAAGAATCAATGTTAATTTGAAAAATCACCAAATACGGGACAGTTTGTGACGACGGAGAGCGAACCCCGAACTTTCATAAATCAAGAAGGACATAGTTCCTCAAATAAACGTAAATTTCGAAATTCTTACGAATGGTGTTGAGCAGCGAAGTTGGATCGTCTTACGAACAGAGTTGCATGCAGCGAAGTCGGATCGTTTGGGAGATACGCTTTTGTATATGGCGCGCCGATCGACCAACAACACTGTTTATCGGCGATAAACACTTTATCGAGCGATAAACTCTCTTTATCGAGCGATAAACTCTGTTTATCAAGATGAAGCTCTGTTTATCACACCTTTATCAACTGATAAACTGAATTTTTCTCGATAAACACCGTTTATCGGCGGTCGATAAACAGTGTTTATCAAAAAAAAACTCTGTTTATCGGTCGATCGATAAACATAGTTTTTCCTCGATAAACACTGTTTATCACTTGGTCGATAAACATAGTTTTTCTCGATAAACACTGTTTATCACTTGATAAACAGTGTTTTTCGTTCGATAAACACTGTTTATCGCCGATAAACAGTGTTTTTTCAGTGTTTATCGCCGATAAACAGTGTTTTTCGGCGATGAACAGTTAATCGGCATTATTGATCAAATGGCGCGCCATATTTGTATGGTAGCGGAAAATGTTCGGAGTGGTCACTATACCATGGGGTCAAAACTTCAAGGTCACACAGAATTTGCAAGGGTCAACCGATTATCACCAAAATCTAATCGATTCTTTCCTGTCATTATCCAAACATTCCCTGAACATTTCGTGCAAATCCGTTTACCCGTTCTCTTGTTATCTTGTACACAAACAAACAAACAAACAAACATACAAACAAACAAACAAACAAACAAACAAAAAAACAAACAAACAAAAAAACAAACAAACAAACAAACAAACATACGGAACCCTTTACATAACCCCCTGCCGATTACATCGGCGTGGGTAAAAAACCATCGTCGCTGCAGGATAGGTCGGTATATAAACCCTTTCAGTGCCAATAAGTCAAATGTACACAAATGTCACACACAAACCTATGGAGAGGAAATCAATGTGGCATTCAGAGGGTTAACAGTTTCCGTCTCGATTGGTTTGTAAACTTGGCAAAATACTGACAACTACTAGATTGCTAGAAGAGAGCGAAGTCATGATTATGTGGATTTAAAACGTTTCTTGTGATGGCTTATGCACCAACATGCCCCTTTGATAATGATCGATTAACCCGCGAGTATCGTAAAAACAAACAAACGAACTAACCGGAGGGCCAAACCCCAAAAAGTCGCTTACTTAACGAGTGAGTTGCACTCTCTCTACAAACTAAGTAGACCATGCTTATTTTCAAGTTTTTATTGTAACAAACAACATTCCACTGGTCTACCTCAAAAAATTTGTTGCGAAAGCCTCCAAACCCAAGATGGCGTCCAAGATGGCCGCCATATTTACTGAATTTGTTATTTGAAAGATAGAATTTGATTGAAACATCAGATTTCAACAAATTTGATGTCATATGAAAGAGAATAAAATTGTCTACAAGTTGATACCATTTTTGTGGGTTATTGTGATAAATGGATTGAGATTTTAAGGAAAAAACACTCATTTTTTGATATTTTTCTGAAAAAAGGAAAATCATGAAAATGCTTGATTCATCATAAATCAAAGAAAGACTGAAGGATTATTTTGAAACATCTCAAGAATTTTGTTTGACATATAATCAATATTTTGAGAAAATTAGAAGTCATTACCATTTTTGGTTCAGGAGTTATAGTGTCTCAAACTTGAAAACTCACTATGTAAAAATTGCCACTTTAGTTGTGACAAGAAATACGGATGAACCTGATGTCAACCGAGTGAACTTGTTGCAATACTTATATATATATATATATATATATATATATATATATATATATATATATTGATTACACACATTTATTGTCATCCTCACTCAGTCAAAATGATTTGAATTACGCTGTTGTGGTATATACAGCTAGGGTGCCAGTTTTCGCAACTGCGACCGGCAGCCCCACACGCACAGCGTAGATGCGTATGGGGCAGCGTAGATGCGTATGAGGCTGCTGGTCGTAGTTACAGTTTTCGGCACTTCAGCACATTTCCTTGTTTACGCGTTACCATCAATACTGCACCGTTTTAGCTCGGAATTTCGATATGAAATTGAACTATTTAAAAGGCCAATAATAATAATAACAAGTTCGGGCTATGTTCAAGCTAACAACCTGTTTCTTTCACGGGACGAAACAATACAGCAGTCCTGCTTAGCGACGGCGTTTACGCTCAATCGCAAGCACTACCGTATACGGCGATAGCTTGGATGTGTAAGATAATGACCCAATCGCAGGACAGGTCTATCATTAACTATTCTAACCAATACGGCAGCCCGAATGTAAACTGAAGTGCGTTTGTGTCCGTGCCGCTGCCGCCGCATGAATGAGTCGGTAAGCGTTGTGTGTCGGCTGCGGTGACTTAGTTGCCGCAAGTTTTTAACTCACAAAAAATAGGAAACAGTAGAAAGAAAGGCACGCAATGCGTATTACTACAAGCGTCTTTTAGCGAGGGCCTTGATCGCTTCCATTCTCCTCCCATGTTGTTGTCAATGGAAACTAAAGGAGATGCGTTTAGCAAGTACCAATACCTATAGTCCATGGGCCAAGAGCCGAAGAATGGGTTGTTAGTACCACTCGAGGTGGCAAAACCTTTTTGGTGTCATTTTGTTTGTCGGACATAGATACGCTTATGAAGCTATGATAGCATTTCCAAATGAGTAGCTTAGTCATAATAAATGAATTTTTAACCAATTTGGTCTCGTTTTTAAATCCCTATACTTCTGAATCGAAACTAACGCTATACAAAGAAGAGCACTGCCTTCTGTATGTCCACAGGTGTTCTGTTGTAAACGCGGTGCGCTTAGTCTTTATTCAAGGCAGCAAAGGGAATATCTAAAGGGTTATGATGTCCACAGCTGTCACGCGGTGCGCTTAGTCTTTATCTAGAACAATGTACCGTTATCATATCTAAAGTTCCTAATAAAAGGGATTATCTATACTATTTTTATACCACCCTCTCAACAAATACATCAGTTATAAACAAAAATCACTCTGTTCATTTACAACATTATTAACTATAATGTATTGTAGTGTACCGGTACATTGTTTTTGCATAATCTTTCATTGTTGAATGGAAATAAAGCGACATTGGCATGGTATTAGCGTTTCCACCGTAGCGTTTTCAGCGGAAAATGATAAATAATTGAAAAATACGCTAAAATTCACGAGAAATTGCTTTGTTGTTGTTGTTGTTTTTAGATAAAGGGATATACACTGTATTATAAGCTTTGGATATTCCCTTCGCCGTCTTGAATATTAGACTAAGCGCCGTGGACATCATAACCCTTGGATATTCCCTTCGCTGCCTTGAATAAAGACTAAGCGCACCGCGTTTACAACAGAACACCTGTGAACATACAGAAGACAGTGCTCTTCTTTGTATAGCGGTTGGTCTCGATTCAGAAGTAGAGGGATATAACAACGAGACCAAATTGGTTTAAAATTCATTTACTATGACTAAGCTACTCATTTGGAAATGCTATCATAGCTTGATAGGCATATCTATGCCCGACAAACAAAATGACACCAAAAGGGTATTGCCACCTCAGATGGTACCAATATCTGGCCTGGCCCATGGACTACTAGAGTGAATAGAACCTGAGAACCCATCGTAGGCGGGGATTCAAAAGACAGCATCAGTAGAGAAAGTTAATGAAGTTAATTAACGATAGTCGTCTTTTCAGATCGTGTTCTTTGTGTGTACTAAAAACCCTCTAATAATGCACATGGTCGTAACGTTGCAGAGCATCAACGACTGCTTTCGTGCCTGCTCTGCTGCAGCTGTATACAGCCGTAACATTCTGACGTCCCGCCATATTAGGCACATTTCCCTTACAGGCGTTGCGTCCACATTGTTTATCGCTTTTATCGCGCTTGCCAAAGCTGCACGTAATTTATACTATACGTATCAGAAGCAAATGTTGATGTATAGGCCTGACAGCTTCATGTTGTTTTTTATAATTATGATTGTATCATATTGATTTAAAATTATAGTACTTCTTATTCTCGGTCACTTTTGTGATACCATAGCATATAAAGAACCATTAACTTGTAGCTTAAACCTATCTTTATTTATTTATTTTTTTTTTTTTTACAGAACACCACATTTACAGTTGCAATCTTTCTGCATTTGAGAAGTTGAGTATAGACCGATAATCATATTTACAATTATATTCGGAATTAATACTTGAAAGGCCGTCCTCGTTTCGTTTTGTATTCACAAATCTTATACTGAAATAAGTGATTGCTTGATTACTTTCGGGTAAAGGAACCACCGGAAAAGGAACGCATTTATCTGTTTATTTTTTTTTTTCTTAACGAACCTAAGCTAATAGCGAACCATATAAATTTTGTGATCTATGAACCTTCAGAGTAATCAATAACCCCCCCCCCCCAACAAAAGGAAGCATGTCATTGTCATACTTTGTCAATAGTGATAAAAGGCCAGTTTTTATTTCGTAGTGCGTCTCAGTACTCCTGTGTTTATTTTTAAGGATGTGGCTTCTCTTTATGATTGCGATTGATGTTCAACTATTTCTTTCCCGTAAGTTTGAAAAAGAAGAAGCTAAAATTTAGGTGGGGAGACGAGTTTTCTTCCATAAGATACAATCATTAAGACATACATTTATTCCCAAAAGTTGTGTGATTGCTTATGCGCTAAAGAATTTTGTCCATTACATGTATCAGGCACTAAACAAAACGGTTGAAATCTGCTGAAAATTGAACTTCGTTTTCTTTCTTCTTTTTTTTTTTGTGTGTGTGTAATTTCATTTTCATTTCAAGCGGGGATAGACGACTAGAAATTAGTTTGTCTATACTGGTGGGAGACATTAGTGTTCCAGTACATACTCCGCATTTAAACAGTAATTGTCATATTTTCGTAGTCATAATCAGATAATGGACACGTGATATATTATAAAAATGAAAATACAAAACAACGAACACGTCATATTATGTACAAACATTATTAGCTTCAATGAATTATACTTACCTGAAATATTCTGCATAAAAAAAGAACACACGCGTGCCAATTAAACAATATCAAATTAAACAATATCATAGAATTAAACGAACACACAGCGATATCATGCACGGCAGATCAAATCAAGTTCAGTTGGTGAGAAAGCTAATTGACGTTATAAAGTTGACTTATTTACGTTTTCCTTTCTATTTATGAAAACAGAATTACATTGTATATCTATTGACGCGGATTGTCTCTGTTGCAAACTGTTGCCAAAGATAGCATTGTTAATCTTCTGAGCAAATCCGAATCCTTAAAGTACTGTAATTTTTGCTTGATAATGTAATAACCCATATAACTTTATACAGGACTCGCAAATTTAAAGTTTCAAACTGAAAACTAAAACATTACATTGTACACGGTCTATTAAAAAAAAAAAATCATTTGAATGTGTTGTGTTAGGATTTAATAGCATCAATCTGCCTTTTATTTTCCGTATGTAAAGCGCACAAAAACGTAACCGACATTACCGAATACAGTGGAATGCCTTGTACGGCGTGATATTATCATTAGAAGTATATCCCATTCCTTTTCCTTTTCTTTGCTTGAAGCAGTAGTCAAACCATGTGTCATTTTCGAAGCGACATCACTTGGGAATTAGAATGTATGAAGATGATCGTTACTCGTGTATTTCGCGCTATTATTATAGCATTTGCATTTTCCACCTGTTATAGACAGTATTTTGTTACTGTATGCTTACGATTAAGAATGTCGGTTATGAATTCAAAATACTAGTTCATCAATCGAACTATAAAGGTAATAGTTGTGTTGAAAGTAGTTCGGTACAAGTTCAAAACGCAATCGAAGTCATCGTCACAGGGTGAACTAATAGCTCTAAAATACTTGTTTAGGCCGTAAAGATTGCCGTATGCAATCTTTGTAGAAAGTTTTGACTGAGGCCATCTTTTGAGTATTTTGAGAAATTACATGAAGATTTTTTTTTAATTATGTAAAGAATTAGCTTGATTTTGACTATGAGAATAAAAAGGCGCGGTTACCTCAATCATGTCGTAGTTCGATTAGGCATGATGGGTAAAGAGAATTCATGACTTGTTGAGAGAGAGAGAGAGAGAAGAGAGAGAGAGAGAGAGAGAGAGGCCAAGCAAGAGGGAATAGGCTACTTGAACATAATGCCCACCGACAGACACAAGCACAGTATATCACAGCTAGTAGACGCGTATAATTGACCATGTCAGTTACGCTGGGGTCGCTCATAACACACAAAGGGCATCCATGGAACACGTCAATTTCTATATGTGGGACAGTACAATATTTTCGCGATTTTGTGCCGAGTAAAGGAATGATATCCTTATGATTTCAGCTGGCGCGCGCTGCTGACCCATCTAATCATCACGTTACACCTTATGCATCATCTTATAGCTGGATAGTAATTTTCCTTTTACATGGTATGCGTTCGTTAGTGCCCTACAATGAAAAAGAAGACTCTTAGGGGAATTTTAGACGAGTATGTGAACCCATTATTTCCGGGACATCGGTAATGAATTAGCCATGCACGAAGTCGATGACCTTTCATGTCGCTCTTGGAAAATTTAAACAATATTGCATTCAGGTTTTAGCCTTAACCTGTCCAAAAAACAAAACAAAAAAATCATGTGAAAACGTAATTCAGTGATCATGATCTGCGGGGTCAACTCGATGTCACCCGTGCGAGAACTTGGATATTCTAGACGGGGTTTTTCGGCTTGCCGACTGACTGGCAATGCGCAAGCAAGGGTTTTAAGCTCCTTGGCGCAAGTAACAAGCCTTGTATTGTCGGGAATCGTCTCATTTCACGCTTGCGCTGAAATTGTCGGCCGGGGAATGGCGCATGGACTCGCACGCGGTATACACCTGATACACACGTACCGTGTAAGCACTGCGGGAACCAGGGAGGTGAGATGGGATCATGCGGGAACCAAGCACTGGCGGCACGGGGCCGTGCGAAATCGCACCCCAAAGCCGCACGGGTCCGTGCGCCCGACCCGCACGGGACCGTGCGCCAGACCCGCACGGGTCCGTGCGACAGCGTGCGAGGGAGTATGGATCCGCACGCAGGCGTGCGGATCTGCACGGGGGCGTGCAGATCCGCACGGAGGTGGACGACTACGCACGGGCGCGTACAGGGGCGCACGGAGCCATACGCTCCCGTGCGAGATCGCACGAACCTGCACGCAGCCGCACGAAGCAGCCCCGTGCGCAGTGCGTGCGGGAGTAACATAACATAATGGTCTGACTGTACATACTCTCACACAAATTGCGGACACAGAATACCTACATTCACATGATTTATGCCTGCACTAATGATCAACCAAATTAACAGAGATTTGCAGGAATTACAGCAAAATCTATCTCAAACTCACCAAAAAAAAAAGGTCATTCTATACATTGTACATAATGGTTGCCACACGGGCACTCCCGGGCTGATGCGACAGAGCTTCCGACCAGCGACCTCACCCTCTCACAGGTTACTGCAGACTGCTGAAGCAATATTTTTCTACCTTAAAGGACAAGTCCACCTTCATATACATAAGGATTGAGAGAATGCAGCAATATTAGTAGAAGACATCAGTGAAAGTTTGAGGAAAATCGGACAATCCGTTCAAAAGTTATGAATTTTTTAAGTGTCTGTGCAGACACTGCTGAATGAGAAGACTACTGCAGTATATACACATACAATGAAGACCGGCTTAAGCCCCCGTTCCACTATGCCGTTCTCGCTACGATTTGACAATTTTCTCAGGTCGGGAAGGATCGGGTAAAACCTGAGCCGATCTGGACACAGTACGATGTTAGAACGCTCTAAGTACGCTGCAGTTACGACTACCAAGTGCTTGCTACGCTCTTACTACGATGATCGGGAATTAGACATAGCGATCTCTGCCGCTGCCGGTACGCTTTAGAACGATGTAGCTACGCTGTTAGTGCGATGTTGCCGATGTTATCCGATCAATGCACGCTGTATCTACGCTCTGAACGATCTATACGATCTTATCACGCTCTTACCCCGTTCAGAGAGCTGAAAAGTGCCCGATGTGCCCCGATGTACCCCGATTCGACTGTGGGTCAGCAGTCAGTCAACTTATTAGCATGCAGAACCGAAGAAATATACTGTGGACCTCGAAGATTCATTCTTCTTTTTTTACTTTTGATTTTCAAAGTTGTTGTTGCTTCGTTATTCTCACTACTCTTTCTTCATCAGTGAGCCCGTGCTTCTGTGCCTCCAGTGCCCGGGTTATGACCCACCATTTCCCTCTCCTCTCCCCTCCCCCCCCCCCTTGTCCACCTCGGACTTACTACCTTCTTCACTACTATATCTTTCTATCCTCTCATCAATTTTTTCCTTACAAGAGAGCCGCCATGTGTTTGTTAATGTGCGTCCGTATGTGTGCATGTATGTGTGTATTACTCTGTCTGTCTTTTTTTTACTACCGCTAAGGGAAATTTGTTGCTGTTGTTTTTTGCAATTATGTATATTTCTCTATGAGGGGACTGCATTCTGATACTACAAGCTCTGCTTTTTAGCAGTCCCCTCCATTTCCAGCAATATTTTGTATGCATTTACCACAGTGACGTAACTGTTATTTGTATCTCTGTTGATGATTTGCCTGTATCTCTTTTACAATGTTATTCTGTTCATCGCATTGTGGTACTGATTTCATGACGTCTGTGTATATGAGTGTTTCTTTGTATTTTTTATTATTTGTTTGTTGGAAGACGTGAAGTGAAATAAATCAACTTGAACTTGAACTTGAAGAGCCTCCTCAACTCACGGTTCTTTTGCAGCAATGCATTGTATAAACAAAGACGTGCTGATTTTTCGAAGGATTTTTCTTGATGTCCTTGCTTTTATAGTCCGTCTTCCTCCAGTTGTAGATGATTTCATATTCTTCAAAATTCTGCTATGTCCTCTTCCTCCTCTTTCAGCATCACGTGCAGTCTCTCTTTCTTCGCCTTTTGGGTAGCTGCTTCGCTGCTTTCTTCTCTTCTTTTTCTTCATCTCTTCTTCTTCTTCGAAAATTACAGCTAAAATTGCTTCCCGTTCTTGTGCCGATGTTACTACGCTCAGAAAGACCTTGTTACGCTCTTCCCGCTGCGTTTACGTCGTCATTACGCTCTCCCCGCTGCGTTTACGCTGTCACTACGCTCTCCCCGCTTGCCGTACGATTAAAAATATGTCAATTTTGATCGGGGAGATCGGGAAGAAATTTTGAACCGGTTCAAAATTTCTTCCCGATCTGAAAAACTGCCCGCTCCAACCCCGACCTCCACACGCTGCTGCTACGATGCTTCCGATCCCCGTACGCTTTTGCCGCTCTCTCCCGATCTGCTAGATCGGGACAGATCGGGGTCCAAATCGTGATAGTGGAACGGGGGCTTTACATTCATTGCATCAACAAGGAATAACATGTATTCAGAAAAATTGGCTTATTTCAAACAAGAAAGCGGCCTCTGTATACGGCATGAAAATGCCAAAAATTCAAACGTTGTTTCATGACACCTGACCTTAAATGGTCAAACAATAATTTGCTGTTTCACAGTCATCCTCGCTGTCGTGTTTCATAAAAATACAGTCCACGAAAACTGGCCAAAAATGGCCTTGAAACAAACAAACTTTTAACAGTACTGTTCCGTTACCTTGTTTGGCCAAACGTCAAGTCGATGTCAGCTTCCTTGCATCATGGGTAAAAATTAAGGGTCCATATTCCCCAGGGGTCCATATCACCCCCAGTTACCCTCTATGAACTTTGTGATAAACATTTTCTCGATTCTAAGGATATCTAAGCGTTTCTGTGGCTGCATACGCATGCTTTTAAGAAAACGATCAACATTACTTACATGTCAAACCGACAGATTCGCGTTTACTGAACATTCTTTTTCCCCTCTTTTTCACGTCTTTGATTTCAAGGAAGGATGCAGCGTTGAGTAGGGTGTCGATTGTACCAGTCAGAAGAGATGCACGATGTCCCTGGTAGTCAGAGTGGGTGTCTGTTCACACAGTTACCACTTGTCGAAGATTCGTTGCACCATCGATTCTAGCTTTAGACAAAGAAATATCTCCCGGCTCAGTGTTGAGATGATGCTTCATTGACATTTATTACCACGAGAAAGTAGAATGGGTGAAGGGCATACAACATCACTCTTAAAGACAGTGATTAAACTGAGAAAGGTGGCATAAACGAGCCGGATCGCGTGAAAAATATTTATTACAAGTTGTCTGTTTAACGACTTTCTTGTAACTCTCTTCCATTTTATGTAACGATGTTGTGAAGACATCAGTCTTCTGTAGTAAAATAAAAAAATAAAAATCCCTCAGGATCAATAAAAATCCCTCAAAGTTAAACTGGTACCGATTTGATGTAAATTGGCAAGGATGGCTGCTCATCAAAACCTAATAAACTTCTTTTATTTCTCAAATTGGTGACAAAATGCATCTCTGAATTAAATCTGTGTATTAAAACGGGTTAGATTGCTTTCATTTCATACTGTATATAATTTCTATAAATTGCATATTGCGCAAATATCAGAACTGGTTTATACAGTTACTAGACATTTTGTTCATGCATATTATTTGGAGAGCCAACTAACAAACTCCAATTATCAATCTTTGTTTCCGCATGTTTAAACAGAATATATACATTACTTTTTTATCTTCAGGAAAATTCTTTGACACTTTGACGATGTATAATGATATGGGTTAAGATTTCTTCGTCTTCAAATGTCGTGGGTAGTACAATCGAAGTCTTCAGACATGGATGTTATTTGTAATTGTTGGTCATTTGTTCATGAAGCAGAGAAAAGAGCCCTGTAAAATAGGAAAGAGTAATCATTCAATACATCATAACACATGAAGGTTACATCTCTTGTGAGTCTATACACAATTTATATTTTTGATTTCTACTTCTAATATTTATGTACATATATATTTCTTGTGAAATGATAAGTTCTTCAGCTACCAATACAAGCTATGCATTAATATTCTATCTCTTTATACCATCCTGAATTTACAGACAATAATGAACTAACTGTATATCCGGAGAACATCGTCACCTCGAAATTACATGCAAATCCTCCTCATTACAATGTGATATCACCCCTCATGAAAAATTAGTATACAAAATTTAGCACCGAGAAACAAGTCCTTTCAAACTGTATACAACTGTAAATGCAAAAGCTTGGGTGCCATAATTAGACGGATATATCAATGAAACAACAACTGCAAAATTACAAATTCAGATTGTAACTGTATGTAATAAAAGGTAAGTATATCATAAATATATACGCCTACAATTATATCCAATCAAATAATCAACTATCTTATACATTATATACCCTTTACTATAATCACCTATTACTACAATATTTCTTGCTATCAATTGTGCTGATACACTGAACGAAACGCTCTTGTTCTTATGTATATTTAAATATATATATTATTTATGGATACATATATATATATATATTTTTTTTTTAATATTCTGTTATACAAAATAAAGATTGTCAAATTATTGTTCACCCGGGCTCAACAGCCATCTTTTACGGATTTTACGCGCCATCACAGTCTCAACGGAAACTGGCGACTATTATAATGGTCAGTCCCCGACTTGATAAATCAAATGAAAGTCATTGATTGTTGCAATCATAAACAGTACTTACTTTCTTCTGCTTATCATTCAGTTACGGATACAAACTTCTAATTCTCTCATCTGAAATATACAAGATGTAAGTTTGGCTACTGTATCCAGAATTTCATTCGCCAAGAAAAAAAGCTTATGGATCAAATCAGGATCAAATAATTAAAAGCCCATGTCATGACACAAAAAAAAAGAGCAGACTTAAGGTAGGTTTCATGTGAATATGGAAAAATGAAAGTATTTGAAGGGAGTTTGGAATATTATTTTTTCCCCTCTCTGCTTGCGACTTATACATAATATACCGAACCGTTACATTTATAATGTGATGTGTGTATATATATACTCGTGATATATATATATATATATATATATATATATATATATATACGTCAGGTTAATGTGTGTGTGTGGCACACATACACACACTATAGCTTCTGACCACACGAGCAAAGAGAGTTAAGGGTTTGGGACGAATACCGATCTAGGGCTTTCAATAGCTCAGTCGGTAGAGCACCGGTCTAGTAATCCGGAGGTCTCGGGTTCGAATCCCGATGAAAACCCATTTTCTTTGCTCAAAGTTTTCGCTATTTATCATTACAATTGTTTCTGATCAGTTTTTCCTTCCTTGTTTCAATATATGTATATATATATATACATATATCTGTTTGTCTGTCTGTCTGTGTATATGTGTGTGTGCGTGTGTGTGTGTGCGTGAGTGTGTGTGTGTGTGCGTGTGCATGAGTGAATCAAAAGATAAAATACATGTAGTTCCTTTGCGTGTTATCAGGCAAGTTTAAAACTCCCTTTATAGAAGGTGCTTATTATTTCTTAACTAGAGAGGGGCCGTCAAAGGCGGCAGACCCACGCCTGAAGTACAAAGTCGGGGTAAACATAATGTGCATTCGGTCATCTACCAGAATTCGGTCACTTAATTGCCAGTGTGCTTTATCACCAGCCAGTGAGTTCTACCAAAGATCGTACACTGACATCGTTGACTGAGGTGTACGATCTTTGGTTCTACAGTCACATCACACGCAAAGTCACATCATTTCACATACGGTAACATTCATTCACAACAGGAAAGTCCTTTAGTCTCCTCCAAAAATCCATCAAATATCCCAAATTCCACCGTCAAAAGTGCAGAATCGGAACTTTTCCAATTAAGTCCAGTTTTAAGAGTATTGTCTACGCGACGGGTCGCCGAAAAAGCGCTAAAAATCGAGAAATACGCCGTTTTCTTGCGGGATATTTTGATTATAGCAAGCCGAGAGTGTGATGATATCAAAGGTCGTATGAGTGTACGATCTTTGATGGTATCCACAAAAGCGCAAAAGAAAAACAAAATTTACGTACCCCCTATGCAATTACCCCTATGATTAGTGTCTACGGGAATTATTCAATGCAAGGGTTGAATGCAAATGTCTACTGCACCAGTATTCGGTCACCAACGAGCGCCGCAACGTCCCCGATGCAATTTTGCACCAACAGTGTAGAGCGCGATGCATTGTCAGCGGCCTTGCACACGCATTGACATTGAGCGCGCATATCGTGCAGTGTGACTGCGACCGAGCAAATGCTCCTCCAACGAAAAAAACAATCAATGTTAATTTGAAAAATCATCAAAATACGGGCCAGTTTGTGGTGACGGGGAACGAACTTTCATAAATCTAGAAGGACATAGTCCCTCAAATAGGCCTAAACGTAAATTTCGGAATTCTTACGAACATTTGAGCAGCGAAGTCGGATCGTTTGGGAGTTTATGTTTTCGTATGGTAGCGGAAAATCGCAAAGTGAGAAACGGAAAATTTTCCGAGTGGTCACTACTAGTGGGGTCAAAACTTCAAGGTCACACAGAATTTGCAAGGGTCAACCGATTATCACCAAAATCTAATCGATTCTTTCCTACCATTATCCAAACATCCCCTGAACATTTCGTGCAAATCCGTTTACCCGTTCTCTTGTTATCTTGTACACAAACAAACAAACAAACAAACAAACAAACAAACAAACATACGGAACCCTTTACATAACCCCCTGCCGATTTTCATCGGCGTGGGTAATGAGCTTCCCTCAACGTAATGACTAATTAAATTTTCAGCAAGGAAGCAAAGTTGCTGTATGACTTAAGCACTCTCATCTATACACGTACTGTTGTATGCCAAATATTCTATTTTTGGGTTGTAAAAACGGATACTGCTTACAAGGCGCTATCGAAAGTGGAACCTATTTACAACAAAGATCAAGTGCATTATTACAGTATGCAGAGCCAAAACGAGCACGACAGAGGAAGACACTAGACCAAGGAAAATATTATTTCATAGAGATTATGCGGCCAAGATAATCGTTAACATTTCATTTTTTTCATTTCATTTCAATTTATTTTCATATTTCTCTCATATATCACAATGTAAAATAAATTGATACGAAATTTATACATAACATAATTCAAAATAGAACTTCACCGGAATGTTCAAAAGTTTGTCTTGGTATACACAAGGTCTGTATACATGCGAGTTAAACTGAGATCATAATGCGAAAAATATGATGGGGCCTGCGTAAAAGCAAGCTTGTATAGAGCCGCAGGTCCCGTGATAAAATCAGATTAGGGGAAGCATAAGTACAAATATTTTTAGACCATTCTATAACTGGGGGATCCGATTAAAACGAATAAAGATCAAATCAAATAAGTGTTACTAAATAAAGTACAGAATAAAATACAGAAAGGTCACATGTTGCAACTATAACCTACTACAAGTAAGGACATTGACAGAACAACGAGTGAGATTGTAAGGATTTAAGTGGGTGTGGAGGTATAGATGATGACGTAACAGTTTGGCATAGATACATAAATGGAAGGTGGGCTAATAGAGTTTTTAGTCCATGGGCCAAGACCCGAAACATGGGTTGTTGGTACCATCTGAGGTGGCACAACCTTTTTGGTGTCAGTTTGTTTGTCGGGCATAGATATGCTTATCAAGCTATGATAGCATTTCCAAATGAGTAGCTTAGTCATAATAAATGAATTTTTAACCAATTTGGTCTCGTTTTTATATCCCTATACTTCTGAATCGAAACTAAACCGCTATACAAAGAAGAGCACTGCCTTCTATGTCCACAGGTGTTCTGTTGTAAACGCGGTGCGCTTATTCTTTATTCAAGGCAGCGAAGGGAATATCCAAAGGGTTATGATGTCCACAGCTGTCACGCGGTGCGCTTAGTCGTTATCATATCTAAAGTTCCTCATAAAAGGGATTATCTATACTGTTTTTATACTACCCTATCAACAAATACATCAGTTTTAAACAAAAATCACTCTGTTCATTTACAATATCATTCATTATAATGTATCGTAGTGTACCGGTACATTGTTTTTGCATTATCTTATATTGTTGGAGGGAAATAAAGCGACATTGGCGTGGTCTCAGCATTTTCACCGTAGCGTTTTCGCCGGAAAATGATAAATGATTGAAAGATACGGTAAAATTCACGAAGAATTGCTTTTGTTGTTGTTGTTGTTTTTAGATAAAAGGATATGCACTGTATCATACGCTTTGGATATTCCCTTCGCCGTCTAGAATAAAGACTAAGCGCTGTGGACATCATAACCTTTGGCTATTCCCTTCGCTGCCTTGAATAAAGACTTAGCGCACTGCGTTTACAATAGAACACCTGTGAACATACCATAGAGCTGCATTTTACAGCTCTATGGAGCATACAGAAGACAGTGCTCTTCTTTGTGTAGCGGTTAGTTTCGATTCAGAAGTATAGGGATATAACAACGAGACCAAATTGGTTAAAAATTCATTTACTATGACTAAGCTACTCATTTGGAAATGCTATCATAGCTTGATAAGCATATCTATGCCCGACAAACAAAATGACACCAAAAAGGTTTTGCCACCTCAGATGGTACCAATATCTGGCCTGGCCCATGGACTATTTGTCGTGAATATAAAATATACACACAAGGACAATGGAGCTCAGGAGTCAAATTCCACACTCTAAAAAGACCCGAGTCAGAACTGACCCGGAACTGGGTCCGTTGGGGTCAAACACCGTTCCGGGTCAGAAATGACTTGGAATTTGGTCATGAAGACCCAGAATGGGGTCATCCTGACCCGATTCATGACTCTGAATGGGTCATATCTGACCACATTCCTTGTCATTTCTGACCCGGAACGGTGTATGACCCCAACGGACCCAGTTCCGGGTCAGTTCTGACTCGGATGTTTTAAGAGTGCAGCGGGGTCCTAAACCATGCAGGCCGTGTGACCATGGTAACAGACAGCTGCCACGCGCAAGAATTCCAACAATCGAGTGTAACAATAAGTGCTTAGAGAGCGCAACAGGTAGACTGATCGAAAAATAATTTATGTACATGGTTAGGATCCCGTCGGACTACTACTAGAAGATAAATAAGATAGACAAGGGAGAAAATACTGAGCAACAAGTACTATACAATATGCATGCCGTAGCTGCTCAAAAGATATTGTTTTAATATTCGTTTGAATGAGGTTAGAGTGGTGCAGCTTGTAACTTCCGTAGGGAGTTTATTCCAGTACTTAGGCCCAGTGAACATAATAATTTTCTTCGCAAAAATTGTTCGGGTACGTGGAAGGTGATACGAATAACGTTGGCGGGTTGGATAATCATGAACTGTATAGTTTCTTGTGAACATTTGGGAAAATGCATCTGGTAACTGGTAACATCGACATTTTAGACATTTAACCGCAGCCAAAAATAACTTGAGAGGGCAACGTCGCAATATCATGCATGTACCAACAGAAAACGCATATTCAATTCAATTCAATTCAATTTAATTTAATTCAATTCAATTCAATTAATTTATTTTCATACTTCTCATTTATGGACATTACACTCTAAAAAATTCCGAATCAGAATTGACCCGGAACTGGGTCCGTTGGGGTCACACACCGTTCCGGGTCAGAAATGACAAGGAATGGGGTCAGATAGACCCATTCAGAGTCATGAATTGGGTCAGGGTGACACCATTCGGGGTCTTCATGACCAAATTCCGAGTCATTTTTGACCCGGAACGGTGTGTGACCCCAACGGACCCAGTTCCGGGTCAGTTCAGACTCGGAATTTATACAATAGAAATCAAACAAGTTCTTTTACCTTGTATAAACAATGTGCAGAAAACAAACAATATACATGGTGATAACACAGTAATTACATGTTATGATAACTGGTCAAAATCGAAATCGAAATGGAGTTGATCAAAGAGAAGTATGACGGGACCTACATGAAAGCTAGCTTGTTTGGCTGTAAGCCCCGAGTAATCAGTGCTTGTGAAAAAGGAACGGAGAACGGATAGAAGACAAGCCCAGACCTGATAATGTAATGGTGCCAAATAAGAAAAGCGGGGTATGTCTAATATATACAGAACAACGTACAGAACAACAATTAATGTATACAGAACAACATCAGGCGAAAGACACTGAGAAAGGGAAATCCAGGATGAGGCAAAACGAAAATGAAAAAAATATATATATATAATAAAAAAACCCTCCCTTGGAACAGATGCTGCGTCCCATAACACAATGTGTGAATAACATTACATTCTGTATGTATTTTTGCATTTTCCGCTAGTATTTGATTGTCTTCGGAATCATGATCGGAAGGAGAGTTTACCTCTGTCAGTTGTGTTGATTTTTTTTAAGTTCCAATTTATCCCCTCACAAAAAGTATGATAATTATGAAACCAGCAGATATGTAAACAACTGAGGAGTTACTCATAAGAAAGTTGATATCATTGAATGCCATCATATTATTCGTGTACAACAATTAAAAAACATAATAGATTTCCGAGTTTATTTGTTCATTGCAATCATCAAACTGATATCATGAAAACATGCAAGGGGGAGACATCAGTAAGTCAAAACATTTCACGAGCTTATGTACATGTTTTCGGGGAATAGAGGACTACAAATTCATAAATTTGTAAATGATGTTTTCCAAGTAACTGACATTTGACTGATATGAAAAATGTATTCCCTGTTACATAATTATTACTACAATATTACGGAAAATGATACATACCCTATCGACGTAAAAGTTGAATATTTATCAAAGGCATTATATACCAAACAATTAATGTTGTATTTCAAATCCACACAGATACACACAGATACATACGCGCGCGCGCGCACACACACACACACACACACACAAACTGCGATTGGTCGTTTAGTGACGACAATGTAGCACAATGTCAAATTTCTTCATTTTATTCATTTTACTTACGACGAGTGAACATTGTTCAAGGCATTGTGTCTGATAGACTTTAACAGCTTTATCTGGGCTATTGCGAAGATATCAAATTTGTCTAAAATCTATGTGGACGCATACTGTACATGTACATACAAATTTCGTTAGGGATAAACATTTGAGAAACTATAACAGGATATACCATTGAACTGAACAGAAAAAAAAACCGGCTTGATTGCTTATGTATATCATTAAAACTGAGTGATCATCGATTGCTTTAAACCAATAACCAACTTCTACTTCCTGTCTTTTTTTTTAATTTCTGTTACCAGCCCAACGTAAGTTTACCAACTAGTTTGTCTCATAAGCCAGATAATACAGAACTAAGATAATTCATTTCAAAGGAGAAAATAAAACTGAGCCAAGTTTGGAGCCCTCACAGACTCCACACCACGTTCTATCTCTGTGAGAAACAGTAAGCCTTACTATGTTTGACATTAATAAATAACATCAGTTTAATGACTCTTCACCTTTAACATTACCTCGTATAAACTAAATGAATTAATTTTGTAAGGAATCTATGCTGATTGATAGTACAAAACGCTTTTTTCTAAAGATGAAATGATTTTCATACCGTGTTCACGATCTGTTCACATTATGTGTCATATTGTGGGACACTGTGTTCTTTCCAGGAGGGTGTATATAATGCTTTTCCACAGAATTGATTATTTTAAAACCATACCTGGATATCGAGAGTGAAGCCTGTGGTGAAACAATCGGTTCATTTTTTTTTTCTTAAGAGTACGGTGTATTGTAGAATTACAGGGGAGAATCAATGATAGCGGCCATTAGATGAAAATAACAATCCATGTAGTCACTTTTTCAGACATTGCTAAAACACGTATTTTACAACTCTGAGGGACCTTTGCCCGTTGAAACAAAAACAAAAATGCAGAATAAGTCGCACATTTTCCACAGGCGTGGTAATAATGTACGCCATGAAGCACGTAAAAGAATAACAAACGTTGGTTGACATTTTAAGATAAGTGGATATCGACTTTGTCGAATTTACAGCAAGCGGCCAGAGCGCTCTTCTTTATTTTCTCGTCACGTCCAGTCTAGCTGCTGTTTTTTTTTTCTCTGCAACGTATACACAATACTTTGTGAATGATTTCTACAAGAAATAGCAATGTGCCCCTGAAACGTCAGTCCCAATAACTGCTTTATACTGAAAAAGGCACAAATATCCAAATACACATAAACACAGACACACAAACACACACACACGCACACTAATAGATGATAATAACAGCAGTTATGCTAACAAGGTGTTTAATTCTAATGTAATCATGCAATCTTTGACGCGCAACATCATGTTCGTTTAAGCATCCATCAAGGCATGTGCCATATTTTTTCAAGCAGTGGTTATATACAGTTCAAGGATTCGGTGGATGCTTCCGGACCTCAGCTTATATACACCTGTACTCGACACACGCACTTGTGACCAGTTCAACTCGTAAGGTTGTAAAGATATAAGGGGATTTCCGTTGATTCCATTAATTTCTTCTGGTGTTTGTGTGCGATGTGTTTGCTCATTAATTCTGCGATTTTGATTGTGACAGTGTCAGCCTGCATTACATTGGTTCCACTCGCACCATTTCTGAGCAAAGAAGAGACTTCATTCGTAAACCAAACTAATATGATAAACGTAGTCATTCTTGTTTCTAATGTAATGAATAAACAAAAAAATATTTCGATTAAAATCAAGTCACTGTTGTGACAATGACACTATATCCAAACCGATAGTACATGTATATGTCTTGAGGGCCTAAATTGATAAAGCCTATACGGCCTTTTGGCGTGTTTTGAAACAGGATTACTACTTTGAAACACTGATTATTACTGACTTCCTTGCTGCACTTTGTAACTAGGTATGTGTGTAATTGCCAGAACAATTGAAAGGTCCGTTCCAAAATTCCAAGTTCTGGTCCTCGTTCCACTTGGACTGGATGGCCAAATAGGGACCGATAAGCGCGAAGAGCAGCGTCCACCTCAGCTCTCGGCTACCTACGTTATTGATGTACATGGTGTGCATTTGAATGGCATTCCAGAAGGACCGATGTTGGTAACTCCTCCTGCGCTCTAGAGCGTGCCGAAACCGCTGCCACAGATACTCCAGATTCACGCCACCCAAAGCAAAGTATGGAAATGTCAGAAACATGGCTTTCTCCGACCAGACAACTACATCCATATAGATACGATGTTTGTCACTCCACAAACTTGTATCTTGCGCGGCGATTGCGTAATCCCACGAGAGGCGAGACATTATACCCCACGTGGCTGTGACCATAGTGAAAGCCATCCAAACACCCATCATCTCGCGCAGCACGAGGTAGTCCTGATGGACTCGACAGATGTAGCGGCGCGCATCATCAACTCTTTCGTCGACAGACAGGCCCTGCGTGACGCGCGCTACGCGCTTTAGTTCGTAATAAAGAGAGACTCGATGTAAGTACATAATGTACCAGAAGGAGCCGTACATGATGAAACCAACACAAGCAGACACGTCGCTGAAAACATAAAAGGCAATGTGACATTTATGGTTAATAATCTTTGACTCTGCACATCGAAGGACCGCATGAACCAACGGCCACACGTTGAACAGAAGCATGAAATGCGGTTTGAGGCTTGTTTTGTGAAAGGAGTGGATGATGCTCACTCGACGGTAAACGAACTCTGGATCCAGCGGACATCGACTAGCGACGCTGGGCTTGACAAAAACTGCACGTAAACGAGTTGCTAGGCTGTACGCTGGGATGACGAGCACTTGAATGAGGTAGGTGACATAGGAGAACAAGAAGAGAAGTTCACTTGAGCGCCCCCACAGTTCGCTCAGATACACGTAGCCGTCGGCGCATAGCATTGCCGTCGCCAATGACAGAAACAGAATTGCCGTGAAATCTACTCCAATCGAGCACCATGATCCTGGAATCATAGAGAGAAATAGAACAAGAATATAAGGGGGAAAGGAAGGGGGAAATTAGCGGAAAGAAAGAGATGAGAAGTATAGGTGGAGAATAGAAAATACGGGAAAGAGGGGAGAATGACATGAATCAACACCGAAGGAGTTTTTAAAAAATTGGGGAAAACCATAAAGGATGTAAGTGGCGGAAATATTGATTATTGTTCTCACTTCCATTTCAGTACATCTGTGCCTTGTGACTAAGCGAAGTGTGTTCTAATAACTGTGTTCTGCGGAAAGTCAGGAAACCAATGTATTCATAAAAAACGATCGATAAGACATGTTCCCAACGTTCATTTGTATTTGTTTATCTATGATTTATATAAAAAAAAATTCAGGGCTAGGGGAGCTTTCACACCTACAACCAGTGTCGACCCTACGCCAGTCTGACGAAGTATCCGTTGATGCTTGATTCAAGGATTTACCCACACACTTCCCATACTAGTTTGCTTCTTGCACTTTTTATAACCATGAGGTCGCAGTAATCACTAACAATCACTGAGTTTTCGTTGCCTAGTTATGAAGCAATGTAATCTGATACATAAGACTATTGTTAAGACTAAAGCATAGTTATCAGAAGGACTCAGAAATCACCTTCCACAATTCGGAATTTGCTTGCAATCATTTTGAAAGACTCTGCCAAGAAATGTGTCTGGCTGACTCGATTTGCCAGGATGATGAGTATACTGTTGTTTTGGATTAATTCGAGATCAGAGGTGGGAAATGCCCTATAAATGTCGGTGTACCCAACAGTTTGTTTTTTTTTCCTGAAGCGCCCCTCTGTAGAAAACATCAGGTATATAGCAAGCATGTTCTCAATTTGTAGTAACTTCGGCGTATCTTGGGTAATATTTCGCAAATCGTCTTTGCCCAGCTATATTGAGGTATCACAGCGTTATTTCACATATTTCTTATGCATAGGTCTCGATATTTCTATTAGAACAACAGCAACAACAACAACAACAAAAAGGCTGCAAAAATTGTAACTTCATGGGAACTATGTTTTACCTTTAACAGCATATATACTCAATAAATTATCACTGTTATTATCATCATCGACAATTTTTCTTTTGATTTATTTAATGATTCATTTTATTTTATTTCTGAATTTCTTTTCCATACATAAAGAATACAAAGTCAATTGAACGAACTAATCTAACATTAATTTTAAAACAATTAAATGATTAATTCAAATACCCAACATTTTTTTTCTAACACAATGCAAAATGAAAACAAACAGGCATTATTTTTATGCATATATTTATGCATACATAGGATCCCGTTCAGTGTTCAAAGACAAATTAAGCAAGTGTTGATGTACAGAAATTCAAGAGACCATCATCATAAGCAAACGCTTGGCGAGGACGACGGCCTCTGGCCATTTAGTAGGCGCCACCGAAGGAAGATTATTGTGAGAATATAATATGCATTGTTTGCTGCATAGATATGGATTTATGAAGGAGGGTGGCCACTTCTTTTTATGGCGTTTTATTCATGCCGTTTTGAGAAGACTTGCATAGTTATCTTGTTGATATGGCTTCAACAGGTCAGCCCTTTACAGTGCTTCTTAAACATGTTGAAGGTCATTTTGTGTTTGCATCGTTGTCAGATGAAAATAGAATTGAATAGATCTGTAAGTATAATATGCGTCTATATGACAGATATTAAACGAAACTGAAACGATTGCATAGAGTCCGTAAGGAGAGATACATACGTTTAAATTCTTCCTCACTCGAACGTGGCTTTTCAAGGGAATCGTCGTCGCCAGCATCTATGATAGGCTGGTGGTCATCAGCGTGTGACTGGGTACCATCTTGGGAAGTGTAACCGGAGGCAACGTTGATTTGAGTGGCGTTGTCGTCGGATGACATACCGGATAAACGAGGGCGCCAGGCACCCACCACCACGAGGGCGATCCCAACGGTAATTGGAGGAGTCTTCTGGTCTTCACCGCTGCTGCTCGGTGAGCTCGCTCTAGCATCGTCGCCGTTGCCTCTGGATTCAGACGTTCTGAAGTCCATGACGTTGTCACCTCGAGAAAGACTTGCGCCATCATCACAGCTCATTCCCACCTCAGGGCCAATGATACCTCGTCCTATGAGGAGGGAATCATATTGGTTAAAGTTGTGGTTTGCAAAACACGGCTCCATTACAATCCTCCCTTTCCTTTCACAGGCTTCAACAGGTTGTAGAGCAATGTTGCAAAGACAAGGAAGACGCAGTTGAAGTATGGGCAGGCAACCGTTGGTGATAGACCAAACAAATTAATGCGCACTACTCACGATGTACGGTTGATACACTTTGTGATGCCCAAAGTATTGCTTCATACCTTTCAGACACTTAGGCACTTGGCTCGTGCCAGAATAATGAAATTGAGAGTGATATCTTAATAGCCTGTGAATCGCCTTTGCTCAAGAACGCTCTTGATATTCATCAAACCTAGTTTAGAGATTAAAGGACGTCCGATGAAGATGATTAGTATCGGGGTTTTTTGTTTTTTTTTTCTTCTTCTTCTTCTTCTCCTCTGGAGGGGAGAAGTAGGTCTAATGAAATATTCTAGTGGTTTGGGTTTTGTATACATTTTTGCTTTTCCCTTCTTTACCAGTATCGCACATGACGCCAAGTCACTACACGGAAGTATACTCAGTAACCTGTTGAGATGAAGCGATGTATCTGCATGAAAAGAACGTAAACAAAGCACTCTGGAACTGTTTATGAACAGCGATCGACTTTCACTCAGTCATGGGTTTCTATTATTCAAGAAGCTATAAAAACAGACGGTATCGGAGTTTAAATTCTTACTAAAATAAATCTTCACCATCTATTTTTTCACTATGCTATCTATTTCACTAATGTGATCTCGGCAAACAGGAGTTCACTCCATTTTTTCACCCCTTTTTGTTTTTATCTAAATTCTTGCCAATAGATTATAGATGTTCGTAATTGCACCAAGTTAAAGCTGTATGTCATTGTTTTTGTGGTTATAATTACGTCTGTGTGCGTGTGTACATGTGCATGTGTGTGTGTCTGTCTCTCTATATGTCTGTAAAAGTTTGTGCAGGCCCGTAACTAGGATTTTTATGGAGGGGGGGGGGGGGTCAGAATTAGAAAAATTAGACTACTTCGGGGCTTAATCACCTGGCAAGCAAAAGCAAGCAAACAAACAAAAAACACAGGCTCCCCCGTGCGATTTGTTTGCCCCTTTCATATTTTTTTTTTCCAAACGGGTGAGGGGGGGGGGGGGGGGGGCCTTCCGCGACTCATATTTGTTGCTTTTTATTTCTTTTATTTTTTGGCTGCTGCATGGAAAACGGGGGGGGGGGGGTGGTTGGGGGTTCCAAAGCATCTCCTGAACACATCCCGACCTCTCAGTTACGGGCCTAGTGTGTGTGTGTGTGTGTGTGTGTGTGTGCTTATTTGGGATTTGATTTGATTGTGGTCCCTTTGTATCAAGACGTAAGCAATCAAGCTATCAGGAGTGAAGCAAAACAATTACGATTGTATGATGAAAATTGACCACTTTCAACCATACAACGTCGATATAGTGCTTTCTTAGTTTAGCGTGTGTCCCGAGGGTTGTGCGACATTTCGCGATCAAACTAGCAAGTAATGAATTAAACAATATTTGTTTTTTAATGTTCAGTATAAATACAGAATATATAGGTAAATATTGATATTGATACTGGGCTTGTATGATTTATTTTTGTCCGCGATGGTGCAATCCATAGAAATACAAATAAAACTTTTTTTTCCCCTTTGGAGTTACCCATTGGAGGAAACAGGGGGGCATTTCATGAAGCATTTTGTCCGACAAAGTTGTCGGACAAATTTGCTCTCAGTCAATCATATGCAAGGATTTCAGTAGCTTGTAACAGTTTGTCAGAAAAATATCCGACCAAAATGCTTCATGAAATGCCCCCAGGTCTACACAATCAATGCGTAATATCATGTGAGATAACCCTGTCATTATATTCTCTTGTTTTTCCCTCCGTTAATCCCACTAAAACTATAGATTCGAAGAATGAATTCTGCAATGAAGGTCATGCTGGTATAATGTATTCAGGATGGTGACAGTTCTGTGATGGAAAGAAGCGATACCCCTGTTGGCGTGTATTCCTGAATGTAAATGTGAATGCCTGTCGGGACTCATTGTCTTGCACAAAGTACTTAAACTGCTTGTGTTGCATTAATTGAGGAGTAAACACAACACTGCATTAGATTGTACAACAAATCTATTTGTCCTGTGTAAACAAGCCGACACCACTTTGACTAACATAATCATTCAATGACATCAGCAAGTTGATTATGTATATATATATATATTTTTCCTTTGGTGTGTGTGTAATCCCGGAGTGGTTCCTAGGAAGAACCTCCACTCCCCCCCCCCCCCCCCCCTACACACACACACAAAAAGAGACACCTAAATACTTGGTGTGATTCCACAGGAAGCAATACAGCATAAAAGAAAATAGTAATTGTTTCATAATAAACAAAAGAAAATGAGAAAAATAAACACAGAATATTGTGCTGAAATGGAAATCTTATGCAAAATTCAATGGACGCTAATTTTGTTCGATCAGCATTTATATCTACAGTATGAATCAATGAGTATAAGGATTATGTATGACTTGTACACTGGTCGGGTGATCTTCTTTTAACTAGCCAGATTCTGATTTAGAGAGGTGCTACGTGCACTCTGGCAAATACGGCTGTTTGAAAAAAAAAATACAACATTTAAGCAAGAACTTACCCAAAAGTGTATGGGTTAACCCAATTTTGATTATGAATTATGAAAGCGAAAGGGGTGTTCGTATATAGTTTCTTGGGTCTGTGGATCATTCATGTTTACTGCTTCCGATGAAGTGTGTAGGCGTAAATGAAAGGTTGATTTTTTTTTTCTTGAAAGTGAGCAACATATCCGCAAAATTTAACATCAAAATTATCTATATTCATTTGACTCTTCGTACTTTGGTTTTTGGTAGATTTCTTCTTCTTTGGTAGATTTGTTTATTCAAATGTCTTTCCAAAAGATTTTATACATTTTTCAATTTCAATTTCAATTTTATTTCCATTTCCATTGAATAAACAGGGAAAAATATATATCATACATTTACAGAACATATTTGTAACAATTTCAAAGAAAACGTACAGTGGTCACGAGTAACAACAGAATTTCCTTTCTAAGGTATATACATATACATAATACAAAGATTAGAATGGAAATGGAGGGTCCCACTAAAAAGCAAAGCTTGTAGGGTATGGGACCCTCGGAAAATACGTACACAAAATCAAAGAAACCAATGTCAACTGACATGAAATTAACTTAAGAAGGAAAAAGAAAGAAAGAAAAAAAAAAAGGAAAAAGAAGAAAAAAGGGGAAATGAGACTATGGTACATGTATACCGTTGAAATGTCTACATCAGTATTGCGCATAGGTAAATCAAATGAAGAAGAAAAAGAATTTAAGAAGAAGAAGAAGAAGAAGAAGAAGAGACAACAAAAAGCCTTGCGACGTTAAAGCAAAAATGGTCAATCATTTCCAGTCAATCGTTAGACAAACATCAGCGTAAATCAGTACTTTTGTACCTATTTAGCATAATTTTATACCAGATTAGTACAGGATATTAATTGTTCTTGAATCCGGAGTGTTGAGGTAACCCTGTCGTCATCAGCCCTTTAATGCTATGGAATCGGAAGATTAATTATATTGTGTTACACATCCAGACCACGGTAAATAGTGTACTTCCCTGTATCGACGATACCTTGACGAGGAGGAAATGATACGGATATGGACATCATTATTTTGTTTAATGTAGTACAAATAAATATTTCCTTATAGTTTTATTGCATTTGTCACTTTCTTGAATTAAGTCAATTAAAGCAATCATCCCTAGGAGCGTCATTCCATTTTAATGAGGGGGGGGGGGGACAAAACATGGAAGACATCTGTGAGAGAGTGGAGACCGAGAGGGGATGATCGAAGGGCCTGGGGACAACGGCGTAGCCAGGATTTCATCTTAGGGGGGGCGGTGAGTCTGCGAGGGAGCGAAGCGACCGAGCCCGAGCGAGCGGAGCGAGCGAGGGGGGGGGGAGGGTGTGGGAGGGGGGTGTCCCCCCTCCCACGGTAAGAACTTTTTGCATTTTGATGTTGTAAATGGTGTAATTTGATGCATGTTTTTGCGCGTTTTATCGACGTGAAACAGTACCACTTGTTTATGGTAGCAGTTTATCTTGATGTAGATTATTATTGAACAATTTGCCTATAAAGGCTATAATCTAGATACACTTCTTGTATTAATTCTTTTCACTGAATATCATGAACGCGACTGAACCCGAGCGAGCGGGGCGAGCGAGGGGGTAGGGGAGGGTGTGGGAGGGGGGTGTCCCCCCTCCCACGGTAAGAACTTTTTGCATTTTGATGTTGTAAATGGTGCAATTTGATGCATGTTTTTGCGCGTTTTATCGACGTGAAACAGTCCCACTTGTTTAAGGTATATATTAATAGCAGTATATTTTAGTGTAGATTATTATTGAACAATTTGTCTATAAAATGATATAATTAAAATACACTTCTTGTATTAATTCTTTTCACTGAATATCATGAACGCGACTGAACCCGAGCGAGTGGAGCGAGCGATGGGGGGGGGGGGGGGGGGGGGGGAGGGTGTGGGAGGGGGTGTCCCCCTCCCACGGTGAGAACTTTTTGGATTTTGATGTTGCAAATGGTGCAATTTGATGCATGTTTTTGCGTATTTTAACGAGTTGAAACAGTGCCACTTGTTTAAGGTTGCAGTATATTTTAGTGTAGATTATTAATTTATTGAACAATTTGCCTATAAAATGATATAATTTAAATACACTTCTTGTATTAATTCTTTTCACTGAATATCATGAACGCGACTGACCCGAGCGAGTGGAGCGAGCGAGGGGGGAGGGGAGGGTGTGGGAGGGGGGTGACCCCCCTCCCACGGTGAGAACTTTTTGCATTTTGATGTTGCAAATGGTGCAATTTGATGCATGTTTTTGCGTGTTTTAACGAGTTGAAACAGTCCCACTTGTTTAAGGTTGCAGTATATTTTAGTGTAGATTATTATTGAACAATTTGCCTATAAAATGGTATAATTTAAATACACTTGTCTAGTCTTCTTGTATTAATTCTTACACTGAATATCATCAACGCTGTCTGTTCAGCAATCAAACTGAAAAAGCATGCACACGAGGGTGTAGATAGGGGCATATCCCCTGCCACACGAAGGTGATTTTGCGTTTTCAGACCTGAAATTCAGCGATCTGGTGCAAATTTTTGGTGCAATACTTTTTCATCGAAGTGTTAAAATCACGGAATTTAGCTCTTATTCCGAATGTGCACCATCTGTGTGTATGTATAAAGTCTAGTGAGGTAGAGCTTAGGGGAAGGGGGAGTCCCCCTCCCGCTCGTGGAGCTTTTGCGTTTTTAGAATTAAAATAAAGCGATCTGGGTATAGCCACAGTCTACTTCTATGCATGGCGGGGGGTGGGGGGGGGGGGGGGGGGACGAGCAGGGAGAAGGCGTGGGCGAGTGTTATCTCTACCCTTCCCTTCCGATGGAGCTTTTGCCTTTTTAAGGTTGAACTTGAGATATCTCGTATACGCATATTTGATGGAATCAACATTTGGGAAATCACCAAAAAACAAAAAACAAAAAACAAAAAATGATTTGGGGGGGGGGGCTGAGGGAGGAAAGGGTCGATTAAAAGGGGGAATTCCCCTTATACATGAGGGAACCTTGAGTTTTCGGAATTTAAGTGATAAGTCTTGTGCACTCAGAATTGTAATTTTTTTAAAATCTAAAAAGTGTACATAGCTAGGGAAAGAGGCACAGAGGGGGAGGGTTTGGGAGGGGGATACCCCCTCCCAAGCACGAGAGATTTTGCATATTTTGAATTGAAATTCAACGATCTGGTGCACACTTTGAGTGAAATATTCAAAAAAAATATCTTATTTGATGAAAGGTTGCAAAGGAAACCCGCTTCATGTGCATGCATACAGCATACACGCATTTTTTTTTCCGCCTCCCAAATCCCCGGTCCAAATCTTAGGGGGGGGGGGGGGGGCGACCGCCCCCATCGCCATATCTGCGGCCGTGGATCTGCTTGTTTAGCTCGGTACTCGGGCTGGTGACCGGAATAGTAAGTTAGTGTAATATTGTATTGTTGTCAACTGATACTCAATCATCAATGGCAAGTGGTGGACATGATAGCTGAGAAGACGGATATTACACACCAAGGAACGTATGCATTGCCTTAGTTGATCCTAATTTACTCCTACTCCGTGTTGAAAACTCTCACCGCGGAAGGCCGTTTACTTAATGGTCCCATACCTTATAAATTGCGCTGGTGAGTTGTCTTGCTCTGTCACCTGTCGCAGGTCGCGCATGGTTTGCAAGCACAGACCCTTCGCTTCGTTGTCCATGGTGTCTGTACCAATCCTGCCAATGTACACGTACGTAGCTGTTCCCGACAAGTGGTGCATTGAGCCTTATCGACCTATTTATGGATACCCAAGGAGTTGGCCTTTAATTTCACCGTTGTGGGCGTTAGACAGAAAGATCCGTCTGTCCGGATCGATGAGTCTTTTATTTATTTATTTATTTTTATTTATTTATTTAATTTATTTATTTTTTGACATTATCGCTCTCCTCCGTTAGACAGGAATGGATCCGTGAAGCCAGAGCCAGTCTCTACGTAACATATCCCTGACGACCAGAACGGACTGATCTTTCGGTCAACCGACGAAGGTCAAGGAGGTACTCTACCTAAGCTCAGTCGCTTTGTAGTGACACAGCGTACTTACAGCGTCTGGTCGGGCTAACTCTACGTCTCAGCAAGCCTAGAAGAACTCTAGCTTCTTATCTGTATGCCAGGGAATAATTTTCCTTCTCGAAATTGAATAGCAATTTTTTGTCGATGGACATACATTTTCAACAAAATGGTGGTGTACAAGTCTATGTAATGAAACTGCTAGCTATGCAAATTACATTTTGTGTAGCAGTCATCCTAAATGCATAGCAAATTGCTATGCAATACCAGGAAAATTATTCCCTTTATGCCATGGATGATTCTGAAGGCAGGCTAAATGTGACCACAGGCACAGTTTCTAACTGTGTGAAGGAACGCCCTGGCTGGGGTTCGGTTAAACGCAGGCTAGCCTCTACTACTAGATCTAGGCTGTTTTTTTTTTTTTTTTAATAATTCAGATCTGATCCACATTTGGTCCTTGAATTAAGCTGGGTCATGGCCAGGTGGAGTGAGTGGCATCAAACTTAAACTTGATGGGTTTGTTGTTCCAAAACTTAGTTGTTGTTGTTGTTTGTTTGTTTGTTTGTTTGTTTTATGGCGCAGACCCCTTTATGACCAACAAAGGTTTGTGCCTGCAAACTATGTTGCGCTTGTGTCAGTCCAGTTTCAAACACCATCTCCCTTTGACTTGTATTGAACTCACCACAAACGTCCCTTTCAGGCAGAAGTGGAAATATAGGGGTTTGTTTAAATGTTTTATCAATTGTGAATTTGTAATAGCTTGGCAAAGCTACATGTACATCTTGTGGAAGAGGAAGGTGCATTGTAGAGCTCTGCCAAATTATTGAAGTCAGACCTCATGACTGTCAATACTTGTAATGTACCGTACCAGAACCAAAAAAAAAAAAAAAAAAAAGCTTTAGAGAAAAAAGTTCTACTGGTCTATCATCCCAGAAGATGTCATATTAATGTCATAGCTCTATATGAAGACCATTGTGATTCTGTAAGCTTCAGTCCTTTTTGGCCCATCAGTGAGTTAACAAGTGCCGTATGTGTCTTTTCAATTATGTGTTGCTACTTAAACGTATGCTTGTCACTGTGGAGGAGGTTGTGTATTCACAGCAATGACAACATCAAAAGTATGAATGAATGAACGAACTGAATGAATGAACTAGTATCGGGTATGTTGTAATGACAAATTTTTCTGATAATTGCTTTACATGTCTTGTGAAGCTGTTGCCATTTCAGTCCTGACTGAAGGTTTTTGCCTCTCTTTAACAACATCTGTTTTCAGGAAGAATGGCAGGTAAAAAATGGCAGAAGATCTTGTACGAGGACCAGCATGTTGAAGATAACTATGTGGATGATTCTTTTCTCGAGGAAATGAAAAAGAATTGTGAGTATATCTTTAGTGTTTTCAATCATTAAAGTTAGGCCTTCAAGGAGATCTACCAAGTAGTAACTGAAATGAATTCAAATTGTCAAAATTGAATATCTGTTCAGAATAAGATATATAAATCAAGACTAATTTCAAGTGATTGTGTATTTGCATGCACTAGAATTTTTCTTAATGTCAATCAAAATTTTATAGCACATTTCAAATTATGTACACCAGAAGCTCAAAAATGCAGGAACTTTTTACAACTTTAAGATCTTCCTTTGAGGTTCATTTTTTTTTTAAACGTGTCTGTAATCCTTTTTGAAAGCAATAATTTATGTAGTTCTACTTGGTACCATGCACTTATCAACAATAGTGCTGATATGGTATTGTAATAGCCATGATGCTGAATATACTCTGGATTTAGTCATGATACTAGTGATCACAATTATTTTTGTGATATAATGATGGTACAATGAATACTTATAATTGCAATGATTTTTGTAGAACTGATGAATTCGGTTAAAAAGTGAAAATTTATCATTTGCATTGCTAAAAAAAATATTGAGTTTTCCATTACAAATTCCTGGATTGGAAGGAATATTAGATATTAACTAACATTACTCTACAAGTGTGTGTCTCGTAATTAAAATATGTTTTTGTGACATGTTTTAAATCAATTTCCTGACTGCAGTGTATACAAGGACCTATGAATACTGGAATGTTGTTTATGAAACAGGTGTTATCACCCAGCAATTGAGCAGGTGAGTTTACTTGTGTGTGTGTGTGTGTGTGTGTGTGTTTTGTTTCTGAAGCTACAATTGTATCATGAATGGTTTGATATGACTCTCCTGTCTACACTTACATATACTGGGTTGTCCACCACTTCTTTGTACAATCAAATGAGCCGGCGCATTTTTTCCCCTCTATTAATCCCTCAATGCTTATTATACCCCCGCCAAACGAAGTTTGAAGGGGGTATATAGGAATCAGCGGACGGTCGGGCGGTCGGGCGGTCGGTCGGGCGGTCGGTCGGGCGGTCGGGCGGTCGGTCGGGCGGTTGGGCGGGCGGTCGGGCGGTCGGTCCGTTGCAAATCTTGCGTCGCGAACTACTTCCTCAGTTTTCAACCGATTCCCATAAAACTTGGCACAGATGTGTGCCTTAGGTTGTAGATGTGCAAGACGTATTTTTTGACAGTACCCAAAAGTACGTTGCCATGGTAACGGCATATTATGGGCAAAAATGGGTACAAATCTTGCGTCGCGAACTCCTCCCACAGTTTTTGATCAATTTTTATGAAATTAGGTACAGATGTTCATCTGAATATGTTAATGTGCAAGACACATATTTCCGCAGTGGCAAAAAGTGCGTTGCCATGGTAACGGCATGTTATTGGTAAAATATAGGGCAAAATGCTTCATGGCAAAACTGCTTCATCAGTGTTCTTCCAATTCTCATGGAATTCATATTGAATGTTTGTCTTAGGATATAGGTCAGCATGACACATTTCTTGACAGTGACAAAAAGTATGTTGCCATGGTAACAGCTCACATATTATGAGCCAAAATGATGGAAAATTTTGTGTTGCAAACTACTTCCTCAGTTTTTGCCCAATTTCCATGAAACTTGGTACAGATGTGTGCCTTTGGTTGTAGATGTGCAAGACGCATTTTTCGACAGTACCCGAAAGTATGTTGCCATGGTAACGGCATATTAATGGCAGAAGATCAAGGAAAGATCTTGCGGATTTAACTACTTCCTCAGTTTTTTGACCAAAGCTTATGAAATGTTGTTTTGACCAAAGCTTATGAAATGTTGTTTGGCGGGGGTATAACCAGTCGCTGTAGCGACATTTCTAGTTTTATTTTATTTTTTCGGTCCTTAATTAGTATTTTGGTAAGGTATTTAGTTGTGTTAAGTCGAGTTCTCTGAGTATGTTTCTGTTGTCTTTTTGTCCGGTTATTTCTATACTGCAATTATTTTAATGTACATTGTATCAGATATTAATTTGTCGACTGCGAATCATTTTGTGTATAATTTTTCTTTTGCTACTGAAATGATTTTAATGAATCATATTAATTTGTGGACTGTAAGTCAATTTTTTTTACAATGATTGAAATCATACCCATGGTTTACAAGTTTTAATGTGTTTTTATCGCTGTTGTTGTTTTTTATAAATATGAATTTTATATAATATGTCAAGTGGACACCTTTGAAATTCAGCTGTGCAGAAAGGGTTATCCATTCTATTGCTGGAAATAAATAAACTAATAAATATTTTTTTTTTTAAGTATTTTTACTGTACATAACTTTACCTTTTAAAACACATCAGAACTGTGCTGAATTGACATTGAGTCTGCTAAAATTTGGCTGTCATGGGTATCTGTACATCTTTTAACATGAGATGCAGAGCGCTGGAAATGGGGTATGCTTGCCATGCATCAAATGTCAAAGTCAATTAGATTGGTAAGTAAGTCGCGCATTAATGATGGTTTTACGATTGTTAATTTCTGGTGTGCATTAAAGGGTGTACAGTTCTGGTCGAGGTGAGGATTTAGCTTTTAACTTTTGTGAGATATTCAGAAACCACTCTATGGGATTTCAAAGCGCATGCAGTTCTAAGGGGTATCAAAAGTTTATTTGATGAAAATCGGTTTTGAAATGGCTGAGATATCCAAAAACAAGGTGAAACAAAGAGATCCTGATAAAAGGCGTGGCCTGTAGTCTATTATTATTATCACTTTTTGGATATCTCAGCCATTTGGAAACCAATTTTTATCAAATAAATGTTGAATCCTTCTTAAAATTACATGCTCTTTCATATTTCATGAGAGGTTTCTCAGTATCTCACTTAAGAATGTTCAAAACATGAATCCCCACCTACACCAGTACTGTACAGTCCCTTTAATCTCATTAACCCGTTGATTTTGCTACAGCAGGCATTTCTCATAGACACCTGCCCGAGTATACTCGGGACTCGTCTTCAATTGGTTAAGGCTGATATAGAGTGAAATCATCAGTGATAATGAATAAGGTGCATCTTGATGGACAAAAGAGTTACAAATTTCAAGACTTTTTCAAACTCTCAATCCAGACAGGAAGTACTTACATCATGATGTCAAACTCTTATTATTCAGCGAATATTTTGCAACCAAGTCACCTTGTTTTGCCATTTTCTTGGTTTTGATACCTACGGTGTACACGTGTATACTAAGTCAGGATAACATGCAGCCAGCATACATGTAAACAGAAGACTGCTATAGAAAGCAGCTCCACTGTTTTTTTATGACCTAGACTATTAAAATCAGGCCAACATGCAGCCAGAGTACATGCAAAAGACCCCTAGATGGAAACCAGCTCTGCTGATCTGGGTGTTCCACCCCATAAAGTGGCAATAAATTCAATCAATAAATCAGTCAAGACTGAAAATAATGTGCTGTTCTAAATCTGTGAGTACATCAAGCCAGTGAAATGGGATGATGAGGTAGGATGGGAAGTAGATAGCTACAAAATTTCCCTTCACAGTTGAATGTGTTTCTACTCTTATTTTGTCTTCCTCAGCATCTGTCTCTTTGTGGTGTCTTTCATCTTTATGCACTCTGCTCTTCTCTCACCCTCCTCCCTCCTGTGCGGGATCGGGGCTGCCACGGTTTGTGCGTACCCCTTGTTCCGCTGGATGGAGAGGTCAGATGTCGAGAACAGAGGTCAGAGGTCAAGTAAGTAAGCACTTCCTGCCGTGAGCATTTCCCAGAGAGCCCTTTTGTTTTTGATGAAAAAAACAGTTTGAAAACAGTACTACATGCCATGCCTTCAGTTCATAGTCAGTTGCTTTGCTTATTTTCTTAAACTTATTAAACACCAAAACTTTCAAGAGCAGATTGATTGCCAGCAATCGCAAGGGCAAGAAGACCGGGGGTGGGGGGGGGATGGTTTCCGTTTTCTCTTTTTCTTGTGAAATGGGTTTTCACTGAGAATGCTTATAGGAACAGTAGCTCGCCATTCATGTCAAAATTGTGAGTATTTTCTGAGATCAAGACATTTTTAGAAGTTCTGTTGTCCCTTGTCATTTGTTTTGAAGTTTTGGACGACCTGCGTACCATGGTCATCTTCCTGACGTTCTCATTCGGCATGTCACCGATCCTCAAGACTCTGACTGATTCCATCAGCACGGACACCATCTATGCCATGACGGTGAGTTGACCTCAGAAGTGGATATTTTCACATGACTACTTGTTCGTGCTTGGCCAGAGAAGAAGAGTTTTGCGGGGGTTTTACAGTAATTCCGCAGAATTCAGACATGAATTACTGTACATATGGCAAGCGCTAGTTTCTGGTTGCGGGAAATGAGCAAAAATTCAAACACCGTGCAAATTTCCATTACAGTAACATATATGAAATATGAAGAAACACAAAAAACAAAGCCTGTAACCAAGGGTTTCAGGAAAAAAATACCAGTGCAAATTCGTTTTGCAATGGAGAATGATTAGTAATGATGGTCATCATGGTTGACATACATGTAATTATTGTCACAGTTGGGATAGTGATTTTGTTGATGGTACTGAGTACATTAGTTTAAAATAACATTCAATAAATTACCTAGAGGAAATATGATACATTTGATGATTGCATGTTGTTGATGTTTTTGTTTTTTCGTGAGTCTAGTGGATTCAACTAATGAAAGGTTCACTTCATAGATGCAAAGTGTCATTTCTCGGACTGTCTACATGTCATAGTATATAAAGTATTACTGTCTGTCACAGCAGTACTCCTTTCATCAGAATGGTTATCTTCTTTGCTTAAATTTTGGCAGGTTTTTATGCTTCTTGGGAACCTAATCTTCTTTGACTATGGAACTACAAAAGTTGTGTGAGTGAAAGAAACAATTCGTATGTCCACTTTGTTTTCCCATCGTTTGTCATTTTTTTCACTTTCGTGTCTCATTATTTCAAGTAAGATCTCTATCAAGAAGTTTATCTGCAATTCAGTAACCCTAAGTACATTAACCGTACTTTGATTAGCTGACTGTACCACCACCCATTTAAATGCTGAATCTGTGTGAATTACTCTTGTGAAATTATCAACAGGGCATGTATAATGCTGTAAAAGGTTTTGAAGGCCAAGGTTGGCTGTAAAACCACAGTAGCTGTGCCTGCTTGTACGAGATCAGGTTAATGATAAATCACTCAGACTCGGGGTTTCTACAGGAGTGTCGAATCTTGTCTTCTTTCATCGCAACTCACTCCAATCCACTCCACTCAGTGAAAACTGTAACAGAGAATGATATAAACAAAGGCATATAATTAATACATATTGTTAACCCTAACTAGGCCAGGCTATTTAAGTAGTTGATAATGCCGGGGGGGCCTCCCAGGCCCCCCCCTCCAGATCTCGGCCGTCGACCGCGCGATCGCGACGAAAATTAGCACACACATTGCCTATGATGTAATGTAAAATACCATGAAGTTAATTTTTCAAAAAATCATCATTTATGCTAAATTATGCTAATTTATGCATGATGATGCATAAAATCAGACTATTTGGTATAAATCACGAAAAAAAGCTCAAAACAGGCACATTTTTTGTGTAAATATTCTTTTTAGTGTCCTTAGCAAATGTAATAAAAAAAATTGTGATATCAGAAAAAATTCTTGAGTATTTTATTGTTTTTTTGAATTTCTTATGTATTTCTTTGTTTTTTCGACTTTATGTTTTTCATTGTTTTTTCGATGAAATTTGTCCGCGACATCGCTCCGAACAAGAAAATGTGTTATTCATTGATTTTAATCAATAAAACACCAAAATAATCATGCGCTTTTATGAAATTTGCCAGTAAGCACAGTTTGCATTGAAATTGTACACGAATTAACGTTTTTGAGCAATTTTTGGTCTGACATGCATGTACATATTTATGCGTAACTTCGGAACCGTGCGCCCGGGCGTCGCAAATTTGGTGTCAAAAGATGCGGGAGACTTGAAAGAAAAAAGTCATGAAACGTTGCGCGATAGCTTTTTGCGATTGCGATACATCACGCTGAACGTCGAGGGGGGGCCTCGGAGGCCCCCCCCCCCCCCCCCCCCCCCCCCCCCGGCCTAGTTAGGGTTAACATACTGGCATAAATGAATGACTCCTTTCATGTGTATGCATAGAAAGATAAAGAACTGTTTGTACCGGTACCAATAAATGCATCTTATAAGTTAACACTCAGTATCTGACTCTTTACTTGTGTGTCTTGTTTGCATTTATCTAACTCGAACCTCAACTCTATCTATATCAGTGACACCGATATTAAATGAATGAGTAGGAATTTCTTGTCCCGATTTAACTCATATCGGTATAACTTGAATAAACCCTTAGAACTGTCACAATCCTTTACATCCTTTGTTTGAACAAATTTTCTTATTAATATTCATGTGATAATCCTTTATACTAAATCATGCATCTTTCACTCGAGATACCAATAAATCAATATTACTTATCTTTTTATACATAAATGAATATTCATGATTTAGGAATCAGAGTTGCCAAGTAAAGATAACACCAAATATTTCAGCATTGGCAGCTGAAAATGTTATAAAAATGAAATAAACCTGTAACAGCACCGTAAATTGCCTTTGAAAACCAGAACTTCATTACAGCCTTCATAATTCTTCTCAAATTCAGTTAGAATAATTTCAGTGCTGTTTTACTTGGCAGCCTTGACATGTACAATCTAAACAAATAGCTGTATGTGACAATGGGCCGAATGCATAAACGCTAGCAATTGCTTGTGCTAGCCTTTTACTCGAATCCGTATGCATAAAAACAAGCAATTGCTTGCAAGCAGAAGCTTTTGCTAGCAAGCACAAGCTATTGCTTGCTGCCCGCAAGCAATTGCTTAGAGACCAAGCATTTGCTTAAAAACGTATGCATAAAACATACCATTTGCTAGTTCTTGCTAGCAATTGCTTACGATTTTCCAAGCTCTGTAAAATGAGCTTGAGCTTTTGCTTAACCGAAACGTTCCCTTTTAAGTATCATTTTCACATTTATGAAAGAAAGACCACACTTGTGAAGGAGTGGTATAAATCTACAAGAAATTAATCATAAGTAGTGTAAGAAACTTTTTCATTTCAACAACGGGAATGTCCAGCGGTTAGCACGCAAAATGTGATGAAAAACAGGTAGGATGTCTGACTTCGGTGGAGAGCAAGGAGACCTCTCTCCACGTGCGATCTGGCAGATCCGGGCTGCTGTAAGCTGCAGTGATGGGAATCAGCCAGTGATACGTGTGTGTGTGTATAGATGTGTGTGTATGTGTCTGTGTGTGCATTTCATAGCTCTTCTGCTACAGTGTATGTCTGGAAATGTTTCCACACACACATGCCCTTTCAACTGTACATGCTGCCACACTCGCCTTTGTTCTTGTGTTCGCACAGGCGTGACATCCTTTTTTGTTGAAAACGCAAGCAATTGCTTGTGCAGGACAAGCAAAAGGTGTTGGCATTTAAGCAAAAGATTATGCATATGGATTTAAGCAATTGCTTGAGCTAGACCTTTTGCTAGACGAGCTTGTGCTTTTGCTCGAAGCAATTGCTTACAAGCAATTGCTTGTTTTATGCATTCGGCCCAATGGCTTGACCTTGAGCCTGATTCATTTAACATTTAACTTTCATACATGCACAAACATGTTCTCCAATTAAAGACTTTTCAACTATCTAGGTTTTACCAACCAAAACTGCAAGTGCTTGTTGCATAATCGTGTTCTTACACTGAACCTAAATTTCTGTAATGTACATAAACGTACTTCGATCAAGCGAAACACACACGCATACTGCGGTACACATTCTGTCACTGACTACAGTAACATTGCACAAATGATAACCAAATTTATACATCTTTAGAGACATAATTTCAATAAATGCTTTAGAAAAGAGTAAATTACTGACCTCCGTGCCTATATTTATCGGTTTGGATTTACCAGGATTCAGGATTCTCAAGATAATCCTGAATTTTCTCGTTGCAAACAGAGCGAATCGTTCATTGCGACATCATGAATTTCGGTCTCCGTAGATGGCGCTATAAATTGTGCGTATCTCGTAATTCGTGAAATAAATTAGATTGATCAAACTTTACAGTAGCATATACACCTGTATAAGCAATTCTGAAAGATTCTGCTTTAAATGAAAGCGGTTTTTGTTTTGCTTTGCTTTTTGCAGATAAGAAATTGTTATTGTGATGATAATTTCTCATTGAAGTTGATAAAATCGACCTTGCCTTCATTGAATCACAGGGACCAGAGAAAATCTCTCAACTTTATACGCTAATGAAGATTTACACATTACTAGAATTAACACTGTGTTAATATCCATTCGGAGTACACTTTTTATTCAACTTAGCCAATTTTCACACTTGTGTGAAGTTGACTTGGGTGAGTTTGTCTGTATATTTCTGATGGTATCTAAAATTTGCTTGCACTCTTAAGTTTACCTGCATCTAGACCTTTGACTAACTCCTTAATTTTTGAATACACTGTGACATAACTTATAATTATAGATGTGAGGTGTATTTGTAGAGCAAGAACTGAAAGTGAGTGAACATTGAAGTGATAGAGTGTGTTGAATAGCATTTATGTTGGTGAGGCCATTAGTGTGCTGTGAGCATTATGCTTTGTCAACAGAACTATTGATGTCCTACATGTAGGTACAGAAACCCAATATCTCTGTCTCGTCATATAGTAGATTGATTTCAGCTGCTGCAGTGGCACGTACACCCTTCACACTTTTATAGTTTCATTCTGTTGCAGAAATTGCACAACTGCTTGCTACTGTTTCACTACTTGTAGACTATGAGCAAGCATTTTTGACAGATATGTCTGGGTATGAAAAATAGTGATATAGATCATCTTGGAATGGATGGAGAAGATATGATTATGATCATAATCATGTAAGAAATGATGACTGGTAATGGTTTGCATGTAGTAAAATAGCATTAATGTATAAATGATGATGATTATAGTAGTAATAATGTATTATAGCTTTCATAGTCATCTTAATCAGAAGTGATATGTAATACTGATAATAATGACAATAACAATTACTGTTAACAACAATTTTGCACAATCTAAAGAGAAGTATAGATGCTTTCCAGGGGAAACTTGTGTAATGCAGTCAAAGGTCAAAGTCCTAGAGTGATTATTCTCCTCTCAAGCCAGACTATGTTATTTTATTGTGCCTTGTCCACTGTCATTGTCTTTGTGCAGGGCATCCCAGCACCTCTCTCTGAATGCCTCCATCTTTGCCTCTGTGTGCCTGGCGTCTCGGCTTCCCTCCACCCTTCATGCCTTTGCCACCGTCACCCAGGCGATGCTGCTTTTTGCTCTCTGGCCAGCGTTCAGGAAACGATTAAAGGTGGGCGTCGCCCTTTTAGAACCAAAAGGGCGACTTGTGCCTGAAAAAAAAGAGATATTCGAGTGATTGCACTTCTAGATTGTGACATGCTTGTGTGTTTGAGTGTTGCTTTTTATGCTGTCCTCTGTCCTCGTGAAATATCTCTGGATAAAATGTGAAGTTGTCAAGCTCTGTAAATAAGTGATATTTATTTTTACAGTTTTGATGGAATATGGAAGAGCTTTTGAATTAACTTTATAGGCATGGTTGGAAGATGTACACACAGGTGTTGAACTCAGTATCCTTAACCAGTTGAGGATGATTCAATTTTGCTACAACACGTATTTCCCATAGACACCTGCCTGAGTATACTCAAGACTTGTCCGCAATGGGTTAACAGGGCAATATGAAATATTTCTCTGCTTGAATATGCATCAGGGCAAGTGCCCCATCCTATGAACAGGCAACTGCCCTTTTGTTTTGCTTACCCCATGGTAAGTTTTAGATGCCCCGGACAATCTGGCTATTTGGTTTGCAGCGTCTTGCTCAAAATAAAGTTAGTGCTCATTGTTTTCATCCCTGAAAATGCCCTCTATTAATGAGGTCATCAAGGGTTTATTGAGTTTTAGGGCAATGATATGTGCTATATGAGTCTTGTAGGCTAGAGTTAAATAGTGCACCTATGCTACTTTGTTGCAAGACCCCTATGAAAAATAATAAGTCAAGTTGATATATGAATGATTAATGATTGCATGCAACATTTTTAACCAAGCACATGAACTATATGGACATATTCTATTTCATTGCAAAAGCTCCTTTAATAGATCATATACGATTATGATATGTGACTCTGTATACTGGAAGGATAATGGTAAGAAAGCATTATTACTTTTTGTATGGCTGAGTGTACACAGTGAAACTCAATCTTGGGTACACTGTACACTGTCTCATTGTCTCAACTTTCTAATAATAGTGTCTAAAGAAATCAAAACTAGGAAAGCACTCTGAGAGTGCAGACCTCCGCCAAGCATGCAGCTCATTTCCACCATTGATCTTGTTCTTCCATAGAGATATCAGTGATTTCTACCCATACGTACTGCATTGTGTGCTGAAAGTCGCCTGATTTTTCAATATAGAAGCCTTTGTTACGTCATAAACCCTCAGCTGCACGGCGCGCCTCGCCCTAGCAGAAACTAGAGCACACACTTTAGTGCGTGCATGCAAACCTCAAATATGCGCAACCTGAACTCGCAAGTTCATTGACCCTACCTGCCAAAAAATCAAAAATCCTTCATAAATTCCCCCAAAATTCTTGGATCACTACCAAAAGTTAATCGTTTATTACTTGTGTCATTCTCAACCTTTCCTGCAAGTTTCATCCCAATCCATCAACTACTTTTTGAGTTATTTTGCACACGGGCAAACACACAAACAAATGGTAATGAAAACATAACCTCCCCCCCCCCCCCCCTTGGCGGAGGTAACAAGGTGCATGCCATGAAGAAGGTCTGTTGATGGCTATGTGTCCACCATAAATGAGTTTGTAGAACTCTTTTTTTTTAATCAATTTTTTAATGAAAATGAGTGCTATATTCTTGCTTTTACCCACACCTTCCCTTTTGCTGTCAATTTTGTCATGTGTATTTTAGATCACATTCCCCAGGGCAGACACCGTGGTCACCTGGCTCAGTGCCTCCATCGCCTTTCTTGCCCTCATCTCCGTCAGTGTTGTCATGGCAACCGCCTTTGGTGTGACCCACCTGTTCATCACCTACGTGTGTCCTCTCTGGTTGATTAAACTCCAGCCCTACAAAAAGTGAGTATTGAGATGCGGAATTCCTACTTTTTTGCCTCTGTACCAAAGATGACTCAGACCTAGTTTGTTCTTTTATTTATTTTTTCTTTCTTTTTTTGCACGATGATGTCATAATCAAATTATGAACAGACAAAATGATTTTATTGACTCCATACTCTTTGTCATGATGCTCAAAGATATTGCCATTTGTTTTTTTTTTTTAAATCCTAGATAGTCACAATCCTTCTCACTCTCCTCCCAAATTGGAAACGTTTTAACCAGTCACTTTATATGTGACCGTGCATCACAAAACGAACAAAAAGTCGCACACACTGATTGTGTGTGAGGACTGAAAATAGGTGAAATGGGTCAACCTAACCGATCTTGACTTGTTTTCATATTTTCTAAAAGAGCAAGTCTTCTTCTACATTACGCTAAAATTTGGGATCATGAAACAGGCTGGAAAGTGTATTTTTTAGCAGTTCATCTCGAACATAATCTACAAGATTGTGTCATAAGATTTTTTGAAACAATCAATTTCTAATTTTGATTAATTAATTATGCAAATTAAGCTCAAGATCATATTTTAGCCTAATTAAAAGCACTGAGAGTCTAATTTTTGATCTGTAAATCTGTTTTAGCGTATTCAACAATTGTACATCACAAAAACTTCCAAAACTCATTTCAATTCTTATGCATTTTATTGTTTTCAGAATTTATGTATTTTCTTGTTTTTCAACTTTTGTTTTTTCTTTGTTTTTTCATTGGAAATTGTCACTAACCACTTTTCTACCATGATTAGCACAAAATTAATCAATGAAAGTTATTAATTGTAAAAATAATCAGGTTTTTATGACTTTCATGACAGAGCACTGTTTTCCATAGGAAATGTACACAAAATTGTGCCCGTTTTGGGGCGACATTCCGTTACAAAAATTGGCGTGGCTTCGCAAAAGTATGGGCGGACGTTGCAAATTTGGTCTCAAAAGTTGCGCGAGACTTGAACAAACAAGGTCAAGAAGCCTCGCGACGAGGCCTTCTTATGTTACAGAATTATAGCGCGAAAACATCGAGGGGGGCGGATTCCCCCCCCCCCCCCCGGCCCTTTTAGGGTTAAAGTCACCTTTTCATTTCTTAAAAACCTTGTACACACTCTTCACTTTCAACTCTAATAACTTTTGAGAAGATGATGCTACTGCTTTGAAAGTTGGCATTATTTATGGACAGAATGTGTTAATGAGGCATGCTTAATTTCAGTTTAATCCGATAATCCCTTCATTGTTGTTACTCTGGTGGATTACATCCTGTTTTTTGTCCCATTCATCGCACAGCCAGCACGGCTTGGTAAAAATGTAGCGCTTGAATAGACACTGTACTTCAGAGCCTCTTTTCTCAGTTCACACTTTTCCTGAGTGTGTGCTCTCTTTCCAATATTTAGATAGGTTGGGAGAGTCCATTTGATTTGAGTTATACGTCATTTTAAAGCTTAAAGTCAGCTCTTTCAGACTATGCTCTTCACTAAAACTTCATGTCTGGCGATTTTCTGTTCGTTTTGTGATGCAGGGTCACATATGTCACAGATCAGCTTACAGCATGCACATTTTTATAACATTAGTGCATTGTAATCATACAAGTATTGGCAAAGAGTAACAGACCTGCCATTTTACTGGTCACAGTGTGTGTGTGCAAGGCCTCTTAGTGTTGAACAAATTTCTTCAATGATTTGGTGTGTCCAAGAAATGTGTGCAAAAGTGCAAACCTTACCATGTCATGGCATAAGTTGGCAAATGTGAAGTCAGTTAGTCTCATTGTGTTCAGATATATTTCAATTCATCACTGCAATATTGGAAAATGATTATACTAACTGTGATATACTGTAAAAGTGGAAATTTTCTCGGTGTTGAAATTTTTGCGCATTTCGCGCAACCAGAAACCAGTGTGAAAATAAAAGCATGCGAGTATTTTTGCCCACCATATGTTCCAGTAGTTGATATCTTGATTTCGCAGAATTAAAAACACGCCAAACTTATCTTACCCGGCTGAGCGCAAAAAGTTAGTCGCACGAAAATATCCACTCTTAGAGTATTATTGAGTAAGTTGTCATTTCACTTATTCTTGTGAGCGTGTTTGGCAAATGACTGTTATACAGTATTTCCCAAAAAAAATTGCAATCAGATTTTCGCATCGATAACACCCAATATGATAAAACTGTCTAAATAATACTTCAGGGTCTTGAAATATAACATCTTAGGTCTGTTTTGCAGAAAACCCCATTCAATTTGGTTAAGCGGTCACAGAGAAAAGTGGATGGTTATATAGCATATCATGAGTCTGATTCTTCCCAGTACAGCACTTTGATGCTCTTGTGTGTAATTACAATAGACAGAACTTGGAGGGAAGAGATTCCTGACATCCTCTACAAAATTCCTCATTTCTCTTTGACCACTGAAGCAAATCAGATGGGGTTTTCTGTAAGATGTGGGCAATGAGTTATAATTTCATACCCTGACTTTGTATTTAGATTCATTCATTATTTGTAAAGATATCATTGTGGAGGGTCCCGTTGTAATTTTTTTGGGGGACATAAGGTATATTGACTGTATTTTTTTTCTTTCTTCCTTTTTCTTTTTTCTTTTTCTCCAGCAACATCTATGGCCCATGGGATGAGGCGGTGATCCAGCATTAGCCTTTCATCAAGGCTGTCTGAGAGGATATTGAAATACCATCAGTTCACTCAACTCACAACTGTGACATTACAGTGAGGCAAGTGTTGATAGTAAAAACTGTTGTATGTTTGTGTGGCTGTGTGTTTGTGTGGTTTTACATGCATTTATTTTGTTTTTTTTTCTTTTACGTGTGTGTGTGTGGATGTTAGTGATGAGTTTTGCATCTTATTTTGCTATATAAGAGATAATACCAGTTCAACTCTAAGTCGTGGCAAATTGTTTTGCCTTGAGGAAATTAGGTTGTTTGGTAGAAATCTGGGCCATTTTCAGTGCACAGAATGATTTTCTGATGTCTCTCCTAGATGCTGTATGTGTTTTATATCAGAAAATACATTATATTTGTATGGCCAGCCTGCCTGTTAAGTACGAATCAGTTTGCTTTTTTCTTATTTTATGGGACAACTACCAAAGAGTCTGCTTGACTGTCTTCTTATAGGATGAATATCCCCGAAAGTGTATGTGGATTGGATTCAGCAAATGTAAAGAGATTACAGAAACACTGTTAGATTTTGAGGGAAAGCGGACAACCCATGCAAAAGTTGTACATTTTTACATTATTTGGTTAATTTTATGTGTTGCCTCTGTAGATGAGAACAGTATGACAATTTGTGATAAATGTCACATTGTAGAAGGATACATAGAAAATCTCAAAGAAATTTTGTGAAAAGAATTATTTTTGCATTTCCTGAATCCATGTAATGTGTTTGGGGACACTGCCCCTTAAACTTCACAGCAATGTTTGTATTCATTTGACATCCATTCAGTTGAGTTAACTCTAGTATAGAGTGTTGAACTTATTTATCGCATGTCTTGCATTGCCCACTTGACATATTACAGTTGTACATAAAATATCTGAACATTAGGTACAGTAATATAGTTATAGGGCAGTGCAGCATTATACATAGAAAATTCTGAAAGGAATTTCATGAAAATAATATTTTAGCATTTCCTGTACCCACAAAACATTTTTGGGGACACTGCCCCTTTAATGTAAGCAATATGTAGTTTCATTTGGCATCATGCCCCATGCCTCGCAGTGTTTACTTGAGATTTACATGAAATGCGTGAACATTACATGTAGGTGCAGTGATATAGCTTTCGGGCTATGCAGCAAAATGCAATATTATAGTGATGTCTTCTCTTTATTGTGAGTGGCAGTGACATGATTATATGGCAGTGATTGAAAAAAGACTTGTGTGCTGATCCATTCTTGGTATTGCATACACAATGTAAATAATCATTTATGCTCGCTAAAGTTTTGTCATATATTGTATTCTCTGCACATTTCATGTCACAGTAAAGATGATGTTTTCTTTGGGTCATTCATGCCAGGGCTGGTGTTGTATTCTGTTCTTTTTTTTTCAGGTCTGCACACTTTAGTGACTGCTTTGAGGACTGCTGCCAGCTGGACTGGGAGCATTTAGAATTAGCTCAGCATATTCCACAAGTGGTCCAATTTGAAACAATTGTTTGCACCGGGATGAACTTGATGTCACTTATTTCCAGTAATAATAGTAATAATGATAATAGTAATACATACAATTTCTATAGCACTGTTTTCCGTTTTGATTAAATGCTGAGTACATTTCACATTGAAATAAAAACATGGAAGTAAATTCTCCAGTGTTGGTCCAGCATGAGTGAAAGCTCACCCCCCCCCCCCCCTTATTCCTTGGAAAGTGGAATATATAAGAGACCAGAATTTGAGAATCAAAAGGTTTGAGTGGGTTGGTATTAATGAAACAAACACATAATTATATTGTAGTCAGGAGCTGTTCCCTCAATGACATGGTACACCAGAAGATGCATTCTGAAAACTATATGTTCCTTTACAGGTGACCAATGAAGATTCTTTAAATGAAATCGGTAATGTAACTTCTTACAAGAAACTCATTTGTAAACGTACATCTCAATGTACAATCTCTTGCCGATCAAGTATTTTTTTAGTTAGATTCACCGCAAGCAAAACTGCACCAAGTTTTGCTGAAAACATTTTAATCGAATCTTGTTGAGGGCAGTTGTGAGCGGGAAATATTTCCCTTGTCAAGTTTTCCTCAATTCTTGATATATGATTGTAAGCTGAATAGTTTGGCCCTTAAGCCACAGTATAGAAGATGGAACCTCGCTGTATCTCATATTCAGTCCTTCCAATACTGTATACACCAAATATTTTGCGAGGTTTTTATTTTTGCAAATTTCACGTGTCAGTTGCTATTCGCGAAATTAAATACACACAAAAGTAATAATCTGACTCTGATCCCGATGTGAATTTGACACACACATTATGCATTTCTCCATTTAGTATACTCCATGATCGCGAATTTACCACTCGCAAAATCGTCGGAAAGTCGTGATTCGCGAAAATGTAGACTCGCTATTAAATATATGGCATATACAGTATATTGTACAGTGCATGGTGCATGTGTATGTCAACACACCCTTGCCAGCAAAATATATCAAGAGTTTTGGGTCTGAGTTGACATGCCATGGTTGTTTGTCACACGGCTTGTGAACATAATATCAGTTTGCAGTTGAATACAATGTAGCATTCTATGGGAATCATTTTTGTTTGTGAACACTATGTAAGTTGTCTGGAACTAGTTTCAGGAACATTATTGCGAACAAGTTCTTTGTTAGTGAAAATACCCTGTGACACAAGTACAGTGCACTCCCATTATAACAAACACATTTTTCACGATATTCTAGTTACAACAAAATAAAGATTTGGGCAACAACGTTACCAAAACTATGTACTTTTATTGTTTACTTGCTCGATCAGTAATGAAAGAAAACTGCCGGTCCTGAGGACTCCATTTTAACGGGAGGCCACTGTATCTAATTGAAGGGTTCATTTGCAAAAACCGATAAAGTCCATTTTTGAAGATTTTGAAGTACGATCTTTGTCATAAAGTACAAAATAATGCCTTTTAAATGATATATTGATCACTTCATATAAAGGTATATTTTTTAAGTTATGGTCAAAAGAAGCAAAAAATTTCTTATTATTCTCTCTATTTTTCGTGACCTTTAATCGCAAATATCTCCATTTGGCAAATATGGACTTATCGGTTTTTGCAAACAAACTCTTCAATTGAAGGGAAACATCTCTACTAAAGATTATTATTAGTGGCAGAGTTATTTGTGTATGCTTTCATGCATCTTTTGTATGCGACATTGTACATATCAAGAATGTGCAATTTTTTTTATACCAATAAATTGGAACACTTAAACAATAGTCTTTGTGATTTCTCTGTGTGTGGTTAGTCACTTTAGCAAATGATGTGTAATGGATTTCAGGTAGTGATATTAAGTGAAAAGTCTGCATGCAATAATTAACTTTTTGATTAGTGCAAAGATTAATATGTGCTTTAATAATGTTTTCTGTGCTACACGTATTTTTTGTTTTCTTTTGGTCAACACATAGTGGTACAGTGGAACCTCATTATAACAACATTGTACATTGCAAAATATCTGATGTAATGAGATCATTTTGCAAGCCCCATTCTTTTTATATTCTTTTGATTTCTTTCCCTGATATAATTAGATACCCGATATAACAAGGAAACTTCACTGTTTCCAAACACCTTGTTATAATGAGGTTCCTTTGCACCATCTTACACACACTATGAATCTGTAAAATGATACCAGCTTGCTAATCATGCAGTCTTGGGTTCTCTTCCATTATACGCTCAACCCATGTCTATTATTTCTTTAGATGTACATTGTGCACCAATTTAATTATATTATGTAAATACACATCCAGAACACCCTACATGCATGCAAAACGTTATCACAATTGTCTCCTTCGTAGCACTGATATACATGAGTATGAGTGAAGAAAAAGAAAGTTTAAGGGGAAGTCCACCCGGAAATTTGGTTTGTAAATGAAAGTGGAAAATTCAAAAGAACAAGACTTTGAAAGTTGGAGTGAATTCTGGTGAAATTAAAAAAAGTTATGATATTTTGAAGTTATCAATCAAACATAAATTGTCAATTATTTTGGGATGTCGCACAGGAGCTCAACCTCATTTGCCCTGTAATATAAAGTAAGATTTTTCATTTCCCCATCAAGTAAATTTTCAGTCACATGTCTAAAATACAAAAATTGAAGGCCTAAATACATTTCTACAAAACCCTTGCATTAAAGGAAAAAAACAATATTTACATGTATATGATTACATCATTTGTATACATACATGTGAAGAGTTTGTTTGCAAAAACCGATAAGTCCATAATTGCCAAATGGAGATATTTGCGATTAAAGGTCAAGAAAAATAAAGAGAATAATAGGAAATTTTTTGCTTCTTTTGACCATAACTTAAAAATATACCTTTATATGAAGTGATCAATATATCATTTAAAAGGTATTATTTTGTACTTTATGACAAAGATCGTACTTCAAAATCTTCAAAAATGGACTTCTCGGTTTTTGCAAACAAACCCTTCATGTGTATTACAAACATAATATAATCATACATTTTAGATGTATTTTATATATATGTATATGAAGAGTTTGTTCGCAAAAACCGATAAGTCCATATTTGCCAAATGGATATATGTGCTATTAAAGGTCAAGAAAAATAAAGAGAATGATCAGAAAAATTTTGCTTCTTTTGACCATAACTTCAAAAATGTACCTTTATATGTAGTTACCAATATATCATTTAAAAGGTATCAGTTTGTACTTTATGACAGAGACCGTACTTCAAAATGTTAAAAAATGGACTTATCGGTTTTTGCGAACAAACTCTTCACATACAGAAATGGGGAATGGGAAACTGCAATAGCGCAGCTGTACAACATCTGTATCAAGTTTTTTATTTACTTCCAAAGAAAAATTATATGCCTTCTTTGCCTAGATATAATTTTAATGTGTTAGGAATGTGAAGTAATCTTCACAATTAAAGAGTTTGTTCGCAAAAACCGATAAGTCCATATTTGCCAAATGGAGATATTTGTGATTAAAGGTCAAGAAAAATAAAGAGAATAATAAGAAAATTCGTGCTTCTTTTGACCATAATGTCAAAAATGTACCTTGACATGTAGTGACTAATATATCATTTAAAAGGTATTATTTTGTACTTTATGACAGAGACCGTACTTCAAAATCTTTACAAACGGATTTATCGGTTTTTGCCAACAAACTCTTCAATTATTGGTTTTGTATCAAGATCAAGAAGAAAGTAGCAAGAAGTCCTTCTAATTGGTAGTACATTTATATTCGAGTGTATCAAAAATCTTTAAATCAAACAGCAATGACGCAGAATGTACCGATGGTTCGACCCTGGAATGATATCGCTCGAATAGCTCTTTCAAGAATAGAGACGATCGAGATGCAGCGTGCTAGTATTAGTTTCTGGCAGGTTGCTCCCACCCAAAATCAAAGATTTTCTAACAAATTTCTGCCCACATTGCTACTCTGAAGAGCGCCATCTCTTGACGGCTTGTAAACTCTCGTGTGCACACAGGTGCACACAGCGTAGTGTGCACACAGCGTAGTATGGACAAAACAACGTATGAAACAGCGAGCCTGCTTGCGAAATGCATGCACGTTACAGGTGTGTACAGTAATGTGGGCGGTTCAACGACAACGCGTTGTGTAGGGAAGCCACTGGCCTAGCAACATCACCTGCGACGATGCTAGAATGGTGTACGTGGGAACGAACGAGAAATTGACTCAGATTCTGCGTTTTTCGCAGCGTGTTTATGAAACAATGTGACTCTTCACATGTGTAATCGTCGAAAATGACATTGAACTGGCGGCAGCGGGACTATTTCGAGTCCCTTCTTGCCCAACCGGAAGAGAATGAGGCTCATGTAGCTCTCGAGTTGCTTGTGGACGACATCCATAAGGACAAGGCCAAGACCATAGCAGCCTTCCTAGACCACTATGGGTCGGAGGATTTCCTGTGGGGGATTGTACGGCTTCTCGCTGCTGACAATTCCAGGTAAACGGCCTCCCGACCATCTTCTATAGTTATCAGTAAAATTGTGTTAACAGTACACTAACAGTAAAATAAGAATACTTGAATGACTGCTTATAATGCTGAGACCTGACCTGGATCTGATGAGAATCTACACTTGAATCTGACTGGAGTAACGTTAGACCGGTATCAGTCAATTATTATACAAGTTATACAACACCTAAAAAGATGTTCTACTTGCCTACTATTAGGCCTACTAAACTCTAACGTTAGTATCCAATTGGTTGATTGCCCATCATGTGACCATTGAATTGAAGCTGTGGCTGTCAGCCATGCAATTTTGTTTAAAGCAAAAATGAAAAGTGCATGGCTGGCCTGGGACCTCACCGATTTTCGTTGACTCCCAATGTTTTCACAAACTCAAGATTGACTGTGAAGTTTTTGTTCCAATTGCATGGTTGTGATTTCATCTTGCCAATAATTAAACCAACATTTGCCTCGTGCACTCAACAATTTACAACAAGCGTGCTTAAAAGTGCACAGATTTATGATGAAGTCTAACTTATGCGTACTACTACTGGTAGGGTGGTGTGGTAGTCACTCGATTGTCACTCAATTTTGTAAATAAGTTAAAACTGAACGATTTCACGTACACACAGCTGACTGTGTGTCTGTGGCTGTCCTTGCAGCTACTCATTCATAAAAAAAGAAAAAAAAATGGTTGCCATTTCTGTGCTAATGTAAATTCAAGAATCTGTGTGGACCACATCTGTTGACGTCCGATGGACCAAGGTGTTGTATCATTCAACTCGGCTTTGCCTTGTTGAAGAGAGTGCTTTAAGTTCTATCTTTCACCTCAGGATGCGAAATTTTATACCATCGCACTTGTGACCATTCACTATAAATATCTTAAATAGCGTACACATTTCAATGCACTGTTTCTGCTGACTGGAGCTACTCCTGGTTTTCAATTTAAAATACAGCAGGTGGGCAGCAAATGAATCAGGCCCCTCATAAATCTCCATGCTACCAGCTACATTGTAATAATGCTAGTTCTTAACCTGTTGAGGACGGGCTGATTTTGCTATAAGACGCATTTCCCATAAACACTTGCTCGAGTATTCTCAGGACTCGTCCTCAACGGGTTAAGATTGAATTGGCATTATTGACATTTTAAATACTCATTTTTGGTGAAGGGTGTTCATGTTAAACTGGTGAAAGACAGAACAAAAATCCTTGTATGGGGCAGGGTCCCTATTTCTGACAGGGGAACTTTCATTCATCAACTAAACAGCAAGTGTGAACATCATGTGTGCTAAAGTCCCACTTTAGAATACAGGCAGGAGACTTTACTTGCAAGTGTTCTTTATGGGAAGTGACAACTGATTAGACCTTTTTTTATCACCAGTAAGCAATGAATGAAATGACCCCTGTCGCAAAAAGGCACCCTGTTAGTACCGCTGTACAAAGCCTGCCGCAAACAACGTTGTTTACTCTAGTCATGTATGGGATAGTTGTAAGCCATCCAAAATTAGACCATTGATCTGATACATATAATGCCGTCCAAATCGACTGCTGGCTACAGTATGTGTGCTTGCGGTCAAATATTGGCATGCGAGGTTGAATTAAGTACGGGTACCATACGCTAAGAGTTCACTGTACAAATTGTACATGCAAGCATCTAAACTTACAACGGGTAACATTTTACAGCACAGTACAACCACTGAGATATATGTGTACTGTCTCTTTTAATAATGAATACACACATGACAACTGGAACTTTCCATACACACTAGATCTAGACGTAGTCCATACCTGGTATTCATGATATTGCTGCACTGTATCCATAGTCAGTTTTCGATTAAATAAACTAGATATTATTCCTATCTGTGATTACAATTTGTATAATATCATGGCTGTATCACATTCCATCCTACACAGTTCTAAGCAAACCAACTAGACTTTGTTTATGTTCATCCAGACACAACACACAGGTACTGTACATGAAAGCTGGCTACCGAGTATCACTTTTGTCACACATCGATCTGTTACATGCTCCCTAATACCAGCTGATACTACATGTACTGTACATGTTTGTAAGGTCTATACTCCAGTAGTCCATGGTTCAATTTACAGAGTTCTGACATGCTAACACCACCAGGACCAATCCCAGTTTGTTTAATCCCACAGTGTGAATGGATTTTGATCTTGTCAGAGACTGACCATGCTACATGTAGATTAAAGAGTACCTTAGTGAAATGAGCCCTCTTTGATGCCTTTTGTCTTCTTTTCATAGTCAAACACCTTTTATTCTGTACTGAGTGGCTTAATCATTCTTTTTCTGTCAGATCCAGGGCTCTTGCATGATTCAAGTTTTCCTCTATTGATGATGCTCATCAAAGCACCATTGTCTAATTTGTCTTTGCCCTTTCACTTGTTGATTTTAAGCCACTTGAGGTTTTAGCTAGATGGCTTTTGTTCCTTGTCCACTTAATACTATTTCTTGCAGAGCCCATCTTTCACATTCAGAACCTCACCTAGTGTACCCTTGGGGACTGGTGATTTCCAGCTAATTGGTCATTTGTCCAAACTGAATGACCCTCAGACAAATCATCAAGTGGAGTGTCATGTGTCAGAATGGAGCAAGTAGGATGGTGAACATGAAAAGTGAAGTAATGACAGGTGTCAGTAGACTCTGCTAGATCTTTGAAGTTGCCTACAAAGTTCAGTGTCCTTTATATCCACAATGAACATATGTAGAGAACCAGAGGGGCATTTCATGAAGCATTTTGTCAGATATTTTGTCTGACAAACTGTTTGTTACTGAAATCCTTGCATCTTAATTGGCTGAGAGCAAATTTGTCTGACAAATTTGTCAGACAGAACGCTTCATGAAATGCCCCCCCAGGGGCAGTATTCTGAAATCCTTCATCTGTAGGAAGAAATTTCTTCCTAAGTCAGGATTTTTTCCTAAGTGGTATTCTGAAAATCTTCCTTTAGAAGTTTCTTCCTTTAGAAGTCTGTTCCTAATTTTTTCCCCTAAAGTAAGGAAGAAACTTGGGAAGGGGACGGGAAGTTATGCAAATTTTTGACTTTAGGAAGAAGTTGGTATTCTAGAATGCACTTAGGAAAGAATTTTAGGAAGATATTTAGGAAAGCTCCACCGCTATCCTAAGTACATTGTTAAGAATAGCAAGCTGCAAACATCTTGATAGGCGCGCTTGTCATTCACTGCACGCACATGTACTTTGATGTGCGAAATGACTGTGAGAAAGGGGACATGCCGCACACATGTGTATTTGACCCTACGTCATAGTATGCGATTGTCATTGGTTGGTTCCTTATGATGCGGCATTTTGTATTGGCTTGAGAAAGGATGTGGGCAGAAGATAAGGATGGCCTAATTTGCATTAAGAAGTTCCCAGGAAGAAATTTCAGAATAGGGCACTTCCAAGGTACGTAGAAGGGTACATTTCAGGGATGTTGCTTTATTTTCTGTTTCCAATGTACATTACCCAAAAATACAATATGATCTTTGAGAACACTTTAATGAGAGATTACAACTTTGCCCTAAAATTGCTTCAAACAAGTGAAATGTTGGAATTTATGCCAAAAAGAAAATTTTGGGGTGAACTTACATTACGCTGGACTGACATCTTTGTACTGACAGACGAATGGCAAATGATAAGTGATCATTGGAAATTTGTTGTCTTGCAACTAATAATAAATGGCTTTATATTGAATAGAAAAGATAACAGCCTTCAAAATGTATTGAACACTGTGTTTTATACCATTTGTAGACTTGTGGTGAATGTATATATTACGTGGACTGACAAAAATGTGACAGTTTTGTCAAGGGATTGTAATGGCACCAAATACTTGTGCTGAAGCCTTTTTAAAAATATTTTTTTTTCTTGTCAGCCAATGAAACCCAGAAGTGGTCCACTTTTTCTAATTCTGAACCCCCCCCCCCCCCCCCAACTATGAATTCTAGTTTACGGGCCTGGATAATATGGCATTGTTTTGTTGTTGTCTTTTACAATTAATATTTCAATGTGTAGTGCCATGATACTCAGTTTTTGTTAGTGTTCAATGAGTTACATATTTGGGGAGTGGATGGAACTGCTATTTGATCTATACGCCTATTGTCATTCTGTAGCAGCAGAGACAAGCTTCTGCAATGGGCTGAAACATGACAAAAGTTAAGCCACTGATCATTGTTAGAAGTGCTTTGAATCACACTGGGTTGGCCTGACTCCTGTATGCATGACAAAAAGCATTCAATTTTGAATAAAGCACTCAGAAGTCTTGTTTGTTTCCAGTGATCGTGTTGCCCCACCTCTTTGTTGGCCTTATCTTCTAAAGGCTTATTGAGTGTGCATTTTCCTGTGGGAGAAAGTGTCGGCAATACCCAGTAAACTTCTCGTCACATTATTTATAGAATGGGATAGCAACACTGCACAGTGGCACTCTTCCGACAATCCCTGTCGGACCAGTAAGTTTTTCAGGAATTGACCAGTATAAAAGAAAAAAAAATAAACAAACACACAAAAACCTCCCGGGGTTCCTACTGGTCCAACAGAAAGGTCTGACCAGTAGAAAAAAAATACAATGTAGGTTAGTGTGCAGCCATGAGAATAACATGCATGGACTTTGTAATTACTGCGCAGTTGGAAGATCTTCCAAAACCCCACTACCAGGTTGATAATTAAAAAAAAAAAGATCTTTGATGATACAGAAACTACTGTTAATCCCATCCCTTTCTCCTTCCCAAATGTTATGCTAAATCCGAGATCATGCCAAGTTTAAAAAAAAAAAAAAAATTATGAGCGAGATTTTCATAACTTGGCATCCCGGCGTACGCGCAAGCGAGGGAACAAAGCGACCGAATGAGGGGAGGGTGTTGGAGGGGGATGTCCCTCCTCCCACGGTAAGGAGCTTTTTCATTTTTTTAGCTCTTAATGAGTGCAATCTGGTTCATACTTAAGTGACTATTTTTTACCTATTTTGAAAGATAAAAGGGAATACCTTCAATTGCAAATTCAGAGATCAGTGGTCCTGATGCATGAGAAAAATGGGTGCCATGTGTGAGATCGTGAGACGGACCCTAAATGCGTGGGTCTCACGCAGAATGCGTGAGACTTGGTAGCTCTGCTATTCCAATTCAATTACAAATTAGATACGAGAATCATTTCTTTGCAAAGAACATGTCATACACTGAATGATCCTCTCACTTTGAATTTATTCTGGAAAAAGAAACCTGTGGTATTTATGACCATGTTGGCGATTTGTATTAAGATGACATTGCTCAACTCTGTAATTCACAGTCTGTCAGCATTTCCACTTTTCTTGAATTTATTTTGCTATAAAGTTATTGAAATTCATTTGCTGATCCTTAATATTTGGACTGTTTGGATGTAAAGTTTTTGACTGTGATAGAAAAAATTCCATCAAGGGACCTTCGTGAAGCATCAAGTGAGCATATGACATCAATATGTTGTTGTTTTTGTGTTTCCAAACATTTTGCCTGGGCAGATTGACTATTGAAGATCCTCTCTTGATAATATTAGTTGGCCAGGATTCTGTAAGACTATCTGCAAGGTTTACCAGCCACTGGCTGAGCAGACTGGTGCTAATTTCAGCCCCCTTCTATTGTTACAGGGACTTTCCACCTCTACATGGCCCTTTCTTTGTTTTCTTTGTAGTGCACTATGATTTCTGCATGTAAAGAAAACTGTATGGATTATGTGAGGTTTGTTATTTGTTGCTCCATTTTCTCATATTGATTCTGTCATAGTACAGTGTACAATTGCATGTCTTTGCAAAGAAGAGTGACATAATTCAGTGGGTTCTAGATTTGTCGAAGTAGTTTTTATGCTCCATTGTTTCAATGCATAGTGTGTTCTACATTGTGCATAATCTCTGATTTGGAAACAATTAAGGTTTCACTTGTCTGTGCCAAGTTTCCTGCTAACCAGTCATTAGGACTCTTTACTGCAGCCTATTTGTAAACAGCAAGTCGTTTAGAACCTATTTATAACAGTGATGGATCCATCTTTTCTCTGCCATCTCCGCTCAGTGCTGATCAATCCCTTGTCATTCAATCCCAGCAAAAGTTCCTTTCATTGCCCTGTGTTCCCTTGAATAATTCTGCGCACAATGCAGGGTCCTGACAGGGATGGCCACAATGCCCTGAGTATTGATCCCTGACGGTGTCTGAATGGAAGAACTTTCTCCTTGCTGTGTGGAGAGAATAGACTCTGGTTCAATGTAAAATACAATGGAGAAACTATTCCACGAATGGGTGTTGGTTGTCGTAGGATTGTGGTATCTACACAGCAGGAAAACAAAGTCAGCCTGCATCAATTACCTAGGGCTTCAGCGATGACTTGGATTCTAGCAAAGGAACATATCACATGTCAGTGACCTATACAATAGGATTGATACAAAAGTCTTGGCTAGAATGATTTTGCTATTTAAGAACCCTCGTCTGAATGTAGGCCTACATATCGTGCATTTTGCCTGTGTGTTATGGACAAGTGAAAACAACAAATCTCTTAGAGGCCTGGAGATCCATATCTCTTGTGTTTGTACACATCGTTTTATGTGCACATCAAAATATCAAAAGGAGTGATTTTTCTTTTTTTAAGGTTCTGTTTTGTTTTGTTTTGCTCAGTTTTATTCAAGGATATTAAAGTACCTGTTTTGTCAGGCTTGAAAGACAGAGATTGCAATATCATATTTTAACACCCCCTCAAAAAAAAAAAAGCCCTTTCCACTGTTTTACCGTCATCTTAATTGTCAGTCTGATGAAGCTAATCCATGAAGAACTTTGATCTGACTTTCGATAATTTTTCATGAAAAGCAAAAAAAATGTCAATGGGTATATTAAAGAGTTATCGGTTATATGCGGCCGATATGATTAATTGTCAGTGTTATCAATGATATACTGGTAGCAGCAGCTGCTCTCCTTGCAAATGAACGTGAAGAATGATAATTGTTAACAACAGTAGCCGCCACAATACAGTTTTGTAGATCTATGTCATGCCATGGCTTCACACACCCTGAGTAATTGGTTTTCGATGTCTATTTCTACTGCTGCAACAATTCTTGATACTAAACTTCAACTGTTGAATATTCAGTAAGTAAATACTCGTACCTCTGTGTGTCCACTTTTCCCCCCTCAGGGTCGCCGGCAATGCCGCCTACATCTTTGGCACGCTGGCTGAGGATGACGTTGGGCAGGTACGGGTGATGTCTCTGATCAACGGCCCGTCGCCGCACGCCATCCTGGCTAACCTCTTCAAGATGCTGGATTACAACGACACGGAGTGCGTCATGAATGCCGCGGGGACCATGGGAACGCTGGTAAGATCATGAGAGCTACGGACTGTTTATAGGTTTAACGTTAATTGGTATATTATGGACAAGTTATGTATACGTTCTTTTGGTAAAATGTAAACTGTTGGGTGTCATTTAAGATTTATGCCTGTGCTTAGAAAAAAATACCTCATAAAAGAATTAAGATATGCTTGAGAGTTTCAGTTTCTATTAACATGCAAGGTTCAGACCAAAATTTATGACCCAAGCCTCTGTCACTAAAAATAGTTGACATTATACCACAATCTCATGCTATTTTTTTTTTTTTTCCGGATCAATGAGCTTAGAAACATCAGTATTAAGCGCTATTTAAATGTTATTCATTACACTGGGCAACAATTTTTAACTTTTTGAATGTTGTCTTGATTTCTACAACTGATTTAGGGTATTTTTGTAGTGCTGAATCAGGAAATGGCATCCGTTTCTCTCCATCAGGTCAAGTTTTTGTGTTAACCCTTTGAATACTCAATTCTGTAGTTCCCATAGACTTTGTACAGGGACCACTCGGTTCAAGTGGCCAACAGGCTAAGATGATTTGAAAAAAAAAAAATTAGATCTTGTGACAAAATCGATTACATTTTTGTGGTATTATCAGCTGATTTTTGTCACATATATCACGCTAAATATATCTTTAAGAGAAAAAAATGTTTTTCCAGCGACATATATTGATTACCTGATCTTAGAAACATCAATTGCTCTAAACTGAATGGTGGGCATTGATAAAGGTAAGTACACGTAAATTGCATGTTGCTTCACCATTGTTCAAACGTCAGGGCTTGAACTTCCGTTTCTTCGAACTCCTGGAATGCTCAGCATCAGGGAGGTCTCTCTTCAGAGTCCAACAGTAGTCAGCCATCATGACTGCGTCCCAGCGACCCTGATACCTGGTCTCCATCTCTTTCATGTCCTGATGGAATCTTTCCCCCTGCTCGTCACTCATTGAACCCAGGTTCTCAGGAAACCGGTCCATATGTGAAAATAGGTAGTGCATCTTGATGCTCATGTTGCAGCCAAGGTTTCTGAAAGCAGTCAGCATGTTGTTGACAAGTTCTGTGTAGTTTCTGGCTTTAATGTTGCCAAGAAAGTTCTTCACTACCAGAACAAATGCTTTCCATGCTTCCAGTTCCACTTCATTCATTGAGTTTTCGAACTCTGGATCTCTGATGAGCTGACGAATCTGAGGACCATCAAAGATGCCAGCTTTCTTTTTCTCCATGGACAATCCTGGAAAAGCCTGGCACAAGTAAGTGAAGCAGTCACCATCCTTGTCCAGAGCCTTGGTGAACTGCTTGATTAAGCCGAGCTTGATGTGCAGCGGTGGGAAGAGTATTCTGTCTCGGTCCACCAGAGGGTCGTTGATGACATTCCTTTCTTTGCAAGGCACCAATTCCTCTCGTACAGGCCAGTCCTTCTTAGTGTAATGCTGAGCACGATCCCTACTATCCCACATGCACAGAAAACATGGGTACTTGGTGAAGCCACTCTGTTGTCCCAACAGAAAGTTCACCATCTTCAGGTCAACACAAATAAACCACTTATGCTGATCATAACCAATTTTCTCCAGCACATACTTCACCGCTTCATACTTCTCCTTCAGTGTAGTTGAGTGAGCGATGGGTACAGAGGCAAACTGGTTGCCGTTGTGTAGCAAAACACATTTCAGTGATCGGTTGCTGCTGTCAATGAAGAGTCTCCAATCTTTGGGTTCGTACTGTGACACTCCAAGCTTAAGTAGAAGCTGCGCAATATCTACACAGTACACCAAGTCATTCTCTTCAGAGAAAAAACGGAGGTACTCTTGATGCCTGTTGCGGAAGAAGCTGATGCGAGCACTGTCAGAGAGGAGGTTTTTTTCCTTCAATCTGGATGCCAACAGTTCGGCAGAGTCCTTTGACAAGCTGAGGTCGCGAACTAGATCATTCAATTCCTTTTGGGAAAATGGATGTGGAGCATCATCTTCAAAAACCACTTCTTGTTCTTCTGCCTCATGTCCTTCAACACTGGAGGCATCTTCGTCACTAATGTCAGGAAGTTCTCTGAAGATGGGTACTGGAATTTCATCACAATGAGCTACAGGACGACGTGCTGATTGAAGATCAGGATACTTGAGGCTGCTCCGATTCTTTCTGTTAATCCCAGTTACATCAATAGCGCAGAAGTAACAGTCAGTGACATGGTTTGTCGGCTCCCTCCAAACCATGGGAATTCCAAAGTTCAGACTCCTCTTGCCATTGGTCCACCCACGCAGAGTCTCGGTGCATGCCTTGCACACCATGTGTGGTGCCCAAGCTTTATCCTGGTCACCAAGCTTAGTACCAAAATAAGCATGGTAAGCACGCCTTATGAAACTTGTGACTGGCTTCCTATTAGGAGCAATGGTGTATTCTCCACATATGTAGCAGAACACGTCGGGCTTATTTCTGCACGATCTTCTGGTTAAAGCCATCTCATTCACCTGCATCAACTTTATGCCTTGCTGCACTAATTTTTGGAAGATTTCAAGGTTTTTATGACTACAAACTGATCCCTTTGCGACATAATCACCCAGAACTATCGGACCCGAATACTTTTTGTCATTAAAATAAACATTTCCAATCAAAACTATTAATCAAAATGGCATTTTACCCCCACTGACCTTTTCTAAAATGCTCCACACATGTGTTAATGTGAACAAAAACGTAAAAAACGACATGTGGCCGTAGCTCAAAAACTTGACCTGATTGAGCAAAACCAATGTGATTTTTGGATTCAGCGCATCAGGTTTACCCTAAATCAGCTGAAAAAACGCAGACAACAAATTTGTTGTTGACCAGTGTTATCATTATCATTATTTATATTGCAAAGATACATGTTGGCAACAATCCATACCCTCCTTGTTGCTGTTGCGATGTTGGTTTTGTTATTGAATAACCCGTCTCATTTAGTTCGAATATTAGACACCTTGAGATTATACTTTTATGGACTACAGTACAAATCTATGTACAGTCTCTTGGTAAAATGGAAACTGTTGGGTGTCATTTAAGGTTTACGCCCATGCTTGAAAAAAAGGAAGATGTGCTGGAAAGATCAGTTTCTATGAACATGCAAGGTTCAGACCAAGATTTATGACCAAGTCTCTCCCGCTGAAATAGTCGACATTATACCATCTGTATGCTACACGTTGTATTGCAAAGATACATTATGCAGCCATCTGTTGTGTACATGTACATATCCTTGTTGCTATTCTGATGTTGGTTTTGTTTTTTAGTGACTGTCTCATTTACTTTGAATATTTGACACCTTGAGACTATAGACCCCGTTTACAGTTGGAGGCTCGGCCGCGGCCGAGCCCGCCTTCATTTCAGTGTAAACGCGCAAAAGGCCAAATGCGGGGCCAATTTTAGTCAGGCTTCCAAACCCTCTGCCTGTACTATTTCGTTGTTCAGGATATTAACCCCCTCAACGTCGAAAACTAGTATAGTTTAAGGTGGTTTTGTCCTGCAATGGATTTTTTCTTCGGCAAAGGCCTTTGTCCGAACGGCAACTTCGTCGCCACGGAATCCAGTTGGCAAAGGGTCTGAAAACCAAACTATACCAAATTGCCTTTGTTTACAAGCAGAGCGCCACTAGGACAAAATATTGAAAGGTTTGAATTAAAAGCGCGGCCGAGCCAGGCAGTGTAAACGGACAAAATTGCGGGGCTCTGCCCCGCAATTGAGGCTGGGCTCGGCCCAGCCCCGCACTGTAAACGGGGTCATAGTCTTCAGCAAGTCTTAATAAAGCATTACTTTCGTTGCTGAGTTTTCGAATGTTGGTATTCTAAAAGTACATTCATGACATAGATTGGCATTCAGGGAAAAAAAAATCAAAAAGATAGCTGCTTTTCTCTCATGCGAACATTGGTTATAGTGCAGCGTCAACCGTAATCTAATCAGCACTCAGAATACGTGAGAGAAAAGAATGCCTACGAAGAAGACAGTATGCATTAGTCATGTGTGCACCTGATCAGTTGTGTGGTTTTATTTGTTCTGTCTGTATATTGAATTCATAATATGTGTTTGACTGGTATCCTATCTTCAGGCTGAGAGCAAAGATGGAAGAGAATGGATGCTGAGGGAATCCTGCCTGGACCCACTGCTGAGAAAGGTCACCACTCTCCTCTCCTCCACCAACATGTGGACGGCCAGCAATGCCGCCCTGGTCCTGGCCAGGTGAGTCAGGGTGTGGTGATAGATCAGGCATAAGTACTGTAAAACGAGGAATGTTCGCATGCAATTTAATTTCGCAAATTTTGTGAGCGACCAAGATTCGCGAAAATAAAATGCACGTGAAAGTTCTTGTCTACACTATATGCATTGAATGCCAGTGGCAATTTGCGAAAATTTCATGCCACAAAGAAGGCCGTCGGCTCCAATTCGCGGAAATTTCATGCCGCGAACATATCATGTTTTACAGTATATCGAGGCAGGTGGGGGGATGATAGGCTCTTTCATACACACTAAAAAAGTGTGCGTCGAATCACGAATCAAATCATATTATTGGTACTTACACATCGTTACACAGGCAAGAAAAAAGTCACAGTTTATAAAATCGCATCAGTTCACAAAGAGGATTCGTGACTCAAATCGTATCATATAGGTTTAAGCAAGGCCAAACATGTGTGAGTCTCAAAGTATGACCTGTTCCCAAATCATTTGCTACTATCGGTATTCATTTAAAAAAAACACCACTATTTCAGAAATGTCACACTTTTTAGTGGTGTGTGAATCACAACTGGAATCTCACTAGTATTTACAATTATTATAAATCACGACCCAAATAATCATGACTATTGGTATCTGAGTGATTGGGCATAGTGATAACAGATGTTAGGTGATTGGTAGCATTGGAATTGAATGTTCTACTCTGCATTATCTGCAAAGCTCCAAGTCTCTCTGAATCTGCAAAGGTCTCCCTGAGAAATTCTCTCTTAATGTCCTGACCACAGAATAGAAAGTTTCTCTGATTTGGAAATAATTTTTTGCTGTGGCGATGCAGCTAAGAATAGATCTGTGATTGCTCTTTGGAATCTCAATCATTTGAAGTGTGAATGTTGGCATCTCTGTGACTAGGAGAGATGTAGTTCATTTGAGTGAAGTGAATCCTGTTTTTCCAGTGTGTATTGTCAGTAGGTACAAGCTACAGTATGATGAGAGAAAGCATGACACAGACAAAGAGACAAATAGAAAAAGAGGAAGAGATTGAGAAAACTGTGAATACTCTTTTTCAGGGCTTTCAATATTCATGCATTATCTGGAAGTGCAGCCTTGACGAATCTTTTGCAATTTAAGATAATTGTTGCTATTTCAGGCTATGCTCAAGCCAGAGAGAATCAATCATAGACCAGAGCTGTGCTTGTCAAACATAAAGATTATCTTTGTGATATGATTTTAAACATACAATTAAAAAAAAAATAAATGAAATAAGAAACATCTTATGTATGCAAGCATCTTAACTCTGTGATGGTTTGCAGCATTTGGCATCAGGAATTTAGCCTGCACCTGCACACTCCATAGACTTATGCGAGCACTGCAAAATAAATAAATTATGTGCTCAAAAGAAAGGCGTAAAACATGAAAGCACAGCAGAAGAAGAAGAAAAAATCATAATGTTAAATTTTGCGTGGCCTCTTGCATGACATGCACCAGATGAGGCATCACATCTAAATTTACTATGCCCCCCCCCCCCCCGAATGCTTTGCAATTTAGGGCATTATTTATCTTTAACCCTGTTTTTCATGATACCAGATGGTGCTTTGTCAGCTGCCATGGAGGTGTTTGCACTCTCTGAAGCATATCAGTGCAATGTCTTGCCATTGAATGTACTACTTCCTTGTTATGCTCTGTGGTGTCGCGTTACCAGCTATGGAATTGTTATGCGGGGATTGCTCTAGCGCACCCGTAGCAACACAACGCTAATAGAGAGGACTACTTCCCTTTGCTCTGCTGAATGTATCAGGCATCGAAGTCGACATACTTTTTGTATAATAGTCTTGTATTGTGAGCAGTGACGAAGTGATAGATTTGTAGCTTTCTGTTCTGACACACATTTTTACCCCCTCCCGTCTCGTCTCCAGGATATCAATCTCAGAGGAGGGATGCCAGCGACTCCTCGGCCACATCAATTCCCTCCAGATCCTCACCTGTCTCATCGACTCACTCGGCATGGACGAAGCAGGTATGGTGTTGTTTTCTACATCATCAGTCCACAGTTGAACTAAAGAAATGTGCTAGGGTTTTGTAGGGTTTCCCCATGGGAAGAGGGATGAATGCAGCCCTTATTGCTGCTGATTGACAAATTGGCCTACATCGAGGTAAATAAGCACTGAATTGATCACTGTTTTAGTAGTAGCCATGACAAAAGAAATCATACGCATACATACATTTGTACTTGAGCATTATTCAAACCTACAACCTCCTGATCTCAGGACAGGCATCTTATTCATTAGACCACCGAGCTTCCGCCTGACAGCCAGTGCTGGTTCTAAACCTTATCTCATGAAGTGGGTACTGCGTAATTATTCATATTCATGAAATTCTTCCCTTGAGCAGTAGTTCCCAGATCAGTGCGTGCGCTCCCTCTTCAGTTTTTGACATCTCATTTGTACGCAAGTTTATTGCAAGTGTGTACCCTAGTACCCCTGTAAAATCTCTTTGGTTGCAATAAAAACAACTTGACGGAAGAATTTCTGATTGTGAATGTGAATACAGCCCTTGTACTTGAGCATGTCGTCGCTGGGGTGACAAGACCTTGTATCTGAAATTTTGGTGAAAATGACTTTTTTGGATTAATGATCAGATAATCAGTTAAGTGACGTCCTGTCCAAATCCCAGCTGTCTTACCCCCAAAATGAAGCCACCATGGCATTTCAAAGAAAAGGCTTTCCCATTTGCTATAGTGCTTTGTCTGCCATGTTTTTTTGCTCTCCTGAACATTTGACATTTTGTAGATACGAGGTCTTGTCACCCCAGTGACGATGTACAAGATATAGGTTCACTACTGTAGTAACAGAAATGCTGGATGTCTCAGAAATATTTCAATGTTTAGACACAGGGAGCATCATTGATACAGCCTTAGCTGTAGGTGAGCCGACAAAATATGCCATTACAGTTGATTAATTGCTGTAATCATGTTTCCTCATCATCAAGCAGTGACAAGTACACAGTTGCAATGTGTGTCATAGCCCATAACAGCTGTATGCTATCCAGAGCATATCAGCTGACACTGAATATGTAAGGTATACTGCAATGTATTCATGCAGGGAAAATTGTGAAAGCCACCCTAATGTTGATGCAAGAAGCATGTTGCCATAGATACAATAGCCATGGCAACCTTTCGTATAGATTAGACTTGTAGTCAGATTACAGAAAAAAGAAAGAGATGTTAGATGCCATTATGTGCTCTGATTTACACAGAGATATGTAGAGATGTAGCCTGTTCAGATGACTGGGGTACATTCACACTTAGTACATTTAATGAGATGTTTTATGTATTCTTTGATATACTGTTTTCACACAGGGAGAGGTATGAACGCAGCCTTTGCCATAGGCCGGCTGTGTGACATAGAGTCAGGAAGGCACAGGCTTCTCAACCACAGGGACTCGGAGAAAATGGTGAGTGCAGACTCTTAGAATTTTAGAAGCGTCTTAGAATTTGAAAATCTAGAATAAATTGTATCCACTGCTCTCATGTAGGGTACACGAATAAATTGCTCTGCTTTATTGAAGTCGATGAGGGTGCAAGAGTAGTGTGTTTATATGCTGCACTATTGCTCCATTGTCCTTTAAGGACAATGGAGCAATAAACAATATTTTATTGAAAGTTCTGTGTATGAAATCACAACACATGGATCTTTGTCACAGAGAAAATGTTTTGTTGCCTCTGTCAAGAAGGGCTTTACTGTAATCAGTGATGGTTAATGATATCTTTCAAAGATTTTGACCATAGTCCTACTGATACATGCATGATTGGGAAACATTACCTACATATAAGCCAACATTGTACACATGCATTCATGTACACATATACTTACCTATCAAAAAACAACAACAACAACAACTGTGAAATGCATGATAAATGTATAGAGAGGAATGGAGCAAGAGAATGAGTGACAGGGAGAGGTGGATATGAATAGAAATGTACATTAGTGAGGAAACAAAATCGATCTTCTCCCATATCCCATCCCGTTGCAGCTTAACAGCCTGTGCTGCATGCTGGCCAGCAAGGATTCCGGCTGTGGCAAGAACGCCTGCTATGCCCTCAGCTGCCTGGCTAGCAGCGACCAGGGCCACAAGAGACTCCTTCTACACACCAACTCAGAGCTCATGCTTCACCTCTTGGCTCAGCAACTGGGCAACGGGGACGGTGAGACGGCCTGGTTCGCTGCCATGTGAGTCTTTCTTGCTGTGAAACCAGAAATATTTGCTGCATGAAACTTTAGCGTCTTGGAGCCGACGGCCTTTTGTAGCATAAAATTTTTAAAATTGGCGACTGGTATTAAATGCATTTTGTATACTGTATAAACTTTAGCATATCTTGGCCTCTCATGAAATTTGCAAAAGTTTAATGCCCACAAAAATGTCTGGCCTTACGGTAATGCTGGGTTATTCCCACTGTCGTGCAATCTGCTATGCATGCCACTATTGGTCATTAGTAGCTCATCGCAGAATTTCTGCATATGTCTATCACAATTACACCACAGCTGAAATCATGATCTGAATCACAAAGTAATCATGGTGATCATATCAGATCTTATCAGATCTTATTGCATTTTGAGGTCAGTCATGGCAATGATGTTGTTCATGGACAATTTTGGACTGTCCAAAACTTTTCTACAATTATCACGATTGCCATTATTAACCTCAAGATCTCAAAAGATCACCTTATTCACTTGCACACTCCATGAGCCAGACTACAAATTCAGCAGTGGCGCAGGTTGTGATAGACATAAAAAAAATAATAAATAAATCTACGATCAACTACTAATGGCCAGTCATGGAGTGCATAATGAGTCGCAAAATAGTGTGAACCCAGCATAAGCAGTACATACACTTGTACGACCTTTCAAAATATGATACTGATAATATAAATATGAGTTGGTAGACATATTTACAAAAGGTCAAATTTCTGAGGTTGATGACCTTCTTTCCATTCACTTCTCAGTGCTGCTTTCTCATACGATATAGCTTTTGCAAAGGAGCATACCATGGTAATGCTATTGAATGGGAAAGAAGAGTTTTGATGAGGGAAAAATGATTCCATGAACATATTGATGGTGAGCGACATTTGTACATTCCATTGTTCAAAAGTCTTTTGAGTAATGATCATCAGTGTTACCATACAACGTAACAAAGGACAAAAACAGAAGCAACACAAAGCAAAGCACACCATTGGTGGTAAGAGGCACTGTAGCACCCATATAATTTGGAACTTCTTACTATTTTGTCAGGATACATGACATTATGGCTATGTACATGTATGTATCCCAGACACTGCATTTCACATTTTGTGAATGTGTCCAAACTTGGAGTGATGAACCAATGATTGCCATTTATGTTGATTTGCAGGACTCTGAGAACTCTGGCAGGTAAACGACAAGGAGTGTTGAGGATGAGAAACCACACAGATGTAGTCCCGCTCCTGAAGGTTGGTATCAGAGGTTTCAGGGATCACTGTGTGAAAGACTCAGTTCTCAAAACTTTTTTTTGTCATATCAATGTACACTAAAGTCACAATTACTGCAATAGGAGCAGCCAGTTATCTGTCAGGCTATCTTGTTATTGCTAAACAAGTGTGATTGTGGAAGGAAAGCTTACCCACACACACAGTGGCTTAATCAGGTAATACCATGAAATTTAGCATTAGCTGATGAGTATTTTTTCTATAAACATCAATACCTCCGTAATATGGGGGACAGTTCAGCTGAGAGCAAATTTTACAAGTAATTTCCACACTGAAACTGTTATTTATGATTGCTCAATGCATGGTATGGAAAAAAAAAAATCCATGTGCTGTTATTACTTCTGTGTAAAATACATTCTGCACATTTTAAGTAACAATGCTGAAAGGTTCACGACTATTGTGTAGATTCCACTTCTTCGAACATCTGTCAGTTGTTGGAAATGTAGGTGATATTTTTCAAGTTATGTAGCATGATAAATATGGTTAGAAAACCAGCACAAGAATTCTGGCAGTAACTTGTGGAATAGGTGAATGTTTAGTATTAGGAATCAGAAACTGCTTTGCAACGGTTTATAGTTGGAATGTATTTGAACATTCATTTGATATGTTTGAGTTGATATACAGTGTCTGGATTTTCCATTTGAATTGATATGCTTCAATTTTATCTAAAGTGGCAATGCTATTCATGTAAGTCAGTGTTTTCTACTTTTGATAGTAAGCTGACATCATATCCATCTAATTCCCTCACCATCCTCTTTGATAGCAAACTTCCCTCAAGCCTGGCCTTAGCAGTGACCTCTTGGAAGAGGTAGACATGACCCTTGAACTCTTGAAGCACCTTGCCAGACCCGAGGCTCCGAGGTTGGAGGTCAAAGGTCCCCACGAGATCGAGGTCACTTGGCCAGTTATTGAACTGAAGAGTGGGCTTCCAGTGACGTACAGCCTCTACCGTGGTACGTATCAAGAGTCACTTGTGTACTTGTTTTCATTGACTTGTTTTATACCGCCCTGTCAGCAGTTTGGCCATGGTTATTGCTCCAGTTTAGAATAAATTTGTATAGTTTATATACAGGAGGTCGATAATGAAACCTATTGAAAGTATCTCAGATATTTTATGAAGCTTACCCTCGTATTTGATGGTACAAAAGAAATTATAGCAAATCATTTCAAACTAATTCGTAGAATTCTCATTGTGAATAGGAAAATCAGTTGTAAGAATATCTTAACTCAATGAGACTAGATTGATGACAAGAGTTACAAAGCCAGAGCAAAGATTTTGGAGTGAGGCATTGTATATTCCCAGGTATGAATATTATAAAAGATCTAATCCCAGTAAGCAATGTGTTAAAAATCCTAATATAGAGAAGGATATCATAAATAATGTTGTAAAGTAAGGTGTTGACAGCGATGCAGTGATATTTTAAGAGTCCGATACAATTCTAGTTGTTGTTTTTGTTATTTGTTATCCCTACATGGTGATGATTTTAATAGACTGATTCAATTTGTATGCAGTCTAAGTTTCAGCCCCTGAAATTCAGGCAGTTTGTATTATCATATGTATATTTTTTGTAAAACCACCAAAATTAACGTGAGTTTTAGCAGATGATAGCACTGTGTTTTCAGTTCCCAGTAATAAGTTTTATCCAAGCAAGCATAATATGAGATCACACCCTTGTCATGTTTTTTTTTTTTTGTTTTTTTTTTTTGCTGTTTACAGTGTAAACTCTATATCACTATTCTTATCCACAGATGGAAAGAAGATTTACAAAGGTGACGAGACATGTCAACTAGTCTCCAATCTCAGACCGTTCACCAAGTACTCCTTCAAGCTGCAAGTTCACACAGAAGGAGACGACAGTCCTCACAGCAATGAATCATTTGCCAAGACACAAGATGCTCGTAAGTCTGACCTAAAATGCTAATTCTTTAGAGTAACCTTCATTTGTTTTGGTGTGTTTTGCTTTATTTTGTTTTGCTATGATTTATTGTGCACTGCATTTTCAGTACTGTCAGTGAATTAAGATTTAAGACTGAATTTGAAATGTGGCATGCACAAATATGTACAGGAGGCTAAACAATTTGTAATTCTCGCTATCGCCAATGACGTAAAAAGTACCCGGATATGGCTTTTTCGTCAAGATTTAGTGCACTTGGTAGCAAGGGCACTTCCGGCGCGGGGCATAATTTGCACAGCGCTAGAGTGCGCGTACGTGTACCTTACCTATAGCGCAGCGCCGACCACGGATACTAGTACAGTAGGCCAATATAGGCCGCTGTACCGCCCGAGCTACGAGCCAGCGAGTGGCCAGGCCTGTCATACTCGTACACTGTAGTCCCCGCCGGCGGCCGGCCTTGCATTAGCATTCACCATAGACAGATAGACAGAAAGATCCGTCTGTCCGGAGGACTCTTTTATATTTTGCCATTAACGCTGTCCTCCGTAGACGGAGGGGATCGGTGAAGCCAGACGCAGTCTCCGCGGAACATTCCCCGACGGACAGATACAGACCGATCTTTCGGTCAACATGCACCACACTGCACGCAGCGCATAAGCTAATTACATAACACATACCGGTACGGCGTACTGCTTGATCATGCGATCGATGAGCACATCACAGATCAGTCATCTCTGCATACGCTGAAAATATGCTGGAAAATATTCACCCACCTGGATATACAGTATATCGTCATGGAATATGCCCATCTTTTCTTTTATTTGTTCTCTGTCGAAATGTCACGAACACAATCGGGAACGAACAGTGATCTCGAACTTATCCTGTCTCCGAAGCAATTTCTTCCAAGTAAGTACGTACAATGTACGTAGGCACTAGGCCGCTACTACCTAGTGCTACTATAATACTACCACTACTAGTAATTCGCGCGTGCACGTACTGCGCTGTGGAGTCACCCGCAAACTTCACCCACGCGGCCACGTCACGTCTCGCATGCCAGTAAGGGTCCTATTTCTGCAGATTTTTTTCATTTATTGTCGTGCGAACAACACATGGCAGCTTCGCAGCAACAACCAATAGTCGTATTAACAGCAATTTCTTAAGAATGGAGAAATTTCAAATCATATTAAAGCTGTAATTCAAGTCGAGAAAACCGGAAGTACACGTAGAATACAGTCGGTTGTGTGTGTAAATAGCATTAGTCACGTATCACGCGCGTACGAACGGAAGTGACTTTGCTACCGGACTATCCCATAATGCACCGTAAATGACGCTTAAATCAACATCCGGGTACTTTTTACGTCATTGGCGATAGCGAGAATTGTCACATGTTATGTGTACAAATTGCTATTGGATCATAATCCTGTGTGATTTGTTCCCATTGTTTGTTCCCCAAGATGATACAATGCAAGTTGCAGTGCTCATATTCAAAGGATCAAGGTGAATTTTATACAAACTGTAAATGATGGCATTATCGCAAAATATGGCATTAGCGCAAAATAGTCCACCACTCCATTCATCACCATTCATTTCGTCATAGCCGGGGACTTCTTTCAACCTCCACAGACTTTGCGCATAGTGGAGACACACACGCAGAACGAGAGGGACCGATATCACGATTTGGCCTTAATGATAGTAAATACTCACTTAAAATTGTACCCCAAATGGTTGAGTTTACTGTCACTGAAGCCAGCTGCTATGATAAAGAAATAATGTTGAAATTCACAAGCCTTTAACATTGCTGTCATTCCATGTGTGTTTCATGTGTGTGTTCCTGTCTCCACAGCTCCTGATGCTCCTGAGGCGCTGCGCGTCTTGGGCATGACCATCTCCCAGATCCGAATAGGATGGGCCCCACCCCAGTACAACAATGGGGGCCTGAAGGGGTACATCGTCTACAACGGCAAGCACCAAGTGGAGATGACCTCCGAACTCAACTCAATTCTCAGCGGACTGGCCGCTGGCACAACCTATCAAATCTCCGTGAGTTTATATGTGTTTTTCTAATAATTTCACATATTACTGTACTAAAAAATGTCTTGGGAGTTCTAGATGATGACTATATGAAAATGTTATACTTGATATGCCGTATAATAGCAAATTCAGTGATATTTTTCCGAATCCAGACTTCCCGACAATTTTATGAGTGATTGAATTTGTGATCGTGGAGAACTGCAATGGATAGAGAAATGTATGCATGCATGTTGCATTCATATCAGGATGATAGATAATATTTTTGTGTATTGTAAAATTTGGGAATTGCAGCTAACTCTTCAAATTTGCAAATATAAAAACCTAGCAAAATGTATGGCATAGTGTATACTGTAATCATAACTTCTGATTCTTTTGTGCTTTGGGTCTGTTGCTTTGTGTAGTCGACTATTACGAAAGTTGAGTAATTTCATAGCTGTCAGAAAGTGGCAGCTGTATGTATGGTGCTCTGCAATATAATGGTCTGAAATGTTTATCTTTATATCCCTTTGTGCCATGATGTTCAGTGATGATGTCTCTGACTTCAAATATTGCTCTTCTTGAAGCATCAGAAATGCTACATGTAGTGCTGAGTCTTTGAAATTGTTATTCCCCATGTCAGGTTTGTGCGTACAATCACAAAGGAAAGGGACCCAAGGCATCGTTCAGTGCCACCACGGAGGAACTGGGTAAGTAGACTGAGAAAATGTGACCTCTGAACCCCACCAACTATGGTGGAACATTACAAGGCAGTCCAACTCACTACATGTATGTTCCGTTTGTGATTGATGTGGAACTTAAAAACGGCTTCTGTAGGGTATCCTTGTATTATGCATATCACCGTTTGCTTTGTCTTGTCTTGAGTTTTTGTGATGGTTATTGCTTTGAGACTTAATTATGGTGTACAACGAAGCAAAGTATTGACATTCACATACTAGCATCACTGAAGTCTTCTTTGTTTTCTCTGGACAATGTGATGTTGGATGTCTTTATTGTTTGATAGTGCTTGGGGACAATGATCTACATGATTTAAGGGCAGTACTTTCTTGTAGTTAGCCTGTCATGGCAGATTATAATGACAGTCAGATATTATGGATCACCATTATTTTGTAGTTTCACTGCTAGTTTGTACGTGTAATAGTGCGATTCCAGTATGATCTCATCCTCATCGCACATGGTACCGTTGGTGGATGGACTCTTAAAATTCGACAAAATGCTAAGACTTTGATTGACTTGTTACCAGTATCAGTATCCTCAGTAGTTGCATCTGGTTCAACAATTTATGTACGAATGTGTTGTCAGTTTTTATCTATCAGAATTCCATATTTTTGCCCTCTGCAGGCAAGCATGCACCTCGCAAGCTTACTCTCACCTCTAGAGGGCGCAGTCAGATCCATGTCACGTGGGCCCCGCCGGAATTCCCCCTGGGCAGGCTCTACCGTTTCGAGCTGACCACCAACAGCAAAGTGGTCTACTCCGGCACTGACCTCAGCTATACGGTCAAGCAGCTGACTCCGAACACTGAGTATTCCTTCACGGTAGGTCTGCAGTGAACGTGCCCAGGGGAGTGTTTCATAAAACTGTTCTTAAAGTTACAAGCGACTTATGAACGACTGGTGATTAGTTCTTGTGCTGAATTATTGAGATTCTGATAGGTATAGCACATCGGAACTGATCACCAGTTGTTCTTGAGTCATTCGTAACTTTAAGAATAGCTTCATGAAACACTCCCCTAGACTTAATCGCTCACTCTGCCAGGTTTTTTCGTAGTTTCCTTCGAGTTCTTTCATACAGGTACATGGCAACAGACACTTGGATGATAAGTTTAATCCAGAACGAAGTATCCTTCATGTTAATGATTCTTGTGTTGAGTCGGTTTTATTGCAACTGATTAAGAAATTGTCCCTCATTTACATAAATGAGCACAGATTATTCAGTGTTTGAGCAGTAGCTGTGACATAAGTCACTGGTGTACATACTCTTTATTAGCAGCAGGTAGTAAAAGGTACGTGTATTAGAACCATCACTGGCCATCGGATGGAAGCTGGTAGTTTAGTGGATATTACGCCTGTTTAGCAATCAGGAGATCATGGATTTGAATCCCACCCATGTGTGTATGCCCATGATTCTTATCACGGCTACAACTCAAAAGACTAAATAATCCATGCTTATTTACGTCGATGAGGGGCAGTTTGCCATTCAATTGCAATAAAAGCAACTCAACCAACCCAAGGTTCATTAAAGTGAATGAATATACAGTTCTTGCTGCTTTTGATAAAGGATTAGGACGATTAAATACAGATTCAAAGGAATGATAGAAGTTTTGTCAAAAGTTGACATAAGATAAGTTGTGAAATTTCTAAGTTTTCACCGATGGTTGTAACCACACAAAGAAATCAAAAGAGGCATAATGCCATTAATCTTATAACTCTCCCATTGGTACAGTATGTATGCAGAAAAGCTGTCAAAGTTGCATTCTTGGTAGAGGATCTAGCAACTACAACCCCTCAAAACCTGCCCTGTGATAACTCTACACATCTACACTCACAGTCTGTAATGTGCATTCTATGTTCTAACAGGTGAGTGCTGTGACCAGTGAGGGGAAGTGTGAGACTGAACCAGCCAAGAAAAAGACAGGAAAGGATGAATGTAAGTTTCATGTGTCATGTGACCATTCACATGATTATTTTCCCCCCACCTGACTTCTAGATATTATTTGTTACTGTTCTGTAAGTTATGACTTTGATCCCCATCAAGTAAGCAAGTTTGCAGTATTCAAATTTGATGGATTTTAGTTTCTACCTGAGGAAGAATGTGACTGTATGAAATACAACTTGTTTCATCTATCATGAAGATCGAGGTACATTTCCTGGAGAGGTTGTTGAGATCCTTCAATGAGTGTTTAGCCATTTCACTCACACAAAAGAGTTTGACTCTGTTTTAAAGATGTCCAGCCTGTCAGTTGTCAATTCCAGATGTACATCTTGAGAGCGTATTTATTTTCTGGCAAGTTTAAAGTCCCTCCTCCCCCCTAACTATCACTGTAACTCATAAAGTAGTTTTTATCTACCACAGTCACAATACGGGAACCTGTGCTTGGTGTCATACATGTATGTCACATGATGACTAGAGCTTGAATTGTTAAAGTCCTCCCGGGCCCTGTTTCATAAAGCTGTTCGTAAAGTTACGAACGACTTACGAGCGAATGGGGATCAGTTCTTGTGCTTATTTATTGAAATTCTGATAAGTATAGCACATCAGAACTGATCACCAGTCGCTCATAAGTCGTTTTTTTTTTACGAACAGCTTTATGAAACAGGGTGCAGATGAGTTCAAAACACATTGTGCCTTTGCCTTTTTAGAAACTGCTCAATGCGCTTTTCATTCAAAGACTCCTGCTTTTATCTTACGGACACAAAGCGTGAATATGATAGTTATGGTATGCTGGAGTGAAGCTGTCATGTAAAGTCATGGATGTATTGTTATCATTCATTGCAGATAATGTGCAATCTACTGCTCCGGTATTCTTCTCACATCCAACCAAAGTGTCTCTTGAGACGAAACCTAGCAGTGAGTATCACCGCGGAATATGAATAGATGTCTTGCCGCTTGTTGCTCTACCTACCCCTGAGCCTGTTCTGTTTCTTTCTGTCCAAATTTATTTACCAGTATCAACTTCTCTGACTCTACTCATACCTCGAACTGCACTCTGTCTCTTCATTTTGTCTTTCACCAAATTTATGCCTTTAACCCAATGTGTACTTGAGCCAGTCATGTTAACACATTGCGTACTGGAGCCAGACACACCCAGGTATTAGAAGTCAAACTTGGTTTCTTTATGCTTGCAAAAACTGTTACGTTTTGCTCTTAAATGGAGACACATGCATAGAAAATGTGTGAAATAATGTAGTGATAACACAGCTTTAGTTGTGTGAAGATGCGAATGCAAAATATCAGCACAGATCGTATGCTGGAAGTATTACACTCTCAGAGCATGCCCGATAGTGGTTGCTGTATGATGTTTTAATAAATTTGGCCATGGCTTATCTATTGATCTTTTGTATGAGAGTAAATCGCATGCAGCTTGTTGGGGAAATACTACCACTAGAGCTTGATCGATATAACATTCTACCTGCCCATTACTGAACATGAAAGATGCTTTAAGGATAAAAGTTGTGTTTTACAAATGACACTATTTTACTCTTATGATCTCAAAATACTCCAAAACAAGTCATCATCCAGGCATTTCGCGTCAGCGAGACAAGTTTCTTGGTAGACCCTTTTGATGGATTGGTCGTGGAAGATGAATTTTGTGCCCTTCTAAGAACTTTTTTTGTTTGCCTTTAGACCTGTTTGCAAATTGCTGACGAGGAAGGCAACAGGTTATTCTCTGTCACCATATGTTCTTTCTCCTCTTCCAGGTAAACATAAAGACAAGTCTCATCCCAGATCAGCATCGAGACATAACAAGAGAAGAGAGTCGGTAAGACAAACATATTTGTACTCTTCATTCATTTGTGCCTTTACTGCTTTCAAGGGGCTGTCGTAATTTGTTTGTGGCTGAAGTGTCTAACCAGTCACTCTTCTCATTATATTTAATCTGCTTGGATGTCCAGATTTTAGTGAAAGTAATTAATGCAAGTTACTAAAAAGCAAATATTTCAAAAGGGATAGAACCTGAGGGATAGGAACTGTGAAAAAGACATGAATACAAAAAAAAAAGAAAGGAAAAAAGATAAAACAAAACTGTCATCATGAAAACGTTCTGGAATCTCCCCGATTGTAAGGTGTGAATGCTGTCAACCCTCTGATCTGCCTCTTTACTTTTTTTTTTTTACAAGTTTGATCGGGTCAAAAGATTCAAAGCCTATCTGTGTGCTACTCTGTCCTACTCCTTCATCTTACAACATTATTTCTTAATCTCCTGATGTTGGTGTTGTTGTTGGTACAGTCAAAGCCGTCCAGATCCCTGATATCACCGTCCAGCTATGACGCATCAACGTCGAGACCGGTGTCTGGTATGTACTTCCACTGAGTATCAAGGATTTCCAGTTTACATATATCCATTTTGTTGTTCTTTCAGTTTTCTTCTCTTACTCTTAAATTGATGTATCTGCTCGCTTTGCTTACAACAACACTCAACTGATGTACATCAAGATAATTTATACTCTGTGTGTGTTAGTAGCTGTGCTCATGCAAGAGAACGTTTTTGATTTTATGAGCATGTTGTCCTTTCTGTCTTGATACTCATTTACCAAGGGATAGAGTGACAACAAGCCAATAGGAGAATACTGATATTATACAGTTCTTAGAAATGCACAATACCATAATTACCTCCGCCAAGGGAGGAGGTTATGTTATCGTTACCGTTGGTTTGTTAGTTAGTTAGTTTGTCCGTGTGCAAAATAACTCAAAAAGTAGTTGACAGATTGGGATGAAACTTGCAGGAAAGATTGAGAATGACACAAGTACCAAACGATTAACTTTTGGTAGTGATCCGAGAATTTTGGGGGAATTTATGTAGGATTTTTGATATTTTGGCCGGTAGGGTCAATGAACTTGGGAGTTCAGGATGCGCGTATTTGAGGTTTGCATGCACGCACCAAAATGTGTGCTCTAGTTTCTGCTAGGGCGAGGCGCGCTGTGCAGCTGATTGTTTATGACGTAACAAAGGCTTCTATATTGGGAAATCGGGTGGCTTTCAGCACACAGTGCAGTACATATGGGTGGAAATCACTAATCTCTGTGGAAGAACAAGATTAGTGCGGGTGGAAATGGGCTGCATGCTTGGCGGAGGTCTGCGCTCTCAGAGTGCTTTTCTAGTTTTCTATGTGTGTATATGAAATCAATAATCATACAAAAATAGCGCTCTTGTAATAGTGGCATAATCAACGATGATAATCAACGATGATCATCAAGATGAATATTGAGCACAGATTCGAATGTATCAAAATCTGTAAATCATCTTGCTTCGGGGGAGATTAGTCCATAATGCTGGTGCCATTTTTTTCAGAAGCCATATCACCTAATGTCTTGGATTTCACACATATTTCAGAGAGGATATTTTTGGACTGTGAACATAGATTACGTCCACTATTCCACTGCCATTATGATAAAACTCACCCCATGAGATGCACAAATTCTCTCTGTTGCTCATGCATCCATGAAACGTACATTAATTCTATAGTCATCTGAAAAGCATACAAGAAGAGAAAATCAAAACAGAGCTTTTACAACTAGAGAAGCACTCTGAGAGCGCAGACCTCTGCCAAGCATCTAATTTCCACAAATGATCTTGTTTTTCCATAGAAATCAGTGATTTCCACCCAGACGTATGCATGCTGAAAATGGCCCGAATCCCCATTAGTAGAAGCCTTTTGTTACGTCATCAACCCTCAACTGCACGGCGCTCCTCGCCCTAGCGGAAACTAGAGCACGCACTTTAGTGCACATATGAAAACCTCAAAAAATGCGCAGCTTGAACCCCCAAGTTCGTTGACCCTACCTGTCAAAATATAAAAAATCCTTTGTAAAATCCATAAATATTTCCAGATCACTACCAAAATTTCATCATCTATTCCTTGTGTCATCCTCAACCTTTCCTGCAAGTTTCATCCCAATCCATGTCCAATTTTCTGAGTTGTTTTGTACGTGGACAAACAAATGGTAATGAAAACATAACCTCCTCTCTTGGCGGAGGTGATAAGCTGTTTATGACATCTTTAAGTCATGATGTCCTGTCTTGAAACTGAGCATGAGCATTGTCAAATGTCTGTTTTATCACCGACTTCTGCCTCGTGTAGCAACCTCAAGTTCGTGGAGCGGTCATCGCAAGAAGAGGTCAATAAAAAGCGGGAGAAAGCAGGTGGACTCGGGCCTCTCAACAACGGTAGGTAGCACCGTTGGTAGAATGCCAGATTTCTCTCTGCAAAACAGTTAACCTTGCATGCTGTGACCCCGCACAAGTAAAAAAACATTGGCTAAGTCAAAAAACAATTCTTACTCGGGATGAATATTGACATGTGTATGTCTCCTGTGTGAGTAGAAATTCACACATGTCGAAGATGGAGTTTCTCCGGTCCCTTTAGATTTGACTGATGCAAGGTTGAAGGTGTTTTTTTTGTTCAAACTGACATGTTCAAATTTGTGGATATATGATTCCTGAAGGCTTGATAACAAGCTGTTTAATCCACATGTACCTATATAAAAGATATAATTTTATTGCTTGGATCCAGAGTGCATGCATGATGTTGTTACATCTCAGGCGAGCTTTAATATGAAGACGTTTGATATTGATCAAAAATTAGTGGCTAGCATGATCTCATTACTGTATACATGTATGCTGGACCAGAACAACTGAGACAAGCTTTATAGTAACAGTCGGTATACAAATGACGCACAGGTCTGAGTGCGTCAGTCGGAATTGTGTGCATAAGGTAACTATGGAATGCTTAACCCACGAGGCGAAGCCGAGTGGGTTTAGGCTAAATTCCATAGTTACCGCATGCACACTATATTCCGACTGATGCACGAAAAGACATGTGCGTCATCTGATTTATAGAATGGGTAATTTTCTTGTCAAAAACCCATTTTTCTATCGTGTTACCCGATGACAAAATTACTGGATGCATTTCCTTTTGGCTTGCCGTAAACAAGCATGCATCAGTTTTTACTGGACGCACGGCCAGCCATGCATCAGTATTTACTGGACGCATGGCCAACCTGAGTGCGCGAACGCTTGCTTAGTGCGCAAACCTTTGTTACAAGTACGCGTACTCTTGCTACAAGTGCGCGATAACATATTTACCACGGTGACTCAGCGTACGTAGCGTGCGGCCAGTAAAAATCAACACATAGCTCTCGACCAATCAGATCGCAGGATTCTCGCTACCCATTCTATAATGAATCTTGGAGGGCAGGCAAGTTTGTGTGATCTGTGAGATTATCATTGAAATAGTTGAATGAAGCATGGTACAGTGCTGCCTGTGAATTGCAATGTTTTAAATATTGGTTCAGGATGTCTAGTTGGATTGCTTGTGTTACAGACGTGCTTTCTCGGGGGGGGGGGGGGGGGGGGGGGCAAATGTTAGTGTCAAGTTTGGTGAAAGGGTCTCGAATGTGTTTATTCCACTCTACTAGGATGCCAGGAGAAATCGCCACATTGCAGCACTGAAAGAGATGGAACGAAGCCAGAAGTCGTCCATGGGTGAAGAGTCCTCGGACTGGTCAGAGGAGGATAGCCGCTGGTCAAGCAGTGTGTACCAGCAGGACCAAGTGGATGGGTCAAACCTCGAGCCAGCCCTTGGACCCCAGGGAGACGCACAGCCGAAGACGTGCAGCGATCCAGAGTTTCTGAGTGTCACGGTCTCATACCGTGAGAACAGCAATGACGAATCGCCCCAGGAGTCAAAGGTGGGATCAGCTGATTCTCAGGAGGGTCGAAGACAACAGCTGTCCAGGAAAGATGTGACTTTTGATGAGAACGTGTTTAAGAGCATGAAAGAAAAAGAGAGGAAGGCACACATCCATGATGCAGCATTGAAAGAACTTGTGCGAGACCTTCCACCAGATCTGGCCGATAAGAGAGCCCTCCTGCGCATGTCCCTCAGCATGAAACGACAGAGGACGGCACCTGGCGTGGAGCGGGAGGGTCTGAAGTACCCAGGGGACGTGTTGGCAAACCCCCCTGCAAGGACAGGCCGTATGTATCAGACCAGGACTCAGGAAGCCCTCTCAAAGAGAAGGCAGCTGGACTCCCTAGCTCACGACAGTCGGCTCAGCTTCAATCCTGCAAGGGCGATGCACGACCTCCGTCTCAATGACCAGGCAGAACTGACCCGGGACGGCGCCCATGGCAGCATGGGCGAGAATCGGGACTTCACTCTCATGGCCAACGGTATCATCCTGTATCAGGAGAAAGTGGAGCTGCAGCCCGACTCGCCGGAAAGGGCCAGCCAGAGACGGTCGCCACGGAAATCTGACCACGAGGATGCCATCGACGTGGAAAGGTTGCCCAACGATCTCCTCGATCCCTCGCCCCGTGAGATGGGCTCGTTACGGGGGTCGTGGAACGAGGATGAGGGGTTCGGAGTGAGCGACAGCGACGATGAAGACAGATTGATGGGAATGGCTCAGACTCTTGCCGATGATCACATGACTAAGAGCAGCGGCTACAGCCATCGGGGAGACAGGGTTTCTACAGGGAGTAGGAGTGCCAAGAAAGACGTCTTATCAAGGTAATTAAAGTGTCCACTCCATGTTGTGCCATATTACCATAATACATGTCGTTTGACCCATGAAATAAATGACATGATATTGCACCCACTTGTGCTTGAACAGAATGGAGAGTTGCATGTGTTCAACTACATGTCCATGCTGTTCTGCAGTCACACGGTATGTTAGATACAAAATTTACTGTTTTGGGGGCATAGTTGCTATTATTACCCTGCTCCAGGGATCTTTAGTCCACCCAAATGTCCATGAAAATGCTATTAAGAGGGTCATAGCATGGAGTTATGGGCAATTATGTATGAATAAAGGAATGCCCCAAGTGAAAGCAGTTTATATCATTTTTTTACAAACCAAATATAAGTAAAGGAAATTTTACTTCGGGGATTGTGATTACGCTATCCAATTCTCGCATGAGGTACTACCATACATGTTTGCATTTCAATCACATTGCACAAGGGTTACCTGTCGTGTTGTGGCACCCAAATGTTTACAATAAATGTTCATATGCACACCACATACATTGTACATACCATGCATTTTAGGTACTATGAGGCTGCAGGAATTTGTATGTGTGCCCCAAATTTAAATCAATCAGAATCAAGGATTCATCAAATGAGGTATCTAAATATCTCATATTTAAAAATCACACACAGAAAAAAAAAAACAAATTCCCTCCCCCTCCAAAAAAAAAAATCAAAATCAAAATTTAAAAATATTGATTACCGAATGTGTTTGTACTTTTCCTTCACTGTAAATGAGCAGACTAACTCACATTAAGCATGTACATGTACACTTGTAGGATACTTATGAGAGAAGAAAACAAATCTGTAACACATTTTGATGCATGATATGTGCAACAAAAACACATTATGACAAAATATAATAATGGGATGTGTTGGCTGAATGTTTTATTATAGTTCTGAATAAAATGTTGTAATAATGATTGTGCCATATTAGTTGTCATTTAAAGCTGCACCTACTCTGTTTCTTTGGAAGCTGTTACAATTCGGTAAACAAAATGTTCTAAACTTCTACATATAATGACATTCTAAATGCTTTTGATTCTTCAGCAAAAACCCACTGATGGAGCAGGCCTTGCCATCTCGCAGTGCACTGGTAGACCACAGCTCCTTTTATCAGAGAGCCAACACATTCATCTCAAGTCACAGGTAAAGTGATGATGTTATCTGCTGAATACAGCTTGCCAATAATCCAATCCAAACCTCCAGAGGGCACTATTTCTGTGAAATGTAGGAGAACACATGATTGTTTTAACAGCGCTCTTGGTTTTTAGCCAGGTAAAGTGTCATGCCTGCAGGCAGGACTTATGTGGTTTGTTAGATAAATCAGTGGGTTTGAGCTGAACAATTACAGATTACTTGCCATGATGTTGTATGGAGGGACCCATGGGAAAATCGCTTTCTTACCAGCATGAGTTATCATGGATAATCATGTCTATTTGTGACCCGCTACATCAAAAGGATCCGAAAATTGGGGAGGACAGTTTTCTGAAAATGACATGACATTGTTACCTCACTCTTCCACTTTACTTTCATATATAACATGACTCATAAAAGTGCTAGGTTGCAAAGGTATCAATGATTTTATTAGCGCATGTCGAGTGGTGTAGGAAATCAGCGTTTCGAGAAAACTGCCTGCAAAGTTTTCCTTCCGACGCTATCGTGATCAAGGGGAGGCACGACAATTTTCACCTCTTGACAAGAGAAGGTACGCTCCTAGCAACCTCAGTGATGTTCATTCAAGCATAACGCCAGTGGTCTACGCACATCCAATCAGTAACCAGAATGCCACGCACTGACCAATAAGATCACTCCCTTTTTGCTAGGGGCGGAGCCGAGCTGCAGCTCTAAATCTATATCTTCGGACACGCTTCTGTTCCGTTCAAAGTCAGAAAATCATGGCCAAGAAAAATGCTAATTTCTTGCCTTTCCTTTGATCATTTAGCTTCGATAATTTGGGCAGATGATAAGAAGATACTTTAGACTACAAAATCATGCCAAGAACAAAAATACAATCGTTTTGACCGATCTTGATGATCTGTCTTCAAACTTGATTTTCTCGGCTTGGCCGTCAGCGACTTAAGGATTAGGATCCTTTTGTTGTAGCAGGTCACATTTGATTGTATGAAGTAGTTCATGGCAGGCGATAGGCAGCTTCGTCTGTCAGCTGTTCCTCATGCAGTGCGCTCCCATTATATTGAACATGGCTAGAACAAAATTCTCATGACAATGAAGTAAATATTCAGGTCCCCAAATTAATTTTGATGTAGTGAAGGAAAACTGCTGGTCCCAAGGACTTTGCTATAACTCGAGTCGCCTGTATTGATATCATTGAAACAAACAGCCCCCAGTCTGGATTAGTCTGAGTGTGCTTCACTTAACTTTACGAAGAAACCTGCCATGTGATTTAATTCCTGTATTATGTATGCTTCAATTGACATTGATGATTTGCTCCTTTTTTTTTTTGTACATGCCCAGATTTGCTGTTCTGAAAACAACAACAAGTAAAAAAAAATATCTCAGAGGCATTTGAAAATAATGTACTGGAGAAAATGGCTAAAATTAGCTGAAGTACGAAACTTATAATCTGACACTATCCAATTTTGCTGTGCAAGTCCTAATGCATACAGAGTACAGCATACAACTGTATCTACATCAGTCATTCATAGATTTTCACATTTTATTGTATCTTTTGTCAGGCCAACTCTGAAAAAGAATCTGGCGAGGCTGGTTGCGCCGGGAGCCCACAACATGCCCCAGTTTGCCTCCCAGATGACCTACGACCCCGAGTTTCCTGCCAGCAAGAAACCGGGCGGGGCCAACAAGTACCAGTTCATCCCGACCCAGTTCCGCACCCAGCCGGTGAACCTCCCCACGCCCCTCCTACCGAGGGGGAATACCCTGGCCAGCTTACAGGATAGAAGTGAGTATTCTGTAATAGGCTTGTCTGTACAATTCCAAGAAGGATTGTATATCATGCTAGCACATGACCATATGTGTAATCTGTGGAATACAGTAGTCTGCTAACGTTGTTCTCACAGCTTTACTCTGCTGCATGTTGAAACATTGTAGTTCATCATAATGGTGCCTTTCTCTTGTCACAATATGGCAATGTGTACTGCTTGACCATGTTAGATGAAATGTGAATGTGAGTGAATATACTCTGGTGTAAATTCAAATGTTTCTTGTAATATCATGCCTTCAAAACTAGTATTTCTTCTGAACCTGTTAGAACCTACCATAATAGTTGTTATTATTCATATTGTCGTTATCAGTAGTAGATAGAAGTAGCAGTAGTGGTAGCAGAATTTGAAAAGAAAAACATATTGTCTGCATGTCATGCATTTTAACTCAGATATCTGACTTCACAAGTATACAACCATGTATATATTACCATGTATTCTGCTTACCAACTTGCTGTTGGTATGAGGGCTGAAGTGGTATAGGAATGATTAAGACCAAAAAGGTTCAAGAGATGGAGTCACAACAGTCCTGTTTCCTGTAAAGCCATATTTGATGCTTCCACTTGAAAGTATTTGACATATGTGTCTGCCTCACAGATAGGAAGACTATTGATTCATGTCTCTTTACATAATAACCAGCTTCTCTTCAGAGGAAGATATGTCTTTATGATGGTAATTACTTCTACGGGGATGCATGAATAGAAATTGTGCAAAATAATGATGAAATAAACATTTAAATTACTCCACTAGACATGCCCCGACGCTAATCAGAAATATCAATTTGTAAAGAATTATACTTGAAAATTATACTTGAAAATTATACGGTATCACTTTTATTTGTTGGAACTAATCAGAAAAGTGATAAAACTAGCTTCACAAGAGGATAGAGTTTCAAAAACTTTCACAACATACAGCTCTGTTTACGCTTTTGCACAAATATTTCTGAATGAGATTGACTTTCTTTTTATATATTTAACATGAGCTGAAATTTCATTTCATAAATAAACGGACAAAAGATACCCAACAAATTCAATATGAATCTTCAGATTGTTCAGATAGATGGCGGCATCACAGTGATTATTAAAGGCACAAATGCACCTGTGGACTTGTTTTGTGCATCCCTAAAAACTGACAGGTCTTTTAATGATTATAGCCAGTTTGAACTCCAGCTCTTCAACCTCCTTGGATTTACTGATAGTCCAGTCAAAATATGAAATGACCCACAACTAATTGCAACAGAAACGATTCCACTTGCATTTGACCCGGAAGAGCTATCAAAATAACATATTAAAAGTTCCCTAAAATTCGAGTGGTGGATCAGTGTCTAATTTGCATAAATTCAAGATGGCCGCCGTACAACCTATTTATGCCTATATCTGGGGATATGTAACCCACAGAAAGTAAATTCCGGTGTCTAATCCTATGTTTTTTAGGTCAAGGAATACAAATATGTTATGTATAGCAACTTTCAAACATCCTTTTATATAGTTTTTGCATATATTTGCATATAATTACATGCAAAATGGTCGCCATATTGCCTGCGCAAGCCCGTATCTTCGTATATCATTAATGTAGTACACTCAGGAATAAGTCGCTATATATCTGGACATAAAACCGCAGAAAATAAATTCTGGTGTCTAAACCTATAGATGTTTTTTAGGTCAGGGAATACAATTATGATATAAGCAGTAACTTTCAAACTTCCCTTTATACATTTTTTTGCATATATTTCCATTCAATTAAATGCAAAATGACCGCCGTAGTGCCACTACAGGCTTATATTTCTATCTGTAAAAGGTACCTAGTGATGGTGTCTGTGGTCTTAATTTTACTACTGAGAATCACTGATGTAGAATACGTTCCACTCAGCAATAGTTACCTATATTTCACTAAAAATTTGCATATATTTATACATAAATCTATTCAAATTACTACCGTGAATATGATTTCAGATATACGAATACAAGCTGCAGAAGGTTGATTGTACTGTAATGTCTCATCCAAGATATCAAGGGAAAATTGTTATACCATTTAAAACCTTGATGATTATCCTACACCTAGTGTGTATATTCTTGCATTTATTAAAAGTATTGTATTACATTGTACTCACATTTTCTTGAGATACAGCCTCAAAACAGAGAACAACTGTAAGTAGCATCGAATAGAACATATCTTTATTAACTGTAGATTCAACTTATCTTCCAAAGTGTGCTCAATAGGTACACAAATATTAAAGTCTAAAATTATGTAGTAGGAATCGTTAAAATATTTCATGATTGCATGATATCTAATGTATTATGTTTTGTAATTTGCCCTCATGTTTACTGCTTATTACTTGTGTCTATGTTGCAATTCTTTATTTCTTCTCTCTTTTTTTTTTGCCAAGGGGGAGGGAGGCATGTCATCAAGTTCATGATTATCCATAAGCTACTCTACAAAAGTTTAATGAGTTTGGACATATCTCATATAGCTTTCAAAGTGTGCTTACGGTACACAAAAATTGGTCTTAAATCATTCAGCAGGTTTTTTTTTTTTTTCAAACATCTTTTTTCTTACCTACGATGATTTACATCCATGTTTAGTTGATACTTGTGTCCTTTGTTGCAAAACTTTTGGTAAAGGCATGTTTATCAATGAGCAACATATGACCGTGATAATTTGTATGGAAGTGGATTTTGTCATATTTTTGCACGGTTTCACCCAGTGACTCACTGAAAATGTAAAACATTGTGATTTACAGCCAGATACAAAGAAAAAGAAAAAAAAGGAAATGCCTTAACATTTCTATTACTAGTACTCTGGATTCATCAGTCGATCAATACAAACAGCATCCTTCTCATTGGCTTCAAGCTCATACAACACATATAAATTCTTATACGTCTTACTTTCACCATTTTTCATGTTGTATCTGCAGCTTTATTAAAAGAAATGTTTCCTATTGCATTGAGGCTTCGCACTAATAACATTTTCACCAACACACAGTTGTTGTTTTTTAGAAATGCGAGCAGCATGAAGGCTGAATTCAATTTTGCTGGCGAAAAAGCAGTCTTAAGTCAGATAAAAAACAAAATACATAACATCATTTTCTGTTCCTAACCCTTCCAAAAGGTCCCTTCCCTCCAGCTTTTCTTCAAGTTAAACAGTGGAAGGGAAATGACATACAATCATTGGAATTGGGACGATTTTAGGAAGATGTTTAATCAAAAATATGTTCTGATCACTACAGACACAGTGCAGCTATTAAGAACTCCTGAAGAAAGTCTGATGCAACTGCAAGACAGGATGTTAGCAACTGGCAGTGTATAGTTGCAGGGCAAGCAGATTTGACTGCACACAACCCATACCAGTGTCAGATGCGGGCCATTATATATCAGACACTTGTAATGTTGTATTTCTAAAATATGTGAGGAGTGAGAATATGCTGTTCTAATTGGTGACTAGGAATAAGAAGCATTCTCGAAAGACATCGACACAGTTTACAACAAACGTGAGACTTACCACGCTTCAGTATGAAATAGAGCCGAGATCCTGTTTGCTTTAAATTAATCAACTGCAATTTCACACCATCCTAGTCCAGAATTTGTGGTAAACACATAAAACACTCTGAGTGTAAGCTATAGTTTTGTATACTCGTGTTTCTATTTTGAGAGATCACATTACATACCTTAGTATCTGTATTATCACAAGCTAGAAAATGAAAATGATGTACAGGAAACGAAAGTTTTCTTGAAATCAAGTGACTTTGATCCATTAGATTTTAAACTCATCTTAGCCAAAGGTTCAAGACAGCAAAAAAGATTCAAGCTAATATTGCAAATAGCCATCATTTATATTCTACTGTCCGGTCGTCGGTCATGCATACATTTTCAAAAACCATTTCCAGCTAGGTTCTCTTTAAAAAAAACCCATGTAATGACAGATTTTCAACAAACTAGGCAAGTAGCATCCCAAGGATGATAGGCTTTCAAGGTGTTCAAATAGACACCATATTCCGAAAGGTCCCAGAACCCCGAAATTAAGGAATCTATTATAAAAAAAAAACTCCCGTCACACACACACACCCTCACACACACACACACACAAGTAGAACCAAGTGTAACAGAGCTAGGTATAATGTACAAAGTTGAATATCTTGGAGATTGCATATAGATTTAAGTTTACTTTCACAGTTTAACTTATTTTCGAAATATTACACATTATATATATATATATATATATATATATATATATATATATATATTGACAGCAAATCTTGCACATATAGACGTGGCTGGTGTTGGGTAGCACCCCTTTAATCATCGAGTGTGGTCTTGTAGTGTTGTCTGTGTACAGACAACACTACAAGACCACACTCAGCACCAACACAATCCTGAAGAAGGGCTTTTCGCCTGAAAGCTCGATGATTAAAGGGGTGCTACCCAACACCAGCCACGTCTATATATGCAAGACTTGCTGTCAATAGATTTACTGTCCTTGCACCGCCCCGCCATGTTGTGGTTAAGTCCTTTGATGTCAGTATATATATATATATATATATATATATATATATATATATATATATATATATAATGATACTTGTAATCAATGTGTTGGTACCAGTACAGAAAGATGACGAATCAGGGTGGTAATGCATTTCAGTCCAACAGTGCTATTTAGTCAGACCAAATTTTCGACGCAAACATTCGTCTTTCTTCACAATTGTCATTGTCGATCCTGAGGAAGATGAATGTATCCGTCGAAAATTTGGTCTGAATAAATAGCACTGTTGAACTGAAATGCATTGCCACCATACTTCGTATGTATATATATATATATATATATATATATATATATATATATATATACATATATCACGGGTACCATCTACCCCAACCCCCCCCCCCCCTCCACCCCAGGCCACAGGATGCCCAAAGGCACCTTAAATATTACCTATAGGTGCGGATGCCTTGGGGCTGGGACCAGTTATTGGGGGCCACTTTTGATTTTTGATCCTCTTTTTGAAAACATATGGTCAAATTTTCAACAAACTTAGTACTGTAGGTGCATTTATCGCTAGTGTCATGAATATATGAACATCATGCCTCCCTGGGCCATGGAGGTCCCTAAAGGCTTGTAGAAATGGCCCTTCCCAAAGTCTTCCAATTTCCTCTCTCCCAAGTAATAGTCTGTAAGAATGCATGGAAGGTGAACTTGAGATACTCGAGTGAGGGCTGGACCCCTGGGTCTTTTATTCAGAAAGTGAGTGAGTGACATGGTATCCTGATATGACAAGAACATTCTCTAAACAAATGTCCAAACTCACGAAGCTTTTGTAGAGTAGCTTATGGATATAAGCTACTCTTAATTTGAATAGATTTATGTATAAATATATGCAAATTTTTAGTGAAATATAGGTAATTATTCCTGATTGGAACGTTTTCTACAACAGTGACTTTCAGCAGTAAATTAAGACCATAGACACCACCACTGGGTACCTTTTACAGATAGAGATATAAGCCTGTAGAGGAATTATGGCGGCCATTTTGCATTTAGTGAATGCAAATATATTCCAAAAAATGTATAAAGGGAAGCTTGAAAGTTACTGCTAATATCATAATTGTATTCCCTGACCTAAAAAACATAGGTTTAGACACCAGAATATATTTTTTGTGGGTTTTATGTCCAGATATATAGCGACTTATTCCTGAGTGTACTACATTAATGGTATACGAAGATACGGGCTTGCACAGGCAATATGGCGGCCATTTTGCATGTAATTATATGCAAATATATGCAAAAACTATATAAAGGGATGCTTGAAAGTTGCTACAGATAACATAATTGTATTCCTTGACCTAAAAAACATAGGTTTAGACACCGGAATTTACTTTCTATTGGTTACGTATCCCGAGATATAGGCATAAACAGGTTGTATGGCGGCCATTTTGAATTTATGCAAATTAGACACTGATCCACCACTCGAATTTTAGGGAACTTTTAATATGTTATTTTGATAGCTCTTCCGGGTCAAATGCAAGTGGAATCGTTTCTGTTGCAATTAGTTGTGGGTTAACCCACTTTTTGTCGTATTTTGACTGGACTATGAGATAAACTGCAGATTTCTTTTTTATGCCTCTGCCATGAAGTGTTGCCGGAGGCATTATTTTTCTTTGATTATATTTTATTGTTTAATGCGCAGTTGAGTATATATGCTTCATAAAAACTGCGCAATATAAATTCACAGTTATCATTATTATTATTATTTGAAAAGTCAGTTGTGATGTTACTGAAAATGTTGTCAGAGTAACGAGACACTATTGAGTGCAGTATGGATTTGTGGTGTTTTGTCATGAACCCTGTGGAACGATTACTGATTAGATAGCTTCAATCAATTTTCGGTCCTTGGTCATTTTTTTTTTTTTTTTTCTGTGAGGGTTGTAAAAATGATTTGTGTATCTGCTGGTAAACAGAGAACTAATATATACTGATTGCATGATACCATTACATGGTAAGTATTGTGTATGCCATATATTTTGCAGAGTTTTTATTTGTATCTTCATGAATTTCCTGAGTCTAGTGGTGTTCAGGAATGTACCAACACATGAAAGATATCAATCTGATCACAACATGAATGAGACGTGCATGAGTGCGTTTCTGTTCACTACTATACTTCATGTTTTTGAATTTGATCACTTGCAAAATTGTTGAGAAGTCCCGATATTTACCAAAAATTTGCTAGATATATGGCATATGCAGTATGTGTAGGAGATGCCTCTGTCTCAGATTATATTTGCATCACTATTTTGACATGACCGATGCATCTTGGAATATTTCAGTCTCTGGTCTTGCATGCACTTTGATATATTTCTTATCTTCTCCTCTACCGCCTCATCTTCTTCAGTACTGCCGCCTAGCCTAAGGCAGGCTCGCTGCCACACTAGCTATGACCCTGATCGTAAGGCTCCCATCTTTCCTACGACAAATCTCCCCTCTCCCACACTCCTCTCATATAGCTTGTAACTCATAACAAGTCCCCGAGACCTTTGCATAATTATGCGGTGTGCTTGTTTTGTGCTGTTTTTCCTCCCCTCCCCTCCTCCCCCCCCCCCCCCGTCATACCCCATATATACTCTCATTGATTGACATAGTTGTTGTGGGTGAAGGATATAACACGCTGTAATCCAGATCCAGTGTAGGCGTGTTTTGCCATTTCTTGTCTGAATTTGACCGCCATAGTTTTTGCGTTATTACACTCTTGCTAATATCACTGATATGCTCATATCATCACCTTTTGTTGGCTCAGAATATAGTGAAATAATCATTTCTTTTTTGATTTTTAGCTCACCTGAGCCAAAGGCTCAAGTGAGCTATTGCGATCGCCCTTCGTCCGGCGTCCGTCGTGCGTCGTGCGTCGTGCGTCGTGCGTCGTCCGTCGTCCGTCGTCCGTCGTCCGTCGTGCGTCGTCCGTCGTGCGTCGTGCGTAAACTCTTTACATTTTCATCTTCTTCTTGAAAACCCCATGACCGATTTTCATCAAACTTGGCAGGTAGCATCCCTAGGGGGTTAGGAACTCAATTTGTTAAAATGGGCACCATGCCCCACCCAGGGGGCCCCCAGGGGGGCCCAAACCCCCCAAAATTAAGGAATCTGTAAAAATCTTCTTCTCTAGAACCAGAAGTGATAGAGCTAAGTTAATACTATGAGTTAGTACATTGATGACTGTAGTTTCAAGTTTGTTCATGGCAGAATCAGGGGTGCCCCCCTTGGGACCCAGGGGAGGGGGGTGGGGAAGGGTTCTAATGGGGCCTAAATTGTACATTTTCATCTTCTTCTTGAGAACTCCATGACCCATTTTCACCAAACTTGGCAGGTAGCATCCCTAGGGGGTTAGGAACTCCATTTGTTAAAATGGGCACCATGACCCACCCAGGGGGCCCCCAGGGGGCCCAAACCCCCCAAAATTAAGGAATCCGCAAAAATCTTCTTCTCTAGAACCAGAAGTGATAGAGCTAGGTTAATACTATGAGTTAGCACATTGATGACTGTAGTTTCAAGTTTGTTCATGGCAGAATCAGGGGTGCCCCCCTTGGGACCCGGGGGGGGGGGGGGGGGGGGGGGGGGGTGAGGAGGGGTCCTAATGGGGCCTTAATTGTACATTTTTATCTTCTTCTTGAGAACCCCATGACCCATTTTCACCAAACTTGGCAGGTAGCATCCCTAGGGGGTTAGGATCTCAATTTGTTAAAATGGGCACCATGCCCCGCCCAGGGGGCCCCCAGGGGGCCCAAACCCCCCAAATGAAGGAATCTGTAAAAATCTTCTTCTCTAGAACCAGAAGTGATAGAGCTAAGTTAATACTATGAGTTAGTACATTGATGACTGTAGTTTCAAGTTTGTTCATGGCAGAATCAGGAGTGCCCCCCTTGGGACCCAGGGGAGGGGGTGGGGAAGGGTTCTAATGGGGCCTAAATTGTACATTTTCATCTTCTTCTTGAGAACTCCATGACCCATTTTCACCAAACTTGGCAGGTAGCATCCCTAGGGGGTTAGGAACTCCATTTGTTAAAATGGGCACCATGACCCACCCAGGGGGCCCCCAGGGGGCCCAAACCCCCCAAAATTAAGGAATCTGCAAAAATCTTCTTCTCTAGAACCAGAAGTGATAGAGCTAGGTTAATACTATGAGTTAGCACATTGATGACTGTAGTTTCAAGTTTGTTCATGGCAGAATCAGGGGTGCCCCCCTTGGGACCCGGGGGGGGGGGGGGGGGGGGGGGGGTGAGGAGGGGTCCTAATGGGGCCTAAATTGTACATTTTTATCTTCTTCTTGAGAACCCCATGACCCATTTTCACCAAACTTGGCAGGTAGCATCCCTAGGGGGTTAGGATCTCAATTTGTTAAAATGGGCACCATGCCCCGCCCAGGGGGCCCCCAGGGGGCCCAAACCCCCCAAATGAAGGAATCTTTAAAAATCTTCTCTAGAATCAGAAGTTATAGAGCTGAGATAATACTACTGTATGAGTGAGTACATTAATGACTGTAGTTTCAAGTTTGTTCATAGGAGATCCAGGGGTGCCCCTCTTGGGGGTAGGGGGGGGGGGGGGGGTGGTTGGAAGGGTCCAAATGGGGACCTGAATTGTACATTTTCATCTTCTTCCTGAAAACCTCATGATGGATTTTTGTCAAACTTGGCAGGTAGCATCCCTAGGTGGTCAGGATCTCAATTTATCAAACTGGGCACCATGCCCCACCCAGAGGGCCCCAGGGGGCCCCAATTCCTCCAAATTAAGGAATCTTGAAAAAATTGGGCCCTTATTGTACATTTTCATCTTCCACTTGAGAATGCCTCATCAAATTTTGGTAGAGCTGTGAATAATTTAGATTAGTGACTGCGTGAAAGGTGAACTTGCGATACTCAGGTGAGCGCTAGACCCACGGGTCTCTTGTTTTTATACGTGATCCTTACCGTTTTAGCGTATGTGTTTTTAGTTCTGATGTGTTTGATTATCTCTCTTTTAATCTTTTATATGTAGTCAGTGTAGTTTTAATAAATATAGCATCCATACAGCTAATTATACACTAAGGGAGTTGAGTGTTGTGCATACTTGTACTATATACCATATTCTTGTGTTTCTAATCTTGCTACATGTTTTGTTTTACATTATCACATGTTATTCATCCATTATAAGTTTCATTCATATTTGTATTTATTTATGTGATGTAGCCATCATAGATATCTATATCTATAACTATCTAACTCCATTTAATCAACCCTTTTAATTTATGGTCATATACTCTTGTTTTGAAGATATAATGCTCGTTGTTCTGATGGAAACATACTAGTAATTAATAGTCTCTCTGCTCATTTATGTGTACTTAACACCAGTACATAAATACCATGTGAATTATATCAATTAGGATGAGTGGTAAAACTTGTAAATTTCAGTCTTGTGAATAAAATGCAGAATGGATTCTAGTCTGAACTTTCATGCTGTGGTTTGCTGACCACCCTGCTCTCTCTGATATTAGATGTTTTAGTCTTGAGGGAGACTAGCCCCTCACTTGAAGCTATTCAATCTGTTTTATCATGTAGCCATGTCTTTATGGCCAAAGTCTAAACTCAAGATTTGTCTGTATACTTTCCACGCTCTCACTGTGTAGATTGTTGGGGGGGGGGGGGGGGGGGATGGGGTGATCAGTCAACAGTGAAACCTTCCTGAAGTCATGTCTTAAAGGTAGAGAGATGGAACAGTATAATTGTTAGCAATTTAGCTTATACCAGGAAATATAATTTTATCGATAGTAACCTTTGACTCATTTGGAAGTCTGCTGTGGATGTTGCTGTTTTGCTCTTTATTTTTTTTTTTCATAATTTAGCCATGCAGTTTATTATATTCAATTCATTTTAGGTTTCCTTTTTTTTTGGGGGGGGGGGGGGGGTAATTAACATGAAAGAATGAACTTCTGTGCCATCCCAAGATTGTTTTAACATAATGTTTGTTTAATAGATGTCTGCAGTGGATTTTTGTCAAAATGTTTATTTTGGGGGAGTGCAAATCAGTGCATATTCTAGCCACATTTGAAGGCATTGATGGTTTAAAGTACCCATAGACATTTTTACATGCCTATATTCTCCTACTGTACATTCACATAATATCATGTCACATATCAATAATTTTCACAGTGCAAGTGATAAGCGGCTACATTTGTAGGTACATTCAGTTTAAACAGTTTTGCAGAGCTAGTGCAATATTGGTAGCCGGGGCTACAATATGTTCAGTAAACATAGTGCATAAAAGAATATGTCAGGATTGTCCTCGGACAAGTTTTTCTTCAATTTCCTGTAGATATTATTTAGTATAGCAACATGTGCCATGCTGGCCCAATGTTTCATTATTTGACTTATGTGTCAGTGAAGTGAAAAAATAAGTGAATTTGTTTTGAAGAGCATTGTGTTTTGTTTGTTTTGCTTCCATTGAATGTATAAAATGTTGTGAAACTTAGCTTTTGTTTTTGATTTCATGATCATCATACCATAGGTTACCAAATTTTGAAGTTATTGTATGACTTATGTTGGCCATTTTGTCACCCAAATTCCAGTGTATCTCCAAAGTCTGTTTGCATAAGAATAGTTTCAATCTGTTAGTGTTTAGTTTATAATGGCCAGTAAACATTGCAAGAATACAGCAATGATCCCAGTTTGCCTTTTGAAGAAATAGCATTGCAACTGTGATCAGTGTAGGACGGCCTAAATTTCAGGCAACATGTAGAGCCATAGAGATTTATCTGAGACATTTGAAACTTCTGGCAAATTGTGCGTGAAACATTTGTTATAAGACAGACTAACATTGTGTTATCTTTTCAATGATATCTGATTTACAAGGTGCCTTTGTGAGGAAGCTGGAGGCCTTGTCTCAGATGTCATCCGGAGACTCTAGGACGCCACCATTTTGCAACGACTGTGGGCGAGAGCAGGAACCCAGGGGAGTGCCTCTGAGATACTCACACAGAAATGAATCGTAAGTGGAAACTGGCATGCTTGCAATAGTTCGCTGCAGAGTAGAAGGGCTTAAATTATGCCCAGTATATGAGTCTTAACCCCGAGTTTTGAGAATACATCTGCTGAGGTTGCATGAACATGTATTCAGAGTCAAAATTTGAACTCGAGTATTAGTGGGAGTTATATGAGTTGCAAGAGCGGGAGTGGAAACCAGAGATTGAGCTTGAGTCTAATAGTGTGAGTCTTCTCAGTTGGCAAGAGTCTGAGCCTGAACTCAAGTGTTGGGAATTCTGAGTTGGCTTTCTTCAGACGGAAGGTACATGCATATAGGACTCAAGTGTGAATATAGTGGGAGGGCGAGTAAGTTTTATTTTGGGTGATTGCTCATCTGCAGTAATACCACTTGCATAATTTATGCACCTGGCGTATATCAAAAACACTTGTATAGTAACTCAGATGTTGATGCACTAGCGATAATGTATTTGCAGTCTGACCATGAAAGTATTTTCATCATGTGAACGTCAGGTTGATTAAAGATGAGATTTGTTAATACTGATCACTTTAATTGCTTTGAAAAAAAAAGAGAGAGAGATTCAAACATAGATTTTCAAATGTAGTTACGTGTACGTTTACATATCTCTTCCCCTTCTCTGATTTGGTTGATTTCTTTTCTGATCTTTCTGACTCTTTTGACCTTCTTTATATTTCTGGTGGTATCTTTTCAGAAGTCACCCGTACCAAATGAACGCACCAAGGAGAAAAAGTGGGCGGACTGAGATGATGTCACATCCCATTGCCAGGTGACGCATCTCTTTGCGACTGTCAACTTCCTTTTAACGGACTTTATCACTGAACGTCACGTCACGCTCAGTTGATTCCCTCGTACAATCCTCAGCGGTCTGTACCATCCGTCCATCCATCCATCCATCCATCCATCCATCCATCCATCATTGTGCTCAGCACACCCCTCTCAGGTCCTTGTTGCGGTAGGAAACTCCTCCACCAGTTATACATGTACCTCCACCTTACAGTGTATGTACCTTTGGGCTCTCGAATTGCATAAGTATCACTACAAAACCCCTGATTTTTTTTTTTTTTTTTTTGAAACGAAATAAAAGATTGAAGACCTACTAATATAGACATGTCGTGTGTGTGAATGGCATACAGAGTAGATGGTTTAAGAATCGTACAGTGTGAGGTGAACTTTAATGATTACCGGTATATGCTGAAATGTTTGGCAGACTGTAATTCTTGTGCAGATGTGTCTAATAGTTATTTCTCTACAGTCTGAAATATACTGAAGCATGTAGACTCGTTGACTTTGCACAGATTTCTCAGTGGGTATGGAGCATTTGCTCACTATTTTCTTCTCACTCATTACAGACAAACACATGCACACACACACACACATACACACACACACACCTTCAAACATATTGCCCAGGTTTTAGGTTCTGCTGTTGATCTGGTCTTCAAAACAATGAAAAAAAAAAAGAAAAAAAAGAAAAGATGAGTGCTGGTTTGACCATGTATAGAAGTTGTCCAACACATCGACACTGTACATTGAAACCGACCCTCTCTCTTTACTGCATTGCACATACAGGATGAACATTTCATGCATGGGACTAAGCACAGTGGTTTTGCATTCTTCACTGGGGATGTAAAGATGTCCAAATATTACTGAAAAACCTGATAATAAACAAGATCAGCAGCAAAACAATGATACCATTTAATGGTACATACGAAAAGCATTTCGTGCATTTCACACGTATTGTGAATAGAGGGCGGGGTGTTGGTTTCAAAGTATGGCGCAACGGAGTGCGTCTAAATTACAACCCACACGTTCAAAGCAGTTATCATGGAGCGTGTACTACAAAGTGCATTTTTAATGCACGCTTGTGAATTCAGAGTATTTTCTTGACATGTTAGTAAAATTTCAGGCAAATTGTGAGATATTTTAAGTCTCTTTTGATAGAAAAACATTAGGGTGTCAATGTGTTGGACACCCAACCATACTATTCATAAGATGCTTGTACGCACAAATCAGTTTTCACTCAGGATAGGGGGAAAAACAACACCATTTGAATTCCTATAATTTGCATTCCTATAATGCAACCGTTTGGTGAGATGTTACCAAGCCTTCACATGCTTCAATAGAATGAATTATCCAAGCTTGTGGACAGTAAAGTAATAGTTTCTTTGAGAAAGAAAAAAGAAAAAAAAAAGATGGTTTGCAGTTGAAAAATTTGAGCACATGTCATGCAAAACTGTGAACTTGCAAATATCAATACTATTCTGTTGTTAGAGCATATTAAAGTATTTGCATTGATGTGTGCCAAATTTGCAAAACAGTTGCAGGGCAGTATACTATGGTGCATGTGGTTGTGTGTGGGTTTTTTTTTACTGTCTTGCAACACTTGGTCCAGATGTGCATGTAAAATGTCTGGGTTGTGGGGGCATTTTGCATTTTTTTTTTCAATCCATCATACCTTGATTTAAAAAAAAATAGAAACAAGAAAGGTAAAAAGTTTTGATGGAATCATGCCTCAATGTGTATAATCTTTGAAATGGACAATAATTCATCTACTCGAACTGAGCACAATAATTTTGGCAGCAGGCAGAGTTGCAGGTTGTGATCTTAGACATAATGTTTACTGCCTTCAGAATAATCTTTGCAATGTGACCACTTTCAGTCAGTGAAGTAAAAGCTGTAGCAACTTGATGGCTCCGATTTATTTTTGGTGAGAGGAGCATCTGAGAATTCTCAATGGAATTACCTTGTAACCAAATATGGTTAATACATACCGTAGGATTGTAATTCAGTTGATACCTTTCTCATTCACAAAATACCAGGACATTTCTTGCCTGAAAGTACACCTCTCCGTGGTAAGCAGTGGGCAATATACATGTGAAGAGTTTTATTGCAAAATGAGCTAAGCGCCATTTTGTAAACATTTCAAATGATTAAGTCCATCATCATATCGAGTAAAATTAAGCCTTTCCAGTAATACCTCACTAGTGACAAAATAAGGAATATTCTACAAGTTGTGATTAGAAATATCCTGTATTTTCGTATTATTTGCTTTGTTTTTTAGCAGCTTTAATCACAAATATTTCATTTTAACAAGAATGGAGTTTATAGCTTCTTTCTGTGATAGAACTCTTCATGTATATCTTCTATGGAAAGGTCAGGTCACATGAAATATTATACGAATAATTTATGAGTTGTGAGTGCATAGGGCACGAATATCGCACGAGGCGCGAGATGAGCCACTGGTGTATTCAACAAGGCGCGTAGCGCCGCGTTGAATAGACCAGTGGCGAATCTCGCGCCGAGTGCGGTATTACGTGCCCCAATGCACGAACAAAATCATAAATTATTCGTTTTATACAACACCTTGTCCACAATCACAATACAAAATTAGTGACCGCCAACTCAGGAAGGCCCAAAAATAAATGTAACAATTAGGCAGAGAATTGTAAACCACCCTGTGTACTGCTTTCAAACACTCGTCATGATTCGACCACACAGTCACAGGAATCACAAACTCCGCAGGGTCTATACCCATTCTACGCTAACGTTAGATCGAGTTAGGCCTGACTGTTGGGCCGATCTGAGATGTCGGTAGATCTAGTAGTAGGTCTAGACTTTGTCTATTTCCGAAAATGATTTTGTATAAAAACACAGAAAAATAATCAAATTACGGTTTCTCAACTTGAAATGAAGTCTTGATTTTGGGATCACTGTGGTCCACGTAGCAGATCAGAGTCAAAAGTACAAACACAGCAGTAGGTGTAAAGGCCGCGATACATGCAACTAGCTAGGTAAAGTAACTGCGCGTACACGTTAACGTTGCAGTACTCCGCCGCGCCTGGTCTGTGAGACTTACCGGCAGCGGGAGCAGCGCAGCCGGCCAGCACGTACACTGTACAATGTAGTTTGCTGGCGCTTTGCTACGGGTGTGAGCCACAAAACTCTGTGAGCGGCCATGCATTAGTAGCCCCCCGCGAAGCCGTGCTGTAGTACCTTCGAGCCGTGCAATAGGCCCATGCCAGGGGCCTATTGTATGGCTGTCACTCTCAATGAGTTTGATAGGTATTTTCTATTGAATATCATGTGACATGTTCTTGGCCAATCAGAATTCGACATCATTCTGAGGTGTTGTATAAACACCACTGTGCGGTTGGTGCAATTTCCTGACACGATTCGCATTCAAGTTGAACATGTGTTGTGCCAAGTTTGAATTACCGCTCTAGATACCAGAGGGTATTTCGCAATGTGTATCGTGGTGTATTTTGCAGTGTATTTGCATTCACATTATGAATGACCTTGTGAAATACACTGTACTGTGGTATTTCACTGTAAATGTCGATGGCCCTATTGACTAAGCTATCAATTTTTGTGAAATATTGTGCTTTTCAAGAAAAGTGTCAAATCTCAAAAATCCAGTGATATTTTAATACAGAGAGAGAGAGAGAGAGAGAGAGAGAGAGATATCATATCGTCAGCCTCATGCCAAAAGGGCCTTAACACCATAGACTTTGTACACTGTTAGGGCCCTTCTGGCATGAGGCAGACGAATTATGAGACCCTGCATCACAAAACCAACAAAAAGTCGCCAGACATGGATTTTTTAGTTACATAAGAGCAGATTCTGAAAGAGCAGACTTTATTAAAATGATGTACATGTATAACTAGATTCAAATGGACTCTCCTAACCTATCCTAATATTGGAAAGAAAGCACACACTCTGGAAAATGTGAACTGGGTGTAATTCAAGCGCTTAATCTTTACCAAGCCACGCTAGCTGCGCAGTGAATGGAACAAATGACAGGATGTTAACCATCAGAGCAACAACAATGAAGAGATTATCAGATTAAGCTGAAATTGTGAATGCTTTATTAACACATTCTGTAGATGATCAAAGCCAACTTTCAAAGCAGTAGCATCATACTTTCTGAAGTTAGAAATGAAAAGAGGACTCACCTAATCACACTATTTTACCAAAAAGTGTTCCAGAAAAAAAAAAAATACAAAAAAAAAACAACAATTTCCTTATTTTCGTTTTATGATCCCAAACTTTAGTAAAATGTAGAAGAAGACTTGCTCCTTAAGAAAATGTTAAAAACTCATTGGCTGGGTTGACCCATTCATCTTTTTCAGTCCTAACACGAAATCAGAGTGTGCGACTTTTTGTTGACTTTGTGATGCACGGTCACATATAATAGGAGGTACCTTGTGTGGTGGTAAATTATGCCTAGACATGAATCACAACACTCATCATGACTGCTCATTCTATGGGTGTTTTCATTACATAGGTGGGACTATATGTTGGTTTTAAATGGGGCAAGGATTGTGATATCAAGAATTGTGATTAGATATTGACTTGTTTTTATTTTTTACATAATCTATGTCCATTTTGTATTCTAATGTGATTGAAAATGAAAAAAAAAATGCAACGAATAATTTACATTATGCCGTCCAATCATTATGGTGCAATGATACTGAATATTATTATTGATTGAAAATGTAATTTATGCCTGGCATTGTAAATAGTATTCCAGGGTGTCTTTAACCTGCCAGCCAATTTGGCAAAACTTTTCTATCTTTTTATTATTAAGGTACATGTTCACATTGAAGGACCAAACAAGTGTGCTTAGAAGTGATTGCTAGAATTAGTTCATTTCTTCAACATATTCTTCTAAAATGTAGGCCTTCATCAATCAAAGCAATGACATACTACCAGCTATTGAATGCAGGAAAGTGCATGCATGTACAAATTTAAATTGTATGTCATTTGCAAGATTGCATGTTGTCAGTGAGTGACACATAAAGATACAAGTAGATTTTTATGTTCCGCTTTGACTGTAGACTTTATACTAACCTTTGCGTTGAAGTTGTCGGCTGCTGTGAAAATGGCATATAAATGGCTTACATTGATTTCTTTTAGCACAACAGTGATGGTTGTGGGTTGAATTGTACGCTACCACAAGGAGGGAATGATTAGGTTTAATGGTTATGTGACAATAAATCCCCCAAAAGCGAGGGAATACCTTCCATTTTTGTACCCAAACATGTTTTGGAAGCCAGCCTACATGTATTAAATAGCTTTCTACTGCTAGGAATGGAAGCGATGTTCATGCTGATTCTTTTAGTACTAGATCACTGCACTTTCTGTCCATTTTATGACCAGCAGGACGACTACAAATAAGTTACTACCACATAGGGTTTGAAGAGACAAGACAAGGGCATTGAATTGTATGGGTACAGTCTTTATGGATATGGTTGACCACCGCACAGACAGTCCTGTCCAATAGTCATAAACCTTCCCCTAGCTCCTCCCCCCCCCCCCAAAAAAAAAAAAAAAAACAGAAAAAAACCTCTAAAACAACGACAGCGCAAAAAAAAAAAAAATAAATAAAATGTCATGTCCATTCTGTACAAGAGAATCTCAATAATGCAAGGGTGCGGCGCTCTTTAATATTGATTCAATAATCTTGTGTATTCAGAGTACCACCTACCACTCATCCTGAATAATTCATATGGACAGATAAGTGTGGGTTTCACTTTGGATATTACATTTTGTGGTACAAGATGACGCAATCCCCATGTGCAGTGTGGCTTCCATTCCTGGTTATTAGTTCCAGTCATGCGCAGAGTCCTGATTACAAATGACTGCCCACACGCAAAGTAGTTTGCAGTGCTCCAGTTTGAGTGAACTTCACAAGTGTACTGTCTGCCCATAAGAGCTGCTTACACATTATTGAGAGAACTTGTACACTCCTGTATTGTCGTATTTGATCCAGTCGTGCATAGAGTCCATATTAGTCCAGCGGATATAGAAAAAATCATGCACTTAATGGTAAAAGCACCATACTTGGTACACATGTACATGATGCCAATACAAGTCATTTCTGATATGGAAGCCACTCTGATTCTCCCTTTGGCAGCCGTGGCGGCCATTTTTCAAAATGGCCGCCATGTGATATAGCAATGCTGTGTATTTTGGAAACTATAAATCCGATTGTCGTGATTCTTGTACCAAAGTATAGGTTTTGAGGGTCAAGGTTTCCAATAAAATAATTTTTGAGAGGATAAAAGCATGGAAACCTACTTATTGGCGGCCATTTTCAAAAAAATATGGCCATCATGCTAGATATAAAAGGTATGGACACAGGGTCGTGACTCTGGTATGAACTTTTTATATGTTTTGGGGGTCAAGGATTCCGATAAATTCAACCGTAAGTGAATATGAATCGTTTCATCCTACGTTTTTGCGGCCATTTTGATAAATATGGCTGCCATACAACAGATAATGAATATTGTATATCTTCGAACTCAAAAGATATATAATCACGATTCAAGTGTAAAAGTATAGTTTTTGGGTGAAGGTTTTCAATATAATGATGTTTTAGCAAAGTGAATAGGTTCATCACATCCTTTGTTTTGGCGGCCATTTGATAAATATGGCCTCCCTCCAGTTATATAGCGTACGAGTGTTATGAAAGCGGGATGCCCAGTGTGGATTGATTCTGGTGTAAACGTTTGTTTTAGGGGTCAACAAATACTTGTTCACTCATTTTAAGTATTCTAATGTGGAACATCTGGGCATAGTTAACTTTGTAAGCATTTTGGAAAATATGCTCAACTTCCTTTATAGGATTTCTGTATGTACAATGTATGTGAAAAACATGATCTTCTCAATTTCATATCTGGGGACCGTTTCATGAAACTTTTTGTCGGTGATTTGCACTGACAACTCTTAAACGCTACTGAAATCCTTGCGTCTGATTGGCTGATAGCAAATTTGTCGGTGAAAACCTCCGACGAACTCGTTGATAAAACACCCCCCTGAAGTATACATATTAATCAAGATTATACATTTTCTAGAAATATAGACTCTCGCTTTCTCTGGTCCCTGGACCATGGAATGAAAACCATAGTTTCCAACCAATATAGTACATCTGTTCTCTTTGGAAACATGACACTAAGTGTGAGAAAACTTCTAAAACTTCTTGGGTCACTTACATCAAATGTAAATAGACTATATGTATGTCTATAAAATCCATGATTGACCAGGCTGTTCTGATACTTACAACTACACTGAATCTTATACATCAAACGATAAAGTAAATATAATAGGTATTATACAATACATCTTTATAGGTTTACCTCTAATTGTCATTTGGTGCTCCACATGAGTCTACTAGCAAAATATAAACTACAAGAAAAATTATGCAAATTTATGAATTTAAAGAAAACCTCAAAGAAATACACATTTTTAGGTTCATAACTTTTGGAAGATAAAACTGCAGAATAAAATATTCAGTAGATCGATCTTAATTACCGGCTCCAGTAGAAATACTGGAGACGTTCTATAAAGCGCACCTGCATCTATGTATGCATTCACGTTCATCACCGCTCATCAATGGATGATCAGGAACAATAATCATTTTGGATTGTCAGAGCTCATTCGATTCCTTCATATGATTCCTTATAATTTTGTGTAACAGTTTTGACAAGGTCATACTATGAAATAATGAACAAGGACTGAAAACAAACTCTAGAAATCAGTAGGTCTTATAAGACTGCAATAATCATGTCTTTATGGCTGGAAACTATGACAGTACACTAATTGTACTCTCCTGTTTATGCATCCAAAATTGGGGGGGGGGGGGGGGGAGTCTTCTATTCCATTCCCACCATTTATTCTACCTTGAAATTCAACACAATTATCTTTAGTATTCCAGGTATGCAAAAATTGCACTTATGTGATGTTCAATACCTACTTGAATAGTGAATGTGATAGAGGTATGGCCAATCAACGACAATCAATGAACAATAAAGAACTAAACGCCGCAACAACAAAGGAGGTTCATTTACCAATAAAAGGTGAACAATTCTTGTCAATGGGACAATACATATGGCAAGTAAGTGTGTAGAAGTATACATATACACAGGGTGGCCCCTCAGATAACGGAAACAAATATTTTTTCCAAACCAAACGAAATTGTCCAATTTGGTTGAGTACTTTTCTTTCTAGACATGTTTTTGTTGATCAGTAATTTCTTACTTTATTTAATCAAAGCTCAGCAACGGAGACTACCCAACATTTGAAGGTCAATCTTCGACAATAATCCTATTAAAGCATTCCACAGTGTGATGTGCGGCCTCAATTCTTTGTTAGTCTCCCAAGGCAGTGGCTTTTGTTCGATGCTGAAATTTGTTGAATTGAGCTAAGAAATTTACGCTCGAAACATCTGTAGAATGAAAACTACTCAACCAAATCGGATGATTTTGGTGTCATTCTTCTTCTAGATAAATTCTCTATAACTCTATGTCATTCGTTTTGGCATCAAAGTAATGCAAATGTGCAAATATTTGCGAAAACTCGCGTTTCCGTTACACTACTAGGCCACACTGTATATAATGTGTGTGTGTGTGTGTGTGTGTGTGTGCGCGCGTGTGTGTGTGCATACTCTATGTAGTGCGGCAGTCATGTCTATCAAAATTGATATGAAAACGAAATGTGTTAGTTCTATTCATCAACTAATGCTTGTTTAAAATCATTGACCCCAATTAGTTTCAAAGACGTACAGTATAGTATATGTGACCCTGCACCTCAAAACAAACAAAAAGTCGCCAGACATAAATTTTTAGTTAAGACCATATTCTGAAAGAACAGACTTTAAGCTTTAAAATGATGTATAACTCAAATCAAATGGACTCTCCTAACCTAATTAAATATTGGAAAGAAAGAACAAACTCAGGAAAAGTGTGAACTGAGAAAGGAGGCTCTGAAGTACAGTGTCTATTCAAGCGCTTAATCTTTACCAAACCGTGCTGGCTGTGCGATGAATGGGACAAAAACAGGAAGTAAACCACCAGAGTAACAACAATGAAGGGATTATCAGATTAAACTGAAATTAAACATGCCTCATTAACACATTCTGTCCATAATTAATGCCAACTTCCAAAGCAGTAGCACTATCCTTTCAAAAGTTATTAGAGTTGAAAGTGAAGAGTGTGGACAAGGTTTTTCAGAAATGAAAAAAAGGATTCTAAAGACACACCTAATCACACTACTCTACCAAAAATGTTCGAGATAAACTGCTAAAAAAACACACCTTCCTGCCCATTTTATAATACCAAATTTTAGCATAATGTAAAAGAAGACCCGCTCTTTCAAAAATTATGGAAAAGTCAAGTTCGGCTAGGTTGACCCATTTCACTTATTTTCAGTAATCACGCAAAATCAGTGTGTGCGACTTTATGTTCGTTTTGAGGTGCACCGTCACATATATTGCAGTGGCCATGTTTTAAAATGGCAGCCATAGGATGTGATGGTTGTATACACAAAAAGATGTATCCATTTAAATAACTGAACCTCAAAAACATATTTTTGTACCAGAATCATGAAGATGCATCCATTGGTTTTAAAGATACAGTTGAACCTCTCGTATCCGGACAAGTCGGGACCGGGGCTCATCCGGATAAGGGATTTGGCCGGATACGGGAGACTCAATGCTTTATTCATGTACATATACATACACATGTACTGATGTAGCCCATTGTAGTACCACATGTAGTAATGTGTATACTGCAACCTTTTGATGTAATGTATGTTAATCATGTTGGAAGTAATATGTGTAATTCATGTGTGTTTGCGTAGGAGTTCTCAAGGAATTGGGAATCCCCCTTTCCTCCCGTAATTATTTTTAAAAAAAATCACGGCGAGATTGCGTCCGTATAATAGAGAGATCCGGATAAAGGGAGGCCGGATAATAGAGGTTCAACTGCAATATATGAATAGAATGCAGAGCGGCAGCCATGTTTTTTTCAAAAATGGCCTCTAATATGTAGGTTGCCATGGTTTTATCTTCTCAAAAATTATTTTATTGGAATCCTTGACCCTCAAAACCTATACTTTGGTACAAGAATCACGACAATCAGACTTATAGTTTCCAAAATACACGGCATTATAATTGCTATATCACACGGCCATTTTGAAAAATGGCCGCCACGGCCGCCACAGGCAGAATCAGAGTGGCTTCCATATCAGAAATGACTTGTATTGGCATCATGTACATGTGTACCAAGTATAATGCTTTTACCATAATGTGCATGATTCACATAGCTAGATGTGCTCTATATCCGCTGGACTATATTACCCGGCCAACATACTTGTACTAAGTGGGAGTGCCCTAGTTTTGCTGAACTTGGCAATTGTGCTGTCTGCCTGTAAGAGCAACTTACTCTTGCTGTCCAGCGGTCATTTACATAGTTGATGGAAGTTGACTGTGCTAAAAGTACAAAGAGAAGGTGCCCACAGAATTTCCCTGTGAATCACAATGACTGAATCTTGTGGCCCTTGCAAATTGCATTCTCAACCAGTATTGCCCATAAAATGCAAATGCTTTGTACAAGAGCTTGTAATCGGACATGCAAGCAGTGAATTTCAGAGCTATGAATAAATTTGTTGTAATGGCCTGGCACCAAGCCATCCAACGAATACCTGTGTCCAACTGATTCCTTGTCTGTAGGTAGTTGTAAATTGCAGATTGCTTGTATGCATATCGGAGGCCTGAAAGTGAGCAGGTTTCGGCCAGACATGCATTAACTTCTCGCAAGCCATCGGGAAAACATGTTTTGATGAGTGTTGAGAGTACAGTAAACCTTCCCTAACAGCGAAGTGGCAGAAATTGTGCAGTGTAAACTAGCAGAGCAAAGTTCAACTTCCGCATCGTTTTATTCAAAAGTCTGAACATATGTGACCCGCTACAACAAAAAGGTCCTAAAGTCGTGCACTGTCGAAGCCGTGAAAATCGAGTTTGAAGTCAGAGCATTAAAATTGGTCAAAACTTACGATTTTCTGATTTTGATATATTATTGGAGTCTAACATGTCTTCTATCATCTGTCGAAATTTTGAAGCAAAATGATCAAAGGAAAGATTGAAAAATAGCGTTTTTCTGAGCCATGTTTTTTGGCGTTTCAACGAAGCAGAAACTGGTTCGAAAATTTGGATTGAGCGCCACAGATAGGTTCCGCCCCTAACAACGACCAGAGTGATCTCATTGGTCAGTTTGCTGCTTGCTGCTAACCGAAGCGTGAAGCTCGCACACTGCCCAGTCGACTGGTGCACGTGCGGGCGGGGTGCGCTATGCTCAGCTGCTTCTCACATCCTGGTCACTGATTGGTTGGTGAGGAGACCGCCGACGCTGATGTGCTTGAATGAACTCTTCGGGGGTTGCTAGGGCTTACCTTCTATTGTCCAGAGGTGAAAACTGACTTGCGTGTCCCTTGGTCGTGATTGCGTCGAAAGGAAGACTTTTAGGGCGCTTTCCTCGAAACAGTGCTTTTCCAGACGTCTCGACATGCTCTCTTTTAAACATCGATATCTCCCCAGCCGATTATTTGTATAAAATGTGTTATATACCAATTTAAAGCAGAAAGATTAGGGGATTATATCATGCAATTTTCAAATAATCGACCTCGCCCGACTTTAGGATCATTTTGTTGTAGCGGGTCACATATGGGAAGGGGAGGGGGCATTAACCTCTGCAAGTTTTTATTGTGCCATACTTTTGTTAGTGATGCTGACTGCACTCTAGCATTGAGGGATTTTCGAACATGTATCTTTGACAGCAAAACTTGCATGAAATGTGTTAGCCAAACTAGGAACTATATTTCATCCATTGAAATGTAGTCCATGAATGGAATTTGATACAAAATTAGAATTATTTATTGCTAGTGTAAAATCTACTTCACTTTTCGTGTATAACATGCCAATTTCGAAACTTCTGTCTCTTAATATGCATACATTTTTCCCCCCAATATTGAAGTACTTGAGGTACATATTGCAGGTATCGAAGTTGGAAAAAGATATTAAATTGTCACATATTTATAATCATATTTATATGACCATGTTGATGCTATTTATATCTTATTATGTAGAAAATACTCCCTTTATATATCTATCAGATTAAGGTCAATATACACTTGTATAAATGTTATAGTAGAAATGGTATCCTCATCAAAATTAGCTAATCGTCCTATCATATTTGACTGTTGGTTCAATTTCTGGAATGCAGTGCCATGCATGGGAAGGCTACAGCATGTACAGTGAAAACTCAGTATAACGAGATCTTTGGGGCCAAGACAATTCATTCTTTGTATCAGATAATTTGTTATATCAGTAGTCAATAAACAATACAAAAAGAAAGGAAATAAATTCATTGGGAAATAAATTCATTCATTAGGAAAACCCAAAATGTTGTTTTGATGTGTTGGATTACCCAAAATCCAATGACTGTGTATTATTCTGAATGAGCAAAACTTTTGAAGAGCTCTGAATACTGTGTGTACTTTGTTCAAAACCATTCTTGAATATAAGGATATACTTCGTTGGTTTTGATTTCTGTAATGTTTTTTAGTGTACTGCAATGTGTTTCATTTCTGGAATATTATACACATGGCTGGATCATTTTGATTGTAAATGCGATGCATCCCTTGAGTCTAGCATAAAAGTTATATTTTTGTGTTGCTGTTTCCACAGTTGGGCATTAAATGTATAACATCTGAAATTTGACTATACACATACACATAGTTGTAATGATATTGTGTCCAGGGTATTCCATGTACAGCAAAGGTAACAACATTTAACAGCTTTGTATTAAGATTCTATCACAAAGGGGCGTGTGCCTGTGTTGCTTGACCGTGATATGTTCACCCTATTAAGGTAAGGGCTGCTCTATGTGCACAATATTAATCGGTTGACATTTGAGACTCGCATCAAGGCTGTTGGCCACTTTGCAGAGTCCTTCATTCAAACACACCCATTCAATTACCCTGAAATTTAAATCTTTCATGCTGCAGTGCATTCAGCATTTTTCATCCTAGATTGTCATAACTGTTGTAATGTTTCACAAGTCTTTGGTGAAAGTGGAATAATGTGCACATTCATTGTCTGTGCCTTTTAGTCACAGTTCTGAAATTTTGTTAATCTAATTACCACAGGACCATGTCTCTACGTCTTTGTCGGGGGTGGGGCGACAATTTATTACTGTAGCTCTAGGTTTCAGGTATTTCTAAGAGTGAAATGAGATTTGCATTTTTGCAGAGTACACATGTGGTGTACTGTATGTCAATAATGAAGCTTCATTTAAGTAGATAGATACTGAACAGTTCATATGTAATCATGGTTGTCCACCATAAATTTTCTTGATGTGGCAGGGCTTCGGGAAGTAGGTGCCCCTTTTTTACTGAAAAGATAACTTTCATCTCGAAGTATAGGGCTTTCCAAATTGTACAAGCACAAACATTTCAATCTGGGGGGTGTTTCACCAACATTTGTCAGCGCTGACAATTTCAGCAAAATCCTTGGTTTTGATTGGCTGAGATGCTCTGGTCACTGACTGTTACTATGGTGATTCAAGTTGTCAGCGCTGACAAACGTTGATGCAACACCCCCCTCATGAAATGCTCTTCCTTGACGGAACAAAGATGTATCTCAGTGTTTGATATGATATGATATGAGCACTCCTTAACTGTGCTTCCTCATTTTGTATCAATAAAGTCATTTCATCATTTTGTAATCTTCAAATAGAGAGTTTGATACATGTAAATTGGATGAAAATAAGTGACCCATTACTTTATTTCATCAACATTTTTTACTTCTAGAGTGCATTTGTAAATATCCTCATCAGAATCCATTATTCTGTATAACAATAAATGCCAGTATTATTGTCAGTATGATTTTGGTTTGTGGTGTCTTCATTACATGAGTTCATTGTTCTTGCTGTTATTGTTGTTGTTCTGATGCATTTTTGGTGGATATTATACACAATGTACTTGGGGCTTATAGCATTACATGTTCTCCTTCATACACCATGATCTACAATCTACAAGTCATTTCTCCAATTGTAGCTTATGGTATGTGTTGGACCACTCAAGACATTTTCATAATGATCAGTTCGAGTTTGGTTGATCATAATTGTACACAACCTGTAGTCGATGGCAACCACCCCCATGTTTCGTACAAGTTTGTTGAAGGTTGCTAGCTCGAAACAGCTACTGCCGCAACCACCTCCACCACCACCATTACCACCACAAAACTTATTTCCCCCACCACACCTGTTCCTTGAAGCTCTTTACAATACTTCACCTTTGTCATGAGAATCAGACTGGAAACTATTGGACTGTGCACTCACTACACTCTCTCTGTTGGGGGATGTTTCATAAAGCTTTTCTTAAAGTTATGAACGACTTACGAACGACTGGTTATCAGTTCTCATGTGCTATACTTATTGGAATTTCAATAATTCAGCACAAGAACTGATCACCAGTCGTTCGTATTAAGTTGTTCTTATTCAGTCGTTCGTAACTTTAAGAATAGCTTTATGAAACATCACCTAGGTCGACCTTTTATGGTGTATGCATGCATGCTAAATAAGAATAACACTAATATTCAACTGCCAGGTACCAACATCTACATCTTAATCTAGAGATGATCATTTAGTCACTTTCACACACACCCAAAATAAACAGTTTAGAGGGTAAAAAAACAATCTATTCAGTGCCATGGGAACTGTTTGACTCCTTTGTGTGGACACGCACAAAATAAAATCATAAACATGTGGATCTGCATCTTGAAGCAAAAGCCGGTTCATCATGATTTATTCACGAAACCCTTGGGATAATATGCTGGCCAAACTACATACTGGTATTTCATTGGTACTGCAATTACTGTACTCTCACCCATATCATGCATCTGTACTTCATGTACATGTTATGGTTGTTTATAGTATTAAAGAAGATGGTCCAGGCAATAGACTACCTGGAAATGCAGAGACTCCAACTCTCCCGTTTTCGACGGGAGATCTCCCGCCGAAAGCCCATTTTTGCAAAATCTCCCGTTCTCCCGTTTGAGATTTGATTTCTCCCGCCCTGGCTCTGTGTCTCCCGGTGGAAAGGATTTCTTACTTTTTGCTATCGTATGTTGAAAAAATAAGCATTAGATAGCACCAGAGAACATCTAGAACCCTAGGAACTTCGCGCTTCGCACACATCAACTTGGAGTCTCCCGTTTACTAGGGTTTCGGGCGGGAGAATCTCCCGATCAGAAGGTGCTTGGGGTTGGAGTCTCTGGAAATGTGTAACATGACACATGAAAATTTTGCAGTTGATATGTCTCAGCAAGGCACACATTGCATGCTGAGAACCAGAAGGGGAATATCAAGATTTCTATATTTATAAATAAAAGCGAAAATCAATTTTCATGACATAAAATTATCTACCCATAATGAAAGATGGTAGATTTGGTAAAGCATTGTTCCAAATATATGGTAAAATAGTGCCCTTGAGGTTTTAATTTTTAACACAATTTTTAGTAAAAATGAAAAATTTGAAATTGACAATATAATGTAGAGGAGACCAAGCTCTACAACATGAAACCAATAACTCGATATCCCCCCCCCAAAAAAAAGCAAAATTTGAAAATCAAATTTTGTACTGATTTACAATAATAAAAGAACATTCAAATTTGCCCATCTCTGTAAGAGCTTACATAGCTTTGTTAAACCCTGTTACCATAAAAACATATTTAGTGGGCTATTCAAAACTGCACTTGAGTACAACACTTGGCACTTCATTTTGGGATTTGATTTAAAAAGATTTATTTGTACATAAAAGCGATTGCAGCAAACAACTGAATTGCATCATTTTCTAGAATCTATTCCAGTACACACAACGGGCCGGATGCATAAACGCCAAGCAATTGCTTGTGCAAGCCTTTTACTTGAATCCGTACGCATAAAAACAAGCAATTGTTTGGTGGTAGCTTTTGCTAGCAAGCACGAGCAATTGCTTGCTGCCCGCAAGCAATTGCCTAGAGACCAAGCATTTGCTTTGACGTATTCATAAAACATACCTTTTGCTTGTTCTTGCCAGCAATTGCTCACGATTTTCCAAGCTCTGTAAAATGAGCTTAAGCTTTTGCTTAACTGGGAGGTTCCCTTTTTCATATTCATAAAAGAAAGACCACACTTGTGCAGGAGAGGTATAAATCTACAAGAAATTACTCCTCAGTTGTGAAAGAAACTTTTTCGTTTCAACAACGGAAATGTCCAGTGGTTTGCAAGCAAAATGTGATGAAAAACAGGTAGGTTGTCTGACTTCGGTGGAGAGCAAGGAGACCTTGCTCCATGTGTGATCTGGCACATCCGGGCTACTAAGCAGTGATGGGAATCAGCCAGTATGTGTGTGTGCATCTGTGTATGCATTTATGAGTGTCATTTCATAGCTCCTTTGCCATGTCAGGAAATGTTTCCACACTCATGCCCTTTCAAATACATGCTGTCACACTCGCCTTTGCTCTTGTGTTCGCACAGGCGTGACATCCCTTTTGTTGAAAACGCAAGCAATTGCTTGTGCAGGACAAGCAAAAGGTTATGCATATGGATTTAAGCAATTGCTTGAGCTAGACATTTTGCTAAACGAGCTTGTGCTTTTGCTTGTGCAATTGCTTGTTTTATGCATTCGGCCCATTGTCACTACAGATGACTTATAACTTGCACAGAAAATGACATGAATTACAAACAACCCTGTTAAAAAACCTGAAAAACCTGAAAAGAAATGGAATGTGCTGCATATCTTTTGGAAATTGATATATAACAAGTTATAAAATGGGTTCAAGAATGTAGCCAATAGGAAGCGCTGAAATGAGTCACGTGTGCTTTGGTTATTCTAGTACCATCGCACTGCATGTTAAATCCTATTGCCGATCATCTGTGCGCGCGGCGGCTCCTTTGAATTGCATGCATACGCGCTGTCAATCCTGTGTAAACAACTTCTAGTTTGGGCTGCCGGCCGGCCGGCCTTTCTTCCCTTGTGCATAACATGTGTGGCGTACGTATACTCTTACGTACAGTACAGTAGACCAAGCGTTGTGGGACCGGGCGCGTACATGGAGTCACTTTGAAGGGCAAATCCAAGGATTTAGCAGGTTAATTCTCACGCCGTTTTCAGAGTATGTTGTCTAGTAGGCCTATATGAGGAGTCTATATCAAGTCTTTAAGGCAAAGGGTGCATATTCTACGTAAAATAAGGGTTAGTTTTCAACTTAAGTGTCCGGAAACCCAACCCCCCATCATACTTATACTGTATGTGCGGGATTTCCGAGTGCGACGTGCGTAAATGTTTGGGACGAACATCTTCGGACGTCTTGACCCACAAAGGTACGTGAAAAATGCTGAAAAATACTGTTAGTTTTCGAATTTTCAACCCATTTTATAAAACAAATGATGCACAGGATTATTCACTAATGCACTCTATCCTGTGCATCATTTGTATAGTATCAAATAAGCTATCATATTGTTAACATTGATTTACCAAGATCACAACAAACAACCTATAGAATGTAAACAATAAAATTGCTATTTATAGCATAGTACCACTTGCCAATTAACATACATTGTATACATGGGGTACCACAGCTGTGAACATACAAAAAGTGTATCTGTGTTCCCACTTCCAAGGATCATCAAAACATACAGTGTATGCAATATATCATAGAATCAAGACTATATAAAACAGATTCAAATATAAAATTATATAGCTATTCCAACAGACCCATTAATACTCTGATGAAACTTGCAATATCAGTAATGAATTTCAGCAATCATCAACACAAACAAAAGTTTCCTGTGCAAAGTAAATTCAGAGATAAGATGTAAAATGTCATGTAATAAATATGAAACATTGGAAAGGCAAGAATGCTCATAAAGATGATCTTAGATGCTGGCATGGTCTTTACATAGAAGATTACATGCTAACATTTTTAATATGAACATTACTCTAAACACTGAACAGTCTGCACTGATTTACGTCAATGAAGGGCAATTTATCAACCAGTTGCAATAAAAACATCTCAATGCAAGAATCATCAATTTTACTAAATATGCAGTACTTACTTCTACAAGGGATAAAAAATATCACGGTCTATCGGTGGAAGCTCGGTAGTCCAGTGAATAAGACGCCTGCCTAGAAATCAGGAGGAAGTGAGTTTGAATCCAACCCGAGTATGTATGTCCATGATTTTTCATCATAACCATTAATACACAAAACATAGAATAATTGGTGCTACACATGTTTACACTACGTTGAGGAAGGGGAATATGTCAATCAGTTGCAGATCTACAATGTATGTGGATTGTAATAGTTGGCTAAAGAACATCACAAGCTTAACCCGTTGAGGACAGCTGATTTTGCTACAACATGCATTTCCCATAGACCCCTGCCCGAGTATACTCGGGACTCGTCCTCAACGGGTTAACACTCTTTTAAACATATTGCAATCTGATTTCTATTCTCATCACACTTTACAGCAAATTATTTGCCCATTATCTGTAATACAATGTATGCACCCCTCCTTACATCAGGGAAGATTGACACTGAAAAGAAACATATTGCCTTGAAATTAGTAAGTTGTACAATTGGAGGTACATGTATTCATTCATCTTTGGCTTCAAAATAATATCAAAATTAGGAAAAGCAAAAGTTATTAATAGAATCAAGGCACTGATTTTTTTTTTTTTACTTTCTCGGAAACTTCAGGTTTGTTGTGTTTCAGGGATGCTGCAGTCTTTTCCAGTCCAGCCTCTAAAACAGCGACACGAACACACGTCCATCTTGACCCCCTCCTCTGGAAACTTGTCCCCGACTGTCCAATATCTTCCACCGTCCACGCCGGCTGGATCCTTTCCGCAAGTTAAGATGTTTCCTACGCATCTCCCGTTCCCAGAGCAAACACGGGCGCTGCAGGTTGCTGCCCCCTTGCGCGACATCGCCACGACGGGTCCGAGCGCATTGCGTATGTAGTCTTGGAGCCCTTTGCAGGTCTGCATGGTTCTGTCGTCATTGTTATCTCCCCAGAAGACAACGCCATTTGTTCCCATCTCAGCAGACAGCAGTATGGTGTTATTCAAGTCTTCCTACAAAGTCCACAACATAGACGTAGAGAGAGAGAAGGAATGGGATTGATGTTAAGAAACAAAGCATTCGAGTTTATTTCTTTAGTCCATTTTATAAGTCAGAATTCTTTGAGCAAAAAACAGGTTTTCACACTTGTTGGCCAGGGATAGGAGGAAGTACAATTTATTGTTATAAATCTGTGTCTTCACACTAGATGTCACACTGGCATTTCTTGAGCACCTGAATGCTTGGTAAAAATCATCGAAGATGTCAAACAAAGAGAAATCACCCATTGTAAACTGAGATAGACCTCACAGAAGCTGAGTGAGACATGCACTGAAATACATACAAACATCTTGTAGACAATGGGTTATTATTTCAGTCCGTTAGGCCTACCAGTGAATAGTAGTATCCTGTCTTGCTGTAGTTGAACCTTGCGTAACTGAAGATGGGGCCCTTGGGATCACTGGATCTTTCCCGCAGCCGAAACGCTTCCTTCAGGTGGTTCTTTACATAGTCCCTCTGGTCTGAGAATCTTGGGCGCAGATAGATGGAAGGATAGAGGGCAGTGCTGATGTTAAATAACCACATGATGTTGTTGTTCGTGATCATGCCAGTCTCAGTACAGGTCATGTTCGGTGAGTGGCCGTCGTAGCAGTATGGGTACCTATAGTAGCCCCACATGGCCTTGGGACGTAGCTTCTTCACCAGCATGAGTGTACTCTCCATGTAAAGCTTGGCTGCTTGCGTCCATTCCAGCTGGGCCAACATCTCCACTGTGGCATCATCTATATAAGGCAAAGAGGCTCGGACGTGGTCCAGCGACTTGTTGCGGTAGATGGCCAGGGCGTCGAAATTCTGCTCCCACTGAGGGCGCCAAAACTCCCAGTCCAGCACTCCGGCGCCACTGAAGTCCGGGTCGGGGATGGCAGCCAGAACGTCAGCAGCAGCCTTTTCCAGATGCCGGGTGATGTTACCAAGCTGTGGGGAAATTAAGAGTGCCGGTAATCCTTAAATTGATGCATCTACTGTCCTTTTTATCACAGGTCACCAAAATCTCAGAATTTAAAGATGATAGCTAGTGGCCCAAATGGGCTATCAGAGAAAAATGTCAGTGTTCAGCCCCAATGTGTATAATTACATGGATACATACATTATTTACAATGCCGTATACAGTGGACTCCCGTTATAACGAAGTCCTTGGGGCCAGCAGTTTTCTTTCGTTATATCGAAATTTCGTTATAACCAAACCAATAAACAATAAAAATACTTAGTGTGGGTAGGCCTAATGGTGCGGCCTGAATTTTTATTTCAGAATTTCTTTATAACTGCATGTTCGTTATAACGGGAGTGCACTGTATTAAGGTAAAAGTGCACATAAACACTACGGTACACTAATGGCTCTTCAAGCCTGCCACAGCATCGGATACTGGTAAACAGTTTCCGATACATACCGGTATATCCTTGTTCAAATACCGGTACTTAAAAGTACTATATTTTTTGCTGAAACATGTACATCTTTTTATGTGCACTTTTATGCCTGGAGTCTCATGTTTATACAAGGGAGAGTTAAGAAGAAATAGAAGGAGAAGAAGAAGAAGGGCAAGTCCAAGATAACAAGCGCGTTATGTATGGGACATTCAGAGACATTTTTGACCTGAAAAATAGTGTTAATGGCCTTTGATCATATTGAACTTTATCATGGTGATTGATATCTAGGAGAAGTATAATCGTGTAAAAAATTGAGAAAAATGACCACGACAATTATATTCTAGAAGAGAAAATATGTGCTGTTACGTATGGGACCAGAAAAAATTTGTTTGTTTTTTTTACATTTTTTTCGACCTCAAAACTCTCTGAAAGTATTTCATTCTACAACTTGTAACTCACTGTGATAAAAGTCACAACACTCAAGATTATCACAGGTAAGTTTCATGTCATTAGGCAAAAAGCTCTAATTACAGGTTCTAATTAAAGACAGACATGACGTATTACGTATGGGACAGTTACACTGTATGTATGGGACACTTTGTCCCCCATTCATTTAGTGTGTGGAGAACCATGTTTATGGGTATTTTGCTTTTAAAATTATTGAAGTAAAATCAGTTGAAACTACTCAAATACTGATCCAGATTGTCAATGAAACAATATTCCCCAAATATTCACCATCATAGTTATATTCAATCGTATTTTTATATTTTTATGACCAACCTGAGTATGCATGCCCTTTGTCCCCCATTCGTTTAGTGTGTGGAGAACCATGTTTATGGGTATTTTGCAAAATAATTTTGCAAAATACCCATTTAAACAAATTTTTGCATTTTTATTATTGAGGCAGAATCAGTTGAAATTACTCTTGAAAATAATGATCTAGATTGTCAAAGGAACAATATCCCCCAAATATTTACCATCATAATCATATTCAATCATATTCTATGTTTTTTATGACCAACCTGAGTATGTATGCCCTATTTTTATCAGGATACATGTAGTTACTACTAAAAAATTGAATAGTTTAAAGTGTTTACTTCCATTGATGAAGGGCAGTTTGCCATTTACATTGTAGTTTCAATAAAAAAACAACTTGACACAAGAAATATTAATTCTAATAGATGAGCAATACCTGATGCATGGAATTCCAGTAATTGAGTAGATGTACGATGTCTGTCTAGCAGTCAGGTCATTGATTTGAGTCACACCTCAGCATGTACACCCATTAATTTTGTTGTGGCTACTACTGAAAACTGAATAAGGATAATTTGTGTATCACTTGCAATAAAAAAAAAATCATTTTACTTTTTTTCTTTTATATCACAACCGTTTCAAATTGGATCTCCATCAAATTAACTTTGAATTCCTCTACTAGTCTTTAATAGAATTGTACGCTCTTTAGTAATTCATATTATTGGTTTCCAGTCATCTCATAAAATGTTGAAAACTGAATCCCCATTTCTACAAAAACTATATACCATCCCTTTAATGCTGATTTTCAAAATGATACCAAATATGTCAATATTGAGCAAAGATGAAATTTTGCCTTCTGAGGGGACCAAATCTTGGACTTGCCCAGAAGAAGAAGCCAAGAGGAAGAAGAAGAAGTTGGTTACTAAGAAGAAAAAGAAGTAGAATTCCATATAATAAAGCCCTATGGCACATACAGAGCTACCAAGTCTCACGCATTCTGCGTGAGACTCTTGAAGCATTTAGGGGCCGTCTCACGATCTCACGCATGGCACCCATTTTTCTCACGCATCGGGGGAAGGTTGCAACTTTGGCCTATAATAATGAGCACAGCTCAAAAGATTAAAGATTGAAGGTACATTTCCCTTTTGTCTTTCAAAATAAGTAAAAAATGGTCACTTAAGTATGCACCTGATCGCACCATTAAGAGCTAAAAATTGAAAATTGTTTGGCACGAACATCTTCGGACGTCTTGACCCACAAAGGTACGTGAAAAATGCTGAAAAATGCCGTTAGTTTTCGAATTTTCAACCCATTTTATAAAACAAAAGATGCACAGGATTATTTCGTGGCGTAAGTGGGAGGCCGCAGGGGGGAAAAACTCCTCCCACACCCTCGCTCGCTGGCACATTCGCGCGCCGAGATGCCGAGCGATGCCGAGTCATGAAAATCTCACTCATGAAAATTTTTTGAACTTGACATCCCTGCACATAGATAGTTTCCATTATGAGTACATTTCTTTCTTCCTTTAATTCATGTCTAAATTATAGGCCCTGAAGTTGTAGTTTTACACAGGTCTCCCCAACATAAACCCATTTAGGACAAGTCCCAAGTTTACTCTAGCTGGAAGGTGTCTAGGGCCCTAATGAAGTAATGCGGGAAATGCGTGTTGTAGCAAAAATCAGTCCATCCCTACAACAGTAACAGGTTTAAAAAATGCGCCACATCTGATAGTGTACGATAAAAACATAATGGATTGTAATAGTTTTTTCCAATTAGGCCTAACGTTACAGCTCTAACATTTTTTTTTTTATGTTACAAGAATTTAGGGCCTAGATCTACAAAGTATTTAAGCCAAATTAATTTCTAAAAACAAATATAAACCAGACCGCACTAATTTAATTTACAGTTTTGTTTGTTTTTTTAGGGGGGACACATTTTCATCCCAAAATATCAATGCACCCCACCCTATCCAACATTTTGTCTAACTAGGCAGCTTTAAGTTTACAGAAACTATATCTAGAACTAGAGTTAGAATATAAATTGTGTGCCATGTATCAGAATACTTTTTTTTTTTGGGGGTGGTGGTGTGTTCTAAATAGTAAATGGCTTAGATCTAATGTCGAGTTAAACTTGTGTGCATTATTGTAGTTATAGTAGCATACGACTGTACTAAACAACAACAATTACTGATTACCAGCGTGTAGCCTGCATTAGATAATCACAATCTTTATGATACACACCCATAGGGCCTATACCCCTATGGGAGTAGCATGATTGAGTTTGGAGCTCCATGCATAAATTTATAGTGAAAGGTATAAACCCACCTGCGGCAATCCCTTGTTAACCGCGACCGGTTTGTCGTCTCGGATATTGTAGTGTGGATATAATCCCAGGGCTCTGTGGTAAAATAGTGAAATTACATTTCCGGTCCTGTTATGATTGCTGTTGAATTCTATCCCATATTCCGCCAACGGCAACTCAATGCCGAACTCATCCCCGCAATGATTTGGCAAGTTCCACACGGCCCGGAACGGATCATTGCCGTCCACCAGGCTGCTTCCCACGGGGCGCTTCGGGCTGACTCGCTCAGAGTGTGTCCGCCTATTTTTCCTCGTGCTTCTCCAGCGATACGGTTGACCATCAACTGTCGCGTGTTCGAGGACGTGCCAATGCAACAATCTAGACAGAGCAAAACTACTATCAAGACGTGATACAATGCCGACTTGACATAAGATCTACGAGATATTAACCCCATATTTACAAGACACTTGACTTATTTTGGAGCACCTTGCTCTACCATTCCAAAGATTATGTCAAGTCCGGGAAACCCGCTCATGAGGACCGCTCCCGCGTACGAGGACTGCCCCGCCTCATCTATAGAGGACCGCCCCCACGCCTCATGAGGACCGCCCCCATGACTCGTGAGGCCCGGGGGGGGGGGGGGGGGGGGGGGGGGGTGGGGGGGGGGAACGCCTCATGAGGCCCCTATTCACTTCGATTCATCTCACATCTGACGTATAATTGTCGCAACTTTGCACGGTGATTTTTTGTTACACACACATGTCCACTATCCATGATGAAAAGAAAGAAATTTTTTTTTTTTCAAAAATCGAGTTTTAATCAACCGATGCAGAGCGCCCATTAAAACACGTGTGTTTTAATTTTCACTCATTTTGGAGTGACCTCAGGGATCACTCGAAGATTTTGGAGTGATCCCTGAGGTCACTCTAAAACGAGTGAAAATGAACATAATTATTCACTCAAAATTCACTCCAATTTCACTCTAAATTCACTCTTTTTTGTATTCACTCTTAAGAGTGAATATTTTCACTCGATTTTTTAGAGAGTATAGTGTTTCAAAATGGTTCTAAAATGTGAGTTAGGGATAGAAACAAACATTGTAAAAATGTCAATATATATACAGCATAATCAATGACAAGTCAGTATTGTTAAACATACAAAATGTGATGAATAGTTTTATAAAAATCTCTTCTAGAATATCCTGTCTACGTAGTTTGGCTTATTGATAAATTGAATACACATCAGTGATATCTCCTAATGTTTGTGGCTTTATTGCGAACTTTTTATATGGTATATTGGATAATCGGAAAACGTTCATACAACAACTGTACAGGCTGTATTACATTATGCATCAAAATATTAATGTGGAACTCGAACACTTTTTTTTTTTGTAATCACTGCTCCAAATGATAAACAGTGTGACTTTAAAGGGGTATTCCAGATAACTTCATGATTTAGATCATGTAGTTACATAAATCAATAGCTCCATGTATAGATTTGTGAATTTATTGTGGTTCTTAAACAGAGAAACAATACTAAAAAATTAAACAAATTAATAAGGACGATGATCCACATCAGGCCCCGTTACATATAAGTTACTATTATGGTAACTTTGCCATCAGTGCATGGAAACTCCCATGGAATTCTTGATTTTGATTGGCTGTTGAGTATTGTTGCCATGGTAGTTACCATTGGATGGTAAAGACAACAGTATACCGGTACCACAATAGTAACTTTTATGCAACGGGCCCCAAGAGGCTCACATATTTCAGAAACGTATACAATACCGTATTATGATTGCGAGTTCATCTGCATGCATGCGGTGTATAATCTATGCATGCCTTCTTCTTTTATTCTGCTTCCTTGAGCCCCAACTCATGCATTCTTATGGAGACCCTGCCATGTCATCATCCTTGTTCATTGCAATTTGTTTTGAATTTTTAAAATATTCTTATTCTTCATCCCACTTATCAAAAATTATGAAACTCTGTCCTCAGTATAACGAATAAACTAGTTGTTCAAATGTAAGAACCTAAAAATCACCGGAGGTCTCTACGTCTTTCATACCTTTCTCTATCTATCCTCTCTGTCTCCTTCTTTCTCCTCCCGTCACCGAAAAATGCAGGGAAGCACACAGCTTGAAATGATTATGTTCTAATTAATCGAAATGTCAAGTCACATTACGGAAGGTCTTTTCAAGCGTCAGTCAGATAATGGGTTAATACTATAAGGTTGTCTTATGGTGAGCGTATCCCAGTCTTGTGGCGCATGCAGTTCCAGCTATTCAATCATTCGGGGAAAATTATGATCAACTTGATTTATTATCGTTATAATTATTCATTTGCGACATCGGGTGTATATAATTGGCTTTAGTTAGACTAGCATACTTTTTTTTTTTTCGTTGCTATATCACTGTAATTGGGGAAAGTCAAAACTTTCTACACTCATGACGTTGTCATGTCCCTTTTGGTAGAAAAACTGCATCTTCTTGAAATTGTATTAACTGTTATCTCCTTCTTGAACTTGTATGTGTCAACAAAATGTGCTATTGAACATGAAATTTCATTTGAATCTAATCAAATTGGATTGATTTTTTTTTTCCATTTCACTTCTTTTAATATCTTGAATGCGGAGTGGAATTTTAAGGTAAAAAAGGGGAGGGTACGGGGCAGGAATGCAATATGGGGAAGCAACTTTGGCGGTTTTCTACTTATATAGATCTTCTGGACTGCTTGGTAATCTTTATATTCATAATTATTATCAACTATGATTACTATGTTATATACTTGATGATCATACTGCAACATTTGCATGCATGCAAATGAAGAGTTTGTTTGCAAAACCGATAAGTTCATATTTGAAGATTTTGAAGTATATACGGTCTCTGTCATGAAGTACAAAATAATAAGCAACTTACTCTTGCTGTCCAGTGGTCATTTTACATAGTTGATGGAAGTTTGCTGTGCTAAAAGTACAAAGAGAAGGTGCCCACAGAATTCCCTTTGAATCACAATGACTGAATCTTGTGGCCCTTGCAAATTGCATTCTCAACCAGTATTGCCCATAAAATGCAAATGCTTTTGTACAAGAGCTTGTCATTGGACATGCAAGCAGTGAATTTCAGAGCTATGAATAAATTTGTGGTAATGGCCTGGCACCAGTCATCTATTGTGTCCAACTGATTCCTTGTCCGTAGGTAGTTGTAAATTGCAGATTGCTTGTATGCATATCGGAGGCCTGAAAGTGAACAGGTTTCGGCCAGACATGCATTAACTTCTCGCAAGCCATCGGGAAAACATGTTTTGATGAGTGTTGAGAGTACAGTCAACCTCCCCTAACAGCAAAGTGGCAGAAATTGTGCAGTGTAAACTAGCAATGCAAAGTTCAACTTCCGCATCGTTTTATTCAAAAGTCTGAACATAATTATGGGAAGGGGGGGGGGGGCATTATCCTCTGCAAGTTTTTATTGTGCCATACATATGTTAGTGATGCTGACTGCACTCTAGCATTTAGGGATTTTCTAACATCTTTGACAGCAAAACTTGGGTGAATTATATTTCATCAATTGAGATGTAGTCCATGAAAGGAGTATGATACAAAGTTAGAATTATCTATTGCTAGTGTACAATCTACTTCACTTTTCCTGTATGCCAATTTCTAAACTTCTGTCTCTTCATATGCATACAATGTTTTATTTTGTTACCCCAATATTGAAGTACCTAGTATACAGATTGCAGGTGTCGAAGTTGGAAATGATATTAAACCGTCACATATTTATAATCATATGACCATGTTGATGCTATTTATATTTTATTGATGTAGAAAATACTGTCTTTATATATTTGTCAGATTAAACTCAATATACACTTGTATAAAATGTAATAGTAGAAATTGTATCCTCATCAAAATTAGGTTATTATCCATCATATTTGACTGTTGGTTCAATCTCTGGAATGCAGTGCCATGCATGGAAGGCTCCAGCATGTAGGCCTATACAGTGAAAAAATTCAGTATAACGAGATCTGTGGGACCAAGACAATTCATTCTTTGTATCAGATAATTTGTTATATCAGTAGTCAATAAACAATACAAAAAGAAAGGAAATAAATTCATTGGGACCGGAGAAATTAGTTTGTTATATCAGGTATGTTGTAATATCAGATCTGTTCATATCGAGTTTCCACTGTATTTCATTTTCTTACCTTCGAGAGTCAAAACATTAGTGTATGAAATACTACAAAGCAAGGGTCGCTTGCTGTGTCAAATCAGTTGTGCAGTTTTTGTGATACAAAAATCATTATAAGGAAAACCCAAAATGTTGTTTTGATGCGTTGGATTACCCAAAATCCAGTGGCTGTGTATTAGTCTGAACGAGCAAAACTTTGAAGACTTCTGAATACTGTATGTACTTTGTTCAAAACCATTCTTGAATATAAGGATGTACTTTTGGGGTTTTGATTTCTGTTATGTTGTTTGGTGTACTGCAATGCGTTTCATTTCTGGAATACTACACACTAATGGCTGGATCGTTTTGATGGAGTATAATGCGATGTATCCTTTGAGTCTAGCATAAAAGTTATATATTTTTTTTTGTTGCTGTTTCCACAGTTGGGCATTAAATGTATAACATCTGAAATTTGACTATACACATACACATAGTTGTAATGATATTATGTCAGGGTATTCCATGTACAGCAAAGGTAACAACATTTAACAGCTTTGTAAAGATTCTATCACAAAGGGGGCATGTGCCTCTGTTGCTTGACCGTGATATGTTCACCCCAAGGTAAGGGCTGCTCTGCATGCACAATATTAATCAGTTGACATTTGAGACTTGCATCAAGGCTGTTAGCCACTTTGCAGAGTCCTTCATTACTGTATCTCCAGGTTTCAGGTATTTAATTTCTGAGTGAAATGAGATTTACATTTTTGCAGAGTACACATGTGGTGTATGTCAACAATGAAGCTTCATTTAAGTACATGTAGATAGATACTGAACAGTTCATATGTTATTATGGTTGTCCACCATAAATTTTTTGATGTGGCAGGGCTTTGAGTAGTAGGTGGCCCTTTTTAACTGAGAAGATAACTTTATCTCGAAGTATAGGGCTTTCCAAATTGTACAAGCACAAACATTTCAATCTGATGAAATGTTCTTCCTTGACGGAACAAAGATGTATCGGTGTTTGATATGATATGAGCACTCCTTAACTGTGCTTCCTCATTTTGTATCAATAAAGTCATTTCATCATTTGTAATCTTCAAATAGAGAGTTTTATATATTGGGTGAAAATAAGTGACCATTACTTTATTTCATCAACATTTTACTTCTTAGAGTGCATTTGTAAATATCTTCATCAGAATTCATTATTCTGTATAACAATAAATGCCAGTATTATTGTCAATATGATTTTGGTTTGTGCTGTCTTCATTACACGAAATCATTGTTCTTGCTGTTGTTGTTCTGATGCATTTCAGTGGATATACACAATGTACTTGGGCTTATAGCAATACTTGTTCTCCTTCATACACCATGATCTACAATCTACAAGTCATCTCTCCACTTGTAGCTTATGGAATGTGTTGGACCACTCAAGACATTTTCATAATGATCAGTCCGAGTTTGGTTGATCATAATTGTACACAACCTGTAGTCGATGGCAACCACCCCATGTTTCATACAAGTTTGTTGAAGGTTACTAGCTCGAAACAGCTACTGCCGCAACCACCTCCACCACCACCATTACCGCCACAAACCCCCCCCCCCCCCACACACACACACACCTGTTCCTTGAAACTCTTTACAATATTTCACCTTTGTCACGAGAATCAGACTGGAAACTATTGGACTGTGCACTCACTACACTCTCTCTGTTGGGGATGTTTTCATAAAGCTTTTCTTAAAGTTACGAATGACTTACGAACAACTGGTGATCAGTTCTCATGTGCTATACTTTATCGGAATTTCAATAATTCAGCACAAGAACTGATCACCAGTCGTTCGTATTAAGTTGTTCTTATTCAGTCGTTCGTAACTTTAAGAATAGCTTTATGAAACATCACCTAGGTCGACCTTTTATGGTGTATGCATGCATGCTAAATAAGAATAACACTAATATTCAACTGCCAGGTACCAACATCTACATCTTAATCTAGAGATGATCATTTAGTCACCTTCACACACACCCAAAATAAACAGTTTAGAGGGTCAAAAATCTATCTATTCAGTGCCATGGGAACTGTTTGACTCCTTTGTGGACACGCACAAAATAAAATCATAAACATGTGGATCTGCATCTTGAAGCAAAGCCGGTTCATCATGATTTATTCCCGAAACCCTTGGGATAATATGCTGGCCAAACTACATACTGGTATTTCATTGGTACTGCAATTACTGTACTCTCACCCATATCATGCATCTGTACTTCATGTACATGTTATGGTTGTTTATAGTATTAAAGAAGATGGTCCAGGCAATAGACTACCTGGAAATGTGTAACATGACACATGAAAATTTTGCAGTTGATATGTCTCAGCAAGGCACACATTGCATGCTGAGAACCAGAAGGGGAATATCAAGATTTGTATATTTATAAATAAAAGCGAAAATCAATTTTCATGACATAAAATTATCTACCCATAATGAAAGATGGTAGATTTGGTAAAGTATTGTTCCAAATATATGGTAAAATAGTGCCCTTGAGGTTTTAATTTTTAACACAATTTTTAGTAAAAATGAAAAATTTGAAATTGACAGTATAATGTAGAGGAGACCAAGCTCTACAACATGAAACCAATAACTCAATATCCCCCCCCCCAAAAAAAAAGCAAAATTTGAAAATCAAATTTTGTACTGATTTACAATAATAAAAGAACATTCAAATTTGCCCATCTCTGTAAGAGCTTACATAGCTTTGTTAAACCCTGTTACCATAAAAACATATTTAGTGGGCTATTCAAAACTGCACTTGAGTACAACACTTGGCACTTCATTTTGGGATTTGATTTAAAAAGATTTATTTGTACATAAAAGCGATTGCAGCAAACAACTGAATTGCATCATTTTCTAGAATCTATTCCAGTACACACAACGGGCCGGATGCATAAACGCCAAGCAATTGCTTGTGCAAGCCTTTTACTTGAATCCGTACGCATAAAAACAAGCAATTGCTTGGTGGTAGAAGCTTTTGCTAGCAAGCACGAGCAATTGCTTGCTGCCCGCAAGCAATTGCCTAGAGACCAAGCATTTGCTTTGACGTATGCATAAAACATACCTTTTGCTTGTTCTTGCCAGCAATTGCTCACGATTTTCCAAGCTCTGTAAAATGAGCTTAAGCTTTTGCTTAACTGGGAGGTTCCCTTTTTCATATTCATAAAAGAAAGACCACACTTGTGCAGGAGAGGTATAAATCTACAAGAAATTACTCCTCAGTTGTGAAAGAAACTTTTTCGTTTCAACAACGGAAATGTCCAGTGGTTTGCAAGCAAAATGTGATGAAAAACAGGTAGGTTGTCTGACTTCGGTGGAGAGCAAGGAGACCTTGCTCCATGTGTGATCTGGCACATCCGGGCTACTAAGCAGTGATGGGAATCAGCCAGTACGTGTGTGTGCATCTGTGTATGCATTTATGAGTGTCATTTCATAGCTCCTTTGCCATGTCAGGAAATGTTTCCACACTCATGCCCTTTCAAATACATGCTGTCACACTCGCCTTTGCTCTTGTGTTCGCACAGGCGTGACATCCCTTTTGTTGAAAACGCAAGCAATTGCTTGTGCAGGACAAGCAAAAGGTTATGCATATGGATTTAAGCAATTGCTTGAGCTAGACATTTTGCTAAACGAGCTTGTGCTTTTGCTTGTGCAATTGCTTGTTTTATGCATTCGGCCCATTGTCACTACAGATGACTTATAACTTGCACAGAAAATGACATGAATTACAAACAACCCTGTTAAAAAACCTGAAAAACCTGAAAAGAAATGGAATGTGCTGCATATCTTTTGGAAATTGATATATAACAAGTTATAAAATGGGTTCAAGAATGTAGCCAACAGGAAGCGCTGAAATGAGTCACGTGTGCTTTGGTTATTCTAGTACCATCGCACTGCATGTTAAATCCTATTGCCGATCATCTGTGCGCGCGGCGGCTCCTTTGAATTGCATGCATACGCGCTGTCAATCCTGTGTAAACAACTTCTAGTTTGGGCTGCCGGCCGGCCGGCCTTTCTTCCCTTGTGCATAACATGTGTGGCGTACGTATACTCTTACGTACAGTACAGTAGACCAAGCGTTGTGGGACCGGGCGCGTACATGGAGTCACTTTGAAGGGCAAATCCAAGGATTTAGCAGGTTAATTCTCACGCCGTTTTCAGAGTATGTTGTCTAGTAGGCCTATATGAGGAGTCTATATCAAGTCTTTAAGGCAAAGGGTGCATATTCTATGTAAAATAAGGGTTAGTTTTCAACTTAAGTGTCCGGAAACCCAACCCCCCATCATACTTATACTGTATGTGCGGGATTTCCGAGTGCGACGAGCGTAAATGTTTGGGACGAACATCTTCGGACGTCTTGACCCACAAAGGTACGTGAAAAATGCTGAAAAATACTGTTAGTTTTCGAATTTTCAACCCATTTTATAAAACAAATGATGCGCAGGATTATTTCGTGGCGTTAGTGGAGATGCAGCTCACTCTCGGGTATTTACAATATGTAGTGCAACATGCACTCGGCTTCGCCTCGTGCATGTTTCACAATTGCAAATACCCTCGAGTGCGCTACAACTCCACTAACGCACTCTATCCTGTGCATCATTTGTATAGTATCAAATAAGCTATCATATTGTTAACATTGATTTACCAAGATCACAACAAACAACCTATAGAATGTAAACAATAAAATTGCTATTTATAGCATAGTACCACTTGCCAATTAACATACATTGTATACATGGGGTACCACAGCTGTGAACATACAAAAAGTGTATCTGTGTTCCCACTTCCAAGGATCATCAAAACATACAGTGTATGCAATATATCATAGAATCAAGACTATATAAAACAGATTCAAATATAAAATTATATAGCTATTCCAACAGACCCATTAATACTCTGATGAAACTTGCAATATCAGTAATGAATTTCAGCAATCATCAACACAAACAAAAGTTTCCTGTGCAAAGTAAATTCAGAGATAAGATGTAAAATGTCATGTAATAAATATGAAACATTGGAAAGGCAAGAATGCTCATAAAGATGATCTTAGATGCTGGCATGGTCTTTACATAGAAGATTACATGCTAACATTTTTAATATGAACATTACTCTAAACACTGAACAGTCTGCACTGATTTACGTCAATGAAGGGCAATTTATCAACCAGTTGCAATAAAAACATCTCAATGCAAGAATCATCAATTTTACTAAATATGCAGTACTTACTTCTACAAGGGATAAAAAATATCACGGTCTATCGGTGGAAGCTCGGTAGTCCAGTGAATAAGACGCCTGCCTAGAAATCAGGAGGAAGTGAGTTTGAATCCAACCCGAGTATGTATGTCCATGATTTTTCATCATAACCATTAATACACAAAACATAGAATAATTGGTGCTACACATGTTTACACTACGTTGAGGAAGGGGAATATGTCAATCAGTTGCAGATCTACAATGTATGTGGATTGTAATAGTTGGCTAAAGAACATCACAAGCTTAACCCGTTGAGGACAGCTGATTTTGCTACAACATGCATTTCCCATAGACCCCTGCCCGAGTATACTCGGGACTCGTCCTCAACGGGTTAACACTCTTTTAAACATATTGCAATCTGATTTCTATTCTCATCACACTTTACAGCAAATTATTTGCCCATTATCTGTAATACAATGTATGCACCCCTCCTTACATCAGGGAAGATTGACACTGAAAAGAAACATATTGCCTTGAAATTAGTAAGTTGTACAATTGGAGGTACATGTATTCATTCATCTTTGGCTTCAAAATAATATCAAAATTAGGAAAAGCAAAAGTTATTAATAGAATCAAGGCACTGATTTTTTTTTTTTTTACTTTCTCGGAAACTTCAGGTTTGTTGTGTTTCAGGGATGCTGCAGTCTTTTCCAGTCCAGCCTCTAAAACAGCGACACGAACACACGTCCATCTTGACCCCCTCCTCTGGAAACTTGTCCCCGACTGTCCAATATCTTCCACCGTCCACGCCGGCTGGATCCTTTCCGCAAGTTAAGATGTTTCCTACGCATCTCCCGTTCCCAGAGCAAACACGGGCGCTGCAGGTTGCTGCCCCCTTGCGCGACATCGCCACGACGGGTCCGAGCGCATTGCGTATGTAGTCTTGGAGCCCTTTGCAGGTCTGCATGGTTCTGTCGTCGTTGTTATCTCCCCAGAAGACAACGCCATTTGTTCCCATCTCAGCAGACAGCAGTATGGTGTTATTCAAGTCTTCCTACAAAGTCCACAACATAGACGTAGAGAGAGAGAAGGAATGGGATTGATGTTAAGAAACAAAGCATTCGAGTTTATTTCTTTAGTCCATTCTATAAGTCAGAATTCTTTGAGCAAAAAACAGGTTTCCACATTTGTTGGCCAGGGATAGGAGGAAGTACAATTTATTGTTATAAATCTGTGTCTTCACACTAGATGTCACACTGGCATTTCTTGAGCACCTGAATGCTTGGTAAAAATCATCAAAGATGTCAAACAAAGAGAAATAACCCATTGTAAACCGAGATAGACCTCACAGAAGCTGAGTGAGACATGCACTGAAATACATACAAACATCTTGTAGACAATGGGTTATTATTTCAGTCCGTTAGGCCTACCAGTGAATAGTAGTATCCTGTATTGCTGTAGTTGAACCTTGCGTAACTGAAGATGGGGCCCTTGGGATCACTGGATCTTTCCCGCAGCCGAAACGCTTCCTTCAGGTGGTTCTTTACATAGTCCCTCTGGTCTGAGAGTCTTGGGTGCAGATATATGGAAGGATAGAGGGCAGTGCTGATGTTAAATAACCACATGATGTTGTTGTTCGTGATCATGCCAGTCTCAGTACAGGTCATGTTCGGTGAGTGGCCGTCGTAGCAGTATGGGTAGCTATAGTAGCCCCACATGGCCTTGGGACGTAGCTTCTTCACCAGCATGAGTGTGCTCTCCATGTAAAGCTTGGCTGCTTGCGTCCATTCCAGCTGGGCCAACATCTCCACTGTGGCATCATCTATATAAGGCAAAGAGGCTCGGACGTGGTCCAGCGACTTGTTGCGGTAGATGGCCAGGGTGTCGAAGTCCTGCTCCCACTGAGGGCGCCAACTCTCCCAGTCTATCACTCCGACGCCACTGAAGTCTGGGTCGGGGATGGCAGCCAGAACGTCAGCAGCAGCCTTTTCCAGATGCTGGGTGATGTTACCAAGCTGTGGGGAAAGAGTACCGACCAGTACCTTTATACATTGACGCATCTATGTGGCCCAACATGGGGGCTAAGATTCAAAATTGATCATGTTTCCTTTTCATCACGGGTCACCAAAATTGCAGATTGTAGTGGCCCCAATGGGCCACCAGAGAGAGAGAGAAAAAAAAATCAGTGTTCAACCCCAATCTATATAACTACATTGATGTACAAGCTGTACATTATTTACAATGCTATAGTATCTAAGGTAGAAGTGCACATAAACACTACACTACTAGCTCTTCAAAGTCTGCCACTGTATCAGATACTGGTGAACAGTTTCCAATGTACATATCCTTGTTCAAATACTTGTACTGTCAGTTTTTGTGTTTGTCTGTTTGTTTTTTTTTTTTGTTTTTTTGAAACATGTATATTTTTTATGAGCACTTTTATGCCTGGAGTCTCATGTCTGTCACATGGATGAGAAAAAGGAGAAGAAGAAGAAGAAGAAGAAAAAAAAAAAAGGAGAAGAAGAAAAAAAGAAGAAGAAGAGGAAGCAGAAGTAGTAGAAGAAAAAGTTAGAATAATTCAATATAATATAGTCCTATGCAACAGTTTCAATTATGAGTACTTTATTCTTTTAATTCATGTCTACATAGGCCCTGTAGCGGTTAGTTGTAGTTCTCCCCAAGTTTCATTACCCATTGAGGACAAGTCCCAAGTATATACTCGGACACGTGTCTATGCGGGAAATGCATGCTGTTGATAGCAAAAATCAGTCCGTCCTCAACAGGTTAAAAAATGCATCAGACATGGCAGTATGATAAAAACATACAAGGAAAAGTAGAAATTACGCGGTGCGTAATATACAATATGTCCCCGCCGGAAGTAGCATTTTGTAACAAAATGTACAATACAGGTCAAAAAATCAAGGTCAAAGGTCAAAGAAGTCAAAGGTCAAAATTCTGTGTAGAAGTGTTGAAGCCCTCACCTAGTGCCATCACATAAAGCAAACGGAATCGAAATCGGGTTAGAAATGGCGAAGGAGTAGCATTTTGTAGGGCAAGTCCAAGATAACGCGCACGTTACGTATGGGACATTCAGAGACTTTTATGACCTGAAAAATAGTGTTAATGGCCTTTGATCATATTGAACTTCATCATGGTGATTGATATCTAGGAGAAGTATAATCATGTAAAAAATTGAGAAAAATGACCTTGACAATTATATTCTAGAAGAGAAAATATGTGCCGTTACGTATGGGACCAGAAAAAATTTGTTTTTTTGAACATTTTTTTCAACCTCAAAACTCTCTGAAAGTATATCATTCTACAACTTGTAACTCACTGTGATGAAAGTCACAACACTCAAGATTATCACAGGTAAGTTTCATGTAATTAGGCAAAAAGCTCTAATTACAGGTTCTAATTAAAGACAGACATGACGAGTTACGTATGGGACAGTTACGTATGGGACAGTTTGTCCCCCATTCATTCAGTGTGTAAAGAACCATGTTTATGGGTATTTTGCATAATTATTGAAGTAAAATCAGTTGAAACTACTCAAATACTGATCCAGATTGTCAAGGAAACAATATTCCCAAAATATTCACCATCATAATCATATTCAATCATATTTTTATATATTTATGACCAACTTGGGTATGCATGCCCTTTGTCCCCCATTCGTTTAGTGTGTGGAGAACCATGTTTATGGGTATTTTGCAAAATAATTTTGCAAAATACCCATAAACAAATTTTTGCATAATTATTGAGGTGGAATCAGTTGAAATTACTCAAATACTGATCTAGATTGACAAGGAAACAATATTCCCCAGATATTTACCATCATAATCACATTTAATCATATTCTATATTTTTTATGACCAACCTTAGTATGTACTGTATGCCCTATTTTCATCAGGATAGTTACTACTGAAAAATTGAATAGTTAAGTGTTTACTTCCATTGATGAAGGGCAGTTTGCCATTCAGTTTCAATAAAAAACAACTTGACACAAGAAATATCAAGTTTAATAAATAAGCAATACCTGCTGCGTGGAACCCCAGTGATCGAGTAGATATGTGATGTCTGTCTAGCAGTCAGGTCATTGATTCGAGTCACACCTCAGTATGTATACCCATGAATTTTGTCGTGGCTACTATTGAAAACTGAATAAGGACAATTTGTGTATCACTTGCAATAAATAAAAAATCATTTTACTTTATTTTTATATATAATATCACAACCATTTCAAATTGGAACTCCATCACATAAACTTTGAATTCCTCTAGTCTTAAGATTGTATGCTCTTAAGTAATTCATATAATTGGTTTCCAATCATCTCATTAAATGTTGAAAACTGAATCCTCATTTCTACAAAAAACTATACCATCCCTTATATGCTGATTTTTCATTGTGTATTTTGCCATTTTCCCCTCCCCCTTTCTGAAAATTGTTCAGTCAAGTTCATGTATTGTTTCAAGTGTCTATAACTCAAAAAGCAGCTGCAATGTTGGGATGCTTTCTTCAGGATGATTGACCATTTGTGTACTGAGAGACCTTCCCAGCTAGCAACATGCATTCACATGCAATATGTATGAGAATGTCCCATACGTAACACATTTGTCCCATACGTAACATTATTTCAATGCCTAATAAAAAAATGTTTCTTTTACTTTTTTTTCTTTTTTCTCTGGTATTTAATTTCTCTAAACAATAAATTAGAACTTTCCAAAAGGGCATTAAAATAACCTTAGCAATTTCAGAAAAAACCTAAAAAAATGACCTCATTTTGTTACGTATGGGACATCTCGTGATAGGACACGAGCTAATTTGCATAATCATTTGCATAATCCCTAAATTTTCATACCAAATTAAACTATGTGATGAACTTCTTATGTCCACATATTAATCAAATATCATTTGCTTTCCTTTGAATTAATATGAATTTTTATAAATGTCCCATACGTAACGCTGTGTTTCACATTTATGCAAATGAAGCCCTTGAAATTTGCATAAATTTACATAATATCATTTTTTCCTCCATGGAAATCAAAACTTCAACTCATAAGCTTCAAAATGATACCAAACATGTCAATATTGAGCAAAGATGAAATTTTGCCTTCTGAGGGGACCTTATCTTGGACTTGCCCTGTAGCAAAATGTACAATATAGGTCAAAAAATCAAGGTCAAAGGTCAAAGAAGTCAAAGGTCAAAATTCTGTGTAGAAGTTTTGAAGCCCTCACCTAGTGCCATCACATAAAGCAAACGGAATCGAAATCGGGTTAGAAATGGCGAAGGAGTAGCATTTTGTAGCCAAATGTACAATACAGGTCAAAAATCAAGGTCAAAGGTCAAAGAAGTCAAAGGTCAAAATTCTGTGTAGAAGTTTTGAAGCCCTCACCTAGTGCCATCACATAAAGCAAACGGAATCGAAATCGGGTTAGAAATGGCGAAGGAGTAGCATTTTGTAGCAAAATGTACATTATAGGTCAAAGGTCAAGGTCAAAGGTCACGACTGAAATTCTGTGTAGAAGTTTCAAAGCTCCCATGTAGTTAGTGCTATCATTATTCATATAAAGCAAACAGAATCAAAATTGGCTCATAAATGACAGAGAAGTAGCAAATTGAAGATTTTGATCACACACGGACGCACACACGGACGCACACACGGACACACGGACGGACGGACGGACACACGGACACACACACGTACGGAGCCCGTTTCATAGTCCCCTGCTCGAACTCGTTCGGCGGGGACAATAATGGATTTTGGTACTTTCCAATTAGGTCCAACATTTTTTTTTTTTTTGTTAGTTTTATGTTATTGAATAGAATTCATCTATTTAAGCCAAAATAATATTTCTACAAACATATAATAAACCAGATCGCACTTGTAATTTACACCGTAGTTGAAAAAAAAAATGATTAAGCTCCTGCTTGTGGGGGGGGGGGGGTGACATCTTCGTCCCCATGCCACCCACCATTTTGGTCTAACTAAACTATATAATAGCCTATTTAATATATAGTTTAGTTAGACCAAAATGGTGGGTGGCATGGGTATAGGCCTAAAAAACAAGTTTAAATTTATAAAATAATTGTGTGCCATGAATAGTCTACATTTTTTTTTTTTTTTAGTGGCATGCACTAAATGGCTAAATGTCTAGTTAAGTATATATATATCATTAGTTTAGTAATATTAGTAGCATACGACTTTACTAAACAACAACAACAACAGTTACACTTTGTACCAGCGCCTTATGATACACACCCACAGAGTAAATGCATTTCTAGGGCAGTAACATGATGAGTATTCCTATGGATGATGGAGCTACGTGCATAAATAGGTAAGCCCACCTGCGGCAATCCCTTGTTAACCGCGACCGATTTGCCGTTTTGGATCTCGTAGTGTGGATATAATCCGAGGGCTCTGTTGTAAAATATTGAAACTACATTTCCGTAATTCCAGTTATGATTGCTGTTGAATTCTATCCCATATTCCGCCAACGGCAGGTCAACGCCGAACTTATCCCCGCAATGATTTGGCAAGTTCCACACAGCCCGGAACGGATCACTGCCATCCACTAGGTTGCTTCCCACGGGGCGCTTCGGGCTGACTCGCTTACGTGTATCAGCTATTTTTCCACGTGCTTCTCCAGCGATACGGTCGACCATCAACTTTCGCGTGCTGGAGGTGCTAATGCAACAATCTAGACCGAGCAGAACCACTATCAAGACATAACACAATGACTTGACATCAGAACTATGAGAAAATAACCCCATATTTACAAGACACTTATTTTTGTAGCACCCTGCTTTACCAAACTCAAGATTACCGGTACGTTGTACGCTCCAGTCATGTAACAATCTAGAGATCCATATCACATACTGCTATGCTGTTGCATGTGTTGTTGTTGTTGTTGTGGGGGCCCCCTATGTGGAATACTAGTTCAGTATTGACGCCATCTACGTGCGGATTTATTGTATCTTTTTGGCTTTCGTTGTTAGCAGGGGCATACAGTGTATTACTTCTCATGAGGGGTCCCAGATCCGGCGTCAGTGAAACAATCCTCCCACTTCATTCTTTGTTTAAAGATGTTAAATTGGACTTTAAATTCTCACGGTTAAGATTCATTGAAGACACACTTTAGATTGTGTTTAAACGTTAACTTGCCAAAACTAAGACTGAATGAGATATTTTGTTTTGTCAGGAATGGGGCGGGGTCGCAGACGGTCAAACCGTGTTTGCACAAATTATAGAATGTTTAAAAGCAATGATGTCTTTGAAAATCATTTTTCACCCTAAATAAATCTGATGCTTTTAGTTTATGTAAGTTTCGGTGTAGATCGCATAAATTACCTGTAAACAATGGTCGATTCAATGCGAACACATCACATTGTGATATGCAGTGCACACTCTGCTTGTCGTCTCACATAGGAGATGAGTTTCATTATTATTTTTGTTTGTCCTCATTTCCAAAGGGGGAGACGTCTTATATAAATAATATGTCCCAATTCATGTTCTAAAACATTGAAAAAGATAATCGCTCAGGCACCATAGACCTATAGATAATACAAAAAGAGTCGGTCCTAAATGGACACATAGCGGTAGGTTAGTGAAGAAACCTTCTTTATTAAATTTGAAATATTCTGCTATTTACATGTAGATTGTCTGTGTATCTTTTCATTTTTACTCATGTTTGTATTCTCATATATATACACTATAGTATCTTGCATTATCTTTTGTGTCATTATGTGTAATCTACAAGAATTTTTTTATTCACTGGTTTGTCATACTATTGTTATTTATGTTCTTTGTACCCTCGTACGCCGAGAGGGGGTCGAAAGAGTCAATAACTTATTTAAATTCACTAAATTCACTATTTTTTTTTATTGTTCTGGGTTGCATCCACTGCAGGGGCGGATCCAGGAATTCCGTAAAGAGGGGGCGCGTTTACAAAATCAAGGGGGTGCACGCACCCCTCCCCCATTTTTTCTTTTTATTTCTTTTGTTTCAACAAAAATTAAAGGGGGGGGGGGCGTGCTCCCGGTGCGGTCCTCCCTGGATCCGCCACGTACTGTTCTTGACAATCCGGCTCTGTACGTTGAGCAGAATTCTCAGCCTCGAGAGGCCTAGTCCACTCCGATGCGTGAGAGGTGTTTACCGTACCAGAACCTGTTTTTGACGCCTCTAAATCCGATATCGATAAAATTGATGAATTAAATTCATAGGAATAAATATCGCTTTGAAATGTATTACACACACACACACATGAAAAATAATCACCAAGACGTACATCTACTTGTATACACTGTCATAACATGTAATCGTACTACATTGCACTCCCGTTATAACGAAATGCTCGGGACCGGCAGTTTTCTTTCGTTATAACGAAATTTCGTTATGACCGAACAAATACAACATATAACGAAAACAAGGAACCACGTATATTATGTTTGCTGAATACTCATCATACACGTACTGCAAAGCTATGTGAAATGTGATGGGATAACTGTATTACAATAATAAACGCAAGTTCCCCTCAGAAACCGTGTGTGACACAAGGAGCGAACACACAATGTGTGAAGCGTTCACCCACGCAGAGACGCTATAAATGCTTGTTCCGCTACGTATTTTCGAAAGCAATTCGCATTTCGTTATAACGGAGCACATTTCTTTTGTTTTTCCTTGTCTGTGGCGCTCGGAAAAGACTTCGTTATAACGGAAATTTCGCTATAACCGTGTTCGTTATAAGCAAATTTTGTACCATAAACTTTAATGGTGATAATTTTGGGACCGGAAGATTTACTTCGTTATAACGAAATTTCGTTATAACCGTGTTCGTTGTAACGGGAGTGCACTGTATATAATTATGTGTAACGATACCCCTTTTCCCCTATCCTGTATTTTCCCTTCCCCTGTGTGTTTGTGCGTGCGTGATTTTATGTGTGTATAATATGTGTGTGTGTGTGTATGTGTGTATCTGTGTGCGTGTGTGTGCAAGTGTACTGAGCCCCCATCTAAATCTGACCAAAACCCTGCCCTCTCCTCCCCCCTCCCCCTCACTGTTTTATTTTCCCTGGATCCTTCAATGACGTATATACCATTGATATTGTCGCCATTCCCCCCCCCCTTTCTCCTCCGCACCCTCTCCCTCTCTCTCTCTCTCTCTTACACCCAATTATATTTGCCATTTGCAGATGAAAAAAAAAAAACACCCCAGCTTTAGTGCTTTAAAATTCATCAATGTATAGGCCTAAAGATGTTAATCAGTATGATAATCAATGCTAAGTATTGTTAAATATACAAAATGTGAAGAATAGTTTTATAAAAATCTCTTCTGGAATAAATCGTCTAAAATAAAGCAGTTTTGGTTTATTGATAAATTGAATACATATCAGTGATATCTCCGAATGTTTGTGACTTTATTGCGAAATTTTTATAATGGTATATAGGATGCTCACATATACAACTGAACTACATTATGCATCAAGTGTGGAACTCGAAAATTTTTTTTTTTGGTACTCACTGCTCCAATATAATGGTAAACACTGGCTTCAAGTCCCCCTCCCTCTTGTCTCCGTCTTTCTCCCCTTCTATCCACCCTCTTTGTCTCCTTCGTTCTCCTCCCGTCACCGAATAATGCAGGGAAGCGCACAGCTTGAAATGATTACAGAGACTCCAACCCGAAGCACCTTCTGATCTGGAGATTCTCCAGCCCGAAACCCCTAGCAAACGGGAGACTCCAAGTTAATGTGTGCGAAGCGCGAAGTTCCTAGGGTTATAGATGCTCTCTGGTGCTATCTAAATATTTTTGCAACATACGATAGCAATAAGTAAGAAATCCTTTCCAACGGGAGACATTGAGCCAGGGCGGGAGAAATTAAAACTCAAACGGGAGAACGGGAGATTTTGCAAAAATGGGTTTTCGGCGGGAGATCTCCCGTCGAAAACGGGAGAGCTGGAGTCTCTGTGATTATGTTCTAATTAATCGAAATGTCGAGTCACATTACGGAAGGTATTTAGCGTCGGTCAGATAATGGGTTAACTATAAGGTTGTCTCATCGTGCGCGTATCCCAGTCTTCTGGCGCACGCAGTTCTAGCTATTAATCATATAATTCGGTGAAAATTTATTATTTTTCATTTGCGATATGGGATTTAACAAACTGGTTTTGTTAGACTCACATATATATTCTATTATTTTTTGTTGCTAATATCACTATATTTGGGGAAAATCAAAACTTTCTACACTCATGACGTCATTCTATGTCCCATTTTGCTGGAACATCATTTTCTTGAACTTATATTAACTATCATCTTCTCTTTGAACTTGCATCAACAAAATATGCTATTGGAAATGAAATCTCATTTGATTTGAATCAGATTGAATGTGTTTTTTCTTGTCATTTCACTTCCTTTAATGGCGTTGTCTTGAATGCGGAGTGGAATTTTACGGTGAAAAAAAGGGGGAGGGTACGGGGCAGGAATGCAATATAGGGAAGCAACTTTGGTTGATTTCTGCTTATAGATCTTCTTTACAATCTTTATACTATTCATAATCATTATCAGCTCTGATTACTATGTCATATACTCGATGATCTATACTACAACTTGAAATACGTACATGTAGCTCAGACTGATATTGCGTGCGTGTGTGTGTGTGTGTGTGTGTGCATGATATAAGGTTAGGTAAGGTTTTCCTTGGATAGATCATAATTACAGTAAATAATGGTCAGAAGGGTAGTTATAGGTTAGCTATATATAGGGCGAATTGTCTTGGGGGATGGATTTTATTTTATACAGGTCCTTCCTTCAATTCTTTTTTATTCGGTAATTATACTATTGCCATTTTATTTGTTTTGTTAAAATATGAAAATATATAATCATTTCATTTATCTTTAAAAAGAATATCATTATTCTCCTATAAATTTGTACAGTAGATTAAAGTGAATTGATCTTTTTTATTATTGGAGATAAATATATTTTACTTGCAAAAAAAAAATTGTTAGACAGTTTTTTTTTTTTTATCATTCGAATCTGTTATCTGCTTCTCCATCCCTTCCCGACGACTTTAAAGCTTATGTCAATAATAAACTCAAATCAAATTATAACAACCAAACTCACATCCAACGCCACAACGTGGCGAGGTAACTAGGGCTTGAGTCTTTACTGCAAAAAAGATAAAAAATAACGATGATAACTATCAAGGTAATCATAGTGGTGATAATGATAACAATGATAATCATAACAATGATAAGATAATAGAATAATAATAATAAATAACGACAAATAATGAACAATATTAATAAGAATGATAACCGCAAAAAGGAAATTTGCCAGGATAATAGAGATGATGATTTTTGTAATGATAATGATAATGATGACATAGATGATCATGGCAACAACACTGATAAAGAATAGCAATGATAACGATAATTTCCTTGTAATAATCATGATAACTATTAATATTTTCATTATATACTCAGTATTGTTATTACTGTATCTGTTTATATTGTAGCTCATAATAATGCGCAGATTGCTTCCTTTTCTCTTTACAAAGAGTATAATCATGCAAATAAGAATATCAATAAACTAAAGTAGCCATAGGTTTCCACTCAAGTTGCAAGTTATATCTACGATGCATTTCTGAGGTTAAAAAAAAAACAAGAACAAAAATCCAGTGTAAAACGAAGATCTTTGCCTTATACAACGACATCCACGTGATGTGTGTCGCCTATAGGCCCACCGCATTGAAGAAAGTTAAGAGATTCGCACATAATCGGTATTTCTGTACTCCAATTATGAAGAGGACTGCATAATATTGTAGAAAGTGCAGCTGGGCTGTTGTATGTAAATGACTTCACTGACAAGGGCGCGGTTGACACGTACGATTAGTGTTACGCCCACAGTCATAATTTACCATTTGCAGATGAAACAAAAACAATGTAAAAATTTGAACCAGTATAATCGATATTAAGTATTGTTAAATAAACAAAATGTGAACAATATTTGAATAAATATGTTTTCAGACTAAATCGTCTAAAGTTATGGTTTAATGAAAAAAGATAGTGATATCTCCTTATATTTTAGGCTTTATTGCAAAAATTATATATGGTAGGATGTTATACAAATGATGCACAGGATAGAGTGCGTTAGTGTAGGCGTATAGTGCACTCGAGGGTATTTACAATTGTGAAACATGCACGACATTGTAAATACCCGAGAGTGAGCTACGCCTCCACTAACGCCACGAAATAATCCTGTGCATCATTTGTTTTATAAAATGGGTCGAAAATTCGAAAACTAACAGCATTTGTCAGCGTTTTTTAACGTACCTTTGTGGGTCAAGACGTCCGAGGATGTTCGTCCCAAACATTTACGCACGTCGCACTCGGAAATCCCGCACATGTAAGTACTGTACGTATAAACGTATACGTACGCCACATGATTGTTGTGCACAAGAAAGGCCGGCTGGCAGCCCGAACGAGAAGTTGTTTACAGGATTGACAGCGCGTATGGTAGCGCGCGACGCACTTGTAACAATTGATTAAGTGCGCACTGCTAGTGTAAACATTGTGACGTCAGTGACTTTACGCTTTTTTGCAAGGCCGTGCATGATAGTAAAAATTAATGCACGCACACGTGACTCATTTCAGCGCTTCCAATTGGCTACATTCTTGAACCCATTTTATAGTTTGTGATACAACTGACCTACACATGCGCATCAAAAGTGATATCTTAAATATTTTTTTTTAAAAATCACTGCTCCCAAAGGTATATACAAGACCTTTAACCCTCTGTGTGTCGCATTACTCTCCTGGCCATAGGTTTGTGTGTGAAATTTGTGCGCTTTTGACCCATTGGCACAGAGGGGGTTAACAGTTGCCATTTTCAATGGAGTGACATAATCACCACGTGATAATGTTCCGATATATAATCATCTCAGGGAATCGAGGAGATGTATGTAAGTAACAGGAATAGAGTATACACGACAGACAAAGCGGAAAGGGCGAAAGTTCTTGTCGAATAACAAATGAATAATGATGAATAATGACATGCAGCTGCTTGTTTTTCACTATTAAAGATTAATGTCAATGTATACTCATCTTTTTTTTCCCCTAGTCTCTCTGTTCAATTGTTCTACTCTTTTTTTTCGGGGGCGGGGAGGTGATTGAAAACAGATTATCGTATATTAAAGCAATACAGTGAAAATCGATTGGAAACGCGTTGATAAAGGGGTAGAATCATACAGCCGGAGGAATAGTTCCACTTCTATTTGCAGTGAAATAACCGGACTATCAACTCATCTTTTTTTTTTTTTTTTTTTAAATAATAGTTTGTCAACCTCGGCATGTTTTGGTCTAGTTTTTAGTGTACTACGTGTTGGGCCAGTTTGTGCGTTCAATGTGTTATGCATTTCTGATTTGCAAATATTGTTGATTTTCCTTACGAGACAAGTTACTGGTTTGGTGGTTTCTTTCTCTAATGTCAATGTTGTCAACTATATAGGATTGGGATGCTATTCATAATTATGTTGAACTGGTCAAAAAAAAATAAGGATTGAACTTGGACAGTCGAGTGTGAGGGTACTTCTTTGTTCTGCTCGCTCTCCATATAGTTTAACTGTTTGTATATATGAAGAGTTTGTTCGCAAAAACGGATAAGTCCATTTTTTGAAGATTTTGAAGTACGGTCTCTATCGTAAAGTACAAAATAATACCTTTTAAATGCTATATTGGTCACTACACATAAAGGTATACATTTTTGAAGTTATGGTCAAAAGAAGAAAAAAAATTCTTATTGTTCTCTTTATTTTTCTTGACCTTTAATCGCAAATATCTCCATTTGGCAAATAAATATGGACTTATCGGTTTTTGCGAACAAACTCTTCATATTATGCTTTGTATGCCAACTGGTACACAAAACGTCAAAGCGTTGCATACACAGTACATCAAAGTCGCATCTGCAGATGAAGGGTTAATCAGAGTCTCTCGCGAGGTATCACACCGCCTACATGCACCAGATGTCCAATATGAAACAAGTAATGATCTCGGCGTTCGTTGAGAAAGGATCACCAGCTGGACGGTCAGAGAAAAGGCAAAACGCAATTCCGAGGAGGCATTATAGATCTATATCCGGCAAGTCAAAATATAGCGCTTGCATTAGATTGCCATCAGCACGAATCTCATAATGTTATAGGGAAGAACTTTTATTGGAGGGGAAATCACAACGTTTTCAGTAATTTGCAAAGGAGTGGGTCCGATCCAAACATATACAACTTGAGGCTGTGTCTATCCCAAGAGAGACATTTTATTCAACTCTGCGACTTTATCTTTTTGGTTTGCGGGTGGGGTGAATAGTGATGACTTGATAGTATGAGAAAGATTGCAGAATGCTTTGGAATGTGAGGGGAACTGCATGATTCCCAATGGAACACTTCTTATTTGTTAATGCACACTCGCTCCTCAGGTTGCATAGATGTCCTTTGCTATGTGAGTGATTGTATAATAGATCTGAAATCTGTGGTAATTTTCACGCCTGACCTAACATGCCTAACTATAGAAAGAAGAGAGACGGATTAATGAATCAAAGAGAGATAAAGAAAGGATGAAGGAATGAAAAAAAAAACAGAAAGGAAAAGAGACAGTATAGAAACAGAGAGAGAGAGAGAGAGAGAGAGAGAGAGAGAGAGTTGTGACGAACACGGAACAACATTTTCTGGAATGCGGGGGTTGTCGTCACTTTCACAAGACGTTAATGAATAGCGAGCTTTAGATCTGAGACGCGAACGCTAAGGCGACGCAGCCTCCAGGGTTGGACATTGGAAACGGCTGTCTATATAGCAACGATTATGCAGAACATAAATATATGATTATAAGCATAATTTATATATATATATATATATATATATATATATATATATATATATATATATTGATTGATTGATTGAAAGGTATTTATTGACTAACATCTCTTGCAGCCAGGAGGCTGAACTGCGGACATCTCACAAGGATCATGAATACATTCAAATATACAAACATATATTAAAAATACTAGCTATTGCACAATTAAATTAACCTTTACCATTAACAAAACAAAAAGCAAACAATACAATAACAATTGTTCACACCTTTGTTCTTATTTTCATATATAATCTCTATTGCTTATACAAATAACCTTACTAAGAATCCACTTTCTTTTCATGTACTCATCTTCTTTTTCTTCATCTTCTCTTTACCCCCTCATCATAAACTTTACATCTTCACTTTCCCTCCTTCAACCTCTTCTTATTCCCTGAAATTATCATCATCATAATTGCATGTATTTTTCATCATAACAATTAAAATACAATTTACTCTCTATTACAAAACATCAATCAATATTACATTCATCAAAAATATACTATTGCAACGTATTATATAAAACTCTGAATTCATATCAATAAAATTATTCAAAGTACAAAACTTCATATTTTACATGACGCAGAACAAAGAAACATGACTAATGGCAATTAAACAGATCTAGAAAGTCTGCTTAAGACTAAACAATTCTGGCAGGTGAGGAAAAATTGAGATAAAATCAGAAATAAATGAATGAATAGGGGGCCAATAATCAAACACATCATTACAAAGAGAGAGAGAAAAAAACACACTTAACAATGGTGAATCAACATGCGGTTTTCAGCACAGTTGAGTGATTTATCGAAGAGAGAAAGTTTCGACGTGCCTGCAAAGGGCTGAAATTGAATCATAAAACACAGAATGCCTGGGCGTCATAACTTTCAATAAAACATCGATTATATTTTTCTCTGTCAAAGAGATATAAAAAAAAATAATAATCGTGTTAAAACACTTAAAAAAACTTTCAGACCTTACACATATGGAAATATCTTCATCTTCTCTTTTCCTCCTCCTGTATGGTAAACTTTATTATCCTCTTCTTCACTTTCCCTCCACATATATCTATCTATCTATCTATCTATCTATCTATATATATATATATATATATATATATATATATATATATATATATATATACATGGGTCTAATCAGCGTCGTTTCATAGCGTTCGCGTCACATATCTAAAGCTCGCTGATACGGTGGACTGAGCGACGTTTGCTTGTGCGATATACAAACAACAGCATGCTGACAGACAGAATCTGATATAAAACGTGTTGGTCTCAATTGATATTGGCACACCATCACTCACGTGTGTGGCTATGTCAAGCGCAACACGTTTCTGCCGGATTTAAACACCTTATCTATAGCTTTACTATCAACACCCTTAACAATATAGTATGTGTTACTGCGAATATAAATTGTGTTTAACTTGATCAATAATGAATACGTAACATGGTCCTGCATATTTTGATGACCACGTATTTCATATTCTTTTATTTGCACATTTTAACTGGAGTAACCCATAATCTGCAATAAAGCTAATGGCTTTTTAGTAGGTCCATCCACCTTCATCCCCTAAATTATTTAACACTCAAATGTTTCACCTCTTTAAATAAACATTTCAGCCAAAGTACAATGTATACCCCGCTCTTTGGTTACTCGTAGGACAATGTTGACGTCTCTTTCCGTTTACTCGCACTGTACGTATATATTCTATTGATTATGATGGAGATGGAGAAAAAATAAACCCCGAACAAACTTGAATTATTGTACCTCCCTATTCACAATTTGAAAAATCATGGTAAATTTGGTTTGCTATATAAAGATGAAAATATATATATTCAAAGCAAAAGAAGATTATATGCGCCAAAAAGGAAAAAAAAAACTAAAGCTCTAAAATGATCTTTGTTATACTCTATACTTTATACTCTATAATTTATACTTTATATTCTATGTTCAAATCGACATTGATTAAACCTAAAGAAATCAAAGAGAAACATTTACAGAAGTTTCATTCAAATCAGCATAATTCGGTAATTCACGTTTATGTATATGTTTGTATGACGACTGGTATCAAATTCCATTACATTTCATTTTCATCCTACATACATACATTCCATTCTTGTTTGTATTTTTTCTTGGTACTTCCAATAGAAGTGAATTACAGCAATTGGCTCCCTTTAGCCCTTTTCTATGTTTCCGAGTTTAGTTTTCAAAAAAATCATTTCTGCAAGTTAAAAAAGATAAGATTAACAACGACATAAACAAAATCCGAAAATAAACAGAAATTGTATCCTGTGTACCCTGAATATTGCTCTAGTATTTACCAGACCGCTTGTTAGCTGTATCCTCTCGGTAATTAATCTCTGCATTATTACCAGTAACGGGAAACAGGAGAGATTCATCCAGTCACTTTTTTAAAGGCATATATATATATAGGCCTATCTGGACACTGTTCATGCTATTGTATTTATTTTGCATCATAGGCCCTGATCGTTCTACTGAGAAGGGATTATTTAATGCTGAACACCCTTTCTCTAATCCAGTCCACCCTTTCCCATCATTTCTCCACAAAAGTAGTGCATGGTGACAAGAAAATTTATGCCATTAGCAGGAATTACAAGGAACACCGCTCTCGCCTCGCCGTCTTAATGGCAGGTTCTCTTGCATGACGTGATAAAAGCAATATCATCATCAGGCGATCAGGCTGCTTTTGAAGATGATGTTGACGAAGAACCCAGAGAGAGAGAGAGAGAGAGAGAGAGAGAGAGAGAGTTAAGAGGTGATGTAGAATCTCCGTCGTATATTGAGGAAAAACACGCCACCGCGAAGTAAAGACACACGCAGCTGGCTTTGGAAGATATGAACGAAGAGTAGAGCGATGATGAGGATGTAACGAGGAAAAGGCGGCGGAGAGAGGGCCAGGGAGAGATGAAGAGAGCTTGGGAGCGGGGGGGGGGGGGGGGGGAGGGGGGACTCTACCGTAGAGGAGGAGCAAACACAGAACACACACATACAGCACACACACACACGCACAGCTTACTAGTACTTGTTCGCATGGATCTCAGTGACCGTACGCACACAACACACATACACACAAACTCACACACAGGCACAGCATCCATAGACGCGGACCAAAGTGTGCATGCATCATACGCATCTGCACCGCAGCAAGCCAGGGCGATTGATAACCAACCCGTGCATGCTCTGCGTGTTTCGACGACTTTCGTTGCATCCGCTGGTCAGATGTCAGCTACGGGACTCATTTCAATTGCAGGAGCCGATGCCGATGTCAGCGACTTGACTCGTGGAGACAATTGTGTTGTTTTCGACGATATCACCACCCGATTAGGTTACCACTGGCTTGAAAAAATTTTCGAGCTTCACTCGCTCTCTTTATTGGAATAAGACCTTGCCTCAATCCAGTGACAGTATCACGTTACAGACTTCGTTCGTCACCCTTCTTTTGATTCGCGCCTTTTTATTGTGTCCAGTGGAGGAGTTTCGCGGTACATGACTTGTTATCGACCAGGATCGTTGGAAATTTGAAATTTGGAAAACCACATTCTAGGAGAGAGAAACCGTCGAAGAAGTCTTGATGTATAATGCCGAAATGGGAGATGCCGGTTTCGATACCGTACCGCCGTTACCCCCTCGATATCGCTTCAGAGATCTGGTTTGGGGAGACCACTACGCGGATGAAGACAGGTGAGTGAGTCTGAATGAGTAGAGGTAGATGCTTTCGTCACAAAGAAAAGCGGCGCGTGTGATGTCTTTTGAGCATCACCGTGATGTTGGCATGTGGTGAATGGGGAAACCCCCGGCACGAAGAAGCCTTGTGGTCGCTTCTGCTTGGCAGAAATCGACAAGCTGCTCACGGAACACAGTAGCCGTTGGTTTAGTCAAGGAATGAATTATGAGTTTTATTTTCCGGTTCGATCGTTTGCTTGTTTGTTTGTTCCTGGAAAAAAAACCCCCAACAACATAGGGAAACTATATTCAGCATAGATCTCAGTTCTTTGCCTACCCTCTGGCTGACTTTCTTTTCTAGCTTGGATGAGTGAATGACTGGATGTAACTATACACAGCCCAGTCGCTGTATCGGATGTACGACATCTGGTCGGGCTAGACTGGATGTAGCTAGGCTTCATTTTGATTCTTTAAAAGACACACAAATGGACTTTCACATCTCCAAGACGAAGGCTTCTCTTTTCTTTGATGCAAATTTAAAGTCACTAACACTAACATCAATGTCTCAGAGATTCATTGCACTCAGTAAATGTTAATCATGAGTATGAATTATAGTTTAAATCATGATAATCAGTTGTTTGAGTACAAAATTCTGATCAACGATGTTGAATTAATGTATAATATCATTGTTGAATTTTAGGAGTATTAGTAAATCTAGATAAATGGCAAGCTAATAATAAATATCTAAATGACCTCAACTTTCAGATTACTAAACATCGGGACCAACTTTAAACAAAGTGTATCATGACAATAAAAGATTATGATGAAAAAAATGTTAGAGACTGTCTCATGTAAAATGTTCCTGAGAACTTTATAAACATTCAAAAAACCTACCAGATGATAAGCAAGGTGATTACCATCAAAGCAAGAGCACAATGCTTGCAACACAAGTGCATTCCAGTTGCTTTTATCTGTAATTGAAGTTAAGAGTACCATCATGATAGCAATATTTACAACAGTTTACATATCAATGTATTCAGTTTTCATGTGATGTTTATTGAATGTGATGTATTATTTTACACATAATTGTTTGCTTTCAAAATGTAAACATGCCTCTCTTTTTTTGTTGTTGGAAAGACTGCATATTTCTAAATTTCTAGAATATACTGTAGCTTTTTTAGCCTACATGTATGATGTGTGTCCAGACACTTAGCTTGCTTTGCTAAACATTTTAATCAACACTAATATTAATCCATCCAAATTTGACATGGTTGTAAAATTTAGCAAGACTCAGTTCAACAGGAAGGACATGGTAAACAGTAGCCCTATGGGTTAGTGAGATGGGGCAATATGGCAGAGACTCCAACCCAAAGCACCTTCTGATCTGGAGATTCTCCCGCCTGAAACCCCTAGCAAACGGGAGACTCCAAGTTGATGTGTGCAAAGCGCGAAGTTCCTAGGGTTCTAGATGCTCTCTGGTGCTATCGAAGGCTTATTTTTGCAACATACAGTAGCAATAAGAAAGAAATCCTTTCCAACGGGAGACACAGAGCCAGGGCGGGAGAAATTAAATCTCAAGCGGGAGACCGGGATATTTTGCGAAAATGGGTTTTCGGCGGGAGATCTCCCGTCGAAAACGGGAGAGTTGGAGTCTCTGATATGGATCTATTCATTGATAATTAGGACTTTTTGAGACGTCTGTACATGGTCTCGATCAGAAGACAGCAGTCTACCATTCTTGTATAAAAGTCAGCAAATAGAACACATTAGTACAATGCGATTTGCTTTGTTGGTCTTTGAATGAAATTGGTTGAATGAAATCAAGGTCAGAGCAGTGGCTGGTTTGCCTGGAGCATTATTTCTGCCAACAGCAGCGATAATTGTCATGTTGACATAAGGACCAGGGGCCCGTTGCGTAAAAGTTACAATTATGGTAACTTTGCCATTTAATGGTAACTGCCATGGAATTCTTGATTTTGATTGGCTGTTGAGTATTGTTGCCATGGTAGTTACTATTGGATGGCAAAGTTACCATAATTGATACTTTTATGCAACGGGACCCAGAAGACTGTTCATTGTCATACTCATTTCATGTGGTGCTTCTTTACCACATACTTCTTTATCATTGCTTTTACATCCCGGAGTAAAAAGACGTGACTGTAGAGGCTCAGTGGATTGAAGCGCACAGTTCCTGAACAGTCCAATCACTCCACTCCTGTGGGAGTACTCCAGCCAAGTACAGACCATTGTCTACTGCAGGCAATTCAATTCATTTGCAAGATGCATCCATTATGCAGTAGACCCATTCACCCCAGACATGGATGTTATGCGTTTAAAGGCATCTTACCCCGATGCAAAAATCAAGTGTTATGATAAAGTCCACATTGGACATTCAGAAGAATGGAAATGCAGAGCACACCTGTAGACCTACTGCTCGGAAAAATTATCCATGGAAGATTGTTGAGTCAAGGTAAAACATAAAGCTGCCTGTAAATTTGTCCAAGGTATTGTAACAGCAGCATCCATGAATGAGTATACTTATATCAATGCATTTATATAGTTGGTTTACTACAGTAGGCCTATGTAGTGAAAAAAAAATTACATTATAGGGAGGTTTTTGTTTTATGTGCACATAGTCTTTGGCACACATCATCTAGATGTTAGTGCATACTTTTGGATGCTGTTTTGGTGCTAGGCATTTCATCTAATTGTTTTTTTTTATTCTTTGTTTTGTTGTTGGACTTTATGTTCACATTTGACATACAACTCACTGATCATTTGGACCTCCCCCATCTATAAATAATATGATTTTGGTAGCAGTCTCATTGTTGAAAATAAACAGTCTGCATGCTAAAATGTTTTTATGACTCTTTGTCCCTTGTACATCATAGATAATGAAAATGGATAGAATAGATATTTGAGTGAAAATTGCTAGGTAATTAATGACCTTTGTGAAAAGTATACAACCTTCCTCCAAAATTAGCAGCATTTTTTTTTTCTTTTTGGAATGCATAAGTTCTTTATGGTTCTTGGGTAATAGGGAATAACTCTTGAAGAAATGCTCCTGAAAGTTTGTTCACTTTGTTGTTGAGATATGTGGTGTACTGTGCAGGCGCGATGTCACATTCAAATGTCAAACATTTCCCTGAAGTAAGTTCACTTCGTAAACAGCTCAGTAGCTGATGCGCCCATTGCCAGATAGTATTGTGATGGGATTATCCAATGCAGCTCATACCCATTGGCAATGTCCTAGTGTAATTATGCAAGTAATATTCGATGGCATTTTTTTCCCCACGTGCCAGCTCAGCCAGCTCAGAATACGTCAAAACGGACCGATTGAGAGATCCCGTCGTGTAATTTGATCATGAGCTTTTGGTTCGTAAGATGTTATTGGCTCTCAACGCAATTGCTCGACTGCGATCATGTGACTTCAATAACTCTCCACATTTCCCCTCACATGCAAAGCTTATCACCAGGACATACATTGTAGATGTTTCTACATTTGATTTGTGACTCTGGTGAGGTAATTCTCATGAAGATTTTGTCCTCATTTTTCCATAGCTACAGAGGTCACATCCCACATGCCAAATATGATGGACAGAAGCACCATACATAATAAGATTTATGGTTATCATCTCTTCCCATACGTGATTTAACAAACTACAATTGTATTATATGAAATAACTGCAGGAAATGTAATTCCCCAACTGAAATATACCTACTGTGTGACAAGTTTTCCAGTAAGTCCCTAGCTATTTGTTTCCTGTTTATTAATTTTTTTACAGTTTTTCATATATCACAATAAAACATGATTTCATTCAATAAGGACATGTTCATCGGGATGAATTCTACTTAATTTATGTTTTTCTTGGCATACATGTTATTATCAATGCATATTTTACCATAATAGATCCTATTTGAGGCACTTTCTCCTTGACAAGTAATCTTGTTATAAATTATCCTTTTCTTTTTTTTTAGAGAAGAGAAAATGATGTGAATGCGAATCCTCTAGATATGAGTTGAAACTCTCCCACTCCCTTACACTGCAGTCACCCCCCCCCCCCAAAAAAAAGAGAAAAATGCATGTATTTGATTACAATGTTCCAGTGTTGAGCAATATTTCGATGCAAAGTGTGCTAGTTTTAGAATCTTTTATAGCTGACCGGTGCTTAAATAGTCACATTGAGTCGAGGCACTTTTCCAAAGTAATGTGTAAGGAATGATAATTGATTCATCAAGATTGAAAAAAGAAAATAAAATATTTAATCATTCGGAATGCCAGCTTCCTGAACATACTGTATGATTTTGTATAGAATGTAATCAAACTTTTTTTTTTCAAATTAATGTCTCTGAAAAGAGGTTATTATCATGATAATACTAGTACTGTGTTACGTGATGATGAAATACTCCAGAGAGCATAGATTCAATCACACCCCTTTTTTCTTATGATATAGTTGCTTTTTCTTCCAAAGAAGTTTGTAGTTTCTTTAAGGTCCTAGTTGTGCATTTTTAAAATTAAAGGCTATATTACATGTACCATACCATAATATTCACTCATGTATGACATGTACATACAGACTTATTGTAACAAATGTAATGTAAAGAATTTACAGATACAAACATGAGTGATGTTCTTTACGTTCATAGCAAGGAATTGAAACTGAAAGAATAACCTCTCTTATTATACCTTGTACCATGCACAAAGATCACTGGTCTGAGATAGTTTATAGAGGATGGACATGCTTCAGCAGAAAAATCCTCTTATAAATAGAAATTGCCCTCCCCCACCCCCCAAGAAAAATAAAAGGGGAAAAAATCAAAGAAACAAGAAAAGGAAGAAGGTCGGCATCCCTTTTGTGCTGTTGGTTACACAACAGTGTTTACACTGTTTGACAAGGTGTATAATTCAAGAGACCTGTGAAATATCCCATGGACATTTGTATGCAAATGAAAAAAAAAGTAGGTCTGGAGTGTGAAGGTTCATGTGACTCAAATACTCGAAGGCATAAGTGCCAGATACCATGTAGGGGGTCTTTCTTTATTTTTTTTTCTTGTACTAAGACAAAAGAAAACAATAACAGATTGGCATGGTTTATGCGTTGAATTGCCCCTGACCTGTTGCAGATGCAAGCTTGTGTTTATCTTAGGACTGACTCGTCCATTCTGCATTTCATCCTATTAGACAGCTTATTACTTTGTCCTCAATTTGCCTTCTCCACCAGTTGCTCCATAATTCTGTCCAGTGACATCCTACATTGCTGCAAAACCAGAAACATCACGGCATGGGAACTTTCGCAAATCAGAGCTGATGACCTTTTTCAAACCACAAAACCTGTGAACTGTCACTGGTACTCAATGCATTGTGTCTACAGACAAAATCTTTTGGATGCATTTTACTTTGAATATTCTTAACTCCTCATGAAAGTCACAAAAGTGTCATGCATGTGAACAATTTCTGATTTTACAGTATTGTTTCAGTGAACGTCCCTATTCACTTCTCTCATGTCATTTTGTTCCTGCTATTAACTGTATGTCTACAAACTTTGTACATATGTGCTCATCCTCTGGCTGAGTCTGGACCCGGCATATTTCATCTCTTAAAAGCATTAGAAGTTATTAAGGAAAAATTAGTGTGACAGACATATTACTTTTACTTAGAACAATAAAGCAGCATTGTCAGCTATGGGAATTCTAGTCATCTTGAGAGAACTACAATGTCACTAACTTGTATTATTTTCTACCTGCATTAATTCTTAGAATGCAGGTCTTGGTTTCTTCATGGTCTGATATCTTCTATATCTCATTATTTATGTCTTAATTGCTTCCACCAAATGCTTACATATTATATCAAATGGCAACAGTATATTTTTCAGTTTTTCTCCCCCTGGGCATATTTGGTTCTCACGCTGAATTGCCTTGATAACATGTAGTTATGTCTGCATATCATGACATTGAAAGCAAAAAGGCATTAAAAATGTCTTAGACTCTGGGACAAATATTACACGTATGTCCTTTTTCCACTAGACTGACAATGCATACATTGAGCATCGACATCTGAAATAGATTCTGAGTCTGTACATGATCGAGTGTACAACACAGCTTCCTGAAATAAAGCAACGTGTGAACTGCAAGACATGGCTGTAAATAAAGCTGTTACATGCCTCATGATGACAATGAAAATGATAATTTTGTTACACTTTCTTTATGTGTGTGTGTGTGTGTGTGTGTGTGTGTGTGTGTGTGTCTGTGCATCTGTCTGTCTGTCTTTCATTGTAACATCTGAATCTCATCTTGATTAAAATATTTTGATTCCCTATTCCTTCAACGTCTTATACATTCTTTTGAAAGTGTTTTTATGCTTTCTTTTTTGTTTTGTTTCTTTTTTCAGCAAAAGAGGCAGACAACGTGCTACCTTCAAAACCTGTGTATTAATAAACACGTTGCTTCTCACTTTAGAACATGTGCTGTCCGATAAGCCTTTTTGGTGAGGTACACGTGACTCCTCCATTTATCCTTGGAAGTTGTTAAATGGGATCACTCTCAAAGCAAAGTACATGTTCACAAATCTCTTGAAGCTCTTAAGACCAGATGCCCATAAGTGCATGCTCTTTTCTTGTGATCAATGTTGTCAAACCCTTGAGTAGTCACATGTTCCCATGTGGTCATGTCTATTTCGTTCTCAAATCGGAGCTCAATTATCACAGATAGCAACACCCAAACCATACACTTGCACACACAGACACCTGTCCTTATTCAGGTGGATATAAAATCCGCCTCACTGCAGAGGAAAATGCAGAAATGAGATCTACATACAAATGTAGTCACTACTTTAGTATGAGATTTTTATTTTTGTCAGACTATTGATGAAGATATTTAATTTTTTTTTTCTGAAAGAATAGCTCCATTGATAAGGTGATGATCATACACCTGTACAAGTGTTCTATGGCTTTATAAATACAAGCTAGCAAGTTTTCTATTTCTTCATACATATCATGTACCCAGAGACAGAATTTTGATATTGACCAAGTTTATTTGATATAGTAGTCTGATTATGTGGTACAACATTCAGAATATTGTAAGTCATGTAATGCAAACTGTACTTTTTAAACTGTTATCCGATCAGTTGTGTTAGATGTCTTCCATGCAAAACAATGTTGCACTATGTAGCCTAGCTGTCAAAGTAATTTGTGTACTGTATTCCAGGGGAAGGGCAGAGCAAATCAGTGTTACATGTCATAAAGATACTTGCCATATCGTTGGATGTTGCAATAATTGCAGTGACCATGGAAACAGCATAAATGCTGAAGGTTGATTGGTTGACTTTACTTGCTTTAGTGCTCCTACTTGTATCTCAACTGATAGTGATTGCAAACAGCACCCTATTATATTGTACATTTTTCTTTTTGTATTTGAGAAAAGGAAGATAGCTAAACTTCAGGTTCAAGATCCAAATGAGCTTGAGACATATCCGCACATCCACAACTGTGTAAAATGTCCTCTTTTTTTATTACAGCATATCCTTGCCTTTAAGTATGGTTTAAAACAAAAAAGATCATAAAGACAGGTACATTTGAAGCAAGATTGGAGAATGGCCATAAACTATTAAACAGCAAGCTGAAATGATTGATACATCAAAATTGTCAGCCAGGAACAATTTACACTTCATACAGATATTCTGGTCATGAGTTTAGTTGCTGTATATCATGCCATTATTATATATTTTAGGACTCTTATTTTTGGTATTAGTTTTAGGTAACAGACACATGAAGATTAAAGCATGCCACTCTGGTGGATAGTGGGCTCGGGGTACAATTTGAATCTGGGATCTTCTACTTTATTGTCTACTGCTGTGTCTACCACATTGGCTGACCTGGTTTGAGAGTATGTCAAAGTTTGTATATGGTTGCTGACATTAAAGTGTATGTATACAATTGTACACTGTATTTCCATTTATTACAGAGTAAAGTTTGTTGTCTTAGTTGCAGCATATAAAGTAGGATCATTCCTATTTCTATCAACCTCCCTATTCTTATACTGTATAAGTTCATAAAAAAGCAAAATATGCACAACTTCAAAATTCTTTGCACTAAGAAATAATTTGGAAATCTTTTAAACATCATGAATGATTTTGCAATAATGGACAAATGTACATCTGCAGATTATTATTATCTTTTTTGAAATTTAAATTTTATTCTTTATTTTTATTTATTCAATTTTAAGCAGTCTCTTCTCTATCAAGGACGTGATGATTGCACCAAACTCCCTACTGTCATATCCATACGATGTGATTTCATGAGTTTAGCCTTGTCAGATCTCATTCTGACCACTTTCACCAACAATTGCCACACTATTTGCTGCCTTTTCCCCAAACAGGAAGGACAGCAGCAAGCAGGGTTCTTGGAGGTTTTAGGCATTGCATTTGAAAATTGCTCCCAAGTGTTTCAAGATGGGCGGGGGGGGGGGGGGGGGGGGGGGGGGGGGGCAGTGGTAAAGGGAAATTTGCCAGGAAAGTAGAAAGATTTGAGACAGGAAAAAGAGAGGGAGAGGATTTTCAGAGAGAAAAGTCTGAAAAAATCATTTAAGATGTTATCAGTGTGGCCACTATTTGCTCAACCTGGAAGATTTTAACAGGATTTTATACTGTCTACACTTTCTTTCTGGTCTGACAACACACAATGTCTATAAAACATCAAATGATTTTAAACTGAAGAGGTGGCATCAAGGTTTTCTTGAGCAAATTGTGTTAGGGACTGGAAGATACTATCAGACATTTTGGTATTTTTAAAGGGCAAAACCGGTTTCAAATGTGCCCTACATTTGTTCACGATGATTTCGTATTGATGTTGATTGGGAGGAGAGCTTCACCAGTCTTAACTTCACTGACACAGTATCCCGTGGGGGAATTCTCGAAATCCGGATCCGGATAAGCGAATTGGCCGGATATGGGAGACACAATGTTAATGTATAGCTGCCATCCAAGCTGCCGTCCCACTGCACTGGCAGCTACATGTAGGCAGGTAGCATACCCCGCAACGGTGGTGTAATCTATGCTAGCCTGCGCAAAATTGTAGTCCCTTCTTCACAAAAATAAAGTGCATCTTTATGTGAAAATCATACATGTTTTACCTCATTAGATATTGAGAAACTATCATGCTTATCTTAGGAAATTAGTGAAATAGGCCCATGAAAAGATGTTAAAGTCACTGTTTTTTCTCAATTTTTGGATGAAAAAAAAATCCTTCACTGCACGTATGCATCCAGATAATAGAGATTTCCGGATAAAAGGACGGCGGATAATCGAGGTCGAACTGTATGTGATCGTGGGAGACAGAATCTACAAAGTTGTCTGACTTTTTAAAGTCAACAGGGGAAAGTCGCTGGCGCGTAATGGAACCTGCTGCAAATAGAGCACAATCTTCACAGGATTAAAGGTACTCAGCTTCTCTTGTATTTAAGGTTGTCGGCACTATTGACAAAGGAAGACATTCTAGAGATTGACTGAAGTTCCAGGGATTTAGGATCTGAAGTATCTTGGCTTTCTTTTGCTATTGATAAGCCATACATTGTAGGTGTTACTGGAATTTTAGAAGAAACTTTCCCTTTGTACAGTGGACTGCTGTTATAACAAAGTCCTCGGAACCACCAGTTTTATTTCATTACATGGACATTTCATTATCTAAACAAATAAACAATGAAGAATAGAGAGCGGATAATGTTGCGGAATGCATTGTTACTTCTTTATAACCATATTTTTTTCTTCTTATAATCGTGTTTGTTAAATAACAGGAATGCATTGTAATAAGAAGCTCAGTAATTTCAAATGTTAGGGTCTTTGCTGCATTGTAAAAAATGCACAGGATTTTGCCTGTTTGTTTGTGTGTGTGTTTTTTTTTTACTTTTAAGCCGATGCTATTTTACAGTCAAATTGCCATCATGCATAATACACCACAGACTTGGTATAACTTATCATTGTCTTGCAGACAGTGTCTGTAATATTTATTTTCCCCTCTGTTGCAGCTTTATCATGACTTCCCAGGTTTATCTAAACATGAAGTATTAAGCCAGTACAGAATTGTGTAAGGATGGACAATTACTTTAATACTAAGCTGGTTGTGAATTGCTTCCATAAGTTACAGTAAATCATTTAGATGAATTATTTTATGAGATTGCCATTTTCCCAGTCAGCTTCTATTTGCTTATTTTTTGTGTGCGTTCATGACAATTGGCAACCATGATCACATGTTTTATAATTTTGCAGATGTATGTGCCTTTTATGAGAACAAATTCAACAACAATAGATACAGGCAATTGCTATCTGTCAGCTATGTATGTTATCAAATTTTTTCTCTTTCAGTTGTTGCAGATATTTTAGAAAATATGATTATGACAGCTTTAATAGTCTTGTTGAACAGGCTATTTTTCACATCATTGGTCCTCAAATCATTAGACTATGCATCTTCACACATTATGTGAGGACTAGTTCTTCCATTAACAGCAGTCAATCCATTGGATAAATGCTGCCAAGTAGAACCTGTTCAAGAGTTTTGATGGATGGAATCACTGTGTAATCATTGTTTTCCTGTTCTGTCCTGGCAGAAATTGATGGCTGCAGTGTGGATCAATTTCATAACATGATGCCATACCTTAATTCCATCTTCATCTGAAAAGCAAATGAAATCGGGGTAGATTTTATCATGCAATTCTTGGCATGCATGGAGGCAAATTCTCTCCCCATTCCTTCCCCTGCGTGCATGTTTGACAGATAAAGATCGTGTTCCACTTCGCTTATCACCTGGCAAATTGAAATTTGAGCAGTGCCCGTGTATTGTCCAATGGGGAGAAAATTCACCACCATGGAATGGAATGGGCAGAGGGATGCAGAGTAATCGTCAGTCTTGCATTGATCTCCTCTGGCATGTGAAAGGATCGCATGCTCATGTAAATGTTGGCAAGTTATCAAGGATATTTGTTGCACGCACACAGCATAATCTATTCTCTATCATCTTCAACATTGTAGAAGAGTCAGCGGTTTTATAAAATGTTCATCTCAACAACTTTGGTCTGCCCTGTATTCCCCCTTAAAATTAGTGCAGTATTTCATCCATAGTTTGTACAAACTTCTCTCCTTATTTGATGAACATTAGTAATGATATTATTGTATTGACTGTATGTGTTCTCCATTAAAACAAAGTACAATCGACTACTTCTGATCATGTGTCAAATGGTATTGGTCCAGAGATGTTTTTCAATCACGGTTTGCCAGAATTAACAACACAAGGACCGTGTGAACGTAACTGAACTCCAATCATGTTTTTTGGGGCGGAGATCATCCATGGTGACCCTTCAACCACTCCAACAGAAACATGGCATATTGGAAAATGCCTCAACATGCCTAGATAAAAAAAGTAATAATAAATAATAAAATATATAAATTCACCCATATAGAGAGAGAGAGAGAGAGGGGGGGGGGGGGGCAGAGAAGTTCAATAATAGTGAAAACCACCTCACTGCCTTGCCCTGCATATATTCACATTCAGATGATTAAAAAAAAAAATCCTTATAGCATGCTGAACAAGAAAGCTTGTTCCTAACATTCTACCATAGGAGGTTTGATAGCAGTGAGAATGTTATGGCAATAAATGAAAGCTGTGTGATAATTTCTCTACATACAAAAGATCAATGAACATGTGAAGAACAATATATACAAGCTTGGGGGGAGTGTTTTTGACAGTTATAATGTCAGGAGGTCATCTGACGCAGCGTTGCCTAGGAAACGTGAAATTGTCATCTGTGTCTCGAATTACTCGGATCAAGCCCTCTGTTTCAACATGAAATCTCTGTGAGATTATCATTCAGTGAACAAGTGTTTTTCTATGACTCTGCTGAAAATATTTATTGAGAAATGAAAATGTGATTATGTGCTCATTGTTGTAAGCTTGTGAAGATCTATTCCATAAATTTATGTAGAAATAACAGACTGGTATAAGCACAGGAGAATGTTGGTAGAAATGCATTAGACTTTAATACAATGACAATATATTTTTTTTTTGTCATCCTGTTCTAAGCACACAAGACAAATTTTGCCTGAGTGTTTATTTGCTGATCTTTTTTGCTTTATAACCGGTGATTTTAATGAAGCCACATTATATCTTTGAAATTATTAGATTTTACAGTGTGGGGTATTCAATTCGATCAATAGCCATTCCATGAGCTGAGAAGATAGCATTCATTTGTTGAAGTAGGCAAACCATCAATTGTATGGTATCTGGGTTCAAGGGATAATGCAGTTTTGGTTGATATGAGGCTTGAGGTTTCCAACATTTTTTTTTTATGATGATCATTTGAGATAATGAGAAACCTCATATATGTAATATGAAAGACCATGCAATTCTAAGAGGAATTCAAGGTTTGATAGAAATTGGTTTTGAAATGGCAGAGATCCAAAACAAACTGATCTTAATGAAAGATGGGACCAACCTTTTGTTATAATGTATGATTGCTTTGTTTTACTTTGTTTTTGATTATCTTGGTCATTTCCAAACTGATATCCATCAAATAAACTTTGACTCTCCTTCAGAATGCTATGCATTTTAAGATTTCATAAAGCTATCTTTGATTAAGTATCCCGCAAAAAGTTAGAAGCTGAATTTTCACCTCAACCAATATAATACATCCGTTTAATCTTGCGTAATACTGACTTCCAGATCACAATGCTATGCCATATTCGTGTTCTCTCTCCAACTTGGACTTGCAAGAATACTAGATACACCAATAAGTGTAGACATGGCAAGCCATAGAATGTCGGCTCAATCAAGTTGCATGTCAGTTTTCACATTAATACATCATGTATTGTATATATTTCAAACTCTATTATCCTGGCCCAATGCTTTTAGGAAAGCTCATTTTCTGAGTTTATTACTAATTACTAGCAAATCTTTGTCAGTCCTACTTTTTTTAAAAACTTGAATCTTACCATGTTAGTGTTGTCTTCCCACAAATGTTTTTAATCCTCATTTTGCCTACTTTGTCTTTCTCCTTGTCTTCGTTCTTGTCCATTTACATGTATACAATATTAATTTATTTTTTAAAAAAATAATTCAAACTATAAATGCAGTCCACCAAGGGTTTGACCTCTGATAGGCCAAGGGCCTTTGTCATTCCCTCACATCTGCTGCATTCTTTGTACTCTTTTACTGTTTCGTACTGTATTGTAACAGTCTTTACGTCCTTTGAAATTGTTTCGTGTATTTCCATGTCACGTTCTGTTAATTATACATTATATGTCTAGGTTTGTGCATTTCTAAGAGATGTGAAATAAATTGAATTGAATTGAATTGAATTGATTTGGAAAGTACATTGTACTCTGGCAGGTCACATTTTGTTGGAAGCAGAAATGTTGAGGCTCTAGATATATATCGTGGCTGGGGTGACAAGACCTTGTATCTGAAATTTTGGTGAAAGTGATTTATTTTTGATAAATGGTCAGATAATCTGGTAAATGATGTAATGTCCGAATCCTAACTGTCTTACCCAAAAATTAAGCCACCACGGCATGTCAAAGGAAATGCTCTCCCATTTGATGGAATGCTTTGGCTGCCATGTTTTTTTGCTCTCCTGAACATTTGACATTTTGTATACACAAGGTCTTGTCACCCCAACGGCGATATGTACCACATCAATTATTGTGTTATTACTGTATGTAGACAACTTTAATTCAGTCATGTCAACAAAGACTGAAATTTTCCCCTCTTCTTTTGAGCACCTGTTGTGCACATAGAGCCATTGCTCCAGAAATTGATCACCTGCTCCTATCAACCCATTAAGTATCCAGTATATCCATTTCAGTGAGTGGTTTTTCATCAGTGCGAGCGGTAGTAATGAAAGATGCTGAGGCAGCAGAATGTTAAAACCTATTACATTGTACCTCTGCACCTATTTGAGCATTGAAATTGTTGCCATGGTAACAAATTGTTGTGTATGTACAATAATTACAGCTTCGTGTGAGATGCACCCGATGCACCTATAGTAAAATTGAGTCCGTATAACACTATCGTATTTCCTGCCAGCCATTTATTGAAATACATTCTTTTTACAAGTTCAGTAAAAATGTGAAGGAAAATATGAACTGATTGCAATATTACATGATGAACTTAAAGGACAAGTTCACCTTCATATACATGTGGATTGAGTGAAGGCAACAATGTTAGAAGAACACATCAGTGAAAGTTTGGGGAAAATCCGACAATCCGTTCAAAAGTTATGCATTTTTAAAATATCTCTGCAATCACTGCTGGAGGAGAAGACTACTGCAGTGTATGATGTCATATGCGTACAACGATATAAGGAAAATAAAAAGAGAATATCACAAAACTTGACTTTTTGAATAAAGTGCACATTTCCTCGACTTGTTACTGACTTATGTTAGGGGTAATATTATTCCCCTTGACTTCTGAAAGAGAGAAGTCGAGCGTTCTTTTATTATGTGAGAAAAGTGAGAATATCTTGAATTTTCTTTATACTTTCTTTATATAGTTGTACTCATATGACATCACAAGCTTCCGTTTAGTCTACTCATCCAGCCATGACTGAGCATTAACTTCAAAAATTCATAACTTTTGAACGGATTGTCCGATTTTCCTCAAACTCTCATTGATGTGTTCCACTAATATTGCTGCATTCACTCAACCCACATGTCTATGAAGGTGAACTTGTCCTTAAACATGAAGAATGCTGTATAATGTTGTACATGTCAAAAAGTGGGAGAGTTCACGTAGGAGTGAGGGTCTTTTAATATAAAGGCTAGGTTCAACAGGGGCTTGACCCCTAATACGGCAAAAAGATTTAAAAAGACACACCAAAGAACAACAAACATTTGATCACTTCAGAATGAGTAGAGGTTTGTAGGAAGGCAAGACATAATACTGTATGGTATGTCAAATGGAAGGTTTACCTATTTGTGTGCCACATACTATTGTAGGGTGGTACATCCTATTACCGGACGCTTTTTTTCGTGGCTTTGAATTCTGTACTCAGAGGATGAAATTTCGGCTAAAAATAACACCACTTATTCACAGACTCCTGGAAATTACGAATTCTGCCAACTTATGTCAATTCTTCGTTCCAGTTTTTAGAATATATGCTTCAAACGTTCCCCCTCTTAAAATAGTTGTTTTTTGCGCGGTGCTAAATCGCATTCTATTACCGGACGCGATTTTCGTAATCGAGTAATCGAGGTCTTTCGCACCTAGTCCTTGCACGAGAATCACAATTCATCCCAAAAATCACCGTACACATTCTCACCGAGCGGAAGACAAAGAAAAAATCGGCAAATGAGGCTCAAATTTCGTATTTTACGGTAAAATGTCTGTCTCGAACATTTCGAACAGTTCACGCAATAAAACCTTGTGAGAAAATCGACAACTGGTTATAGACTCTACTTCAGTTTACGTGCTTTGTCTATGGGAGCTGCACGTGTGGGTGATGAGTTGCGGGCCCCTTATAGCGCACAACTATTCCGCATAGTTCGCGTTTGAGGACGATAGCTACAAATTTTCGATATCGATCAGTGAGATTTTGGTTCTTTTGGAATCTTCAGCATTTTTCCTGTATGTGAGTGGGATTTCATAGAATTTCAGTCGTGAAATGTGATTCAAGCATGCATGAATATTAACTATATACGAGGTGCGGGTCACTCAACTATAAATTTGAGTTAAAATGTGATTTTGTTCGTGTTTTCACATTTTTATGTGATGTTTTTTGCGATTTCGGTCCACACAAAGTTCTGTTAGGCTACTCTATGAAGTCTCGCGCGTACAGAATGTCATTAGTACGCAAAAATGTGCGTGTCCGGTAATACCATGCGTCCGGTAATATCATGCTTGCCCCTATCACATCATTCTAATACTGCAATGCATGAGCACTTCAGAAAAAAAAAATGTGTTCTTCACAGCCACATCACTGAATTCCTAAAGAAGCGTGTTGATAGAAATACAGTATACATCAAATGAAGGGAAAATTTGAGACTTTGCTGTCATAGAATTTATGACACAAAGCTATGGCTACTTTTCTTTCAAATGGTCTTTTAATTGTTAATTCAAAATATAATCTAAAAATAAACTGCAACATTGTGTTCTTGGTCATGACTGTACCTATATACTTGAATGAATGGGTTGTTCGGAAATTACATATATTTATCTTTGAAGGTCTAACTTTGATGGAAAATCAGAGTTTACCCCTCCCCCCCCCCCATCCCAGCTACACTAGTATCAGTCGCACACCACAAGCTAACAGTTTATAATTAATGCATGTGTGAGGAATAGAATGGCACATGGAGCTGTCATTATACTGTATAGTTATACATTATATAGATGATGGCTGGCGGGGGAGGGAACATACCGAATGTTCCACCCAAAGGGTTTGAAATGCTCTCAAGGGAGGTTATAAGTTCCGAGACGAAGTCGAGGGACTTATAGCCTCCCGAAATAGCATTTCAAACCCTGAGGTTGGAACGTTTGGTACATGTTCCCGACAGCAAAAGTCATCATCTGTTATATTATATGGGTTAGTCAAATACGTCAACGTCAACGTCAACGTCAACCACCAGCACAACGCATTCGATCGCTCGCTCGCGCAGAGCCAAATTCACTGTGCGCGCACGGTCCTAGGCCTTCTGTCATTTGTTATGTGAAAATGTTTTCCCATTGGAGAACATTACAAAGAATGTTCGCCCATGGGCGAACATAACAAATGTGCCTCCATCACGTGACTGTGTTTATCAAATCACTAACCGGTATTTGACTAACCCATTTAATATTGCAATTTATCAACCTATTTGTGCATGGTTGCACATTTGAGAATGAAAAGATGTAAAGTTGGCAATTCATCAGCTGATGATTGGGTACTGTAGAAGTTGAAATTTCTGCGGTGTTGAAATTTTTGTGCATTTCGTGCGACCAGAAACTAGTCCAAATTAACATAAAAAGCATATTATATGACATTTGTTTGCCATATGCTCCTGAAGTTGATGTCTTGATTCTGTGGAAGTAAAAATGTGTGAAACTTTTTTTTTTACCCAGCTGAGCATGAAATATTAGGTGCGCAAAAATATCCACTTTTACAGTATGCGAACATGGCATACAAAGAGTTAACAAATGTACTGTGAAAGAGAGAGAACAGAGTCTGTAGTAATCATACCAGACATGCAGTGAGACCTTTGAAGAAACATTATTACATGCTGGAATTGCTTACAACTGCACATAAGCTATTGTCCCATTCACTGTCTTTTGGCTTTTTGCCGCAATTCATGCTTACAACTTTGACTCTTAATGTTTAAAAAGATATAAAAGAAGACGTGTATATTATATCCGTAATATGATATGGACTGATTTTGCTGACACACATTTCCCATAGACGCTTGCCCAAGTACAGGCATGTATATATTCGAGACTCATCCTCAGTTGGTTAATATCTAAGTTTATCACGTATGAAATGATTATAGCAGTAAGTTGTAACAAATGTGCCTGCTGGATATCGGAACACGTAAAAGGCATAAAAGGAGGGAGAAAAGTGCAGACATATGATACTCCAGGGCCCTGTTTTATGAAGAGTTAAAATTGATTATATAGTTGATTTCAACTGTGAGTCTATGGCAGCCTGTGTGGTAAGGAAATTTTAAATCGATTTTATCTTTTGGTAAAACGGGGCCCAGAATAGCACAAAGTGAAGATTGGCTGTTCACACATGCACAATACATTTCATTTCATCACTCTGCGTGATTAGATGGGGATACAGTATAGAACAGTACTTTGATAATTCATCCGTGCTGTCGATTTCTGACGTGAGCCTGCACGTGGGCCAGACGCGTGCGAGATGAAACCAAAGACAGAATTAAGCGTGTATCAAAGTTATGGAGTCTTCAGTTACAGCATAGCTGCTGCCTTCTGATGTTACTATTATGTTCTCGAATATCACAGATCTTACCTTGCGGTGCATTTCCAAAATAGATTTGAAAATACATCATGAATTCAGTTTTTCCCCTACACTAGCAACATGATGGCAGAGTGCTTTTCTGCCCAAACAGCTAGTGTTACACCAAGTAATATTTTGTTCTCCTTGTTCATCTTTATTTGTCAGGCTTGATGATTTTAACATTTGGATGTCCTTGCTCTTAACTGAACACTGGATGAAATTTTGCTCTCCCCATCATCACGCTGAGAGAATCTGCCGGGAATTGTCAAATTTAGTTTGTATAGGAGGTTTATCAAATTTTACAATCTTATAGTGCTGTATATATTTCTTCTGGAAAAGAAAAGAAAAACAGAAATGTATGTTTGTCCCCAAACATGGCCCAGCAAAGCAAGCATTGATTAAAAGCCCTACCATATGGCTTTGCGTCCTCCAAGATCGGTGAATTCTTGATCGTCATGTTAATCATTTATATGCAGATTTGAGAGGAAACATTTTCCTAGCTGTGAGTCACAAACTCAAAATGGATGATGGTAGTGCGTAAAGTCACATCCTTATCAAATATTTTAATGACAAGAACAAAGTTCAAATCCTGACAAGCACTATATCATAGCCATATGTGCAGCTCATCCACTTGTTATTTGATATATGTAGAATATATATTTTTTTCCTTATCAGCAGAGGATGTGGCAAATGGGAAAATACATTTATATCTCCTCAAAATTTGCCTTCCCTGGTGCAGACTTTTACATATGTACATCTGTGTGTTATTTATGTGCATATCAGAATGAAATTTGATTTGACACTGAATATATTTGCGTTATGAAATGCAAATGCTATATATGTGGAGAGGCAGTGAACATTTCACTATATTATTTATTCTACATGAAATCTCTTTCTCTCTATTAGAAACTTTTATACGATTAAAAACCAGAGCTAAACCATGTGGCATGAATTCAAATAAAGATTCAAACATCAAATTGTCATGCTTATTTTTTTTAATTACTTGTGAGTAAGACTGTGGCTTACAATAATTTATGCACTCTTTGCCTGTGGGGATAAGTACTTGTTTGATAATTCTGCAGGATATGCCTGTTTGGTAAGCATGAAAATGTGCAATTTGCTGGCACTTACAAATTTTCTTCTGTTATTTCTTATGTTCAAAATTCAAATCATTGCCAAAGTTAACCCCCTGACTTGGCAGTTAACTTCGTCACAGCTGTGCATAGAAATATCAAACTTACTTTTCCCCTATTTTGTGTATTTCATCTTCAACTTCAACTTTATTTCATGAAAGTTCATGCCACAAATGATGTAATGATTAGTAAAATAACTTCAGGGAACAAAGGAAATTGATTTTATTCTTGATAAATACAGTTATAGTAGGGAAGAGAAAAGAATAAAGTCAAATGTGTAGATTGTACTGTGGTGTTATTCTCATTGGTAATTTCAGATATTACATGTACCTTTTAAAAGTCATAGTCGACATAATATATTTTTTTAATACTATTTAAATATGTTGTAGACTTAATAAGACTACAGTTGACTGCAATTGTATGCATATCATCGACTTATGCTTTCATTGAGTATACTTATAGATGCAATCATCCTAAAAAGCACACATCACACGGAGAAGGCAAAATTGTTGAGGGCTACGTTGCCAAACATAATGGACGCATTGGAGAGCCAGAATTTTGTCGTCGGTAGTGATGTGAACTGATGGTCGGCTAATGAGCATGCTGTGATTCACCTGTCTGTCCCGCTCTCTGGACAATAGAGTGACAAAGAGGATTGATTTGTGCAGGCTTAGGGCTTGCATCCTGTTGCCTAGCAACGATACAATGACAGACCACGGCACACCATTAAGTGCGATTGTGAATGTTCCTAGAATGGCATAGTGCATGTGGTAACATTTTCTTTTTCTTTTTAGCTGTGAGGGAAAATAGTAGCAGACATCACATTGTACTGTGAATATTGATCTTTTTCATTATACAGGACAGAATAGGAGCAGATGAATTAAAAGTGAAAAAAAAAAACTGATACAGACTAAAGATATTAGTATACAGGCAGGACTACATGTACGCTGTATGTATTCTTCTGTTTAGTGCAGTTTTCCTTCAAACAGAAATCTAAAGAAATATGGACAACTAGGAGGAGGATTTACTTTTGTGTAGAATCTCAGTGATAATTGAACATCAAGAGCAAAACAAAAAGACTATGAGGCAGGGATTTTATGAACAAATCCATTTTGGAAGCAAAAATTTGGAGGCCATATCCTATTTTGATAGTATGACCTTTGCATATTTTATTAGACAGCTCAAAATAGTATTAACTTTGTGAAAAATGTACATATGTCTGTTGTCATTATCCCTCAAGTTCTTATTTGCAGAAGCCAGTGGCAAATATAGATTTTGTTGTGATTTACACACATGTGGCATAAATTATTGCTCAGTGAAAATATATGTATCCACACCAGGCATAGATTGCTCAGCGGTAGGTAATCCACATATTACTTTAGCCATCTGATTGGTCAGTTCTTGTTAAGGACAGAACCTCAATCTGCCATTTTGCAGTCCTGGGCAGGGGAATTGCATCGTCATCGAGCGCAAGCAGCTGTACTGACAACTTCCACCGCGCTGTGTGCCTTTGTCCTTGTGCCGAAAGTGGTTGCTATCCCCCCCCCCCCCTCTTATCAATGCCAACTGACCTGTTATGAGGTATTGATTGAGGGCAAATATCTGACCAAGAGATGTTAGAAAGGCCACTTTAACAGTCATCTCTCTCTTTAAAAAAAAAATCAAAGTACTACATTGAAATTTGCAGCAATATATCCACCCCATACACAAAACAAAACACAGTGCTATAGGTGCAATTAGTGTCTTGGTACATTAATTGATAGTAATGGATGGTATTTTTCAAGAGGGCGTGTACACTGTATTTTCATAATTTTGAATTTTAAATCTAGATTTGAATATGTCTTTGATGTTTGATATCATCCATTCTTCTGAACAGTAGGTAGCAATGTCTGTCTTTGGATTCTATATAGTTGTTTGCAAAACATACTTTTCACAGTATAGGTCTCTTTCATAGCTACTTGGTGTAGTGAAAAAAACAAATCGCTTCTCAGATGCTTGTCGACATATTGAAGAGACTGATACATAAGTCAACTTGCTGAAACACACAATACGATAAACCTCAGGATGTGATAGTACTTACTAAGAGTACAATATGTACTCTTGGTGTTGAATGGGTTAATGGTAGGGAAGGCCACCCAAAGTACACACTGATACGCTGTCACTGCTAATTTGTGAAAGCCTGTACCTTGACTTTTAAGAGTGCATCCATCAGCGTCGCGTCGTATCATTCTCAGTCGTACAGCCCTGGCTTCCTGCATGGCAATTGGGATCGAGAAAGAGTTGGTTGTGTATAAATTCAAGTCCACTGCTATGGCTACTGCAGCTGTGCAGACAACAAGTATGATGGTATCATACATGTGTACTATGTAAAGGGCAGAGCATATAATGTTTCTAATATGTCTGATCTTCTTACCATTTCATGATTGATTACTGTGATGAGCGCATATAAGCTTGCGCTGCAAGTCAGGACTGGATGATTTGATTTAATGAGACAGCGGGGCCATTCACACTAAATGCAAACTACCACAATATTTCAATTACCGGAACCGATGGCATTCACAATTCAAAGAACACAGCACAAAACATTCAAGATGATTCACCGTTAATAGAGTGTAACTTTTATGTCACAACTATGGCATACAGTGAATATTATTATTATTATTATTTTTTTTTTTGTGCGGTAGCTCACTCTTTTATGAACTTTTCCAGTAAGTGGGTATTTCTTTGACTTGGAGACTAGATGGTGACCCTGTAGAGACTTGAGTCTTGCTGGTTACGGAGACGTCTCTGCGATGTCTCCTTTACATATAGTCATGGTCAAGTTGCAGAAAATAATTTTGTCTGTGACATACATCCGTGACCTTGCGGAGACCCACTGGTGACTGGTTTTCACAGGAGACATTGCGGAGATGTCTCTGAGATGTCGCAGTTTACAAAGTCCTCATGACTACCAAAAAGATATCACCTTTAGGTGTGAGTTTCTTCAATTTGTCTCCCTCTACAAATGAAATTTGTTAAGATCGCTACTGCTGATCTGTAGATTAACAGACATGTTGGAAAAACTGGAACCAGTGGGACTTGAACTTGTCATGTACTGCTTTCCGGGCAGTGACAGTACCACCAGTCTGTCCTTGGTTGCCGGCAGTGACACCATGAACATGGAACAAATACCCAAGCTCCAAACTTCTGACATTGTTATGTTGAGTAGTCCAAGGAGGACAGGACATATCAAATGAAAGCACGATATCATTATTCAGAGGGGTGAAGTTTTAGGTGTGAGTTTCTTCAGTTTGTTTCCCTCTATTGTTTGTATCATTTGTAGAGGGAGACAATGAGATTAAAGAAACTAACACCTAAACCTTCACCTCTCTGAATAATATCTTGCTACCATTTTTATGGTCTTGTTTACCGTTGGGAGCAGTAATTTAGAAAATGTTCATGATATCACTTTTGATATGTGTAGGTCAGTTGTATAACAAAACAGCTACCATATAAAATGTTTGAAATCAAGTCTAGAATATAAGGAGATCTATCTCTATTTTTGTCATTAAACCATAACTGTAGACGGTTTAGTCTGGAAACATTTTTGTCATAACTATTGTTCACATTTTATACTTTACATCAATCATACTGGTTCAAATTTTTAAATCGGTTGTTTCTATCCCTAACTCACATTTTAGAACTATTTTGATGCACTAATGCTGGATTTTTGTTTCATCTGCAAATGGTAAATTATGCCTTTAAAATCTCATCTAATGAAAGAGGCCCTTTCCTAGAGTAGATATCCAGTGATAGTGTCGATGGTAGATGTGTGTATGTGTGTGTGTGGGTGTGTTTGTGTGTAATAACTGATGGAGATGAACAGATGTGTGTCTGCCCTGCACAGATGTGAATGATGGCTTCATTATGTGTACTCAATACCTGCCAATTAGCTCCAACAGACTTTGCCTCTTGATAGACACCGCTATATTGTACCCTCGACTGTCTGGTTTGCCTTACTTGTGCGACGGAAGCATCCCTAATTTCACAGGTTTCACACCCTGCATAAAAGAAAGGACAGGAGCATTGCTCTTTAATTTGCAGTGATATACACCTACCCATACTGTGTTCTCTTTTTTTCTCTCAAAAAGATGCCACTACCTATCACAAAAGATACCTTATATAGTCACTGAACCCCAGTTATCCAGATATTAAGTTTTCCAATGAAAAGCTAAATCTACCATCTGAATTGTTGAGAGAGCTGGCAACCAAACAAAAAAGATATATATATATATATATATATATATATATATATATATATATATATATATATATATATCATTAAGAAAAATATGCTATTGAGTAAAGATGCATTGAGCAAATATGCTATTGAGTAAAGATGCATTGATATGTGCAGAATATCAGACATAGATACTGTACATAACAGGTTAGCTACTCTCAACTTGGGAATGCATTGTACAAGCCTCATGAAAATCAAGTAATTTCACATTTTTAAATGTTTTTAAATTTTGGAATTAGAACAGGCAGTTGTTTTAGAGCATAACAGTTTTCTGATTCTGATTCTGATTTGGCTTTGAAGAGGTATTACATTTCTCACTTCCAAGCCATATATGCCATATTTTGCAGCATTTTCCCCCCTTTTTTGTCAGCTTTGATATTCATTTGTCCGTAACTTTATCAGGTAACTTGATGATGGATAAGATCTATACATAAATGTATGGACAGAAATTACTTCACATTCTTTACTGTTTGAATATAATGTAGAAATCAATAAGTTTGAATGATTTCAGTCCGCAAACATGCACTATATATAAAAGTCAGGCAGAGCAACAGGCTTGGCTAAGCTTGCTTTTCACATCACCACTGCAGTGCCTGTTATATCAATGTTGGGGGAAATTCCAAGGAAGTTACGTTCATCAGCGGGGTCTGATCGGAAGAATGCCTGGATGCCATTTCCCATCATACCTGTCAGTCAAACTTCAAATTGTGCCTGCAAATTTGGCATGCATCTTAGGGAGTAGGGGGTGGGGAGGGGGTGGGGTGGGGTGGGGGAGTGGGGTGGGGTATTTTTTAAAGAGGATGAGAAGGTGCAATGAATGTTTCCCCCCCTCCCAAATCATCAGTGAAATGGTTCCTTCTCATTGTGAATAGCACCTCATCCCCATTTTAGTTTCCTTTTTATTGGTATATTAATGTGAAACAGCCAAAGCGTCCGACTAAAATGCTTCACTAGAAACACGGGCACCTCCCATTGTGTAAAGTTGTGTACACATAGATTTCTATTGAAGAAGATAGCACAATCTTCTGTGTAATGGTGACTTGGTGATATGTAGTGGGATTTTTTTATATCACTTAGGTAATATTGTTTTTTCTTTTCTTCTTAGCTATTGCTATTGTAGAATTGTATTATATTGCATTCTATCTATTTTATCATTGCCCCTTTCGTGTTTTCTATTTTTTACTTTTTATGTAATACAACACTCTGAAAAGAGCAGCAACCACTCTGATTAGTTTGTAACTATATGTAACCCAGTACATAAGAAATTACATTTATATCATATACGTCTTGTCCATCCTACAAAGTTGAAACTGAAGAAGCTGGTTAGTTTGTGCAGAAAGTCACGTCATCAGTCGAAACTTGCGGATGCATTGAATTACAAGGAAGTAAAGAATAAATAAATCAAGTTTAAACTCATGTAGTGTAAACACCTGATGTACTGTGGCTATGCTTAAGATAGATAAAGAAGAAATTAAATTTGACATACGTAATTGATTAAGATACCCCTTTCTGTTGTATTCCCATGAGCAGCGGCGTTGTTTTTCTTCCCCGGCAAACTCCAGAACTGAATTTGACGTAGGTGTAAACATTGTATCATGGTAAATTGCATCTAATGAAGCTACGCAAGTAGTGTAACACAATACTTGTTGTGTGATATGTGAGAATGACAAATCACCTAAACTTTGCAGTGATACCTGCTGACATGACTGGAAGTCATACTGTAGTGATTTAAGATGTGAAGTAATTAAAATAAATGGCATACAGCAAATGATGCAAATGGTATTTTCTTTATCATCTAGTTGTTCACAATATTTTAAATCTGTGCCAGAATGAAACCAGTATTCTTAACCTGTTGAGGACGGACTGAGTTTGCTACAACATATGTCCATTTTTGATGATTTTGAAGTACGGTCTCTGTCATAAAGTACAAAATAATACCTTTTAAATGATATATTGGTCACTACATATAAAGGTACATTTTTAAAGTTATGGTCCAAAGAAGCAAACATTTTCTTATTATTCTCTTTATTTTTCTTGACCTTTAATCGCAAATGTCTCCATTTTGGCAAATATGGACTTATCGGTTTTTGCGAACAAACTCTCCACATGTAGTATAGCATTGTTGAGTTCAATGTCATAAATTCTTCCAAGCGTACTGCTTAAAGATTAACATAGTTGAACAGTATTGAACAGAGTGTAATGCTTTCATGAACTTGAGCATCGACCACTGAAATGAAAATTTTAGGAACTTCATCATAATTATGACATTAATGGTTAGGCATTAATTGTTACTTTCTATTGCATGTAGTTAAGCTCCTTTGTACAGTTGTATCTTATGAATGTAAAGTTACTCCTAGGCATTGCAGTTTCTAGTTGAACACATATGTTTGAAAGATATAATTAACTTGTTATCAATAGATGCAAACAGCAGGGATGAGAGCCATTGATACCAAACAGTGCTACAGCATTAACCTTGACAGATGCAGAGGTGCATGTAGAGAATCATTTCCTGGGTTGCCATGGAAACAGAGAATGCGATTTGTCTGTCTGAGCAAGAAGAGATGCTTCTAGCCCCTTGGTAACTGCTGTGAAATATTCAATTATATAGCATTCATTACCAAGTATGATGACATTTTAATGTTCATATTGGTTTATAGCTGATTTTAAACACCTTGAGCGGACTTCTCAGGACCCAGAAATCCAAAGCAACACTTAACCCAAAATGAAGATGAACTGATTCTCCTATAAGCACACACTTCCCATTTACCCCATCTCGAGAAATCTGGGGACTGGTCTTCAATGGGTTATACATTAGTGAGACCTGGTAGTCTAAAATAACTCAGCTGCATGTAAATACGTATTTGTAAGACCTTAAAGTGCCAGTAATTCAATAGCGTTGAATCATTTGTGAGACTTTCAGGTGATTTTGAATGACAATTTCATGTACGGCTATTGTGTAGGTTATCTAAACAAGACTTAGGTACATCATATGAAATTCATATTTTACATAACTTGATTGTGTGTCTGTGATGCGTGTATTTATCTGGGCAACTATGAAGCTTTTAAAACAATTGTTATTACATGTGTAAAAAAGAAAAAGAAAAAAAAACTGTGCTGTAGGCCTATATTTTATTTGTATCATAAAGAGATGGGTAACAGTTACATGTGTCAGACCCCTGGAAATGAAATAATGAAAATATCTTCTTCCTCATGCTAACAGTATTGACCGATTCGGGTTCGTTGAGGGCAGCAGACATTTTACGGCACAGGGCACAGCCATAGTGGGTGTATCGGTGTGTATCAGCCGACCCCCCCTGCTCTCCCCCACCCCCGGGGCAACATGTTTACACGCACTTGTAACAAAGGTTCGCGCACTAGCAAGCATTCGCGCACTCAGTACGAGACGCCCATTGGCTAACGCAGTTTTTCATTCTGCGCGCGTGCTAATGTAGGGAGAGGGGTGGGGGAGTGCGGAGGGGGGGTCGGCTGATACACCCAGTATGGCGCTGCCCATGCCAAAAATACACATAGCGCGTCACAGAATCGGTCAATACTCTTTGCAACATTTTTAAGTTGCACATTGGGAAAGTGAAACATAACATTCATATACTTTTTATGATATGCCCTGTCTCTCGCAAGTGCGATATATTTCCACGTCTGCACTAATGAAACAAATTCACAAATGTTTTTTCTTTTATAATAAAAAAAAAAACAACAACAACATTTGAAACAAACAAACAAACAATAACAAAAACATAATCATAAGTAGAAGTAAGTATTATCCTTGTCAACATGAAAAGGTAGTGGTTTCCTATTTCACAGTGTGATTTTCTTTTTTGTATGGTGTTGGAGGAGGATATGTTTTTGCATGATCTGTTGTTATCATCAGCAAATATTATATAAATCTTGGAACTTGAGAAATTAGAAAATTGGAAATGCATTAATTAAGAATAAGTACAGGCTTGAAACTGTAATTCTTTTCTCTTTTTTTTTGCCAATCAAAATCACCAAGGATTGAAAAAACCCTCACAAAGATTACAAAGAAACAAGAATTCACTGTACCATATAGACCAAACAGAAAGTCTCTAACACTCAGATGTGTGAGCATCTGAAGTAAATACCAGCCTTGGGCCCCATGTTGTGTAATTTGGTTGCCATAGCTATTGGTGCAAGCTGTGTTAATGAGCCTTATTATGCAACCAATGAACCTCTTTCCCCTAAGCTATCTTTTTTTTTCAAAACCCCATGGGGTGAGAATCAGCTGGGATTCTTGGTTGCCTTCAAGAGCCTGTGCTGATTGATTGTTGAAAGGTTCTCTGAAATACAAATGCATGTTGATTTGTGATACCCTCAATATCATTTTTGCAGTGAAATTAATATCTAGAAACCCTCCATATATTCTAAACTAATTTTTCTTGTATTTTTCTTCAAATTACTTGGATACAGTATGCCCACAAAAAATCCTTCAAAACCAATATTCCTCTTGTGACCTCACCTGTCAATCATTGCTAAGGTACTGATATGTTTTACAAACGACGTTGGAATGCACCCTCCCTGAGACCGAGCATAATTTGCGTATTCCCTCGTCATATTTTTTGCTAGTCACATTAATATCACAGAAAAATGCAAGTTATGCTGAGTCAAATCAATATGCATTTGTATGTCAGAGATCCTTGAAGTGACGCTTCCATGGCTAAGCAAAATGTTCAAGAGACTATATGAGATTTGTGAGGCCTTGATGTAAATGACCTGTTTTACTTATGTATGGTTCTTATATCGCTATATTGAGGAAAAGATGTGAATGAAAGTTTGGTAGCATTACCTAACTTTGATCACATTATTTTTCATTTTCTTGACTCTGAGCTTTCTAGAGATACATTGTATATGGTTCAATTTGGTTCAAGTCTGAAATATACCTGAATTCATTGATTTTGTCTTCTCCGAACATCTTTTTTGAAATATAAGAAAACTAATCATACAATCAGCAAACAGATAAGCTCATTTTTGCAATTTAAGTTTTAACATATAAATGCAGTTGAGCATGTGGTAGATTAGATGTATTAACATGGTAAAGTCAATTCAAAACACTATAGAAATATGTTTCAGGAAAACTATCAAATTTCAAGTCTTAACCCGTTCCTTTCGCAATTCTCTGAGTGCCTTTAATGCCTCCAAACGAGAATCCACCTGTGCGAAAGCAGTCAAGCGGCGCATGTATCCCCCTTCCATGGTCAAGTACATGTGCCATCAAACAATGAGAGTATCGATCGGGCATTAGGTATGAATAGACTGTGCGCTGATGGGCTCACAGACTCTTTTGTTCTACACAAAACATGGCACCTGAATGGGGTGATTGGGGTCAGCGAACACAGAAATCTACTGAGCTCAGCTTTGATCGCTATGTACATGTTCATATGAGTTTTTATAGCCGCATAAATGCAAACTCAATCAGAAAAAAGGTAAATATTACGGTGATACAAATTTTGAACAGCAAGGGAACAACTGTTAATAGAATAAACTCTTATCTTTTTATCAAACCCATTTTTCTGGGCATTATAACACAAAGAAACATGAATTTAGAACGCAAAAGCAGGCACTCTTGTCTTCATCTTGGGAACCTGGTACTCAAATACCAGGTTCCCGTATGTCAGTTGCTCCCACGGGAACCTGGTATACCAGGTTCCCGTAAGGAACAGGTTGAAGGCATTATATCATAACCTTTGAAAAGGGACAGGACTCAGTTCATATGTCTTTTAAAAAACAAAAGCAAATATCAATATTTCTTATGAAAAAAACAAACGACAAGATTTGAAACTTGCACCAAAAAAACCAAAAACAATGTAGGATGCTTTTACCCATATTTTAAAGAATATTCCTTATTATGCAACAAGAGATATTGAAAAAAAGAAATGCTCTGTGATGGTGGTCTACTGTAAACTCTTAAATGTTCAAAGTCACAATATTTAACTCTCCAATTTTAATCCAGAGTGATTGGGGGGGGGGGGGGGGGGGGGGGAGTAAGGGGAGGGCAGGGTAATAATAATTATGATAAAATGATCATTTCTGCCCAGGGTACAATGTAGGTTTTCCTGAGCAAACAGTGTTTTACTACTTCTCAATGCAATCAACATTACCAGGTACCCACTGTATACATCAATCCTGCTGTTCAATCCTTCATTGGGAATGATAAAATGATAATATGATCACTGCAAATCATTTTTCTTAATTAATGGTATGAATGCAAAGCAAAATAATGAACAATTTCCTTCTGTGCACATAGTTATCAATGTTGACTGCCAATAATTGAGTCGTGGCAGAGATTTTTTTTTTTTTTTTTTGAGCTTTGTGATTCTTCCTCTCCCCTGTGAAGCTCGACTGTGTATGATGCATATTAGCTTTGAAAGAATAATGCATTTACTGGAAATTAAAATTGTTTATTTCTCGCTCTGTGGAACATCTCTGTGAGAAAGAGTGGCACATAGAATTTCACTGTACTTTTGCTCACCAGGAATATGTTATTGATGTTGTCATTCATACTTCTTCAGAAGTAGAGTTTGAAAATCAAACTTCCAGTTGAAATCAAATGGGATTCAGGCAGGTATAGACTCAAATATGATTAACCGTTTACATTTAACAATCTTACTGTGTGACTGTGGAAATTTCCTTCCCGTAAAAGTGAATGTGGAAAAAACCTTCCCCTGAAAGTGATTGTGATGTCATCGGCCACAGGAGGCTCATGATAAAATTAGCCAATGACATCATGTCTAAATATAGCAGTGAATCAGCGGTGAGGAGCCTTTGACATTGTGGTGAATGGAGACCTAAATTTAGAATCTGTGAGTGGGTGTTTTCTTTGGGCATGGATTAAATCATTTATATCACAGGTGGAAGTAGTTTGGGATTCAAAAATCAATAAGGCAGTAAACTGATGCCCAGTCTAATCATACATAATCATGTATTCAAAGCCAATGAAATGGCATTACAATGCCCCATCCTGCCGGGGAAGTGCATGGTTAAGAAAACAACAACAGCAGCAACTACAGCAACACAACAACAACAACAACAACAACAACAACAACAACAACAACAACAACAACAACAACAACAACAACAACAACAACATCATCAAACACAAACAGGTATGTAATGACATTCTTCATTGGCAATACCACGATGCATTTTAGTGACATTCAATTTTATTGCATCTGTTGGTAACTTTAGAGTTTAACTATTAAAACATACACACAAACACACACACACACACACACACACACACACACACACACACACACACAGTTATGCATTGGAAGGTTCCTACTTTTGTCATTAATGGTACAGGCACTAGAGATTATAAACCAGTTGAGTTGTATATCCATTATGTAGATATTTGATAACTGATTTTCATTTCCATGAAGGGGAGTAGTAGTCTCTTGGGAGCCCTTTACAATTTTCACCTGGACATTTTTATGACAGTTCATTATAGCGGGAATGATTTCCATTAGTGTCCAGTTCAAATGATCAAGTAGATGATGTTGTAAGAAAAGAGAGCATTTTGGGGGTTGATGGATGAAGAGCAAAGCAGAGGTAGGTGAGTGGAACTAAGCAGACAACTCAATCTCCTATCAGTAGAAGATATGAACTGTCCACATCCATCTATTGCTGTATATATAACAAATCTAATAAATGTTCATGCTCATGATTTTAAATCATTCTTTCAGCAGATCACTAACTGTATGATCACAATAGAAGGAAAATGCTCATAGTTATGTCACATTCATTATACAAAGACAATGTAAATCAAAGGAGGATGGGACGTACAATTTATGTTTGATAGTAGATGCATTGTTCTTGAAACTAGTCTGTCATAAATGTCGTGTTTGGTCATTGCAAATGTTTGATAAATTGTTTTACTTTTTGATTGATTAACTCAGCTTAAATACACTTTTGTCAGATTGCGTGGTCATGATGTAGAATTGCCACACATTGAATCTATCTGAAATGTATGCACATTTTATTTTCTGAGAGAAATTGGTGCATCCTCACTAAAGCATTCACAAAAATAAATGTGCTTTACAAATGCATTGTTGGGTCGTAAAATGTCATTTTTTTTAATCTTCATTTACAGAGGCAATGTGAAAGGAAACTGTATGGGTTTATGAACCTGTTGAGCACAAGTCCCAAGTACACATGTGTGTATATGAGAAATGTGTGTTATATTTATATCAGGGTTAAGCATACATATCTCATATACCGTAAAGTTCCGTGTATAAGACGCACTATTTTTTCGTCGGAAAACATTGAAAATCGGGGGTGCGTCGTATACACGGGTACAGTCGAATCACGGAAAAAAATCTGTCATGTACACCCAATTTAAAAGGCCAATCTGGGGCCATGTATTCCCATCGACGTTTGGAAGGTAAGCAATCACTAAAACTTGGGGATAAATGAGCGATCTTTCAATCTGGACACACATAAAAGCTGCAAATACGAGATAAACTTACATATCTGCCTTGTGCAGTAACGATGTATCAATCTGGCCATAGGCAACAGCTGTAACACTCGTAACAGCACTGCTGTATGCTACCGATGTCAGTCTACCAAGCTACCAACAGCCAACCTAGTAGCTGGAATACGCGATGTACAGGTATCATTACTAAATTACCGATACCGTAAAACTTATCAATGTACTCGTATCAATATGGCCATAGACAAAAGCTGTAAAATACGGAGTAGGATCGACACTATGTCACCGTAAATATGAACGATCGATGTGTGAAGCATGCATGCATATCCATGTCATTCGTTTGCTCTTCATTTCACGAGGCCAGCTAGCATAGCTACACTGTAGCTAGCTTGGCAATAGCTACTGCAGCTAGCAAGCCTTGCAAAGGCAGCAGCTGCAGAGAGGCTCTTGCAATGGACTCGTGTGCACACAGCGATCGGATCGGAGCGCGCTTGCCCGTTGCGCGCTGTGTGTGCAAGTCCATTGCTCTCTGTGTGCGTTTGCTGAAATCATAGCGAGCTGCCTTTTGCAAAAGGCTAGCACTGTGCATACAAGCATGGTACAAGAGACACACATGTTACTGGTAATCCCTCCGGGCGAAACAACAGTGAGTGTAATTACCGTACGCACCGTAGGTCTCGCTGTATGATCCCTCTGCTACACTTGTTGATGTTTTTCTTATTTTTCGTAATGAACCTTCCAGTCTGACATGCGTCAATATGCGAGACACCTTCTGCTATGTATGACAGCAAAGATCGTACTGTACACTCATGAGTACGATATACATGACACATGTACCACGATTGAAAGGCGAAACAATAGCAAGTGAGTACCGAGACAAGTCTCGCATTTTGCGTCTTCTATATTTTGCCGATGACCGATGAATACCGTTAAAAGAAAGTATAAAAGGAAACGAAAATAGAGCAAATACATGCTGCATTCTAGGGAAATTTTGAGCTGAAATAATATGTATGACACATGCAATATTTGCGTGGAAATTTTCCTGTTTTTTTTTTTTTTTTAAATTTTAGGTCCGAAAGTAGGGGTGCGTCTTATACACGGGTGCGTCTTATACACGGAACTTTACGGTAATACAATCTTGTATATTCACTGCAGTCAAGATCATTCACTATTCACTTACTGTAAAACAAGAAATGTTCGCGTGCATTTTAATTTCGCGAATTTCGCGAGCGCGAAGATTCGTGAAATTAAAATGCACGCGAAAGGTCTTTTCTACACTATATGCATTGGATACCAGTTCCAGTTCGCGAAAATTTCATGCCGCAAAAAAGGCCGTCGGCTCCAATTCGCGAAAAATTCATGCCGCGAATATATCATGTTTTACAGTACTATCAGAATACAAGCAGCTGCAGGAATCCTGGAGCTGACCTGTTCATGATTATTGCATATATTTGCCTCCACCTCATGCAAGAAAATAGATCAAGAGAAAAAGCTATGTGCCATAAGAAACAACCCTGACCATTAACAACCCCCCCCCCCTCCCATGAAAAGAAGAAGAAGAAAACAAAGAATATTCAAGAATCAGTGTTGTGCATGATAAAAAGATGAAATGACCTGGTATAAACCCCAAATTTGAGTATTCTATCAAGCTAATTTGATTAGCAGCTTCGTTTTTACCTTCTGTGTATTAAAAGGATATTAACCCCAAAATGGGTCACTCTAGCACTGATGTGACATTCAATTTAATATGACCAGATGGGTGTAATCTAATAGATTGCCCTTAAACATTGCTGCCTTTCTGGTTTTTGTCAGGCGTGAGACATAATATATAAGCTCTTGTCAGGAAACACAAAGATGTTCCAAATCATATTCATTGATAGACTGTTTAATGCAAGCAAACAGTGGATGGTTTGAACAGTCCTATCTGCAAATGTTCGGGCATAGACCTCTGTGTTCAAGGGACTATCAGGGGTAATGTACTCTGTTAATGTAAAGGAGCTAATTTCCTTCTCGCGTTGGGGTGCGATTAGGGATAGCTCATTTAAAGCTGGAATTCACTTTTTGTAAAGTAGCTACATTCACAATGTAAATAAGTACTTTACGAAGAGTTGAATTCACACAGAAAGAGATAAAATCTAATCAGAAAGAGCTAAATTATGCAGTAATTTCACTTGAAAAGGAGTGGTTCCTAATTCCTCTCTCAAATGAGAGGGACTTTCAAGGCTCAATACATTTACAGACTAGAGCTCCACATTGCACGTTCCATGTATAAATTCCCAGCAAAGGCCTACAGGCAGATTATGAGAGGAAATTAGAGTTTTGTCACACAAAATGTGTTTGGGGTACACTGTATAGTCTCTAGAACACATCACTCTGCTTAATCAAATTCAGTGTTCCAGACCATACTTAAATGGAGTGTTGTAGACCTTTGTGTTAAGAACCTCAGCAATAAGTCTTGAGATTAGATCAGCCATGTCTGCAATCTCCTTTAAGACCGCTCTGAAGATTATTTTCCCCCCTTGAATAATGTCTCAACTGAATCCATTGTTTTATAACGTAATACCATGAATTTACTGATCAATCTGTAAAGTAAGTCTTATCTATAATTCATAAGATGTGGATAATGTGACCTATACCAGGAACGCTGAGTCTTATGGGAGGGGCACGCTCTATGCTCACTGTGTGTATTTAGAGTGGATAATGGTTCTTCTCTTTTCCGAGCATCTGCATGGTAAACTCTGACTGTGTATCATCTGTTCTGTGTGGCTTTGTAAAATGTACCAGCATTATTTGCAGTTAATTTAAGATCCTCTCAATGGATCAATAGAATGCGCCATATTAGGCAAGCCAAATCAGTAAGGGTAGGCCTGTAGTCTCATATTATGAAACATAATTTACATCGGTGAGGTGCAGAAAATGACCTTGAATCAACACTAATCAAAGGTGAAAGAAAGGGACAGTCTTATGATGATACTGGATAGTAATGACCCTGAACAAGCCAAATGCCTTGATAATGAGGATGATAGTTCATTCACATCATTCATATACATCTAAATTTCCAACACATCTACTTTAATACGTGTGACCTTTTGTTCTTCATGTTGCCGAACTTCCCCGTCGCCTCCTACTTGATAAAATTAAAACTAAAGACAACCTTGTATATCAGCAGCAGAATTAACTCAATTAGTGTGTGTGTGTGTGTGTGTGTGTGTGTGTGTGTGTGTGTGTGTGTGTTTCTTTGAGAATTAGGTGTACGCATCTGGTAAATTTCATCTGCTCTGGTGGAAAAAGCAATTTGGCAAAATGCGGTGATGTAATTAGTTTTAAGAGCATGATGGGAAAGGGGGGGGGGGGCTGTCTGTGGTCCAGAAATGTCCAGTCAGGTCGATGTAATGACTAGGTTAACCCATACTTTATGCTGTTTGCCAATTGGCAACACTACCACTGAAAAGGGGCTACAGAGTTGTATGTCTAATCTTTGACATTTTCTTGAGTGTCATCATAGTTTACTGTGCCGCAGTTCCATTGTTACCTGCAACCTACGTTGCAAGTCCATATATAAAATATTAACCAGCTTTTCCATTTTCTTGATTGGGGGAGGGGGTGGGGGTAGAAGGAGAAGGATTTGATCACTAGTTTGGAGCTTACATTGTTACTTGCAGCAATAATAGGAGAAACTGTCAAAACCATTTTTTTTTTAAATTATGGTTATGATCTTCAACAGTTTTGTCATAACCAAAAGTTGCTTGAAATTGCTTTTTTTATTCCGTGGGAATTTATAAACTTATTTTGCCATATTGGTTGTATTTGCTCAGATAAGGGGAATACTAGTGTTCTGCTTTGCTTTATAGATAGGATGAAAGACATGCAAAGTTCTATGGTCAGGGATGTCTCCCTTTAATAAAACTATTTCCTGTCCAAGGGTGTGTCCAATTGTTCTCCTATAGCATCAGGTGCAGTGCCATACCCATGCCAGAGTAGCGCCCGAAAGGATCCCACAATATACCGTACCATACTACACCAAGCCAAAAAATGTGTCGGTGCTCCAAAAGCATAACATAACCGTACCAGGAATTGTCATGAGGAGAATGTGCGCAATACACATTACGTAGAGAGTTTATTCTCTTTGTTCGGGGCACCTGTATGTAGTGCAAGCGCACCAAGTGCATGACCTTGTTTATGCAAAATGCGTGACCCCTCTGACTTTTGAGTCCAAAAGTGACTTGAGGTCTGACTCCACAGAACGCTAAAACAGTCGCAGTCTAGTATGTGTATGTGATATTAGAGGCAACGCTGCACACTGGCACTGGTGCGACGATCCCTGACCAGTAAAAATCACTGTCGGACCAGTAACTTTTTTAGGAATGGACCAGTCAAAAAAAAAAATGAAAAATGAAAACAAAAGACCACACATCAAAAAAACCAACAACAACAAAACTGGGTACCTACTGGTCCAACAGAAAGGCCAGACCAGTAGAAAAAAAAATGGGTTAGTGTTCAGTCCTGGATTCAGCACACTTTGGATTGGTTTTGCTTGGTTTGTTTTTGTATGAGCACTTGAACACCACCCAAGATGCTATAGTGGCGACTTTAGATTAAAGTAACCCGTTATTACTGGATGGAACCTTGCTGGTGCTTTACCAAGTGCATGGGGACTTCAGAATCCCATGGGAGACTGGGTTAATGAGGAGATGCCGACAAAACGGGAAAGTGATGCCACGCCGGTGCAATGTCCAAATTTCTTGCATCACAGGACCTTTTCTGTTTCACTGCTCAGGGATGACGATGATGAAAACAGACTAGCAAGGTAGTGGGTGAGTGTGTCTCTTGTCTACTCACCCTCATCAGTCCCATTTACCCCTTTCTACTCAAGGAATTTGGCTGTCACTAAAATCCTTCCCGTTGAGTTGAGATTATAGTGGCCATTCTGGAGTTTGCTGAGTGCGCTAGTTGGAAAATTCACTCCTTGCAATTAGATGAGTGCGCCATCATGACCCACTCATTGAACACAACGGAGGCACTCACGACCTTGCGGACACTTAATGGGGTCCACTGGACTAAGGGAGACTTTAGTTCAACTTCATCTGTGTTCACTTTAAAGAAACAGGTGAAATATCAGTATAATGGCTATGATATCTTTGAAGAAAATGTAAAACCAGACAAGATTAGTAGTACTACCATCTAGTTTGTTTTTTTTTCTTATTTTTTTTTTGTCGCCATAGCATTTACAGAAATCCAGTATATAATATATATATATTTCGTCTGTTTTTGCATTAGTTACTGATAAATTCCTTTTGCCTCTAAGTTATTGGGTCTGCCTTATCAATAGCAATGAAATCTTATTCACACACATACAATTCGTGCAGAATAACTACTGTAAAACAAGAAATGTTCACGTGCATTTTAATTTTGTGAATTTCGCGAGCGCCAAGATTTGCAAAATTAAAATGCATGCGAAATTTCTTATCTACACTATATGCATTGAACGCAAGAGGCAATTCGCGAAAATTTCTTGCCACGAAAAAGGCCGTCGGCTCCAATTCGCGAAATTTTCGTGCCGCGAATATATCATGTTTTACAGTATGATATTATCACACCGTGGTGTGACTGATGGGTGCATACAGGAACCAGTAATATATCACTGAGTGATGTATCATTACAGAGCATCAACCTGGAATAAAAGATTGCACAAGTATTGTCCTTTTGTGGGGATAGTAGAAATTTTGAAATGGAAATAGATGTGATATATGATATTCATGAGTGGCATGTCTGTGATGCCAAGCAGTATTCTTAGAGCTCAGAGCTTGGGTGTCCATGATGGGGGAAAAAAGTTTGAATTTGGGATTGGGTTGCTGGATTGGGTTGGGGAAGAAAGATTGATAAAAGCTTTTGTGCAAAATGTGCACAGATTTTATACAAAACATATTGTATTTTATTTTGCCGTTTTCAGTATGCATTTAGGTTACATATTTTCCATGAAGTTTTGCTTGAATGTATTATTTTATTATGTGTGACTGTGTATGTGTCTGGGCACACTCCATCATTGTAAATTTGCAAGACCCAGTTTGATCCCAGCAGTTTGCCAAATGAAGACTTTTGTCTGGCTTTTGCTTACTTGTATTTTCTGAAGCTGGCCCTGATTGGTTTGAAGCAAAAATATAAAGCTTCATAGAATGATGAAACATTGTGTGATAGAAAAGCCACGTGGTTGAACAGCTATAATGAATTCCTGACTGGATTCATAAACTTTGTGAAAACTACTGTGTTGCAAATTTTATTAGACATAGCCAAAATTTATTTGCAGCTGCTTCCAAAATAAGACCCTGCATACATGGCATAACTCTTCTTATGCTACAAAGGCCTAACATCATTATAAAAGGACAGGATATACTTTGCTCTGAGGTTGCCTGTCTGTTCCATGGCAACCAAAGTGGTCACCAGACGTTTTATCAAATCTACAGCCACGATTGGGAATAATATATCATATTAGTATATTTTTAAGCTGCCCTTGTACCAAGCAAGAAAAAAGGTCTTCTTGCCTGTGTCTTGCAGTAACAAAAAGTGAACATCCATGCCAAGGGCCTTCATTTTTCTTTTCACTCGCTGACTCCCATGAATGAGTGGATGTTCTGGTAACCTCACTTGATTGAAAGAGGCCGCGGATTCGTGCCTGCCCGGTGTCCGTTGATGAAGCCACATTTCTAATTCACCACTGGCCACAACTGGAGTGGCAGATCCAATGAATTATGCAGTCCCAATTATCAGCAGTGTTGTGCGTGCACCAGGGACCAGGTGATAGAAAAGATGGGAGAAGCTAGGATATACTGTATGTCTTTTCAGCCACAATTTTGCGTATGATATTACATGTGATATAGACAAACTATGTAGACATATCTGTTTATATATTTTTGTAATATTTGCATTTTGATGATACTTATGTGATGCATATGCTGCACTCATAAGCTTGAATTCACAAAGGTGGTACAATGTTGTCCATGGCTTAAACCATGGACAATAACCATGGGCTGCTCAGTGTTGCATGGAATATTTTATTATTCATTTCGTTGATGAATTGGCCATTTCGTTAATGAATCATCATTCCATTGACAAAATGTTGTCATTTCGTGACAAAATAAACATTTCGTCGACGAAAGGACTGATTTCGTAATGACATATGATGTTAAATCCATGAGACAATTGGCGCCCCATGGTCTCTGTGCATGGTTTAAACCGTGGACAAAATTGTACCACCTTCATGAACTCGGGCCATATGGTACAGGGGTGTTATTATGTAATCATGCCATTATCCTGCCAGTATGTAGGATGACTTGATGAAGGAAGAGAGGAGAGTTGATGAATGAAAGACAGAAGGGAAGGAGAGGAAGAAGGTGAAAGAGAAGAAGTTAAAGGGACTGTACAGTTCTGGTTGAGGTGAGGATTTAGCTTTTAACATATTTTGCGAGATATTCAGAAACCACTCTATGAGATGTCAAAGAGCATGCAATTCTAAGGGATATCAAAAGTTTATTTGATGAAAATCGATTTTGAAATGACTGAGATATCCAAAAACAAGGTGAATCAAACAGATCCTAATAAAAGGCGTGGCCTGTCGCCTTTTATTATTATCACTTTTTTTTTATATCTCAGCCATTTGAAAACCATTTTTCATCAACTAAACGTTGAATCCTTCTTAGAATTACATGCTCTTTCATATTTCAGAAGAGCTTTCTCATTATCTCACATGATAGGAATGTTCAAAACATGAGTCCCCAGTACTGTACAGTCCCTTTGAGAAGAAGGAGGATGAGTAGAAGTGGAAGGAGACTATAAGATGTTTTCTTGTCTCCCAATGTTATCTTTTTTATTAAGAACTAACCATGTTAACAACAACATTTATTGTTAGATGTCTAATTCTTTTCTCTTTCTCTACTAGTATTTCTTTCTTTTTTTTTTTTTTTTTTTTTTTTTTGGGGGGGGGGGGGGGTTTGCCAAAGCTGAATATATGTAAACTGGCACTCTAATTTTACTTTATTCAGTGTATAGACTAAAATAGTCCTTAAGTGAATCCGGATTGCGCTTGTGGGTCACTATGTTTGTTGCTTTGTGCGGCAGACTTTCTGGCTGTAAGGAAATACATTTCTTTTAGCGGTTATCCGGATTGCGCTTGTGGGTCACTATGTGTGTTGCTTTGACTATGTTGAAAGTCCTAAAATCTAGTCAACACTCTTTCTTTCATGAAACTATAGTAATGAATCAGTTTTTAACAATATTGCTGGGATTCCCTTTTGTTGGTTGTGATATTTTGAAATCAAGAAATATTAACCACATGAAAATTGTGTGAGATGATGATCATTGATACAGAAATTCAGAATGTGCAAAGTGTGAAATACGGTGAAAATTTTTGCATATTGCGTAAGTTTTGCTTTTTACGAATGAATATTTTATGTTTTGTGTAAAGTAACAGCACTGCAAGGTTGTGCATTCAACAAGTGGTTTTAAATGCTGGCAGCTGATTTGTGTATACACACTTACCCATAATTCATGTTGCCTGTATTATATCTATTCCAGTCGACGGCCATTTCAGCGATATGAAAAGAGCACGGGATATCCGGGAGGGTAGCGGGAAAGGGTAATATGGGACCCGGCTGGCTGGCTAGGTGGAGGAAGTGGACTCTGGGGAAGGGACATGTCGGCTAATGAATGCTGCTTTCGCTATCACGGCTGGCGGGGGAAAAAAAAGAAGAAAGAAAAATGGAAAGAAAGGAGGACACCATGTGAATTTCTGATAGCTTTGTAAAGGTCAGGCATGTTTGTTTTCTATCCCAGACAAATGTAAGACAGTAGAGAGTTCTGTAAACAATTCCTGCGTCTTGCAAGATGTGGGCAAAAACCATGCTTAGTACTCTTCATATGTCGCTTTCCCTAGACAGGAGTTCATCTTTCTGTCACTTAATATTTTCTTAAACTGAATCTACCAGAGATTCGAACGTAATTTGTACATCGTCAGGCTGTCTGCTCAAGAAGGAGACCTGTGTTGAACATGAATAGACACAAAAATTACATGATATAGATCCATGGTTTGCAGTGGAAATATTCATTGGTATGCAATGTGTTGTTCTTTGAAAACATATGAGTATGATTATTATGATACTAGATATTGTGATGATTATGTTGATAGTAATAGAGATGATATTTATGTTATTTGTCATGACAAATTATCATTGTTGTCATAATTATAGCTATCATCTTTACCATCAGGGGCGGATCCAGGAATTCCGTAAAGGGGAGGCTCCTTTACAAAATTAGAGGGGGGTGCAAGTGCCCCCCATTTTTTTCTTTGGATTTCTTTTGTTTTAACAAGAAATAGAGAGGGGGTGCGTGCCTGGTGTGCCCCCCTCTGGATCCGCCACTGTTAAGTTTTGATCGTTTTGTTGTGGTGGTATTTATTAGCGCCATATAAGTTGTCAGTATTTGATTATCAGCATTCCATTCCATACCACATAATGGATGTGCTGCAGTTAACACCCAGAGTGTGACGGGTTACATTACTGTGACTAATCTGAGAAAATTTATCCCTGACCTCAATTGTTTAGCTCTATTTGCATATCATCAATGGCACATCAGCCCAATTACCGACTGATCACGTCTCACCTTAAAGATATAGTCTTAGCATCATTTGATTATTCTCAGAGCTGCCTCTGATGATTTGGTGTCCCAAAACATTTAATTATTTGCTAATCAATTTTTTTTTCTTACTCAGATATTATCAAACTCCAATAGAAAGTTGCTTTGACTGACTGGCTTCCTTCAATATAGATGAAATAACATGAAAACAGAATGGGATAATGAGAAAGGTCAGTTTTTGTACAGGGATCTGTATCAAGCTAAACAAACGTCCTGACCAATGGTCATTACAACTTATGTCTGCATTGTGAAGAAAATTGTATTCTATCAGATTATCTTTATGATGAATATACAACTACTCAGTGGAAATATCAACAAGTGAGAGTGGGGATGGGATTTTATGTATTCATTTGTGATCACTTCGTATGCACTTTATATTCAGCCTGTTTAAATTGCAATGTTATTTTCTTCATTTTCTTGTGTCATATTTCATTTGACTGTGGCCACTCCTCTTACCTGCAGGCAAAAAATCTATCTCGTCCCAAGTTATTTTTCTCATCCAAAGTTATCTAGCCTGTCTGAGTTCATCCATCTTGGTTCAAGTTTGGATTGAAAACAATATATCCACCGTCGTTAAAGGTAGTCAGCCCTTTTTCTTGAAGTGCATCTTCGGTGTTACTAGTTGAATTCTTTTATAGTAGATCACCAATCAGAGGTGTAGGCAGGCGAATAGGAGATCCCTGTGCCGAGATTCAATGTCATATGACTGAAAATGGGGCAAACCTGATGAGCCAAGAAGAAGCATTTACTTATTTTTTTTCAATTCAATTCAATTTACTGACAGAAGACCTGAAAAAAAGAACGAGACAAAAAAAAAAAAAAAGAACACCTGCCTACTTTAAAGAAACTGCATACACTTCCAGGGAAGATTTTTTGATGATGTTTTCCACTCATCCACATACCAGTAGTTCTCTCACGACTTTAGAATGTGCAAAGAACATGTTTTGGTTTTTTCTTTTTGTTTTGTTTGTTTGTTTGTTTGTTTGGTTTTTTTTGGTGGCAGTGTAAAGACGCCTGGCCTGTCTGTGTCTGATCCTGGGATTTACAGCTTAAAATAACCTAGTCTTATTCCCCTCCCTGCTTGATGGAGAAACTAGAGAGAACAAAGGATACATGTACAAAGGAAGACTAAACTGAAGATAATAAGGTATTACTCTTTGTGATGTACCTGGAATCCTGCAAAGAATTCAGTAATCTTTCTTTACGACTATGGGATTATAGTTCCTTTTGATTGTGGAGAGTCTGTTAGAAAACTGGTTCAGGCAAAGAATTTAGATTTTGTAAAATCTTCAGATAGTACTGGTTCTATCTGTTTATATCTAAGTGCATCTTGAAATGCTACGCAATATTTGAAGTTGGGCATATGCTGTTTACCGTTACAATTTTATGTCTCATTTTCAATTTAGGAAATGTTTAGAGGATGTAGCAAGATTTTTTAGTGTGTGAGTTCATTGAAATAGAAATCTGAAATAGTAATAAGGGAAATCATTTGTTTTGTTGTTGTAGTCGATATGTTATAACATATAAATTGTAATGCTGTTGGTAAGAATTACATTATTTCACCTCTGCTACAAACGGCATGATGTTGGATGTCTTGGATTATAAAGTAATACAGTATGTGATTAGAAGTACAATGTAATACGTGGGTAGTAAGTGATTTTTATACTTACAGGACAATTTCCTTCATATCTCTTTTACTTCATATTGTTCTTTGGGTCTTTAGAGCAGTGACAGTTGAGTTTTGAGGATGAATGCAGTACATCAGCAATTCGACACAATTCATACAGCGATGCTTTATATCCCCCATGCCTTTATCACAATGGATGATAATAAGCCACTTCGTAATTAACTCATGTACACATTGGTACAAAGGACCTTTTCTTGTTTTCTCAGTAGGTTAGGCACTTCACTCATTTTCAAAGTGGGATAATGCATTTATAAGTTTGCCAGAGCAGTTCATGGACTTCATGCGCAAAGAATGAGCTTGCGTACTTGTAGACTAGGTAACCAGAATGGCCTGGCAAACTGAAATTTCAGCAGGCATCATTTCATTGTTTTGTGTTGAATGCATTAAGAACCTTTTTGTTTTGATACAGTATTTGTAGGTACATACCATTTATATACATGAATAATCATCACATCACAGATGCTTAATCATCTCAGTGAATTCATAAACCCAAATGCCTGTTGGTACAAATGACCTTTTTCTGCTTATGCACAAAGTGGAACTACAGACTCATGTATTATTGCCAGCCCTGGGCTTGGGTGGGTTATATCCATTGAGGACAGACTGATTTTGCTACAATACACATGTCTTATAGACACCTGCTCAAGTATACTCGGGACTCGTCCTCAATGGGTTAAAGGACAAATTTGGACGGTTGACAGCTAGGCAGGGTGACCGAAAGGTGTGAGACCCCGAGGGAACATTGGCGTTATACACAGACCCAAAATTGAATTGCAACCTGGCCCTGCACTGTGCTATTAAGGTGTGTGATACCTCCATGGGTGTACACAAACAGTTATAGGCATACACTGTATTGTACACACACACACCCAACTGAAGGTGATGCGTACAAGTCAGAATGCAAGTGCTATCAAGCTTTGTTACAATGCGAGTACTGTACTCTCTCCCCTCTGATATCTCTCTCTCCCTCTCTCTTTTATCCTCTCTCCTTTCTCTTTCTTTGTATCTCTTTCATTTTCTCTCTCCCTCTCTATCTCTCTCTTTCTATCTCTCTCTTTCTGAGCAATCAGTCATATTTCTGCCATTTGTTACTTTCCATCTAGCCCAGTGTGTTTCTCCACTCCATTTTCTCTATTTTCTTGGTCTCAATCCCTACCCTCTATACTTTTTTTCTTTCTGTTAGAAATGTTTTGCGATTTTCCTTATAGTCTTTGTAGTCTCTGCATTTTCTCTTTTTTCTCAAGCTTGTACATTCCCTCACTTTCTTATGTCACTTAATTTTTAAAGATATTCATATCCTATATTCTCGAACTCTGTAATCTGCCCTTTTTGCATTAAGTATTTGAGTCATCTTCTTTTTCCTATTCCTGTCCTTTCAAGGTTTGCATATATCAAAGTCGCCTGTTAAAATGTTTGTGCTTTTTGCTACCGGCTTCTTCTCTCATATCTTGTACTTATACTTTTGTTATGCATAATTGTATGCCATTATCAAGTCCACGTCTGCATATCTTTTTCCCTATCCCTTCCTTGCCTATTTTCTACCCCCCCCCCTACTGTTGCTCTGCAGTTGCCGAGCCAAGTCTGTTGATAGGGATACATTGTATTTCAGCGAGCGCGATTGAAGATTTCTTTCCAGGCAATTGCCCATACTGAAATTCCCTCTCTCTTTCTGGAATGAGCAGCACTCTGTTCAGTCAAGTTCATTTATTTGGCAAATATATTCTGCGCTGATGTAATCTGCACTCCATGAGATGAAAACCTTGAATACATTTGGAATAAAAATAAGAGCAGTATCAGGGATCAATGCAACTCTCTCTTTTTCTCTCGATCTCTCTCTGAGTCTAGTTCGAGTATATCGAGTGGGAAATGGTCTGAAGTAGTGTAGTAGCAGGTTTGAAGGATTTGCGAATATTGGCAAATTGAGGAAGATCAATCTAGGTCACTTGAGTTGTTCCAATTCCATGTAATAGTTGTGCAGTTATTCTCAGTACTGGAGTATTTGTGCAGTAGTCCTCAGCACTGGAGTATTGTATAACTCCTCCGAAATTATATTCTGAACATTTCTCGTTTGCGAGATATGAAAATTATGTATATTTTTCTTTTAATGAGTGATCTTGCTTTAATAGGATGTATTGCATAGCTAAGAATAACACGAAAAAAAATGAAGATGTGTGCTTTGAGATATACTTGAATATGACTGAAGTAAAAATCTCTTTCCTCCTGCCTTGAAATAGAAAGTTTGCATTTTATTAGGTTGAGCAGCAGAGTCAGCATGCACATATGCATGAGCATGGAAAATGTAATCAACGAACCAGTAAGATCTGTCATAACTGGCTTGTCGACTTGTGTGTCTGATTTTGTTTTTCATTTCATGAATTTCTTTGAAAGGCCTTCTTGTTCTTTCGGTTCCATTGTTGTGTGTGTGTTTTGGGGGAGCTGCATTGCATCTGTTTTTTTTTAATGATTTACAAATTGCCCAACATTGACATAAAAAGCACTGAGTTACTCAGTGTAGCATGGTAGTAGCCATGACAAAAGAAGTCATGAGTATATATATACTCGAGCAGGATTTGAACCAATGACCTCCACATCACCAGATAGGAGGCATCTTCTCCACTAGACCACCAAGTTTCCATTCAACAGCTAGTGTTGGTTCCTTAGATCCTTATATAGCATGCAGTGGGTGCTGTATAATCATTCAAAGGAAACCCAGGGACACTGTAAACACTATCCAAAATCTCCGGCCCAGAAAGGGTTACCTTACCATTCCCTCCTATGCTCCCTTGCAGACCATCTTGTGTTTTCTTTATCATTCCACTCTCCTTTAAGCCTCTTTATCACTGTCAAAGGGTTTCTCAGAAGACGACCGCCATAATAATAAACCGAATACAGTGAATTATCGTTTCAACTCAAGTGGGTCATGCGACTCTTTTATTCAACCAAAGTACGAAAAGGAAGAAAAAGGAAGAAAAATACAAAACAAATTTTTTTTTGTATATAAACAAATTGTTATATTATCCTCCTTTCTGCTAAGTCCCTATATGCATTTCTACGTATGAAAACCCCCCTATGAATCAAGTCCCTACATTATCCATGGCACTTTCCCGTTGTCGATAACCGCGCGATGCCTGCACAGGGTTGCTCATGCGAAGCCGGATCCTGGCGTCGGATACGCGGTTCACGCGAGGTGGCTGACGCCTGTCCCTGCAGTCCGTCGCGGCGTGAAGTGTATACGGGTGTGACAGCACGGCGTGGCCGGATACACACGGTCGATTGGCGTGGGTATTGTCCGGTTCGCGTGTGTCTGCCTGGTTCTGTCCACAGCGGGGCGTGGGATTACTCGAAGACTCAAAGACTGGGCAGTATCCGACTCCGGATACGTCCTCGGACAAGTCCGGATACTCCGTGCCTGGATACGGACGGCTATGAATATAACAACAATCCCTTGTCAAAATACATTTCTACCCGACTATTAATCCTCAACTCCTATAATACATTGTACAACATTTGTGCTCACCATTGCAGGACTGTGTTAAGGTACAAATATATCCGAACATCCTCAGCTTATTATCACATTAACTTTCTTCTTTCCTGTTCATTTTGACCTTTCTTACAAAAAAATATAAAAGTTTATGGCACATTTCGGTTCTGTTGCAATCAATTGCCATAGAATGAAATACATAAACACAGAAATACTCGTTTTAATGAACCTCTGCGAGTAGATAAAAATTCACACCATTAATGGGACAGTTATCACTATCCAGCGATAGAATTCATCTCCCAAGCAATACAAATCTCTCCCGTAAAAGCTCACTCTTTTCTAGCTGCTTTTACTAACTTCGCATATATGGTCTTTGTCACGAGTGGAGTGACAGACGCTCTCCTCCACTGAGGTCAATTTGCATGGAATTTGTAAATAGGTACTTAAGCATGCAAATTGATGCAAACTTTTTAACATGTCAATGGAAGACATTCCAGACCGCTCTCGGTAGAGCCACGGTAGTGCTATGTGTGGCAAGGAGCGGCAGTATGACATCAGGCCTTGAAGGGGACATCACGCTGTGGTGCTGTCTCCGTGACACATGGTATGAGAATGGCCACTCGGTAACGGTGACAGGGGCCGCCACCCCAGTCAGTATTAACTAGAGATACCCACAGATAGTGGTAAGTGCATTAATTCTGAAATGTTTATGTATTCAATTGGCATAATTCGTTTGTGTAATGGATATCCGAATTGAGAGTGAATTGTGATAAAGGTTTCAGTTAATATGTGATGTAGATACAATGGTTATTGTTAAACGCTCAAGTTAATATGTGATATAGAATATAGAATGGTTGTTATTTATGGTTGCATGAGCTGAGATACATTTGTATATTTATAATGAGGTAATTTGAACGTTGATTAGGATAATATGAATGTGCTCAAGTGCTCTGGCTGTAAGTGATCTGAATATTTTAATATTTGAAGGGTTTCCGGGTTTCCCGAAGGGTCAAGGGCCCACTGACACTGCAAGAGGCAGGTGCATAAAGGCGTCGTTGACTGTCGACCAGCTCCGAGGCAGTAAGGGAGCATAGACTGTCGACCGGACTTCATTCCTGGATGCTGAGGAGACACCGCTAAGACGTCCGTCGGGAGAGCGACCACGCGAACGGCAATCGCGAAGAGTTGCTACGACAGACCACGCGACCGTCTATACCAGCACCAGCGTAACGGGGCCCCGTCGTCGACCGACGTCGTCATCAACCTGCATTGTCATCGTCATACATCGTCGTCATAAGCCGTCGTCACGCAACGTACACCCGTGACAGCCATTCGAGGTGAAATGAATCCAATCTGAGTTAAACATAATAAATGTCCTAAGAGCCAGAAAGCCACTGAGCAGGAATAGTTTATGTTCGTTTTTTTCTCTTTTTATAATTTGCTGTAAAACCAATAGTCAGTTATAGACAATTAAAATATTTGAGTTAACTGAATGCACATTGTTTCCTCCGTTTCGTCTTGTATGAGTTACAGCCTGCCAACAGTTCTCAGAGGTTATGAAAATTTCTTTGTTCCGTTTATTTCCATATATAAGGATGGAAATCGGGCAAATTCTGTGACAATTGGGGGCTCGTCCGCTGGAGAGAACTTGGCAAGGTTTATTCATACAAGAATTTGAGACGTGATTTATGTAACCTCATGTTGTGTGAATAAGATATCACAATGGAATTAGAGAAGTACGTACAGTTAGGTAAAGATTGTGGACTGCAAGGTGCAGAACTAGTGGAGTTTGCCCGCACTGAAAGAGACAAGTATCTCGAAGAAAAGAGACGAGATGAAAAGTTAGAAAGAGATGAAAGACAAGTACAGAGGGAAGAAATAACCAAGCAAAAGAGGATTGAGTTAGAAATAGCTCAATATAGGAGTGTCAATGTGAAGGGAACAAATAGTGTAAGGAGTAGCTTACCAAGCTTGCCGGCGTTTCGCGCCGACTCTGACGATTTGGACGCTTATCTGTTGCGCTTTGAGAGATATGCAAAACAAAGTCAGTGGCCAGAGGAATGCTGGGCTCCTGCATTGGGGAACCTTTTGACCGGTCGCGCTTTAGAAGTTTATTCTCTCTTACCGGCAAATGAAGCCGACGACTATGAAAGTCTGAAAGATACACTCTTGCGGCAGTTTGCGCTAACTGAAGAAGGCTTCCGCAAACGTTTTCGAGAGGCGCGGCAGAAAATGGGCGAATCATTTAGGCAATTTGCAACGCGCATAACCGGATATGCTACTAGATGGGTAGAGATGTCGGGTACATGTAAGTCCTATGAAGGGCTACTAGAGCTAACGGTGCGTGAACAGCTGCTCGAATGTTGTGATCGTGGATTATCTGTTTTCATTCGTGAGAGAAACCCACGATCGGTGAAGGAGATGGCAGATATCGCAGATCGGTATCGGGACGCACACGGGCATGGCGGCTCCGGTAAACGCGCACGCGACGATAATAAGTCTCGTAACCAGGGCAACGAAGCAAGCCAAGCAAAGAAAGGGGGCACTACGTCACGTGACAACCAGGGTTGCTTTGTCTGTGGTAAGCAAGGACATTTTGCTTCTAAGTGTCCAGACCGTAAAACTGACCAGTCGAAAGTTACTAACAAGCAGTATGTGCCAAAGTCAAAACAGACGGGGGCAACATGTGTGGTAGGAGTATGCCCTACTCATGATGCTCACGAGAGAGGGAATGTTAGTGGCACACCTTCTGTCAAACTGATGTGTGGTCACGAGTTACCCCTTCTTAGTGGTGGGTGTAACGTAGGCACAGACATGCCGACATGTGAAGGTATGTTAAATGGTAAAAGAGTTAAGGTGCTGAGAGACACTGGTTGCAACACCGTAGTGGTGAAACGTCAACTGATAGAGGAATCACAGCTGACTGGTGAGATTCAAACTTGTGTGCTCATAGATGGTACTGTGAGAAAAGTGCCTCTAGCAAAAGTTGAAATCGATTCACCATACTTTGTTGGAACAACACATGCTTTATGTATGACGAATCCTATCTACGATCTAATCATAGGTAATGTTAGTGGTGCTAGGCAGCCTGGTGACGAGGACATCGGATGGAGCGGAGAGGATGCTAGGGAGAAGCCGTCAGCTGACGAGATGACGACCTCCGGTTCAGAGGCAGAGTCCGCGGAAGCAGAGTCTTCGAAAGGGACAACGCAGAACGGCATCGCAACGACCTCCGACAGTCGTGATCGTCCCCACACTGACGAGAGTGTGAAGCAGTCACCGACACCCCTACCTACAACCAACGAAAGTGCAGCAGTAGAGACAAGAGGCATGAGGAAATCGAAGGAACGGCCCTGGAAGAGACTAGGATCAGCAGACCAGCCGACGATCACTGCAACCAGGGAGGAGATGATCAGAGAGCAGGCACGAGACGCTACGCTGGAGAAACTTCGAAAGTTGGCGGAGAAAGGTGAGGCTAAGGCTGTAGGGAAAGGAAGTGAGGTCAGATATTTTTGTCGTGACAATCTTCTCTTCCGTGAATACAGGTCTCCCTACGTCGAGAGAGGAAAGACATTCACGCAGCTAGTGGTGCCCCAGCCGTATCGCAGTGAAGTGCTCCGACTAGCTCACGACTCCCCTCTAGCAGGTCATTTGCAGACAAAGAAGACGGCTGACCGGATTCTTGCCCACTTCTATTGGCCAGGGATTCAAGCCGATGTCAAGCGTTACTGTGCATCATGCGATTCATGTCAACGCACCACGTCAAAGGGTAAGATAGGGAAAGTACCCCTGACCATCCCCCCTTTGATTGATACATGTTTCCGTAGAGTGGCGGTCGATTTGATCGGACCACTGGAACCGATCACTGAGAGAGGGAATCGATATATCTTGACGATAATCGATCTTGCTACTAGATACCCAGAGGCGGTAGCATTACCACGAATCGAAGCAGAACGGGTAGCAGAGGCGTTAGTTGAAGTATTCTCGAGGTTAGGCATTCCTAATGAGATACTCTCTGATAACGGCACTCAATTCGTTTCAGGTGTGATGAAAGAAGCAGCTCAACTCCTGGGAGTGAAGCAATTTCACACGACACCATACCACCCGATGGCGAACGGCGCCTGCGAGAGATTCAACGGCACGTTGAAACAGATGCTGAGGAGGATGTGCCAGGAGCGACCTAGCGATTGGGACCGCTTCCTGCCAGCTCTTCTCTTCGCATATCGAGAGGTGCCTCACGAAAGCCTTGGCTTTTCTCCTTTCGAACTCATGTACGGCCGAGTGGTGAGAGGACCCATGACAGTACTGAAAGAGCTGTGGACTAAGGAGATCCCTGAGGAGGAAACGAAGACTACGTACCAGTACGTCATCGATCTCCAAAACCGACTCGAACAGACGTGTGAACTCGCCAAAGAGGAGCTGTCCAAAGCATCAAGGAAGTACAAGAAACACTTTGACGTGAAGACGAAGGAGAGACGCTTCGAGTGCGGCGACAAAGTGCTACTCCTGTTACCGACGACGAGGAATAAGCTGCAAATGCAATGGCGAGGTCCATTCGAAATCGTGCAGCGAATTGCCAGAGACGATTACCGATTGCTAGTGAACGGTAAGGAAAGGACCTACCACGCCAATCTCCTGAAACGGTACATTGGGAGAGAAGACGAGAAAGTCGACGACCTCGAGAACGAAAACCAGGGACAACTGGAGGCGAACTACGTCAGTGTCGTGGACGACCAGGTAGATGATGACGGATCGGTGCCCCTCTCATTTCCCTCCATCGAAGCGTCGGAAAGCGTGCATGACGTAAAGTGCAGTGACGAGCTAGACGAGGAGAAGATGAAGGAGGTAAAATCCCTCTTGCTGGAGTTCTCGGATGTCATGACCGATGTCCCAGGACGGACCGACATCATCGAGCACGCCATCGAACTGAAAACGAACGAGCCGATACGTTCTCGCCCGTACCCAGTCCCCCGGTCACTGAAGGAGACCATCAGAGAGGAGGTCAACACCATGTTGAGGATGGGAGTGATCGAAAGGTCGACATCGCCATACGCATCCCCCGTGGTCCTTGTAAAGAAAAAGGACGGGAAGAATCGCTTCTGCGTCGACTATAGGAAGTTGAACGCCAAGACAGTTGTCGACAACGAACCAATCCCAAACATCGAAGAACTGATGGCAGAGATAGGAAATGCAAAGTTCTTCACCAAGATCGATTTGGCCAAAGGCTATTGGCAGATACCCGTGGTCGAAGAAGACCGGAAGAAGACCGCGTTTGTCACGCCAGACGGCCAGTACGAGTTCAAGGTACTACCATTCGGGCTAGTAAATGCCCCAGCAGTGTTCACTCGGATGATGAGAGCTCTGCTGGAAGGCCTGCCCCATGTCGTCCATTACATCGACGACATTCTGATCTACAGTTCCTCATGGCAGGAGCACCTGAATGACATCCGACAAGTCTGCCTCCGACTACGACAGGCTCACCTTACAGCGAGACCGACAAAATGTCATGTCGCGTGTAAGTCCGTGGAGTTCTTGGGACACATCGTAGGACAAGGAAAGATGAAACCTACCCCAGAACAGATCCAGAAGGTGATGGCGACAACGCGACCGACAACCAAGAAGGAGGTGAGAGCATTCTTGGGGCTCGTGGGATATTATCGGAAGTTTATTCCAAACATGTCCACGATCGCCGCTCCCCTCACAGACGCGACGAAGAAGAATGAGCCTGACAAGATAAGATGGGACGAATCTCATGAGCAAGCATTCTGTACACTACGAGACAGACTAGTCGACTTCCCAATTCTAAGACTACCCGATGACGACAAGGAGTTCGTTCTACGGACCGATGCATCCGATGTGGGACTCGGCGCTGTGCTGATGCAGGAAAGCGAGGGGAAATACTTCCCCATCAGCTACGCTTCTCGAAAACTGCTGAAACGCGAGCGCGTGTACCCAATCGTAGAGCGCGAGTGTCTAGCTCTTGCGTGGGCGGTCAGAAAGTTCTCTTACTTTTTGTATGGCCGAGCATTCCAGCTGCAAACTGACCACTACCCGCTTGCTCATCTAACACACGCGCGAATGCAAAATCCAAGAGTCATGCGCTGGGCGCTTGCACTGCAGGCATATCAGTATCGTGTACAGGTAATCAAGGGCTCAGAGAATGTTGGGGCTGATTACCTCAGTAGATGCCCTACTGAGTAGAAGTAGAGGAGTAAACAGCCCATGTTATCTCTACTATATGTGAGTTTAATCACAACGTAATTTTGCAATGAATTTATTGTTACTGTTATATACACTGTATGTTAGGAGGTATATTGGAAAGCTATACAAACTGTAGTATTACACACATTATGTATGCTGAGTATGAGGTAAGATATACAGTTGACTCATACATCTCTGAAATTACTTGACTGCTCTGAATCAGACACCCCGGTATAATACCGTGCATAAGAAGGTTTTGCACATTACAATTTATTTTGTACCAACAGCTAATGCACATAATATGCGATTAGCACAGGTATCATAATATTCTCCAATGTTATACTGGCCAACAAGAAGAGTCTGTTGAAATTGTGCCGAAAGTGTCAATTTTGTATTGTGCGGAAAAAAAAAGTAATTTTATTATTGAACTGTGGCTGGTATAATAATGCAAAAGAGTGTTAAAAGAGATATGATGAAGTTTATATGTTATCCAATTGACTGAGTAAATCAGATTGTATAGTATACTGTGGAGTTTGTTGGTTCGATAGAATACCCATATAAACTGTCTCCATGGACAGCAGCAGATATTTGGAACAGTAGTGTGTCATGTATCACGACAAGTGAAGTTATGAAGCAGTGAATTGTTATAAGGAGTATAATGCTTTTGATCTAGAAGAGTAATGGTGAGAAAGTACTTACCTGCTACAGACATTTGATTTTTATTAGAGAAATGGCTATTGTTTCAGAGCGACTGTCATCTTAAATGGGGGGTTATTTGTCACGAGTGGAGTGACAGACGCTCTCCTCCACTGAGGTCAATTTGCATGGAATTTGTAAATAGGTACTTAAGCATGCAAATTGATGCAAACTTTTTAACATGTCAATGGAAGACATTCCAGACCGCTCTCGGTAGAGCCACGGTAGTGCTATGTGTGGCAAGGAGCGGCAGTATGACATCAGGCCTTGAAGGGGACATCACGCTGTGGTGCTGTCTCCGTGACACATGGTATGAGAATGGCCACTCGGTAACGGTGACAGGGGCCGCCACCCCAGTCAGTATTAACTAGAGATACCCACAGATAGTGGTAAGTGCATTAATTCTGAAATGTTTATGTATTCAATTGGCATAATTCGTTTGTGTAATGGATATCCGAATTGAGAGTGAATTGTGATAAAGGTTTCAGTTAATATGTGATGTAGATACAATGGTTATTGTTAAACGCTCAAGTTAATATGTGATATAGAATATAGAATGGTTGTTATTTATGGTTGCATGAGCTGAGATACATTTGTATATTTATAATGAGGTAATTTGAACGTTGATTAGGATAATATGAATGTGCTCAAGTGCTCTGGCTGTAAGTGATCTGAATATTTTAATATTTGAAGGGTTTCCGGGTTTCCCGAAGGGTCAAGGGCCCACTGACACTGCAAGAGGCAGGTGCATAAAGGCGTCGTTGACTGTCGACCAGCTCCGAGGCAGTAAGGGAGCATAGACTGTCGACCGGACTTCATTCCTGGATGCTGAGGAGACACCGCTAAGACGTCCGTCGGGAGAGCGACCACGCGAACGGCAATCGCGAAGAGTTGCTACGACAGACCACGCGACCGTCTATACCAGCACCAGCGTAACGGGGCCCCGTCGTCGACCGACGTCGTCATCAACCTGCATTGTCATCGTCATACATCGTCGTCATAAGCCGTCGTCACGCAACGTACACCCGTGACAGCCATTCGAGGTGAAATGAATCCAATCTGAGTTAAACATAATAAATGTCCTAAGAGCCAGAAAGCCACTGAGCAGGAATAGTTTATGTTCGTTTTTTTCTCTTTTTATAATTTGCTGTAAAACCAATAGTCAGTTATAGACAATTAAAATATTTGAGTTAACTGAATGCACATTGTTTCCTCCGTTTCGTCTTGTATGAGTTACAGCCTGCCAACAGTTCTCAGAGGTTATGAAAATTTCTTTGTTCCGTTTATTTCCATATATAAGGATGGAAATCGGGCAAATTCTGTGACAGTCTTTATACTGTATCTATCGTCGTTCCAACATTCATATCCGAATTGCACAAAAAAACATACTTTCTCTTAACATTAATTTCTGTGTCTGAATCGATTCACAGCTACGCTTTATCGATCCTCATACATATCGTCCGTGGCGTAGATATGTGTATCAACACAAATCAATAATATTACTAATATCATAATTATTACAATTATCAAAAAAAATGTCGTAGCAATTACACCAGCAACAAAACTCATCGTTCAGGATTAAAATCTAATTGCCATTTCTTTCACTCAAGTGATCTCATTTTTGACGTAATACAAATAACCTAACCCTCTCGCTACCAAACCAGTTCTCCTTCTGGCTTAAATATTTTGGCTCATTACGTACATAAAAACAAACATCATTTCAAGCTATATTTCAAGAGCCTCACGTGGTGTATTTGCTTTATACTCTTTAACATTAACATTTCTTTATTACTATTCTAATCGATTAAAAAAAAAGGGTTTCTTTCCTACCGGGTGCTAAATTGAGTAATAATACCAAATTCTGCAAACTTACAGCTTCTCGGTTCCTTTTCCTTTTTGAGTGACGGCCAGCGGTGTCTACGGGGAATGCACCAAGCGACGCAGCCGAATTAAATGCATTGATGCTCAGGCCCTGTTCTTGGCTTGTCAACCCGTCTGCGCACCTTCTCGCCAGCAAGCCTCAAATGCAACTGTTCACTCTCACTGCTCCCTCACTTCACACTCACACCCTAACCATACATTCCTGTCACATACTATTCAAATCGTATTTAAATTATTATTCCAAAATATTTGTCTCCAGATCACCAGCTCTCTCTATTGACACCAAAACAAACTATACTCTATCACCAATGTCAGATTCATTTTGACAATTTACCCCCTTTTTCAGAAAATATTTTGGTGAAATTAGATTGCCCGTGTGACATTATCATTCTACGTACTCTGTGTATAAACAGAAAAACGCTGGTTTGGACATTTCTCTGTTACACCTTTTCATCCTTGTCACTGTTTACCTGACTCCTTACTGATCAGTGCTACTGCTGGATGCGACTCATGTAGTCGGCTCCAACGTTCTCCTTCCCCTTGATAGCTTCGATCCGATAACGGAACGGCTGCAGAGCGAGAGCCCACCGCATCACTCGTCCGTTGGCGAGCTTGCCTCGCCGCATAGCAAGGAGGGGCTCGTGGTCGACTTCGAGGACGAACTCCTTCCCGTAGAGATACGGCTCGAACTTTTGCACTGCCCATATGACAGCAAGACACTCTCTCTCAATCGTCGAGTATCTTCGCTCTCGATCGAGCAACTTCTTGCTGGCAAACGCTACTGGGAACTTTTCGTCGTCAAATTCCTGAAGTAGCACAGCACCGATTCCGTTCTCCGAAGCGTCAGTCCGGAGGAAGAAGGTGCGATCGACGTCTGGGAGATGCAAAATGGGCACATTTGCAATCTTCCCCTTTAGACACTTGAACGCATTTTCTTGCGCTTCACCCCATCTCACCTGGTTTGGTTCCCCCTTCCGAGTCAGATCGGTGAGGGGTACCGCGAGGGCCGCGAAGTTCGGCACGAACTTTCTGTAATAGTTCGCTAGGCCAAGGAATGAGCGGAGTTGCCTCTTGGTTCGCGGTCGTTCTGCCTGCTTGATGGCCTCTACCTTCTCGGTCCGCGGCTGGATCTTGCCTCTGCCGAGTTGATGCCCAAGAAACTCCAGGCTCTCTTGCCCAAGCAAACACTTCGACGGTTTTGCCTTCAGGCCTGCGTGGCGGAGACGCTTGAAAAGCTCTCGCAGAACCTCCAGGTGTTTCTCCCATGTGGTAGTGTGCACTAAGATGTCGTCAATGAAATTGTGCACGCACTCCATCCCTCGAAGAAGTTGTCGCATGATTCGGCTAAAACTAGCAGGGGCGTTTATCAACCCGAACGGCATGGGTCGGAATTGGTATAAGCCGTTTGGCGTCACGAACGCCGTGAGGGGCTTAGCCCTCTCTGTAAGCGGAACCTGCCAGTAGCCTTTGGTCAGGTCTAGCTTACTGAAATAATTGTCGTTCGCCAGTTGGGCGAAGATCTCATCTTGGTCGGGAATAGGCTCGGCATCTGGTACCGTGACCAAGTTGAGTTTGCGAAAATCGCAACAAAATCGGTTCGTACCATCCAATTTTTTCACCAATACTATCGGTGAAGCGTACGGCGACGATGATGCTTCGATCACTCCGAGATCGAGCATTTCCTTTACCTCGTCGTCGACTACTCTACGGAGAGCATGCGGAAGCGGGTACGGCCGGGACTTGATCGGTCGTGGATCAGTTAACTCGATGTCGTGGCAGCCTAGATTCGTCACGCCAGGCAGATCAGTCAGGACATCGGGAAAGTTTCCGATCAGTCTCCTCAACTGTCGGCTCTGTTCGTCAGACAGAGTGCTGCCTAACTTTACGTCGGCTACCGTCTGCGTCTGCTTGAGCGTTGGCGTCTGGATGAGGTGCTCATTCGACGTGGGCTCGGGGCCGAGGTCGTCGACGTCCTCGTCTTTCTCGTCTTCCTCGATGACGGATACGCCAGCGACGTCGTGGCTTACCAGTCCTGCTGCATCTTCGTCGTGGCGGCGATGATACTGCTTGAGCAGGTTGGCATGAAACGTCGTCGTCCTCGTCCCGAGGTCGATCCGGTAGTCGAGCTTTCCAATCTTGCCTACTACCTTAAAGGGGCCCTTCCAGTGCATTAAGAGCTTGTTGTGGTCGGTTGGTAGCAGCAATAGTACCTCATCTCCGACTTTGAATGACCTGGGTCTCGCCTTCCCGTTGTATTGCTCTCGGTACCTGTCATGGGACTGTTTCAGATGTTCATGCACCATTTTGCATGTGTCCTCCAGTTTCTCCCTGAGATCCATGACATACTGATATGTCGATTTTGTTTCCGGCTCTGCGTTGTCGTCGGTCCATAGCTCCTTCACAATCATCAGAGGTCCGCGTACGGCTCGTCCGTACAGGAGTTCAAATGGCGCAAATCCCGTACTCGCCTGTGGAGCCTCTCTGTAGGCAAACAACAACGCGTCAATGTACCGATCCCAATCCTGGGGACGCTCTTCGCACATTTTCTTCAACATCTGTTTCATGGTCCCGTTGAACTTTTCCACCAGACCATTACAGGCCGGGTGGTACGGAGTAGTGGTGATGTGGCGGATGGACATCAGTCTACTCACCTCCTTCATTACGTCAGACATGAACTGCGTTCCGCGATCCGTTAACATCTCATGTGGGAAGCCTACTCGTGAGAAAATCGTGAACAATGCTTCCGCGACTGACGTGGTGTCGATGTTTCTAAGGGGTACTGCTTCAGGATAACGAGTGGCGTAGTCCATGAGTGTCAGTATGTATCTGTTCCCGCGTGACGTCACCGGCACTATCGGACCCACAAGGTCTACCGCCACGCGATGAAATGGTTCGTCTATCAAAGGCGTGGTTCCGAGGGGGACTTTGCTCACCTTCCCTTTCTGCAGAGAACGCTGACACACATCGCAGGATCTGCAGTACCTGACTGTGTCTGCTCCGATGCCGGGCCAGAAGAAGTTTTGCAAAATCCGCTCCGTTGTCTTGTGTGCGCCGAGATGGCCTCCGAGTATCGACTCGTGTGCTAGACTCAGAATCTGACGTCGATATTTGCGAGGAACCACCAGTTGGTTCGAGACTTCCTGCCGCTCGCCGCACCCTGCTCTGAACTCGCGATACAGCAAGCCCTTTTTCGCAATGAAGCGTGACTGATTCCCATTTCGGCTCGTCTTCACCTCACTACTCTCCGCTTGTTGTCGAATTTTCTCCAACGATTCATCGTTGCTCTGCTCACGACGAAACTCGTCGGCTGTTGCAATGTCTGCCTGCCGTGGCACTTTCATCGCTCGTTGAGGTTTGGCTGCCTCCCTGCGCTGTGCCCTAGTCTCCACGGCTAGCCCACTATCCGCCTGCCAGCTGCTGTCCGGGTCGTTAGGCTCCCGAACACCTGCAACATTGCCCAGAATAACATCGTACACAGGGTTATTCATGCACAGTACTTCTAACTCACCAACGAAGAAGGGAGAATCGATCATGACTGTGGCGACTGGGAACTGCTTCTCGGAGCCGTCGATCAGGATGCATGTCCGTTGCGATCCGGTCATCTGATCCGCTCTCACCAATTCCGTGCGCACCACCGCTGTCGAACAACCGCTGTCACGTAGTACGTCCACGTGCGTTCCGTTTACTATGCCTTTCCTCACAGGCATAGCTCTAACTGGCTGCTCTCCACACGCAACACTCATCAGAGGCAGATCCGAATCCGCTATCCAGATATCCGGACTTGGCTCTGCACAAGAAAAACATGAATCGATTACGAGGCATGCGTTACCGTGCTCTGACATTTGACGCTTACCCTCTGAACCGCTGCTACGAGTCGATACCGGGCTAACATCTGTCTCATCCGGTCGACCAGCTTTTGCTCCGGTTCGCATTTCCGGAGTGCGGTTGTCGGGCTTCTTGTCGTCAGCTTTCCGGTTCGGATCCGGTTTCTGTCCACCCTGGATTCCGACTGCAGCCTTTTCTTTCCTGGTCTCTCGGCTTCTGCAATACCTGGCGATATGCCCCTTCTTTCCGCAGATGAAGCATCCGTCCGGGCGGGGAGTCGTTGCTCCTCCCGGTTGGGGTCGAGCATCACCTGTGGAAGTGTTAGTACGAGATTCAGGTTTAATGTGACCTCGGGACTTACCACCCGTCTGCCCTCCGAGATGCCATCCCGAGCGGGCCTCAATGAACCTGTCGGCGATATCCACGAAGTCGTCTATGTCAGTCGGCTGTCTCTCTTTAATGAACGTCTCCATATCCTTGGAGCAGACGTTGTAGAACTGCTCGATGAGCACCAGTTGCACCATCTCCTAGAAGGTTGGCTTGTGGCCGGATAGCTCCAACCATTTCTTGAGATAGCTCCGTATCCGTATCACGAACTGCGCTGCTGTCTCTCCCGTTTCCGGCTTTGCCCCACGGAATTTCCGTCTGAAGCCGTCGCTAGTGAGAGAGTAGCGCTTGAGTACTGCGGCCTTTACTCGGTCGTAGTCTTGTGCCTCGTCGTCATCCAGTCTCGAGTATGTGTCTAATGCTTTACCTGTCAAAAGAGCACTCAAATGAACGGCCCACACATCACGTGGCCAGTGCTGAGCATTAGCGTACCGTTCAAACCTGTGTAAATACACATCTAGATTATCTTTCCCACACTGAAATGCTGGAAGTTTTGGAGCCCTAACTGTATTTATTTGAACTCGGTTACTACCTCCCTCTTCTAACCTAGCCTGTTCTAACTGAAGTTTCAGTTCAGTCAGTTCCTTCTCTTCCTTCATCCTCTGTCGCTCTTCCACTCGTGCCTCTCTCGCCTTGTCCTGTTCCGCCTAAATAAACTCTTGCAACTCTGTCCCCTCTAACCCTAAGGTCTGCCCTACCTTGGCTAACTTTTCTAGATCCATCACAATCACTCTCTTACTCTCGCACAGGGTTGACTTACCAACAGAGCCTCACCGGCAGAACATATACCCGGCACTTCCAAAAGCAGACGAGCGCGTGAATGACGGTGCTTTCCCCGTGGGCACAGGCCGGAAGAAGAACTAAGTGGAAGCTGAAACACAATCAAAATATCCACAAAATTATACACTGGATTATCAGGCTACAATTACAAATATATCCTCACAACAGTAATTAAATTACTATCAACTGGGAGAGATTAATTATAACTATCGAGACAATAGTGTCACCTATCCGATACCCCCTCTAACAATTTAGAATTATTTCGATAGGTCCCTTCGTGGTCGCCAATTATTGTCAAAGGGTTTCTCAGAAGACGACCGCCATAATAATAAACCGAATACAGTGAATTATCGTTTCAACTCAAGTGGGTCATGCGACTCTTTTATTCAACCAAAGTACGAAAAGGAAGAAAAAGGAAGAAAAATACAAAACAAATTTTTTTTTGTATATAAACAAATTGTTATATTATCCTCCTTTCTGCTAAGTCCCTATATAAGCGCATGCATTTCTACGTATGAAAACCCCCCTATGAATCAAGTCCCTACATTATCCATGGCACTTTCCCGTTGTCGATAACCGCGCGATGCCTGCACAGGGTTGCTCATGCGAAGCTGGATCCTGGCGTCGGATACAGGGTTCACGCGAGGTGGCTGACGCCTGTCCCTGCAGTCCGTCGCGGCGTGAAGTGTATACGGGTGTGACAGCACGGCGTGGCCGGATACACACGGTCGATTGGCGTGGGTATTGTCCGGTTCGCGTGTGTCTGCCTGGTTCTGTCCACAGCGGGGCGTGGGATTACTCGAAGACTCAAAGACTGGGCGGTATCCGACTCCGGATACGTCCTCGGACAAGTCCGGATACTCCGTGCCTGGATACGGACGGCTATGAATATAACAACAATCCCTTGTCAAAATACATTTCTACCCGACTATTAATCCTCAACTCCTATAATACATTGTACAACATTTGTGCTCACCATTGCAGGACTGTGTTAAGGTACAAATATATCCGAACATCCTCAGCTTATTATCACATTAACTTTCTTCTTTCCTGTTCATTTTGACCTTTCTTACAAAAAAATATAAAAGTTTATGGCACATTTCGGTTCTGTTGCAATCAATTGCCATAGAATGAAATACATAAACACAGAAATACTCGTTTTAATGAACCTCTGCGAGTAGATAAAAATTCACACCATTAATGGGACAGTTATCACTATCCAGCGATAGAATTCATCTCCCAAGCAATACAAATCTCTCCCGTAAAAGCTCACTCTTTTCTAGCTGCTTTTACTAACTTCGCATATATGGTCTTTATACTGTATCTATCGTCGTTCCAACATTCATATCCGAATTGCACAAAAAAACATACTTTCTCTTAACATTAATTTCTGTGTCTGAATCGATTCACAGCTACGCTTTATCGATCCTCATACATATCGTCCGTGGCGTAGATATGTGTATCAACACAAATCAATAATATTACTAATATCATAATTATTACAATTATCAAAAAAAATGTCGTAGCAATTACACCAGCAACAAAACTCATCGTTCAGGATTAAAATCTAATTGCCATTTCTTTCACTCAAGTGATCTCATTTTTGACGTAATACAAATAACCTAACCCTCTCGCTACCAAACCAGTTCTCCTTCTGGCTTAAATATTTTGGCTCATTACGTACATAAAAACAAACATCATTTCAAGCTATATTTCAAGAGCCTCACGTGGTGTATTTGCTTTATACTCTTTAACATTAACATTTCTTTATTACTATTCTAATCGATTAAAAAAAAAGGGTTTCTTTCCTACCGGGTGCTAAATTGAGTAATAATACCAAATTCTGCAAACTTACAGCTTCTCGGTTCCTTTTCCTTTTTGAGTGACGGCCAGTGGTGTCTACGGGGAATGCACCAAGCGACGCAGCCGAATTAAATGCATTGATGCTCAGGCCCTGTTCTTGGCTTGTCAACCCGTCTGCGCACCTTCTCGCCAGCAAGCCTCAAATGCAACTGTTCACTCTCACTGCTCCCTCACTTCACACTCACACCCTAACCATACATTCCTGTCACATACTATTCAAATCGTATTTAAATTATTATTCCAAAATATTTGTCTCCAGATCACCAGCTCTCTCTATTGACACCAAAACAAACTATACTCTATCACCAATGTCAGATTCATTTTGACAATCACACATCACTAATAAATCAACCAGTGGGAACTGCTGGTAAAAAGGTAATCCTGCTCAAGGCAACTAAGATTGCAAGCATACCGGTGTCAGAGAAACCTTGCCTTCAAACTCATCAATAGCTTCACAGCTGCTATGCATGTTTACGTTCAGACAATGGTTTTACACTGAATAGGCATTTTCTCGTCGGCCCGATGTTTTGAAATAGCGTGCTATTTTCTGACTTGGGAAATTAACCCGATCATGAAATAACACGCTATTTGATAATGTGAATACTAAATAGCGTGCTAATTTTATCCTTCTGATTGAGAAAATTTCTCAAGTCCAACTCGAGAAATTTCCGAAATAGCACGATAATTTGCGAACTAGCGCGCTAATTGTTAATGTGAAATCATCTCAAGAAATTAGCGCGATGCATCCCATCATGCCAAGCGCTCTACTGGTATACCCGACAATGTTTGCGCATGCTCAGCTGTCGAATTAGCTTTAAAAAAATTCGGGCTGATGTAAATAGGAAATGAAACAGCACGCTAATTTGCGATCGTGAAAAATATCTCGAGCTTGGATTTTTATCGGGCTGATGTGATAATGCCCATTTAGAACAGAATCTAATTCTGTAAATTCACATAATTTGCATATTTTGTGTATTGAAATGATGAGAAATTCAGCATTAGAAGGTCTTTTTTTGATAGCTAAAGTATCATTGCCTCATTCATCTTAGTGACAGAGGGTGTGTAATGAAATTGAGATCACAATTATGCTCTGTTAGGAGCAGACACTGCAAATATTTATTTCTTTGGCAGAAAATTAATTCTGTGAGGTCAAAAAATAGTGCTTTCAAACTTGAGACCTCATCTGGAAACATAGATGACTTCGATTACATGAAAGTTCAATAGCTACTGCGGTAAACCTCAAAATGGATTACAAGACATGATGGAATGGTAGCCACTCCCTCACAAACTTGAAACATGTATTTCTGAGTCAACAGGCTGCAGAACAAAGAATGACATGATATAGATTGTCAGCTGAGATCCAGAAGGTCACTAAAATGCATTTTAAGATTTCATGAAGTAAAAAGTTAATTTTGAAATCAAAGTGCATTTATAAATTAATTTATAAGCATAGTTCCAATTTTGAGGAAATTAGCACCCTTGTGGTTTTAATTGTTTACGTTTTAATGAAAATGAAAATGATATAAAATTGACACAATAATGTAGATGAGATCGAGCTCTTTATACAGCATGACACTAATAACTCAATAACCCCCCAAACTGTGATAATGCCCTTCTTGTTTCCAATTGATGAAATTATTATTTGTTATATGAGGGAATGCTTTTAGAGAATGAATGCCGTTGTCTGAAATTATGGCCACAAGATACCTTATGACCTTTCAAATTTACAGTGAAATCATTATTTATTGTGAACCAGGCATTTGTAACTAAAATTTGCCAGCAGAAATCATTCATGTGCTATTTGTTTTATAAAATGCTATATAGATTTATTTTGTTTTAAAATCATTCACAACACTGCATTTTGGCTTTATCAGATGTAGGCCTATGTAGACCACCCAAGAAAAGGCAAGATTTAAAAGTTTACCATAGTGGGATTCATTTAAAAAAAAATATTCATAGCTACATCTATCAACTTCCTTGACATTAAAGGGATGGTACAGTATTGGTGGAGATGAGAATTGGGCTTTTAGCTTTTTGCAAAATACCAAGAAAACAAACATAAAATAGTACAGAGTATACCTTTTTAAGAGGAATTCAAAGATTATTTGATGAAAATCGGGTTTGGAATGACTGAAACATCCAAAAACAAAGTAACAAAACAAAGTGATCGTAAAAAAATGTGGGTCCCACACTTTCTAGAATCGCTCTGTTTTGGATATCTCAGCCATTTCAAAACCAATTTTCATCAAGTGTTGAATTCCTCATGGAATTACATGCTCTTTCATATTTCATAAGAGGTTGCTCATTATCTCACCAAAAAATCTTAGAAACCTGAAATTAGGTCTCAACCAAAACTATACGATCCCTTTAACATAGTTAACTATTGATAGCTGTGTGTACATTTCTTCTGTTTTTTCTGTAATGGCAAAGTAAATGGCTGGTTTCATATCAGCTCCCAGTCATTGACTTGATTTGATTCCTCTTCAACTGCTTACTACAAGGAAAAACAATCGTATTAAAACAAACATCATGCGTAGGCCAGTAGTGGCAGTCATGCAGACCTGTTGCTTGTCATTGTTTAAAAGCATAATTTACCATTTGCAGATGAAAAACAAAACAGCATTAGTGCTGTAAAATAGTTCTAAAATGTGAGTTAGGGATAGAAACAACCACTGTAAAAAATTGAATTGGTAAAATTGATGTTAAGTATTGTTTCATATAAAAAATGTGAACACTAGCCATAATAAAAATGTTTTCAGACTAAACCGTCTACAGTTGCAGTTTAATGAGAAAAATGCAGATATCTCCGTATATTTTAGGCTTTATCGCAAAAATTTTATATCACAGGATGTTTTTTTGTACAACAAACCTACACATAAGCATTAGATGGTGAATCACAATATCTTGAATGTTTTTTTTTTTGATATCACTGTTCCCAAGGTATACAGAACCTTTAAACATAGTTATTAGATGGCTTTCTAACAGCCTTTTTTTAAAAGTCACTGTGATTAGAAGTTTAAATGCACTGAGATATTAACAGATTATGCACATTAAAATGCAGATTAAGGTACATATATGCTGTAGCTCATTCCCATATTTTGCCACTTTTCAAGAAACCTGTGAATTTTCCAAGAAAGTCCGACATCCACGCTCACATGCCAAGTTAGGTCGTGTATAGGATTACGGGAAGGAGACCGATATAGTGTAATTTGTGCAGGCGCAACCCCGGGGTTCATGTAACTCAACTCGACAAGAGTACGTCAGATGGTCACTCGTATTGACATGGATATGTCTGTGGGGTCTCCAATTCCTTGATGCAACTCAGTTGTGTTGCCTCTCCTCACGTGTTGGTGAGGATGATGCGGTTGTGTTTAAATTGCTACAGGATAGGGTCAATTGATAAGTTAGCCCTGGCTCTAAAGATTGCCTACTTTTTAGGGCAATTTTGTTAGGTACACGGGTTGGCCTGCTTGATGTTGGCTGGTATACTTGTATAATAACAATATATAAACATATTTGTATGTATGTATATAATGTATAAAATGTAATTGTTTGTTTGTTTGTATGTGTGTGTGTGTGTGATGCTTTTAAAATATATAAACTTGAAAACAAAGTCACAGATCCACTTCTACCTTGAGGACATGTTTAGTTGGTACTGCAAAATGACGCTGTTCTTGTTTTTGTCTGGGATGAAGAATGGATGTTGGAGATCCGGGGTAAAGGAGGAGTGATATCTTATCCCATTGATATTCAATGAGCATACTCAAATTTTTGCCTTATAGAATACAGCTGTAATTCATGGATTGTCTGGATATTGAGACTATTCATCTAGTTTTATGGTTATGTATAAATCTTGAGATAATTAGATTCATGGAATTGCACCCCTTCCCCCTCACCCCCTTCCCTCCCCCACAAAAGAAAAAAAACCCCAACAACAACAACAAACATAACATGACATAACATAACATAACATAACATAACATAACATAACATAACATAACATAACATAACATAACATAACATAACATAACATAACGAAAAACACATGAATATGATCCAATTTGACATGGTTGATAAGATGAAGCCACGTGCGAGAGTTAACAGATTGTCTTTTGAGTTTGTATCCCAGGTGCATTGGTGGCCATGCTGCCTGTAAATACGCTAGACATGTTGAATTTTGATAATCTTCTCAGAAAAATAAATAAACAAACAAAACAAGAGCAATCAAAAGGAGACAAGATATGTCAAGATATGTTTAGACACTTTAATTTCTCAACTTGATGATCACCAATATTAAAGATCAAATTTGTTCGTGATGTTGACTGATATTGATGCAGGGTGATTATTGGAGGGATTTTTATTCATAGCATGAAGAGAATAATGTAACATTGAACTTTGGATTTGATAAATTTAAGAGATTATTGCCTAATGCGAGGTCAAAACTCATCTTAACAATTTTCATGCATTCATTGGCATTTTCGTCAATGGCAGATCTTGTGACATGCCGGATGTGTTTCCATGAATACAGCTCCTTTTGGCTCTTGCCTAAGCCGCTGTGATGGGAGTGCATACACATAAATTATGTGTAATTAGGTGTGGTGATATCATTGATCGGCTGATGTATCGTTGATGTACACAACATGTCCAAATATACAGTGTTCTGTGCATATTTGCACAGAAGTAGCAAACATCTGTACCTCTTTGAATAGTGATATATAGTGCCGTCATATCTTTATCATGAATTCTCAGTTTGATCGATACGTCCTTCACTGAACTTCGCTCTAATGACTCCGTAAATATGTTCATCCTTTCTTTTGAGGGCGTGCATTTGAAGACTGAAGGTTACAATCATTTTATTTTGTTTGTATGTTTGTGTGTGAGTGTAACAACAGAGAAAGATTTTAGAAGCATTCAGACCTGTCTTTCCTTTGTCCTGAAAAAAAGGGGGGGCTGAGGTTTCTGTATATATCTGAGAATATTTCTTTCCGGATGTGATTTCACCAGTGTTATCATATGAAGATATGAATGCCTTTTATTTACCTCAGGAGTCGAATGGTGTCTGTGTCATATTTTTCTTTCAGTTTGTCATTCGCTGGAACAACATACAAGCAGCTTTATCATGAATGACAGAGGCTAAATCTTAAATGGTCTCAAACTGTTAGGAAAGTGTAACATATACTGTTAAGATGTCTTGGCTAAACAAACACTTCTGCACCAGGTACACACTGTACAATACGAATGCTCATGCAGAGTTAGATATTTTCTGTCCATCAAAAATATGAGGATATGTCTTTGAAAACTGTTTTTGTTATGCCTCCGCCACGAAGTGGTGCCGGAGGCATTATGTTTTCGGGTTGTCCGTCCGTCCGTCCTTCCGTCCGTCCGTCCTTCCGTCCGTCCGTCCTTCCATCCGTCCGTCCGTCCGTCCGTCCTTCCGTCCGTCCGTAATGAATTTTGTGGACAAGGTAACTATCAAAACCTGTTGAGGTATCCTAATGAAACTTGGCATGTATGTGTATTAGGGGGTGAAGTTGTGCCTATCAACTTTTGGGTGCACATACTCAAGGTCAAAGGTCAAAAGGTCAAGGTCAAATACATAAAATTTCAGTATTTCCACCATATCTATTGCATGCCTGAAGATATTTTCTTGAAACTTAGTGTATACATGTATTACCCAATTAAGATTCTCTGGTGAAAGTTTGGGTCATGAGGTCAAAGGTCAAAAGGTCAGGGTCAAATACATAAAATTTCACTATTTCCACCATATCTATTGAATGCCTGAAGATATTTTCTTGAAACTTAGTGTATACATGTATTACCCAATTAAGATTCTCTGGTGAAAGTTTGGGTCATGAGGTCAAAGGTCAAAAGGTCAAGTAAAAATATTAAAACTTTTTTTTTTTTTCCGTACCTTGGAAAATTGTTCAAGGTATCTTCATGGAACATAGTATATACATGTACTGACTGGAAGTGATTATCTAGAGAATGTAGGGTTCATGGGGTCAAAGGTCAGGGGTCAAAGGTCAAGTGCAACACTTCAAAATTTTACTATTTCCCTCATATTTATGCAATGCCAGCAGGGTTATTTTTTTTTTTTACACTTGGTGTATGCATGTGTAACCAAATAGAAATTCTTTGGAAAGTTTTTTTTTTCTTCTTTTTTTGCCTCAAAGATCAAAAGGTCAAAGATCAAGTGAAAGTGCTGAACTAACTTTTTCCTCCATATCTCGGAAGTGGCTCAAGTTATCTTGAAACTTAGTACACATTATGCATGTTCTACCTGAAAGTGATTATCTTATGAATTTTAGAGTCAAGGGCCAGATGAAAATGGTAACAATTTACTATTCAATTCAGAAATTGCACTTTTTCTCCACACCTGTACCTTGAGAATTACTCAATGCCTAAATGTATGAATGGGTCAAAGTCAAGTTAAAGTCCTTAAATCCCTAGATACATGCTCTCCTATTCATCCAATTAAACCTAGGTCAAGGAAGGTGAACATTCAACACATTTGTGACAAACTTGTCATTTCAATATTTTGCCAATTTTGTGAAAATGTAATCACGCATTGTCCACATGTACTATCTAGACATATTGGGAAAATCATGCATTATGGCGGAGGCATACCAGTCGCCAAAGCGACATTTCTAGTTGATTATATTTTCCTAAAATCTGATTCTGTGCAGCTTGATTCTTAGTGTTCCTATATCTAAATACAGCTGTTTTTTTATTCTTTGCTGTGCATTCATAAGTCTGGTGAGCTGCAGTAGTAGGCCGTCCTACACATGCTTAGTCTGTTGTTTGACACAAGAGTATAAGTTGAGAATGAAAACGTGACATACTGAACTGGTGAAGAGCAGACTACTGTTGCATGAGATAGATGAGGCCATTACTGCCAGTATATTTGTTAATCTTTCATGAGCACACACAAAGCATAATTGCCTTTCAATGCAAAATTAAACACGTCGTTCATTTTGTTTTGGCTGCTGGGGTGCACAGATAATTTCATGGATCAGTGAAACCTACCTTTTTTTTCTCTCTCTTTCATTAGTATACATTGATAGGCTGTTTGTCATTTGATAAAGGTCAGTTTTGCGGGAGGAGAATGAACTGTAACACTGTGTAAATGATATCAGCTCTGGTTGTGTGTGATTTGCCAGTCAGTTTCCTGCTGGCTTGTATTTTGTTTGTTTGTTTGTTTGTTTGTTTGTTTGTTTGTTTGTTTGTTTGTTTTTCCTATTGGCACAGTTGATACAAAATGTTTCTACCAGTGAAAATTGAGGAATTAATCCCCTAATTCCTTGATTGTATTACTTCAGCATTTATGTTTAATTAAGCAAATGCTTTACTTTAGTTTGGATCTAAATGAAGGTTATGTTTCTGTTATAATTTTTTTTTTTTTTTTGGGGGGGGGGAAGCAAATGCCACTTTAGGTTACTTCTGATTTCAGGGGCATATAAAGATTTGAAAGTACTGATTAATGGAAGCTGCGGTCACACTGGCAAAAGATTGTGAAGTTTAAGATCGTGAAAGTCTTCTCAAAGTTTCTCGTCCATCCATGCTGGTAGCTAAACTTCTATAGAACTTTCATGTACTATGTTAATGAAGTCATCACCTGTTTCCTGATGAGGTCTCAAGTCAGAAATCATTTACTACATTTTGACACGGCATAATTCATTTCCTGCCATGGAAGTATAGATATTTGCAGTGTCTGCCCCTAACAAAGCATAATTGTGACCTCAACACTGGTGCATGTGCGCAAGAAAGAAGAAAGAACACGCCATCTGATTGCTAGTAATTGTGGCACATTAATGCACACTCATACATCACAATGATCGTGCTTCAGAGGCACCATCCACAAACAGATGGTGGACTGATCATGTGACAAACTTCACAAAGTTTCAGTTACTAGCGTTCACACTGACTAGCATTCACACTGCTCAAAGAACAAGAAGATTGGCAGGATTGGGGAAATATCTCTAGTTTGAGTGGGAAATTTTGCGGGAAGTTTTGTTAGAAGTTACATGACAAGTTTGCGGTCACACTTGCAAAACTGTGAAATCTTAATGATCGTGGTCTTAAACTTCATGATCTTTTGCCAATGTGATCATGGCATATGTTTCCAGCTTGGAACAATCTTAAGCTGTGTAGTCCCACCTGCTACCAGTAATGTGTGATATTTGATCACAATGGAGCATTGAAAAATTGTGGCCAAAAAGGAAAGTGTGTTAGTGATCAAATCAACCATAATCAAATACCTTTCATTAGATTGCACTATAGGAAAAGTTTTTGTGTTTGTATTTTCAGAATGGTAATATTTCTCCACAGATAAATATATTCTTTTTTTTTCAGCCACTGGAATGTTAATCAGTGTCTTTGCAAGCGTCCCCTCCTCTTGGCATGATCTGTTCATATTGTGACATACAATTATACATGTTTAGTTAGCCATTGTAGCAAGTCAGAAGATTTTTGGCGTAATAATTACACATGTGGCAAATACATTTATTCTTGGTAAATATCCCATGCGACATCTGTTTTTGCGATGTTAATAAAAGCAGTTTTTACAGTGGCAATTGTAGAGACACTAGGTGTACAGCACTAAGATATTCGTCATTTGGGCCCTTTTAGCAATTTCAATACTAATGAATGCGTGGGGGATTGAGTTTGGCACAGAAATCTGAAAAAAGGATCAGTTTTTGTTTCACTTTTGTGAAGACCTACAGTGTAGACAAGTTTTGGGGTCGCTTGCATTTTGAGATTTTAGTATTATCCAAGAAAGGAAATGAAATATTACTTTGCTAGAATGGTTTCTTTTTTTATCAGAAACATTGTGTTGAAGCTACTAGCCTTTTAGATGGGTGCAAAGAGACCTGGCTGTGCAATCATAACAATTTCTGTGTGAGTAGGTGTTGGGAATTAGAGCCGCCTTCGATTTGATCTGGCGAGCGATGGGAAAATTGAGCTGAGAGTAATTACATATGTGGATGTGGGTAGTATGGTGCCACTGATTTCAAAACATCCATTTTTTTTTCGTGATAGAAACATGAACTGTATGTTGCACACATAGAGAGAAACATAGACTGGCAAAATGACTTAATAAATCAAATAGCCTTAAGTTACAAGGTATAGGTAGTATTTCTGTAATGCAGACCCGGGTATCAGTAATGAGAGCTGTATGTGGTAGGAGACTCAGATGATATTTTTTTTCTACTTCCTTCTCTTTTTTTTTCTCTCTCTGTATCAGACTCATGTGCACACACTTATTCTATAAATTTATAACAATGTCTGTCCTTATGCATGCTTTATTGAGAATGTATGAATGACACCTTGGTAGAGGTATTAGAAAATTAGAACATGAAAATAAAGGCAAATGAATTTCATGAGATGGTGGTCGAAGAAAGTGAGCTGATGGAGCCAGGAGTTCTAAGATTGGAGGAAATACTCTAAAAGTGGACATTTTTGCTTAAATTTGTGCGCATTTTGCACAACCAGAAACGAGCGTGAAAGTAAAAGCATGCAAATATGTTTGCTTGCTATATGTTACAGTAGTTCACGTCTTGATACCTTGGAGTTAAAAATACATGAAACTCATCTTACCCACCCGGGCACAAAAAAACCCCCAAAACAAAACAAAGCAAAAAAATAAAAACACAAAAAATTACTCATGCAAAAACATTCACTTTTACAGCAACTGAAAATGCTGACCAAAAAGTATGGCGAGTTACATAATTAGTGCATGGGTACATGAAGGATTGATATCACAAGGCCTCAATATCTTTAATATGAAAAGCTCACATAAGTCATGGATAGCAGCACAGTTTTAGAGGTAAAATTCACAGTGTAGAGCACTTTCTACATTATTATATATATACATCCACATGTAATGTAAATTTGTAAGTGTTAAGTAAGCTCTGAAAATGATGTTTTATTTTAGTCTAGGTGTTTTTGCTATCGTATGTCGCACTTTTTAGAACCCTTCACAGTGATTGTTTAATTAGTTTTGTCCCACAACTGCCAATCAAAATTTATCAGCGGTTGCAACCACGAAAGCACTGGCATATCTTTTCTTAGGTACATGCATTTGGGGAACCATGACAGTGTGTGTGTATGTTGAGATGTATTCTCAGATTCAGATGAATGCAAATTTGCAGCATGCAGTTTGATCTTAAGATGGCTATTTTAATTGCTATACCGGTATACCTTATACATCCGTAAACCGTTTGGTTTCAGTTTTGAAATGGGTCATTACAGTTTTATCGTTGTTGAGACCACTAGTAAATTTTGATTGATGGATCTGAGGCAATGAATTACAGAGTTGATTACAAAGTGTTTTGACTTTTACCCCAAATGTGGTATCATGGTGAGTGCGTATAAATTCACAAGAAAGAGCTGTCAAAAGAATTAGATACTGGAGGGTAAAGATGTCAGGGCTGGGAACAGATAATTATGTTGCCGTAGCATCATAAGTTCAATGCTCACGTCTCCCCTACCCATAAAAGTGTTAATCACTGGATACCAGATTTATACCCTCCTTCCACTTAACCTTTTCTCCGTTCAGACTTCCCTCCACACCGCACGCGCCTACAAGTGCTATCATCCCATTAGGTGGCTGCGGCTTGGGCTGTTTTAATCGTCCACTGCTGTGAGTGGTGTATCAGTGTTGCTACGGCAACCATCATTTATCCTCATTAGAGACACGAGGGGGCCCCGTGTGTCGACTGCGTGGCCAGTGATCAGACAATGCACAATCAGATTGAGCACTCGGAGATATTGATTGGAGTCCAGGCAAGGGAGAATTGATGCTGGGAGCGAGACAATCGTGATGTGACCTAGTTGGGCAACATGATTTTCAGTACCTCTCTCTTTTGCTTGAGATTTGCGGTCTTTCAGTGTACATGCCTCCTCCCGCTTCATGTCTGTCTGTGTGTATATTTGTATGTGTGTTGTGTCTGCCATGTCTTCTAAATGTTTCTCTTCTTTCATACTCCTTTGTGTGCCATGTTCTGAACACCTGACTCAGCCAGTGGCATGCCAACTTTGAATGTACATTGTATTTTCTCAAATGCTCAACCATGTTCTGACAGGTTGATGAATTATAGTCTACAACAGTACATTGCAAACATCACAGCCTTAGCTTTGTCTTAAACTTACATCACAGCAAAGTCTGCAATTTTCTTTCTGACTTTGCTGTATTTTTTTTTATTTCTAGCATTAACATTTCTTTTGATAACTGATATAGCTTTGATAGAAGACAGATAGCTTCATAGACAGCAGTTCATGTCTTCCAAAAGCACTCCTGTGTTGTGCTCTTAACCCATTGAGGATGGTTTGATTTTGCTGCAACATGCATTTCCCATAGACACCTGCTCGAGTATACTCTGGACTCGTCCTCAATGGGTTAAAATAATGTGGTACACAGCGGGCTTACAGTGATACACAACATAGGTGTTTCTCTCTCCAGAGATCTATTTTTCACTGGTTACAGTAGTTGAATTTATCTTTTTGTCTGTCTTCTTGTCAATGGCATATTCCTCACTTATTTTTTTCTCTCTTTTCCAACTTGTTTCAGTCCTACTCTTGTAATAGCCACTGAGCATGGAAGCTTGACTGAAAGAAATCTGATTGAATACAAAAGACATACTGTACGAATAGAGACAGCAAGGAAAAGGAGGAGTAGAGAATGGCTCAAGAGAGAAAAAAAAATGACTGCACTTTATATCAGTCTTTAATACTGTAATGAGTGGATCAAGTTTGTTGTAGAAATTTGCCCAGTTTATACGTCTTGTCTTTAACCCATTGAGGACGGGTTGATTTTGCTACAACATGCATTTCCCATGGACACTTGCACTTGGGGCTCCTCCTCAACAGGTTAAGCATACAAGACATCACTGCTACAGTGTATATAGCTTTTCATGTCTCTATACTACTGTTCTTAATGTTTGTGCCATTTTCATCCCTAAAAGTCCCTATTATCATTGTCTGAGTATATGAGTATATCTGCCTGTATATCTCAGAAAAAAGTTTATAAAATTGTACTTTATAATCTCTCCATCTGTGTCAGAGAGGCCAGTACATAAAACCAGACTCAATCAGAATATGCATCAATGGAGTAATTTGATAGAGAACACGTACCTCGCCACTGTCGGAGCTTGCATTCAGCGCAAAATCAAAATAATGTGGTAGAAAGTGAGCACAGTGGGGGGAGGGATTGGAGGGGGGGGGGGGGGAGACAGTTTTGTAACATTACTGTGGTCTTCTTGTTTAATGGCAACATACTTCATGCGTTTTGGACAAAATGAAGTTTTTGTATAATGAAAACCTTGAAAAAAGAATAAGATATCTGTATGTTGTAGGAGCAGCTTGTTTTATTAGCACATCTTTTCTTTTTTAATGTGATTTCATAACTGGAACTGTTCCTGTCTTACATTTGAGACTCAGTGGACGGTTCCAGAACATGTATTTCTACATATTCACTTTGCATTATAGAAATACAAAGAGATAAGAAAAATGTACATTGGACTATGATGATAAAATGTGTCTACGGCGAGGTCTACAAAAAGACTATAATGTAAATAAGGTATGAAACAAGAGAGAACTTCAAAAGTACAGCTTATAACTGAGGGTTACAGTGAAGGGACAATACATTGTATGTGTGAATATGTCTTTGCTATGGACATGAGACACAAAAAGCAATTATTATATGCAAATCTGGATATATGATTACTAATACATTGTAAATCAGTCTTAACATGGCATTTATGTTATTCTGTGAGCTTTACATGGAACTAAACAGTATCATAAACACTACACAGTGCCTGTAGATCAATTCATGAACTGTACCGCCAGCCAACGGCATTAAAGATGCTGAACGGTAAACAACGGCGAGCGAAAAATAAACTCGGCGACGGGTGAGGATGCATAGCCTCGGGGAAAGTTTTCTCACTGTCGCAGGGCACCCGTCACTTATAACTTGACAAATAGCAATGAGCATGGGAAATCTATTTATCAGCAGGCTTGCCAATAGCTAGGCCAGATGCCTTTAGAATACAGCATTTTCTTTTTCTCCTCTGAATGACATGCCTCTTTTCCTTTTAGACTTGCTGCATGTCCCTTGAAGATTATTCAGTGAGAGTAGTGTGAAATTTTGCAATAAGTTTTCAAGGCAATGATTATATGTTTGATGATTAGGTTCTCCAAACATGAATTGGAATAATACACATTGTAAATGATGAAGACAAAAATGATGGTTTCTGTGTTGTACATCAGATACCTCGATTATGGCTGTATATAATGTCATAGGATTAACTGCACAATTCATTTTAAAGGTAATGTATGCTAAATGATTACCAAACATTTTTCATAATTTTGTAGGAATGTGTGATAAATGAAGCCTCTGTAAAGCAAAGTGAATGTCATCAGTGATGGAAGTGTTTGTATGTAGAAATTGTGCGAAATTGTTGTGTCGCAGCATTTAAATCAGATTACCTCCATTGGCAGGTGTGTGTGGAGTGTCTAATTTATGGGTCTAACAGAATCATGCTCCTGTTTGGGTATGGCATCTGGAGTCTGATGAATACAGAGCAATTAACTCATGCCATGCCAGGAGATTTGGATGGTGTATAAGGGTTGTGTGTGCCAATAGGCACTGATAGTACATAGAGGGTTAACCTTGTATCACTTTGCTACATTCAGGAGTCTGGTGAATCTTTCACAGATTCTATTGGGATTTCAACATCTTCTAATATTTGCTAAGTACAATTGTAGAGGAAGGAATACATTTAAAGGAACAGGTCAGTTAATGTTGTGGGCGAATTCTGGTCGACTCAAGAATATTATATGTTTTTGAAACTTTTTTTCATAATTGGCAATTCTGTGAAGTAACATGTGAGCTCTCTCCCTATTGATTTTGCTCTGTATTTTACAATATCAAATAGACTTGCATTTTCTATCGAGTGCATTTCTTATTACTTATGCACTCTTGGTACAATTTGTATATTTCTGTACAAACCTTGCATAATAAGCTTCTTGTATTTCCATCATCAATACCCAATTACAAAAAGAAAAGTTGTCAATATCTGTTGGATTAGTCACAAATTCAACAGTTTGTTGCTTTCTTGTTCTTTTTTAAACTTTTACTTTCCTGTTTTTCGTTTGTCTTCATGGTTCGATCGCACTGTTCGACAAACTTATTTCAGGGTACACTACCCCTTTAAGCGTGCACAAAGATCATTAAGTAGAGTACAGTGTATGTGCATCTGATACAGGGGTACAAAATCATATGTGGTCATGTCTTGCCCTCTGCAAAGAGGCATACCAATCTCCCTCCATTAACGATGATTAGATAATTGTGTAGATATTTACACAAAGTGTTTCATGTGAAGAGTTAGCAGCTTATTCCATGTTTGATATGTCGAGATATTTCCAATTAAAGCCATAAAAAAATAAAAAACAAGTCAAATAGTAAAGTATTGGATGTTTTTAATCATAACTTCAAGAATATTCTTTGTTACATTACAAGTGAGGTGTTACTGCAATGGACAGGTTTGCTCTATCTGGTTTTGGGAAAGAAAATATTAAGTTTTAAGTCCTGAAAATGCATTTCAATTGTGATGTAACAGTCTGCTAATCATGATAAAAAATGGAAAATCATAATAATTATGCAATTATCGCAATACGCTCTGCCCATGCATGCTGCACGGTAGCTCTGCTCATGACAGGAAGTCAACACCAAACGTGTGACCTTCTTGTCCTCTCTATGTTGCGCATGGATGCATAAGATCTTCTCATTCTTTTGCACGTAACATACGGACCTGACTCGGTTGTGATGAAATATTTACATTTTTATGCGATAGCGAGAATTGCATGAGATCTTGGGAGCTACAGAGACTGCATAAAACAGCCAGACAGCTGCTAATTGAATCCGAGCCCTCTGATGCATGATGATGATGTGAAGCCGTGAATGCTCTTGAACGGCGGTAAAATGCAATGGTGCATGACTGTGCCAATGAGCACTCACACAGCAAGCATTAAGCCTATCAGTGCCAAATGATAAACCATATCCTGTGTGATAAGAATGGGATTCTCAAACATTGGTTGATGTGAGGGGGTTAATGGACAGAGACACACACTGCTGACTGTGTTCATTCTGTGGATGCTGCTATTTTTGAGTGTTATGTGTCAATTAATTGAGCGGAGATAATGGAATTGGTTAATCCATTATTTGTAAGTCTTTCTAATTTCCCTTGAATTTAATCTTAGATGGTAGAATGACACTGGAATATATCGTCAGGATGCCAGTAGACAAAAAATGCTGTGTGGATGACATGCATGTATGTATTAAAAAGGAGGTGCAGATGTTCTCAGCCTGACACCAGTTGTTTTTCAGCTTTTGTTCGACAAAAAAAAAATAGTTAAAAATAATTTCTTACTTTACTATATTTATAGCCTGATTTAGAGATAAAGCTGCTCCTCTGTGGATAAAGATGTTTGTCTATCTTTTGTATGTATGTTTGTATGTCTGTGTGTTTGTGTATGTCTGTGTGTGATGAGTTCAATACATACCCTTTTTGTGGTGATTATCCTTTAGGTCTTTCATCTCTGTGCTATTTAGTCTGTCACGAAGGGATCATCCCCTGTCCATCCCCCGTAGTTAAGCTTCTCCTGCCCCAGCGTGTGCGCGTCCCAAAAGTGCAACATGAGCCATTCCGCCAGCCGCCAGCTGTGATTGATGTACAGACATATATCCCATCTATATGATATAAAGCCATGCCATCTATACGTCCCAGGCTTTATGGGTGGGGGTAGGGGGAGACACTCCTGCATACCTATATGTGACTGATGCTGCCGTGGCGATGCATCCGGTCTCATCCGACGCCAAAATTGATGGGGCCGCCCCCTCAACAACGTGATACTCTCCCTGGATGATTGGAAGCAGGAGGTAAACAAATACAAATATAAGAAAGCTTTACTGAGGAAGAATCTTGTTTATAAACTGATTGAAAGAAGAGCCGTGTTCAAAAACTTTAAATGTTGATGGAATTTCCATTTATGGAATTTACGTCGTAAATATACGTGACAACGGTTAATGGTTTCGCAAATCTGTGGAATAGTTTTTGCGGAACTACCGGAAAGGAATGTAAGGCATTGTCTTTCATTCAGTGAGTAAGAGACCTGATATGCCAGCAACATTGTATACTGTGTGTGGTGACTTTAGATTTAAAAACAAAATAAATTTCAGAAAATGGACAATCATGCGTGAGGGTGAATATGTCCACAACGGAAATTTATGTAGATCAACTCAAATGCTGAGATACATATAAGCAATACATATTCACTGATATCCATAATGCTTGCCATGCCAACCTTTCACAACAATGTTCAAGCCTTTGTTGCTGACAACTTCACATAAATTGTGACATGTTTGTATGCTTATGCCAAATTTACACAAATTATGGACAGTGCTGGTAAAAGAAACATCCTGTGATCAATGTAAGCTGTGTTTCTCTCTGGCGAGTTGATAATAAATAATTTTTTGGTATTTCTTTCTCTTGAACAGGCTACAATGTAGATCATGGAAGTCAGATAAGAATTGGACTCTGCCTGTGCAAAGACAACATTTTTGTTGCTTCACACATTTATTTTCATTTATCTGTTCATTTGTACAACACATTTGAAAATACGAGTGTTTTCTTGTGTATGTGTACAACTGTACGTGTATGCTTTGTAGGTGCACACGTGTGATATACCTGCCAATTTTAAGTGTGCATTGTCCAATATTTCCCTTCCCAGATTTAACCTGAGGGGATAGTTTTGTTTGAGTTGCAATTGAAAGTTGGAAATTTTGGAGTGAATGATGTCAAAGATGTGAACACCTTTCATTTCTGTTCTTCTTTTTGTTTTTGTTTTTGTTTTTGTTTTTGTTTTTGTTTTTTTTTTTTTGGGGGGGGGGGGTATTATGTTAGGGAAGCAAAAAGAGATGAAGAAGACAGGATTACAACCATCACTGTCTGTTAAGCTTGGTAGTCTAGTGGATGTAACTTCTGTGTAGCATTGAGGGGGGTCATTTGTTTGAATTCTGCTCAAGCGCATATATCTGACCAGGATTTTTTTTTTATCATGGCTATTATATCACTGAAAAAAAGAAAGAAATCAATGCGTATTCAAGGCTTTGAATGACAATTCTTCAATAAAAACAAAATGATACCAGAATTGTTATGATTGTTAAAATGAACAACTTACTGAATTTGAAACACATTTCTGAAGATCAGAGATCCTGATCGTCTCTTAATTTGGCAAATTTTGAGTAAATTTGTCTCTGATTTCATGCCAAGTCAATAAATATTTTTGGTCCTATCTAGCTTTTCCCAGATATAATACAGATATGCTGTGGAATTCAGAAATATTAGTTTAATGATGGCTAGACGGTGATTTCGGCAGCAAAATTTCCCCAGGTTAGCAAATGGAGTGTGTTGTATGCTTGTGAGGCTACATAATGATACCCCAAGTGTCTAGGCTGGGTTAATAAGTAACAGAAGATATATGTGGGTAGTCTCAAGTATTTCACTCCTTTGACATGTATATTGGAATAATGTTACTTCGTCTAGCCTGGTTAATGTATCGTATTCACATGTTCTAACTTAAATGAGGACTTTTGACATTCAGTCGTGGAGATTTCTGTAAATAAAAAAGACCAATGAGGCGTCTGTAATGGTAGATGAAGCATTGTTCAGTGCTATTTGTAGGTATCAAGAGCTGTTATGTGTAGAATCTTTTTCCGCACTGTTAACTTAGCTGTTTGAGTGAGATAGGGAGAGAAAGAGTGAGAGATAAAGAGAGAGATAAAGAGGGAGAGATAAAAAGTGAGAGATAAAGAGAGAGATAAAGAGTGAGAGATAAAGAGTGAGATATAAAGAGTTGGAGATAAAGAGTGAGATATAAAGAGTGAGATATAAAGAGTGAGAGATAAAGAGTTGGAGATACAGAGTGAGGTACAAAGAGTGAGAGATAAAGAGTGAGAGATAAAGAGTGAGAGATAAAGAGTGAGAGATAAAGAGTGAGAGATAGAGATTGAGAGATAAAGAGTGAGAGATAAAGAGTGAGAGATGAAGAGTGAGAGATAAAGAGTGAGAGATAAAGAGTGAGAGATAAAGAGAGAGAGATAAAGATTGAGAGATAAAGGGTGAGAGATAAAGAGTGAGATATAAAGAATGAGAAATAAAGAGTGAGAGATAAAGAGTTGGAGATACAGAGTGAGGTACAAAGAGTGAGAGATAAAGAGTTAGAGATAAAGAGTGAGAGATAAAGAGTGAGAGATAAAGAGTGGGAGATAAAGAGTGAGAGAGAGAGAGAGATAAAGAGTGAGAGATAAAGAGAGAGAGATAAAGAGTGAGAGAGAGCAAGAGAAGACAGAGAGGGAAGGAGAGGAAAAGAAAAAGAAATGGAAGATGTGGAAGGTGGGGGCAAGTAGATATTGATATTCATTGAATTTAAGTAAAATTAGACTTTTAAAGAGCCTGTATGTAAGTGTGTGTGTGTGTGTGTGTGTGTGTGTGCATGCGTGTAGATGTTTTATATATATATTTTTTTTTTTCATTTACACCAATCAAGCTATGCAAATTCAATTTGTTTTTATTTGTACTTTTTTTCAAATATGTTATGCAAATGATATATGTTATTTTTCTTTTTATATGCCAGTGAAAAGCAAATTTCAGTATTTATTCTAACAAACAAAGTAATGGTACCTTGAATCATTGAATCCGTGAATTTTAGTATGGATAAAGAGAGAACTAAATGTGAGAAGAGAGAGTGAGAAAGAGACAGAGAATGAAGGGTAGATTTAGAGAGAAAGCTAAGGAGAGAGATGAAGAAAAAGAAAGAGTGATAGACAGAAGAGGTGAAAAGTAAATGGGGAAAGTCAACCGAGGAGGCATATTAGTGGTTTGTTTGTCAGGCACATTACCATCCTTAAAATAGCTAGATTAGTTTTGAAGAAACAGTAGAGAACTCTTTCTTTTTCTGTACAACACATCCGAGGGTTCCTCAGATTTTAGACTGAGATACGAAATTTGCGTGAGCGTGAGCGCAAGTGACAAATTGCCCGTAGCCATGTCGGCTCCGATTCCAAAGTAAACAGCAGAGGCGAATCGTGGTTACCTCACCAAGGAACCCTAACGAGCATTAGCGCAAATTTTGTAGAGAGAAACTGTTCCTAGTAATTGTCCAGTGAGTGGGTAGAGAGAACGGAGAGTCATCTTCTCAAAAGAAAAATAAAACAAGAAAAAAAAAAGGAGATTTCTTGGGTTGATCTACCGCATTGTTCCGATAATTGGCTCCTTGGGGGCCCCCCCCCCATCATCTTGTACAATCCTCCACTACATCCTGACCGGTATATAATAGTTCAAAACTTGACACACTTCACACAGAGTAAGTTCTAATACACCTGGAGCTGTGAAGGAAATCCATGTGTAGTACATTATTTGTTCAGGAACTTTAGTTTATTTTCCTCATGGAAATTTTGATGGTGTCCATCACAGTTTTTGTTGTTATTTTTTTTTCAGTATTTAAAGACCATATGTACCACAGGTGTAGAACATCACTGCAACTGATCGCACATTCTTGTCAAACATCACTTTGTATAGTTTTACAGTTGTCAGCCACGTTACCTCCTGTTTTCTTCGAGCGTTTATCTCCATAACAGTCCGTCGGATGTGTTGTCAGTTGTGACTTGCAATAACCTTTCTCAGGATATTGAGAAAGTCACACATCTTGTCTTAAAAGTACATATTAACTTTGCTTCCGAATATATCCAAACCAATCTTTGTGGTTGTGAAAATTGAACAGATTCAAAAGGTCCCTGTGGGAACTGATGGACTCCTGTTGAAAATTGATTGGGGATGGAACCGATGCAAAAGACTATTGGATTTAAGGAACACTCCACAAAATCAACAGGTTGGTTAGTCAGTAGGTTTGCTTGCTGTCTACTGCCTGTAAGAAGGACCTTTCCAGATTGTTCTTTACACAGTTTCCTTTGGAGTATTAAGCAAACCTGAAAAGAATTATGAGTTCAAGATTAGTCCCTTAATGGCACCATACTGGAGAAATGAACTCCATGTCGTAAGGCCTTATTTGATATCATTTTCATTTCTCTGAAACTGTATTGCAGCATATCCCTTTTGAGTGAAACTCCGGTTATGTACTGTATGACATATAGTTTCTGTTAAGCACCTAAATGTTGGGAATCTATAGGCTGGCATTTTCGAGTTTCACTCGAAAGGGAAAAGCTGCTATACAATTTCAGAGAAAGAAAAAATGATAACAAATAAGGCTGTACAACATGGAGTTCATTTCATCAGTATGGTGCCATTAATGGACAATTCTTGAACTCATAATTCCTTTTCAGGTGTGCTTAATACTCCAAAGGAAACGGTTGATGCGAGCATGGGATTGTAAGACTGATGAAAGATGTGCATCTTGATTGTGTCTTGAGATATTAGACTGATCATAGGAGTGCAACCAACCGCATGGAAAAATTGGTCCCAGTGGGAAGGGGTAGAGAGTACTGTTGACCCAGAAAGTTTCTGCATGCAGGAGGAGGAGGAGGAGAGGGAGAACCAATCAGATTCCCTCTGACTACCAAGAGGGATGGCATCCCAAAGGAATGCTTCCTGTTGTCTCCCACTGAGTATGTTTCTATCTTAGGATGATGGTAAGAGGAATACACATTCACAGTGCAGCATTCATCCCAAACCCCATTTTTAACCGTTAATCAGCTCTGTCAATGCATTGAGTGCTGAAAATGTCTTTAACCTTTAAAGATGAAGCACTAAATTGTTTAATGGCCTCTTTAAAAAGCACCCATCAACCCACCCATGGCAGTAACATCTGTAAGATTGCCTTTGGAAAATGCATGGCGTAGAAATTGTAGGAGGTATCTTTTTTTTTTCTACTCGGTTAGGCAGTGAGTCATCTTTTCCTGCATGTGTGGAAAGTATCACAAACCTGTAAGCTAATAGCAAAATTGGGGAACAGCATTTTCAAAGAAAAAAGCAGATGATAGATCTGTTCATATGAATGTGTTCATTAATCCTGTCTTGTGGGTTCGCATGGCTGGAAGATGCATTAATGAGAGATATTTTTAGGAGTGAGTCAATGTACCCCCAAGAGTCAGCTTTTACCCTACATATGGAGTGAGAGTGTTCCGAAGCCTTAAGCTCCATGAAAGTGTTTTTACCACAAAAAAGAAAAGAAAAGAAAAGAAAAACAAGAAAATGCATTAGCGGAGTAAAAAAAAATTCCCAGCATCCTCTGCACTATTTAATATGTTGAAAACATCCACTGCCATCATGTGATATTGGAATTAGTGAAAAAAGAACAGGTACATGTATATGACATTCATAAATCTTTTCTCTCTTATCAGGAAAATGTTGCAATGTTTACGTTTCTTCGGTCGATATATTATACAAGCTATTCTGGTTATAAGATATTGTCATTAGTGGGGCTTTCTTGCTTTCTTAACCTGTTACCTTCAAGATTATAAAACCTCTGTAGACTTTGGAAAGGACCACCATCTAGGTTCTGGTAGTCAATGGCTAAAACCTTTATGTGGGAAGCACTTTACGTTGACTTGCCATCTTTAACTTGCATTGATATGAATACCAAGAGCTAGAGTGTAGCTGTTTAAGATGAGAGCTGCTAAAAAAAACAACAAACAAATGAAAAAAAATGAATTTCATGTTGCAGTGAACGAAGGTCTCAATTCTAGTACGTAAGCATCACTTCCTTTTATTCAGTGAATATCACAAAAGTTGCCAACAACAGTATCATCAATACATTCCACTCAGACCAATGCTGTTTTGTTGATAATGGGCCAAACATTTCTTCGATTACATTCTTGATGTTGCCATCACAAATGTGATCTGTGCAATTATTGATTAACCCGTTGAGGATGGGCTGATTTTGATACAACACAAATACCTTGTACACACCAGCCTGAGTATACTCGGGACTCGTCCTCCTCGGGTTAAGGGTCCAGTTTACCTTTGGGGAAAAGTGATTAAAGAATTTTCCAAGATATGACATTTAATGCATGTGTGTGGGTCTGTTGTGCCACAAAACATCCTGTCATATCAAATTTTTGTGATAAAGCCTGAAATATAAGGAGATATCTGTATTTTTCTCAATAAACCGTAACTGTAGATGGTTTAGTCTAGAAACATTTTCATCATAACTATCATTAACGTTTTGTATATTTAACAATTATTCACATTAATTTTATGGATTCAAATTTTTACAGTGGTTGTTTCTATCCCTAACTCACAATTTAGAACTATTTTGAAGCACTAATGATGGGTTTTTGTTTCATCTGCAAATGGTAAATTATGCCTTTAATGATCAAATTACTCTGCCAAGGATGTAAATACATTGTTTATATTCATGCATATTTGCTTTCATAGACTTTTTTTTAAATCGGAATTACGCTGTATTTTGATGTATTGAGAAAATATACGTTGCTCTTTAAGTAAGCATGACATGTTTTGTGCATTTATATCTTTGTTAAAAGTAAAATGGATAGGAGAAAAAAAATGAAAATATGAGTGACCCCCTATATGAAAATACCAAAGTTTAAATATTAACAGTGTTTCCTGTGACAGTATCCTTTGAACTCTAGTGACAGAACTTTCAACATTTCTCTCTTCTTTCATTTCTCAAAATTTCTGACTGTCTTCCGTGGATCTGCAAACATCGCCCTCACCCATTCATCCGGCATCCCGCTCTGATGTGTCACATTGCTTCAAACAGGTAAGAGCCGAATATTGATCCTTAGCACTTGAGCTTGAATCTTTAAAGGAGACCTCTGGATGATTTTCAGACTTTTACATTTGAACAAGTATAAATTAGTTATGCAGTGTGCAGAGTTTCAGAATTTATAGTGATTGGGTTGAGGAATAACAATGTTTTCAAAATTTATAACAAATTGCAATGAGTGAGGATGGTGACATGGCAGCCTCATCATAAGAATGCAGGACTTGGGGCTCAAGGAAGCAGAACAAAAGAGGATGGAATGCATATTGTAATGGAATTACACCGCCACATTTCTGAAATATGTGAGGCTCCTATGTCATCAACACTGTTCAGTGTAATTTGTTCAAGATTTTTCAGAGAATTGCTTCTCTGCTCAAGGACCACAATAAATTCCACAAATCTATATGGAGCTGTCAATTTATGTACTGCGTGATATGAAATTATGAAAATCATCTGGAATTCCCCTTTATGAATATTTCTGAACCAGGTTCAGTCATTTTGGACTCTACTTCTACTTGTGAAATATATACATTGCATGCAGAGTGAGCTTGAAAATGATAGTCATAGTCATGGTTACTGCACTCTAAAAATCCTTACAGATGTGGTGTAAAATAGCTATATTGCAATGTGTGTAGTATTTTATATGATATATGTTGAATGTGGTGTTGTTGATAAGCTTATGTGCCGAGAGCTCAAATCACCTTCCACCAGGAAGGGGCATAAAAGACCAATGGCAAAAGGAGGTACGTTGCATTAAGGATATTCCTACAGACATAGTGTATATCTTAGCAACATATCTTATGCTGTCATACACTGACCGTTGCCTTGTCAGCCAGGCCTTCTGTACACATATTAAAATTCACTGATCTTGATCAGTATACTTCCTTCATAAATTTGATTGGGTTCCCAGTTGGTGGCAAAAAGCGGAGCAATTTAAGCGATTCTTTGTGCCAATGCACACATGTAGTGCTGTGTGTGTGTGTGTGTGTGTGTGTGTGTGTGTGTGAGAGCGTCACTCTATCCTAAGCATGTATTAATGAGATAATTTATTCGTGGAAGTGCTTTTGTTGCTCCCTGTGAATGGGCTAGCTGGAATATCATGCGACATTTAATGAGGCTGCCCCGTGATTAGCATTCATGGTGGAACTTCCTATTCTCGACAAAATGAAGCCTCGTTAACGGAGGGAGAGCGGAAGACTCGGGTTGTGCCAGGCTCCAGCGAGTCACGCCAGTTCGGCTAATTCTCTCGCAGACCTCGGTGATGAGTGTTGTTTGTCATGACACAATACGTTGCAAATCAAGACTGCATTCTAATGAATGTGGTTGTCCAGGGCTGGGCCGTAGCCTTGATTAACGGTGGGAAAAAAAAGACAAAACAGAGGGAGTTTATGAAAGATTCAGTGAGAATAAAAGCCTGTCTTGTACAAACCATTAAGATATGGCAGAACAAAATGTCAGTTCATTGAGAACAGTTTGTGTCTATTTCTGTTGCTTTTAATGTTTGGTATGCAGTTGGTTAGTTTTTCACTGGAACATTGCCACATTAATTGCCAGCATAACATGTGCTGTCACATCCAGTAGTGGTATAGTTACAAACATGGATGACAACTTTTAATAGGTAGGCAACAGTATGATCTGTTTTAAACATTTGGTGCTTAAAACATGTGCCATGTTTTAGTGTTTATAGGGCCATTTTTGTATAAATATTTTTAAGAGAAGGTGACCTGTTAATGATTGGAAAACTTGCTGGTATTGTTTTCTATCACATGAAAATTCATATTTCTCATACTATCTCAAACTAAGGCCATAGAGTCACCGCCAATGTCAAGCCCTGCCCATTTGTACACTTAAGATTAAAAATGAATTTGTGTGTTTCCATTTGTTTTGGGCCACCACAATTACAGAGTTAGGTTTCAGTGATCTCATTGGGTCACAGAGGAAAAAAAAAGATAAAAGGTTTAGTGTCGAGCCTGCATTACACTGTCAGCCAATGGCTGTATTATGCCACTATGCAGTCTAGAGTATGTGAAGATGGTTAAAAAACAATAAACCTCTCTCCTATTAGTATGTATAAATGTAAGTGAGTAAATGTTGCGAGTAGAATGAAAATTCCTGCTCTTTATGATGTAGCCTGTAACATTGAATAAAGGAAGCATTTTTGTATCGTTTCTTTTTTTTCACTGGTGGAAGAATTGGCATGTGCTGATATGCTGTAGAACCATGTCAGGTTTAATACACCCATGGACTCTCTTTCACATATTGTTATACTTTAAATGTCATATATTCAGCAACTCTAACTCTTATCAAATTGATACTTCCTGACATGTTTGTTTGCTTGTGGTAAGCTGCCATTGTTGAGGACGGTAATGAGCAGAGAAAGGTATGAATGCTTGTACATGTAGCTTTCGTGTTGGGATCAGAGTTGATATTTTAGCATTTTTCTTTTTCAATTCACAATTTGTACTGACTTCCAAAATTTGCAAAAAATAAACCCCCCACAAAATACAGGCATGGGGTATACAGTAGTCTAACACCATCTGCTTTGCAGGTCAAATCTGACATGCTCACTAAAACATAATAAAATCAAAATCATAACCCCCCCCCCCCAAAAAAAAAAAAACACAAAAAACCAACAACAACAAAAAACCAAACAAACAAAAACAAAAACTTCTATTCGTCCTTGGCATTCCTGACATACTTGCATTTTCAGTCCCAGACTATGTACCTAATCCTTAAACCTAATCCTAATCTTATGTCCATGGAGAAAAATATAGTAGAAAAGAGGAAAGGGACTGTGTATACTCAAGGTAGTTTTAGACTGAATGACATGATGCATATATTTATACACTGTACATGAATATGCTAAAGCGTAAACAGGACCAACACAATTAGGTTAGCTTGGTTCTGCTTTTTGAAAAGCTGGAATTGATTTTTTGGTTTTGCTGGACATGTGGCCGGCCATTGTAGCCACACTATAATTGGCATCATTCTTGTAAACAGTTCAGTGGGTCACAATTAGCTGTACGACTGCCGCTGATGAGGGCGCTATAATGATCATTCGGTCTCCAGTCACAAGGTAAACTCCCATCTCTGTAAAAGACAAAAATGATAACAAACCCCTGAATCTAGGGAAAAGTGATATTGTGAAAATCATCTATAGAACCAGACATACCGCTTGATGAAGTAAGGAATGAGATTTTACTAGAGAGAAAAAAAAAACAACAAACATATTGTTAATTCAAAACACTACTTTTTTTTAATTATAAAATCAATATTTTCACCACAGTGGTTATATCTGCTTTTCAGGGTGCAGAAGTAATATTGTTTTAACAGAAGATGAGTTTTTGAAAAAAAGAATAGCTAACGTGAATAGAGGATTTCTTTTTGAATGCCTCTTACAGAAAAATGTGTATTCATTCACTTGCCATCTCCTCACGAATTAAATTGCATCTCTATGTTAAATGTGGCTCTATTAGCTATGCTCCCGTCTGCACGTACTTAACTTATCATACATATCAGGGGAATTTTCAGTGACTTATTTGCGTGTTTGGTTGAATCTGGAGTGAAGAGTGAAGGGGATGAAAACCCATACACTTCCCTGCGTGACCCGAACACCTCCATGGTCCCAGTCGCATCATTAGGGTACGTGCTGTATTGTCGCTAGACGTCGCTTGCTTTATTAATGGCTGGGACCTGCCTGGGATTTAGACCCCACAGAACTGGCGCAGCAGAGGCAGGTTTGCAACTCATGTACAGTGATTTATCTCCTGTGACCTGTGAAGGCATACAGACAAAAAATCTACCCTAGTGAATACATACCAGAGAGTCAACCAATCTCTTCCTATTTAGATATAATCATGTGTACACTACTGAATTAACTTATTGCAAAGACAGCGACTATGTGTGACTGCATAATAGCTTAATTAGCTTGCAGTAGTCTTGACGCGTGCTTGTTGTTGTAGCTTCTCTCACAGAATTGCTCTGTAGACGTTTTTAGCACCGTAAATTCTGCTTTCAAGTGATATGAATACTGTAAAACATGATATAATAGCGTCATGACATTTTCGTGAATTGGAGCCAATGGCCTTTTTCGAGGCATGAAATTTTCACTAATTACCGCTGGCGTTCAATCCGCATGTTAGTGTAGCCAATAACTTTCACATGCATGTTAAATTTCGCAAATCTTGGCACACATGAAATTCGCAAAATTAAAATGCATGCAAACATTCCTCGTTTTACACTATTACAGATGTTTGTCAGTGTTTAATGCCTCTGTTTTTGTTACTCAAAGTGCAGCTTTCAAATATTGAGATGTAGCTTTAAAAAATTCATTTACATTCGATTAGACATAGACATATAATGTAAAAGTGAAAAGGAATGCTAGTCCCGTACCAAGTATTGTCAAAAATGATAAATTTGCAGAATACTGGAGGTTTAATGACATTGATTTTACTTCTCTTTGAAAGTCTCTCATAGCTAGGGAACTTCTTTGGCCATTTTGAGATTCATGTTTAGACTTTTATGTGATGACTTCATGAAACGGACCCCTGGATGCTCTAGTTAGTAATCATGCATTTTTTGAGAGTTTACATGCACAGTACAATCGCTTGGTATAATTCTCCTTTGTGAGCTGGTGGTTGTACTGAATGTCACACTTGTCGAGTTATGCTGAAATATGATGTGGTTGCAAGTTAAATGCCGGCAGAAATGTCACTAATGGACAGCTTCCTAATGGATCAAGTCTTTTCTTCCTGCATTTTTGTTTTCTTTCTGACTGTCATTGCTATCCAAAAACTGACTCTCATAGTGAAATGTAAAATTTCAGATTGACATATAATTGAGCATGACTTCATCTTAATGGAAGTGCGTACATATAGATTTCTAACTCAAACATATCCCAAATTTCTTACTCAAACATTTTTATTTTAAATCTTGCAATGGTGAGCAGTACCTTTAAGCACAGACACAGACACACAGACACAGACACACACACACAGACACATACACACACACACACACATAGACAGATAGAAAGATACCTTGAGGCATTAGATGAATGCATCCTCCACCTTGTGAGGGAGGTGTAAAAACGATGAATAATTCACAGCTGGGGACACCAGAAGGAAAAAAGAATCATCCACCCATGCGGACAGAGTAATATTCAAGCCCTGAGTGAAAAAAAAGAAAGAAAGTTAAATGACAGTAATGAGGTAGAGGAGATGACAAAGAAGAGAAGGAAATAAGAGGTTAGAAATGGATTTGAAAAAAAAGGTCATATTTTGAGTGGTTGATGGCACTAACACTGAAAGGATGACCAAGGATAACAGACCTGTGTTAAGTGATGGCAGCAATGTTTTCACATTACTACAGGGCATCTCTTAACCCATTGAAGATGGACTGATTTTGCTACAACATGAACTTCCCATAGACACCTGCCCGAGTATTCTCGGGATTTGTCCTCAGTGGGTTAAATGTAGTTTTGCAAAACTGAACAGGCTTACCCTGCAGTGTAAAATAAATTTAAAAAAAATAATAATCTTGAGTATATAAGGCATTTGCGATCTTGCATCACAACATCTGTCAAAAGCTTGAGGAGTTATGTTTACATTTTTAGCTTAGCTGAAATTATGTCAAAAAATGTGAATGAAATTAATATTAATGAGAGAACAGAATTTCAGCTCTGAATCTGTAACGGGATTTTAACTAATCTTCAGAATCTGATACAAAATTTTTATATCAGATTTTCCTGCAATGCTGGCATTGCCTGAAACATTTCCTAGGGTTTTGAAAAAAAAGTTGTCATGCTGAATAGATGGTAAATGAAGAAATATGATATCATACCAAAGTTGAGGGACTATAAAGATGATAAAAGAAAGCATTTTCACTCAGTTGTATGTTTTCAAATGTCTGATTCAGTGTGTGTGTGTGTGTGTGTGTTTGTGTGTGTTTATTTGTACCGTGGCCATGTAAAACTCCTAGTCAGAATTTGAAAACTGTCCAAAAAAATAATAATTTCTCATTAGATCTTTTTTAGTGAGGCAATACTTCAGAGTCAGAAAAATGATAACACTCAATCACTTTCAGGTCAGCATGCAGGCAGCTCTCAGAATGTACCGAATTCTGATGTTGATGGAGGGGTTGCTAGGCAACAAGGCAAACAATCACTCTGTCAGTGTGATGATTATGTACCACTGATGTAGATTTGTGCATTGGGTCAATGAGAGGTAGGATACAAGAGAAATGTGGTGCGAGAAAGCCCTCATCCAAGGCGTGTGGAGGGAAATCATTGGATCGCATCCCTGGTAGTTTGTTTGTGATGATTGATTGCACAGGTACAAAGGCTCTTTATGCTGTTATTGGGGAGGGGGGGGGGAGATATTGAGAAGAGTGCGTGGTTCTTTGTTATCAAGTTGATGTTTACATTGATGTTTGTGCTTGCTATTTTGGGGATGAGTGGGCTTTTTTGTTTTTGTTTTTGTTTCTGTTTTTGTTTTTTCCTTTGGGGGAGATATTGATCAGATTTCTTGTAACCTTTGGTATGGACATGCAAACTTGTTTGAGGCAGCTTAGAGTTGTGAGATTTTTTATTATTATCATTATTATTATCATTTCTATTATTAATATTATCATTATTGTTCTTCTCATTATTCTTATCATTATTATTCTTTATACCATTATCATAATTATTGTTATTGTTATTATTTTTATTATTATCATTATTACTATAATTATTATTATTACTATCATCATTATTAAGAGAATGACTACTACTACACAAGTCATGTATTTCTGCATGAATTGCTGTCTATGCATTGTTCATTGTGTTGCTACCGTATGGCTGAGCAGGAACAACAGATCTTTATGTATGCATGTAACATTATGGTGAGGGGGTATTGACTAAACTAATGCCTTTTTGTCAAGGGGATGTCTGCATGAGTATGTGCTGTTCATGGGATGAGTGGATTTATTCAGGGGAGGGGGGGGGGGGGTAGGGGGTAGAAGAGATATATTGATCAGCTTTCTTTTGCCTTTCACTATGGAGACGAGAGACAGCTAGCTCAAAGTGATAAAATGAAATGACAGTTGAATCATGTACACTGCACATATCGTGTGCCTGAATTGCATTTGCAAGTATATGAGCTGTTAAGAATATACTGTACCTTTTGACATTAGCCATAAGTGGGATACAAATGTTATATGAACCTGCATCACAAAACCACCAAAAAGTTGCCAAACATGGAGATCCTAGTTCAGGGCAGATTCTGAAAGAACAGACTCTCAAGCTTTAAAATGATGTCTTCACTGAATCAGGGTGCTACATAAGCACTTGCCCGATTGCCCGGGGCAAGTGAAAATCAAATTCGGGCAAGCGTTTTTGAACAATAAGAACAAATGCTTGCCCGAATTGGGCAAGCAAAAAGTTTTGAAGCCACCTGTTTTTCACTTATTCCCCCAACATACCCACAAAGTCAACCATACAGATGCCCAAAGATAATGGCTGTTTACTGATGCAACACACTTTATATTTCATTTCAGCAACTTTCCAACACATACGTGAAGAAGCCACAATGCAATGTGATGGCATCACTTTCAAGATTGGACAGAGTTTGTTACTCCATTGTGTTTAGGCGTGCCAATCAATGTGTGCTGTTTATTCAAATGATTGTGTTTTATTAGGCCCTTGACTGGCACATATTTTTTTATATGATTTCCTTATATTTTGGAATCTTTTTTGGGCAAGTCAAATTCATATTCGGGCAAGTACTTTGCAGCAAATTTGGAAACCTGTTTGCCCGACTGGGCAAGTGGATAAATAAAGTTATGTAGCACCCCGCTGAATATGAGTGGATTTTCCTAACCTATCTAGATCATGGAGAGAAAGTGTACACTATGGGAAAGTGTTTGCCTGAGAAAAGAGGCTTTGAAGTTTAAGGTCTGTTCAAGTACTTGATGTCACCAAGCTGTGCTCTGTCCAATGAATGGAACAAAAACAGGATGTAAACCTCAAGGGCACCATAATGAAGAAATCATCAGATTATTACAAGTTGAAATTTTGCACACTCTTTAAGACATTCCATTCATGGCCAATGCAAATACTCGAAGCAGTAGCATTGTATTTTCAGAAGTTATTAGAGTTTAAAATGAAGAGCAGGTAAATGGTTTCTAAGAAATGAAATGGATCCTGTGAGACATGCCAAGTCACAATTCTACACAAAAAAGGTGTTCTAGAAGAACGACAAAAATGTGACTTCCTATTCCTTTTATGATCCCAAAATTAATGACTATGTAGGAAAAGAGCTGCTCTTTAAGAAACTACCCCCTCTGCCCCCCCCCAAAAAAAAAAAAAAAAAAAATGTCAAGGCTCACCAATTTCCCTTTATTTTGAGACCTCAGGTGAAATTGGGGAGTGCAACTTTTTCTTGATTTTGAGACGCATGGTCATGATATGTTATCAAGACAAGTACCACCTGTGGGTCTTTATTGCTTTTATTTGTAGTTAGCTGTAAATGTTATGATCTTAAAACAATGTCCATAGGAACTTGATGGCCCGGCCAGTACAAAGTCTGCATCTCATGAAAATTTTGCAGTCTAGTGGGGAATGGGGTACACATTGCTTCTAGTTTATTGTCAGTTTTCATGCCATGTACATAGATGTATAAAATGGCACACTTGATTCTTAATGCTGGTGAGTTTACCCTTCAATAAAGACGCCCTCGCTGTCTTCCTTCTGGGCAAATCTGTATAGAGATCAACCCGCTCTTTTCTCTGTGGTCAACGCAGTGTCGCGTTCAACAGAGACTTTGTGCTGCGGGTGATAGCGCCTCCCACAATACTTCACGCATGCATGCAGGCATGATGCCTGCAAATGCGCAGGATTTGCAGATATATGAGGCAATGCCTGACTGGACGTGAACCGAGTGGTGAGTTCATCCACTTGCGGGGATTTTAATCTCGGAGTATCGGTTGGACTGACCTGGTGCGTAATGTCCGTGATATTGGCTTGTCATGTTCGATCAGATGGAAATATCTTTCTCCACCTTTTCTCTCTGTTTGAATGAGATGCGGGTGCCGATACTGGTAGGTGAATTGTAAGTTTGATTTTTTCCCCTCATTTCTTTAAAAGCAAAACATATTATGTGCAATGATGGAAATCTTTATTTGAAGCAGGTGGCTAGTTTGTTTTCTTTTATCATAGTTAATGAATGTAGTCTCAGACTTCCACATTCATGTGTGCAATAGAATTAGAATAAAATGATGTAATTGCTTATAGTTATGTATTCCAAGACAAAAAAAACCCAACAACAAAAAGAAAATAAACAAACAAACAAAAAAAAAAACGTGGAAAGCAGGGTAAGTGCAATTATGATTGACTGTGAAATGTTATTTGTCCCATTAAGGTAATCCACAATCATATTTCATGTTTATAATCATAATCCATGCAACATGCAATTTTTTTTCTTTACTGTGACAGAAAAGTAAGGAATGGCAATATTTTTTGTTTCCACGGCATTTCAAAACTGCTCAGACGTTAATGAAATGCTGGTTTCAGTTTCATTGAGCCATGATGAAAACTACAGACTTCTACTCAACTGATTTCTGTGAGCAAGTTGCTGACAGGCTAGAATATCCATTAAAATTACATTACAAAAAAGAGTTCTGCAGAACTTTCTGGAAATTATCAGTAAATTTCCATTCATGAGCTGCCTGCATATGCCGTGGGAAAGTGTGACTAGAAGGAGGTGGGGAATCCCAGGGGGTGTAACATTTCTGATTAATTCATGCTCGTCTCACACCGAAGTCGGAGGGAAAGTGGGCCCGTAATGATGCCCCCATTGTGCCGCGGAGCCCAAATTACCACCTGACTCACACCGGACTGATGGGCTGTGCATAGTTAATGGTCGCAATCAGGCAGTCACTGCAAAAGCTTTGATGTGCGCACATTTTTTTGAGAGCACCGATTTATTTCTCGTCATATCACTGTCCTGCGTGGGTGGGAAATAAATTCAGAAGCATGGAGATTGTTAGTGTATCCTATTATTCGTCAACTTTGTGATACTTTTGCCCATTGAGGATGGGTAAAATCTTAGGACCTGGTGAGCAACACAGTCTAAGGGGAATGCCCAAGTATTTACTACAGAAATGCAACTTAAACAAAATATTTTGTTTGTGCAAGAGGAAAGAAGCAAATCCATTTTGAACCTAGAAGAGTCAATGTTTTAGACCCTCATCTGTTGTATTTTGTTTCCAGCTTTATGAATAGAGTGTTGGTCACACAATATCAAATGTGTTAAGACTCATGTGCAGTGAGTGCAATTTCTCTGTTTCAAATGTTTTTCTATTGCACAGCAGTATTTTTATTTAACTGCAGCCCAGGGATTGTCTTCGTCAAATCACCATATTTTGCTGCATAATTCTAAATAAAAAAACATGTTCATAATAATAAGAACTCTCAGGAAAACAGAATGTCCTGTTCATGTCTTTTTTTTTGTGTGTATCATTTTTGCATTGCCATCTCCGACAGTTTATCAAATGATTGACCTTTAAAGTCGCCTACTTTCAGTCTGATATTATCATATCATATTTGCCTATGGAGTATGTAGGTGCTTTCTAAAAACTTTCATTCTTGATAATTGTATGGTGTTTTGGTCAACTGTTGATATCTCTTTATTTCAATCATTTTTATTATTTCTCAGATATTTTTTTTATCTACTCCATATCCCGCTATCGTTCACACAATGTTTTCCTCCGTTGCATGCCATTACCCAGGGGATTATTGCAGGGAATATGAGTCCGTGGGATATTTTTGTCACATTAAGCGCCGATCCCCAAGAGGACTTTTACAAAATAAAAATGCAGTGCTGATAGACTGGGTTGATTGTGAAGTGTTTTTCCCCGGTCCATTTTGTTTTTACTGTGGCAGCAGTGTGAGCCCGGAGCAATACTTCATGGCGTTATTGTTATTGGAGATAGACAATGAAATTTAAATTCATTCACCTCGGATGACTCTGAAGGTGCTGGATTTTCTTTTCTTTTTTTTTCTATCTAGGATGCTATCATTACATTAGTAAACAAAGTCTAAGAAAATGAGTGTAATATGACCCCTCAATCCTGCCCACGGAAGGAGCGAGAGAGGGAAATCACAAAGCCAAAAAAGTTTTCACTTGCTAATCCGCCGAGAGGCAGGTTTTGTAGTGGATAAAGTATCGCCGTTGTTTCTTGAATATTGTCTTTTGCTTGAGTGTAGAAAATTGATAGTCTTGATTAAAAATGGTACTCGACTGGGACATGGGAAGAGAGGGAGAGAAAGAAGAGAGAGAGAGAAAAAAATGAATAACGAGAAAGAGGCATGACTTTGGCTGCCTTTGAAGAGTGCTGTTTCCATGAAATGATTAACGTGAAGTATGTTTCAAAAGATAGTATTTGACTATCATGAAAAGTAATATAAAAGGCTAATGAGAAAAACTGCATGACTGACTGAATTTGAAAAGGTTGATTTCCATGAAATCTTAACTCACATTTAAGGAAATGCAAGCTTTAATGTATGACTTTCTTGATGTGTATACAATAAGAAATCATCCCAATAAATCAAATTGTATAGTCTCCTGGTGATACTGGAATTTTGTTCTTCTTTCATTTCAACCTGTAACTCCTGACTGACTGTCTTTACATGTGTGTGTGTGTGTGTGTGTGTGTGTGTGAAATTCAGCTTCATGTAGTGTATTGGAGCATACCCAACAATTGAGGATATTTGTAAAGATCATAGTTATCCAATTTGAATAGTGTCTGCATGTACATGTACACCGACACCATAGTATTTTAAACTTAAACTTAACTAAATAAGATATTAATTTTAATGGTTTTCCATTTCAATTAGTCAATTATAAGAAAAAAACAGTACACTTTCAGACACAAAAATAGTGGAATATGCCTGCTTGCCATAAAGGAACTATTATCAGTGAATTGACATTTGTGTTGCAGCTAACCTCTTGGTGGTAAATCATTATATATTTTTTTCTTCAATTGAGCAACCGGTTGAAGGGAATATGGAAGTGCCATTATTACTTTCATTGATATATTTTTCTAGACATAATACTCTATCACCATTTTTTCCTTTTGTGATAAGAATCATTTTTAAAATCTGGTCAACTGACTATTCATATAACTTCTACCAGATTTAGATTCAGTTGGACATCGACATGCATAATGTCTCAAATCATGCATTCAATGTATCAAACACTTGCTGCATATGTCACTGAGCTAACATTCTAAAATGGCAGACTTGTCATGGTGGTTCTCTTTCAGGCTACATTTTCCTTTGGATTATAATTTGAGGCAATCAGGACAAAATAGCAGAAGGAAAGAAAATACTCTACTATTACTAATTATCAGTAATAGTATGCAAGGTACATGTTTATCCTGAGGAAAGTTGTGGTTTGAAATCTGTTCCAGCAGAAATCAAACAGATTAATTATGAAAAGAGAGTGATAGTAAATATACTGCTGAACTGCACAGAGATGATAATGCGCCCACCAGGCTCAAAGCCTTCAAAAAGTAGGCCAAAATAAATTGTCATTTTTCTGCATAGCTAACCCGTCGAGGACGAGTCCAGAGTATACTCTGGCAAGCGTCTATGGGAAATGCATGTTGTAGAAAAATTAAATCATCCTCAATGGGTTAAAAGAGTAAGCTCTAAACGTTAAAATGATATACCTCTTGTCAAAATAAGAAAATTTATCCCATTCAAAAAGCAAATGAAATAAGAGGGGGTTAGGAGGTGCAGTTTCATAGAAAAGGGAGAAGATGAGGATTTATTAGGGCCACTGGGGCTAGCTAATACCTTGATTTGGGGTTTGTTTTAAGCCACCAAATTTTAACTGAAGTTTAAAAAGAGATGCTGACTCTCTAAGGTATAAAAGACAGTCTTCAAAACTTTGAGTCAGTCAACCCAAATTACTACTTTGGTCCATTACAGAGAATCCTTATCTGTGACTTTTTGTACACGTATTTGAAGCCAGGCAGTCACATCTTTTGTGATGTTGGTAAGAGTGCCCTCTGTAGGTGAAACATTTTCCATTGGTACCAGTCATGACAAGAAAAATGACCTTTGTTAGTTCCGAGGCACTCCTGAATACAAGTGGAAGTAATAATTAGCTCAGGGGAGATTGAGAGATAGTAAGAGAGATGTCTGAAAAAGAATCATGTGAAGAGAGTGACCAATGTAGTATACAGCAACATCTTTGATGTAGTTCTGTGACTCATGTTTTTGAGAGAGTGCCCTCTTTGTTGAGGGAGATTATTGTTGAAACAGGGAGCCATTTGATAGTATTGAAGTATTCATTTCAATCAGTTATCAATTCCAATACAAGAAATTTGCTGTTTTTAGGGGAAAATGAGAATCTCTTTGATTGCTTTACTAGTGATTATAAGTCAATAAACTTAGCAATCAAGTAAATTTTTTTTTTTAAATTCTGCATCCAAAACAATTATATTTGAACGAAATTATTATTCTTTTTGATGTTCCTTTAAGAACAAAAACAACATGAGTTTAGTAAAAAAAAAAGAATACTGTAAACAGAAATAGCACAAAACCATAAATGCATTGTTCCTAGGACTCTATTAGTTAAAGGGAGTATTCAACTTGTGCATCAGTTTGTATGAAGAGAAGCAAAATAGAGAGGAACAGAACAGTGTAAGTTTGAGCAAATTCTGATGAAGGGGTGATTAGCCAAACATTAATTGGCAATTCTGTGATGTCACACACTCGGCCATCTTCACTTTGCTATTTACTATGAAATAAGAAATTGTCATTTTTCTCATCAAACAAGTTTCTAGTTTTATATGCGGCCTCGATACAATTATTGTATATATTTTTGTATTCATCACGTTCATGCAAAAAAAAAAAATCATTTCAGCATCAATAAAAAAATGAGAGAGATTTAATGGAATTTTTGCACTGGGCAAATTGAAGGCAAGCTCATGTGTTACATCATGTAGTTGCCAATTTTGCTTGATTGATCATTAAAAAAAACAAAAAAATCATAGCTCTCTAGGCTTTGATCAGAATTTGCTCAAACGTTCACTTTTCCATTCTTGTAACTTTTCTGCTTCTATTCACAGAAAACCAATAATTGTCAGGGTGGACTTCCTCCTTGCAAAAATGTTTAAATTCACTCCGCTGTGTTATATTTGAAATTGTATAGACTACTCTATCATTGATTGAAAAATAAAAAGCTCCCAAAGACTAGACAAGGGCAGTGTTTTCAGCATTCTCATCTTTGTGCTGTTTCACACGACAGACTTGCTGACATTCAGAAAAAGAAGAAGAAGAAAAACAAGAGAAAACTCAGCAACATTTTCCATGCCGTGGTCAGGTAAAAAAATGAATATGTCGGCAACCCAGCTCAATTAATCTGAGTGTTGGGTGGTAGAAGGCATAATGGTGCACCACATACCCGAGAATGAATGGGAACTGGGTAGGCCCTTTTCAGGGCCAAACACATACCCTAGAAAGAATATGTGGTGCACAGTTAAGCCTTCTACCACCCAATGTTTTGCCACCACGGAAGCCTTCAAAGATTTTAACTCTTTATGTGCCATGTTCGCACGCCCAACTCAGTCGACGGTGTGCCAACTTTGCATATTCTGCTGAAACCGATCAATAAATCGCCAAATGCCACACTACAATGAAAATGTTTCTCGTAATTTCGTTCCTCTCACATATAGCTTGCATTTTATGTGGTGATTGACTAGCAAGTGGTGTTCCCTAATGAATTTGTGTGTAAAGTCTAAGTTTCTGTCACTGTTTTGTGTGCAAAAGTCATGCCTTATTACAATAACGTAGTTCCTGGTCATTTCAAAGAAAAGCAATAACAGATTTGACATACAATTTACATCAAACAAAGCTTGGCATTTTATCTCCAACTCTGCACACTATGTGTACAGCTAAACAGAAATCTATAAAAGTTACATGGATTTGAAAAACAGAATATTTTCCCAAAGCATGACAACGTTGGTGTTTCTTGAATAATGTGGCACACAGGGGATTTCTACCATGGCACATAAAGAGTTAATGTGAGTGCTATTTTCATGATGTCATTGTGGGATACTTAGTGTGGGATGCCCAGGAATCCACCCTATTGGTTAATGATGTGAGCATATGATAGATTCGCCTGCCCAGAATGCCGAGTAGAATGGCCTCTTTTGTGATCCATTTCAGCTTGGAAAGGTTCTTTCCCTTTACCACCCCTTTCCCTGCCCCAACCCAAGGGGATCTTCAGAATCAACCTGTCCTTGTTATAATTTCCTTGTTTGCATTTTTTCTTCTTCTTTTTGTTTACAAAAGGCTGCCATATTTTGCTCAACCATTTTCTATAGCAAAACTTTGCTATCTCTAAACTGCCAGGCTAGACTGTCTTAAGAGAATAACAACCTCCATATTCCCATGACAGCTAAATGGTATTTGAGAAATATCCCACTGTTTGATAATCACTGTATAAATTTTTTACAATATACTCAACCCTGAAGTTTAATACAATACATCTCACTTGTACCATGTGCGCCTCTTATCCATCTAATTGTCCTCTTCCCATCCAGTTGCCATAGCAACAGACTTCTGTCAAGGATGATGCTAGTCAGTGTACAATTACAATGTTAACAGAAGAAAGAAAAAAAAAAAAGCTCCTTACAGCACAAGCTCACTTGAAAAAAAGAAAAGAAAATCTTAGAAGTGACTCTTGTCTTTCCCAAGGGATTTCCCCAGATGCCATTGATTTGTTTGAGAGGAATTGATTACTTGTTTACTTGTTTTTGTTTCTTTTTTCCTCTTATGCTGGCCCATTGTCCTTGAAAAAATTTCCTGTTGTTGGATGCTAAAATGAAAAGAAATTCTGGGTCTGTTCAGAAGTCAATTGATGTTGTACCCATCGGGAAAAACCCTCCACAAAGGCATAGCTTTTATATATTGAATCAGTATCGGATGTCAGAAAGGAAAATCACTCCTAGCTCTCTATAATAGGTTTGTGATAGATATGAATTACAAAACAAAGCTTGACTCATATCTGAGCTTCTGAAAAGTCAGACAATTGCTTTGTGTGACATAAATTGAGATGCTGTTTCACTATTTGTTGTACACTGAAAAGATAGCTAATCCTCATGAAGGCTTTGTTACACAATCTTGGTATGTTTACTGGCAGTCTTGTCTTTCTATCCTTTTCCATTGCAACTGTAGCAAGAGGTTTGTGTGCATAGCAAGAAATATGTGTATGTTACAGCATTACTAAACACAAACACACACACACACGACAAAACAAAGTAAAAAAGGGACTGTGGAGGTGCCAGAGAAGTTGTAGATATTGAATGAACAAGTGGTATTACACTTTTTTTTTCTGTATGTCTACACATGCTTCTCAAGCAACATTATGTTTTTTTTGGATATTCTCTATGCCAGCACAAGTTATTTCGGTGCTTAGTCCCTGTCGCAGCAAATTTGTGTATCAGTGATATATGATTGTTATCATATTTGCTGTACTTTTATTTTAGATTCCTTGCAGATAAGGTTTTCCAGAAAGTTTGGCACTTTTTCTTAAAGATTCTGTGACTTAAATTGCTGGAGAGGAAAGTACCAGATCATTGTCTGTCATCTATAGACAAGGCATCAGCAGATATGGCACTCTATCAGCACATTCCATTCATGGCCAATACTAACTTTCAAAAAGGCAGCATTAACTTTTTTTAATGTTATTACAGTTGAAAGCAAAGAGTATGGAAAGGCTTTCTAAGAAATAAAATGAAGCCTTTGAGACATACCTAAACACACTTCTGCAAAGAAGGTGTTCCAGAAAATCTGCAAGAACATGACATCCCGTTCATTTTATAATCCCAAAGTTAAGACTTATGGAGAAGAAGAATTGCTCTTTCAGAAAATACCGTAAACTGAAAATGTACAAAGTATTTTTGAGTCCTCATGCAAAGACATGGCATGTGACCTTTTGTTGGTTTTGTGATGCACCGTCACATATGATAAAGCTCCAAGGCAATATTCATTCCACATCCCAGTCTTTTCCCTGAGATTAAGCAAGTGTTCGAGTTGGTTGGAAAAAGGGATTGAAGTTGTCCATCAAAGCACTGAAATGCCTGCGAGATAATCCAATCTAGTTCAGTTTCGATTAGAACTTTGCCAGGAGAATGGGTTAGAATTTCTTGTTCCTCTAACAGAACCTCAGATTAGCTATTAGAATTAAAGATTACTTGCTGTCCAGAATGATAGTTTTCTCTATTTTTTTTTTTCTCGGGGATATGACTCACAGGTTTATGATATGGATTTTTATAAAGAATTGACCCCATTATCATATTTGAGTTTTGCCACTTACAGAAGGCTGTGGGTTCTTCTGTAGCTATTCCCTGAATAAGAAAGTAATCCTTTGCTCTCTATACGATAGCCATTGCAAAAGCAAAATATACCCTGATTAGCAAAAAAAAAAGGTCAAAATTAAGCCCTCCCAAAATAATAACTGATGCATTTTTTTTTTGAACATCAGAAGTGGCTGACGAATTTGGGAAAGAGAGTTATGGATTTAAAAAAAAAAGAAAAAAAAAAGAAGAAATATATATATATATATATATATATATATATATATATATATATATAATATTTGTTGGAGGGATAAACCATGAGATGTCAAGACCTCTGAATCTCTGTCGGTCATCAACCCCAGCATTTTGTATGCACCCTTAAAAAAAAGGAAAAGGAAAAAAAAAGTCTCCTTTTAGCTGTGCAGTCAATTCAGCACAGTAAAAGTTAATGTTGTCTAATAATAATGATAATAATGATAATAATGATGATGATGATGATAATAATGATAATAATGATAATGATAATAATAATAATTATAATAGCAATAATGAAAAATAATAATAATACTAACAACAATAATAAAAAGAAATAATAATGATAATAACATAAATAATAATAATAATAATAATAATAATGATAATAATAATAATAACAGTGTCAACTTGTATAGTGCACAGTTCCATCTTTGTCATAATGAGCATTGTTATGAAAATCGTGCTTTCTTAGGAAGATATGAAACTGTTGACATCATTTGCTTGAAATTCAGTATCATTCTGTTAAATCCATGGTTAAAGGCATATATCTAATGCATTCTAACTTGAATGTTGATGTCTTCTTATAGTGCTGGCTCTCCGTATTTGATTTTTAAAAATGTGGCTTTTATTGTTGTAATTCTCGTGTGTTGTGTAAGCACAACTTTATTACATGCATTGAAAAGTTGTGAATGGCTGTGATCTTATTGCTCCTCTGTTGTGGGACTAGGAAATTTTTATTTTTATTTTTTTCAAATTGATTGATCAGTGATGACTGAGTATCATCCTGGTTACTTTGGTTTCATGCATCATTTATTTCAAGGTTGTTGTGTTGGTGCTATTTTTCGGAGTCACTGCACTGTTTTCTTGCATTAATGAAGCTGAAAAAAAATACCCCCCAAACAAAACAAAATAAAACAGACAGTGGTCCATGAGATATTGACCAGAAGAAAATTAATGACAGCAATATTTGTTGAAAAAAGTATAATTATTCATCATCCCACCTATTCTTTATTCTGGGAGATTATAATTGCAAACTGTAACAAGTCTGGTAACCTATTACATGTGCATATTCTTTGGATATTGCAAAATACTAAAAAAAAAACCCAACAAAAAACAACAACAGACAAGGTGTCAGAAAATGCCACATGTTCAACTCAAAAGCTATTTATTATTTTTTAAACAAATTCGTAAGGTTCTTCTCAAAGAGGAGCTCCTTTTGTTGTTGCTCACTTGCACAGGTGGTGCAATATCATTCTATTTATGTCACTGTGATGGAAGCTTAACCCGTTGAAGACCAGTCTCGAGTATACTCTGGCAGGTGTCTATTGGAAATGTGTGTAACAGTAAAATCAGCTTGTCCTCAATGGGTTAAAAGTGGTTCAGTTTTTCCAAAGTGAAGAATAACAAAAAGGAAAGATAGAAACTTAACCACAGATTTGCATCAATGTGATATTTATGTCATATGACAGGCCACTATAAAAACAAACAAATGAACAGAAAACAAAAACAAACCATCCCCTCATTGCCAAACCATTCTTTTCCTAAAAACTATTGTTTAGTAGTGGGAACATCTGATGAATTCACATTGAACTTTAAGAGTTGCTTGTAAATTACCTTTGTGAAAGGCTGTCATGATTTGCCCAACCTTTCCTTGTGGCTATAATTTCAGGTGTGTGCATGACATCAGCTGTAGAGGGGTTTATAGCTCCATCCATTTGAGGTGGACTGAAGTTGATTAGCCAATGTACTACCTTGTCTGGTTGTCATGGTTGCAGGATGCAGGAATGGCTGTTAAAATATGTTGCCATAGTGATTTGGGGGAGCTAATTGATGCTTCTGATGGAGGGGTTGAAAAAAACCCAACAACAACAACAAAGAAAAAAAAAGAACAAGAACAGGTGATACCTGCAATTTGGTCAGCTGTTAAAAATGTGGCCAGATCTGTCTAGTAGAGCTATTTCCAGAGACCAAATGTCCAGATCTTGGCTGTAGTTAGTCTGTCTCTGTCACCATGGCGATGAATCTTGTACTGCAAAGCTCCTTAAAGCCCCATCTGCTGTTTTGTGCGTCAATGCATGATGCCATGCAGGGATGCGGTGATTTGAAATCAATGAGGCGTAGATGCTTGTGGAATGAGGGCGTGGGAGTGGAGGGGGGAGGGGTGCAACGAGTGAAGACCTTGGGAGATGTCATTAGGGGGCTCCTTTGAGTGTGAGTGCCATCTTTAGCCGGCCTGCCGTGGGACCCGAAGGAAGTTGTCTTTGTCGGTGATAGAAAACAAAGTGAAAATAAAGTGGAGGGGATGATGGGCGTATAATTACATCATCAGCGAAAATGTGGTAATCATGCATTCCCACCTGACCCAATATAGTTCGATGCATGAATGCAAGATTGAAACAATCATGTAAGATTGAAACAATCATGTAGAATGTACAGTGGTTCAGATGTAATTTTGCCTCAATCAATGCAATTCATGACCGGTGTATCCTATTAAAGATCCACAGCATGAAAGAAGAGGAAATTGCGCAATAAGACCAAGAAAAAAACAAACAAACACAGGAAAAATAGACAAACAGTCTCTAACAAACTTTGTATACATAAGTGAACTATTCAAAGGGAACTTGCTGTACAAACAAAAGAAAGTATTACTTTCTGAAATTCTTTGCATAACATGTTTGTGTATCATTGTCATGAAATTATTCAGGTCATGTTAGGTACAATGCATAGTGGCGAGCGTGTATAGATTGCCAAGGTAGACTGTTATGTGTGAGAAATGAAATTATGTAAACTCTCAAAATAGTGTTATTTTACCATTGAGCATAAGAGAGAGAGAGGAAAAAAAATTGATTACTTTTGTACAGTCAGCATTCAAATGACTATCAAACCTCTAATAATCTATATTGCTTGCCAGAAATATGTGTGCCGTATGCATAATAGATGGAAGAAAGCAGTGTTTTGAGGACAGTTGGTGTATGATTACAATCACTTCGGCAATATCTAAGCATCATAAAGGGATTTTAATGTGTTGTTTGAGTGCATGAATTGTTGAAGGTATCCCCTGACCTAAATCATATTGATATTTGTCATTTCTTGTATTTTGTACATTTTAACAATATCTTATCAAATTAAACAATACTTTTAGTACTTGGTTCTGCAATTTATATCTGTGATAATTTCGTTATCTGTGTTGATTGAAAAAGAAAAATTCCTCATGCATAGAATTGTCAGAGTAATGAAGAGAACCAGTTTTGAGTAATTTATCGCCAATTAGGATGAATCTGCAGTTTGAGATGGAAAAAAACAGTCGCTTCATGCTCTGCGGAAGAAGTCTACTGCCAGCCGTAAATTTTGATGAACGGTGAAGGTGGTAAGCAGGCCGTACAATCCAGGAGGGTGATTTACCGCCCGTCTTCACTTCCTTAATGAGATGATGGCACAATTTAGCTGATGTCTTCCTGATATGGCAGTGAGTCAGGGCCATTATGTTTTATGGTTATTACAGAAGAAGGAAAAGAAAAAAGTTTGTGAGATGATAATTAAAGTAATTTTGTCAAAGGTGAGGAAAAAATATAAACATGTTAGCTTTGTCCTTTTCAAATAACCAAAAAAAAAAGGATTTCAAGTGGAAGTTTCTATTACAGACAAAGATCCCTCTATATTTGTGGCATAAAGGCATTATATCCCCCCCCCCAAAAAAAAAAAAAAAAATAATGGCAAATATAATGCCCAGCACTAGATAATGCTGCAAACTTTTGGTGCCTTGCATCTAGTTGGGTTTACTTATTATATATTGTATTGCTACGATCAAGGTGGTAAGAAGAAAAAAAACAAACATCAAATTGCAATTTAAGATCCTTAAATACAGAAAATAAGGTGTGTTTGGGGAAAAAATGACAATGTTTGCAAGAAATAGGACAACTATCAAGTGGCCTGTGCATTATATGGCTGCAGTATTGTAGTACTCAAGGAATCATATTGTTGATTGGATACAGAAGTTTGTATCCCACAAATACAAGTGCAGCGTTGCAATATCATTGTGCACAATCTGATGCTTTAGAACTTCCAACATGGTCAAGATAGTCTTTTAAAGGGATGGTACAGTATTGGTGGAGGTGAGAATTGGGCTTTCAACTTTTTGCGATATACCAAGAAAACACTTATGAAATAGTAGAGAGTATACCATTTTAAGAGGAATTCAAAGTTTATTTGATGAAAATCGGGTTTGGAATGACTGAAACATCCAAAAACAAAGTAAAACAAAGCAATCGTACTAAAAGGTGGGTCCCTCACTTTATTAGAATCGCTCTGTTTTGGATATCTCAGCCATTTCAAAACCAATTTTCATCATATACTGTAAATGTTGAATTTCTCATGGAATTACATGCTCTTTCATATTTCATAAGAGGTTTCACGTTATTTCACCAAAATATATTAGAAACCTGAAATTAGGTCTCAACCAAAACTACACAATCCCTTTAAACTGCACCATGAGAAAGTATTTACCATCCATCAAAATTTAGTGGGAATGTCATTGTTTTTTATCTGTACATCTGCTTGCTCTGTATGTCAGCATAATGCAATTTTCAGCCACAGGTGTCTATACAAATTTAGATTTGATATTGATTTTGATGCTCTTTGTATTTCATATGTCACAAGGAACATGGGGAAATATCTTTGGGACAGTCCCTGAACTGATGTCATACATGGGCATCGTGTCATGAAAATTGTCGGCCCTGACAAGTTGTCTGTCTCTGACAATTGCCACGGAAACAGTAAAGTGACCGGAGTTTATCAGCCAATTAAAACCAAGGATTTTACCTGAAATTGTCGGAGATTAATCATTTGTCAGGGCAGACAACTTTCATGAAATGTTGTCCTGGTCCAGATGATAATGATTGGTTGATGTCTAGTACAGAAGAACAGGTGACAATTGCCATGGAAATATGAAATTCCCCTCGTAGTTGATTGGGAATATACTCATTTTACAGGAGATGTCTAGCTATTTGCTACAGAGATATCTAACTCCCTAACATTGATAGACATAGGATCTAGGCCTATAGTATTGTTGCAATAATAAGAACATCACTCTAGATGGTATTACACTATTCTGTACACAATTGTGTGTATATTATAGCACATTCTGTAATAACTTTTCTACAATCCACCCTTTTGCATGCTACAATGTGTATAATGTGTTAACACGTTGAGGACGGGTCCCGAGTATACTCTGGCAGGTGTCTATGGGAAATGCATGTTATAGCAAAATCAGTTCGTCTTCAATGGGTTAATGGTGGTAAACACAAAGCTGAACTCTTTTTTTTTTCGTATTTGTATTGTGAAATGCAGAAATAGCCCTATCAATGCATGTTGCCTAATTTCCTTCATGTCAAAACAAACAAACAAACAAAAAAAACCAAACAAAAAACAAAGAGAGAAATAAAAATGCAAAAACAAACCGTGCATCTATGAGCTCCAATTGTAATTGGTGCTTCATGCATGCATGTGCATAGTGCATAGGAAGGTTATTTATCCCCTGCCCCACCCCATGGTAATTGACCCGTCTGGATCGAAGACTGTAACATGATGATTGTGCCCCTGGGCAGTGGGGGTCATGTGACCAGGCTACATGGGGATCACGTCCAGGCCAACCCCCCTGCTCCAGGGCTGACTGTGTAAGAGCATCGAGGCGTGATGGCCGCCCTGGCCCAGAGGGCTGCATGCAGGAGATAGTCTGAAGTATAAAGTGTCACACCTGTTACAGATTTTCCCCACTGAGACGTGTGCTGAAAATAAAATCATAAATCTGTAAAATCCCTAGGGATGTCCATGCATTGCACATTATAGCCTTCGACATAAAACCCCATTGATCATTTCAATCATTAAATCTTTTATTAAGTAGTTGGTTTATTTGTTGCTTTGCTTAATTGATTATGCTCAAGGGTTATTTAAGGCAAATTAAAAAGGCTTATCGAATTTACTTTTATGTTACATCCCTAGTCTGGTTGGCCCCTACATAGAGGTGTTGGAGAGTAACATAGAAGCAGAACTCCATATCTGACATTGAAGAAATTACGTTCTGCAAGAACATGGTGCAATATATCACAAATTCTTATTTCATATCAGTTAAATAAAGTATGCATTGACTCAATATCATATTGTCTTTAAGATGCCAGTAGAATTGAGAGATAAAACACCAACCAAGTCATTTAACAATTAAATGCTAAATTGCAAAATATGTAGCAATGACTTCTGTTTTCACTCAAGACAATTATGATGATAAGAATACCAGTTCCTGGAAAAATTCTGTTTGTAAAGCAGTTTATGAGGCTTCACAAACCCTGCTTTGATGAAGAAATGTTAAGAATGAAAAGAACAAGAACATAATACATTGTCATCATTCATTCATTCTAACACTTTCAGTCTATTCCACCTGTTGGTTTATGTCTCCATAGAGCCTGAATGGTAGACTGCCCCTTTAAACACTTAATAGCAGTCATGTGATCTGCTCATTGTGATGTCAACGTGTCGTAAGTGACACTCCATGCTGGAGCTATTCAAGGGCATCTATCGACGGCTCTTTCAGTCAGAGAATGCTGAATTATGCTGGTATAGATTCATGTGGAAACACAATGTGATGAAAAAACCCCTCAAACACCTCTGTTCCAAATCCGTACATCTTTCTCTACTGTAAACATCTGAGCAGATTTACAAATGCAATTCTTGGTAATAGTTTATTACCAGTGATTATTCTTTATTGGGTATAAAATGATGACATAAAAGATGAAATGTTAAAACAAACACTTCTCTTTGGACATATTCACGTACAGCGATAAATGGTTCTTTCGGTCACAAAGTGCTGAATCATTTTGATTTTGATTGTCATATCATAAATAGAAGGTGCTACAAGCCTATCCAAACATAGGATACATAAAATATGATTATGTTAACCCGATATATATTATAATTGTTCATTCCCTTGATGACAATGTACATTACTTAATCAACCCATCAATATTTTTTCGGAAATGTTCCAGGATAATTCTACAAAACAATTTCATTTAATTAGATATTCTAACTTCTGTGGATTTACTGTTGATATAACAACAAAGTATCACCTCCAAATGCTTGTTTTTAATGGAGAACCTTACTCGTTGAGGGTGAGTTCGAAGTATACCTGGGCAAGCGTCAATGGGAAATACGTGTTGTAGCAAAATTAAAGGAGAAGTCCGGACGATTTTGAAAAAAATTAACCCAAATCTACATAAATAAAGGACCATAATGACTAAGTTTCATTGAAAAAGACCCTCCCAACTCGCCACAATCAATTTTTTAGCATCACTAATTTTGAATCGTAACCGTTCGATTTCTGTACGCCGGCGAGAAAGATCACGTGACAGCGTGACGTATCATCCTCACATTGCTTTTTGCTTGGAGCGTCAGCTGGCTCGGGGGAGCCCTGCTTGAGCAACGGTGATACGGGCCAAGCAAGCGGCAGTAGCGTACCGCTCAACACTCTCTGACCACACAGCGGATGCACGCGGCATGATCTATTGCTTCATTAAAAAAAATGCCGATGTGTCAAGTGTTAGGGTGTTGTCAATACTTCAACTTTACTAGTAAGTCTTCAAATTGAAGAAATATTTCGATTTTAAATTGATATTTATCCACGATACTACCTTATCATGATCCTGAATGCTACAACACGCAGCCCCATTACGCTGTGTGTATTGGGCTGCTGGTCGTAGTTACCGGCGCGGCGGCGGTACCAAGCTGGCGCTGGCGTTTCTTCCGCGGTTCAAGTTACATGTATATTGTCGTATTTTATCACCGTTAGACACACTTTTCAACAGTCTCGGACAACAAAAGAGGCAATAATTCTGACATTGACAGACTGATTTCAGATTGTTCACACTCAGAAGTCGAAAAAACTATCGCGGATTGTGATAGCACTTGGCATCAGCAGACGTAAATGTATGCCTGAACAGCCCGACAACAGCTAATGCATTGTAAGTGATGGGGTGGACACTAATAAGTATGGCAGTATTATAATACATGCATATTTCAATTTAAACGAAAATGTTATAGCATTGCAACTATTTTACATTAATCTTTGAAGATTTTATATATAGATATATAACGAAGATTATTTGAATAAAGGAATACAGCGTTTGGCAACAGCACTCGTAAATCGGTGTACGGTCTCCTGCAGTAGCGCCGACAAGGCACACCTATGCAGGCATGCAGATACCGCCCGTAGTCAGCAGTGCAATGGGAGATCGATGTGTAGCTGGGCTTCGCTCGCGGTGCTCTCAGCTGAGGAAACTGCGCCTGATACGTCACGCACAATGCATCCTGGGACAGATAGTACGAAGGGCTGCTCGCGACGGATTCGAACATGAAGAATTACCTTATTTTAAAAAAAAATCATAGTAAATGTATCTGATGGTCTTTTCTCGTCGGGAAAAGGGTAATAGGTTCATGAAATATTGTTCTTTACACACGAAACGGCTGATAATTGTCCGGACTTCCCCTTTAAACCGTCCTCTAGTTAATGGGTGAAAGATTCAAATGACACTTTACATCTAGCAAAATCCTGACAATTGTCCAAGTCTCTTTGGGTCAGCCTTTCTTGAAGTACAGCACTCAAAATCTATGATTGTGAGAAAGTAATGGTTACTTTGTTGGATTTTGTTTTTAATGAGCAAATTAGAGCAGGTTGATCTTGCAAAGAAATGTCAAAGTGAAAAAAAAATCAGATGATTGACTGCCTTTCACATTATTCAAGTGTGATGCAGTTATTATTTATGTATAGATTATTTTATCCATTCATCTATTCATTCACTGGTGCCATATGCATGAATGAATGCATAACTACAACTGTGGATTAGAGCTGTCAGTCTCATCTGATGGACTAAAAACTAAGTCAAGCCCTGGGTAAATTTATTCATTGAAATGAAACAGTTGTGACTGAGGGAGTAAAGAATGAATTGACATTATGAATCTACTTTAAGGCAGTGCTGTAATTAGGTAGTTTAAATGCATAGTAGTTTTCTTTACTTTTTTATTTCAGCCGGGTGCCTTTATTTCATTTTTGTGTGGAGGGTAGGTCACACATTTCTGTTTCACATGATGATTTCATGATTAAAAGAACATTATGATATGAGCAAAGCTAGAAAACAAGCAATATTTGTCAGAGAAGTTTGTACCATTTTTTGTTTTTGTTTGTAACTGTACTTGTATTTTGATACCTAGCATTACAGCGGGATAAGTGATCCATTACACTGTATAACACATATCATACTTTTTTTTTTATTGCATCTGCCCTTTATTTACTTACTGCTTTGTCTGTGTGCATGTGTGTGTTTGTGTGTGTGAGAGCGTTTCTATTCACATGACAAAATGATGTCCTATTTGCAGATTATACATTGTAAAGCCAAAGACATTGTGGTAAATGTCACTTCTGTACAGTATCTTTGTGAGCAGAGATCTTTGTGCAAAGATGAATAGCTTTGCTTGCATCTGTCAACCCAGGCAAGTACCGCCAGTGGAACATTTTTGAGATGACACTTTTTCCAATTCTCGGTATCGCAAATACATGTACCTAGGTGCCATGTGCAGAGCAGCGTTTTAGATGCATTATGGGATAGCTCATGGGACAAGCTTGCCCCGGTTTTGGCTGCACATGCCCTCAGATCACGCTCTGTCTTTATCCAGAGGTATTTTTTGTTGAAGATTTCTTCGCTTTCCATCATGTGACCAGCACATTGAAGCCTTGCAGTAGTGAACTATGACTCTAGTGACCGCAAATTAGTAAAATTTTGAAACTGTCAACACTTTTAAGCTGAATTATAGCCAAGAAAAAAAGGGGTAACAACAGAAAAGCAGACAAATAACTCCATTGAATCGTATGGGAACTGCGACTCACGTGAGACAACCTTAAGCAAACAAGGGCACCAAGGAATCCCACAGTGCATCTGTGATAGAGCTCTTCAGCATGCGCAGAAAACGATACTGAGAATTCCATCCGAGTAACCCTCTCTTCACTGTTACCTCAAGATGCCATGGAGATTTAGGTGAATGTTGTTTCTAATGGCAGTGACAGACATAGTCACACTGAATGTGTCGGGTGAATTTTCAGGCCGTGCCAATGTGCTACATCTGCAGCACCCAATTCTTCATGGAATAACAATAATTGACCCCAGCAAAAGACTTCCCTAATGCACTGAGTTTGATAAACCTTTTTTTTTTGGGGGGGGGGGGGGGGGGTTTGAACTTGTGGTGTATTTTTTCTTCTTTATGATATCATCAAATGTTTACTGGTCATTGATTTACAAGGAATAGAGTACCCCCCAAAAAACAAACAAAAAACAAACAAACAAAAAAACAAACAAAAAAAAACCACAACAACAAAAACAAACAAACATAGCCAGGTACTCCAACCCCAATCACCTTCTGATCTGGAGATTCTCCCGCCTGAAACCCCTAGCAAACGGGAGACTCCAACTTTATGTGCGCAAAGCGCACATCACGAGCGCAAAGAGCGATGTTCCTTGCGGTCAGGGTCCAGGGCCTCTAGGGTTCTAGATGCTCTCTCGTGCTATCTAAGGCTTATTTTTTAAGATACAATGGCAATAAGTAAGAAATCATTTCAAGCAGGAGACACAGAGCCAGGGCGGGAGAAATTAAATCTCAAGCGGGAGAATGGGAGATTTTGAAAAAATGGGTTTTCAGCGGGAGATCTCTCATCGAAAGCGGGAGAGTTGGATTCTCTCCATACCTGCCAGTAATTTTTCTTAATGTAATTGCTTCATTTGCCTTATTTATAAAAACCTGTGACAGAGTTTATGGCTGATCATTAAATTGGCAGTATAATTATTGGATCAAAGTTTGTATTTTTGTCTGATATTGCCATATTTGTATAAATTTCTTTTTGATGTGATGTAAATGTAACATATTCCACTATTTGTGTTGGCCACAAAGTGAAATTCATAGGTAGCATTTTGAAGATGACAAGTTCATATGTTTTTGCTGCAAATATCCCCCAGGACCTTGAAATTGAAATGTTAATATTATTTAACATTTAAATTTGCAACAAGGAATGAATGTTTTCTTTTTAAACATACAACTCTATGCTGAGTGTGCTTGTACTACACTTACGCCATTATGTTTACATTTTTTCATCTTAACCCGTTCCGTACGGGAGCCTGGTGGCCTGTGTATTAAAGTCTATAGGGATTTCAGAATTCAGTGTGGAATAGGGTAATTGATTATAGATTAATGCAAAGGAAAAATGTTATTTGATAGTAAGGCTAGGAATAATGTTATTGTAATGCTATTTCATGACCTGCACTTTAAGACTACAATGAGACCATTTCTGCACAAGACTGGAGACAACATTAATTACATGAAGGCAGCTGCATAAAAAGACAGCGCTTTTATTGCGAATGATGGCTTTCTGTGTGTGCTGAAATTAGATTGCACAAAACTCTTTTTTCCTGACTATATTGACTAAGAATGGTTGATGGGGTATAGCCTTGTGTGCTGAAAAATTATCATAGAATATATACCCGGTGCTCGTCTCTCTTGAGCAAACTCACGAAAGCAATTGTGCTAATTATTTGCTGCAAGCAGGCAATTTCTGCCGTGACACAGCCATTACGTGTTTTCCAGACGATCAATATCCTATTGTGTTGAGGGCGATATGCCACAGCATGGATTCTATTTACTCTGTTCCCTGTTCTGAGAGATGTAACAATGTGATATTCCGCAGGTGGATTAAATGCCAGTAGAAATGCGTATCGGTCGCCAGCACGTGGGAACACCTTACGACGTGCTATTAATATATCTGAGGGTGCTTTGTTTTCATTAACTCGACATAGCCTCGACTGGATTATATCTGCCCCTTCAAACAGTGGTGGAGGCTTTTGGTAACCGCGATACAGGCGCTGTGAATGCACGGTTGTCATGGAGGTCTGGAATGCAGTGAACATGGAAGCCAGAAAGAGGCACGCTTCAGTTCCTCCAGAGGGGCGTTATTCCGGCATCAAAGGTTGAACGGTGGCATTTTCAGCTTTTTCTCTTTTGTACGCTGCAGAAAGTTAACTCCATTCTCCCATGCAATCGGGTGAAGAGAGAGAGAGAGAGAGAGAGAGAGTAGGAGTGGAGGTAACAATAATGAGGGAGAGTGGTTTCAAGGTGGACCCCAGGTCTCATTACATCTCAGCTTTAGTGCCAGTATGTTGCAAAGGATTGCTGCGTTGCCAAGCCTGTGACACCTGCGCCTTCAATTTCCTTTCTTTCCAAGTTGTTGCAAACCTTCAAAATCTGCCATGCCAGGGAGACTGGGCCAAGATGTGATGCGATAAAGTCTTTGTTGGCAACATAGAATTGCACCCTGACAACACAGGATATTAGCGGAAGCATGGCCGATGAACTCCTTTTCCATTCCACACAGCATTGGAATCTATATCTGTGATGTCTGCACTTCTTGTCCATTGTGCTCTTGAAAGCAAAGCACCACCTGTTGATGAGGAAGATATAATACAATACTATTACCTTGGTGGTCATAAGAAGAAAAACGTGACTCTGCACCTGCACGGATGTCATTTTGCCATCATGGACTGAGAAGTTGAAACTCCGTAAGAGAGAGTACATCGTTAATGAGATTTATTAAGTAACTTGATGTTATCGCTATTTAAGAGCAGCCTTAAAAACACCATTTCTCTCTTTTTTTCTTCTTTTTTGTGAGATGTCTGTGCAGAGGAGTTGAATGTGATGCAATTCTTGAATCCTTGCCTTAGGGTTGTGCAAGAGGTGTGACGGAATCAAATGCATGACTGCGACTTCCCCGAGGCTAAAACCTAAACGGTGGTGAGAAAAGTGTCCCGAGCTCCTGAAGTGTGATCTGAAGGAATTATGAAAGCTCAGGCTGTTTCTTGTCACCATCACATTGGACAAAGAGAAAAGAATATGGATGTGTTGCCTGGAGCATTCTGAAGAGACTTGTCTTGGCTACTGCTGACATGATTTCAAAAGCAGTATTTTAAAAAAAAGGGGGGGAAAACAGAAAATCGCTAGGATTTCCAGTAAGCATTGAAAAAGCCTTCAGTCTATCCGTGGAAGAGCATACAGTGACTACTTTAGTTGCTTCAGGGCTGGCAACCTGTTATTTTGGAAGTGAACATCTTGTGAAGCGTGGAAAACAGTTACATTAACAACAGAGTCCAGTGTCTAAATTTCACTTGTTGAAAATGTTGGAAGTTTGAGGAGAACTTTTTTGTTAAAACATCAGAAGAGTAACATTTGGAAGCTGATTTATTCAACTGTATGGTTTTCTTGGTGTAACAGGACAGTGAATTTCACTTTATTTGATGTTATATTTGCCTGGGGTATGGACTTGATACATTTCATGTCGACAGACTCTAATGCATCATCGTGATTCATTCAGCAGCGGAACAACCGAAAGATTTTCAGGAAACCCTGTCTCTACTTGTAAGTGATCTTTATTTTGTCAACGATATCCTGGCAATGGAAAACACTGGCTATTTATGTCTAATAGTTTTTGCAAAGTGACTGTAATCAGCTCGGTACGCTCCTTTCCCGCTGTTTGTGGTGTTTGGGATAATATTAAATCAGCTTTGCGAGGATCCAGACAAGATTTCACTCAAACGTTAGAGAGGAGAGGATATTTTGCTGTCGACTCAGCACCAAACAGTGAGAGATCTTTGGTGGTATGCCGCACCACATTGGCTAACTCGTTACAGTGCTGGCATGTGAATATTAGCGGACCTTGACATCCACATGTAGCAGCTGGTTGTTTACATTCATTTTTAGTGACGTTGCTGGTGAAATAGAAGTGGTCGTAGTGAAAGCAAGTTTGACAGGGTGCCTAATTTTGCTGGTATTAGTGGACTGACAGTTATGGGTATATCACAACAAGTGGCAGGATTCAATGTAGTGAGGTTAGATGGATGGAACACACACAATAATTCTTGCCATCAGATATGCCCTTGTCTACATAAACGCATGTGATGTGGACAAGTAGAAACCACTCATATCAAAGTCACAGTGCGAGTCGTCTGACAAGAGACTTGACATTTGGTAAAAGTATTTTCTTGTCGTGCACAGAGTGTGTCAGGTATTGCATTGCAGCAAGTGCCTTAGACCACAAACTGGATTTCTTCTGCCACATTTGTATCCTTGTGGATTAATTTTTGTGTGACATTCAAAACCAGGAACTCCACTGACTTTACCATGATTTCATTTTGCTGCGGTTTATCAACCGGTCAGTTGCTATGTTAGAAAATCAAAAAGGTGTCTAATGCTGGATACTTTGATCATCGAGACCTAGTTTTCACAGAACTTGCAATCCACCTACCGATCTCGGAAAAGTTTAGAAATTTGTGTGCCTGCACTTCACTATCAAATTCAACTGTGTAGAAGATTACCACCATGGCTAATTCCGATGCCAAGACGTTAGTGACCGTCATGAAGAATAACCGCATGATGAACTCCGGTAGCAGTGACGAAGTCCCAGACCTCTTCCTTGAAGAGGACGATGAGCTGTATGACAGGGCCGTGGCCAATCAGAAGTAAGCATCTTGTTACCAAAGGTTTTTCTGTCTGTAGCTTGACCTCACCATGAGGTCAAAAGATTAACTTTGCCTGGCCTCTTTTAAGCCAAAACATAGTTCTGGTGTGCTTGGAAAAGTTGTCAAATTTTTCTCCCAAATGTGAATGTATGCCTAAGAAATGTGTGGAATAACGCTGTGATAACAACATATTCGATGGGTAACGACTAAAATGCGATATTAACCAAACAGGTTTGCCAAAGTCGTGGTCTCAGAACCTACCCGATAGGGGTCAGGCTAAACTTGGACTCTGGGACAACTCGGCCTCGCTTCGATGGCGGGGCCGAGTTGCCCTTCTGGATTGTACAGTGTTGTGTATGGGAGCGGCCTGTAGCGCTTCGCGTTCTGGTTAGTCGCAGTTATGGTCCGAGTTGATACAACATGCGCATCAAAGAACCTCTAGCGCGCATGCAGAATATTAATGTGTGCCTATCAAGCACCTATGTCAATCACGAACTGCGTGTAAATCAAAGATAGTAGAGATAAGCGTCTTTGGTGTAAATTGTCTGAAATAGGGCCAAGATTTCCCTGAAACTGAGTTAGTCTGGATCCTTCTGGAATAAAAGTTGGTGTACCGACTCTTATTTTTGATCTCGAAATACTCCAAAACAACTCATCATCCCGGCAAATCACGTCAGCCAGGTAAGTTTCTTGGTAGACTCTTTCAATGTATTGCAAGAAAATATGAAATGGTGCCAGACGGGTTCTCAAACCCTTATCAAAACTATGTTTTCACCCTTACCGAAACAAAGTTTTCACTTTAATATTTTTATGGCACAAAAATATAATAATACATTCACTCTAATTAAACAAGCAAGTAAGAAATAGTTTCTTATTCAGCGTGGTCTTAGGAAAAAAAAGATGGCCATATGCTGGAAGGGTTTACAACTTCAATGAATAGATTGATGATGAACAAATAATATAAAATATGCTAAGAAATACTTGTGACTCTATACAAACCTGCACCATACACACACACACACACACACACACATACATTCTTCTACAATATACCAGCTTATGGAAGGAATCTAATTTTCCGGGTTTCAAAATGGACAAGAGATGAGCTTTAACCCAGGTTTTGTAAAAAAGAAATTAAAAAAAAATCACAGAACAGTTAATCAGATTATATAGTAGAAACAATATACCACATTATTTGTATGCTATGCATTCGCTGTAATGAAGAATGCAAAATTTGTTTGTTTGAAGAATGACATTCTCTATCAGATATTTACATGTATATGTACATAACATGCACTCTTTTTAACCAGGGGTATGTAACATACCCACTTGCATCCAAAAGCATTTGCCACAAGATATTTTAGTATACCCCAGTGTAGTTTACATTAACAGTGAATATGCGAAAGGAAATGGATTATTTATGTTCCAGCGAGCACTTTATAATGTCGTGCTTCAGGGTCACTGTTACTAATTTCACTGTATTTCTATAAATGGTATAATCTTTCGTGTAGGAGGTGGCCACGTTAACTGATACACAAAAGAAATGAAATGATTAGCTAATTGCCCCATAGGGACCAGTATCAACACACAACGAAAATGGCCGCGTTCAACTGCGATAGACATAATGCGAATCAAATTACGCTGATGCCTGCTGGTTTCCATAGCAATGCATGTCAACAACTATTTACAGCAAGGTTTTGGCAGCCTGCTGCGTAACAACCCTGGGAGTAGTCTCTGATCATTAGACTCATTTCATCGGTACATTGACACAATCATGCATTCTCAACAGAGCTCTTTGGCACTAAACTATGGTAAGTTCACAATTTAATGATAATGCTGAAATCGATGGTAACTACCGTAGCAACAGTATTCCACATTCAATTGCAGCCAAGAAATTACCAGTGGTTACCCTGATTGCAAAGTTACCACCAGATGTAAACTCACATATAGTTATATGCAACAGGATCCAAATTTCATACAATCTGAGAAATGAGCTGCAGGATATAAATTCAAAGAGTAATAAACAGAAGCCAGATTATCACATTGAATTTTAATGCTTTTGTACTGTCATTTTTGTCCTTTCTATTTATTCATTTTTTCTCAGAAAATGTTCTGTGGCCCATTGCTTTGCCTTGTGCATTAGATACTTTGACAGTGCTCCTTACTTTTCAGTCGAGAAACAAACGCACAAAGAAAACATAGTGATCTATAAGTGTTGCCCCTTTCCACAAAAATTTAAGCTCTAAGGATCAGAATGAGTCTGATAATGAGACTAAGCCAGCCCTTCAGATGTTTGGAGTGAGTCGGCACCGGATTCAGAAATGAAAATATGTGCAAATTTTCTTCGGCGAGGCTTTTGATGTTACGCTTTTAGCCAGCATAATCAATGCCCATTTCTCTCCGTCCAAGCATTCTTCATTCTAGTCTACTGCAGCTATTTTTTCTGGGCAAGCAGAGAAGAAGAGACTAAGGGAGTGGGGATGGGGGGGGGGGGGGGGGAGACTATGAAAGAGGAAAGCATGGAGGGGGGGGGGGGCAACTAGGAACATGAAAAGCCTTCTGGTTAGCAACCCACATTTGAAAGTCATTCTGGCGGTCTAAAAATTGGAGCAGGCAAATCTCCACCAGAATAAGAGTTGGCAAATGGCAAGCAATTCTGTGTTTTTGTGTTGTTTTTTTTTTTTTTCTTGTTTTTCTGATGATTGATGCAAGTCTGACCTGGGAAATACAAGATGGTGAATGGCTGCAAGAAGAATTTAATGTTGTGCCTTTTCTGCTCTAGTAACTTTCTGTGATTTTGTGGGCAGGTGGTGAATAGTGCCCCATTTTTGCTTTGTCTTTACTTCAAGCTGCATGCATGAGCTTCTAAAAAAGAGCTCGTGTAGTGAGGTACAATTTCAAGGTAGGAATTAGGAATTATGCAAAAGCTAGTAAAGGCTTGTAAAACTTTGGGCATTTATTTATTTGTTTTTATTTAGTGAGAATACAGCATCGAAGAATGAACAAGTGTAAAAAATGTTATTTAGATTGTATTACCCTGATCATGGAATAAGTAAGCCCAGCCTATTTGCTCATGAATGACAGCTACAAGTTTTTACAAGATCACAGTTGTCAATCTAATGGCAAAATGATATCTATGTATGAGTAAGAAAGTGAAAATGACCTCATACAATGTACATTATCTTTAATTGTGATGTATGCTATTCATGTAAGTTCTAGGGAGCTGAATTGCAGGTGTTGTATAAAATGTATACTTTTGTCTGATAAATTGACACATCCCTAGTGATATACAATACGTGGGGGAAAATGATGTTCTTTTCTTCTTTCTTTTTTTTTTGGAAATGAAAGTGTGGCATTTGAGATATTTTTTTTTTGCACATTTTTAAAAGAAGGTGTGGTATGTTAAAGCAGTGCCAGTTGACTACACTTGTAAAGTCAAGGTGATCCACCCCTCCCCCCCCCCCCCCCACCTCACCTCTTTCCATGTCAAACACTAGAGGAGATCTAGGTAGGGGAGTAAAACAAATCAATTGAGCTGTTCTGATTGGTTTGCAAACATTGCTGTGGCTTCCCTGTCACCCTCAAATGCAAACAAAGTCGTCCTTTGCGTCTGCTTCAAGAATGGCATGCTAGAGCTTGCCCATTTCAGACAGTCTTCATTAAAGGCATTGTTTGCCATTGGGAGCACTGATTTAAAAAAAAATACTTTGAGTTGTCACATTTGATGCGTACATTATGTGTAGTTCAGTTGTATCTCAAAACATCCTACATTGCACCATATATATAAAATTCAAAATGAAGCCTATAGTATAAAGAGATATCACTATTCTTTTTTTTTTGGCAGTAAACCATAACTGTAGAAGGTTCATCCTAGAAACAATTTTTATCATAACTATTGTGTACATTTTATATATTTAACAATATTTAGCATTGATAATACTGACTGATGTTTATTATATTTGCTGTTTCTATCACTGACTCACATTTTATAACAGTTTCGAAGCACTGCCCAAAAGCTGGGTTTTTGTCTCATCTGCAAATGGTAATAATTCCTTTTATCTTTGTCTATGATAGCATTCTCACCCAAGATATCCTAAGTAGTATCCTTACCCTTCTCATTATTTAACCCGTTGGGGAGGAGTCCCAAGTATATTCGGGCAGGTGTCTATGGAAAATGCGTACTGTAGCAGAATCAGTCCATTTTCAATGGGTTAAACTGTTTCCCACTATGAATTATCCTGTGGCAAGGGAGTTAGTTGAGAGGTTTGTTGTGATTGAAAATGAAGCCACACTTTTTGATTTCTCCTTCCTAGTGGGGGTTGTGCCAACGCATTGCTTGTATGATCATGTACTTGTAGTAGGGGGCATGAATTATGTTGAGACTTTATCACATCTGCATCCTGACTCTAGCCATATTCCATACATATTACATTTTTGATATAATATGTAGCTCAGTGACACAACATTTGTTCCTTTGTCAATTGCTCTGCTCTTGTCTTCTCCAAGGACGGACTTTAGAGGGTTAGGGTTAAGATTGTGATAGGGTTTTAGTTTTGGTTTGATATGACGATTAGGATTAAGATTAGAGTTATGTTTGTGGATAGAATTCATATTTGACTTAACATGCAAATATTTCATGGCAAGAATTGTCACAGGGGAAAATAACATGGAACCATGTAGCTCACATGTTGGGGCTGGTAAGACAATTTGATGACAATTTGCTGAGGGGAACCAGAATAATGGAACCTGGAAACAAATGATATCCTTTTTAAAGCAGTAAAGATAGCAATTCCCCACCTCGACAAGAATATGCATTGCATTCATAACACATGGGGCAATGTTTTGTTGTCTTGATTATTTCATTATTCATAAAAAGAAAATGATCCAAGTTATGTTATATTTACGTTATGGTATTCATACACTGAAATATATATACCAAATAAAATTGGGTAGAAAAAAATATTAAATCTAATGATGTGCTGGTGGCAGTAGCTGTTATTTTTCCATAAACTTTGTTGTCAATGAAATCTACTTTTTTGAAGAGGTAAGCTCAAATCTGGCAGTCCTGTAACAACAGAAATTACATTTACAATGAAAATAAAACACTCTGGTATAGATAAAACCAACAACAGAAGTAGAAGTTCTATTCCTAAATTGTTCTCATCATTGGAGTCCCATTTTGCCGAAGAGATGTGTGAGAATTCTACAAGCAATGCTATGGAGAGGAGAGTTGAAATCAGAAACGAACCCAAACAGATTTTGCACGTTCAGCCGGGTATTATCCTGTTTGCTAATCTCTTCTGCAAGGGAGCTGTTTGAATATGGCTAAGTGATCGGGCCGATCGTGACCGGAACTGGCTGACAGCATCCGAGGCACCTTGTAGTAGAACTGCTGCATAGTAATCGATCTCCTTCAACTTAAATAGCACTGTATTTTCTTTGACAAATGGTATGTTCACTTGCTTGGCTTCCTTTCTCCATTTGGCAAAGCTTTCAGAATGCTTAATACTGTTATTGAAGAGGAATGAAGAAATCCTGAAAATCTTTGTCATTATTTCACAAGTAACTTTCAATGTTACTGTAGAATTGCTCTACTGGAGTAATACATCAACTTTTGATTTACAATTTGATGGAGGGGGGGGGGAGGGGAGGGAAATAGATGGTGCTGGTGGTATAGATTAATGAATAGTTTAAGTTTATATGGATACATTTGGGATTAATAAATTATTTCTCACCGTATCCCAATTCATCCAGTCCCTCCCCCATTCTTCTCCCCTAAACAGATAGACATAATGCATCAACTACTGCTTTTGCAACTAAGGATAGCCCTATATCCAATAAAAATCTCCTGCATTGCTAATTTGCATGATATTGCATTGTGAAATGATGTGATAGAGGCACCAGATCTCTCTTGGTCATGTGACATCTAACAGTGAGGTCAGGGAAGAGGTCAAGGACCTGTGAAGCTTTGTGTTCAATTATCTCTCATCCATGGTGAAGGTCAAAAACAAAAACAAAAACAAAAATGAACATTGCTGCTAATCAATAATGGCCCTGAAACTATTGAGGATGATAGGTGAATCAGTGTTTAACCTGTTGAGGATGAGTCCCAAGTACACTCGGGCAAGTGTCTATGGGAAATGCATGTTGTAGCCAAATCAAACCGTCCACAACAGGGTAAATGGAAAGAATGTATCAAACTGAGCTATATATGCCTACGTGGAATAGCAATATTTGTACAAGTGTGAGATGGACACTCCCATACAATTTTATTATCCTACAACCCAGATTCCCACTATGCTATTTATGAATGAATTTATGTCTCATTTCTTGCTTGTCTGTTTTAAATGGATATGGAAGATGAAATCTAAAGCAAGCTTACTTGTCTACAAATTAGAGGGAAACAAGCTTACATGCAGAGTAAACATAATGGTGAACTCTAGCCACTTGAAAGGAAGTCATCTGCAATGGTATAATCCTGTGGAAATTAAAAGGTGTTGAAATGTTGACATCTTGTGAACATGCTGACATCATGTGAACATGCTGGCATCATGTGAACATGCTGGCATCATGTGAACATGTCTATATTCAAACATGTTGACAGTGTGTTCACATCTAATGTAGTTAGCACATAAGGTTGTTTGCATTCTATCAGCAGCGTGTTCACATCTAATTTAGCAAGCAAATAAGGTTTTTTGTTCTATCAGCAGGGGGTAAAAGGTAGGGCTAGTGATTGGTACTACCCCTTCCAGTAATTATTTCTATTACTGAATATTCAATTTGAATCACTTTCCTTCCTCAAGAGATGATGATTCAGAGATATGATGTTTGGCAAGGGTATTGTTCATTATGTAAAGATTTATTAACCTAAGATTGAAATAAGATTCACTATTCTGAAGGTTCATTAATCTGTAAGTAGGCCTAAAGTAAGTTTTATTATTCACAGCTTCATGGATCTGTAAATGAAATAAGGTTTGTTATTCCAAAACTTTGATAATCCAAAAAGGAAATAAGGCTTATTAATCCAAAAGTTTCAAGTAGGTATACACTGATAAACCTTCAGAATTACAAACCATATTTTGTTTTTGGATAACAAACCCTCAGAACAACATTTTTTTTTTTCATTTTTTGATCAACGATCCCGTAGAATAACAAACTTTATTTTGGGGATTGGGGAACCTTCAGATTAACACATCTTTATAGTAACAAATGTCATTTCATTTGGGGATTAAAGAACCTTTTGAATTATGAACTACAACTGAGTGGCGCATTCTTTTAGTAATCAATGGAATATGTCCCCCTTTTTTGTCTTCATCTCCTCACCAATAATTCTTCTTATTAATTTTTCTTCTTTGTTCAATTCCTTTACTATTCTTTGTCTTTTCCCTTCTTTTCCTACTTCCTTTTTGTCCTTATCTGACACTTTTCTGATAGTTTGAACAGATTCACAGCAAATGTTATTATGGCTGTTGTTCCTAAGGTCAGAGTAGGCATTTATGAAAAAGGTATAAAGAGTGTTTTTTTTTCTTTGATATATTGCTGATTCATTTCACATCAACATTACCAGTTTACCAGAAAATAATCATTTTCTTTTTTATTATTTTTGCACTCTTATAAAAAAAGTAGTGAAAATTAATCAACCAATTGTTTTGTTAGTTATGTAAGGTAGTCCCTATTGACAGTCCAATATATTGGCACTTTTTATATGCCATCCAATGTATAGTGCAGATACTAAACATATAGATGTAGTGTAAATCAAAGAGATGTAGATGTTTAGTGGTCTCTCTTAGGATGCATGTAACTAAGTATAGCACATAAATCCCACAAGGCAACTTTGACTGCCTGCAGCAGTTAGAAGACAACAGGCAGTACAGAATGCATTCTCTTTCAAATTACACCCTATCTCGTGTCCTTCATACCACAGAGTCACTCAATTTAATCATGTGAGCATGACATTGCATTATACATGATGGAGTCTAATTTCCCCCACAAGCGTTTCATGGACATGCAATAGCATCCAAATGACTTGCCAGGACGCCGTGCTAATAAAGTGGGAGGCCTGTGGTATGGATTTACCATGCTATTATATGAAAATACAATAACCCCTTCCCCACTTCCACCGCAGTCAGTTCATGTGCTATTTGCGTACCAATTCTCGGTAGGACGAGGTGAAAATTGAATCATTCCTTCCTTGAACTCCTGCCTTCTGTGTAGTAAGTTGACAAAAATCAAAGAGAGTTAGAGAGAGAGGTAGTTCCATGAATTCAAGTGGCTGTTGAAAGAAAAATGGGTCTGAGGAACCACCTTGTTCAGAAAAGCTTGTTACAGAGATTTATGATGTGAATCAAAGGTTACATAAATTAAATGTATCTAAAGAGAAATGTGTGCCCCCCACCCACCACCCCCCCCCCCCAAAAAAAAAAGAAAAAGAAAAAAAGAAAATGATTTGGAGAAAAAAAAAACAGTGTCCCTAAAGGTCAGATACAGAAGGAAAATGGTCTTTTAACTCGTTCCTTATGGGAACCTGCCTGGCGTCAGCTTATGGGAACTTGGTATACCAAGGTTCCTAAAATGGAGACAAAAGTGCCTGTATTTGTGGCTTAAATACCTGTTTATTTGTGTTATGCTGCCTGTGAAAATGCTTACGGAGAAAGATGAGAGTTTCTTCTCTCAATATCAGTTTTCTTTCAGCTTGAAAACTGTGTGTATTGCAGTATTTTTTGCCTTTTTTCCAAAGCAGGTAAATATATTTTGATATAAAACTCGTCTGAATATGTACATAGCAAACACAGCTGATCCCAGTAGAAAACAATTTGCATTCGCTGACCCCATTCAGGTGCCTACTTTCTGCAGAACAGAAGAATTCACGTTTCTGTAGAACAGAAAAATTCATGAACCCATCAGCACATGCTCTATTCAGATCTCGCGATCGATCTTCATTTTCATTATTGTTTGATGGTACATGTAGTTGACAGTGCAAAAGGGATACGTCTACCATTTGTCTGCTTTTGCACAGGCAGATTGCCAACCTGTCTGTTCTCCATCGACCTGCAAAATTAGTCTTGTTTCAGGGTGTTGCAAGCTCTTAGGGAATTGAGGGAGGAATGGGTTAAGAGAAATATCTGTCACTTGGAAAGATTTTGTCGACTGAATTCTGGGTAGCAGTCCATGGTTGCAGAGATATAGCAAGGAAATAAAAAAAGTTGAGTAAAGAGAACTACAATGTATGTTACTTAACCCGTTGAGAATGGACTGATTTTGTTATAACATGCATTTCCCGTAGACACTTGATCGAGTCTTCTCGGGACTAGTCTTTAACAGGTTAAACAGGTTCGATTAACAAATCTTCCTAGTGAGGATTCATGACTGGGTTAATATAAAAGGAAATCAGTTTTACAGGAAAATTCCTTTGCTTGTCAAGATATGGTAAAGCGTATGTACAAGAGTGTTTGATATGTAAATTTATTTTGTTTTATTTGAGTTAGAGAGAGTTGGAAAGATAAGTTGTATTGCGCAGCGAGTAGAGGCTTTCTAGTGCCTCAGACTGCTTGACAGTAAATGGCTGTGTTTCTGTGACACAATTATAATACACAAATGAAATTGAATACAGTAGGACCTCAATTATCTGGTTATAAACTATCCGGATTCTCTTTTATTCAGATATTGACTGGCTGACATTTTTGTTTTTATGTTTTTATACATTTTTAGTGCCAAATCTCACTCAAAACAAGCACACGTTCAACATCAATTATTGTGCGAGTTCACAAGGGGACATATTTCAATCATCGCAGTCAACTGTAACTTTAAAGTCAGTTTGTTAGACGATATGTCAATGACTATAATGGTGTGGCTCTTGTCGCTGACACTGAGTGCACAGCAGTGGTTACTGTACAATGCAGCGGCAATATTCGGCGAGTCGCAGCATTGATCTCATCGTCAGTCAATACCAATCAAACAAACAATACATGAAGTGACATGAAGGGATATTTTACCTATTTCTTGTTCTATTTCTGTAACATATATTATGCAGTATGAAACGAGGCAATGCCATGCAAATAATTGTCATACTAATAGATTAGAAATAACATGTGTTTACCTCTAGCATGGTGTGGTAGAAAGTGCTGTATTTGAGCATATCTCTCTTATCCAGCCAAATTGCTAATATACGGAGGCCCGTCGGTCCGGATATGGCCGGGTAATCAAGGTCCTACTGTACTAGTATGCAGACAACCATAAGAAGGCTATTGCTGTCACTTTAATTAGATGTAGTGCTTCATTCCCAGCTTCAGACCTAATACCACAATGGCACTTGAAAGTACATTAATGATAATTACTGAGACCAGTCTGTTATCAACATGGAAATGAGCTCATGCATGTTAATTGATGCTTGAAGGGTAAGTCCATTCTGATATCTGCTTCGTATGACAACAGAAAAATAAGACAAGTAAAGGACGCACACACACAGACACACACACACACACACACACACCAAAAAAGTTATGAATTGTTAAAGCTTAGAGATTGATTCAAATCTGCAGATAATAAGTTTGGATTCTTTCCAAGTAGTGGGTATGGACAATGAACTATATCATCTTTAAAAATCTGAAATTGGATGATGTACTTTTCCTTCCTTTTGCTAAAAGGACGGAACAACAGAGATGCCAACCAATACGATTTTATAGTATTTAGTACGATAAACAGTGTGAAATACGATAATACAATATTGCCTCCTGAAAGTATGACTTCTATCTTTCAATTAAAGTTAAAAATGAAGTCAATATCAACCACAGAAAACTGCAGAAAACAGCATTATCATATAGAAAGATGAACTATAAGTATCTGCATCCCCTATAAAGCGTTGAATGACAAGCCTAAATGGGCGGGAAATGCACGGATGCTTTACAATTTTCTCATCAATGTTGATGAAGTAGCAACATTTTACATGCCTGTCTTTACTGGGGAAACACTTTTTCTTTTTGACATTTCACTTGCCCAGAGCCAACGGGCTAGTGATGGTGTCAGGATTTCATGAAAATCTGATTTTCTTCTCAAAAATCTGATTTTTTTAATATTCCATCTGTTTTTCTGTGTCAAGAAGTTGGCATCTCTGGATCAATTAATGCTGTCCAGCATGTTATAAAGCCTAGGGTTTTCTTTATTTGAAATATGGCAGATCAAAAGTGAATATGTCTTGCATTTTGTTTAATTTCTTTAAGATGATTTTTTTTTTGGGGGGGGGTGGGGGAAGGGGCAAGTAATGTTGAAAGTTTTCACTATAAGCCTTTGAAAGTTCACCTTGGTTAGATGTGAAATCATTCTCCTCTGCACCAGGACATAAGATGGTTTCAACACTGCATAAGGAATGTTCATTTCTTCCTCGTCTGTTTTTGTCCCGTCGAAAATGGATCATTCGTTAGCCCCGTTCCCTTCCGCAACAAGGCACCTACATCTGAAGTCCGATATCAATAAGCGTCGCAATCCGTCACTGTCTCGCCAGCTGAACGTAAAGCCTGCAGATACTGTGCCCTCATTGGTCAATTAGGCACTTGTTTCCGACTGTCAGCAGTTGTGATGGATTGTACGCCTTATTGCAACGCAGCGCTTTTTGTCTGGCGTTAGACAATGCCTGATCGTATTTCACTCCTCTTGATATGTGCAAGTTACAACATGCCAAACATCTTTTGAAGTTTAATGCTGCTTTCGATTAGTTAGAGTCAACAACAAAGAAATGCAGAAGAAAGCATGCAGCAGAAAGTGTGCAGTAGTGACTGCATTTTGATGTATTATGCGTTAACTAGGATAACTGGAGTATTTTCTAAGTTTAGCTGGCAAAACAAATTTCTGGATAAGCCATGACTTAAAGTGTAATTTGTTAGGCTTTTCCCGTAACATTTGACAATATCATCCAACATGAGGAAACAAGTGTGTGGCACCTTTTTTTAAAAATCATAACTGCAACCATTCAAATAGAAAAAAAATATATATATACATATTATCATGTGACTGAGGGTATTAATGCAGAAAAAACAACCCAGTATAACCAGGCGTAACAAATATGTGTAAATTCATCTTGTCTTCTTCTTTTTTTGTCTGCATTGTACAAAAAACAAAAACAAAACAAAACAGACAAATTACGCAGTTTCCCTTTTGACTTTGTTATTTTATCTTTGTGTTTCTTCACATTTACAAAGAAATAAAGTGTTTATACTCTGTAAAGCCTAATTTTGTCTATATTTTCTTGTTTCTTCTCCTCTTTCTGCAAACTGACAACATTGATCTGTCATCCTGGCTATCTACCGATGTCCACTGACACAGGTAAGTGTGTTATTTAGTTAAAATTGAAAACAAACTGGACAATTCTGTTTATTACATTCCCAAGATAATGCTCACTTATTCATGCAACATGCATATTGATCTGGAAGGAATATCTGCAGCTATAGATATGCCTGTGCTTGTATCCACATCTATATGTTAATACGTATTCATAATATCAATGTTCATACATACATACATACATCTAAATTCATACATTGTATGTTCACATTGAAAGTATGTGAGTGTGTTGGAGTATATGAGTTGCATTTTTAAGAAAAAAAAATGCGTATCATTTTTTTCCCTCTAGTTTATCTGTAGATATCTGACCATTCAAGTACTTTTACAATACATATTGTATATGTGTGCGGCTGACGCCATGTTTTTAAAATTGGGGGAGGGAGTGCAGTTTTTCACTTTTGGTGGCATTTCTGGGTTTCATCAGCTAACAAGCAAAAAAAAAACAACAAACAAACAAAAAACTTACTTGCACTTGCTCTACTACAACCAACTATGTTTGGTTTGCTTTTTGTTTGTTTTTGTTTTATTTGTTTTCTGGTGCCACTTCCACCATTTAAAAAACAAAAGAAGAAAAAAAGTTTGTCTTACATAGGTAATGGTCAAGGGCACCCACCTGAGCTTTTACATGTTCTTCAGGTATTAGTCTTCATGATCTATGGAAATGGTAATATAGACAGATATTCTCTGCAGAACTGCTAATCCAGTTCTGGTCACATGGCTTCTTAAATGTGTTCATTGACTCTCTGTCTCTGTCATTTGTGTGAGCAGGTGAGTAAAATGTCAACAAAAAAGAAAGATGCACACAACACAAAAACAAAAACTGACTGTTAAGATGGTGTTTCATAGTTATTTTCCATTTTTAAAGAGCTTTGTTCATATCTGATAGACATGTCTATTTCTTCTTTGACCCAAATGCAAGATTAGAGATGCTGAATGAATTGTTTATTACTGCATTTAGCATGTTTTTTTCTTCTTCCAAAATAAGAAAAATGTGGTTTTGACACAAAAAGAGTATGTGTATACTTCTCTAGAATAATGCAGAATCTGTATTTTTGCTTTCACTTTTTTTCTTTGCCAACTAGCATGTATTATTTTGTTCTTTTTCTGGCCAGATTGTTTTCTGAGATGATTCGCAGGCTTTTTCACATGGACTAACTGTAGTTACAATGTATCTCTCTTGTGTGCAGTCACAAGGAAAGGAGAAGGAATTTATAAACAAGAATATTGAACATGGTAGCTTTGGTCAGCTAGAGTATAGCTATCGTTGAAGTTGTTCCTGTGTGCTTCCCGTGTGTGTGATAATCACATAATATATGATATGATATGGCAGAGAGCGGTCCCTAGATTTGGACATGTGTTGCAAGAACATATGTGACCGTGCACCTCAAAACGAACATAAAGTCGCATACACTGATTTTGCGTGAGGACTGAAAATAAAGTGAAATGGGTCAACCTAGCCGAACTTGACTTTTTCATATTTTCTGAAAGAGTGGGTCTTCTTTTACATTATGCTAAAATTTGGTATCATAAAACGGGCAGGAAAGTGATTTTTTTAGCAGTTTATCTCGAACATTTTTGGTAGAATAGTGTGATTAGGTGTGTCTTTAGAATCCGTTTTTCATTTCTGAAAAACCTTGTCCACACTCTTCACTTTCAATTCTAATAACTTTTGAAAGGGTAATGCTACTGCTTTGAAAGTTAAGGTTAATAATGGACAAAATGTGTTAATGAGGCATGCTTAATTTCAGTTTAATCTGATTATCCCTTCATTGTTGTTGACTCTGGTGGTTTGCTTCCTGTTTTTTGTCCCATTCATCGCGCAACCAGCACGGTTTGGTAAAGATTAGGCGCTTGAATTGACACTGGACTTCAGAGCCTCTTTTCTCAGTTCACACTTTTCCTGAGTTTGTGCTTTCTTTCCAATATTTAGATAGGTTAGGAGAGTCCATTTGATTTGATTTATACATCATTTTAAAGCTTAAAATCTGCTCTTTCAGAATATGGTCTTAACTAAAAATTCATGTCTGGCGACTTTTTGTTTGTTTTGAGGTGCAGGGTCACATATCACATTGCATTGAACCGTAAGGACAGTGATTATATTAGCCCCTGGTATATTGATTGCCATCAAGGATGATGCTTCAAAGATATACGGAACAGAGACATCATCCTGAAATTACAACCCACAGAGAATACCTCTTACCAGTGCCATCAGCTGCCGAGCATACTGTGCTTGCTAGAAGTAAATGGTGTCTTTAACCCTGTGCGTCGGCTATGCCAGGTTCCTATGGAGGCAGCTGTGTCTAAACGTAATGCAATCAGCAATCAGCGAGCCCTGACCTTGCACTGAGGTGTGGATATCATTGTAACAGCTATGCTGTGGTTGCATGCATAGGGCATTTACCTTCGAGGAAGAGTTTGCGTGATGTTAATGACATCAAAACAGCAATTTGTCTTGTGAGAAAGATATGATAGCATATACTTCTGTAAATTATTAAAGAAGATTGTGTCCTGCAGACATGAAAAGACGGGGGTTGAAACCAAGTTACCTCTTTCATTCAAATCTGAATTAGTCCATGAATGATACAAAAATATGACTGTTGTTTAATTTTTTTGTAAAAAGAAAACAACATCCTTTGTCTTTAGAGGGTTTAAAATTGCATAAAGTTTATGAACTTCCTGTTGACAATTAATTCTATTTTTGTTTCTGAAAGTGTTTGAGTGTTTTTTTAATAGTTTTTTCTTGGTTGCTGGTTAGATTGGGCTAAACGTGTGAGTAAGAAACAGCGGCAGAGTGAGAGAGATAATGAAAAAAATGTGAGGAGTGGAACAGATTTTGAAAACTCTCCTATACTGTATATACCGAATATTTCATGAGGTTCTTATTTTCGCGAATTTCACAAATAATGCCGATATGAATGTAACGTACACGTTTCTCTGTTCAGACAGGACTCCATGATTGCGAATTTAACCACCCGCGAAATTGTTGGGAAGTCCCAATTCGCAAAAATTTAGACTCGCGAAATATATGGCGTAATACAGTATAGGTATAGTAGCATTTGCACACATGGATGTGTTTACGTACAGTCAAGTCAGTTCTGTATCAGAGGGTACATAATGAATGCATGTCAACACTACATTTGAGTCTATGCAATCGTACTTTGCTGATCATTTTGGTCAATTCTTTGGCCACATTTTGTGTAAATGTCAAGTTTACTTTCCTTTGTGGTCAAAAGAGTTCAAATCTATGACTGCCAAGTATAGTCAACCTTACTAAGTCAATCTCACCTAAGTTGAATAATTGCCTAAGTCAAAGGTTTTTTCAAGTTCACTTCTCTTTACATTCTATTGATTTTAATCCATCCTATGTCAAATTTTGTCTAAGTGGACGCTGTTCCTCAGTCTAAATAGATTTGACTTAGGCAATTCTTTTTTAATACATAAGTTGAGATAGTGTGTCTCGATAGCTGCATGATACTGATTTTTTTTTCTTGTCAATCACATTTGTGTTAGAATGATTCTAGCTGTACTTTAAATGCCAAAAATGACAAAGGAAAAAAAAATAGTGATAAATGATAATAATGATGATGACTATAATTATCACTATGTGTAAGTGGTCTTGGCAGTTGGTAAAAGAAAATAGTTATTTATAATGATTCATGATATTTCCAATTAGCTGTGAGTCTTTGCTAGGATATGTTGAAAACAACCTTCCTGAATGACAGAAACATTAGCAAATCCCACAGTGATTCCAAACATGGCATGACATGCAAGACCAAATCACTGACACATTAGTTTTTTTTGTTGATGTTCATTTTTTATCTTTTGCAGTAGGGAAGAGGAGATAAATTACCTTTGTTCCGACCATAGCTCATGTATGGTTCAGCTCGTTCAGATTGGTTTCATTACGGGAATATATATATCTGTCTCCCTGGAGGCAATATTTAGTACAATCGTCTCTCTTCAAGTGCAGGTTGGAATGATTTCTGCACGCAGTTCTCGATCAATCCCTAAATGTCGTTGTTGCATTTGAGTTTGCTATGCAGCTAAGCAGGCAGGGAATTCTGGCTGCATGAACAATGGCGAACATGTATCCGTTTTTGACATTTGCAAAGTTTATTGTTGCTCACTGTTAGCATGTCAAGACATGCATCAGTTGAAAATGTCAAAAGCACGGCCAAGACGGACTCTTGAGCTGCTTTGGATTGAAATGATGGGAGAGAGTTCCTAAACAAGTAGAAATCAAGTGAGTAATTTGCAGAACTGAGTGCAGGGTGTGAGGATAATTGATGATCTGGTTGTTATACAGCTTGTTTTTATGCCTCCGCCACAAAGTGTTGCCGGAGGCATTATTTGTGGGTTTTTTTTTTCCTTGTAGGAACTCTCACATCTTATTCTTCCCTGGGCTACATACACCTTGAGGGTGTACCAAGTTTGGCAGCTTGCCAGTTTCTTTCCGTAACATGCAGCTGCCATTGCCATTTTCAATTGTGTTATTTTCAGTAATCGCACACAGAATACAATCGTGTTTGAATTTTATCTGTTTTGAGTACAAACTGAAATACTGTAAAGATTTAGTTTTTCTTTTTCTTTTTCATTTCATGATCTTCTGAAAACATTGGAATTCTGCCAAGTGTGATCATTCAAAAGCGTATGATAATTAGTTTTTGGGAACTTCTTTACTAAATGTCATCTAAAGGAGAAGGGGTAGTAAAAGTTTGCATTGAGCACATCAAATGGATTGCTTCTTCCAGCAAAATATTTTTTTCCCAAAAAAATGTCTCCTAAAAAGTAAACATTCTCTGCAATCTTCATTCACCGACAAAAAAAAAAAGATAGATAAAGGTAAAAGATACTAAATATTTTATGTCTTGGCTAATATGTAAGACCATTCACTTGTGATGTATATTGAGCACAGCTGTACTAACCTTTGACACAATCAAGATGGTGACACACTGTTGTACTCAAAATATGCATTTCATTCCTTCTTTTTCGTAGATTTGTATGTGTGTTCTATTTTCAAAGGGTAGACAAGTGAATTCAATTCAATGCAATTCAATTCATTTATTTTCCAAGAATGGTTTTTGCTGCACTTTAAGTCCTTTACTTTCCATACTCTCTTTAATAGAAAGTTATATTTGAACGTCTTGTTCTGGAAATAAAATTGATCCAAAAATAGGTGCACATTGTCAAAACTATAATGATGTAATATACTAGTCTTGTACAAACATGTCACATGACCACTACAGGTAATCGGTGGCTGTGTAAAAAGACACCATGGATCAGTTACTGTTACCGGATTGATCCCAATCTTACTGAGCATGTTTCTGATATTGTGTAAATACCTCATCTACCTGCCATATTGGCTTAACTTCTTTTAGCTACATTAACACTGCTTTCTCTCTGGCGAAGCATTTTTAGTTGATAGAGTGAAAAAAAAAACTGAACAGTTTTGTGATACAAATATACTAGTTAACCCATTGGAAATTGGGTAAAGAAGAGAAATGAATAAAAGAAAGTGACCTTTTCACCATTTTTCCAAGAGGTAGGGCCTCTTCATTGGATTCTAATTAGAAGGGAGCAGCTGTTAACACGTACACAGTGACTATTTTTGCTCAGTCTGCCATGATTTGTTTAAAAGGTTCACCATTCATGGCTGACCTTGTACCTCCCTGATATCTGGGGTTCGCGTTCCGACTTGTTATGAAACTTGTTGATGTCCACTGTGTGATGGGTCTCGTGTCCAAAGCAGAGGAGCTGGCGCAAAGCACCTGTGTTCATCCTTTTCTATTAGCATGCAGCCTCCCCCTTTTATTTTTCCCTAATATTCCAGAGCTTTATATCAATGCATAAAGGACTACACTGCAAAAACAGTGGTGTTAGATTTAACACCACTGGTGTTGAATCTAACACCGGCCGAACTTCAATAAAGGACCACACCATCTGGTGTTGAAGTAACACCGTCTCTGGTGTTAAAATATCCAACACCCATGGGTGTTAAAGGGTGTAAAAATATACCAACACCAGCCTCGGTGTTTTTTCAACACTTAAGAGAGTGTTAAGAAGTTGACACCATAATGGTGTTCATTTGACATTCCAACACCAGTTATGGTGTAAGTTCAACACCCGTGGTGTTAAAATATACCAACACCAGCTTTGGTGTTGCTTAGATTATTGATAAGTTGACACCACTTTGGTGTTCTTTTGACACCCTTTAACACCAATTACGGTGTAACTTCAACACTATTTGTTGTTAGAATCTATACCCCAACACCTGTCATGGTGTTATTCTAACACTTCAAAGTGTTATAAGTTTGCATTATTTGGTGTTTATTTGACACCACAGAAGTGTTGATTCAACGCTTCAGAGTGAGAAATAAATTCCAAGTGATGCCAACTTATTAACAATTTGAAGTGTCGATACCTCGACATCATTTCACACTCTCCACATTCAACCGCACAAAATAACACAGTAATGTAAGTAGGTGAAAGACAGTCACGTGCTACTAGGTTGATCAAAATATTCAATAAATTCTGTCTGTCACAACAAAACACAATAATTCTATTACATGTAATGAAAGCCTCATCTCTACAATATAAGTATCAAAATGGAATACCTTTGACCCTGTCAGTTGGTTCTTTGATTATCTATGCAAATAAGATACATTATGGCTATTGTAGGCTAAAATATCAAATTTAAATACTCACTCTGAATACCTTTGGCATTCTTGGCACTATCAAGTTGAATTTTCAAATGAAATTGATACTAGTATTATATCTTCTTGGCTCTATCATTCAAATGTTCAAATTGAATTGCCTACTCAGCTGTATAATTCAAATATTCAACATAGATCATCCAGTCTGGTTGTAAAATGTTAACATAAAAAAAAAAATTATACTCTTTCTTTTGATCAATGCTATTGCAAGTGACGATACAAGCATGTGAAATTCGGATCATTTAAATATTCAAATGACACACATAAGGCCTTCTTGGGCCAATATTTTCAACTCAAACTGGATGTAATTGATACCCCCACCTAAAACTTAGAGAGTTAGCTCAATTCATGATATTCTTGTATGCCTTTAGTTGAAAAAAAAAGTACAATGCAACAAAAGTTGTTACCATAGCAAGATTACTCAACAGTGAGATCAGTGTGCGACTCATTTTAAGATTACACTGGTTACATGAGCGAAACCTCAAGTCAAATGCTAGAAAACTGAGGGAGCTCACCCAATTCACAGTATTTTTTGTTTGATTTTCATTTTAAAAGATGGTTGCCATTACATTAGCACTCTGTGCAATATTTCAGGCCAGATGCTCAGAAACTGAGGGAGATTGCATAATCAACTGTTGTGTAAGTTTTTAATTTGAAAACGTCACTGCCATGATAACACTTTCTTTGACCGATACAAAAGATGACATTTGCACATTAGCGCACTACAGTGGTCACGTGCCAAATTTCAAGTCAAATGCCTAAAACATGAGGGAGTTATGAGTCAATCACAATATCTTCGATTGCTTTGTATTAAAAAAAAAATAAGTTAGCATGGCAACGCATTGTTTAACATTGATGAGAAAAGTGTTTTGCACATCTAGAATTTATCTTGTCACAATATATAGGTGTCATATCTCAAGGTTATTGCTAAAAATTGAGAGTAAGCTCAATCCACTTGTAGTTCATACGATTCTCATTACAAAATACCATTAACTTGACAACATACTATTTGACAATGACGAAAAATAAAATTTGCACAGGTACATAATACAGTGGTCCAATGTGCCAAATTTAAAGTCAAATGCTCAAAATCTGAGGAAGTTAGCTGAATCCACATCGTACTTGTGGATGATTTGTATGAAGATGCTGTCGCCATGGAAACGGATTTATGACCCCCACAAAAAGTGTCTTGCACGATAACATATTATCATAGTGACCATATGTATCAAATTCAAATTTAAATGCTAAAAAAAAAGAAACTAAGAGAGCAGCGTGATCCACACAATTTTGTATGATTTGTTTAAAAACTGCAATTGCCATGGCAACAGATTTCTGGACAATCAAATTTCAACAGAATTGATTTAAAACTGAGTAGCTTGATCCGAATTCTGTATTTGTAATCTTTATGAAAATTTGATGTTACCATGGTAATGCATTACTCCATACTGACACATGTAAACTAGGACATGTAAAAATTACAAGGTCGTTGTTCAATGTCCCCTGGACTAAAGGTAATCACCTCCTCATCAAAAACTGTCATCGACTAATGGAGAGTACTGCTTCATCAACTGTATATCATCAGTCTCTATCTCGGTTCCTCCATAGAACTGGACTTGGAGTATCTTCACAGTTTCATTGTCACAATGATGATTCTTCAAGTGTCTTCTTAAACCATTGAACGAATCAAATTATGTCCGTACACAGGCCCCCTGGGCGCAATTTAGTGTTTGTCCATCACTCAGTCCATGTTCGTATGGCAAACAGTGAAAAGAAAAGCAGTTTCAGTGGGAACTCCTAAAGAATGCATCACTTCATTATCTATTTGAAAGTTTAGATCTCGGTTCACAAACTCGGGGTAATTCCAAATGTCCAAAGGTTGATGAGAGGTTTTGCATACCGAAGACAAAACACATATTTAATGTGCTTTGAACAATGTGTCAAAGGCACTCTGAATGACATCACCAGGGCAGGGTAGTACCAAGTGGTCAACAATGAAGTAATTGGTACACATGTATGTTATCCTTCTGACGTCCTCTGTCAAGCAAGCTGCATCTTCTGATCTTCAAGCAAGCAAGCTGCATCAAGAGCTGCATCTTCTTCTGCTTTCCCTCTTCAAGTGGTGATCAAAACTAGCATCAGGCTGAAAATGTAAGGAAACAATGAAAAACAAACAGACATTGTATGAATCTATTACAAATAAAAACTAGACAAATTTGACTGTGACCTTTATTTCGATTCCATAATGCAATTTGATAGACTCAGTCATACATAGGCTTAACACATTTTATTCACATTTATGATTATTTTAACAGATTTCAAGCTATCACACACACGGAGGGATGGACTACTCAAAACCATAACAATTCAGGCACCACTTCTTGGCAGAGGATAATAAATGGATCTTATTCCATTTTACTTAAAGATCACTATAATTTCACAGTTAACTCACTTATACCTATTTTTTCTTAAAGAAGCTTTGAAATCTATCACTTTTCTCTTATTCGTGACTGATCAAAAAGCAACTTCAAAATTTTAGCCTACATATGGGGAAGACAATCTTTAAAGTTCAAGGATCGACTTTGAAGCATTCACGAGTAAAGTTCTCGTCGACATCAGGACATAACCCTGACAAAGGCAAGTGCGCAAAAATATTCACAACATCCAAAAAAAAAGTTAACCTGTGAAACATTGAAAAGCAAGTGATCTTAATAAATTACATAGTCCAACAACACAAAAAAACCCAGAAAATTTCCCTTGACCTCTAATTTCTTTTCTAATACAAAAACAGATCATAGAAAGTAGAAAATGCAAAATCAATTAAACTCGTAAAAATCAATTTCATTTTCAGAATACCAAAGTACTGTGAGTTCTAATTGCCTGTCCAAAATGACTCATAAAGGCTTGTTTAGATATGATGAGTCAAACTCCGGCAACATTTTAGTGCATAAATCAATGCGATATGAGATGGTAAAAAACAAACAAATAAACAGATCAAAATGCAACAAAACAAAATAAAAACACTGAGGCAAGAGGAATATATTTTGCCACACAGTGGCAAGAAGTTATGGTGCAATCAAGCTCAAAAGTAAGTGAAGATACAATGTCATGAGTTTATCTTTATCATTTTTTTTTTTTTTTTGAGTCATGTGCATTCATTAACATAATGAAAGTGGCGTGGTTCGGCGCACCATATCTGAACACTAAAAATGTCAGGGGGTTTGTCGCATCATATTTTAACAAACCTTATAGTCATGTAGACTTACCTTTTGAAATCGGATAAGGTAGTCTATAGCCAAAGCCACAGCAATCTTGCACAATCCTTGCGCCCTGGTTCACAGGTGGAAGCAGATAGAGTACAAGAAGAATTTGCAGGTTACTTACATTCTATGCTGTGTTGTAAGAAATGCATGTTATATACAAAATATTCTACGACTCATTAACAAAGTATCCAGGTATCAACAGAAATATCAGTGAATTGCACTGCATAATCAGGGAGCATTAAGTAAAACATATGATCCTTCATGTAGGATGAACCCATGGGTTGTTGTGTGACTTCTTTAAAAACAAAATTACATTACATATTGATTTGTGACTGTGAACTTTTATATTACAATTGAGTTTGGTGAAATCCATTCATCTGCCTTTGAAAAATCAAAGTCACAAGATATTTCCTGCATTTTTTTTTTCATAATGAAGGGCTCCTGACCCTTGATTATTGACCTCATGACCCTCATCGACTCCAGGGAAACGTTTGATAAAATGTATTGTCAGATGCAAAGATTTCAGCTACTTATAACAGTTGTCACCAATGACAAGTTTTGTGGAACGCCCCCTGGATTTACATAGCCTTACCAAGTTTCATTCACAGATGATTGTTTTCAACTTGCGGCATGATACACAAGAAACGATATTGGATGGATAGACATCTAGAACATAAAAAAGGGGCTTTCAAAACCTATAGTATTGTGCATACCCTGACTGCTACCAGGTCTGGTGGTACACTATTTGATGATTGCTCCAAGTCTCATGAATCCACATCAGTTTTCCGCATGTGTTCTCCCAGCAAACTCAACAGCTTGACTGTGGTTTCTGAAGGCTTTCCTCTTGCTAGCTTGACAAGACCTTCCACCAAAAACTGGCCACTGCTCAAAAAAGCTTGGCATCGTTGCCTGGGAGAAGGAGTGAGAAGTACTGTTCAACCTGCAAGTGTAAGGACCATGAACATACATAATTATCAAGTGGCTATAGTCCGCAAACTGTCAAACTGGTGCGCAAGTACTGAACATCCACATAACTGCACTAGTATATTTACTGTATACAAGTGCATGAAACAGATTTATCTTGTGTGCATGAAAGATTTGATCAGAACTGCAGAAAACAAAGGGTTTTGTTCAGGTGGCTTCAGATTAATTCAGTCGGTGATTCTATTATACCTACTTGAGATATGCTCATAATTTCATGTTCGTTTTAATTAGCCAGCAAGGGGGGGGGGGGGGGGGGGGTGGGGGCAATAATATCCTGCTTCCAGGTATTCATCATCTTTATGCAGTGTACATTTATGCAAATATTATTTGAGGAGAAATGGAAAAATCAAATGCCATTTTGCAATTGATCTACTCTCATTTTCAAGGTCTTTTAGATAGATAATAAAAGGTCTTTTTGCAATTCTGTCATTTTCAAGATTCTCAAGTGCACTATTGCCAATATCATTAAGTGTGGCAATAACATAAGTATGGGGAAGAGGCATATTCCAGAAGGGATTTTTTTTTTCAAGAGATTATTTCAACAAATACTACCATCAAAGTAGACGCATATTCCCTCACCTGAATCATGAAAAAAGCGATGATACATGTATTCCATTTTGACTCATTTGTGAAATTTAGGATCAGTTCTCAGACAGAGAACAACTGCCAGTTATTAATATGGGCTGTGATTCTGTTTCCCGCTACCCTTGAACTCGCACCTTACAATTAGATCTAGAGTCTAGAGTCTATAACATGGACTCGGTGGAAATACCAGTTTTACATGCATGTGACGTCATCAACTTTATAAGAGCATATTCTTAAATAATGTAAATTTGTAAGCGGTTACCAAACTCATAAATAGTAGTACTCATATTAGAAACTAGTTAGTAGATTCTAACGTAAGATCCACGCGCAAACACTAGCGTCCTATATAGGCCCCTACGTTCCTACATGTACACGTAGCTACTGAAAACATCACGTAACCTGTTGTGATAAACAAAAATCGGGTCGGGAGAACCCCCCACCCAGCCCCTTTAATCGGGTATTTACGCTCTTTTTAGAGCGATATTTGCTACTAGTACCTAGTACTAATTTAAACCTAACAGTTTGGACCTAGAACAGTTAAGTAGGCCCTACAAAAAATATAGTAGGCCTAGGGGCCTACCAGTATACCTACGAACATGTACAAACCTACGAACATGTACACACAAACATTGTTCGAACTTCGTCTTCGTGCACGTCAGTAGCGGGTAATGATTTGCGCGCTAACAAAGATCCGCACCAGAGCCTCAGAGGTAAGAAAACTACATCAATAACAATACAAAATGCCACGGAACCTTTTATATTTAAAATTTGATGATATTTTTAAAATGCAATTATTGGACAAAGGAACCCTCAGCGAAATTCGGACTCAATGCTCCGCTGCAGCGCGTTGGTGTTATGGCCTATTATGTATGGCAAACACTATAGGCTACATGTACTTAGTATGCTGCGCTACGTAGTATACTATAGTATTATGTGCGTGCAAAGACAAAGTTGTCTATAATATGCGATGAAATCCGTGAAAATCATGCACATCGTTTATGATAGAAAATAACTGGCACAGGAAATAATCACCTTAAAAGATACTTATCCCCGCTGACAGACTTAGCAAAGTCACCATCATAGATTCAATGTCATTTTTAGCCATAGACGACATCGAAAACCTGACTATCGCGATGACAGACGTTGACGACTCCGCGCCACAGCAACAAATTTCAGGCATTGGCATGTGTAACCAATGAGATCATCGGACTGCGAACACGTGACTTTCTCTGGTGGACAACTAACACCGATACGGTGTTATTAGTGAAACCCCCTTTTCATGACAAACTATAACACCACTTGGGTGTCATTTTAACACCGAGAATCTAACACCCAATGAATGAGAGAATGTTGGTGTTAAATTAACACCGAAGGGTGTCAAATTGTGTCAATTTAACACCAAATTTAACACCCACAGTTTGACACCCGATTGGTGTTACACTTTTAACACCGCATTTTTTGCAGTGTAATAGAGTACGTAGTTAAGCTTGATAGAAGCTGTTTTTGTTTTTTCATTTGCTAATATTTTTGCAAATGAGGAGGTGACAGACATTTTTGCATTTTTTTCAAAGCGATTTTGGGCTATCATAAGTGCACTGATGTCTGTCAGTTCGAGACATTTTTGCATATTGTTCAATTTGCAGTCCAACAGTGATTCACAAAATCAAGGAAAAATTTAGTGAACCCTCATTCAAATAACAGCTTAGAGTAGTGCTTCATTTAGGGCATCCCCTCTAAAAAGAAAAAAAAGAGAAAAAACAAAGAAAGACTGAACAAGCATGATGTTGAAATAGGATGGGGCATATCGCTGAAAATCAGTCATTGGATGTATTGATACAGCTTCTTTATACCATGTTCTATACGTTTATTGTATGAGGTCAAACATTTTCTTCTTCTTTTTTCTTACTCATTTCTAAACTTCTACTGTACTCAGTATTTATCTCAGAATTTGTTTTTCTTTTCTCTCTCTCAAAGAATAAAGTACGGGCAGATGGTTGCAGCAAGACTAAAATGGAGCAGATTGCCTATAATTGCCTTTCTGCAGAGAGATATCTATTCAAGGCTGTGGAAATGTCATGTTTAGTCCCATATTTGTCATTCTTTCAGTCGATCATGATATTAGGTTTTTTGGAATAGCTATGATTACATGATATATTATCAAGATCAAATTTGGTGCAAAGAACTTAGCTGTTCCTCTTTGCTTCAAAAACTGTCTGCAATAGCTTCAAGTCATTCAAATGAAACAAAATGAATGCTCCAAAGTAGGATTATCATCACTCTTGCTATACCAGTAACAATTATGGCAAAAATTAATAAGAATGAAAATCATTATACAATTGCCATTATCACCTTTATAGTATGATAGTGGATATTGATTGACTGTACTGATTTATTTTCATAAAATTGTCATATGCATTCATGACATTAGCAGTATTATTGCCACTTTTAAATATCTATATCTCTTATTACTATTGGTAGGGGCAGTGTGATCAATTGTCAACAACTTATAGGGCCTACTACTTCTTTTGACAGAATGGCTGTCATGTGTGAGATCTATATTAGACAGGGGAGGGGGTCTGAGAATCAAAGACCAGTAGTAACTCAGACTTTGCGATAGGGCAGGTGCATTGATCTATCTTTGAGGAATATCAACTGGTAGACAATCAGTGACAAAGTCTGTTCATCATGGTTAACGATCATGTCATAGTCTACATTTTCAGATGCCTTTGACTTCCACCTGTGATGTGCTGATACAGAAAGAAAGCCCCAAATATACTAGCGACACTGACCAATAACTGGACTGACATGTTGGAAAACAGGGGACACAGTGTATTCTCAGATGGGGGATATCAGCAGTGATCACAGAGGTAGTCTGTATTCTTAGACCCCAATGAATTATGTCTCTACACTGCTCAGACAAGCATGGGTATGTGTACAAAGCCAGCAAATGGGTTGAAACCCATTGCTGTAGAAGTATAACTTGAAAGCTCATATCATGTATGTTTTCAACAAGTAATACTAATAATTGAAGACTCAAGTGAATGCATAATTGTGCTATTGTGTCAAATGCTCGAGAGCATCCCCTCTTGATCAATCTATGTTTGTTATGGCATTTTTTTAAAATATCAAAATAGGAACAGTGTTTCAAATGTAATGTAGTTATTAATTGTTCTTGCAACAATGCAGTTGAGTTTTTTGGTGACTTATTTTGTTATTAAAATCAATACTGTTGGTTTACCTATATATCCATATTTTGAAGTGTAAAGGATAAAACACATCTGTTTTTTTTTTCTACTTCTCTTATGCACTTTTTAGAAAGATATCCATGTTCCAAGTTCATCATGATAGTGAGACTGTTTATGGCTTAGATTTTGTTTAAACCTGAGCGATTCTGATCTAATAATCAGAGGACATTTTGACCAAGCTGCAAAGTAGACATCAGCTTTGTGAAATGCGAGATGCTTAAAAGAGTAAAACAAAGCACAATCAACGAAAAACAGCCAGAAAGAAAAGTCTAGCAAACATTTTTGACATACATCCGTAAAGACAAAGAATATAACAGATGGAATAACAAGATACAGAAAATATGCAACAGCTGTGTATGATTGGAACACTATGATAAGAGTGTTGTTACTTCAGTTGCAACTGTTAAAAATAAAGTTTCCCAAATGAAAGCAGAAGTTAAAGGAAAATTGGATGAACCCATTAAAAGTTATGAATATCTAAAAGTTTTTATTTTTAACTCCATGCACAATCTTCTATTCATAGGAACTCTAACAAAATTGTGGAATGTCACAGTAATAGGAAAAGATTTTAAAAATGTCAGTGGGCACAAAATATGTTTTCTTCTTTGAATGAGCTCTTGACATAGCTCTTCCAGGGGGTATGGGGAACGATAATTATTGTCTGTAAAATATTTGTTATTATGAGATTTTTCTCACGTGGACTTATAACAGGTATATGACTGCAACATCAGCAGTAGAATTCTGTTAAGTAGGAAAAGCTCTTTGAAGTTGCCAGCTTCAAAATTTAGAACATTAGAATGGATTTTTTTTTTTTGCTGAGAGTTTCATCTGCTCCTTGGTTTGAATAAAATGTCCCTTTTTAAGACTTTCTCAAGATGTGGTTTGTCATCCAGTCAGGTCAACTGTGCATTTCAGAAATTGGGGTCAGCTTTAAATGCTAGGCTGAAGGACATGACAAAATGTAATTATAATGCTGGCTGAAGTTGTAACTTTTTCATCTGTACATCGATGCTGTCCTTATGCTGCAGTCTTTATCTGGAAAGGTAATTGCACAGCTGGTTTCTGAAAACTCAACATAAAGATAACCTCATCAGTGCTGATGTTTGCAGTATTAGTCTTTTCATTTTTCTCTCATAAAATAGTAAATGTGTGTGCCAGTCAGTAAAGTATCAAGAGCAGACACTATCAATAAGTAACAAAATGCGTATAGTATATGTGTAAGGTGTAATACATACAGTACACAACAACGATATAGATAGGCTTGACAAATTAGTGTTAAGTTGCTTTTTGAAGGCATTAGTTGTGGGCTTCGACAAATTTTTAGATACAACACCCCTTTTAGGATTTGAGGAAAGAAAATGCCTTTTAACATTATTTTTTGCATTGAACATGGAAAGTCTAATGCTGGGGAAACAATGGAGAATTTATACAAGTACAAAGACCGATGGTTTACACCTTATTTCATTAAAGCTCTACTGACTGAGAGTGATGTGGGCCTTTAAGACGATCAGCTTATTATCATACTTGTCCTCCTCTTAAGCGAGATGATTTCCCTTGGGAAGCCGCTGTGCACAGATAGCTGTCAAACGCAATGTGCATACCTGGCAATCTTTGTGATCCCATGGCGACGGGCGGCGGAAACACCAGGGTGCGTGTTCACACCCCTCCTCCAACCTCGCATTTCAAACATGTCAGCACATCTCCACTGGCACAACGCTGATCCCTCCCGCTTTGGAGCCAGACAGATATATTCCTCCTACAGGGGCGAACTGTACGCATCGGGTGCAGAATCTATGGGAGGTGTCTGTCTTGGAGGGAATGGCTTAACCTCCATGGTGCCAGTTTTTAGTTCTGTTTCTGTACACCAGCACACTGTGATCTTATCCATTGAGGACAAGCTAATTGCTTTCATACATTTCTCATCGACACCTGCCTGATATATACTTACCTGGGACCATAGTTTTCCGTAGGTTAAAAGCACACACACATGTTATATGAGCTGGTATAGTTATTTCACATTTAGTACTGCAAGCTGGAATGAATTTAATCAACAGTTGTGGTCAGACAGGCATTATCTCGTTAAAGACTATAGTCCTGAGTATAATCAGGCAGGTGTCTTTGGGAAACATGTATAGCAAAATCAGCTTGTCCTCAACAGGTTAACAATGTGTTATCACATATTGCCTCTGTAAGATAAATCCCTGTGTAAAGTTTTATTACAGCACACATGTTTTCCAATGCATATACAGTGGGTTAAGTTGTTTGGTATCAAAACGAATACCCCCCCCCCCCCCCCCCCCCCCACCGGGTATACGTAGTGTGTAACCCTTTCTGTGCTCGGAGTATACTGATTAATTAGGACAGAAAACCTCAAAGCTTTATACACATTATCCAATATCTGTGGCACAGGAAAGGTTAAGAAAGTTGTAGGTTTTATCCTGCATAAAGTTATAGCCATTAACATCAGATGACATATGTGCCAGTTTGTCAGAGTCTGAGATTGGTATTTTGGCAATATTGCCCTTAAGATGCACAGCTGAATTCTACAAGGATTGGCATGCTCGTCTCTGAGTCAAACCCCTGTGGATTGATAAATATGTGGGACATTTTTGAGCAAATCCTATTCTTTTCAATTCGTGCGTACCAACCATGAATGATAAAGAATGCTGGATACTAATTTCCAGCTGTGTTAAAAACACAAGCAAAAATCATGCCACTGCAAGTGGATGCAGACATGTTTGTCTTTCAATCAGCAAGGCAGACCGATGTTCAACTCATCCAATCTTGCAGTCCGTAGATCTCCATGGCAACCGTATTGAAGAGGCAATGGATGTTAGTCCACCCCGACGAGCATGAGGGTCACAAATATCAGGACATGAGGCCATTATGTACGTCCCTTTTTTGTCTCTTCCGTACCACCCAACACGGATATTTGTCATGTTGTTCGCATTCCCTGCGCACTGCTGTCTTCCACAGAACAATAAACACTGACATTTGCTATTTTCACCTTTGTTGCACCGAGAAGAAATATTTTATGATGTCTAAAAGACAGTGCTGAAAGTTGAAAGAAAAAAGGAGTTGTTGTAAAGGTATAATTCTGTGCATGATATTGGAATATGTTTGATAAACTGGTCTTTTATCATAATGCATGGAATTCAAAGTGTATCATTATAGATATTCTATCCAGTATGACCCTTCACTGATCGAGGATCCATTCTTTGTTAGAAGAATCAGCTGTGAAGTACATTTTTGTATTTTCTTGAAAACATATGACAACAAATAAACAAGAAGCGACTCAGAATATTAGAATAATAACAGCTGAGCAACCTTGTTGAATTCTAATCGCAGTACATACGTGTGTCTTTCCATTTCATCCCCTCATCCAAGGTCTAGTTGAACAAAATGCTTCAAATGATTTGAAGAGGTAAATATTTTGTTTGCATCTTACTGATATGCCATGCTTGAAATACTACATTATCATTAAAAAAACATGATCTTTTCAATTTCACTCAATTTTATTGCTCTTTGTGTTCTCTGCATTCTGACAACATATTATATTTTCAATCATTGTTTTTGTGTAAAGTTAAACTACGAGTTACACTGAGTTGGGTTCAGAAGTAAAAAAAAAGAAAGAAAGAAGGAAAGAAGAAAGGTGTGGAAGCAAGCAGCCTCTGTGGATGACGAGCAGAAAAAGCAGTTTGTAGTGGCAACCTTCTGGGGCTTATCCAATGATTTACATTTCAAAGACAGAGAACTTCATGATTCCTTAAACCAAATTCAGTGTCCACGTTCCCAAAAGGTGTCATCATCCTCCATGACATAACGGGAGGCGAGCTGACATTTAATCTTTAGGCGTTATTTTGATTTCTTTTGGGTAACGAGTTTACTCATTAGGAGAGTCTCTCAACGTGTGCCCATCTGGTGACCGAATCAAACCAATGTTTGGGGGAAAATGAGATGGATTGAGGATACCCTCTCAGAGGAATTCAGGAACATCCGTGTTAATGTCGCATGCAGCCTCGCGGAGGTGTTGCGAAGCGGTGTTGACATTTCATTCTTCTGGGGATGAGAATGTTTGGTTTTTTCCAGCGTGTCGGTACATCACCAATCTGCCTGGGGATGAGGGGGAGTCTGAATGGGTCCAATCACGTTTGTCCCCTCCTCAATCACCCAGCGGTTGTCTCGATATTTGTTCCACGTTTTTCGCGCGAATCCTGGCAAGAGAAAAATTACATCAGTGCATGCAAGTGTCACGTTATCACAAAAACTACATGGTTCCTGTGTCTGGCCCAACGGTTAAAGACGAAATTTTCTTTCTTATGAAATCCTGATCGTTAACTTTGCAAAGTGTTCTCATTTTAGAACTAGAGTAATCCTGTTAGCATATGACTGAGATGGTAGGCTAATATTGTTAAAAAAAAAGAAGAAAAGATTTGTAATACAATGTATATCTTGACCTCAAGATGACGGTCAGTTTAATTCATATTTTTGATGATTCAATGATTTATTGGGGTTTGGTATACTCTTATCTTTGATTTTACACATCTATCAAACAAGCTCTTCTACATATTCATCATGAAACCAGTACAGTCAATACATCTAGCCACCCAAACCAAGCAAATTTGTGGAAATTGTGACCAGTTTTCTGCACAAGTTTAATGAGTTCTAGGCTGATGTGATATTATCAGTGTATATTCCTACATGTACGATCATCCAATGTCTTCCTCAATTGAACACACCACAATAAGTTGTGGATATACTTACATGTTTGAAGGCCAATTCTTGGAAAATATTGTTGACAATGTTGCCTCTTTGTCAATATTATTTCCAGTAGGGCACAGGGGGACCTCCAGCAAATGTGAGGAAATATTCTCCAGACCCAGTTATACAGCAGCAGGCAATGATGTAGATGACACGTAATAAACGGTTAACTTCTTTCGAAGAAGATTTGCATACAGATGAAAATTATGCACCATCAGTAAGGATTTGTCAGTCAGTGCAAAAGAAAAAAAAGAATAAATGACCTACTCTGCAATATTGAAGAATGACTGATTTTGTGATATTCCTGGTTGATTGGAAATACCTGTCATGTAGCCCTACTTCTTCCGGCAGCCAGGGTTACTTGTACACGTGGGGTAGAAACTTTATTGCAAAGTAGATGAACTACCTCAATATACTAATGTATTTTCATAAGTGCCAATATTTGGATATGTTTCAATATAGCTTTGGGAGTCTGAATCCATTTTTTTTTTTTTTTTGGGGGGGGGGGGGAGGTCTTGTGATGAAGATGAGCTCTTGATCTTTATTTTCAATGATAGAATTGTTAATTGCTTGATTTTGTGTCAGTTCTCCAGAGAGTAAAATAACAGAAAAGCAAGAAAGTACAAAAATATTCAGGCTCTGTAAAACTGTACAAAGCTGCCCTGCTGTAATCAACACACTGATTAACAGTTCAGCGCTTAAAGTCAGTCCCATCCATAAACTCCAAATATAAGCCATCTTATTCCTACATGTAATAGGGTAAAAAGAACAAAAATATATACATATATGTATATATTTCTCCTTCCTTTCTCAAATCTCATGTGTGTGTATATATATATATATATATATACATGTATATGTGTATATATATATGTATATGTATATATATATCTATATATACATATATATGTGTATATATATATACATATACATATATATATATATATATATATATATATATATATATCAACACATCTCCTCCCCTCTTGCTTTCTCCGAGCCACTCTATCGTAAGATGCTGATTTGTGCCTTTTGTATTGGTAAGTGGCTTTACTGCCTCTGTCTAGAAATTCAAGTAGAAATGTCCTCTATCTAGAAATCTGAGCACGATAATCCCCTCCCAGATGCAAGCATTGTCAAATGGAGGAATTAAGGAAGACCAATGAATGTCAGTATAGATTGCTTGTAACTCATCGTTGAAACATTCTCAGTCAGATGCTGCATAACAAGAGGATAATAGAAATGTGGGGCAGTCAGACGTCTAGTCTGCAATGTTCTGTGGAGTAATTTCTGAATACACTGGCTGTATTCTGATATATGTGGTAATCAAGGGTAGTGGGGTCTTTGTACCGTACATGGTGAAAATGGGGTTTCAGAAGTAGAGCATCTTCTGTTCGAAGAATGTGTGGTATAATTCTAAGCCATCTATTCATAATTTCTACCTAAGTGATGATTTCTTCATCAGTATTTCAAAGTCGGTCTTCTCATCATAATCTGTTGATGGAAAGCTCCTTTGATGATGAATAAACCATCAAATGATAAAGAAATTATTGTACTGTGAAGAGATACATGAACTGCTTGAAGGCCTATAAAAGGTGTCCCTACCTGGCTTACTTAGAATTTTTTGTTTTGTATTCAAGACACTATGTATAAACACCCAATGATTTTTCATTACATTGAGTACTGCGTCATTAAATTTTGTGATCACCATGACACAGGCTTTTCTATATCTGATAAATATGTAATGAAAAGCAGGATTTTATCAGAGAACGTCTTTGTGTCACGGTAGACCTATATGGTGAGGTTGTTTGTGCTGAATTCAGTGACACAGGCATGTCTCCACACTGCTGTCTCCAGAGTGATGCAGGATTCAAGGGATAAATCACCCGTCATCATGGCCAAATCTTAGGATGATTAGCCACTGACCACTAACTATACATAAAACAGAGAGAATTTTGATGTTTGCATGGCTTCCCTGGCTACAACTGCAAACCCCAAGAGAACACCGCGGACTCACAAAGCATTACGTTCCAACGCCGCAAGGCGTATCAATGGGCCTGGGCCGGTATCTATGGTGATGACATCCCGTTTCTTCTCCCTCGAATGATTGGAATGAAGTATGTTTGCGCGTGTAAGCAATATTTGCCTGGAGTTGATTGATAGTTAGTCTCGTGCCCCAGACTCCTTATTGTCCCTTGATTGCATCCTGAGTGACAGACCAGCTAGTTGTCCTTAAGGCATAGGTCCTACACTACTACACGAAAACAACTCATCCTAGTGGAAAAGTAATAAGAGAATACATCACTCACAAGTTTTACCTTGTTTGTCAGTACAAATTTCAACACTAGGCAATACAGGTCATCTTTCGAGATGGAGGATTATCCAGATATTTATTCAATCTGTCTTGCAAAAATTTCTGTTGAACATTTCACATTGTCACTCCTGAAAAGGTTTTGTGCAGTGCTCGTTGAGGCTGTGAGCACTTAGAGACAAGTTCAGATGAGAAACACATAGGGTAATGTATTCTGACAAGCCACTGATGACTTTCTCACGTTGGGGTGTAACATCCACAGGAGCATGTACGTGTGAACGGTGAGGCCCCCAATCAGTCATTCAGGATAATTGAGGCTGGTGTGAACATACCCGGAATCACCCCGAGGAAATGTACATTAATTACCTCCATGACAGGAATAGGGCACTTTGTACCACAGTATACATGTACACTGTATTTTGGGTGGGGGGGGGGGGGGGGAGAACTAATAATAGTTTGGCTTTAAAGGTGTGCTAACATTTGTGTTAATTTGTTTCTGAAGTTTAATTCCAAAACCTTGCATTCAAAGCATGATGGCTCATCATTCTAAGTGTGAGTGGGTGGAGATGGATGCAGTTCAGTATAGTGGAGTCAAAAATGCAATGATAAGTGAGTTTGTTGCCTGTAACTGCAAAAGCTGTTGTTCAATCTCCTCTCTGCAGTTCTGACCTTATCTAAAAATTGAAAAAAAAAGCATATTTGATTATGTGTAGAGGAGGGCAGATTGAGAGACAAAAGGATGAGAGAAAAATGAGAGAGAGGGAGATGGGAAATTAACAACAGATCTTAAAATAGAGAAAAGTATTTCATTGCTTTTAAGTTCATTGACATGTTTCAGTACCAGTGGTAGATCCAGGGGGAACGCACCGGGCGCCCCCCCTTTATTATTTGTTAAAACAAAAGAAATTTAAAAAGAAAAAAAATGGGGGAGGGGTGCGTGTGCTCCCTTTTAATTTTGTAAAGGGCCCCCCTCTTTATGAAATTCCTGGATCCGCCCCTGAATACGACTGCAGAATGGAACTTGACCTTTCTTGGAGACTAGAACTGGGTCAGATTCAAAGTTTTTATATGATGCAATGCTATATATTTTAAGTATGCAAGTCAAGGCCATAGACATCTTGGAAGTCAATATCACTTGTTTCAAGTTAGCAAGATCACCATGAATGCTGATAGAGGAAACCCCAGATTGTGAAAATCTGTGCTCACAAACAGACAGATTTTGGATACTGTGAGATTTCGTGGCATTGATTTATTTAGCTCAATGTTATTCATGTCATGAATTATTTCCTCATGTTCTTTGCTTTTTGGAAGAGTAACATTTTATATTCACTGGAGGATTCTGAGTAAGGCTGGAGCTTTATTGTGCATAGCATTTTCATACCTTTGCTGTTGCTAGTCATTCATTGGTTATGTCCCCTTTTATGCATTATTGAACCAATTTAATTCATTTACATGCAGAACTCTCCTGAACAACTCTTATTCAGATGCTGTTTGCAGTATGATTTGTAATTTTTTTTTTCTGAATGAGGACTCATACATACAAAGTTTCTTTCCTTCATTTTTTTTTTTCAATGCAGGCCTGGATTCTGTTCTCTTTTGTTTATTTCCATTGTTGATTATAGTAATAATAATAACAATAATAATAATAATAATAATAATAATAATAATAATAATAATAATAATAATAATAATAATAATAATAATAATAATAACAATAATAATAATAATAATAACAATAATAATAATAATAATAATAATAATAATAATAATAATGATAATGATAATGATGATAATAATAATAATAATAATAATAATAATAATAATGATAATGATAATGATGATAATAATAATAATGATATGAAATATTCATCTAGCGCTTAATACAATATGTTTCAAAGTGCTTTACAATCATCAAAACAAACAAACACATATTTTAGTAATTCTTTCAATCTCAAAGGAAAGAGCTGAGTTCTTTTGGCAAATGGCGACTATTTACGTAAGCAGTATGAGCAGATACTAAGATAGATATATGATGTGATGGAAATGGTCTTTACCATAGCATATAATGTTATGATCTAATATACTACTTCCTAGCAACAACTATTTCGTAAATATTAGTGATCTCTCCATGTATAAGAGAAGAATATAACTTACCATCTTCCAATGTTGGAACTTGGTAAACCTCAAAGTGATTCAATATGTTATGGCTGTTTTAGAATTAGTTTCTGGCATATCCGCCATCAGACAGGCCTATACAGGGTGGCCCAAAAAGAAGGGAACACCTAAGATCTTTAACTCTAGCAATATTCTTGCTAATATGTAACGTTCACAATGTGCAGAATGTGGGGCGGACAGTGTTATTGTCGTCAGATTGTCTCATTCACAATGGTAGCGAACAATGACAACCACATTCCACATATTGTTAACGTAACTCGTTCTATGGCAAGCCGAATTCTCGCTGGTTTCGGCATCTCCGAGAGTGCAAAATGATCACATTTTGAAAATTGCAAGGGTTGACAAAAATGGTCCTAAAATCATAACGCAATAACCAGAATTAAAGAACTTGATGTCATTCTATTGGAAAAACAATTATGGCCTTTCCAATAGTATGCAAAATAATGACATATTTGCAACAATACTGCTGAAATTAAAGATCTTAGGTGTTCCGTTCTTTCTAGGCCACCCTGTATAATTGCTTAGAATGGTTAAACAATGTTCTTATTTCAATTTTAATCCAAAATACATTATGTAGGTACCCTACCTCCTTTCTCCTTGTGTAGATGTCATGGACCTGAAATTCTGTGAATTATATTATGTCTTCTTCTTCTTCTCCTTTTTCCACATCTGCTATACAAGAAATAAAGAAGTCTGAAACCTTGCAGTCTAATGTTTGACAACGTATGAAAAGACAAAATGTATCTTCTAGAATTACATTCATCCATTCCTCTACTCGCCATGTCGGAAGTGTAAATATTTGTTGTTGTTAATGCAAAGATCCCACTGAGAAGGGAATGTCTCATGCCATCTCTCTCTTGGGATGTCTTCCAGGTTGCCATAGCTACGGAGAGCTCACAGGATGATAATGTTGGTGGGTGAAATGAAATGTGCATGATGTAGTGCAAGGGGTACGCAGGAAGTACCTAATCGACCTTGAAATCAGTTTGTGGGTAGATAATTGCATTCCTAGAATTTTGTTGGATAGAAGATGCAAATTTGTCTTCTGAAACCTGACTGGTATTAACAAGAACAGTAAATGGATGCTCAATGCAAACGGAAATGTTATTCATCTTCATTTAGCAGTCTGTTCTTTTGAGTTAGGATGCTGCAGTTCCATAATTAGAATTTTAGCTTCAAACGCTGTTACCCTCCCTCCCACCCCACACACACACTCTTTGTGGAACACAGGTTGATATGAGTGCATGTGTGCATCAAAGTTTAGCAAGAGCCAAATGATTATATTACATATATGAAGCCATCAAGGTAGGTAAGAGAAGAAAATGGCCTAAATTGATAGTTGTAAAAAGGATATTATCAAAATCAACCAAAAAAGTTGCCATAGTTTAAAAAAAAACACTGAACAAGTTGGCAATGTTTGAATTTCAAAGTACCATCAAGTGTTTTGGTTGTTTTAAAGAAACTTAGACACATCTTTTATTCAAAGTGCATACAAAAGTCAGAACGTTTTCAGACTTCTTTTGATAGTTTGCAGTGAGATAGATGATGTAAGGATATTCAGATAGTTTGGTTGGGTTCCTATTACCAGATCATTTGCTCTTATTTCTCTTGAATAACTAACCCATAGATGTTAACCCCACCCCATCCGGTTGCTGAAAAGTCCATCAAAAATACATAGATTAGGGAATTTTTTTTCTTGTTTTTTTAGAACTTTAGAGTAGTGAGCTTTTATGTGCGTAACTCATACATTTGAAGAAAAAGCAGAGAAAGAGAGAGAGAGAGAGAGAGAGAGAGATGGAGAAAGAAGAGAGAAAAAGGTTAAAAAAGATAAGATGGCAGGAAATATTTTGGTAGTCTTGTGTCACCGTCGTGTACGTTACATAATTGATTGGTTTGCAAGTTCAGCGTAATCTTATCCGTGATCTGCCATTACGAGGGATCAATTCTGTGCAGGTATTTCCGAGTTCGCTCCTTTGTATTGATCGGTGTCTTTGCTCGCGAACAGTGTAAGAAAGTCAAAATCCAAGGACGTGGCTTGCCTGGAGATGAAATCAATTCCTTTCCGAGAAGTGAAATGTCGTCACTAATCACATTAGCTTGTCCTGCAGTCAGGATAATGCATGTCTCCTATATCCTCTTATTTCAAGGAGTGCAAATGGAAAAAGCTATTTTTTTATTTTAGATGAAAACGATTGATTTTCAAGATGCAAATTGATGAATATCTGGAGGAGGTTAGGGAGGAAATATGATGAGATGTTTATGCTGTGTGTTTTATCAAATACGATTTTTTTTTTTTTTTTTTGCAACTGTCTGACAAATTTGCCCTTCAGCAATGTAAATGAACACCGAGTATTTAATGTTTTAGTAGTAGCCATGATAAAAAGCATGAGCATAAGTACTCTGGTTAGAAGTGAACAAATGTTTTGGCGCAAGAATCATTTATTTGATTTTTTTTTTGTCATGTAGGAATGGTAGCCAAATTAACTTTGCTTACATTTAATTTTATACAATTGTAGATGAGAGTAAATTTGTGCAAAACTTTATATAGCACCTTGAGAAATATGTATCTTTTGTATGATATAATAATTCAGTTTTAGCTTAAAATGTACAGGAATGTACATATCCTAATTTATATATTTTCTGATTACAGTAAATTTACCCATCCAGCTAACTTCATGTATTAGGTGCATAAAGTCATGTGTCAATGAAAGATAGGTGACATTGTGAAAGCTCAAAAGCGAGTTGAGTTTGAGTTTATTTCCGTTTTAAATAGATCAGCTATGCAAATACATATTGAATGTCAACAACAGATATCATAAGAAAATTGTAATAGATTAAAAAAATCATAAATAGACTTATGAATGGATATCTCCAAAAAAACGTAACAAAGGTTAGACACAGGCTACAGGATCAAACGATTTTAAATTGTGAGTAATTGTTTTGGAATATACTGTATACGCCGAATATTTTGCAAGGTTTTTATTTTCACAAATTTTGCATGAAAATATTGACTCTGATCAAGCTATGAATATGACGTACGTGTATACATTTCTCCATTTGGTACAGGATTCCACCATTGCGAATTTAACCACTTGTGAAATTGTCGGGAAGTTTCGATTTGTGAAAATTCAGACTTGCTAAATATATATGGCATGTACAGTAGTGTCTTTACGTTAATATGTTAATTGCAGTGTGCTCAAAAGTTGTGCAAGCAACTGATGCATAGTTTTGGCTGTCACTTCAACAACAGAATGAGGTTCAAAGATCTGATAGCTCCATGAGAAACAACCATATGCAATCCTCAAAAATAAGCCAAACTCAATATTAACTCGTAATGTGCCACATTTGCACGCCCGATCAGGTGATGGCGTGCCAACTTCTTATATTCTGCTCAAATGCACATATAAACCCTCCCAAACCGATCGATAAATCGCAAAATGCCACAGTACAACGATTCACGATTCGGTTCCTTTTACATATATATTTTGCATTTTATATGGTGATTGACTACCAAAGCAGTGTTTACTACTGGATTTGCATGTTTTGTTCTAAGTTTTAAATTCTAAGTGCAAAAGTCATACCTTTACAATATTGAAATGTAACTACTAATCATAGATTTGTCATACAAATTACATCAAAGCAAAGCTTGACATTTTCTCTATGACTTTGCCCACTATATGTCCAGCTTAACAGAAATCTATAAAAGTTACATATATACGAAAAACAGAATTTTTTCCAAAAGTATGTCTATGTTGATGCCTCAGAACAATGCAGTGGCGCCCAGGGAGTTTCCGCTATGGCACATAAAGAGTTAATCATACACACAGACATACATGCAGACACACAGAGACACATAAATCATCAGAACGTGTTCACTTTTATATAGCCTGCTGATATTAAGTGCTTACAGATGGTGAATAATTCATGCATAGGATAAAGGTTCAGGCAATCGATTGTTATAGCCAACACAAAGCCTGGCTGTAATGATGTGCAATTGCCAGCCAGTAGAGGGCTCTCTTTCACTTGTCATCTTTCTGGCATTGAACACGTTCAGATTCTGTTTGGATAACAATGTCTTTTTCTCTTTACCATACAATTAATTCAAACCTAAGTGTTTGAAATAAGTAATCAAATAGGTTTGTCTAGATACATTTTGATGTTTCTGAAGACCATTTGTTTAATTGTAAGCATCCATCAGTCACAATGATGCATACACTGTAGTGATTAATGGCAGACGTTACTGAGGAATTACTACTCAATGAACGCTGCTCACATTGATACACCTGTCTAGTAAGTCAACAATGAGGGGGTATGTCAACTTGTAGATGGTATTGATGTGAGCAGACGTGCAATATTGGATGGTGGGCAAAAGCTGTAGCCTCGAAGCTCCTCAACTAACACAAGCTCATCGTTGTGCATGAAGGAAATTGCACTTCCGTCCAGTGAAGGTGGTACAGATATAATGCACGTTTGCTAACATAAAGGATTTATGGTGCCACGGGGAGGCAACTGACATTTTGATTCTTTTCGTCTTTGTAACTTCTGTTAATGTCTATGGCTAAAGTTGTCAGATGGGCGATGGAGCAATGATCATTATAGTCATATTTTCAGTAATTGCTTGATTGTTTGTTTGTTTTGTTTTTTCTGATCAACTGCTATGAGAGACATAGATGAAGCTGTAACTCACGGATCATGATTTATATTCTGATAGTTTGTGACATCATAAATCACATCATGAATTCATAGAGTTTGCGACATCATAAATCATGCCATGCATTTACAGAGACCCCAACCACAGAAATTTCTTACAAATATGGGAGATACTCCTGCTTTGACCCCCTAAACAAACAGGAAACTGTGATCACCTGAACATGTGCACAGTATTATGTGCTGTAATGCAAATCATCAGCGCAAAGCGTGACATCCTTTGTTGGGGGTCCTAGGTTATACTGTAAACGTGGAAATTTTCGCGGTACATTAATTTTCGCGGATTTCGCGCTACGTTCGGCTATCGCGAATTCAAAAACGCTCGAATATATCTTCGCAATTTTCTATGCACAGTGGCCTGGTGCGCTTCGTCGATGATACTGCTGCGTAGTACAGACATGTTTAAGCATATAGCAGTATCATCGCACGCACCGAGCCCACGGCCGATTGGTGTGCTACATCCCCGCAACTACAGTACTAGTCCTACAGAACATTTATCGAGTACGTCGAGCGCTTGTACTTGCACTCGCACCGCTCGCTACGTCGCTTATCGTACGCTGGCATCGCTGGATGAAAACAGCGACTGTGTATTAACCCGCTACCGAGCGCGAATTTAAGAACCCGCGAATATGTTTTCGAGCCGCTCAGCGCGAAAAATTAATCGCGCGAAAATATTGACGTCTACAGTAGTTGCTTTCTGGTGCTCTGATCTCTTGGCCCTATTTCTTGAACACATATGACAATACAGAATTTGGATTGTAGAAAGCTAGATTTCCAGGGGGAGAAAATACATAGAAAGCAGGGAAACACACAGCCAGAGTGGGAGAAATTCAAACTCAGGTTGGAGAGAGGAAGATTTGGAGAAAATGGCCTCAATGAGGGAGATCCCCCACTGAAAGTTGGAAAGTTTGAGTCTCTGCATTCTCAATGTTGGTCACATATATGCTCTCACTTTTAATAAATCAAATGAAGAGTTTGTTTGCAAAAACCGATAAGTCCATTTTTGAAGATTTTGAAGTACGGTCTCTGTCATAAAGTACAAAATAATGCCTTTTAAATGATATATTAGTCACTACATATAAAGGTATATATTTGAAGTTATGGTCAAAAGAAGCAAAAATTTTCTTATTATTCTCTTTATTTTTCTTGACCTTTAATCGCAAATATCTCCATTTGACAAATATGGACTTATCGGTTTTTGCAAACAAACTCTTCAAATGCTAATATTCTTTGGATGGAAAAAGCTTATGTTGTTTTTTATTATAGAGATGAATACACTATGTGAAGGTCATCAGGTCAAAGGAGATTTTAATGATGAATTAGTATTGTGTGTGCATCAATTTGATGATGCACAGTAGATAGTACACAGTATTAATAATGAGTTCTAGGAGCTGAAACACATAGGAACGTAATTTTATGCTGCATTGATATAGCGCCATGTCTAGAAACTTCATGTTTGGCAAGATGGTCAAAATAGTTTCAGCACCTTTACTCTCTGTCTGTGTGAATAGCTACCTCCATGCATCATTGCTAATGAGCGGCCCCTGCATGCCTTACTGACCTATCGGTATGGTTGATGATGACCCATATTTAAAGGAAAAATATTTATGACGTTCTCCTTTGTACAGAGTGCCACCGCCATTCTTGCCCTATTTTTACATACTGTTACACCGCCATTATGATCCAGATGGTGTCTTTGATCTTGAGTGCACCAGCTCTCTTCTTATTGGCCTTATGGTCCCATTTTCATAGCTGGTCTTCTTGTATGTAATTATTGCAGGCTAATTTGTATCCAGACTGACCATTAATTGTTTTATATTAATCACCCTGATTTTTGGAAACACAGATTATCCCAAGTCTTGGCATTTTCTATTTCTTTCTTCTTCCTTCATGCCGTGTGTGGTCAGAAAAGAATACATTTGCACTATGACAAAAGTTCTTATTATTTTAGAACCTCAATTCATCAACAAGACAAGAACCTATCCTGATGTCAAATACATACATGTATGATATTAGTGTAACCCAACTCCCTTTGTAGCCTTTCTAAATCCTGGTAGATTACAAGATTGACTACTAGAAATAAAAGGTGGGTGTGGTTTCCAGTCATTATTCTGGAATGATGTTAATGATACCTGAAAGTGGTTGAATAAGCTGTAATTCTGAAAAAAACAAAAAGTTCAATCCAGGTGTGATAGCTACAGCTACATTGCAACTCAGTTTGAAATAGGTTGTGTCATAATTCATTTATTTTGCTTTTATGCTTTAAATGTTTATTTGGTTGCTTTAGAGTTTGTTTGTTTGTTTGTTTGTTTGTTTTTGCATGTTAATGTTTCAGTTAGTGAGAAAGGGCATTAAACAGCTTCATGGGTATTCAAACATAAATGTACACAATTATTTTATGCTGTACTGCAGACACAGTGTCGCCATGGTTTTTTAATGTAAACTGAGTCCTTCTTCACTCATTATTTGTTCACCATCCATGTACATCTTATGAAGATACTGTGTGTGCGTGTGTGGTTAGAGGGTGGCAGTGTAAATTTTGAGCCTGCATGATTTGGCATTGTCACCAATACTGGTACCAATCATGTGGGCTCTATTCTTACAGGCACAAATCAATGATTCAGCTTGAATATCTCAAGGACAGTCATCCTTGTTGCTTTAACCGCCCACTCGTGGTGCCTAGAAGAAACAGTGTCAGGGAAATTGTTACCATAGCAATGCTTTTCTCACTGTTACGTATTCCCAAGGTATAGAGCATTAAAAAGAATGCAATGATGCAGAGAGATTCTCTTGATTGCCTGGCATTTCTTTATTCTGTATTGTCTGTTGAGGAAAATCTTTTTAGAGCGAGAGAGAGAGATATTGCTGCCGACAGAGATAGAGAAACTGAGTGATAATGTGTTGGCATGGTAACAGAAAAGGAAAATCAAGGATGCTGTTTGGATGCAGCCAACATTGGATGACAACTTGCATTTTGATGTCGATATATGTAAATTTGCTTCTTAAAGGTATCATTATGAAGCATGGTATTGAAGTGTGTTGCATTCTTAACATGTTTTCTACCTCATTAATCCCCTCTAAAATCAATTACGAATTGCACCTAACATGTATGATACTTAACCCTTCTGCTCTGTGTTTGCCGATGGCACAATGCTGGAGGGCTTTCTGTGCCATGATTGTATGTCTTGATAGCAATTGTCAATGAATAGGGATTATCTAATCCCCTTAATCCCTACAGTGTCACCATGGCCTTCCTGTGAGGTTTAAGGCACAATGATACACCCAAGTGAGCTGGTTGACTTTGCAACCAGGTTGAGTTTGCATGTATTACTGACTGCTGATTGAAAGGCTTGGCTAGTTAACAGAAGTACCTTGACAGGTAAAGGGTTAAACAGGCAATAAAAGTGACTTTATTTGCAGATGTGACAAAGATTTAAAATGCCCATGTGTGTAAAGAAGAAGATGTGATCAAGAACGGAGGGCCTCTATTTGAAACAGAATAGTAAGTCATATCATACTTTAACCCGTTGAGGATGAGTCCCGAGTATACTCGGGCAAGTGTCTATGGGAAATCCGTGTTGTAGTAAAATCAACCCGTCCTCAATTGGTTAATATTTTGAGGTAGAAAGAGCATCCCCAGTTTGGGTAATAGAGGGCTGATATCAAGTGACCTGTTGCAGTGCGTCAATGCATGTTTTCTTTTCCCTCCAGTGGTGGTGAGGACAGTAATCTGTATTCATTGGATCAGATTGCATGGCATCAAGGAATGAGGGGCACAGTTTGAGGTTCACACTGAAGTACGTCGTTCGACTTTAAACCTGTACTTGTAGCTTTGTTCCCCAATTGGCTCTACCAATTCATGGGCTTTCTTCATCGATTATTGCATACGTCTGGAAACTAACTGACAAAGCATAAGAAAGTACCTGATTTCCATTAACCCCTATTGTATCACCATGCCATTTCTGTTGGAATATGGCAGATAGTTGGCATGAGTAGGCTAGCTCACTTGCAGTTAGGTCAAGCCCAGAGAAAGTAGGTAAATGCTGAAGAAAAGGCGAAGCAATTAAGTTACAAGTACAAATGTAGGTGTCCTTTGCACATAAAGGTTCAAGATACTATGTACACGTCACCACACATGTATTATATTCAGCGAGTCTAATTCTTTTTGCAAATCAGCATTTCAGCACAGTTTCGTGAGTGGTAAGATTACAATCTTGGAGTACAGTGTAATGAATAGAGAAATATACAATTGCATGTTACATTTGTGTCGGGAGTGCAGAGTTCATATTTTTGCTTGTTAAATTCATGAATAGTGCTAATTCACAGAATTTGTGAAAATAAAAACCCTAAAAAATATATGATGTACACAATAACTTGGAATTATGCTAGCTATGATTTTCATATGCTTCTTTGTGGAATTCAACTTTTAGAATGAAACAGCAAGTGTAACTTGTGTGTTAAGCAACATGCGAACAAGAACAAGCTTGTGATGCGTGGATCGATTTCCCCTCTCATCAGTAGTAGATATTAACATGTTAAAGACGAGTCCCGAGAATACTCGGGCAGGTGTCTATGGGAAATGTGTCTTTAGAGCAAAATCAGTCCGTCCCCATCGGGTTAAGTATCATTGGTAATGGGATGTGTGTGAACTTACCTCGCTGGATACAAATAGGTCTGACCTTGTCTGTGATCTCATAAGAGTTAAGGTCAGTCTCATGATGATGTGTCTCGGGTCAGGGCCCCTACTAGGGCTTGAGGCATTTTGATTCGTTTGCAGCCACAAACATCTTATCTGCAGCAGCAAGGGCACAGACAGTCTGTCAGATAAGTCTTATTCTTCTTCTCAGACTCCTACAATATTTTTGTGCTCAATTCATGTTCAGTCATGGGGATAGACACTTTCACCTGTTGGTAAAGATCTTTCTGAATTTCATCACTCAGTTCCATTAATGGTCTCATACTAAAAATCATTTCAATCACAAATATGGGAATTGTCAAGCCAAACTCAAGTGCTCAAAATCTGTATAGCAATGTTTCAGAAAATGAAGGCTGCTCTTCAAGTATATATTTTGTTTATCAAGGAGCTTGCATGAAAATACTGCTGGGAAAACTTATTTTATGACACATTATAGACAATTTAGTTAGCGCTACAGTGGCCAAGAATTGACTTTATGAACATCAGGGCTTATGACATACATGAAGGGATACGAATGTGACATCAGCTACAAATTAAAGATAATATAAAGTTTTGGTACCTCAAAAGTTTCCCTGAGTTTCCTTGTCTCAATTTGTGTTTCAGGTTAAAGTACCTTTCATATAACTAACATTGTGAGACTTACTCGCCCCAAAGTGCTCTCATGTCTTAGTAATCATGCAATAATGGTTTCGTACCAGAGCAGAGCGGACTCTGAAAAATTCAAACGAGCCGTTAGTTTGACTCGATGCATTACCACGAGAATCAATAAATACATGTATGGTACAAAACCATTATTGCATGATTACTAAGACATGAGAGCACTTTGGGGCGAGTAAGTCTCACAGTGTTAGTTATATGAAAGGTACTTTAACCTGAAACAGGGAAACTGTTGAGGTACCAAAACTTTATATTATCTTTAAACCAGCAAAGTATATTGTAATTATTACAGACCAACTAATCATGGCACTAATTTTCTCAGAGAGAGAGAGATGTATATAATGGGTCGCAGCCAATTGAATAACATGCAGTGTGAACACCAGAAGGCCAGCATTTGATTGTAGGATTTTAAAAAAAATGATAAAAAAGGTTACAAATTGAACAATTTGAATATGCCAGAAATGTGAAGTGTTAAGGAAGTAAGGGACAGTGAAAATAACAAAAATGGATATAACTCATATTCTGACTCAAGTCAAAAGTGAAATGGATGTTTAAGGAAACAAATCTAAATAGCACATTATTATTTGTGACCTCCCAGCTGAAAAAAACAAACAAACTAGAAAACAAAAAACTCACAGAAAGTTGGGTAAAATGAATTTACACTTCTAAAAAGGTAAGCTCAGAGCTTAAAAATGATGTGTAACTTATTAAATTGGACCATATAGGTAGATAAAGGATCACTCCCCTGTCTAAGACAAACTAAAAATAAATTGAGTCAGTCTGCCCAAATAATATATTTTGGTCCATTACAGAGAATCCCAATCTGTGACCTTTTTGTGGGGTTTGAGTGGTCACATTTTATTTTTAATGTCCAGTTAAGTTAGAATCTGGGCACAATACTCATATAGAGCCACTTTCTCATGCCGCTCACGTTTATTGTTTACAAAACCTCCTACCCTAAGCCTCTCCTAAGTGGAAATTGTCCCACCTGGACCACCTTCGAAACTGGAGATTTACAAAGTGATTACCAAATGTGTGCATAGCGCACGTCGCTCGTACAACATTTTGCGACTACTCGTGTGGCTACAGTGCATGCATGATTCAGTCGCGTACTGAGGGTTAGTCACCATTAGTGAGTGAAGTTGCATTGCTGATTGCTGCCTGGTTTCATTTTCTTTTTCTTGGGGGGGGGGGGGGATTCATTTCAAGCCAAGTCTTAAGCAGTGTAAAACGCATTTTTATTTAATTGAAAGAGAACATATTGCATGCATGGGCTAAATCAAAATTCAAGCTGGAAAATGGGAAATCTTCCCAAAGATTACCTCTCAGCTTAAGATACCTAACCCAGAGAGGGAGAGAAATTGGAATTTCTGTGTTTGTTTAGAGAGTATGTATTTAATCTCCTCTATTGCAGGAGTAATTGGGCATATGTAAAAATTGTGTTAGTGAATAAAACTTTTCAGTTGAAATTGGAGCTTTGTAATTGGCTTAATCTGGTGTGAATGAGTGTGGCTCTTGGTCACTGGGTAAAACAAAATACTAGAATTTGTGAAAAATATTTAGCTCTGTTACTTTATAGTCTTCAATTGGAACTGTTTAGGATGAGTACCGAGTATACTCGGGCAAGTGTCTATGGGAAATGCGTGTTGTAGCAAAATCTGCCCGTCCTCAACTGGTTAAGTTACGAATATGCATGCAATTTCATGCATGTATGAGTGCTTTTTATCAAAACAAGAGTAAGGTAACTATGATGGTTTTTACTTGTCCAATTAGTGCTTATGAGCAATTTCTATCATGGAGGTTTTTCTTACAATGCTAGGGGCACGCCCAATTACCAGTTATTCTTGCCAATCTGCTGAAGGTCAGACTTGCTGGTGAGACTGCAACGTGAAGAAAAAAGACTGGCAAATATGCAGACCAATTTTTATTGTTTTCTTTCTTTTTTTTTGAGGATGAGGTATGAATATCATTTGCTTCCAGACATACAAATGTATTTCCTGGTAAGATTGTGATACGGCTCCCTTGTGGCACTTCTATAGAAAATAATTGCAAGGGAAGCAGCGATTGCAAATCAATTTCCGTTTCACTATCTACAGATTTTGTTGGATGCAGTCTCTTCTTGCTCTTGCGCTCTGTCTCTTTCGGCACAATCTCTCCCTGGTTGCCATGACAATGCAACCAATCGTTACTCTGTGTCCCAAGGGTATCCATCACATATCCCGGCTCTAATTGTGACCCTTTCCTTTTTTTTTGCCATTTTGATACACTGAGACCAGTGAAGGAAAAATCCTCAATTATTGATGCATATACAATTGTTTTTGTGTGGGAAGTGAGCGTGTAATGAGGGGAAGAATCAACTCAATTCTGAATACATGAGATAACAGATATACTTTGATTTTATTTGCTGTTATGTTCATGATGCAAGTGGTTGATGAGTTTTCTCACTTGTTGATAAGATATCCAATTTTTGTCACATGACGTTTGTTGATGTGTGCTAACCAAGTTTTTTTTTTGTGTGGTAATTTGGTAGTAGCACCATAAAATTCCAGGAACATTTGTATTATTTCTACATGTGATGCTTGAATTCAGCTCCTGCTGTGAATGGGCCATTGTTGTTATTAAGAATAAGTTTTGATATATTCTTCAGATGTTACACAATGTTGGTAATTAGATATATGTTCTGATTATAATCTCAGTTTGCAAAGCTTGATGTAATTCTTTTTGTTTGCTTTGTTTAGACTCTGTATTGAATTGATTTGTGTACTAATACATTGGTACCCATTTTGTACCCTTTCCAAATGTAGTTGTTAAGAATGATTTGTAAATACTGTATACATTATGTTTTTTAGTTGTTTCAGTCTGAAGTCTATGTTCATACTGTATACAGGGCTTCCTTGAAAAGCAGATCTGCTGGATATCAGCAGAACTGGATGGAATGTCCCTGATAAAATATGTTGGGAACGTATGAATGAATTAAATCACATGTGGCATTCTACATCTGCCTGTTGATTTGTGTCTGTGTGTTGATGAGTCTGTCCGTCTAGCTGTGCTTCTTTCTGTAGGGGTTATGAAAGGATTGGGAGAACTCTGATAATCCAAACTTTCTTTTTTTAATACCTCCCTTCACGGGACTCTAAATCAACTGGAGGTCTATCAGTAATGGATGTCAGATATTACAGCAGAGTGACTCTCAGAAAGACCCATTACTTTGACCGCTTCGGCAGCAGCAGCTGGGGAGCTTTAACGCGGCAAAACATCAGTTGGGGAAGAGTCGCAATCATTTGCAATGTGACAAAATGCGTGTAGCACAGTGAGGACTGACAGATTAAAGACCATGCAGAAAGTGACATCTCCCAAGGCTTCTGCAAATGAATTGTACATTGGTTGATTTTCTTTTTTGTTTTGCTTTGTTTTGTTTTGTTTTGTTTTTTGTTTGTGTTATAAAAGGGGGGCAACTGATATATTTACCCAAAAAAAATGTCTTCACCCCTCGGCATTAATAATCACTTTCGTTAATTCTATTTACACATTGTCCTTTGATGATGCCTGCACTTCATACAGTGATATTTTTATGGCTTTGTTCTTTTTTATTTATTTATTTTATTGTATGTTTGTCTTAGTTAGGCAAAATGAACAGTGATTGCTCTTGCAAGGTCAATAGCCCCTCATTTTTACCATCAACTCTTTTGAAATTGCTGTCAAGGTGGTTATTCTCTGTCACTCCATTTGATGAAATATATTAGTTGGATACATCTGGTAAAACAAGCACAAATGAAAATTGTTTGAGGCTCTACAGAGGGTTGTGGAAAGGTTTTCTTGTCCTCTAATCCCTTTTTTTCTTGCTGTTGTTTTTCTTCTATTCTGTCAACCATGCACGAATTAGTGACTTTTTTTCAAATGTTTTTGCTAAGGTTCCCAAGGGAAAACTAAGTCAAGGCAGCGCATCATGTGCATCATGTAATTAGTCTAGAGCCTGCGTATGGGTTTTCAAACTCAGTTGTTTGTATGAAATTTTTGAAGGTTCATATCTCCATGCCCTGGAAGTATCTTTGTATAAAATGGACATAAACATTGCTCAATATTTCAACTGCAGTGGCTTGAATTGCGATGAGTGGAGGTGGGCATGCGGTTCCTGCATACCATAAATCATCTCGCAGAATATGCTTAGTACTGCACGAGGGAAAATACTTGCAGTGACTTGCATATGAAGTGATGAATGGATCAATAACTCAGCGGAAGGGAGACCTCTAGGGAATAGCACAACACGTGCAGAGCATGGGAGAAAACTTGGGGGAATGCATCAGGCAGTCACACATTCTAAGCTCTCTCACAAGAGTGCTCAAATTCCCTTGCAAGGCTACACTCTTAATTTTGTTCTGTGTTTGTTCGTTTGTTTGTTTTAAGTGGCTGAAGCTGATTTTACTTTCCTGCATTTGTAGTCAGCATGTCATAACTATTTTGATGGTATTCTATGCTTTCTCAAGAAACAAAGAAGCATAGAACAGCTCTCAGCTGATTCTTTACAGTCATATGTGACCTGCTACAACAAAACAATCCAAAAGTCGGGGGTGGTCAATTTTCTGAAAATGGCCTGACATTATTTCCGTACTCTTCCGCTTTAGTTTCATAGTACGACTCATAAAAGCTCCTGATGGCAGTGATATCAATGATTTTATCAGAGCATGTTGAGTGGTTTAGGATATCAGCGTTTCGAGAAAACCGCCTTCAAATTTTTCTTTTCTTTGGAATCGTGATCAAGGGGAGGTAAGACAGTTTTCACCTCTTAAAAGTAGAAGGTGTGCTGCAACAAAACCTCGACGATGTTCATTCAAGCTTAGAGCCAGCGGTCTATGCACAACCAAACCAGGATGACATGCACTAACCAGTAAGATCACTCCCTCATTGCTAGGGGCGGAGTCTATCTGTGGCGCTAAATCCAAATCTTTGCACATGTTTCTGTTCTGTTTCAATCATGGTCCAGAAAAATGCTAATTTCTTGCCTTTCCTTGTATTACAGTTTCAAAATTTCAGCAGATGATAGAAGAAACATTAAGACTACAAAATTATGCCGATAACTGAAATTCGATGGTTTTGACCTATTTTGATGACCTGACTCCAAACTCAATTTTTGTGGCTCAGCCGTCAGTGACTTTCAGATCCTTTTGTTGTGTTGAGTCACATATGTTTCTGATAATTAAGTGGCACGCACGTAATTAAATGCCAAGCACATTAGCATGATAATAGTAGTGTGCTAGAAATCAATGAAGTCGGTAATATTGTACTCCAGTACCATTCTTTATATAATAGCTTATGTGACCGCCCAGCTGTAAACTCACAAAGAGTAGGCCAAAATGAATTTCTACTTTTCTATTGATAGGTTCAAAGAGTAAGTTCTAAGCTTTAAAATGATATATAATGTAATAAACGAGAACCATCCAAACCCATTCACATTGTGATTGAAATAGAAATAGTAAGGAGGTGCAGTTTCGTAGAAAAGGGAGAAAAGAGGATCTAAAGATTAAAGTAACTCAGGCATACTGTGCAGAAGTATTTTATTTCGTGAGTTTACACAAGAACTCACAGTGAGAGCCCGCTCGACTGCGTCATATCGCTTCTTCGCACGTTATGCACGAGGGAATAAGTTCCCTCCTCGCAGTCTAAATCAAGTTTTATTTGTCCCTTTTGCCATGCATCATCGCACAATCTTTTATTGTGGATTGTTAATATCTGTAGCTCAGTTAGAGTTGTCTTTTGCTTCGGAAGTGGAATTTCATTCACGAGAATTGCGGAATGGAAATTCCGCTTACTGTTCCCCCACAACACTGCTTATGTTTTAATTTCAGTATTGTTTAAGTGGCCAAGTTTTGAAAGTATGTGGAAGAAAATTACTTTCCCATTTATGACAGACTTTGATAATTTGAGTCTGTCAACTCAAATGACATATCTTGGTCCGGTATAGAGAACCCTATTCTATGTTTCTTGTATTTTGTTTTGTTTTGTTTGTTTGTTTGTGGGGGGGGGGGGTTTGAGCTGGACAGTCACATATAACTAATTTGCATCCTGCCCTGATACAATTATATTGCTGTGTTTATATTTCAATGAAGTCAAAGCAATACGAGACTATGAACACAGTGATTCTTCCCTTTGAATCTGTGAAGCATATACCTTTATTGATCTCTCTTATTACATCGTCTGTGAATCAATACTCGACCAACTCTGCTGTGTAGCACATCTGCGCCGTATGTCTCCGCTGCTGAATGAATCAGATTTTGATTAAATTTCCTGCTCTGGGCCAGAGATGGGAGTAACAGACCTTGCATTGCTTGGTTTCATGAATTGAAAAGAATATCGGGCCATATGAAAAGTATGTGCTATAGTGTATATTGAGTTATAACAGAATCTGTTCAATAATATGAAGCTGAATATACATGTTCCCCCTTTTTTTTCTTACTTTGATGTATTCCTAGGTTAAGGTTTCACATTTCCACTTTATACCAAAATGAGGAAGACTAGGTTGCAATCTCCTCCGCCAATAAATGAATTGGAAAAACTCAACCAAATTGGCTCATTTTTATTCTTCTCCACATGTATGCTAATGGGCCAGGGAGAGTTAGTGATGCCAAGGTGTGTCCCTCTAGTAGCATGTCCTAAGACACCAACATACACTTCAGGTCAAGGGATGAACACGCGTATATATCGGCCACCATACACACATAATGCAACATGTCTTGGCACACATACATTAAAGATAGGACTGCGCACCACTCTGTAGCGCTACGTTCACTTGACACTGTCGCCAACTCTTCCCCTCTCTCTTTCTTCCCATCTCTCCTCCCTCTCTCTCGTTCACTCACTCTCTCTCTTCTCTCTCTCTCACTCGCTAAGACATGATCACTCCTTGACGGGAAAAACGAAAGGAGATCTGGCAGCCTGCCTGCCTGCCTGCCCTCCACTTCGCATCATCTTTTAACCGGCATAGTAGATGGCTAGGGCAGAAGTCTGCAAGCCTGCTCGGTGGTTGCCGCGGTCACCGCAGTGCAAGATTGGCCAGGCCACTGATAATTACAAAACTGACCACGGGATGACTGCTGGGTGTTTATGTGTATCTTTCTCCACGCTTCCCATTTCTTTGAGCTACCGTTGTTGAGAAACTGGCTCTTGATATTCGAAAGGAGAGTTTTCCTGTTTGGTTGTATGCCAAGGTCATTCGGAGTTAGCATGGATGCTTTCTTTAACATGTTTGTATGCTTCCCTGGATCCTACCCTCGCAGTTTATTGAGATCGGTCCGCTGTCTCCATTCACCAGATGTTGTTTGAAAGTGTATCTGCACTGAGCCTCTATTTTCATTCAAGCTGAGAACGTGTAGAGTCGCTTTTCAATTCCAGCCCACCGCACGGCTCTCATTCCAAGAAAGGAAGTCAATCACCGTGTGCATGCTCACACTCAAATTTCCCATTTGAGGCTTGGGTGCTCTATTCATGAGGGCTCTTCTTGTTTGAGTGTTAATTGCGTCTTGCCGAGGAATGCTACTGTGTGTTTGCCGCCAAGGAGATTTCATATCTGGAGTAGATAGCATCTTTTCCAGTCAATGTGATTATTTGTCTTCTAGTCTGCGTGCCAACATTTAACCACTGTAAAGTTTCCAGCTAAGGCAGCTGCTAATTTTGCACAGGACTATAGTCATAGACCGCCTGGATGGTCTTCTCGATATATATATATATAAAGATGCATTAACACCACAGCCTACAGTCTGCTGTCTGCCAATTCAGTGGACTGTGAATAAGGGAATTTTACGTTCATAAACCGCAATAGGATTTACGACCGCTGCAGTCATGGCGAGTGCAGAGAAAACCCGCTACACCCGGATAAGTCCCCAAAGTCCGAGGAGATCGGAGCCCTCGTGAGTACCTTATTCCTGCGCTCAATTTTCTTTTCAGTACTGTATGTCAATGATGTCCCCCTGTACCTGACACTGTTTCTTCAGTCATGTTTTATCATAGAAAAGGGTGAAGCACCAATTTCTTGTCTTATCCAAGGCCTAATTTTCTCTTTTTTTTGGGGGGGGGGGGGGGGGTGGTGGGGGTGGGAGGGTGAAGGGTTAAATATCTGCTGTATTTAAAAGGAAAACAAAGCAATGTCAGTGCTGAATTTGTAATCCCTGTTTTTGTTCATTTATTTGTGTTTTGCCTTTTGTTAGTTTTAAGATGTCATCGCTGTTCAGTAATGAAATTTCTATTTGCACAATACATCAAGGAAGATATCTGTAATACCAATGAAGCAAATTCCACCCCCTCCCCCCCCCCCCCCATAAAAAGAAAGAAAATTAATCCAGCTTTCAACCCAGGAAGAAACACATGTGTTTCATAGTTTACGTGGAACAAATTAGTTTTAAGACAAACACATTTTTTCTCTCCCATCCGTATCTTCAATAGATAGATTACATGCTGGCTAGGACACAGCCACCGCATGTAACCAGCCTTCTTTGGATTCTAGCATTACACTGGAGAAAAACAGTGGGCCATAATACTCTATTACTTTTTAGTATCAAACTTGTCAATTTTACATCGGTGTCTAACCCGGTGAAGTGGTCCCGCCCCACATCCAACTGGACCCCATGGAAGACCAGCTTAGTGTAGATGAATATGGGCTATCCAGCCATCTTCACAGATGGAAAATGAACAACAACAACAACAACAACAACAACAACAACAACAACAACAACAACAACACTGCCATCATTCAAATGTTGCTAAATTAAAGTGTGCAGTGAAACAAGATATTATCCAGTTATGCATGAAACATACAGTTTGTTTTCCCTACTCTTCTAGAAACACTAGAAGCTCAAGGTTTGCAGAACCACTAAAAGGAATAAATGTGAAGAAGTGGATAAAATTCTTAGGGATAACTCATACATCACAAAGTTGATAATGAAGATATTTACTGTGCAGAATTATTTTTGCCTTGTTGCCGTCGTTGTGCACTTGTCCCCGAGTTGTGTGATACTGTACTATGCCACTTGATATTGCATGATAACAGTACAGTACCACCAGGTGCATCAAAATGCATGAGTTTCACAATACAGAATGAAGAATGAGCCAGGAGGTAGGGGGAATAGTGAATGCGGTCATTCTCACAATTCCACATATCTCACAGAGCTTCATCCAACTGTTTGGCACATACAGTAAGACCTTGATTATCCGACCATGTCGGCACGATGGGTGTCCATATGATCGATTTGGCCAGATAAGAGAGATATGCTCAAATACAGCACTTTCTAGCATGTCATGCTTTGGATATTTACCAATTACTGATTCACTAATATGATTATCCACATGACATTGTCAAGTTTTTATACTTCAGAAACTGATACGGAAATAAAACAAAATACGAGTAAAATATCCCTTCATGTATCTTTTTTTTAAATTGATATTAACCAACAAGGAGATCAATATTGCGACTCGTCGAATACTATTGCTGCATTGTACTGTAACCACTGCTGTGCACTCAGTGCCAGTAACAAGTGCAGCACCATTGCAGTCTTTGACATCGTCTCACGAACTGACTTAAAAGTTACAGTCCGCTACGATGATTGGAATATGTCCCGTCGTGTATACACAGGATAATGGTTGAATGTGTGTTTGTTTTGAGTCAGATTTGGCACTGAAAATACATGAAAACATAAGAAATATGTCATCCAGTCGCGTCTGGATAGCAGAGAATCTCGATATTTGATGGCCAGATAATCGAGGTCCGACTGTATACTGTCATTCTTCCACTTCATGTGGAATCTCCTCTCCCCCTCCCATCTACAATGTGAATGCCACATTTGTGGCTTGTTCTAATTACATCCAGGCCTTGATATATGAGCCAATGAGAAACCATTAACTAATACACATTTGTCACATCTGGCATCGTTGCAGTGTTAATGGCCGCAATACGTCAGTGGTATAGATGATGCTCGTTTATTTTTTGCAGGGGTGTGACCTGGAGGTACTAGATGTTAAAGTGTATGCATCTGTTGTCTCCATTGCAATGCGGTATTTACTGTCCTGGTTAAAGATGGGAATAACATGTGGTGAACAAATGTAATGGGACCTCTTCAGCAAGTATTGCACATGAATAATTGGTTCTAAGGGTTGTTTGTAATGCAACCACAATATTCTGTAATGTTAAGTGTCAGTGCCCTCAATATTTCATTTCAGTTATTTACATTCTATTTCAATCAATTTTCTTTTCATTGAAAATTCACTGTAGTCCACTTTGCATTCAGCTGTACCACTATTTCAAGAGAAACTTTCTCTTTTACCAATACCCAACCTCTGAAAAAAAAGTTACATTAGCAGCAGGGGAGAGAGATGGCTATAAAGTGTTTCATTTGTTTGCATGCTGTAATTAATCATGACAGTTAACTAATGATTTGAGTTTATAAACATTTTACATCGAGTACCTAGTACTAGGATATGCATCCACATGTAAATACTTAATGCACTTCAATTCTCGCACTCCTTTTTTTTTTGTAGACATTAGTTGTTATTATAGCCTACATGTACATTAACCCATTGATGATGGACTGATTTTGCTACAACACACATTTCCTATAGACACTTGCCCGAGTATACTGGGGACTCGTCCTCAACAGGTTAATAAAATCTTATTCAGTTTTGGGTAAACATGATGTAGCCTCATGTGACTGAACATACTATGGCATTTATGATGATGAAGACAAATTGCATGTGAGGGAAAAATGTTCTATATACCTTGATGTGATGACCATGGTATAGTGCACTATACCATGAATACTCTTCATAGATATGTGATTGATATTTTTTATATATATAGATAATATCTGTAAAGTGTTTACACATTGACACATTCAAATAGTTAAGGGTCCTCTTGTAGTGCAAGTATTAGTGGCTGCTATTAAAGTTGTTGTATCAGCAATGTCCAATGTATAGATATTACTCTACTTTTAAGCGCTCAAAAGAAGAGATTAGCCATTATAATATGGACTAAACCAGATGAACAGGGAACACCTTCCAAAGAGTAGTGGATTGACTACAAAGCTGTCATGTTATCTTCACTGGAATATACTTATCCTGAGAAAACAATGTAGTTATTCTCAATTATATGTAACTATTTTTAGAGTTTTGTTACCCTTGACACATATTAATGGGCAAAATTATAGAGAGAATGCCAGACTTTGCTTTGATATAAATTGTATGACAAATCTATGATTGTTTTTCTATCAAATGACCAGTATAGCAACATTATTGTAGAGGAATGACTTTTGCTCTCAAAAACAGTGTCAGAAACTTACAATTTACTTATAAATCCAGTAGGGAACACCGCCTTATAGTCAATCACCACATAAAATGCAAGCTACATGTGACATGAATGAAATCAGGAGAAACACTTTCATTGTACTATGGCATTTGGCGATATATCAATCGGTTTGGGTGGAGTTGTGCATTTGAGCAGAATTTGCGAACTTGGCTTGCCATTGACTGAGTGGGGCGGGCAAACGTGGCACACATAGAGTTAAGCGTGTGAACACAGTGGTTTTGAGAGCAGAATTTGGATGAGATTAGCCAGATATCACCAGGCATACATACAAACACTCCTGCAGTGTTTTATCATCAGTGTTACTGTATCTCTGTGCTCTAGGACGACAGTTGCGCACACGTCGATGTGGTGTAATATATCTGCCATTACGACATTACGTTGATTGACTGTCACAGGTGTAAATACTAGTGGAGCATTGCCAATTAACTAGAATTGATCTTTAGCCTTGGTGCTTAAAGGCAGATCTTGCTCTGAGACACTACACTAGAGGTATGCTTTGAGAATTAAATCCTGTATGTCATGTGTGAATAGGTTGCAATATCTGTCTGATGGGGGGGGGGGGGGAGAAGAAAAAGATTGTTTGTATTCCAGATGTCATTTTCAAAACTGTTGCTTTTTCATGAAGACACTCAATTTGTCCTGATGTTGAAATCAAAATGTTTACTCAAATTTCTATGTCAGTAAAATGTACATTTTGAACAAGACACCCTTTTATATTGTTAAGGATGTTATGAAGTTTTATATAATTCTGTTTGGTGATTGAAGAAGATTTGGTATAATGGTAATTTAAGCTCTTAGCATTCCCAAAATTGAAATGACAGAAGTAAGATATTATATAGCTTGTGACACTTAAGTTGAAAAATAGTTTCAAAAGACAAAAACACACACACAACCACACACACACACACACACACACACACAAATACAGTGATACTGATACGTGTAATATTCTATGATTAGGGTTTTATCTTTTATGTTTTATTAGCAGTATGAGGACACTTGAATCCTATGTTTTAACCTTTGTCAATATTGACTCCATGACACTATGTTTTTTGTTTTAATCAAGATTTAGTCATTTTTCGTGTGATAGGAGATGAGTTTAGGAGTTCATGATTTTTTTTTTCATTTTCTCTCTCCTGCCCCTCTCTTCTTTCTCAGAAAATGTTGTTTACAGCAAAGCAAGTATATCTAATCTCTTCTGCCATATACTTGATTGAACAGGTTTTGCTGTGTTCTAAGGCTGCATAGAGGTTTCCGGCCACATCTTGTGGGAATTCAGATGCTGTTGTTGCAACTTCCCTGCGCTCTCCTTCCCCCACCCTTAAATGTTATCCCAAACACTGGTTTGAGATCGATTGCATGCTGATTGAATTGCTCTCAGCTGTACAAAAAACAAACATCCGGCAAAGTCCGCGGTCAGTGAGTGATTGCATAAATTTCGAACAAATTTCAATCTTTAACCCATTGAGGATGGGCTGATTTTGCTACAACACGCATTTCCCATAGACACCTGCCCGAGTATACTCGGGACACGTCTTCAACGGATTAAACTCGTCTGAAGATTGAAGGAATCTCTCCCCTCCCCTTCATTTGGAGAAAGATCCAGCTTGTGTAAACAGGGCTGGTTGGGGATGCATGGATACGAAAGAGGGAGCACGAGAGTTAAGGGCTTAGTTCGATATTTTGTGTCAGCTGTGAGGACACTGAAGATCTGTCAGCTAGGTTGCCGGTTGTATTACACTATGATGGCAGTTTGCAAACCCAAGGGAAGGGTATGGAGAGGGCAATGTGTGAAACACTGCAACTTGATCCAAGTTGTTGAAGCTATATAAAATAGGAGAGTAATAAGAATTTCCCACTGAATTGTGGTAATATATTTTCCAGCTAGCAAGCTTAATAACAGAACAAAATATTTCCATCTGCTAAAGAAGCCGTTGTGTCTGTTGGTTTCAAATTTATTGTTGGATGGATTTGCGCAAGATTCTTTTGTATTCATAGTAACCAGAAATATAGTGAACTGGAACTTAATCCAGTAAAGTAGTATGAGAATGAACTGAGACAGCTGGAGAAGTATATCATTAATGATATTTAAACTGCTATCAAATTAAAGAAGACAAGTTTTTCTGCTAAGAAAGTGCTCTCTGCACATACATGAATTGATTGGTAAAGGATTTTCCTTTTTTCATCATTGTAACAGTGCAGACTATTGAAACTTTCAGTTTCGTGGAATTGTATTGCTGTGATTTTTAAGCAGATTGCCCAAACAGAAATGTTTCTCAGCAAGGCAGCCTGTGGGGAAATTTAAACAAGGTAAACACTACAGAAAACAAAAGCATTCTGAGGTCATAAATGCAGAAGCATTTAAAGAATTTCGGTTTGTTACCAGAAGGTCTATTCAGTAATTGAGGTGTACCAATGACATGATCTTGATATTGTGTTATTATTATTCATAAGATCTCTTAAAAAGTGAATTGAATGAAAGAAAAAAAAACATTGAGCATGACTACGATATTATGCAGAATGCAATATAAGTAACCATCAGTAACCATTGGAACCAAATGACTTGAATTTGTGGTTATGAGAGCATGCATGCAATATTTAAATTTGCAGTTACCTAGACTATCTGTACTGGCTGTTGTCACATAGTGAAAACTTCTCCTCAGCTTCAGACATAACGAGCTGTTTCTCCAGGCAAAATGAATGTGAGCAAAAATCCTTTGAATGGACCGACGGATTTACAACCATAGCAACATCACGGATGGCCTTTTAACTTGTCCAACCAATGCCATTTGCATAAGTGCAAGCCCCGTGCATGAATTATAAGGATGAATTATTCATGCACTTGATCTAGTTCACTCGCCATTAGTAACACAGAAATGCTACAAATATCAATTGCAAATGTTACCATTTATTGATACATAACTTAAGCATAGTATTCAATAAACTGTTTTTCTTTACTTTCTGTTTTGTAAATGCACAAAGGTGAATCCAACTGAGATAAAGACATCAACCAAATCTGTTTTGACCTGGCAGCCAAGATGAGATAAATACAGGCATGGTGCAAAGTAGTAATAATAATATGTTTAACAGATATTTTGTCATGAGTGCTGATGCCACATACAGGTACAATAACTGCAATTTTTGGTTTCATAAAAGAGAAAAAAGGCATGTTGTTTTATGATATAAGTTCACAAACCCTCAACAAGATATGTGTACTTCTAGATTGAAAAGTGACACATACTGTATATGACATTTCAATGCCTATTTCTTGATGGGAAGGTTCCAGCTTCAAATCTTATCAACACTAAATCAATTTTGCTTACTTTTTTTTCTGCATGTTTGTAAGAGGACTGGCTAGCGTCTGGATAATTTTCTACATCTTTCATGGATTTAAAATGAAAGTGCAAATTTATTGGTCAATTGGGAATGGTGGGGTGAATGAACTGTCAGGGTTGACAATGATATCCACTCCATTGACCAGGCCCCCGGAAATATTGTCATCTCGGCATTATTGAAAGCCTCACGTCTTTTTGGCGGCATGACGGAGGAGAGCATATATCCATTTCTGCATGACTGATTGGGTTAACTTTAAGAAAGAAGAGCTCTTGAACTTGTTTGGCTGGATCCAGCAGGAAACAGGCACTCTGTGATCCGATCCCTTAGGTTTGGAAAGGAAGAAGGATACTAGGGAAAGGGGGATGGAATGGTGTATGATGAGCTTCCAAAAAGTGCATTGCCTCCAAAAGGAAAACTCTTCAGATAGCTCTTTTTAAGTTGTAAAAAATCTGCTGAAATTCAGAGTGAAATCCCATATGGAAGAAATGTTGATATTTCTCTGGGCAGCTTAAAGGGTGTGTGCAGTTCTGGTCGAAGTGAGGATTTAGCTTTTAACGTTTTGCGAGATATTCAGAAACCACTGTGTGTGATGTCAACGAGCATGCAATTCTAAGAGATATAAAAAGTTTATTTGATGAAAATCGGTTTTGAAATGGCTGAGATATCCAAAAACAAGGTGAAACAAAGAGATTCTAATAAAAGGCGTGACCTGTTGCCTTTTATTATTATCACTTCTTTGGATATCTCAGCCACTTTAAAACCAATCAAATAACGTTGAATCCTTCTTAAAATTACATGCTCGTTCATAGTATTTCATAAGAAATTTCTCATTATCTCACTTTAATAGGAATGTTCAAAACATGAATCCCCACCTGAACCAGTACTGTACAGTCCCTTTAAGGCATATCATTTTTTGATGGACTGATTTGGCAAGGCCACACTTTTTCTGTGCCATGTTCATACCCTGTAGTCATGATTTTTGCCTGTTTTAACTATTCATTTCATTCCTTCTCAGCAATCATAGTTCATGATAAAGTGCAAATAGACATGTTGCAAATCATTTGATCAGTTAGATCCTTGTTGAATCATGCTTGAATCTGTACGTGGAACCTGCTTGAAGGCAACCTAGTTCAGAGTAACATTCAGTTTAGATTCATGTTTTCTCTCTCTGTCTGTCGCTGTTATTTTTCATGAGCTGTGTGTGGATACTGTAAAACATGATATATTCGCGGCATGAAAATTTCGCGAATTGGAGCCGATGGCCTTACTCACAGCATGAAATTTTTGCGACTTGCCACTGGCATCCATTGCATATTGTGTACGCAAAAACTTTTGCGTGCATGTTAATTTTGCGAATGCTGCCGCTCGCGAAATTTGCGCAATTAAAATGCGCGTGAACATTCCTCATTTTACAGTAATTTATTGCTGTACCCTATGAGCTCTACTAGCAATTTCTTATCAGCGATATAGATTTTCACTGCCATCACAAGAAAATATTTTCCAAACTGTGGTAATATCCTAAGTGTATGATTCATGGTAAAGCCAGTGTTTCATAGAAGTGGGTCAGAATATCTGTTGGCTGTGATAGCTGCTGAAGATGAGTATTACCATCTGGGATACTTGAAGCCTGACGAGAATCCACTGTGAAATGATTGAGCTGTCACCAGATTGATGGCTCTCCGCTGATCACATGATAGTACTTTAATCACCTGATCGTTTGAAGTCACTTGGCAGTCGTGGTCATGCCTCATATCTTTCCTGTGTCTTTCTCACTCTCTCTGCTTGAAACACTAAAGTAGTCATTAAAACTTACTGCCTCTACATCAGTTCTGTGGACATGTGGCTTGAATATTACCACACTATGAAGACAACTTCCAAATGATATTGATACCAGTGAAAGCTGCTGACATATCTACCACTGTGCTAATGTCTTCCATTAAGTTACTAACCCTTGAATGTAATCAGAAATATGGTACAGTGAACTCTCGTTAATAGCAAAGTCCTTAGGACCTGCAATTTTCTTCTGTTATAGCAAAACTTTGTTATAACTAAACAAAGAAACAATGAAAAAGCATAGAGTGGATAATGTTATAGCCTTAATTTTTACTTCGTTGTAACTGGAATATTGTTATAACCATGTTCGTTATAACAGGAGTGTTCTGTACAAGTGTAGCATGCAATACATTGCGATATTTGCATTTTAGGCATTGCTCCAGGTTTCATCCCTTCTTATGCCGTGCACATATACAAAATTTTTCAGGGTATGGTATTTGAATTGTGTGTTCCACCATACAGCTAAGTCTAAAATTGGCAGTCACACTTTCCCTATGCCAGACATTGCTATCTATGATAACGGTCGTCCCAAAAATGCTCACTAAAAGAAATGGCTGAGTTACGTCAATGCAAACTCCTTTTTAAAGCACACTAAAGGAAATTAGAAGACCCTGATGTCAAAGGTCACTACAGGGGGTTGAGGATGATGAGGGTTGGGGGTCGATATTGATTGGTACTGGTCATTCTGCGGAGAGGAATAAACCGGACATAGGGCTAGATATTTCTGTTGCCAGGCTTCTGGCATTTAATATGCAGAATACATCACCAATTAGAGGATCTCAAGGTTGTCTGTCAGAGATGCATATAGGATGACAGTTGATTATGGACTTTGGGCTAAGAATTATTTTGGCGATTAACAATGTTGGTAATGTCCTCTTAATGCAAATTTGTAAACATACAAATCATTCAAGGGTTAAGTGGGATAAGACAGATAAAGCCATGTGACTTCAACAACGGGAAACCAGACATATTAAGAGATGCTGATGTCCAGATGTTAAAAGGCATGACACTGTTAGAAGAAAACTTCAAGATGTATAGATCTAGCAAGAATAGACAATGAAATGAAGACATTTTTTTTTTCCTAATGGAGAGAAAAAGCTAGACACATTAACCTGTTGAGGACGAGTCCCAAGCATACTCGGGCAGGTGTCTATGGGAAATGCGTGTTGTAGCAAAATCAATCCATCCTCAAAGGGTTAAATAATTTCTCATAATGAGAACACAGAAAATTGTTTTGCTAAAGGAGGGAAAGAAGCAAAGACAGATTTTGTTATGATGGAGAAAAATGTATAGAAGCAGAAAAAATGTTTTGATAATGGAGAAAGAGAATTAAAGAAATACAGAGGCAGAAATTTATGTTTATATGATGAAGGTGTAGAAGGAGATACACTGTAGACACAGAAATTTATGTTGATAATTTGAAGAAAGACATGATAGAGACAAAAATTGTTTTTGATGGAGAGAAAAATCAAGAAAGGGAAAATTGTTTTGATAATGGGGAAAGAATTAAAGAAAGACAGAGACAGAAATATCCTTTTTTAACGAAGAGACGAAAAGAGATATACATGATTGTATTTTGATAACGCTGGTTTACACCATGTTCACGGCAGCAACTGCAGTCCCGTTTCAGGCCACAATGGACATAACGAGATGGATGAGAGACAATGCTGTAGAATGGGATCGGCAAACGTGACAGGCCGTGATTGTCTTGTCAGATTTCTAAACTGTTGAATAATTTGCCACGGGAGTGCCAGTGCAAATGAGAAATCTTGTAGGCTGTAACAAAACGGGTTGAGCACAACAAAATGCGATGGCACATAGTAGGGTTTAAAAAAGTTTCACAGTACACAGTGCAACGCAACGGAAAATATTGTGTAATCTAGCTTGACCAGATGCCGTGAAAACAGCATCTGATTGCTATAGTTCACGGGAGTGCAGACTGGAATAAACAAGACCAAAATACGAAGGAGAAAAAAAAATCCAGGGGGATATCCATCTACCCACGGTGCACTACGTTTTGGGCAAACAAGACTGCCGTGGCCGCCGGGAACATGATGTAAAGGTAGCATACATTGTAAAAGAGAGAAAGCAAGAGATATACATACAGTATAGTTTTTGATAATGGAGAAATAGAGAGAAAAAAAAAGAATATAGCCAGAGAATTTCTTTTCTGCTCACAAGTAAGTAAAGATCATGAACATTGTCTCCCTTTTCTGCATATTTGTCTCAGAAATGGCAATGAAACATCCTTGCATCATGACGTAGCCATTTATGTATGTATGGGTGTGTGTGTGTGGGTGTGTGTGTTATTGGCACTCAGTTTATGCTATTTCCACGAGGGATTATGACCATACACTTTAAGACAAGTTCATAAATCCATGATATCAATCATAGAGGATGGCAGTGGATTTCATTGGGTATTCTCACTTTTCCTGCAACAAAAACAACAACAACAACAACAACAAAGCCGTATGCTGACACTAAGCTTGATATTTACATATTGTTCAGACTTGATCCCTTAAAGTGTCAGTGCTCGTGCTCGTGATTGATGTTTTGTAGTAAATACATAATACCTCCATTTGCGTCTATATGCCGTGTTTACATTTTCAGAGACGTTCAGATTGAACTCACATCTGTTGAAAAGCAGAGCACGCAAACTGCACCATATTTTAAGGATGGTATAGCATTGGTTGAGATGAGGATTCAGCTTTTATTTTATTTTTTTTTTTGCTGAAAAGATTTTTTCAGGGAAAAGGTTAATTATGATGTAGGTCTACAAACAGACCCTTTACAGGCATTTTGTGGATACAGGTACACAGCAAGTCATTTGGAGAATGACCCCCCCCCCCCCCCCATCCATCTCTGGGATAGACAGAGAGCCATTACCCTTTACCATTACCATTAACCAATTGTAATTGGTTTGGAGAAAAAGAGGCCTCTGAGACCTATCACTTTGATCAAGCCATGTGATCCTGTGTTTCATACACATGTATTTTTAACTTTGCAGCTTTAGTTCATTTTTGGGGGGTAAAAATATGATAAGCATGCTTCATTCTAGGGCTAGTTTTACTACTAATCATCACCTTGTAACTTCCCTTGATGAAGTCAAGAATTCAGAGAAGTTGAAGTTGCATAAAGATAGATTAAGGGTAAATAAAGGGTGTAGGGCATATAACGTCCAGAGTGTTTTGTGAAATTAATGAGGTATTGCATTAGTCATTGATACATTTCTATGAATTGACTACCTTGGTACTACTTGTAAAAATACTTGTAAAGCTGACATCAGATGTAGATGATTTGAGAGAAAAATTGATTGATGAGTCCATTGATAGCCTTTTTATATCTTTCCATGTCCCAATTAGAGACTCCTATTGGTATTAATATGACCAATGATTCAGATAGATAATCCTCAATTGTATGATTTATCAAATCTTTGGGTCATCAGCTTTTCATTTCACTGGTATCTCAGACACCTGCTGGTCCATGAACAGGTTAACGAGGTTTCAGGCTGAGATGAAATTCAGGTGTGGGTGGAGGAAGAAGTGAGGATGATGTTCATGAATTAATAGCCCACCAGATGCCATAATGACCATTCCCATACTCTCCCAGGGTATGGACACTTTCATCTAAAGCAATCCCATCATAGAGACCAAAACGAACGAAAGGTTGTCAGCTCCACGGAATTCACTTCCACAGACCTAGTTAAGATGATATCTGGCTTAGGAGAAATTAATTCAGTCTGGACGTGCGTGGTGAATCCAGGATCAATTTTGAGACCATCAGGATCACCAGGACGACAGATAAAGATGAATTTATGCATCATCTATCCATGTTTCCATGACAACCAAACTTCGATCAGTAAAACCCCCCAGGGCCCCCCTGTGTGTTTTCCATTTCTCTATGTTGTTTTTTTTTCTTTGTAAGCCTTCTCCTTTTTTCTGTCTTTCTTTAGTTTCTATAGATTTTAGTTTCTATATTTGATTTTATATTTGTGTTTGTATTTTTATGTGCATATTCATGTGTACTACCCTTTCTCTTTCAAACCCGAAACATGGGCATGTATAATCAGCAAAATATGTGAGTAAGTTTTATATGTTAATGGTGTGATGAAGTATTGTGAATGCTAATATATTCAGTACTGTCTAAATTTCTTATGTATTCCATTTTATTCATGAATTACAATATGACATTGTGTTTTGAGTTGCCAAGATATAGTTACATAATATTAAGGTCCCAAAAAGTCTTTGTCTTCAGGAAAGGCAGACTATTATCAATTTTCATGCAGCTCATTTAAGGTTTGAAATCTTTCAGCCCAGCTTAATTAAGTATATCATTTATTCCCCAAAGGGCTACCATTAATATCAAACTACCAGTGACATTGTAGGCAATCAGGTCACTATAGTGGTAGTTGCAAGGTTAAGGAGCAATAAAAGGATCGAGGGGGGGGGGGGGGTGCTACTGTGCCTATTACTTTCAATGATGACTTTAAAGTGGTCCCTGGTGGAATGGTGCGGCCATCTTATTTCTAAAGCAATGGGGCACTGGGTAACAGGTGAAACGATATAACCAGTTTTGCTGTTCAGCCATGTTGTACCCAATGATTACACTAAGTCTTTAATTATTACTGTTAGTATTATTGTTAGTATTATTGCTTTTCTCTTCCAGATTATTTGATTTTTATTGTTATTGTTTTTTTTTCAATTATTATTGTCCTTTTTTCATTTCCATAATTGAAAGCTAATAATCAGGGTGGAGTCAGCTGGCTGGGCTGGGAGGTAGTAGGAGTAATATGAAAGCAGTGTATTCTGACTTGTCAAGTACACATGTTATGAAACTGTTCTGACATTATAAGGATATCAGAATTGCTGTAGGTGGCATAAATGATGTTATGAGCACTTAAGGGGGATTTCAAAAATTTCATATTTGATTTTTCCTGTCAGATAGCTGGCAGAAAAAAAAAATATGGAGTTTAAATATTTGCTAACTACATGAGTGTACTACTGAACATGAATTCTTGCCCTAAATGCATCTATTCTGTCATTCTTTTTTTTTTCTGTGTAGGAATGCAATCTGATTCTCACAGATTTCCTTTGTAGCTAAGTATACATTATTGTTCTAATCTCTACAGTATACAGTTACAATTGAAGACCTGAATATAAGAACGACCAAAGTCCGATTTTTGGCCAAATTCAGTTTGACATGGGAAATTGTAGCTTATGCATGGACTCATCTTGTGTAATGATAAATCCTAATTACCCCCGGAAGTGCCTGAAATAAATGAGTTAAATCTTATATGAATGTAAGAATGAAGGACTTGGGTCATTCTTACATTCATATTATAGCGCCCTCTCTCGTCCTTCTCTCATCTCTATAGCAGAATATCATGTATATGAATCAAAGAACGACCCAAGTCCATCACACAAAATGGCCTCTCCACAATTAATGTAAATGTTAATTGTCGTAATAATGTATGTTGTAATTTGTATAAACAATGTTGCCTTCCCATCACAGTTAAATAGAATATTATTGGACAAATAAAAAAGATATGAAGTTTTTGTAAGTTTACTCGAAATGGTCTTCCATGGACTTGGGTCGTTCTTTTATTCATATACTCAATTCTTTCAGATGTTCAAGAGTGCTATTGCACAATTAATTGTGTTATATCTGTACATACAATGTAGAAAATATCAGGTTCTACTGTTCATCACCATAATTATATGACTTCTTCTTAAACTCAACTCCTTATAGCTTTTCCTTCCTCTCAAAGTAGTAAATTTAACCTCCCTTTAAGCCATGATAGTAAAGGCAGCATTGCAAAAAATAAAATGAAATGATATCATGATATAATCAAAACGCCCTCACTTGTTAAATGCACGTACATGTACAATCCACATTCACATACGTACAAAAATGTGGGATAACCATCTCCATGCAAATCTTGTGATTTTTGCAAACATTCACATGGAAGTTATTAGTACTCACAGAAATATTGCATTAAGATGCAAAACTCGAGATTTGTATCCTGCTAATTTGCGTATGTGTGAATCCCGCTGTTGGCAGTGTTTTAAATGTGTCTGTCATCTATTGAAATGTATTCTATTCAGACATCCCATGAACACCTACAATCTTTGAAACCTTTACCACCAGTGCATGTTGTCTGCTCTGTTAACCCGTTGAGGATGAGTCTTGAGTATACTCAGGCAGGGGTCTAAGGGAAATGCATGTTGTAGCAAAATCAAACCGTCCTCGATGGGTTAAGAGGCATTTCTGACATGTCCACTATGATAACTATCCTTCAGTTCTCACCCCAGTGACCACTGTCCATTTAGCCTGTACAAACTGTTTGATATGCTTCAATGGCTAAGAGACAGAAGTCAGAAATTTCCCTCTTCATTAATTAAAGACGAACTGATGTCCCATAGACACCTGCCTGAGTATTGTCAGGACTCGTCTGCAGCGGTTTAATGGGATGGATATCCAGTTTGAAAAAAAAAGACAGACATTTCTTCTTTACATTCAAACAGCAGCAACAACAACCAAAATTCCAAATAAACAGCAATGATTTGCTGCCAATTTGTAGACAGACCATGGTGCTCACTCACATATGGGTCATATGACAGCTGGTTCCACATCAAGAGAGCTTTACATTTAGAAAGTATTGGAATTATCCCATGTACCCTTAAAGGGATTGTATAGTTTTGGTTGAGACCTAACATCAGGTTTATAACATTTTTTTTTTGGTGAGATAATGAGAAAACTCTTATGAAATATGAAAGAGCATGTAATTTCAAGAAGGATTCAATGTTTATTTGATGAAATGGCCAAGATATCCAAAAAAGCAATCGTAATAAAATTGACAGGCCGCAATTTTCATTAGGATCTCTTTGTTCTTCCTTGTTTTTAGATACCTCAGTCTGTTCAAAACTGGTTTTCATCAAGTAAACTTTTGATTCCCCTTAGAATTGTATGCTTTTTAACATTTCATAGAGTGGTTTCTAAATATCTTGCAAAACATTACAAGCTGAATCCTCACCTCAACCAGTACTGTAGTCCCTTTAATGACTGTAATATTTTAGAGATCCAACTCACAACAAAATTCCAAGACAGCTGTTGGGGCTCCTTTTGGAATTACACTGTATGTGTATTTCACATACAAACAAATCAGATGTAGAGGGGAGAAGTAATGAGGTGCCATTTTGGTGTTGCCCTATCAAACCATTTATGATTCCATGCTTTTGGCTTGCTTGTCCTTTGTCAGACAATATAATAAAACAAATTCATTGTAGCTACATTATCCTTATCATGCATTATATGCACAAACAGCTATATTCTATGCAAATATATAAAGACCTATACATTTGTAACCAGATAAATAGGAACAGAAAAGAACAGTGTCCCTGTGCTTCAAGTTGTATTCGATTCATTTTCCAATTTTTTTTTTGCATGAATACTTTTATAACATTAACAAAAACAGTTGAATCATTAGTAATTGCAAATTAATTTGAGGGTAAGTAAGAAAAAAAAAGCAAGTGGAAAAGTAGAAAACAAATCAATATGAAATCATATGACATGGGGGGGGGGGGGAAAGGAACTTACTTTGATAACCTGTTGAAGACGAGTATACTCGGGCAATTAGTGTCTATGCAGGCATGATATTCTGTAGATATAAATCTGATTTCAGATTTTTTTTTTCCTCAAGTCACTACACATTTTGCTTTTTTCCATGTATCAAAATCACCTGAAACTTTGGATATCTGATTTTTTCAACAAACCTCAATATCATTCCTGCTACATGGGAAATGCATGTTACAGCAAAATCTGTCCATCCTCAACAGGTTAAGAGGGTTTTTGTTTGTTTGTTTGTTTGTTTGTTTGTTTAATTGTCTGTTTTCAACTAGCCTGAGGTCATTGAGCAGGTGTTGCATGCAAATCCCTGTAATAGCCTGATATCTCAAGACAAGAAAGATATCACACTGTAGTATTACTCCTCCTCCCTGTACAAAACAAACTTCACAAAACGCTCCTCAGAAGTGTGGAAATTACGGCTTGCTCATGCCATACAATCTAATTATACATTGGCAGAAAGATGCCCTTTGGTGGGCCGCCTCCTTCACTGACCCAAATAAGCCATTTTAATTTCCTTGTTTGCCTGCAAAACACTGCTCCCCTCAAGCTGATTCTAATCTAATTTACCATATTCATATATCCCTTGCCGTCTTGTCCGACAAACTTAACTGCTAGCGCATCACAGGCAAGGAATTGGCATCTACCTGGGATTTTCTCCAGCAGATATGGTCGGTGAAGAATTAATTTAGAATGAATCAATTCCTGTTAGTCACATTCATATAATTAGTATTTGCTTTGTTCTTTTTAAGTTTTTTTCAAGTGTCATAAACCCCAAAGCTCATAGAATATGCTCAGATTAAAGCATTGATGAGAGTGTAAAATGATATTCTAAAAATGGTAGTTGTTAAAGAAAGGTTTCACATAGCCCTATGTCCTTTTTGAAGATCTTCCAATAATACAGTAGGAAAGAAAGAGACATCAGATTAACAAAAGGAAATATGTGACAGTTGAAGTGAATTGTTGTTAACCCGTTGAGGACGAGTCCCGAGTATACTTGGGCAAGTGTCTGTAGCAGTGGCAGATCCATGCAGGGGTGCACCGGGCGCGGGTCCCCCCCCCCTATATTTTTTTTTTTTAAAAACAAAATAAATAAAAAGAAAAACTATGGGGGTGGGGAGGTGCGGCCCCCACCCCTTTAATTTTGTAAAGGCGCCTCCCTTTAACGGAATTCGTGGATCTGCCCCTGTGTAGAAAATGCATGTGTTCCTCAACGGGTTAACAGTGTTGTCAGTAAACCAAGGTTTGCCTGGTTTTGGAGTTACCTCAGCATTTGTGTAGTTGAAACCCAACCAGATATTAGACCTGTGAGACTGAGTGGATATATATAGACTTTTGAAGACTGCCACAAATTGTCATTGAGAGCCATTAAATGACAAAAAGAGAGTGTCAAACAAATCAAAATGTATATCAGTTAATGAGTGCAATTTCAAGCAAAAGAGGACTGTTGTATGCTGAAAAAGATTTTTTTCTTCTTCTTCTCAAGGAGCCAAAAGCAGAGCGGAAAAGTAGCAAAGATGTGACTTGATGTTGAGCTTAACCAAACAGGAATAACATCTTAAAGCTAGCAGTGTTTTTTTTTTTTTTGCTGGAAGCTAATTGTAATGTCTGCAGGCTGACATGGGTGACTTCAAATTCCCCTTAAGTAATTTTGGGAGTTGTCTCCACATTAGCTCGTCATCAATTGGATTTACAGCCTAATTAGGTACATTGGGTTCACCAATCAGCAGCTTGCCGGCATCCAGGCTCAGCAGCCCTGTGGAAAAAGGAAGTCTGTACAGACCAAACAGGATGCAGAATTGTGGGATAGGGTCAATTTGGAAATCCGGAGGTTTTATGATTAATACATTGATTTTAGTGTGTATGTTACATATTTTCCATATTAAGCCACCTGTTAAAACATTGAGGATGAGTCCCGAGTATGCTCGCGCAGGTGTCTATGGGAAATGCATGTTGTAGCAAAATCAAACCGTCCTCAATGGGTAAATTGATGTTAACTATTTTGTGATAAATGAAATATTGCATATCGTCTAATGAAATATTCTACTAAATTCTTTTTTTTTTATTTCAATCATGCCATTTTTACACTAACTTGGTCATGTATTTATTTCCTGAAATTGTTTAAGAATATAATTGTTATTGTTTCAAATACAGCTGAGGTAACATTAAAAGAAAATGTATATGTATAAGAGATAGTATAGATGAAATTGGGTTAGAACTACAATGATTTTCATTGCTACTGTAGGATACATTATGCAGTAAAAGTTTGGCCAGCACTTACAACATGCAGGAAAAGAAAACAGTTTGTGCTCTGCAGTGAGTGTAAATAATTTCTGCGTAAATGTTAAAAATTTGGCTCCAGATTGCTTCCAAATAAACACAATGTATGAGGTCTTGCGGTCAGTCATGGTAATGGCAGTGATCATAGAAAGTTTTGGGTGATTCAAAAATCGTCTGTGATCAACCCCATTACCATGACTGACCAAAAGATCAGCTGGATTTGTTGCAGTCCCTGTGATTACTCCACAATTCAGGCCATGATTTCACTTACGGCAGAAATTGTAATAGATAATAAATAAAAATTCCACGATCAGCTACTATTGGCAGAATTTGTATTGTTTCAAATCTAGTACGTCCCTACCTTTTCCTCGCGCCGGCCATCTTTTCAAGCAATGCTTACAATGGCGGCCCTCTGCATTATCGCTTCTTAAATATGATATTGTTATTGTAATCCCTGCTGCATAGACATGCACACTGTGATATATCATTAATTTCCTATATAATCCTTGTTTATGCAAGTCAAATGAATCTGTATTGAATATACTTTGTATTGTTTCCCATGTTCATGATTATGTAATTTATGTATATTAATTTGCAGAAAATAAAGTATCTATCAAAAAAAAAAATAATTTAAAAATAAAAAAATAATTTGCATTCTATAAGGTGTTATTTTCCACTTCATTCCTTTCATGTATTATTCAAAATGTACGTTCATTCTTGCAACTTAGACACAAGAGAATGTGGATGCTTTGGTGAAATATTTTTTCTTTTTCTTTTTGCACATGGCATGAAGTACTCAGGCAATGCCTGTCTATGCTCAACAGGACTTCATAGCACCAGATAGATATTGGATCATATTAAATTGTAAATCCCATCGATTTAAACTGCCATCCCCTTGTAATGGTGGAAGTGAAATGGAATCAATCGACCCTGAACACCAAATGACATTAATGTACTGGAGGACGATGTACTTGTAAATCAGAAAGCACTCTCACACGGGTGGACTCTTGAACCATTCCTTTGCTTGCATACTCCCTTGTCTACCTGTTTTATATCGCCTCAATCAACAGCATGTTCTTTTTTCATTATGGTCATTCCACAGTGGATGTAAATATTTTGAAATATTTACAGAACAACCCAGTGTGGCAGCCTCCACTCATTAATCATGATCAGTGGATGTCACACAGTCTTGTTAGTTTAAAGCCGAGTGCCCTTCATGTGTGATAATGTGCTAATTAAAGAAAGTACAGTTGCCACCACTTTAAAGGACAAGTTCACCTTCATAAACATAAGGATTGAGAGAATGCAGCAATATTAGTAGAACACATCAGTGAAAGTTTGAGGAAAATTGGACAATCGATGCAAAAGTTATGAATTTTTCAAATTTTTGCGTTGGAACCGCTGTATGAGGAGACTGCTATAGCTTATGAGTCATATGCGTACAACAGTATAAAGAAAATGTAAAGAAAATTTAACATATTTTCACTTTTTCGCATAATAAAAGAGCACTTGACTTGCCTCTTTCTAAGGGCAGGGGGAATAATATTACCCATAACATATGTCGGTAACGAGTCAAGGGAATGTGTACTTTTTTCAAAAGATGAAATTTTGTGAAAATCTCTTTATATTTTCCTTATATTGTTGTACGCATGTGACATCTAAGTTATTCATACACTGCAGTAGTCTTCTCATCCAGCGGTTACTGCACAAAAACTTCAAAAATTCATAACTTTTGAACGGATTGTCCGATTTTCCTCAAACTCTCAATGATGTGTTCTACTAATATTGCTACATTCTCTCAATCCTTATGTTTATGAAGGTGGACTTGTCCTTTAATGGAAAGAGCTCTGTCCAAATACATGTAAATGGACTGTCTCATTGTTCAACTTACAGCAGCAATAAATGTCCGCAATGAATGAATAAAAAGCATATTTCACCAAAGGACTAGCCTAGATGCAGAAAGCTCAATGCATTACATATAAAACCTCATCAAGCAATAAATCTGTATCTGAATTTGAATTCTACATCTATTGTTGAATATTTGAGTGTACACTTACTTTCCATGACTGCTACAAGGTTGTCCAATATCTATGACCAGTTTTTTTTTTCCAGAATGTGTTAAATCTTCTTCATTAGATATGAAAATATATTTACAGCAACCCTTTTATCTTGTACAAGTATATAAAACTGTGTCCAATTTACTGATGTTTCATTTCATTTGTCCAAGAAAGAAAAAAAAAAAGTCAGAAAATGTTGTACATTGCCATTGCAATTAATGTGAGTCCTGATAAAGTGGCAGTGACTGCACTATTTCTGTCGTATCTTTTCTTTTGCCTATGGAGGTGTTCACTTTCATAGCCAGTATAGTTGTACAGACCAGTTCTACAATACATTCACATTTTATGCATGCGTAAGGCTTTTTTCAACAATCGTAATGCATGTCCAAGATGTCCTCAAGGCCTGTTTTACCATGGCAGCAGTTTATCGGTGGAGTCATGTTTTTTTTTCTTGCCCAGGAGCAAGTGTGCAATGCTTCTGATAAGATAATTTTTACTAGATAGATTTGGAAGGAGGCATCTTTGAATATGACTACTAGTATGTCCTTTTAAAGTGGTTTTGTGTTGAGGTGGGTTTTTATGAGGTCAGATGCAAACTTCTATAGTCAGTGTTGACAGGAAGGGCACAATTTCTGGCCAAAAATAACCTTTATCCAAGGCCAGCGTTGGAGGCATATAAATAACCTGCCAGCCCTCTTGGTGTATATGTGTGTGTGTGTATATATAGCAGTGCAGAGAAGAGTATGCTTTCAATAAAACAGCTTCCTATGGATTCATACTTCACGGCAAGACCGTGTCTGATGAATGGGTTAGTTTAGGGGTTAGAATCAGTCTATGTTGTGCCTGTGTTAAAAATAGCTTCTGAGAGAACCAAAGCTTGTCTATACCTTTAGAAGTAAATTAATGATGCAGTTTTTGTTCCTGCCTGATTTTTGAACTTATCAATTTGATAAGGTAATATGGGCAACTAGTGAGCATGGGTTTAAAAGAATGCATATTTTAAAGTTTGTGTGGTGGATTTTCTGGAAAAAAATGGAAGGATTTATTTATTCAGATCAACATTTCTTTAAGACCAAAAGTCCTAATTTACGTGAATATGATCCAAAATATTGGCTTTTCTGCATTATCAATATTTTTTTCATTTCTCATTAATTTTTGTCAGCACTTGTTGAGAACACTATGGGGGAGGGGGAATGCAGTCATTGTAGCTGAAAGAATTTACATATTCATGTTTGCTATCAGAAGAAGATATGAAATTGGCAATAGATACTCTGTTTGTAAAAAACAAAACAAAAACAAAACAAAATATTTTTGTAAAACAAAACAAAACATGCCACACACTCCAGTCTAGAGGAGAAGCATTCCTGAATTCAAAATGTAAGACACTGCTTGTCAAAATTCAATCTTCGCATACTTGTTTCTGGGTTGGACTAAATAACCACCTTCAAACTACAGTGTACTTTAAGTCTGTGCTCTATATCCTCGTCTCTCTCTCTCTCTCTCTCTCTCTCTCTCAAAAAAAGGGGGGAAAATACATGTGTTTGCCAATTGGTAAATGACTATATGAATTATGATGAGACTTTATATAGTTTGACTAAACAGCTGCTTTCATTTGTTCTACAAGAGTTTGTTTGTTTGTTTTTTTTTTGCATTGAGCACATTGTCTTGACAAGTATAAATCTAAAACAGTTGCCACAGATGCATTCGCTATAATTGCAGGGGAGATAGTTAAAAGAAAAAGAAGATAATAATGTAACTATGGAATAGAAATATTCTGACTCACTGTTGTTTGAATTTAGCAAAGACCTAGCTGAAGGGCAAATGTTTACTTTAATTTTGTAGCATCAATCTCCTAGAAAAGTTAACCACCCCCCCCCCCCCCAAAAAAAAAAGACATAAACAGTGTAAATATAGCTAAAATAAATCTAGGTCTTGAGGATAAAGACTTTCAAATGTCAAATCTAGCTCTTGATTGTAAAGACTTGAAAGTATCCTGATATCAGCCCTTGCAGCTCTCCTTGCTCATCAATGATTAAAATTGTCCTTGTTTGGACATCTTCCTTAAGCGTCCTTCTGCCAGGTACTGCCCAGGTGATTTATCAGTGTTTACTGTCTCTCAGCACCAATATCCATCTTCAGTACAGTGTTTGTGCCAAAAAAAAAGCAGGTCAAATACACCACTTGCTGTGGGGCTTGTAAACCTGTGTCTTTGAATATTCTTTCCCAGTCTCGGCTTTAGGATTGATCGACTGGCCCAGTGGCACTGATGTGCCAATTTGTATTCTGATGGGACGTCTCACCACTGCTTAGCTTAGCCCTGTTGCATCCTAGGCAGTGTCGGGGGGGGGGGGGGGGGGGGGGTGATGAGCTGGCGTTTCAGTTGAGCTTGAAATGGGGTGGGGTGGGGGCAGAGGAGCACTTTAAAGCGTTCTTTCCTTTTCGCCTTAAAGCACAGATCAAAGGCTCTTGTTAGGTGGGGAATGACATATGCTCCCAGGAGGTAGATAATGCACTCGCAAAAGAGGAATCAATGCAGAAACTGCCGGTCGCTGCATGCATACTGATGATTCCGAACTCCTTTCTCGCAAGTCCTAGTTTACAGTCACAGCATGTGTCATGTTCTTCAAACTGTATTCCCTCGCCATCCAAAAAGTAAATTTATTGTGGCATAGGGCCTAACTATCAGGCAAGAGAAAAAAAAATCAATATATCATTCAGTTATTTTGTTTATATTTATTCATTATCATTATTATTGTTATCATTATTATTTTTTTGCAGAGAATGTTGGGACTCAACATCAACAAATGATACATGGATGCAATAGATTCATGTTCATGATACTGTTGGAAAAAATATAGGACCAAATTGTGATTTCATGTTATTCATTGCCAAGGAAACTGGTTGTACACTACCTCACCCAGCCGAAAACACCTGTGAACACTATTGTTGCTAGCAATGATCCACCTGGTTCTAACCCAAGCTATAACAAAAGACAGTGACCTCATCACTGGGTACTCTGTGTTCCATATGTAATAAACTGTTGTTTACTAATTAGAAAATGTTTTGCACCTGTTGTAAGTAAAGTAGTGAAATTCCAAAATGTCAGGTGTCAATATATGTTTTCACACCTGTTCTTGAATGTATTTTACAGTCTTGTTTCCAGATGTTTCTACACCTGGTGTCATTTGCATTCTCTGCAGGAATCAATTATTTGCAATGTACATTCTTGTTTACTTCTTAAAGTGTTGAAGGTGTGCACCTGTGGCAATTAGTCTTGCGCGCCACATATTTGTTTCCAGTGCATCCATTTGATGGAAAAAGTAGTACATTATTTGTCTCAGCAACACACATTATTCCCCCATTTATGAGTTGCAATAGTCCACAAATACACACACTTTCCCTTTGTTTCAGTGCCAAGACAAATACACACATATACATGCATTATACATTTATGTACAATCATACACAATACCCTTCAACACAGTCCCCAGGCAAGCTGTAAAAACATTTTTATTCCATGTACACATGCATACATAATATACGTACATTATAGTACTTGCACCACAATGCTCAAGCACACACTCTGTTGTACACATTGCCCACATACACAAATTACTGAAGAGTGGAAATGTTCATGGTATGACATTTCCTGAATTTCATTCAACATGAAACTTTTTAGTGTGAAAATGAAGTCATTTTTTTTTTGCTTGTTTTATGTAATACTTCTGTGTGTTCTGATTATTCTATTTTGATTGAATTAAAATCTCGAAATTCACTTATCTGGTTGAGTGCTCCCTCCCCCCACCACCGGAAAAAAAAAAAAAAATCGGTTTTCCTTTTTCATGATGATGAAATGATTGTTGCCAAATGATTGTTGTAACCTTTGGCCTTAGGAGTTCTTTCAATGTATAATCATTCTGTAAAGGCCTCTAAGCCTGTTAATTGTTAGGATTATCCTTTTGTTTTACTACTTACAGCTGAAATTCTTACTTCTACCACCAAACATTAATACCATCTGGACTCATACTACTTCACGCAAAATCTGTCGTTCTTACCCAAAGCTATTTTAACTTCCTTTCAATGCTGTTCAGTTACAGGTGTAGGCCTATTATAATGTTCATTCCTGGAACAGTTATTTGTACCTATTCAAGTCCTGTCTGAACTATGTGCATTTTTTTTCTCTCTCTCTGCCTCTTTGGAAATAACTGAAATGAATAGTTTTACTGTATAATCTAAAGTCCAGTAATACCAGGCTTTTTCCTACTTGAGTTTTGTTGTTTTGTTGTTGTTTTTTTCATTTTGTTACCTTTTTGTTAGATTTATTGATTTTTTAAAATGTATATTCACATTTAGCAATGATAATTTAGCTTCACACATGGAACTCTTTCCTCTTTTCAAAGATCATGCTGCAACTTAGGTTTTTTTTGGTATCTCTCTTCTTTATGATGTGATGATATTGTCAAGAAGTCTCAAGTAATATTAATTATTTGAGTACTAGAGTAAGATTGTATTTCAAGTCTTCCCTGTGATGAAGAATCTATAATCCAGAGATGCAGCTGAGTATATAATGTATATGTACGATGAATGCCCATCTTTTCCCCCTGGGGGCAGATAGAGAAAAATTTGTGACATTTTGAATAGATATATATCATTATGGTGAGTGATGCATTTTGTAATGGATGTGAGATTGTAAAGGCTGTGAAATGCTTGCCTAGTGTGTTGCATGGGAATTAAAGCCGTCAATCTTGTCATAGCTTTCCCATAAGCATTAAAGTGTTTCTTTAGAAATCATGTTAAGAAATATCTAAAACAAAATGGAACATCATTTTTTCCGTTCATTTCAGTGATGTGCAAATAGATGTTGTTTAGTAGGTCTTTAGGAAATACTATGATTTTCTAATAAGTATGTGTAACATGACATTAATGTGTGGGAGGAAAAAAAAGAATTGTTTTGCTAACCATTTTTGTGCCAATTCAGATATGCTCAAATTTCACCCACAAACTTATGGACAGGTAATTGACTTAGCATGCAAGTTAAAGGCAAGCAGGTAATCACTGAACACATGCCATGTTGAGTGGTTTTAAAGACTTTGTTCAAGGTACTTTTTGAATTGTAAACAGTCATTATCAGTTCTGTTATAATGGATAAAGAGGGGTAAAGAACGTTTTTATTCTATAGAAGAGTAATTTGAAATCGATATTAAGGAATGAATACGTTTATTTTCCAGACACAAACTTATGGCCAAACGTAGTTACCACAGAACTGTCTCCCAATAACCTTGTTGCAACAGGAGAAATCTTGACAGTTTGAGATTACTATAAAACACGATATATTGGTGGCATGCAAATTTTGCGAATTGGAGCCAACGACCTTTCTCGCAGCATTAAATTTTTGTGATTTGGCACTGGCATCCAATGCATATTGTGTAGGTAAGAACTTTTGCACGCATTTTAATTTCGTGTTGCAGCTCGCGAAATTCGCGAAATTAAAATGCACGCGAACATTCCTTGTTTTACAGTAATATTGACATAAGTCCTCTGTTGATCCCTTTTGTTTACATAGAGAAAAAGACATGTTTTTAAAAGAAACATACTAGTCTGAAAAGACCAAAGTAGTAGTGCGACTTGAAATGTTCACCTTTCCATGGATGGAACATTGTGGCACAGCAATTTATGTGGAATTTTATGCCGAGTTTTGTACATGGTGTCGTTATAGCCTGCGGGCGTATGCACAGCAGATTTGTACTATGTGCCCCGGATGCTTAATCACATTCATTTGCCATATTTGCTAGGTTACCAAGAACCATGTGTGTGTTACTCTGTGTGTGTGTATTTTAATTTTTTATACCCCCGCCAAACGAAGTTTGAAGGGGGTATATAGGAATCAGCGGACGGTCGGGCGGTCGGGCGGTCGGTCGGGCGGTCGGTCCGTTGCAAATCTTGCGTCGCGAACTACTTCCTCAGTTTTCAACCGATTCCCATAAAACTTGGCACAGATGTGTGCCTTGGGTTGTAGATGTGCAAGACGTATTTTTTGACAGTACCCAAAAGTACGTTGCCATGGTAACGGCATATTATGGGCAAAAATGGGTACAAATCTTGCGTCGCGAACTCCCACAGTTCTTGATCAATTTTTATGAAATTAGGTACAGATGTTCATCTGAATATGTTAATGTGCAAGACACATATTTCCGCAGTGGCAAAAAGTGCGTTGCCATGGTAACGGCATGTTATTGGTAAAGTATAGGGCAAAATGCTTCATGGCAAAACTGCTTCATCAGTGTTCTTCCAATTCTCATGGAATTCATATTGAATGTTTGTCTTAGGATATAGGTCAGCATGACACATTTCTTGACAGTGACAAAAAGTATGTTGCCATGGTAACAGCTCACATATTATGAGCCAAAATGATGGAAAATTTTGTGTTGCAAACTACTTCCTCAGTTTTTGCCCAATTTCCATGAAACTTGGTACAGATGTGTGCCTTTGGTTGTAGATGTGCAAGACGCATTTTTCGACAGTACCCGAAAGTACGTTGCCATGGTAACGGCATATTAACGGCAGAAGATCAAGGAAAGATCTTGCGGATTTAACTACTTCCTCAGTTTTTTGACCAAAGCTTATGAAATGTTGTTTGGCGGGGGTATAACCAGTCGCTGTAGCGACATTTCTAGTTTAAAATGATGTGTGTGTGTATTTTTATTAAAGATATAGTTTGTGGGGGGGGGGGGGGGTGAAACAGGCAGGGAAGATAAGAGGAAATTCAGCTACAAGGGCAAATCAATCTGACAGCTAGCTGCTAGGATTACCTGATTGTAGGCCTACAGCTGGTTTCCTTTACAAGACATCCAAATAAACAACAGATTTACATGACAGTGAAAATAAACTACAAAACAAGACATGTCTTATTTCAGTTGACAGTGTATTTTGGAGAAGAAACATATAATATGTTATTTTTTCTGTATCATTTGTGTTTTGAGAATGTTAAAGACTGAAACTCCTACTTTCATGATGGCCTTAACTGGTAAAAAGTAACAAATTAAATGTAAGTGTGAAATGTCAAAGTTTAAGTAAAGTGGATGGAAAGTTTGAAAATTTTGCTGTATAGATATATATATATATTTTTTTTCTTTTTTCTTCTTTTTTTTTTGGGGGGGGGGGTATTTCAAAATGATTTCATCAAGTAGAAAAAGCAAATTAATAACTTTCAGTGACATTGCATTTGAAACCTTCTCTGACATCTGAGCAGATCTTTTGTTTTCCTAAAAAATGGAAGATTAAACGAGAACTTACCGTTTGAAGTTTAATATTAATTTTATGAGTAATTGGAGGGTGAGATTACGTCATATATGAGAGATCCCGCTAGTGCGCGCGCCACTCAATATTAGAAGCAAGAATGTGACCACTGATGCAGGAAGATAACGAGAGATTAAGTTACCGTTTGAAATTTGGGGGAGGGTGAGGTGGGACGTAATCTCACCCTCCAATTACTCATAAAATTAATATTAAACTTCAAACGGTAAGTTCTCGTTTAATCTTCCATTTTATATCGTAATTTCGTGAGAGATTACGTCATATATGAGATTTCAAAGCCAGTGGTTACATTCTCGAGGCAACCCCCCGAAAAGGGGTAGGAAGCATACCTTACAAGAGGTTCCATTGCAAATCTCATTCAGGTTGAATGCTGCAGAGATATTGTGTCTCCAAGAGTTCACAAGTTCAGGCAGTTCAAGACATGTCTGCCCAAATCTTAGGGCTTCACAGTCTATTTTTTGATAATTGTTTCTACAAAGGTTTTCTCAGCAGGACAGGGCTTGTTGTAGTACTTGCGAAAGGTTCTTTCGTTGGCCCAACCGGCTTGCGCAAGTATTTTAGATACTGGGAAATTTCCCTTATTGGCTGCGGAGGTAGACGCTGCCCGAGTAGAGTGCGCCTTGTAGATCTCTGTATCAATACCCGCAGCCTCCAAAACCTCCTTAATCCAGCGAGCGATTGTTTGAGATGATACCCTGTGATACGGTTTCTTGTAGCTAACAAAAAGGTACCGTTCACTAGCTCTGATTCTGCGGGTCCTGCTGATGTATTCCTGCAAGTACCTGACTACACAAAGTCTCCTGTCTGGCGGGTATGCCTGGAGCTTGACACTGTGTGAGTAATTTCCAGGCTTGCTCTGTTTTAGGAGATCATGAAGGTGAAAGGTGACTGCATTATCTCTTAACACCATACCATCCAAGCTTAGATAGTGTAATGATTGAATCCTTTGTGCTGAGATTAATGCAATAATCACACACAATTTAAGCGTCAATTTTTTCAGGTCCAAAATGTGCGCTGGGGACCAAGAACGAAGAAAATTGAAAACAAGGTTAACGTCCCACATTTCCATGTATCTAGGCTTGGGTGGGCGTAGCTGAAAGACTCCCTTCATAAACCTCTGGATAAAGGGATGGTTTCCAACTGTAAACATAGTATCTCGAAGAATCACAAATGAAGATAGAGCACTCCGTGCTAAGTTTATGACACTGTAACCTGCCCCTTTATCGAAGAAAATGTCACTCAGGAATTCCAGGATAGCTTGAACATCCGAGTACAAGTAGTTGCTGCATTTTTTGTCACAAAATGCTTTCCATTTGTTTATGTACACTGCATACTGTTTTTTAGTCCCTTTTCTCCAAGAGGAGGCCATTACAGCAGTTATACGTGCATTCAATCCCGCATCTCTGAAGGGCTTGCACAGAACCTGCAAGCAAGAAGATCAATCTGAGTGTTTAGTGGGTGAGGAGTGTTAGAAACTGGCAATGTTAGTAAGGATTCACTCCTATGAATAACAAGTGGTTCCTCATTCATCATCCTGTTTAGGAGAGGAAACCATGGCTGGCTTGGCCATTTTGGGACTACTAGTATCCCAGTTGCATTATCAGATTTGATTTTTTGAATGCACTTAGCAACTAAGCAGAAAGGAGGAAATGCGTAAAAGTACCACTTTCCCCAATCGAGAGTAAAGGCATCAACAGCCTTGGCATGTGGGTCGGGCAACCATGTGACATAGTTCTCTACCTGCTTGTTAAGTCTGGAGGCAAATAGGTCTATTTCTGGTGTCCCAAAACGTGAAGTTATTTCTTGGAAAACTGTGCGGTCAAGCATCCATTCTGTGCGGTCATTGAAAATTCTAGACATGCGGTCTGCCTCCACATTCAGCTTTCCTGGCAAGTGTGCTGCAGTGACCCAAATTTTACGAGTTTCGCACCACTGCCAAATCTCTCGGGCTGCCCGATCACAGTCAAGGGATTTAATGCCTCCCATGTTGTTAATGTACGCAACAGCAGTACTGTTATCTAGCCGTAACAAAACATGAATGTTTTGTGAATTAGAACAGAAGGACTTGAGTCCCATGCCAGCAGCCAGAGTCTCCAGATAATTAATCTTATTCTCCCTGGCTTTTTGCAGCTCGTCTTCATTCCATCTACCCCCTGTATGGGTGGTATGATCAGATGCCCCCCAGCCTTTGCCACTGGCATCCGTGCACAATTCGAGCATAGGTTTAGGGTGTCGTAAGGGTGAGAAAGTAGACTGCACATTGTCTGTCCACCATTGCAGCTCTTGTTTTGCTTCCAAAGATAGGCTCATTTTTCTGTCAAAATGCCCCTTATTCATTTTGAGTGCTTTGATTTTGTCCCTTTCTAAAGCCCTGTAATAGAGCTGTCCATACTGGACTGCGGGAAATGATGCTACCATTTTCCCGATAATTCTAGCCACCTGCCTGATACTGGGGTTTGCCATTTGCATAAGTTCATTGCACAAGGACTGTATTTCCTCTGATTTGTTATCAGGCAGTCGAATTGTCATGGCCCGAGTATTGAGAATGAAACCAAGAAATTGTATTTCTTGAGTGGGGCATAGTACTGATTTTTCTGGGTGTACCAAGAACCCAAGTTGTGCAAGGATGCTAGTGGTTTCAAAAACCGTTTGCAATGTTTGATTCTCACTTTCTCCAATAATGAGTACATCGTCAAGGTATCCAATTACTACATGCCCTTGCTCTCTCAGTAATGTAAATACAGGTTTCAGTAGTTTAGTGAATAACCTTGGCGCCGTGCTCAGGCCATTAGGCAGTACTTTGAATTGCCAAAGTTGATTTTTCCAGGAGAACTTTAAGAACTTCCTGTGTGTTGGGTGCACAGGTACTGTATAGTACGCGTCCCGAAGGTCGACTGAAGCTAAGAAGCTATTTTCTGAAATGAGTTCAATAGCAGTATGGATATTTTCCATCTTAAAATGCTGGTACTGGAGATATTTGTTGAGATCAGACAGGTCTAGGATAACGCGTGTACCCCCGTCTTTTTTAGGCCGTGTAAAAATATTAGACACGAATTCTCCAGTTTCCATCTGGCACGGTTCGATTACTCCCTTGTCATGGAGTTTAGAAATTTCAAGATCAATATCAGCCTCTTCGGCTTTATTACACCGAAAAAGGTAAGGGGGTTTAGTTCTAGATGGTGCACCCATCTCTTTACTGAATTCAAGCCTGTAGCCACTTACAGCATTTAGCACATGTGGGTCTGAAGTAATTTTGCGCCACTTTGGGAGGAATTGCTTCAGTCGACCTCCTACCATAGGTTCTACATTATTATGACATAGCTTTGCATAATCACTAGAATCAGATGTCATGTTTACCTCGTCAGTTGAACTGGAGGTTATCGTGCTCTCTTCATCCCTGAGCCCTGCTTGCTGCCGCAGTGCGGTTGGTGCTGGCTGGGATGTGTGAAGGTGTGGGGAGCCGACGGCTTCCCCCTCCCCTTGGGGCGCTGGCCTAAAAAAGCATGGCTGGTAGCTCCAGTCCACGGTCCTTTTGCACCTGTAGGCCTAGTGACATCACTTGTACTTGCACGAGAAGTAGTCCAGCCCGCGTCGCGGTACTGTTGGGGCAAATTTGAGCTTCCTGATGTAATCTTGCTCCTGCCCTTGCCATATGCACTCCTGCCATAGTCATATGGGCTGAAACGCTGCTTTTTGTATTGTCTGCTATGCTCACTCCTGAGGACACCCTCAGTTGCTTTTTGTTCATCTCTTATGTCTTTCATTTGCCTTCCCAGGTCGTCACCAAAAAGGAATTTGGAGACCGGGGTAGAGGGCTTGCAGAGATGCTGGAATTGATAACCAATGTCTGGTTTCATGAATTCCTTACGCAAGGAATTTAGCTCGAAATTCGCACTGCACAGAAGTGCTAGTGCATCTTGTTGCTGTTCAGTGATATCCTGTGCCGACACTGTATGTATGTAGGCATTGATGCCTCTCGTGAGATTCTTTTGGAGTCTCTGAAATTTGAGGTCTCGTGTCTTTGAAAAGGCAGGTAGCCCATTCCAGATTCTTTGGTTGACTTTCGGCACATCCACCAGCTCACAGTTGCTGGGAATGGGGTATTTAGTGATCGTTTCATCTACCACTTTGGGCTCGAGCTGGTGGGTCAGAAGGTAGGCTGTAGACTTAGCAATTTCTGGGTCAATGGGGGGACCAACTTCCTCAGCCACAGCAAATTTGGCTGCAATGTTTGGCACTTTCTCCACTACAGAAGGGGGAACTTCGCCTTCTTCAATATCAAATTTGTCATCACGACTATCCCCTTGACCTGGTTGGATAATCACAGAGTTTTCATCCATATCTCGGCCCAGAAATGGTGCCGCATATTCATCATCATAATGGCAGTCAGTATCTGCCGAGTCTGAAGGGGAGTATTCAGAACGAGTCCTGATACTCTTTCCATTGCCACCGCCTTCACGGGCTGGTGTCTGCTTTGCCGACTGTGCCTCCACAAATTGAACAACCACAGCTAATTGGCCTTCAAGCTTGCCGAGTCTATCTTCCAAAGTTGAAACTTTAGAGGCCAGTTTGGCAGGTGGTTTCACTGTTTTGTTTGCACCGGTACTACCGCTAGGGTTAGCACTGCTTGTTGTAGTAGTACTATTACTAGTACCTGCCTTGCCGGCTCTAGTAGGCGTTTTACCTTTGGCTGTCGCAGTTTTCTGCTTGCACTCTTGTGCGTGCTGGTCTCCGCGACCCCCGCCGGTGGCTGCCGGGGACGCGACTGCTGTCAGCAGCGGTGGTGCGGCTGCGCCGCCCACGTTTGGAACGTTGGTCGAAGACATAAATTCCGTTGCTGTTCAGCTGAAGAATGATCGTTAAAACCAGAAAAAAACCTGGCAAAACCTCCCGTAGAGGTAACTTTCGCTATTACGTCGATCCAACTCGAACGAAACTTGAATATTCAAGTGCAATTCCGGCGAATTTTCCGAGCACAGAAATTCGCGTGTTAGCAAGATGGCGGCGACTAACGAATTGAGTGGCGCGCGCACTAGCGGGATCTCTCATATATGACGTAATCTCTCACGAAATTACGATATAAAATATATATATAAAAACAAGAACCAGAGACCAAACTCCTTGCATTACCGGTACTGCAAAACCAGACATATTCACAGCATGAAATGTTTGCAAATTGAACTGACAAGCTTTTTCATGGCATAAAGTTTTCCATGAATTGCCACTGGCATTTAGAGCATTTATTTTGTAGACACCAACTTTTAGGTGTGTTTTAATTATGTGACTCTTGGCCCCTTGCAAAATTCATGAAATGTTCATGTGTTCTAAAACTGTGGTTTTACAGTATTACTTTTTAGAGGTATGATTTAGCACTTATATTAGTTAAAAGTGTAGTTGTTATTGTTTCTGAGTGATTGTTACCCTTTTTATATTAAGTTGGCTGAGAGAAATTTTCTATGTTTCCCATGGTCCTGTCAGTGATTCATGTCAGTTCTCGCCGCAATTGCTAAATTTATTGCAAGACCATTCTGGTGGTGCTGTTCCCTCAATTGTGGCATCACAGAGATTGGGATAAATGTAAGTAACAAACACTCTTACTTACCGACAAACCAAAACAAAAGCAAAAACAAAGCAAACAATCTTTCCTCAATTAAGAAACAGCATAAATTCACAAAATGCTGTCTATATTTTGTTGAATCATTTTCAGCTAGAGGCAACCTGAATGTAACGTGATATACATGACAACCCCATTTCACTGTCACCTGTATTGTATTGTTTTCTTATGGGACTCTGGTATTTTCCCATTCATATCGAGCTTCAGTTCTTGACCTGTTGAAGAATATCCCCAAGAATTCTTGGACTGGGATATATGGAAAATTGAGTGTTATAGGACAATGAGTCCATCTTCAATGGGTTAAAGATGTCCATCCTGCGGTGCATGAATTGCTGCAAAAGAATGTGCAAATTTTGTGATGGAGTGTTCAGTGGCTGTTAACCCGTTCAATACTGAATTCTGAAATCCCCATAGACCTAGTACACAGGCCACCAGGTTCCCGTATGGAACGGGTTAAGATAAACCTGAGGAAGTAAGGTCCTCAGTATGAGGTTAATCATTTTTTAAAGGCAATTGTGTTTTCAACACAATAAATAGATTTATTCTTTCTTATGCTTGTTGTTAAGATTGTGAATTATATTTTTTTGGTATAGATACTTTATGGTTAATTATACCACAAACAAACTAAGCATTACATGTTTTGACACAAATCATATGTATATGTGCATGCTGCCTTTAAGAATTTATACAGGAAACACACATCAAATCAAAGAAAGCTTTCTATTTTCAGTGCCAAATAGGGAAATGGTTCAAGCAGTCTGGTGACAGTTAATGCAGTCTAGATCAGAAGCAACCTTCTTTTTTGTTCCTTCATGTCTTAACATGAATGTTTTCTTTTTCTTTTCTTTTCTTTTTTGGGGGGAGGGGGGATTATTTTCTTCTAAAGGGAGAAACGTTTCAATCATAAATTACCAACCTTAACATTAATCTCGCGTACTGCTTTGAAAGATTGTGTCTCTCCCTACTTAATGTAAAGTGGTGGGAATTAAGCTGCAAAGTCCTCAAATGAGGGAGTTTTGAAGTCTTTTGTTTTCTCAAGTTCCCCCCACCACTATACCATCACCATCAAAATTAACAACAACAACAACAACAGCAACTACAAAGCAGAGAAACTCCTCGGGCATGTTTTAATGAGAGCTTTCAAGACTAATGCCTCAAAGTGTAGCTTTAGGGAAGAGAGATGCAAAATTCAGTGCTGAATCTTTTTTGAGTATACGTGTTGATTTTTTTTTTCTTCATCTTGGTCGTGTGCGGGGTAAAGTGATGCCACCTACCGCAGTAGCATCCTTGTTCATCCTCCAAGATTATGCAGAGTAGAAATTGACGTAATTGGAATTGACACGGCGTATCTTCTGTCAGGTGCAGAAATGGTGTTGACCCCCGTTGACTTTTATAAAACACCTTGGAGCTGGGGAGAATTTTGTGGAGAAAAGCATTCTCCTGATAATTCATCATGCTGTAGTGAGATGGATCACTATGTTTTATGCTGTTTATCTTTTACTGTCATTAGGCAGAATACAGGAAAGAGATATCCAGCTCACTTTGTTATTTTTGTTTTTATTGTTATCATTATCATGTAGTAGTAACCATGGAAATTAAGCACCCGAGGAGAGGTAGGTGTAGATTCTGCCAGAATCAGTCAAAATTGAGACCTTTCAGATTATGTAGCTGCAAGATTTGTTGTTCTCTTTCATTGCAAATGAAGCAAGTGATATTTCAACAACAACTTACAAAGCAAACTCACCCAAATTCAAAAGAAGAAATTATTATTTGTTTTGGGTGTCTTTTGTTTTTGTCTTATTGTCTCAATGCCTAGATTCTATTCACTTGAGAGGGCTGCCGACAGTCAAGTGTTCTTTTAGCTCTGTGCTTGTAGTATCTTGTGGTGTGAAAAGTCAAAACTTTAGAATATTAAAGAAATGTTCCATATGATATGTATCTTTCCTCTTCAAAAATTGATATGCAATGGTATTTGCAGCAATTCTTTTGTTGTTGTTGTTGTTGGGGAAAGGGTGGAAGTTGCACAAATCCTTTGGATGCTACTCAATTGTGGAAAAAATGTGCAGCAGTCAGTCTCTTGGTCTGAAATAGAATGATTGTCTCATTTCAAGGCTATACATGAGTTACCATGGAAATAAGTATGTATGACAGATAATAGGAATGGGTTGGAAAAAGCTTGAAATAGAGAGAGAGAGAGAGAGAGAGAGAGAGAGAGAGAGAGAGAGAGAGTGAGTGAGTATGTGTGTATGTGTGTGTATGTGTGTGTGTGTGGGGGGGGGAGGGAGTATTACCAATAATGTAAAAGATGCTGTTACGTTTGTGTTTACACAATTCACCCAACCACTGGCATATATTCAGGTTTTACATACGTACATTGCTCTCACCAGCTATACTGTCTTATATTCATTGTAGTAATTACCATTACCCAATGCACTTAAGAATGTATCTGTGTTAAGAGGCATAACTCTTCAATGACCTAAACTGGAACAGTAACTTATTCACTGTTTTACTCTGTGTTTATTCTCTTTACCAGAGTGCGGGTAGAATTCTTTGTGGATGAGAAATCGTTCAAGGAGCGTCTTCAGCTATACTTCATCAAGAACCAGAGATCTAGTAAGTTTCAGTCATCTGTGTACTTTTTTGTGTTAATCATACCTTGCATGTATTTCATTTCTTCTTCTTTTTCCACTCCTTTATTTTCTTCTTGTTTCTTATGTCACAATTTTCAATGATGTTATTATCATCAACATTAATATAATCATTATTTTCCATTTGCATTGTCACATTGAAGAGAGATAATATGTAGAAAAAACAAAGTCAAGTTTATAATCTGTATTTCATAACAATGTTTTGGTGCAGTCAACAGAGGAAGCACAAGATATGTTGTACACACCATGTTATAGCTGAAGGTTAGAGCAAGTCTCTAAAATGAAACCTCAAAAGTGTTTGAAAAGAGATGCCAGAATCTAACTTTTGAAGTAACATTTGAGATAGACTGAAAAATGTTTAAAGGGGATGGCTAGTAACCGATCAGTGGGAATCAGTGGGAATGCTGAGGAATGATTGTTCCAATCCTTGTGGGATTCATTTAAGAGTACATTATATATCTACTGTTGTGTGAAAATTATTTGCTTCAGAACGGTCTCATATTCAAGTAATGTGCAGATTAATGCCCCGTCACTGACCAGGCACACTAACCTGGAGACATTAAACTACACATTACTTACATATGAGACCGTTCTGAAGCAAATAATTTTCACACAACAATAGATATATGGTACTCTTAAATGAATCCCACAAGGATTGGAACAATCATCCTCCAGCATTCCCACTGATTCACACTGATCAGTTACTAGCCATCCCCTTTAAAACTCTGTTTTGTGAATATGAAACTGCAAAGATCACAGCTTTTAAAGAAAGACACAGTGTAGAGTCAGTGCAGGGTTTTGATGGATGTAGGCAGTCACATTACCAAATTCACACCTTGCAAAATAGGAGGAATTATGTCACAGTGATCCAAAGTAAAACACCTGCAGTATTTCTAATAACCAATTCACACTTCATTCGTAAAGTTCATTTATCAATATGACCATGCGACTACCCTCTGTAGTTGCCCGTGCAACACAATAAGCCATATATCACACTTATTTTATTGTTTGATTAGGATTTTTGTTTAGCAAAATGTAAATCTTACAAACAGTTTGTCAATTATTTAAAGAGTCAACATTTCAGGCACTGTTGGAACTTAATGAACTGCATTGATGTCCAGCTCCCCAGTGGCAAATTCCATTTTAGTTGTCTCTTCATGACCATGTTAGAAAAGTGTAGTTTACAAGTAAATTCACCAAGGCTGAACCATATTTTTTGAATGTGCATTGGGTTGTCATCTGTTTCATCTCCACTTCACTGCAGGTTTGCGCATCCGCCTCTTCAACTTTTCCATCAAATTGTTGTCATGCCTCCTCTATGTTATCCGGGCCAACATGGACTTGCAGCCACGCACTGCCACGTGGTAAGCAAACACCTCCTGATTCCACAAACTTATATCTGTTGATTGCAGTTTGCATCAATATCAACATTGTCAGATTTCACAAACCCCACTTTTACAAGATTCGATAACAAACTCCTCTTTCACAACATTTGATAAGAAACTCCACTTTTATAACATTTGATAAGAAACTTCACTTTTACAGCATTTGATAGTTGAAAATCATACTCTTCTCATTCCTGTTACTCCCTTTTTTTTATTTTGCAGGTAACCCTTCAAATCTAATTAGTAACATTTTGCACCTAAAACTTTGATCTTGATGAGAAGTTTAATGTCTCATGCACTTGCTTGTCTAGGAAAGCTGGATCCCGAGGACAAATCTTTAATTTTTAAAGCAACACCTTCACTTTTCTAGTCAACATTCCACATTTGATTGGGAGGGGGGCAACAAATATTTTTTGCTGCCACTTCCGGGTTTAACTCTTTATGTGCCATGGCAGAGACCCCCTTGGTGCCACATTATTCTGGGGCACCAACATAGTCATCCTTTTGAAAAACTTTTTGTTTTTCATGTATATGTAACTTTTATAAATCTTATGTTAAGCTGGACATGTAATGAGCACAGTTGTAGAGAAAATGCCAAGCTTTGCTTTGATGTAAATTGTATGAAAAATGTATGATTGTTTTTCTTTCAAATGACCAGTAGCTACATTGTTGTTAAGGCATGACTTTTGCACACAAAACAGTGGAATCTTAGAGTAAAACACGCAAATCCAGTAGTGCACACTGCTTGCTCGTCAATCACCACATAAAAGCAAGCTGTATGTGAGAGGAACAGAATCACAAGAAACACTTTCATTGTCCTGTGGCATTTGGCGATTTATCGATCAGTTTGGGCGGGTTTGTGTGTTTGAGCAGAATATGCGAAGTTGGCACGCCGTCGACTGAGTCGGATGTGCGAACGTGGCACATAACGAGTTAATCAACTGACCAGCAAAAAAATATGAATTAAAAATGCCCCCATGCCATTTCTCATGCCACTTCCGGGTTTCATCAGCTGACAAGCAAGAAAGAAAAAAAAATGCTTCAACACAATTTTCTGGTGCCAATACAATCAAAAATAAAAGAGGGGCACATGAGCCCCCGTGCATTTTCTTTTCTTTTCTTTTCTTTTCTTTTCTTTTAAGAAAAATTAAAGGTGGCGCGAGCCCGGTGCACCCCCTCCTCCATCCACCACTGTGTAGGGCTATAGTATGATAGTTACAATGTTTATTGTTATGTGTTTGTTTGTGTTTTCACATTGGATTTTCCACATCCCTGTCATATGAAGCAGAGTGTTCTGTGTAATGCATCTCTTCCCACACATTTTGTTTATATTCTTTTTTTTCATTCAATGATAAGCATTATCTTTATTATCTGTTATTGTTACTATTAGCATTACTTGAAGTGATGATTGTCTTTAATCAAGATCCAAAAAGTGAACATGTGTCAAAACATAGTTTCCAGTTGCATTTGGAGCTGTTGTACATAGACAGAGAGAAGATCATAAGGTATTTTCAGGAGCATTTGCTAGAAAATGTGTTTGCTCATTTTTTTTTTTGTGTGTGTGTTTGTTTGTTTGTTTGTTTTTTGTTTGGTTTGTTTTTTTTTTTTTAGGGAAGGGGGCAAATTTGCGCAACTGACATCTAGATGCAGCATTTAAGCCTTTGAATTTTGATTTCTCGAAAAATTGAAATGACTGAGTGTACTATGTAACCCCTATACATTGCGGGGTTTGTAGGCAATAGCTTTGACAGATATTTCAGAAATGACTTTTCCACATAATGTTTGTACATTCAGCAGTTTAATTTGTGGATTGTTTTGGCTTTTTTTTTGTTGGTTTGAAGAGGAAATATTTTTCTTAAGCATTTCAGAATATGGCTTGTATTACAAGAAAAACATCTGTGCACATTTTTTACTCACTTTGGCACCTCTGTTTTCAGTTTTAATGAGAAAGCCAGAAATGTCCTTGTCACTGTGGAAAATTGTCATGACATGATCTTTGGTACCGCAGGATTCTCAGAATTAGTAAAGCATAATAAAGGGGTACAGATGGGAATACAAAACACTACAGATCAATGAAGATTTGAAGGAAAATGTAATTTCTGCTTGAATGATCAGTGCACTATTGAATGTGTTGCTCTAGAGGTCATCAGAAAATGTTAGCTCTAACGTGCCTGTACTATACACATCATGCGCAAGCTGGCTTTGATAACTGTTAGTGTTTTGTGCCTGAATATTTGCCAAGTCATCTCCCATTCAAAATACCTCCCCCCTCCCCCCACTTTAGGGCTTGCAAGCCTCCTCTAGAGTGCCTCAAAAGATGATTTGATACAATTTTCAAGATGCATGAGTGGCCATGGACTTGTCACTCCTAATTTGGGTCGGAAAAGAGGATGATTACATGTCGTCCATGATGGCAGGTTTCCTGTTGTGAGGAAAGCTTCTCCAGTTGAAAATTTCCCTACTTGAGTACTGTGGTTCACCCAATAGCAGCACATGCAGTTTGATGAATGTGATGATCTCAGAGCTGTCTACTTCTGTTTGTGAAGGAAGCATGGCTTACCTGCTTTTGGGCAGTACTCGTGATTATGCATTTGCAAACATTTCTATCACTTGGTATTACTACACAGTAAATGAGGCTGAAAAGCTTTTGCCAAGTAATTTCTAAGCCCTTGATGAAAATATCTCTTGTATTTTCTTGTCTTTCTTTGTTCAGCACTGCAATCAAAAAGTGCAATGAATAAAGAATGGGTCAAATTCAAATTCACAAGTAAGGCTTATTCAATACAGGGTGTCAACTTTCATCTGTGCTGTGAATTATAGAACATTGAAACCAAAGAAGATATTTGATCTGAAGTAATTATTCAGAAATATAGACCCTTCCACAGCCTCACTGTAAGTAGTTGTCACATCATCATCACAGAAAGCTCTGTGGTGAGATCTCACAATTTTATGTGCCTTTTTTAGAGTGCCTCTACCCCTTTAAACCCTTTTAAGACTAGTCCCAAAATGGGAAATGCATGTCAAAGCAAAATCCTCTTATCCTAAAAAAAAAAAAGTGGATAAAATTGGTTAAGGGTAAAAAGACAAGGGCTTATATTTTCACTTTTCTCGCATGATAAAAGAACTCTTAGAACTCTTTCAGAAGACAGGAGGAATAAAATTTTGTGAAATTGTATTTATATTTTCTGTATATTGTTCTATGCATTTTATTATATGACACCATACACTGTAGTCTCCTCACACAGCAGTGACTGTGCAGATACAGTACTTTAAAAAGACATAACTTTAAAACAGATTGTCCAATTTTTCCCAAACTCTCACTGATGTGTTCTACTAATACTGATGCATTTACACAATCCACATGTATACCCTTTTTAGAATGCCTCTAGCTACACAGAAGTAGGAAACATGGTGAAAGGTTGATCTCTTGTTGCATGTGTTACTTTAGACTTTCATGACCACATTCTCAATATGCCAGTTATGTTCATCAAGAGTTCAACAATGATCATGACATACATATAGGATAGGCCAAGACTGCATCTGTCTCAAGATAGTGGTGCCAATTTGATGAGTCAAAATTAAAGTTATTCAACTGAAATATCTCCCCTCCCCCAACAATCCCTGAAAATGTCTCAGAGACACGCTGCATTCAACCTCACCACCGTTGGTGCTGTGGAGGAAGATGTCAACAGATTTCGAGAACGTTTTCGTTCCACTGGGAGGATTTGAGGGCTATTGCGAGCTAGGACGGTGGAATAGCAGATGGGGCGCGTGTTCCGTAGAAGAAAACAGGATGCGATCAGATTGCACAATGCAAATTGATTCCGCTCGTAGCTGGAAATTGCAAAATTGGGCGGCCGTTCCCACGGGAGAAGGAGTATGAAAGCAGTCATATTCTCTTTCCTGTCCTATTTTTCCCTTCTACTTCCATCCATCCCATCCTCCTGTCCTTCTCAGGATTTGTCTTTCTTTCTTTCTTTCTTTGTTCTTATTTTTGTTTTGTTTTTTCATAATGCAAACACACTCACACACACACACACACACACACACACACACACACACACACTCACACACATACAGAGGAACACATTTTCTCTCTCTCCCCTTGTTTCTTTCTCTTCTAAATCTCAACTTCTCTTTCTCTCTCTTTCTGGCTTCTCCTGTAATCCTCTGTAAGGAACAATAATCATCGCCAGCTTACCGATCTAACCCATAATCCCCGTTCTTTCTCTCTTTCTCTCTCTTTCTGCACTGCCTATCATTATTGCTGTCAAGTGATGAATGATAAAGAGGCACATTACCTGTTTTAATGAGTCATGTACATGGAATTGAGCCAAAAATGTTATAAAAAATGAACGTAATTACAAAATTTGAAAAAGATGGGACTAATGTGCTATTAATCTTTTATAGTGGCTAATAACATGAATCATTAATTTTCCAATTTTAAAATACACGGATGAAATAATGTGCACTCCCATATTCTTTGCCCTGTGGGGAAAAAAATATAATTTAAGTTTGTTGACAAATGAGTCTTTTGCTGTTTAGACAATTTTTAAGGTTGCACTCTGTATCTGCACGCTCACTTCATAAGTGTCGGAACGCATAGAAAATGGTATTATTTTGCTGTTGTGAGAGGATTGGTAAAACAGCCCAATAGCTTCAGCTGAGTTGGTTTCATCGTCATGGTGATCATCTCTAGCAATGAATCTTACGTGGTGAGATGCGGTGGAAACGAGATGGAACAGAATTCCATGGAGGAGCAATCTAAGGCAATAATGATAATAAGAAAATATATATATTTGAGTGGTTCCAACAATCCATCATTTACAGAGCACAAAGAGGAAAAAAGTAAAATTTGCTTTAAAAGCATACGACAATAAACCTCGACCTGGTGGCATAATTTGGTTTAAAGAAAATACAAGACACAACCCAGAAAAATGCAATAAAATCTCTTTCAATCTCACTTAGTAGAGACCAGAAAAATGTCATTCCTCCTCAGACATTTTATATCTCTCTGACCAAAGAGACCGCGTGCCCCCAAAGGTCATTTTCTTTTTCCCCATTGTTTAGGGTCCCAATATCAAAGGATTTGATCACATTTGTGGCCAATTTACCTGCTGATGTTTTCTTCATTTCAGGCTCATGTAGGTAGACTTTGTAGGCAAGTTTAAATGTTTTGGTTTTCTTCATAATATTCATCAGATATGAAACATGTTAGAAAGTGCTGAAATATAGCATGCAACTTTAGTCCTTTAGACAGCATACCATAAGATTTGCACAATCAACATTCCCTATCTCTGTATGTATGTATGTATCTATGTATGTATAGTATATTATATAGTGAAAAAGATGTAGGTGTATGTATTTTTCCCCAATTCAAGAGCCAGTAAAGATCCCAGGTGGGGATTGTTCTCGATTTTGTTTTTTCTTCTGCTTTTCTTTTTTTAATGAAAAACAGTTGCCACAGGTGCCATGGCTGGATTAATAGGATGCCTGTAGTGTTGATCTGCTCATTTATACAAACAGATGATGCATGTCATCAGTTACTGGTACAAATCCTCTGCCCCAGAAACCATGCCTAGTTACCATGTCTTCTTCTTCTTCTGTTACAGCCATATATTAGAGAGCTTGAGAGAGAAAAGCAAAATGCAGCAGTGTTCAGAGGAACAATCCAAAGTTCATTGGATCAGATATGAGTTAACCCATTGGCAACTGAACCATCCGAAACCACCCATCAGATTACTCCCTAAAACGCTCGAAATCGCCCGCCCATTTTTTGATACTTTTATGCTGTACTATTTTTATTGTTTATTGAAAATCTAAACATGCAGTGATCTATTTTGCATAATTTGAAGAGTTGTCAAAATAGGAGTAATATGTCTTTACCTTCCAGGGAACAATAGGCTATTATGTATGGAATCTCCAGTTGCCGAAGGGTTAATCAAATGTGTGGCATGACTGCAGAAGCATTTATAAGTGGTTATTTCTAAGACTGGAGAGTACAAATATTAACAGATCACATCAAAAGCATGTAATAATTTGAGATTCTGATATTCTTTCCCACATTTCTTGCTAATTTTACAGCTTTGGCTGCACTCCTCGCATTCAACCAAACCAGACATCAGATGACACGTGGTGAGTAATGGTTCTTGTCAAAGTCCGTTTTAGTGTCATTAATTCAGATACGTGTAGATGTTTCCGTCACAGTGTCACACCTTCAAACATTGCTACTCTTCAGACCCTTGCAATTTCTTCAAGCTTCATACATCAGAATTTCTATTTGAAATTTCTACATGAAACTAAAGGTCCTGTTTACCATTGGTAGCAGTGATTTAAAAAAAAGTGTTTAAAGATACCACATTTGATACTTATGTATAGGTCAGTTGTATCACAAAACATCCTACCATCTAAGAAATTTGCAATAAAACCTGAAACATAAGGAGATATCACTATTTTCCTCAATAAACCGTAACTGTAGATGGTTTAGTGTGGAAAATTTTGTATTATCACCATTGTTCACATTTTGTATATTTAACAATACTTAACATTGATTATGCTATTTCATTTTGTATCGCTTCGGGGTTTTTTTAATCCCTAACTGATATTTCAGAACTATTTTGAAGCACTATTGCTGGGGGTTTTATATCATTGCAAACAGTAGATTATGCCTTTAAGTGTATGCAATTAATTTGTCAACACTTCTGTGATATATTTTTTGTCCCTGCAGTTCATCTCCTTCATCACCAGTCTCTGGAGGAATCGACTGGTAAGATGAACATTTGTTTAATCTCATTAATCTCATTGAAAGATTGAAATAAGTACATTCCTTATTAGATAAGGTGTGATCGTCTCTTTCTTTAATGAAGTTAGATGCAAGACAAGCCCAGTGTTGCCTCCAGAGGTGTAGAGCAGGTGAGAAATACATACAATTACCTGATGTTGGGAATTGGATGAATTTCATGTCACTCAACACTGAAGGAGTATTATTATCAGTGAATGCTAAAGATGAATGAAAGAAATAAACCTGAACAAATCTATGGTGTTCATGTTACATTATGTTTCAGCTGAGATGCTGGAAGGAAAGAGACTATTAGATACTGTTTGTCCCGACCCCCCCCCCCCCCCCCCACGCACACACACTCACCTACACCTACACCTACCTGGTCCAATTGGTCAGTGCTCTGAAAATAATCTTGATGTATGTAATGCATAAGCTTCAACAGTGAAACTCTATACAAAATCAGTCTTTCCCAAAGATAGTTCTTTATGAAGTTTTGATTAAAGTGAAAAGTCTTTGCAATCCTCGGCATAGAGTGAGTATGCAACAAAAGAGGTGCAGTATTTGCCATCTGAAATAAAAATAAAGATCTTTAAAGTATTTATTGTTTATGAAAGTTACAAATTCTTTTAAACTTGTTATCAGGTTTGTGGGAGCATGTGTCTTTCAATTCAGTGTATTAAATGTGTTTAGTGTGGTGCAAATAGCCTCTTTCATCACCAGTACCTTTCTCAAAATTTCTTGCATTTTGGGCATTTTCATTCGGTACTATGTTTACGAAATTCTGACATGGTATTGAATATCAAGATATCACAATGATGGAAGTACATATGGAATGAAAATGAATGATATGGTATCACTTTCAGCTAAAACAACAAAATCCTCAGTCTGACACTCAAAGCCTCCAAATCCTTTTTAACCCATTCCATACGGGAACCTGGTGGCCTGTGTATTAAGTCTATGGGGGTTTCAGAATTCAGTATGGAACGGGTTAAAAGGCAAACTTTTTCAGTGAGATAACAGATTGGTAAAGTGGTAAAGATAAAGAATACAGCCTGCTATAACAATATAAATTACTTCTATATTATAATGTAGCATCCTAGATGCATTTCTTTTTTATTCTTTTTTATCATATGTTTATCTTAGGTTGTGTGTAAATCATGAAAATATTTCCCTGAAATGATTGCTTACTTACACTGGATTTTACCTCTTGAATCATTGTGCTTCAACATCTGATCAAGTATTCTATTTGTGGGAGCATGTGTCTTCACCAATTTTCTCATTAGTTTTTCATGTAGCAAGGAAGCTTGATCTGTGCAATGTCAAGATTTCAGTTATAGGGCTTTCAAATCCATGCATTCCATATGATGCGCCAGGGGCCTCATAAATCTTGGACAAATGCAATGTATTTCTGGTGCTATGATTTCCCAGCAAGTAAGATTGCAATTGTGAACACTCATATACCGCTCGATCTGTGATCGTTATTGCTCTCCTTCTGGACAGGCGACCAGTCGTTTGTTGTCATTTACGAGTACGTGGTCAAACACATCAATCTTAGACAAAGTGCACAGGCAGATATTCTGCATGCTTTTGCAGGGCCATGTATGCCAAATAAATTTTGCTCTTGGCTGAGGCTGAGGGAAGTGTTGGGGGGAAGGGAGGGGGAGGGTATGGGAGTCAAGGGGATTATGTATTCAATACCCCCCCCCCCCTCCATGATCTCTCTATTTGTGTGAAGATAAGACTATGGTATGTCAATAATGAAGAGAGATTGTCTTCAGGCTATGAGTCAATAGGATAAACTCATCCTTCAAATCTAGTGGTAGGGTCCCCTCCAATATTAGCATAAATGCAGTTCAGAGATCTTTATTATGTTAGAACAAACCCAAATGGGAATGTCTTATCCCATTTAATATTGTTTTACAGAGGAATATGGTCATTGCAATGTCATCAAGCATTAAAATTTGAGTAATCATGACACACCTTTAGAGATGGTTTCGCTACCACGTTTCAGAGTCAACAGTTCTTTTTGCATCCATTCAGCAATTTAGCAGTCATCTTTAAAGGTACAAAAGAAACATTTCAGAATACTACTCTTGTGACCATAACAAATTGAACATTTCATTGTGAAATATTCCACATTGATATCTCTTCTCTTGATAGGAAGATATCTCTTCCTATCTGTCATTTCTGTGGATGCATGGTAAACATATGCCAGTGAGTCTTCATTTCCTTGTATATTCATTGCGTACTACATACATCAGTTTCCATCAACATTATCAGTTCCATCAATATCTCCATATTATAGAGGTCTGTTTAAGGTTTATTTTTTACATACCAACTACTATGCAAGCAATGCAAGGGGTATGGTCGTGTTTGTCATCATCTGAATGAAGAATGCATGGTATTATTTATCTAAAAAAAAAGATAATTCACATGGTGAAACTAGGTCATAAGTGGAGAATGATGCAGTGGTACTTGAGGGTATTTACAAAGGGACAACATCCACAAGTAACAGCTGAGTTCATGTTGCACAACATTGTGAATACCCAGGAGTGGTACCATTGATTCTTGCCCTTACCCCTTCTCTGATGTTTGTTTCCTTTTCCAAAGGAATGTTACATATGACTTTTTGCCATCCACTGCTTTGCTGCATAGCAGAGTGTTCCTCTGTGACAGTTGTGGACTGAATAATGTGACAATGAAAAGTGACACCAAGCCTGTTGAGACACTGTGAATAAGAATGCTAGAACATTTTTAACCCTGGATGGTCTCAAATGTCAAGTGTCTGGAATTACCTGAACCCTGGATGGTTGACATGCGAGGCCTGACATGTATTGATTCCAAAGACACCGCATTGACTGCATAGGAATAATCGATAGAAACAGAGTTGTCTCTTTGTAGCACTATACAAGTGTGTCACTTTTTGCACCCTGTTGGCACTTTGGAGAGAGAGAGAGAGATAGAGCTGAACAGTAGTCCATTATCTCTAAAGACTCAGTGCTTTACTTGAGCAACATGTGTAGAAAAGGAGTGTATCATTGTACTCTTTGAAATATCCCATTGTAAGTAAGTACTATAAGTGGGAACAAAAAAAAGTAAAATAAAAGAAGGAAAATATGTTTAACATATTGCCCACCTGAGGTAAATCTTCCACTTGATAAAAGTTTCATGACACAACATTTTATTGTGAGTCTTTGATTCTGAATTATTTACATAATGGAAGGACCTTGCAATTCTATATTGTAAGCAATTTAAGAGCTGTTTTCACCTTGTCTACACATCCAAGCATGTATGTCAGCAAATAAGAATGATAGAGCATGTAGGGTGTATGCTTGACTATTCTGCACAATACAGTGTACTGTATACGCCGAATATTTCACGAGGTTTTTATTTTCGCTAATTTTGCAAGTCATGTGGTATTCGCGAAATTAAAGGCACGCGAAAATATTGACTCTGATCCCAATGTGAATGTGACGTATACGTGTGTACATTTCCCCGTTCAGAACAGGACTCACAGATCGCAAATTTATCCACTCGCGAAATTGTCGGGAATTTCCGATTCGCGAAAATGTAGACTTGAAAAATATATGGCGTATACAGTACCTCTCCAGGCTAGATAACAGATATTGGATGTGCTTACACTGCTTATTTTTATAAAGGAAGTATTTCCACTTTGATGGATAGTTGAGACTATACTTGAGTGCATCTCAGTGGTTTTTCATGAATGCGGTCATCTTTTAAGATGTGAAGACACTACATGTTGGAATATGCATTTGATCCACTGTGATAAGAATATTATTTATGTTTATTCTCTAATGTAGTCCTCTTTTTGAAATGTGAGCACACATCACATTCCAGAATAAACGTAGTGTATCATGTTGAGGTGGTCTTTCATATGGTCATGTTTCTGACATGTGAACACACCACACTGTTAAATATATTACTGTTTGATACACTTGTGATATGTGTATAAGGTGTATTTTGAACTTACAGGGATCATCTTTCTGAGATCTGAACATACCAAATTCCAAACTTGAATAATCACACACAATGTGGTAAAGTGTATAGCTATAAAAGTGGTGGTTTGCAATATGTGACTCTGCATCACAAAACGCGCAGAAAGTTGGCTGACATGAAATTTTAGTTAAGAGAATAATCTACAAGAGCAGACTTTAAGCTTTAAAATGATGTATAACTCAAATCAAATGGACTCTTCTAACCTATCTAAATATTGGAAAGAAAACACACACTCGGGAAAAGTGTGAACTGAGAAAAGAGGCTCTGAAGTGCAGTGTCTATTCAAGCGCTAAATCTTTACAAAGCCACGCTGGCTGTGCAACAAATGGGACAAAAAACAGGATATAAACCACCAGAGTAACAACAATGTAGGGATTATCATATTAAACTGAAATTGAGCGTGCCTAATTAACACATGTTGTTCATAATTGATGCTAACTTTCAAAGCAGTAGCATCATCCTTTCAAAACTTATTAGAGTTGAAAGTGAAGAGTGTGTACAAGGTTTTTAAGAAATGAAAAGGGGACTCTAAAAACACACCTAATCACACTATTCTACCAAAAAATGTTCAAGATAAACTGCTAAAAAACACACTTCCCTGCCCGTTTTATGATCCCAAATTTTAGCAAAATGTAGAAGAGGACTTGCTCATTCTGAAAATATGAAGAAGTCAAGATCGGTTAGGTTGACCCATTTCACCTATTTTCAGTCCTCACACAAAATCAGTGTGTGCAACTTTTTGTTCGTTTTGTGATGCACGGTCACATATGGTCATCTTATTGAGATGTGAACATACCAAATTTATGAATGCACCCTATGAGACACACTGTGGAAAGTACACATTGTAGGTGTATCATAGAACATGGAGTGTTTCCATCGTCTGCTGCTAGAGGGATGAGATCCTGCTGTGTGATCACTGTGCTGCAAGTATAATTTGCAACATTTGATCCCATACAGTAATGAGCTTGCCATGCTTGAGTGCCCACTGTGGATTGCTAACTCAACTGTCAGACTAGTCTGGTAGAGGTCTTATATTGTTAGTCATTGTCCATCATGACTAATTCACTTCTGGTCCATTAGTCATGGGTGGAAAGGCGAGTCTGATATTATTGTATTGCTTCCATCTTAAGAGCTTTTCTAAGTTACATCATTTTCTTCTTTTTTTTTATTTAAGATGTCATAAATTTTCCCTGTAAGATGACATATGTCATAATTGTACCTGTTTATTACTATTAAAAAAAATCTCAGTTGTGTGTGTGTGCACATTTATTCATATGCATTTATATGTGTGTGTTCACATCTCACATACAGTTGTTTATGTGATAATAAGTCTTACATACACTTATGCAAATTTTGTATGTATGCATGTAGGCCTAATTATCACAAACCCGATGAAGTCACCGAACACAGATTTTCTGACTCCAGTTATTACCCAATTTTCCAGATATTAAAGTTTTCAAGTAATGTGTAACTGCCCCCCCCCCCCACTTTCCTTAGAACAACCTACCGTGATAATTGTAGTAAAGTTACCCACCAGACCAGCCCCCTTTGAGAAAATTCTCTTTGAAGCTGCAATCTAATCCAATAGGTCTCAAATAAGGTATCAAAAGATGACATGCCAAGTGATGCCAAATAGCATCAACATACTTTTAAAGAATAAAAAGAAAAATCCTGCCAGTTTTGAAAACATTTTTAATCTTTGACAATCAGACAGGTGGTAATTTGTTACTTTCTGTTTTGACAAGTACATATATATGTAATGTTGTATTCTGCCGGTAAATTGTCTCATAATCCATATCACTGCAATTCCTTCTTACACTAGAATATCTACAACTTAAGTGGGATAACATATGGTGCTGAGTCTAATTCTATACACTTGAGATATGTATACATATACAGTCTGTGTATGATTCTACTTCAAGTCTCAAGAGTATTTTTCCTTTTGACTACCGATATAGCATCTGATACTTGCTGTGAGAGATCATATTGCACTTACTTTACAGATGGTACTGATGGAATTACACCGGCCTGAATAGAGTACTGTTATGATATTTCCTTTGGGAGATAGTACCTTTAGCGAAAGTGAATTATTACGCACGAGTCCCCTTATTTCTTCAAATGCAGCGTATACTTCTTTTCATTCTATTCATTTCTTCTTCTTTTCTTTTTTTCATCAAGGACTCCTAATTTGATTTGCCGTTGCATCTGCAAAGTCAGTGTCCTTCAGTTGAAAACACATCTCTCGTTATCTGCTGTTGAACACAGGCGGCTTTAGATTTCTTTTAGGGTGAATGGATTTTAGGTCTGAGGATCCTCCTTTTCTTTCTTGCCAGCTGCAAGATGCAATTAAATGTTTTGGATAAGCAGTTGAGATAGATCTCTTCACGATAATGTCCTTGAACATCTAGAGAAGCAAGTAGCCGGAAGATGATCGGCACTTGCTTAACCCTTCACATGCCCGGGACTTTGGACATCGTGTATGAAGCTTTGCAGTTTTCTGTGCCCATCGACATTCAAAACCCACAAAGGGTTGAAATCTAAAAGCTGGAAGGGATTAAAGGAAAGCGTGTTCTGTTTTGGTGATATAGTATTCTATATTCTTCATAAAATAATTTAGATTCTGTCCGTCTCATAACTAAATCAGTTTTTTTTTTTGAAGATTAAAAATCATAAGATTTTTTGTTTGTTTGTTTGTTTGTTTTTAACTGCACTACCAATCTCTGGTCTATATTGTTCCATGTGTCATTCTTTGTCATTTTTCCACCATATTTTTTTGGTCAAATTCTGTCCAATATTGTTCATTTACCTGAGTAATTTTATTCAATTGATGATAAAAGATTAAAATTCAGGACATGATAGGAATCTAAGTCAAAATTGTATCATTTTGCCAATATCTCACAGCGGCATCTTCTATTGTGCAAAAGAAGGGCTGTTTCATGGCTAGAGTTATATCACTATCTCCAAAGAAAGAATGCACCCTGTATTGATATGGCGGGGGGGGGGGGGGGAGAGAAGATTAATATATACAGTGTGTGAAGAACTCCATTTACTTGATCAAGAAATTTGAGCTCTACAGAACCTGGTCTCATATGGGTTCATTGGCTGCTCTTGCCTGTTTTTTTCTCCTCACTGATAATCCAATTCTAGAATTTAGTATTCTAATATCTTTTCCTTCAATCTCCGTGAAAGCCCTCATCAAAGTATCGGGTGGCATACCAATCAACATGTACTACTGGACATCTTCTTTGGCGATTTGTGCCACTTTCAGAATAAATGTGGAGAAGGAAATCATGGTGATGCAGGTTTCCTTCTCATGTACCAGAAGCTGCTGTAATGTATGGCACAGTTTGGTTTGCATCTGTTGCTACGTCATCAGCCCTTCTTTCCGCCCTTCTGAATTGTTCAACCATAGCTAATTACAAAGCGTGTCTCAGTGAGTGAGCCATAATCTCTGTGTAGTGTTGCCGTGTGATTATCTTTCATGGAATTATCACCAGTGAATGATTTTCATCTCTTTTTTTTTTGTTTTGTTTTTTGTTTTGTTTTGTTTTGTTTTTTTTTTTTTGGGGGGGGAGGGGGTGTTTTATTCGCTGCATTTTGCATGCTTGTAATACCCACAATTGGAATCGGACTCATACGTGAGTATTGATTGTGACCTGCCCCCAAATATGACCTTTTTATCATGTCCTGTGTGGTGAAAAAAAAAAAATATGTAGAGATTAAGGAATACCCACTTAACCCGTTGAGGACAAGTCCCTAGCATACTCGGGCAGGCGTCTGAGGGAAATGCGTGTTGTAGCAAAATAAGCCCATCCTCAACGGGATAAACACACTTCATTTTGTACTAAGGAACTGAACTAAGTGCCTTTCATATATTACAGGTAGTACAACCACCAAGCCACTCTCCTTAAAGGGATGGTACAGTATTGGTGGAGATGAGAATTGGGCTTTTAACTTTTTGCAAGATATAAAGAAAACACTTATGATATAGTACAGAGCATACCAATTAAATAGGAATTCAAAGTTTATTTGATGAAAATCGGGTTTGGAATGACTGAAACATCCAAAAACAAAGTAAAACAAAGCGATCGTAATAAAGTGTTGGTCCCACACTTTATTAGAATCGCTCCTTTTTGGATATCTTAGCCATTTCAAAACCAATTTTCATCAAATAAATGTTGAATTCCTCATAGAATTACATGCTCTTTCATATTTCATAGGAGGTTTTTCATTATCTCACCAAAAATGTTAGAAACCTGAAATTAGGTCTCAACCAAAACTGTACGATCCCTTTAAGTGGTCAGTGAAATTCACATTATTCTGTTTTGCAAGACCTAAGCATCTTTCTCAGAAGTTCACCCACCCCTGATGAAGTAGCAAGAGAAGTTCAATATGTTGGGAATCTCTTCAATAATGGCTACCCTGTCCTTGATTTTATGTGGTCCAGCGGTGAAGTAGTCAAGATAATGGCGTCTTGAGTGCCGACAGGCATGATTGCTCTCACTCAATCATGTTTGCGTTGAGTATGGACATATTGTTATGTGATGCAGCCACGGAGCTGCAAGATGGGAATTGCGGGTCGCGCTGCAAGAGTATGTGAAGAAGATCAAAAAGTGATGCATGTTTCCTTTTAGCAAGTGCCATGCATTTTGCATTGCCTACAGTAGCAGTTTTGAATCTAGTCCATGTGATGTCCAGCAAACACATATACAGAATATGAAGGGTTCTTTTTTTTTGGGGGGGGGGGGGTTGCTAGGGTTTTTTCTTCTTCTGTAGTTCAGTGTAATGCCACAATAATGGAGTTTATTCTGCGGAATTTGTTGGCAGAACAAACTTTTTTTTCCATCTCACATTTGCCCGCTGCATGATCTATTATAATATGTTGATGGTATGATTAAGGAGGGTGCTACCTAGAGTATTGACTGTATCATGAATGTTAGAGTAAGATTTGAAGAAATGTCAATCAGATACCAGTACGAAAAATGATGCTCTTATTGCAGGACTGCACACGAACCCATTTTTTTTTTCTGGTCTGACCTGTCTGTCAGATCAGTAGGTACCTAGTTTTTCCATTTTTTACTGGTCTATTCCTGACAAATATACTGATCCGACAGTGATTTTTGCTGGTCAGGGACCATCAGACAACATCAGACAAGTGCCAGTGTACAGCATTGCTTATTGGCAGTAAAGGAAAAGAAAAATCAAAGCTTAATGTCAAATTGGGCCATAACTTTGTAGTTTGGTCAATCTGCAAGTAAGGACAATATACAGAAAATGATTTTTACGAATACCTATGTTTGCAAAACTATATGTGTATTAAAGGGTGCTTGATCTAGGTCTTCCATGAGGCAAAGAAAACAATAAAACAAAAAAATATGTATTTTTTTTTTAATGAAACACTTATGATTTGTGAAAGTTCTTTTAAATGATTATAATTTCCACTCTACCACACAGTTTTTCTAGAAGCTGCCAGTGTTTCCTGCATCATTCTGAATTATTCAAACCAATGTTCATACACATATGTTTTGGAAAACTTGCACTCTAAGTGGAAAAAAGAAAATCTATGATTTTACAGATTTATGGTGTAGTCTAGTTCTGTACTCCTACTCTTTCAGACAAAATGTAGTGTCAGTGATATAACTTGGCATTTATTATAATGATTATGACATTTAAAAGTTATTGAACTCCAGAAGTGCATTGCTACTTTATTGAGCTCAATCAGTATAGAGCAGAATATTTCCTGGAATACACATTGATCATTACTTACATGTGTATGTATGCAACAGGAGTATGAAATGCACTCTTCAGGTTGAAATTTATTTTTTTTTTCATTTTTAGCATTCAGGTATTCTTGCCAGATAATAGATAATCTAGAAAGAAATGATAACAAGGAAACAATTCATGTTTACCCAAACTAGGCTTTTTTTTCAGGATCAAACCAGATATGTCACAACCACCAAATGGCTCAAAATCAGATTATAAATATTTCTCCCTGAGCCAGTAGGCCCCTGGGATAAAGACTATTGATTGTTTGAATCTTGGCAGAATTCCCCACAGGAGAAGGAGCTGTGTTATTGACCTACTATTGATTTAAGGTATATGGAAGGATGATTGCCCTACATTTTACTTCAAACATGCATCGGAAGTTTTCAAGATTGTGGTGTCAGGAATAAAAGCAATCTATTTCCTGTATTTTTCTTGAAATAACATGTTATTTTGAAGCTAAAGTGCTGTTTATTATTTAGTTGTATGATATTGTAGATAGGTCAAGGATCAGAATTTGGTTGTTGATCTGGAAAAGGATAAAGTGTTGTTATTGTGTGTAATTATTGGTCTTTCCCTTATGAGTGGACGATAGATAAAGAAATGAGAAAATAACACACAGATTAGCCAGCGTCACATGACCACTTGAGCAAACTGTGCTTATGGGCCTCATCACTAATATCAGGGATAAGAATGTGGTCATGATTGTCAGTGACTCAATCTTTTTTTTTGGGGGGGGGGGGGGGAGGGGTGGGGATAGAATCTAGGTGTTTGTTTGTTTGTTTGTTTTGTTTGTTTGTTCGTTTCTTTCTTTCTTTCTTTGTTTTCTGGTCATCCAATACATCAGCACAGTCATCTAATTTCAAATGATTAAACAGTGATTTATTTTCTCACTGCCTGTAGGCATTGCAAGTCCAGAATCCTTGAATATGATATGTCATCATAAATGGAATGTTATTCAAAATCACTCTCCAATATTTAGAAGACATGAATTATGCAGACAAGACCTGTTACTGTATAACACAATATTTTTGCTGTATGAAATTTTCGTGAATCAGAGCCGACGGTCTTTTTCGCGGCATGAAATTTTCTCAAGTTACCTCTAACATTCAATCCGTACAGTGTAGACAAGAACTTTTGCGTGCATTTTGATTTTGTGAATCTTGGCTCTCGCAAAATTCACGAAATTAAAATGCACGTGAACATTCCTTGTTTTACAGTGATATTGTAATCCACTCTTTTTGATTCTATAGATGAATCTGACGTCAGAGAACTGTAACTTACTTGTACAGTAGCGACCATAACTGGGGGTTTTCAAAGAAGAACAAAAGTACTTTCAATCAACTGCTTTCAATGGGTTACTGTAGACGTCAATATTTTCGCGCGATTAATTTTTCGCGCTGAGCGGCTCGAAAACATATTCGCGGGTTCTTAAATTCGCGCTCGGTAGCGGGTTAATACACAGTCGCTGTTTTCATCCAGCGATGCCAGCGTACGATAAGCGACGTAGCGAGCGGTGCGAGTGCAAGTACAAGCGCTCGACGTACTCGATAAATGTTCTGTAGGACTAGTACTGTAGTCGCGGGGATGTAGCACACCAATCGGCCGTGGGCTCGGTGCGTGCGATGATACTGCTATATGCTTAAACATGTCTGTACTACGTAGCAGTATCATCGACGAAGCGCACCAGGCCACTGTGCATAGAAAATTGCGAAGATATATTCGCGCGTTTTTGAATTCGCGATAGCCGAACGTAGCGCGAAATCCGCGAAAATTAATGTACCGCAAAAATTTCCACGTTTACAGTATGCAATGAGTCAGGTGCATTGCTGTGTCAGCTAGTGCATATGAATTATCTTTTGTTAGGCATACCTAGAGCCCCCAGTTAGAAATTACATCTGCCTAAAGAAACAGTACCCTACCCGCATCGGTCTCTTCCGAATTGTCTCATGACACTCTTGCCCTCACTTTGGAATGCAATCTTTCATTGAGCTGTGTCATCTTGGCTTGTACATGTCATTGGTATTTAAAGACATCATACAGTCTGGAGTGGAGACTAGAGAGGCAGACTTGTTGGAGACACGCTGAGCCGAGTGTCTGGATGGGGAAACATGCAACATGTGACGTGTCGTTACACCACCCTGGAGAAATTAGAACCGTGCAAGGAGCAATCGAATGGCTAGCTAGAAATTTCCCTTGGCAATCTTAGAGATTATGAAAAGAATTCATATTTGGTGCTGTTGCAACAAATTTAAAGTAACATTGCTAGTCGCAGTTCAGTTACCCCGTAGAGTTCATGCATGAAAAACACTTACATGGTCTGGAATAGTATGCATGATTTTCATCAGTGTAAGGACAGTATTTCCAAATTAAACTTTATCACAATAGTATTATAATGTATTAAAGATAGGAAGCATAGTTCTACTTTAAAAATCACATACAGCAAATGGACACCAAGATTTGATTTTTCACTTGAATAGTGTCTCAGCTGCAGGATTTAAACATTGTCTATCAGACCTACGATGAGACTAACATATGTAGAAATACTTCAGAACTCATTTCATTTTGTCTTCGTAACCGCTGCTGTTGCAGTCACGCATATTGATTTGAGAAAGATATCAGTCATGACAGCTACATCTAATTCCCTGGTGTACACCAGAAAGCATGATGGCAATAGCAATACAATTTTTACTATTTCATTCTTCAGAGGGCAAAGAAGAGGCTGTAAGCAAAATATCAGGCAGATAATGACTGCCACTGATGAGTTATGACTTGATGGCATGAGAACGTGATATGACGATGCCATTGGGGGATTCAGCAAAGATTGCTTTCATTCCAGTTCATGCATTGGAGACATATTCAGGATTGTGCTGAAAGCAAGAATGCAAGAACTTTCAGACTGTCAGGATTCTTTAATAGTTCTAACATGCATCCCAGGGCATGCATTAGAAACATTAATTCAAGATTGCACATTAGGCTGGGGGGACTTCAGACTGTCAAAAAGTTCTTTTCTTGTAACCATAGTTCTAACTTGCATGATATCTAGTCATGTTTCAAACTCGGAGTTACGATGTATCAGACATCAAGTTTTTTTCAGTACCTGCTGATGATACTACATGCAATTTGCTGTATCACAAACATTAACCAGTTGAGAACAGTTTGATTTTGCTACAACGCGCATTTCCTATAGACACCTGCCCAAGTATACTCGGGACTCGTCCTCGATGGGTTACAAATGTAATAGTCTGTTACTGTAAAAGTGGATATTTTCGCGTGACTAATTTTTCGCGCTTGGCCGGGACGGAAGAGTTTCGCGTGTTTTTAATTCCGCGGAATCAAGACATCACGCACAGGCACATATGGCAAACAAAAATATTCGCGTGCTTTTATTTTCGCGCTAGTTTCTGGTTGCGCGAAATGCGCGAAAATTTTAACACCGCGAAAATTTCTACTTTTACAGTATCCCTTTCCATGCCAAGGCCTTTGGGCAATGTGTAAGATGCTATGGTGTTTTCTCTGCCAATTTGCTCTCAAAGCTCACAAAGTGTTAATTTAACATGAAAGAGTAGGCTTACATGTACCTATATTTATGCAGGCATTTATACAGCAGAAGTACATGCATGATGAAAACTTCACTCAAAACTCCTCAGACGTCTTAACAGAGATGAAAGGACAATGTAAACCAAGAAGCTAAATCTGGAAAGCCCTTCAGACTATGACTGGTTAAATACCAAACAAGATGATGAGGACATATTTGTGATAAACACGATTCTGATTAGCTTTCAGACCTTCAAGTACGCCTCAATTAGCATGTATTTCTGAGAACAGCTACATAAGGAAATAATTCCCACATTTCTTCAAAGTGTGTGGCAAGTTGTAAAGCTTAAAAGCTCAATGATGGTTTGAGGTAGTTGTCTCACAAGAGTTTGGTTCATTTTACATTTAAGACATCAAAGCAATTTGTTTTTACTCTTCTTATTTATACTGATAGATGAGAGACTTATAAAATATAATTTGGGTTGTCGCCATTGGCTGTGCCAGCAATTTCTGAACTACATTAATGAACTGACTCGGCCAAAAGTCATCACGAAATCCTCAACGACATACAGCAGACGAGATGCCGCCCCTGTTTTTGCTGGAGGAACTCCTCCTGTCGATTTTCCCGCCCAGTTGGGAGGAAGACTTGTGATGGGAAGAAGGAGAGTGGTGCCCGTTCCCCTCAACAGATCCTGTCATCCCATTCAATCCCATAACCACTTCTGATGAAGATACATGAGAAATGATGGAATCCAGGCAACCGTAAGCCATGCTCTCCCTCCAGCTCCTTGTGTAATAACAAAATCAAATTTCACTGCAAGAGGAAGACAATTCCAGAGGTTTGTGTAGGTACCCTATGTTAAATGCGACGTCTGTCTAAGAAAAAACAAACAAACAAAAAACAACAACAATAACGACAAAGTGGCTGCTTCATTTTGTTTTGGTTCATGAGGAAAAAGCAAGAAGGACAGAGGAAAGAGAGAGATGGTAACCCCTAGGCTATGCCACAAGAGGAGCATTTAATGACTTTCTGTCGCCGACTGTTAGGGAATGTTACCATGGCTAAGGGCAGAGAGGCTGGTCCAATATCTCAGTGATACCTCTCTTTCTGCTTGTTGAATGGAGCCCTTTATGGAAGAGAAACCATCCTGCCTTCTACTACCCCGTTGAGGACGGAGTCCCGAGTATACTTGGGCAGGTGTCTATGGGAAATGTGTGTTGTAGCAAAATCAGTCCATCCTCAATGGGTTAAGATTGGATGAAATTATTGCTTTGAAGTGATAGACAAGAGTTCACTGGGAATGAGAGAGTTATTTTACTGTGCTAGACATGAGTGGAAAAGATTTAAAAAAAACTAATGTAGAAAATTTTTCAATTTTTTTCCCACAAAATATTCTGGTCATACATATTGTGTTTCTCATTTTCTTAGTGCCCAAGCATTTTAACTAAGATGAAAATTTTACTTTGACAACATAATTATGCAGATTAGAAATGAAAAATGTGAGTATGTGCCGGTTCATATAGTGTATTTTTCTTTTTCAAGAGCTTGTCACTGTGACTGCAAATTGCAGGTTTAAAAGCACCATCAATTTTCCCCATGTTTTTCTTTTATGGATTCCAGTTTACAAAGTTTGGTTGCATATAAATGCAGACTTATTTCCTATATTGTGATAATTATGTTGACTATCGTATCCCTTGTGTCAATATTTTTCATGGCTGCAAGTAGGATTACAGGTGTACATCCAAGAACTTCAAGCAGTTATCACAAGAGATAGAAGTATACTTTTCATGCCAAGGTTATTGCAGTTTAAAGGGCGATGTTGTTTTTTACAGTGAGATGTGCACTTGGTGATTCTCTTAAGTTTGGATCATAGAAAGTGTAATTGTAGTGGGATAATGTAGAGCACACACAGCACAGTATTGAATGTGAATCAGTAGTGCATATAAACATACCAACAGAGACTGCAGTAGAGCAAAATTGCATTTCTGCTTTCATAATAATATTTCTAATTACACAGAGGTAAGCGTATACCTCAACTGGCACAGAGCAGGTTAGAATAATGTCATATTGTGTCTCCCTCATGACTTAATCATGTTCAACTGTCATTTTTTAGTCACCTTAATGACATGTTCAAATAATTGCTATGAGCACATTGATTGGCTAGTATTGACATGCTTGCTCAAGACAGCAATTTCCATACATAGGAATTTTCAACTTAAGTAGGGTCCAAAGGTCACTTTTTGACATATTACTCAACTGACAGTTGTCAAATCCAGTGAAATTATTTGACTTACATAGCGGAAATTGCTGTCCAAATGTAAAGTTTGTGCTCTTGCCTGCCTGACATGTATTTGAAATGGGAAGGGGAGATGAGGTAGGCGCATTTTCTTTTCCTTTTTTCTCGGTTGAAAAGTTGTATGTGGACTGAAATACAAAGTACATTTTTTTAAACATTACTATACTGGCCACAATTAAGGTTGTGCTTATGTTGTCAAAAAACTTTCATGACTTGGAGGGGGGGGGGGGAGTGGGCTATTCAGAAGGAAAGCATGTTGTTGGCTGACATTTAAGATACATTTCTAGTGAACGGAAATGAAGTAACCTGCTGTTGAGATGGTGGGGGCTGGGGAGGGAGAATGCCTTGATTCTGACATCCTTAAGTTGAGACTGTTAAACCTGTTAAGGACTAGTCAAGAGTATACATGGGCAAATGAGAAATGTGTGTTATTTAAGCAAAATCAGTTCACCTTCAATGAGTTTAAGGGTGCAACAGAATTTGGGCATGCTTGTCAATCCAAGGAACTATATTAGAGTTGGACCAAAGTAGATCCACGGTGACAGAGAGTGGTATGACTAGGTCCATTACATTGATCCACTTATGCCTTCCAAAGTCAATATGTTGAAATGTTTGTTGAAAAGGACAGTAATACGAATAAACACCCCACATATCACCTCGAGAAATGAAAGCTTGTTTATTCTTAATCGATTTCCATTGATGAAACAGTTGTAGGGCCTGTGTTTATTTGTTGTTGTTGTTGTTGTTATTTCCTTAGTGTGTAAATGTAATTAATCAATGAATTCTGAGCTAGGAACTAATTGATAAAAGTTTTAATGGAGGTACATGTACACAAGAATAAACTAATCTGTTATTAATAAAGAAATTTGTGAGAAAATAGACTTCTTGGAGGTTATTAACGATGGTTCTACAGCATGTGTCAGGGCAAGGATTCAGGTACTGCTTTACATGATATTAGTTGAGTGCAAGAGAGTGCTAGCAGATTGCAAGGTCTGTGGCATTAATGCTTTCTTCCAGTCAGTGATGAAATGCTCACAACAACATGCTTTCATCAGCAGAGACTCCAACTCTTCTGCTTTCCACAGGAGGTCTCGCCCATTTGAGGGCCATCCTTTTCAAAGTCTCCCACTTGAGTTGAATTTCCCTCGCTCTAGCTAAATGACTCCCGCTTAGGAAATATTTTTGCCCCACTTCAAATTTTGCTTCCTCCTATCCAACTTTTTTTTTTGTTTCATTGTGTTCAAAAAATGAAGCTAAGATAGCTCCAGAGAGCATCTTGTATGTACAGCCTTAGAGCTTTGGGACCCTGGCCGCAAGGGATGCCATGCATCCCACGTATGATGTACCGCGCTGTTGTGCACATGTTTACTGTCAGAGTCTCCATTTTGCTAGCCGGTTCAGGCAGGTGAATCTCTTGTGTAATGAGGTGATAGAGGTTGGAGTCTCTGCAGCCTTTCTTTGTCTTCAACTTGTGATATTTTGTCTGTATGAGTGAAAATAAATTTAGAGATTCAAACTTGTACATATCTAAGGCAGATGCTATAGTGAAACTTGTCTAAATGAAAAGGTCCTTACAAAAACGTAAGACATAGTGGTGTGTTTTCTTTTTCTGCAACAAATTCTAAATGTTGTTGTTTTTTATTGGTGAAGGTCTAGGTGTGTATTTTGTGTCAAACTTTCCATTGTCTTCATTATATTGCTTGGGACAAATAATTCCCATTTCAAATAAGGCCTCTTTCAATATTACAAAATACGGAATTCTTCTTCCACTCAACTGAAAAAACGGGAGAGACATTGTTAAGCCTCTTCCGAAGAATAGAAGCAGCAGCAGCAACAACAACAACAAGAGACTGTTTACAAAATATTTCCATTTCCATGAATTCTGTTTATTCTTTGCAATCATTCAAGATATTTTTCTGTCATATCTATATAGATGCCATTAATGATGGAAGAGTAATTTTGTGCAAATGCTACTATCTGTCAAGAAGTACAAAAAGACTACTAAATACTTACATCACACTTTTTACCCACCTAAGGATTAGATTGACAGTTTGTGAGACAAATCAATGTGGTTACATGAGAGGGTTTTGTCAGTGATAAGCTGTGCAAACATCAGGGGTGGTGGTTATTCCATTAGACTAGCCATCTTTATGGGCCAAGGATATGGGGCAGACTAGAATCAGCCACTGATGTGCTGGGATGTAGCTTACGGGGCGGCTGCAGATCAATCGGAGGAGGGATTAAAGATTTACATTCTGTGGGGAGATGAGTTATGTCAGAGGAGGAGGATCAATACAGGATTCAGATTGAAGAGAATTTTTCTCTCTTCTTTTTTTTTTTGAGAGAGAGAAGGAGAGTGAGAGTGAAAGGTGTTTTTTTGTATATAATGTATATATATTTTTTGTATGGCTGTCACACAATGATTTCAAAGTGATGCATTGGGTATTTGTTTCACCTACTCAGTTTCACTGAACTCCTTTTAGCTCAGTTAAATAAGTTTTATAGCTGCGTGGTGAGAAGTAGCTTATGGGTTCATGTCCCATCCTTGTTCCTTCCAGTTCACTTTATCTAATCGTACATATCTTACCTGGAATATCTAGTAACAATAGAAGAAAGCAAACATTCAGAAAAAAAACACACAATATGGACATCAGCCTCTATGTAATGATTGAGCCACGCTTCAACTGACTTGATTTGGTGGTTTGTTGGTAGATATACTTTTATTTCTGCTGTTTTTGCTCTCATTGTTGAGCAACAAATGAGTGTGGATCCCTCAGTGGTGCTTCAAATTTGAAACATCTGAGGAGCATGATTCCCCATATTATACATGATGATTGGTACCTTTGATAAAATAGAGATTCATTTCAATGAGACAATAACTCAGGACCCCCCCCCAAAAAAAAAAAAAAAACAAACAAAAAAAAAACACACAAACAAACAAACAAACAAAAACAAAAACAGAACAAAACAAAACAAAGAGAAAAAGTAATTAAGCTCATATAGAATAACAGAATAACAACCAAAATAACAGCAAAATAAAGACACATCTAAATAATACAGCTTTGAAAACCTTGAAGTCAGATCAAAATCAGAATTGCACAATACATGTAGTGCAGGATGCCTTTGACATTCTCACCCAGATCTAAAAAGGAGAAGGAAGTTCATCTTCTACTTTGCATAATTAACCTTTCTTTCTTTCTTCATTTGTTTTAATGGCTGTTTCAGAAGTGTGAATAGGGATTTAGAGAGTGAAAGAGAGCCCTTGGGTGAACTGCCCCATTTCATTAACTGATACATTTTAAAATGCAATGAGGAGAAGTCGACGACATCATTTCACGGCACACATTCTAGACTAATGAGATTTATAGAATGGTGCCAGTTAGTTGGCTGCTGCGATAGCTTGCTGCATTAAAGGTTCTGTGTAACGAAACCACAATGCATATTTGTGTCATTAGTAAATGCCTGCATATTTTCACTCAATCATTTTGTCATCAACAATGCTGCTTCAGTTGACAATGAGACCATTTGTTTGTTTTGTTTTTTGTATTTGTTTTTGTTCTGTTTTGTTTGATTCTTTTCACTTTTGCTGGCATCCCAGGCCTATCTGTAAAAAAAAAAAGTAAAAGAAGAAAAAAGTGGCATATAGGAGATGTTGTAATGCAGGTCTGTTTTGTTTACCAGCTGTTGCAGAGCACAAAACATTAAGTGATTATTTAAATATATTACATACAACAAGCTATTCCATCCACCTTTTCATAATAAATCCACCACCAATTTTGATATTACTGTAGTACAATTGACTCCCATTATAACAAAGTCCTTTAGACTGACAGTTTTCTTTTATGTCAAAATTTTATTATAGCTAAACAATAGAGTATATAAAGATGTATAGACAATGATTTTAGGACCTAATACATTGTTACTTTTGTTGCATTTTTTGTTTTGTTTTGTTTTGTTTTTGTTTTGTTTTGTTTTTGTTTTTGTTTTTACTAGGAGTGTACTGTAGAGCAAAATTAGGGGAATGTTAAAGAAAACATTACTTTTCTTTTTAATGAATCAATAGCCGTCATCTGTTTTATGAAACAGAAGTTAATGAAAAGGTGCATTCCCTTGATATGTTAATGTGATATATTACTGAAAAAAAAAATGTGGATGCCTTTACTAGAAGAGTTGCACTTCAGGTGCAATTTTCATTTTCTTGAAAAAAGTAGTACGTTCCTTAAATTCATTTTATGATTCTAGTGTGTTGCCATCACAAATTGTTTTAGAGTTTCCACAAGGAGAGGTAGAAACATGGAATCAACTTTAGACATGGACAGATCCAGAGTTTTTCAACAGACGGTCCTACAATGTATTCTCAATCTTCCCATGAGTGTTACACATATCACTCTTTCTATATATATTTGCAGAACCCATAATTCTGTCTTGGGGAAACATGCTCTTTAAGGCTCAATCTAGATGGTTAGCCTTAATGGGGTCATTCCTAATAACATGCTCTAGAAAACAGTCTGCTGATAACGTGTCAATGACATTCTCGTGCAGTGAAAACTTGACATACAGAAATCTAGTATAAAGTAGTAACTGATGAAATAAGTTTGTTTTAATATTTGGATCCAAATTCATGCTATCTTTTAAAATATATTCTTGTCTCTTTTGCATTTTGTTTGATGTTCTTGACATAATGACAGATAGAATGATCTAATGAACAAAGTTTCTAGTTTTAAAGGCCTTTTTTCCTGAGTTTCTGCCAAATTCTTGAATTGTTCAGGCATCTCTAACAGGTTTTTCTCTTCTCTGCTTGCCTGTGCAGGTTGGCCATGCTGTGGGTCCAGAGGACGACATGGCTGTGGGCACTCCAGGTTTCCATAGCAATCATCAGCGTTGCACAACACATCCTCCTCATGTATTTACAATATAAGGTCAGAGGTCAACCCTGGGCCTCTTGCATGTTTGGGGAATAAAAAGTTTTTTTTTTTAATAATTAAAGTTTAATATTATGTTGTGTGATGAGTGCCATTGTCATTTTGTTTTGTGTCAGTCTCTTGTCAATGTTTTTATATTCTTCATGTTCTGTATGTTTATTTATTTTTTTCTCTGTATGATTTTTCAAATCATTGTTGTACATTGAATCTATTGTGCTATGTTTCTTTATTGTATCATATGCAAGGACTTGCAGAATAACAACCAATTCCTAAGCAAGTTCTTTTTATTACTGTGTTGAAATGAAATGAAAATAAATCGAAAATGAAATGGGGGCAGGATCGATTGAATTGAATTCACTCTGCAGCATACTTTGGTCCATTGTATTCTTTAAGATTGTCCACTGAAATGAAGATTTGAACTGTTGTATGTAGAAAAGTTATATATCTGTAAAATCCCTTAGTAAATATTAATGTTGTACTTGATTTTTGTTTATGTTATAGCATAAGCTAAGAAGTAGGGGGCTTTATCATTCTTTGTTTGTGGTTGGCCCATGTGATATATAATTTCCACTGCATGAAAAAAGAGAGGAACTTCTGATGAAATTCATTGAAGTATGGCCTTATGTAATCATCTTCCATGTTTTAATTTTCTTATTTCACAGGGAAGTGTTCTACAGCAGATTGTCACCATGTCTTTTTTTCTAGAAATCGTCAATAGTGTGCCGTTTATTATCACAGTGAGTAAACCACAGTGTACATCTAAATACAGATCTACATTTTTTTTCAATGTTAAAGATGGTTTCTGCTTGTTCTGTGTTATTTTTGTTTTTCAAATATGCTCAGAATACTGCTATAATAATGTAAAGCCTTCAGCTACATGTATGTAGGCCATACATGTTTTGTGTATCCTTTGTGAAGCTTGTATTTTGTAAAATTTTGTTGATTGCATGATGATACAACACAAACATATAATCCTCTGTAAATCTGTTTTCGATTTAGCTTTCAACATTTACATACGTTGTAGTGAATAGGTTCTAAAAACAGAGCTTGTTGATAGTGTTTGCACTATACTTATACCACCAGTGCATATCATTCCTCAGTTGAGATTTGTTCAATTTTTTTGTTTGGTTCTACCAGTAGGTTCCTGAAAACCAGTGGAAGAAATCAACTATGATTGCAAAATAATGATGTTGGTGATGTCATGTGCAGTGAAGTTAGTTGATTTGTTTGTTACAGATGTAAGAGCAAAAAAAAGGCCACATTTTGCCAAAAATTGAAAACAATGTTAAAAAAAAGGCCACATTTTGCCAAAAATTGAAAACAATGTTAAATATTCTCCTTGTTGTAAAAGTAACCCAAGTTTTATGTTGTTTTTAATGTTTCAATAAGATATTATCAATGGATATGAAACTTATGGTGTTCTTTTTCCTATCACAGATTTTCTGGGAACCATTAAGAAACCTCTTCATTCCAGTTTTCTTAAATTGCTGGCTCGCAAAGCAGCTTCTTGAAAATCTTTTTGTAAGTATCATTATAGAAGATTATGCACTCCGCTATGTGTATAATGTGCGTATTCATGTGTCCATGAATGCATCTACTTATTTTCCCAGAATAGTTGGCATGAAATTCTTTATCATAACTGATGTTCAAATATCTTTTGAAAAAGACTGAACATAATTACAAGACTATACCAAGCTGAAATGTAAATTGTTGTGAGGGCAATTTGTGGTATTAATGTGCCCTAGATTTGATCTTTGATTATTCTTCATATTGCAAATATGGGTAAACATGCATCAGGGAGCACATACAATGGTGCCTTCTGTTTTGACATTAGTGTAGAGAATAGTAATGTACAATGCTCTTTGACGGAAACCAACTACCTTCAAGCTTTGTTCCATATGCTGGTCAAAATTGCATGCATACATACCCACCCATTACATCTGTAAAGAAGCAGTGGAATATTGTGAGAAATTACCAGTGCGTTCAAGTAGCCATAACTTTCTGTAAACTCGTTTGCATTTGCACAATCATTCACTTATTTCCTGCACTTGGGTCAGTTCTCTGTCTATTATTTTTCCCTCAAGGTACTTTCTCTCTAAATGGAAATAACGGAATAAAGTACATGATGGCATTAGTTTTTTTTTATTATGTTTGGGTGTGCTTTAATACAGGGATCCTCTGTGCAAGCGTGAGCCTGTGCTTACAGTGCAATGAATAGATCATCATCCAAACTGACCTTTGTCCTCTTGACCTCTCTTCATAGAATGACTTGCATAGAGTGATGATGAGGTCACACTCAGCACTCTCTCAGCAGCTCATGATCCTCTTCTCATTCATCCTGTGCCTCATATTCACCAGGTGAGTCTATCCATGCATCTCTGCCCCAGATTCCTATGTGGATGGGGTTGTCCCCCCCCCCCCTCTTCCCATCTAATAAGAGTTGTCTTGACAGGATGCATATGCCCCATCCTTCTTCATCCCTTAGTGTTGATCCATGTTTGTGCTTTTAAACATATTTCCAGTGGGATTTCATGCTCTCGATGTTTATTTTATTCTTCTTCTTTTTTTGTTCTCACAAGAGAGAAATGGCCTGCTCAGTTTTGATGGACCTGCTGTAACATGTGAGATTTCCGCATCCTCTCACTCACATTCTCCATTTCTTTATTGCTGTTGAAATGCTCTTTGCATCTTTATCCCAACATACGAAATACAATGAGCATGTAGGGTGGAACATCCTATTACCGGACGCTTTTCTTTGTGGCTTTGAATTCCGTACTCATAGAATAAAATTTCGGCTAAAAACAACACCACTTATTCACAGACTCATGGAAATTACAAATTCAGCCAACTTACGTCATTTCTTCGTTCCAGTTTTTAGAAAATATGCTTCAGACATACCCCTCTAAAAATAGTGGTTTTTTGCGCCGTGCAAAATCGTATTGTATTACCGGACGCTAATCGAATAATCGAGGTCTTTCGCACCTAATCCTTGCACCAGAATCACAATTCATCCCACAAATCACCGTACACATTCTCACCGAGCGGATGACACACAAACAAATCTGCAAATGAAGCTCAAATTTCGTATTTTACAGTAAAATGTCTGTCTTGACCATTTCGAACAGTTCACGCAATAAAACCTTGTGAGAAATTGACAACTGGTTAGAGTATACGTGCTTTGTCTATGGGAGCTGCACGCGCGGGTGATGAGTTGCGTGCCCCTTAGCGCACAACTATTCCGCATCGTTCGCGTTTGAGGACGATAGCTACAATTTTTCCGATATTGATCAGTGAACTTTTGGTTCTAATAGAATCTTCAGCATTTTTCCTGTATGTGAGTGGGATTTTATAGAATTTCAGTCGCGAAATGTGATTCAAACATGCATAAATATTAACTATAAACGAGGTGCGGGTCACTCAACTATAGATTTGGGGTAAAATGTGAATTTTTTCGTGTTTTTACATTTTTATGTGGCGTTTTTTGCGATTTCGGTCCACACAAAGTTCTGTGAGGCTAATCTACGAAGTCTCGCGCGTACAGAATGTCATTAGTACGCAAAAATGTGCGTGTCCGGTAATACCATGGTGTCCGGTGACACCATGCTTGCCCCTACACCATGAAAATATATTAAAAATCTCCATGACCTAAGCATCAATAGTCATGGGTGCAAAACAACATTCTCTGTAAGCCCTCACTTATTTTTCTTGCAGTTATCTATTTTGTCTTCACCAAGAAAAAACAAACAAACAAACAAAAAAAGAGTAAAAGGCAAAATTATCACATAAACTATTATATCACATGTTACCATTACCATCCAAACAATTACAAAATATGCTTTTGAAAATTATATCAGTATCGTTTTGATTCCATACAATTTGTAATATTGCAAATTGAACAGTTTTTAACCCATTGAGGATGAGTCCCGAGTATACTCGGGCAGGGGTCTATGGGAAATTTGTGTTGTAGCAAAATCAGCCCGTCCTCAACGGGTTAACATCTTTTGATCTCTTGACGCAGTGTCTGTGGGATTCACCACCTAGAGAGGGGGGATGTCACCATCAATGGCATGTCCTTTTTCCACGCCTTCTACTTCACGGTCGTGACCTTCTCCACCGTCGGCTACGGCGACATTGAGGTCCGCATCTGGCCCTCCCAGCTGTACATCATGATGATGATCTGTGCGGCACTCGTGCTCCTCCCGCTCCAGGTGAGATGGGTTTTCTTTCTTCCTCCTCCTCCTCCTCCTCCCCCTCCTCTTCCTCCCCCTCCTCTTCCTCCCTCTCCTCTTGATCCTCTTCTTCCTCCTCTTCCTCCTCTTCCTCCTCCTTCTCCTCCTCTTCTTCCTCTTCCTCCTCTTCCTCCTCCTCCTCCTCCTTCTCCTCCTCCTCCCCTCCTCCTCCTCCTCCTCCCCTCCTCCTAACTCCTCCCCCTCCTCTTCCCCCTCCTCTTCCCCCTCCCTCCTCCTCTTCCTCCTCCTCTTCCTCCTCCCCCTCTTCCTCCTCCTCCTCCTCCTCCTCCACCCCCTCTTCATCATCCTCCTCCTCCTCTTCCTCATTGTATGAGAATAGTGTAACCACATAGCACAAACTACAGAAATTATTTTCTCTATCTGTGACCCTGTAGTTGGAGAACCTGGCCTATTTGATTGTGGAAAGGCAGAAGCAGGGAGGAACATACAGCAGGCATCGGGCTCAGACCGAAAAACATGTGGTCGTCTGTGCCACCAACCTCCAGTACGACCTCATCGTCGATTTCCTGAACGAATTCTATGCCCACAACCACCTGCAGGTAAAGGATATGAATGTTAACAGGAGATTTAATGTCGAGTGCCCTTAATAAATTTGACATTTCCAAAGAGAAATTCAATTAGTGCAGAAACTGCTGGAGATATTTCAACTACTGTACCTAGAGAAATTGATCTCTTGAAAAGTTGATGGCCATGCAACATACATAAGATTTTTTTTTTTTCAAATGAAGTATATTCATGATTCCTTATTTTTCTTTCTGTGAACACATTGGAGTGATACTTTATTTTCATTGAATGTGATTGTTGATGCTCTCAATGAGAGGAATGTCAAATAGTTTGATATTTTATGAAATACAATCGGGCATAAGGCTGTCTGACTATTTAATATTGTGTCTTTATGGTGTATAGCCAACAAGACTCTCCCAGAGATTAGTATGTTTTAATCTTGCCTGATAAGCAACCTTAATATATCTTTGGTTTAAAAAAAGAAATATCACTTTCGATTATCAAACATGAAGCATTGTGACCTGCAGAGGTGATGTCATTGGTGAGGTCTGTAGATTGGCTGTTTTTATAGTCTAACATTCAAGGAAAAGTGTCTGACATTGAATGTACATAAGCACCTAAAAACTGCTGACTTGAATGTGTTTCTTGACTTCAGGATTTCTTTGTGGTTCTCCTCTCACCGTGTGAGCTGGACAACGCCTTAAAGGCCTTGCTGATGGTCCCACTCTGGGCCCAGCGAGTGATCTACATTCAAGGGTCTGCCTTAAAGGACCAGGATCTAATCAGATGCAGGTAGGACTAGATTAGAATTCTCATTGACCAGGTTTGGACCTGTGTCTGTATCGTGTATTATGTATGTATCTTATATGTGACTTGCCTGCATCACAAAACCACCAAGTTTTTGAGGAACTATATACATTTTGTAAGGTATGTACCTTACTTTAGTTCAACAGAAAATTTAAGTTCTACATTAAGAGTTTTCTGAAAAGAAATGTGATTAAATGTTTAACTATCATGAACGTGGTCAGTTCCTGTGGGTCCCATGCAAGTCTTGTGTTCTTTATGTTATCTCTCTCATATATCATCTTAAAGAAAAATCCATCTGTTTATGTACTGTAAAAGTGGTTTCTTTCGCGTACAGAAACTTTCGTGGTTTCCATCGGTGCCGACTTTTTCGCGTGTGTTTAAATACGCGGTCGGTAATGATAGCGTTGTAACAAACGACGAGTTCAAAACATTTTCGCGTGATGTTAAATTTGAGGTTCAACCTCAAAGCGCGAAAAGCGCGAAAATAAAACCACCGCGAAAGAAACTACTTTTACAGTATTGTATGTGAGCTCCATTAGAAAAGTGAATGATTAATACTGTATGTAACTGTATACTTACAGTATCATCATTGCTGAAGTACAACTGTATTATTATCATACCTTTAGGTAACTATATCACCTCTTTCACTGTGTCCATACTGGAATTATACCATCACTATAGCAACAGAAAATGATATTTAGAACCCCACTCACTAAAAGTCATTATTTGCTATGTTATTACATCACAACAAGTGTTTGGTGCAAAAGGTACAAAGGTTTGTTTATTTATTTCTTATTTCATGCCAAGAAAAAAGAAACTCAGTGAAAATCATGAGACTGTGACATCTCATTCCATCCTAGTTGCCTATGATTTCGTTGTTACTGTATACCACCTTTTTTTTTCGTGAAAACGTATGAAACATTAGAATTCTAGGTGTTAATTACTTTATGTCATATTTGTATAAAACTTCTACCATTCTATTGGTTTGATTTTAAATTCCTTTAATCAAGCCTTTGTGAAGGTGGTCTGGGATTGCACCTTAAGTGAAATGCAAAAAGAAATGTCAGATGTTCAGCTCATATAGCCAGAGAGAAGTTGACCCACAGTTCACTGGAACATAATGAACAATGTGTCGAATGTGTGAGGACTGATTATATTGAAAAGGGATATTGCAAGTGGATAAATGTAGCACATATTCTAGATTACAGTGCAACCATCAGTGTAACAAGAGATAATCTTTGGATTAGTGATTTGACAGATAATGCTTCAGTCTGACATTGGTAGTTAATGGGATTGTGCAGTTTTGCAGACAACTGGTGCGCATTTAATACATCCCCACTTTTATACACAGCCTTCATTATTGTATTGCTTGGAGGTGAAATGATAACCCAAAGAGTTTGTCGAGAAGCAGAGAAAATGTTTTGAAATGACATCTAATCAGCCTGCCCTGGTGCAGATACACAAATTGCTTGTTATTGTTCCTGTGGGGGAAAAATGTAATATCAGAGTCAGGTGTTTTCTCGGTGCATATTAGTAATGTCTGCATATCCCCCCCCCCCCCCCCCCCCTTTGGCTTCTTTACAAAATGCCTAAAGAAGTTTGAAGAAGTGTCCAATTCCCCAAACAGCAAAAACCTGTTGGTATTCTCTATCCCCTCGCCAATCAAGTAATTGGTGACTTTTCAAAGTGACAGTGGAGCTTGCATTGTGGAGATGATTGAACTGGAGTTGCCATGGTAACCAACACACTTGATACATTTGTCTCCTCTCTTCTGTCTACATCGCTAACATCCGATGCCTTCTTAGCCCTGATTTTCAGAGGAACATGTCAGGGTTGCTTTGTGGTGTTCATGCAGAAATTTATAACTTGTTATGGAAGGGAATAGGCAATGGGGTTATTTATTTATTTATTTTTTTTTTTTGGGGGGGGGATCTGCTTCCTGAAAATAGAAGTAAAAAGTAACAAAACTTGCACCATTATTTTCAGGGCATCCTTTGATCTTGATTGTTGCTGTTGTTGTTGTTGTTGTTGTGTGTGTGTGTGTGTGTTTGTGTTAACAATTAGCAATGTTTAATAAGTTTACATTGGAGTCATATAAGGAAAATATATGTTTGTGTATATTTTGTACCTGTCTTTTGTCACAAGTGATTGTTATGATAGACTATAGAAGAGCTATTAAAAATGGAAGAAGAAAAGAAAAAATGCTAACTTCTTTCAACATAAGTGCAGTTACTAATTATAAAATCCAGAACACTTCATTGTCATCTGTTTTATGTACCATGATAATCAATGTTTTGTGAGAGATGAAAAAGAAGGTGAGAATGCTGGAAATTCTGATGTGAGAATAAGTTTTGCCTTGCATATACATCAAGGATATGTTAAGGCATTTGTAGTGTATATTTTGTTATTCTGTTGCCTGTGGGAACCTGGTAGGTCTTGAACAGGGTCTCAGGGGACTTCAGACTCTTGTAGGGAAGGGGTAAAATATTCCGTAAATTGTATCTTTCTGGCCTTTCCAGAACATTTGCATTACTATAGATCCTTTTGAGTATAGTATGAATGAAATGAATTATTTTATCTTATTTTCTTAGAATGTGACAAAGATAGGGCTATTGAAAAATTGGGTTTAAAAAAAGGGTCTCTAAGCCTTCTAGCAAGAGAGAAAATTTTAATGATTTCAATCAGAGTTCATATTCTTTTTTCTTTTCTTTTTTAGTATTTTCAATTGCCTATCAGCATATCAGAATGTGATATTAACATATTAAGGATTTTTAAAGTACATTGAATTAGGTACAGGTGTAAATGTCCAATCTTTCAAAATTTGTAAAACAAAACATCCAGTGGATTTTTTTTTTTTCCGCTCAGATTCTTCTCAAGATGCAAGCCATAGATAGGAATCCTTTAAAAGCAGACGCTTTCATGGTGTGGACATTTGTCACACATTTCATGCAACCAGAAACTGGCATGTTAATAAAAGTGTGCAAATAGTTTGATTTTTATTTGGTGTTTCAATTCCAGGGGATTAACAATTGAAATTCATCTTACCCAGCCTAGTGTGAAACATTACTTCCCAAAATATTTCCACTTTTACAATATTTTATGAGGTGTTTGCAGACTTTTGTTCCGTGGCATAAGTGTCAGTTTGACATAGATTGTGAAGACTTTTATTTCCCTCTTGTCTGTGTGTAATCCTTACAGGATGGATGATGCAGAAGCCTGCTTTATTTTGTCTCCACGAAACTTCATGGACAGATGCGAGGCCGTGAGTACTCAGATGTCCTCTCCACTGTCTCTTTGATCCGGATTCATCTCCGGTTATCTTATCCCAATTTCATCTTGAGGTTAGAGCCTCAGAAGTTGAAAACAATTTAATTTTGCCTTTCTTTTTCCCCTCTCAGCCTCTAATACTATGTGATAGTGATAGTCTTGCACTGAAGAAAACAGACAGATTTAGTTTGTGCTGTGGTGAAGAGCTAAATATTTCTCTATTTATCGTTACTCCATCAACAAAATTGGTGATATTGTGATATTCCCAAGCCTCTTGTCGAACAGAAGGATACATTAAATGACTGTAACAAGCAAGAGAAATTGTTCACTTGTTTTACCTCCCATTAGGAAATGGAGCTTGTGTGAAAATAAGCAATGATTAATATGTTTATTCAGTGTATCAACAATAAGATAGAAGACATTTGCACTAGACTGAGAACAATGATGTGCACTTTGATAAAGTAGACTGTAAAAATTTTGTTTACATTTTGAAAATTACATTATATCAATTCAAATAGTAGATTAAAACACTTATGGCATGGAGATGACATAGTTGCTGCTGTATCATGCTGTTTTCTGACATTTTATTTTTTTTTTAAAGGAAATTGACATTTCATTTTGTCATCATGATATTGCTTTCATGTTTGTCTTGTTGTCCACAAACTGTTCATCATGCTTTAAAAATATAGTACTAGCTTGCTTTAAAAATGTAGTACTAGCTTCTGCAAAAAATCAAAAGTTTACAATCCCAACTTTTGCACTGTGCACTTGTGCATGCCTGTGCATGGTATGAATTGTAAACTCAGCAAGTCTTTTTCACAAAGTGAACACTCTTCTGTTATTGTTTTTTGCTGATGGAAAACTTTAATATATAAACCTTCTGTGTGTCCAGGCTCATAGCTGTTATGTTCTGTGCTTTTTTTATCGTCATTTGGACAATTCCTACTAACTTGGTCAAAATTGGCCACTCAGGCACAAGAATTTGCCTCTGTCCAAGGGGATGAACATAGTTACACAATATGGGTTTAATAAGGAAAGTAAAGATTATCTCTGTTCTTTGGCAAATTGGCATCTTTACCAATAGGCAAAGAAACCAGTAGGCTTTCCAGTCAATGAAAAGAGCACAGTAAGAATGAGAGAACTCATCGGATGTTGATTCACAATTGCTATCAATTGCTATATGTAAGAATATAATATAAAGATAATTAACATCAAACTTTTTTCAAGTTAAGGAGTGATGCATCAGAAATTATAAACATCCAGGAATACTGCACAAGAAATAACTCAGAAACTAAAAGGAATCATCCAACAGTGTCACCTGCTTTGTGATTAAAAGCACTTGTATCTCGTCAAAATATCTTTAGATTCCATTTCATAGACTAACTGTAAAACATACCTCAGACCTGAAATTAAAAAAAAACACACACAAGCAAACTTGTGCAGTTATCTTCTTGCTATTTGAATAGAAAAGATATTGGAGAATTTATGATTTGTGTGAATCACATTTGTTGGTATAAATTGTGTATTACATGACAAGAGTCAACCAATTCATTCCTTTGTTTTAGAGCAGAATTAAAGCTTCTAAACTTTCTTCACATGCCATACTGTCTGTTAATAGGACAAAATGTTAGAACCTATTGTGGAAGATATATTGATATAACTTTGTGAAAGACTTTTTGCCTGTGCATGTATGACCAATTAATTTTTAAGCCTGTAATGTACTTGCCACTTACTGTAAGTGTTGTGTAATTAACACATCTAACTGTCTCATGCATTTTGCATTTTGAGATCCTTTCGGTAGTTATGAATTGTATTTTTATTTTCTGAGGAGTTTTCTCTGTTGTTTTGTTTACTTGGTACACAGCAAAACATGCAATTTGTTTTGTCTTTAAAATCTCCAAGGATTTTTAAAGCTGATCATTTGACAGTTTAATTGTACATGTAAGAGGAACTAATCTAATTGATGTATTCAGAGAATTAATTCTGACACCTTTGAGGTAGATCTATGATTCATTTTATTTTTCTGTTGCATCAAACATGTCTGTTGTTCTTCATCGCAACAAGATATTACCTAAGGATTGCTTTCCATGTTGCTCGCTGATTTTGCAGTGACTGATGCCTAAAAATATACAGTGATTGAAAAAGAAAAAGCACACAATCCTGATGTACAACTTTCAGCATGTGGCATGCATGATAAATGAATACTGATGGAATTTGTAGAGTTAGAGGGAGCATTTGGTTTTTTTTTTGCTAGTTCCACCTTTAAGTTCATGATATATTTAGCAGATATATGTGTGCTAATTCATAGTCACTAATCTGTTCGGTACAAAATTGATGGGCTCATGAAAAAGAGCCATATGTACAATGTAGGAATAACAGCTCTAGAGTTAACATACCTGAAAGACAAAGGACTTATTAAAACAGAATTCATGAAAGTACAGACCTTGTCATGCATTGAGTAAAACTCAGTCTGTTACTTTACCTTATTGTGTAGTATTGTATTCCTATCAGCAGTAGAGTGAAGAAGTCAATGCACAAAGCCGTTCCTAAAATACTTCCCTTGCATATCAAATCAAAAAAGAAATATTTTCGTGCTTGCCCCGGTAGACTCTTAATCAGAACTGTGTGCTTTCATATTCATACAGGCAATGGTGAATAGTGAGCGAGGCAATAACTTGGGTGGCCCTGCTACTAGGCAGGCCGCCCAAACCCTGCGAGACAGATGCGTAAGAGTGCCCTCTTTTGATCAATCTATGTAATTGGCCTCACTTTCATTTAAGTAGATTTATATGAATATGGTTATTATATAGCCACATAGAAGCAACATTACGATTGGCTCAAAATTGGATGACCACATGTCTCAGTATTGGTCCTGGATCTAAACCCAGTAATAGAAGCACAAAGAAAGGATCGAAACATGATATCCTGACATTTACCGTAAGAACAAAAAGAAAAAAAAAACTCTCATTCTTTCCCTTATCATGGCCATATTGTCAGCTGAGATCCAGAAGGACGCTATTGGCTTCTAAGATTTGAGCATGTATAGAAACAAAATAGTCATTTTTTGTGACATAAAGAGTTTATTCAATCAAAAATGTATATAAATCTATAAGCATTATTCCAAATGAAAAAAAAAATGTAATACCGCCCTTCTGGTTTTCAGCAGAGGATATTATGTTGATTTCTATCATTCATTTGGGAGTTTCTCCAAATTTTCCTCAATCAGAAGAACCATGCTTCTTTGCCAATATCAGTCCTTGCATTTTCCTCTTTTTTGGCATACATTAGCATACCTGTATCCTCATACAAATTGAGGAGAAATCAGAAGTAGATATGTTTGATCTCCCTTATGATATTTATTTCATCTTCAAACACAGACAACAACGTAAAAAAATCACAAAAAATGGCATACTATTCTAATCATTTTTAAGGAATATAAGTTTGGCCAATTGCATGTTCCAATATACCTTCACTTCCCTTTGTATGTAGCCAAATATTCATTCCTGTTTAAGTCTTGTGACTGTGATCTGGCAAAATTGTGAATCTCATTTTTTGGTAGTTTTTAGATGTTAACATATCAAAATTAAAACTTGTCATCTTTTGTTGGTTGTCATTAACATAGTTTTGAATTGTGTATAAGAACAAAAGTGAAGAAATATTGTTTCTTAGAACTAATGTATAACTAAGTATGACTTCATGATAGCGGTTAATAGATAATAGTAGTGTTTGCAAAGATAGTAGTTCTGCCAGATAAGTGCTGGATTCTTACACTCAAGCAGAATAACCTGCAGAACTATGTAAGTTTTAGATATGCAGTTTTGCAAGGCAACTTAGTCTATGAAGATAACACAATTATTCCTTTCCTTTGCCATGGTAATTTGTGTGCTGAGAACGAGCAGATTGTAGATTTTGCATTGCTAGTACAGCATGTGCATTATGAAACTGGATATAGGCCTACACTTATTTTTTGCCAGGTCATTAGAATCCCATTGGTAGCGTGTTTCAAGTATGGTATGGGCGATAAGTCAATACCACCTACAATAACACACTAGAGATGCTACAGATGTAGTTCTGCCAGCCACACAAGCTGTTTCAGTAGAGGAAAATGATCTTGCAAAACCATAAAACTTAAGTTACATACATTTGCTAAAAAAGAAGGAGAAGAGAGAAACAGAGTTAGCAACTTTTAGAGCAATATTTCTCAATTTAAGTATTTCTGCCTGCTAAGTGATTTTGTTGTTCCCTAACAGCTGCAAAATTTTAGCTTAATTTCTTAACAATGTTATGCAGTACATGGATACTTCAGACGCTATTTTTTTATCTATATAGAATATCATTGATCAAAATGCAATAATCAGAATAAAAGATAAAAGATGTCAAAAATTGAGATTACCCAGTTCTACCAGATCACTGCTCTGCTCAACTATCATGCCAATTTCCTGTCATTTGTGCCCAGTTGTCGTCTTCCATTCTTTTCCTCTGCCAGTACCAAGATATATCAGCATGGCCCTATAGCCCTCTCAACATTGACTTGAATAGAGAGAGTTGTTAGTTAATTGGCATAAACTATCTTTGCAGCTTTTCTTTCGTGCTTTAGACTGAGACAAGCAGGGCTTAGCCTCATTCTTGCGATGAAAAGTTTAAGAGTGTTAAAGCCATCAAGGCAATAGCAAGCATTAGATCTGCAATGCTAATGTTTATGATGCACCTTCTGCTGGATTGGACAGTGGGGACTGCTGTCTCGTGCATTTGCTAAGCAACTCCTTTTTTGCCTAATCGCCATGCATGTCATATTTTTAGCATTACAGATCTAAATCTCGCTAATGTTACTTTGCACTAACTGTAGCTAGACCCAGTGGCAGCAATGTCATTGCTACAAGCAACTGAAGAGTTTGTTTGCAAAAACAAAGTCCATATTTGCCAAATGGAGATATTTACGATTAATGGTCAAGAATAATAAAGAGAATAATAAGAAAAAAATTTGCTTCTTTTGACCATAACTTTAAAAATGTACCTTTACATGTAGTGACCGATTTATCATTTAAAAAGTATTATTTTGTACTTTATGATGGAGACCATACTTCAAAATCTCCAAAAATGGACTTATCGGTTTTTGCGAACAAACTCTTCAACTATATTGCAATTGCTGTTTATAATATATCTAAGGAAAAGTCTGGAAATTTTAACAAGAATCAAGAAAGTGAAAGTAAACTAAGCATGAAGTTTATGAAGCTGTATATGCCATATATTTTGTGAGTCTAATTCTTCAGTAATCAGGACTTCAAAAGAATGTCAAGAGTAGTTAAATTTGTGATCATAGAGTACAGTAATAAACAGAGAAATGCATGTATGCACATCATATTCGTGTCAGGATTAGAGTTAGTAATTTGTCTTGTTAAATTTGCAAATAGCCCTCAACCTTGGGAAATTTGTGCAAATAACAATTTTGAGAAATTTATTGCTTGTATAGGATTTTGTTTGTGTGTTAAAATCATATCTGCCCAATACATTTATGATATGTTACACCAGTATCCAGTGAGCAGTCAGTTTAAAAAAAAGTATTAAATAATATTGAAAGAGTAAGCTCAAAATTTCAATATGACTGTCCTGTGAAAATTCTGAAATCTCTTACAGAGAGATAAAAACATTAATATCATGAGGAAAAAATCATACCTCAATAATTGAAGTCTGAATTATCTGTAGCAAATTGTTGTTTTCTCTCATGTTATGAATTCAAGAATGACTCACATGTTAAGTAGATGGAAGTGAGGAGCATGAGTAAAAAAAAAGTGCATCAACCTTATTCTTTCTCAAGCTTGTGGTCTAGAGTAAAACAATGTACAACTGTCAATAAAGCAGTGTGTGATTCAACTCAGATTTCAATCTGTTGAGGACACGTCCCAGTATACTCGGGCATCAAGTCTATGGACAATGTGTGTTGTAGCAAAGTCAGTCCGTTCTCAGTGGGTTAAGAATTGACAGTTTATAGTAAACACATAGTGATTCATGAATGACACCCATTTGACTGAAGAAGTGGTTTACAGTATGCACCAAAACATCTGGGACATTGAGTTTGATGTATGTCTACCAAATTACCTTTAAGAAGTTTCGACCTACAGTACATGCTATTTAAGTCATATTTCAGAAGAATGACTTAATTAGACCTTTTTGAAAAAGCACCTAGAGATGATGTATATTGAAATATACCGTGATACACCCTGATGTCACAATCTGACTCACTTATCATTTTTGATTATTTCAAATCATTGCAATAGCTTTGAAACATTTTTGCGTATTTGTCAAGTTTTCTGCTAGAATATTATGCACGTATGTGTCCAAACATTGAATTTACATTTCATAAAATGACTTACACTCAGACCTTGCCATGGGCAGTTACAATTGTATCTTGCAATAAGACATTTTGATTTACCTGTTGAAAAGGGGATAAAATGAGTGTTCCTGATTGTTCTTTTGTCAGGATTTTTGACAAGACCCATGTCCAAGCTCTGGTTTATGATTTAGGTAACCTACTGATTTGAGACTGGAATACTATGAAGTCTAAACAATGGAATATATAGGGAAATATGCAATTTATGTGTGTGTGTGTGTGTGCATACTGTATATGAGGAGTTGAAATGGAAAAGCCAATACATCCTATTTTATCTATTTGAGATATAAAGAATTACATCTACTGAAAAACATAGAAAGTAATTGAAATATATGTGATGATGTAAGGTGAGAAAACATATTTTTGGAAGTAATATTATTTGGTGCTGCATTGTGAATGAACTACAATGCAGTTACATAATTTTTGAGTATGTTAAAGCCAACCTTCCATTTATACCCAAAGTGTTATGTTTTTCCCAGTCCTCTCTCCCTTTTTTCCAGCTGTATTGCATCATGTGTATACTAGTAAGAACAGTGGGAACTAAACTATATTACCAGCATGCTCATTGTCACCTTTACCATTTGATTTCATTTCAGTTATGGCTTTTGCTAGTGCTGTGAATAACCTTTTTTAGTTTAAATATTTATTTATGTCTTTTTTATAAACATATGAGTTGATGCATGCAGATGCCTTGCTTTAGTTTTGTCAATTTAGAACAGAGAATTTCTACTTTTTACAAAATTTGGTTACCTAACAAAACCAAGTCATTCATGACAGTGATGATGCTAGTAATGAAGTTGTTGATTATTGTAGAGCATTTGGTTTATTAGCTGTTGAAAATGTTCTGACCGTTGACCCAAACCTTATGTCATTATGATGTCATATCCTCTCAGGACCAGCAGACCATCCTGAGGACATGGGCAGTAAAGGACTTTGCCCCCAGCGTCCCTCTCTACATCCAGATCTTGAAGCCGGACAACCGATTTCACGTCCAATTTGCAGGTAGAAGACTCATTCCAAAGCATTCTCCATGAATTTTCCTTGCTTTGTAAATACATTTGTAACTTAGAAGGCTGGTTTTCTGCATTCCATGTTGTTACACATTCTTTGGGTATGATTTAGCTGTGTGAATTACCAATGTCGATTTTGATGACCACCCATACATAGCTCCATTTAAAACCTACATCCAGCTACATTGTAGGAGAACAGGAGGGGGGGGGGGTACAACTTGTTACTTTTCAAGAAATTTCTGTTATGTTTCTGTGTACCATGCCAATTTCTGCACGTGAGGAAAGTCTGTTCAAATTCATGTAGATGCAATGAATATGATATAGATTCATTGCCCCCTATAAAATTTGTATCCATCAAATTTCTTCATGATTTACATGGCTTCTTGAAACCTATTGTGTAGCCAAACATGACAAAAAAATTTCAAACTACTTATTAAAGGAAAACTGACTTTAGGTAGGAAGGTCTCAAGATTTATCAATCTTATCTTAAAGAATATCATTATGTGTGCGTTGCCATGATACTGCTTTTCATACAATTGTTATCATTATCGCTATCACTGTCACTGTAACTTTAACTACCACTAATTCTATTAACTAATCTTACAATTACCAATGCTACTGCAGATTAGTACTTCTAGCACTTCAACTGTATTGACTCCTACTACTAATTTCATCACTGCTACTACTTGTTCTACAACTATTACTGTTACTCAGCTTTGAGATAGTACGGTAATTACTGCAGTTCTTCCAACAACTACTGTATAAGCATCACAACAGTCAGTGTTATGATAGTCTGACATCTTCATCAGTGTTTACACTGTTCATTTTGATTTGGCACGTTCAGGGGCTCATAATGTTTAGATTCATGGAGTTGTGAGCAAATCTTGTTCCCATGGTTACAAAGAGAATGGAGAAAGAATGATGAGGAGCTGGAGGCATACATCATGACAATTACCCCCTGGCTAAATACTGGTTTAACTCTTTATGTGCCATGGTGGAAACCCCCTGTGTGCCACGTTATTCTGAGACACGAAAGTAGCCATGCTTTGAGAAAGAATTCTGCTTTTACAATTCGTATAACTTCTACAAATTTCTGTTAAGGTGGACATAATAGTCAGCAAAATTACAGAGGATTGCCAATTAAGCTTTGCTTCGATATAAATTGTATGACAAATTTATTTTCAGTTTGTCTTTTGAATGACCAGTTGCTACATTAAAGGCATGACTTTTGCACATAAAACCGTGACAGAAACTACAATGCACGCAAATCTAGTCGGGAACACCGCTTGATAGTCAATCACCATGCACATAGAATGCAAGCCGTATGTGAGAGGAACAAAAGCGCAAGAAACGCTTTCATTGTACTGCTGGATTAGTGATTTATCGATCGGTTTTGGCGGCTTTGTTTGTTGAGCAGAATATGTGAAGTTGGCACGGCGTCGACTGAGTCGGACGCGCGAATGTGGCACATAAAGAGTTAATAGTATGAAACGGTTAAAGTAAAGATTAGGGTTAGGTTAGGGTTAGAGTCTGGGTTAGGGTTAGGATTAGGTTTAGGAGTAGGATGAGGATTAGGATTAGGGGAAGGGTCTGAGGTAATTGCACAGAGGGTACACTAATTGCCCTAGACCCACTGGAATTTATTGCTCGACATATGTGCCTGCTTTTAGATCATGTGGTCTGTGAGGATCAATTCAAGTATGCCCTGCTGGCCAACAACTGTCTGTGCCCTGGTACATCCACCTTTGTTACCCTGCTCATCCATACATCCAGAGGAGTGTAAGTATAAGTACATGTAGAAGTGAGAACATTGCTATTGGCTATGAATATGCATATTGTCAGATTCTTATGAATATTCATATCATCATTTATGGCTTGCAAAACTGGGATAGTGTAGAGACAGAGAAGTTAAATCATCATGAATTAGTAGGAATGCGTGTTGTTATAATACTCTTATTGTCAATTATCTCATTCTTCCCTGATCCACTCACAGCCTCATTACATCTATTCAATAAATCCTTGAAAATATTTCTTAGGCTTTATTTGATTATCTATAAATAGCTACCTTCCTCAACTGCTAAATCTCTTTTAGCTATCTTAATAGATTAACTGATCTGATCCTGAACTTTAGTATTCATGTGATGTTTGGACTTTTGCAAGAGTGTATTTCATTCATCCTGCTAAATTTCTTGTTCACTTCTCATGTGGGTAGTAATATGGGGCAGGACTTATGAACTTTAAAAGTCTCGTAAAACAAAATTGTAGGTCATGTATATTCACTTTGTAATCAAAATAACTCAAAGCTTTGTGTTGACATACAATGAGCACTGTTCTGATGTTAATTAAATATCATAACAATAATAATCATACTCTATATATTATTTGAAAATGATTATGTTAAAGAGAGAAAGCACCAGGATAGTAAAATTCAAAATACTTGTTTTCTATTTATCAATATTTAACTCATTTCCTCTGTGAATCTGAGGGAATTTATACAAAGTTTGTTAGGATTTTAGGATCTCTTGGGGTAAGCTTGGCAAATCAAATAGGTGAAATGATCTGTGATAAAAATTGATTATTAATTGTCTTTCATCCCCTCCCCCCCCCCCAAAAAAAAAGGGGTGTTAGCTTTGAACCTGTCACTTTTATCCATGTTTTGTTTCCTCATCAGAGAGGGGTGTGATGCCTCTTCTCAGTGGCAGAGAAGCTACGGCCGTTGCTCCGGTAACGAAGTTTATCACATTGTCCTTGGCAACAGCAAGTTTTTCAGTGAATACGAAAGGAAGAGCTTTACGTATGCATCCTTTCATGCTCATAAAAAGTAAGTATCTTTGTTGTGTCAGAGGTTATTAAAATTTGTTAATGATATGTAACTGTATGATTATAAACTTTTGTTAAAGCCATCGTAGTGAGTACTCTAGAGACCACTCCTTTTTTGCTTATACACCTGTATATCTCACTGTATGTGATAGGCATGATTAGACAGATAAAATTCAGATCATGGTAAAGATGGATTGCTTTCAAATTCACAATATTTTGCAAGACAAACAGCACATAAGTATATCGCTACTGCTGTTTCTTTGATGCATCATTCATTGATGCTAATTTCCCGATATTGCTTTCTTTTGAAATACAGAAATGGGAATTTCCATCTCTTTGGGTTGTTGCTCTTCAATTTCTTTAGCTATACACTGTCGAGACATCTCAAATCTCCTGTTTATGTAAAACACTAATGATAATAGCGATAATAATATAGAGACTCTTATAACGCACTCATTCTACCTAAAAAGATACTGTGGTATATCTGATTATTGCACTTTTTATGCCTTCCAGACGTTAGATATTAGCAATGGATTTGGACTTATAAGTTGAAAAGGCTGCTTGAGAAACTACAGGAGAATTGTAGTACCTTTTGATTGGTTCCACAACTTCAGATATGGCGTATCCCTGGTGGGAATTAAGAAGAGTGATGAGACAGCCAGGATTCAGCTGAACCCAGGACCAAGGCACATCATGCGTGCCTCCGACACCTGCTACTACATGAACATCACGGCGGAGGAGAACTCCTCCTTCATCCTACGTCACCCTAACAACGAGGAGAAGGACAGCAAGGAGAGCAAGATGGACAAGTCACCCAGCTACGTCTACGACAGCAACGGCACCGGCACGTCCCGCGTGGAGAGCGCCATCGCGAGTGTTGGTATGCATTAAATTGCAACGATGATAAAGAAAATCTGTACAGTAATGATCCACAATTTGTTGCGATGATAAGGATGGTAATAATAAAGATGATGATGATGTTGATTAAAATAATGGAGATAATGTTGGTGAGGTTAATGATGTCGGTGTAGTAGTAGTAGATGCAGTACTGACCAGTAGGTACAATGTAACTAGTAGTAGTAGTAGTAGTAGTAGGTAGAGGTATAGTAGTCGGGGGAGTAGGAGTACAGTGTCGTGGCATCCTTGTTAATATAACCAACATATTTGCATATGTGACATCTATGTGCACTCGGTTGATTGTGTTTTTAAATCTAACCATCATGATAGGGTCGATGGCCTTGGAGCTGCACCATTTTGGCAGCACGCGGTCCAGCACTGGGGGGCAAACGTCCCCTTCTCCCGGGGGCTCAGCGCTGGAAGCAAGATCCAAGGAGGAGCCTCCCCTTGGGAGGAGTGCAGCCAGTAAGTCATTAGTGTCCCCAGATGATGTCATAACTATGATTTGTTACCATGGTTACACATTTCCAGGTAGCTGGGCTCTATCACGCAGTTTAGAAAATACATTCTCTTTTTTTTTTGACAAGATACATTTTCCACAGAGATTGTACTTTATAGGAGCCATGAAGCCTTGAAATGTTTTCCTTGACTTTCATTTCACTTTTACAACGTTACATGATTTAATATACATCTCAAGTTTTGTTTTTTCTGATTGACTATTCAAATATACTAAATGGTTATACTGCTGCCTTTTACAATCTAGCAAAAATAAAATAAAGCTGTAAAACACATCCTCATCGGATGTCTTCATGATACCAGCAGAAGTTTGGTAAATGAAACTTCCAAGTAATTGTCATTATTATATCTCTCTTTCTTGCAGCGGGCCTTAGAGTTGACATCCCTCCAAGGAGCTCCATGGATCAGGCCATGGATCGCAACCATCTCATGCCCCCCGGTGGGGACGACTCCGGCGGGGGCGGGTGCGTGGGCTTTCACATCGGGCCGCCCACAGATGTCGGGGAACCAGCCCCGCCCAGGGGGAGGGAGGGGCGTCGGCCATCTATCATGCCAGTCCTGGAGATGATGTCATCCGATCCCGAGGATGACCAAGTGAGGGACGAAAGGCCGCTCCAGGCGCAGAAGCAGGTTGCCATAGAAACAGAAGACGTTTCAGTTTGGGATGAGGAGGATCCGTAAGTATATAGTTGCTTGAATACATGATATCATATGTAATCAAGTAAATAAGGGATTGTCTCTCTGGGATATTTAAGCTTTCTTAAAAAAAAACATGGTTTGTATCTGTACACTATTCATGATTAACTTAAAGTAAATGTTCAGTATTTCAATCCATCCCTCTTGTGAGATATATGCCCAAACTACTTTAAAATAGCAAAAGTGACACCTACAAATAAGGAAGACAACCAACATGATAACTAATAACCAATTAATATAAATTCTTCAAAATATGCCAAAAGCCTTTGAAATAGTAATCTGTAATAGTCTATATGATTCAAATTTAAAGGTTTGAAAAAAAAGTTACCCAATCCAAATAATTTTTATGAACTTTTTTTTCATAGCTGAGACCAAACATCATTACCATTAACCATCATAAATCCTATTGTTTTTGTTTTCCTGGTACTTGACAACAAAAATGTGCTATAGGAAATAAAATTCACTTGGATGAATATAAATGCCTTTAATGAATATATGTGACCGTGCATCACAAAACGAACAAAAAGTTGCACCCCTTGATTTTACATGAGAACTCAAAAAAAGGTGAAATTGTATTTTCTGAAAGAGCTATCCTTCTTCAACGTTATTCTTAAGTTTGGGATCACAACATGAATGGGAATATGTGTTTTGAGCAGTTTTTCTACAACCCTTTTTGGGGGGAGAGTAGAATGATCAGCTATGTCGTAGAGGCCCCCTTTCATTTCTTGAAATCCTTTGCATACTCTTCACTTTTAAGTCTAATAACTTTAAAAAGGATAATGCTACTGCTTTGAAAGTTGGCATTAATTATGGACAGAATGTGTTAATCAAGCATGCTTAATTTCAGCTTAATCTGGTAATTCCTTCATTGTTGTTGCTCCGGTTGTTTACATCCTGTGTTTTGTCCCTCTCATCACACAGCTAGCACGGCTTGATAAAAGATTAAGCACTTGAATAGACCCTGTACTTCAGAGCCTCTTTTCTCAGTTCACACTTTTCCACATCATGTGCTTTCTTTCCAGTATTTAGATAGGTTAGGGAAGTCCATTTGAATTGAGTTATACATCATTTTAAAGCTTAGAGTGTGCTCTTTCAGAATCTGCCCTTAACTAAAAATCCATGTCTGGCGACTTTTTGTTGGTTTTGTGATGCAGGGTCACATATGTATAATACTTGATTGGGAGAAAATGGAATGTAAAAGAAAATTCTCAATCACCTGTTTTAATTTTTCTCCAGCTGGACCAAAGGACCACCTCCCCTCATCCCATTCATTGGATACCAACCTGGAAATTGTCATCTCCTCTCTAAGCCAAAAGGAATGTGCTGTCTGGAGTTAGATCAGGTAAACATCATCCGTTCTGTGTCCTGTATTGACTGAAGAAACCCCAACTAAACCACCAACTGAGATTAAAGTACTGTTGATAGAGTAATGAACACCGATTTAGTCCTTGGGTATCCATCCACCATGGTCAAACTTTGTCCTGACTTTAATCTGTAATTTGCAGGGTACACTGAAATCATTGTTGCATCACAATGTCCTCTGTTTAGCCCTGTTCTTCTAATGTGTGTCTTTAAATTTGTCTCTTCTCTTTTTTTCCATGCATGAAATTATTATTTCACAGCATTTTTCTGCAGATAATCTCATCACAGATGCCTTTATTTTTGTGAATGTCAACAAGGTCTTGTGTCAAACTATGTGCCATTTTCTAGTGTTCTGCTCAACCTGTTCATTCTTATTTCTGGACCCCCCCCCCCCCTTTTGTAGCCTTGTGAACACTCCAGCTGGCGACATGCGGCAGAGTACAACTGGCCCAATAACTGCATCATCCTTGCTGTGGAGTATGCAGCCATGAGCATGGTGGACTTCATCGTGCCTCTCCGGGCCCACTGGAGGCCAAAGCACACTCTGAAGCCTATAGTCATCCTTGTAGAGAAGAGGTACATGCTTCCTCCCTGCACTTTATGATATATTCAAAAGCTTGGAAGTGCTACAGCTGTAACTCCATTTTCCACAATATCATGCAAGTGTGTGTATACGTGGGTGGAGGAGGGGGATGAAGACATGTTGAGAATGAAATGTATATCTTGATAGCAATCATCTCCTGTTTCTACAGGAACATCCAAAGAGAGTTTAAACTTGTTCTACTTATATGACTAAGATGAATTGTTTAATAGACGGAACCATCCTGGCAGCACATGCATGCACCATTACTAGGGCATCCCCTGTGCGCAGGTGTATAGTAAATGCATGATAAACATTGATTCTAATGTGGTACCACAATGGATTGGTCTCTTGGGTCACATCCACTTTTCTCTTCTATCAGTAATGATGAAAATTAAGAATGATTTCAATGGAGATCAATTTAAGCAATGCTAAGCGGATTATGTCATGACTTGTGAGATCACATGAGTTTCACAACTTTTTGATGAGCTTGCAGGTTTAATATTCTTCACTTTTTTCACTGTATTTCTCTTTGAGCAGACCAGACACCTGTTTCCTTGAGTGCATTGCAGCTTTCCCCATGGTGTACTACATGATTGGAAACATAGATGTGTAAGAATTTCTCAATGTCTCTTTATATTTTTAAATCCTTTTGCCAACTTTCAATAATTTACAAGGTAATAGTATTGTAAGCTGTATAGTGATATACATCTACAATTGTATATACATGCTAACATTCTGTTTTTTTATTTCAATATTGTCATTCATTTACACTCCTTATTTTCACTTTTTTTTCTTTTGCATTCTCCACCTTACATTCATGCAAGTCTACAATGTTATGATGCATGATTGATGATTTCTGTAGTGCATATGCCTCACAATGATAATACATACTGAGTACATTTTGAATGATGCTTTTTTTTGTGGGTATGTATGAAAATATGCAGAGAACATGGTAATCAAGCGAAAAAGTTTCCAAACTTTTTTACATGTGTCATATAGTGACAAACTTGGTGATTTCTGATTATTTGTTTTTCATCCAAAATGAGATCCACACCTAAAATCAGAAACTTTCATTTTTCATGGTCCTATATAGTGTAATCTCTCCCTTGTAAATGTATGAATATATGAATATTTCCATACACATAAATGTATAAATGTATACATGAATAGAAAAATAAATATATGTATGTATAAATGTAAAAATATATTAGAATATTTAAGTATATAAATGTATAAATATATAAATATGTAGATATATAAATATATGAATATCTCGATGTGAACATGTGTATATATGAATATATGCACTCAATGTATTTAATATGCTCCTTTTCGTCACTGTATGTCCTTGCACCACCAGGTTGGATGACATCCTCCGAGCCGGTATCCTCCAATCAGACACAGTAGTAGTGGTGGACAAGGAGTCCTCCAAGCTAGCAGAGGAAGACTACATGGCTGATGCAAACCAAATAGTTGCAGCGCAGTATTTGTTCAAGTGAGCTCCCCTGTCTTTACCAGTGTAGTTCCAAAATGTCATCATGATTTTACATTTGAATAGGAACCACAGGGCTCCATGGAAAACAATAAATTCATTGAAAGTGGTCAAGCAGATGTTGATGATTAATAATTTTTATAACAAGAGTGAGTTAACCAAAGAGAGCTACAGTAGTTGTTACACAATCAAACATTTGTGGTGAAAATGATTCGTATTCAAACATCAGAACATTGCAAATAGAAAAGGCATATATGTTCAACATTTGGATATTACCGTGAAATTATGGGAAACTGATTTAAAGACGATGGTGTGATGACATCTATTCACAGCATACAAGGATGGTAGTGTTTATGTAAGTGTTTGGTAGCTGAATCCAAAGTAATTATTGTTTCATCATGTCTTTATGTGATATAAATCACCTTAAGCTTGTGAATAGTCACTGTTCTTTATTGTCTTTTACTATGCAAATGGATTTCTTTCATTACCTCCTAATATACAGCTCAAATAGATAAAGCTTTTTTTTTTTAATGTCTCCTCTGCTCCTTGTAGGTTGTTCCCACACATTAGTATCATCACCGAGCTCACTCATCCGTCCAACATGAGATTCATGCAGTTCAGAGCCAAGGATTTCTATGCACTCAAAATGGCTGAAAAACAGAAGGTACAATTTGTATGCACTCAACAAAAAAAAGAGAATATATTTTCCATTTCTAGAATGTGTGCTTTGGTACTTCTTTCCGTGGTATTCATTAATGACTTTAATTTTTTTCTGTAATGAATTCTAAAGCAATTCTTGACACATTCGTGATAATTTGGTGTAAAAAAAAAGGTGTATGATTACCAGTCTTTGTTCCTTTTTTGTGTTTTTATTTACATTTGTATTTTAAATGAACTCATTCATTAATTCATTGATCAACTGACTGGGTATTTGTTTTATATTACTGAATTTGATCACCAATTTAACTGTTCAGTCGATCATGCAAATCATTCACACCAGCAAACCTGATGTTCTGGGGGATTTTCTTTCTGAAGAGCTGCAGCATAGAACAATTAATCAATATAATTGTTCTGAAATTATGTTCTAATAACTAAGTCATGAATACACCATACATGTTTTGCATGACATTTTTGGTAATGTTTAAATAAGATAGACATACAATGCTACTTCATTCTGTTCCTTTTTAACAAATGTCTGTCACTTCACAGTATGAGTAGCTATTCGAAATAGATTTGAAGTTGAGTGTTTAAATTGCACTGAGGTGTACTTAACCATATCAAATCGCTTAACACAAGAAACAAGTCAGATATTTTCATAGCATGTTAAATTACAGCAAAATTTGGTTGAGAAATATTTCTTTGAAATGCAGGTACCAAATTGATTTTGTAGCAGTGATCAAGCTGACATTTTCTTTGATATGTGCCTACTTTTTTTAACCCCCATCGTGGTTCTTGTGTCATTCCACAGAAAGAAAAGGAGAAAGGCTCCAACATCTCGTACATGTTCCGGCTTCCGTTCTCAGCAGGCAACGTCTTCAGTGCCAGCATGCTGGACACGCTACTCTACCAGTCCTACGTCAAGGACTACATGATTAGCTTCACCAGGCAGCTACTGGGCCTGGACCAGGCACCGGGTTCAGGATATCTCTGTGAGGTATGTAGTTGAATTTAGACTAGCTGTGTGGGAAAGTAAGTCCATTGGGGCTTTTTGAGCAAGTCCATTATGCTGGCCCTTGTTACATGACTGTATGGTCTATCCGTAACTTTTGAGGAGTATACCTTTTAGGGTTGTTTTGTGAATCAAGTCCTTCAAGGTACTTGTAGATGTGTTTCTCTGTGTTTTATCATGGAAAGGGTCTGCTGATGGGCTACTTATTTCTGTATAGGGCTGTGAAGCAAGTTATGTGAATTAGACTCCAGTTTTGATTTAGTGATTGAGATTGTTAGGCTAGTTGTATAGGGTAAGTCTTATTGGTGTAGTCTAATGAAGTACATGTAGGTCTAATTCACTACTTACATTAGTTAGGTGATTACCTCTTCATTGGTTTGAGAGGTGTATCAAATAGGTTCACTTTAATAGCTAGTTGAGTGAGATAGTGGGCTCTTAATTGTTTTGTGAAGATATGTCATAATTCATGCAAGGCATGGTTAAACTGAGTCATTCGTGTGAGGAAGGCCTTTTAGGCTCTTTGTGTGAGTTGTGTCTGTTGAGCTGTTTGTATGAGGTAGACCTATGAGTTGCTGGTTTAATGAGATCTACCAAAATGTCTACATGAGGTATATCCATTTGGTGCAGTCAAAAATAGTTACAATAAATGCAAATCCTTTTACTTGTCATCTCTTCATTCACTCTTCTTTCATTCATTCTATCTGTCCATCCTATACAGCTGAGAATAACCCAAGAGGACATGTGGATTAGGACCTATGGCAGACTCTACCAGAAGCTCTGTTCTACCACCCATGAGATTCCCATTGGTCTCTATAAGACACACACACACTCAGACAACAAGTCGGAGGTATGATCACAAAGTTGGCTTGAAAACAAGACCTGTTGCATTGAAGTTGTATTGTTAATTGTACTCATTTTAGTGTATTCAGCAATCACTGTACCCTATCTATCATGAATAAACACATAATGCTGTTGCAGTCATGTGAAAAACTTCAACTGCATGATTAAACATATTTCTGTAAGCTGGTCTATTGGATTAGTGGGTGAGGATCATGATAATGAGGCCTTTTTCACTTTTCTTGACACTCAGTGAAACGTGTAGATGAATGAAATAGATATACATTGTAGATGAATAAAATTTTCATGGCATTATTTTTGTGTTATAATGAAAACCTGATTCTAGTCTGTTCAGATTTATTGCAAGTTAAACAAAGAAAATAAACTCATTGATGTACAAAGAAAACATTTAAAAACATATGAAGAGTTTGTTCGCAAAAGCCGATAAGTCCATATTTTCCAAATGGAGATATTTGCGATTAAATGTCAAGAAAAATAAAGAGAATTATAAGAAAATTTTTGCTTCTTTTGACCATAACTTCAAAAATGTGCCTTTATATGTAGTGACCAATATATCATTTAAAAGGAATTATTTTGTACTTTATGACAGAAACCGTACTTAAAAATCTTCAAAAATGGACTAATCGGTTTTTGCAAACAAACTCTTCATATCATTAAGAACAAGTTTTGACTACTGTAAAAGTGGATATTTTCGCGCGACTAATTTTTCGTGCTTGGCAGGTTAAGAAGAGTTTTGCGTATTTTTAAATCCGCGGAATCAAGACATCACGCACAGGACCATTTATGGCAAGCAATGATATTTGTGTGCTCTTATTTTTATACCCCCGCCAAACGAAGTTTGAAGGGGGTACATAGGAATCAGCGGACGGTCGGGCGGTCGGGCGGTCGGGCGGTCAGGCAGTCGGGCGGTCGGTCCGTTGCAAATCTTGCGTCGCGAACTACTTCCTCAGTTTTCAACCGATTCCCATAAAACTTGGCACAGATGTGTGCCTTGGGTTGTAGATGTGCAAGACGTATTTTTTGACAGTACCCAAAAGTACGTTGCCATGGTAACGGCATATTATGGGCAAAAATGGGTACAAATCTTGCGTCGCGAACTCCTCCCACAGTTTTTGATCAATTTTTATGAAATTAGGTACAGATGTTCATCTGAATATGTTAATGTGCAAGACACATATTTCCGCAGTGGCAAAAAGTGCGTTGCCATGGTAACGGCATGTTATTGGTAAAATATAGGGCAAAATGCTTCATGGCAAAACTGCTTCATCAGTGTTCTTCCAATTCTCATGGAATTCATATTGAATGTTTGTCTTAGGATATAGGTCAGCATGACACATTTCTTGACAGTGACAAAAAGTATGTTGCCATGGTAACAGCTCACATATTATGAGCCAAAATGATGGAAAATTTTGTGTTGCAAACTACTTCCTCAGTTTTTGCCCAATTTCCATGAAACTTGGTACAGATGTGTGCCTTTGGTTGTAGATGTGCAAGACGCATTTTTCGACAGTACCCGAAAGTACGTTGCCATGGTAACGGCATATTAATGGCAGAAGATCAAGGAAAGATCTTGCGGATTTAACTACTTCCTCAGTTTTTTGACCAAAGCTTATGAAATGTTGTTTTGACCAAAGCTTATGAAATGTTGTTTGGCGGGGGTATAACCAGTCGCTGTAGCGACATTTCTAGTTGTGCTAGTTTCTGGTTGCACGAAATGCGCGAAAATTTCAACACTGCGAAAATTTCCACTTTCACAGTACCCGTCGTGTTGTAATGTTAACCAGTTGCTGTAGGGTGGAGTGAGGTCAGAGGCATAGACATGAAGCCCAAGTATCCTAATTGCCTTTTTATCCTATCTCTGTTTGTCTTTCTGTCTGTCTGTCTATCTGTATGTCTGTGTGTCTGTTTATATGTCTGTGATTGTCTGTCTGTTTAGTTGTCAGTGACGATAGAGGACGATGACAGCTCTTCTTCCGGCCAATCAGAGGAGAGGAAAGAGATCGCCCACCTTGTCAGGCAGAAGATGAAGAAGCTGGAAATTCCTCCTGAGGAATATGGTAGGAAAAGTGATGATAAGAATATAAATTCTAATGTAAAATACATTCCAATTTTCATGTTTACAGCTTCTCTACAGTGGAAATGAAATATCATTTAATTTCCACTGAACTGAAGTTGCAAATATAAAAATGGGAAAACTTAAATGCAGTATTTACATTATCACCCAAAACTGCAGTTTCTGCTGCCAACATTGGTGAGTGTTGGCACTGAGATTTGAAAATTTTCAGAAATGTTGGCATGTAATTTTTTTTTCTGTATTTAGCTTTTTATAGGGGCAAGAGGTACTGTAGAGAGAGGTAGTTGAATTTTACTTCCTTGCATGTAGAAATCTTGTGTAATGCAAAGAACAATATAGTATCATTTTACTCTATCAAACATATGTATCATATTTCTATCTCAGTCAAGTCATGGAGGTAGATGAATATGTATTTTCTCAAGTAACAATATATTAATGATAAGAATTTTTTCATGATAGTGAATTTGCTCCTCCACCAAATGTAGATGTGTTTTGAAAACAAGAGGGAGTACTCACATATAGTAGCTTTTCCTTTTATCTACAGTCCTTGAAATAAAGTGTATTGAGCCATAGCTTTATTGTACATTAGACAACTAGGGATGTTGCTTGTTGCCTTTTAATTTTTGTTTTAATTCTGGTAAAAAAGTGATAACAAATATTTTATCAAGGTATTGTGGACTGTGAAGAAACTGTTATGTCAATCTGCATGCCTCACAGTGTATATTTTCTTTTTTTATTTCTCTCATTCATTTTTGAATTTACAGACAGTGAAGTGAGTGAGAAGAGGAACAAGATCTCCTATGTCTTGATCAACCCAAGCTTTGAGACAAAACTGGAGGTTGATGATGTCATGTAAGTGTTGGTCCCTGCCAGAGTCATATTTATTTATTTATTTATTTATTTATTTATTTATTTATTTATTTATTTATTTATTTATTTATTCCTTTATTTATGTATTTATGTATGTATGTATTTATTTGTTTATTTGTATATTTATTTATTTATTTATCTATTCAGTTTTCTTTTAGCAGGGTAGCCTTTCAGCTCACTTGGAACTGCTCTGCCAAGGGGCCCTGCATCACGTACATAATACAAATTGAGTAAAAAACACAAAGTTACAAACACGATAACAAAGAGGGAACATAAAACACTAGATTATATAAGTCCATATAGAGGGTACATGAAAAAAGGGTTGAACACAAGCTAATGAAACAAAAAATAAATAAATAAAAAGAATAATATTCTGGTCTCCTATTAGTGTATCCAGTTTCAATATCACAGTCTGAACCTGTTTGATGATAATTGCATTTGTATGCATGTGCATGCTTATGTGCATTTTAATGTTTTTTTGTTTTGTGTGTGTGTGGGGGGGGGGGGGGGGGGGGAATTGCATAGACATACTGCAGGCGTAATCCATGACTAAAAAAGTTCTATTAACATTCAAGTACCATTTAAAACTTTAATACATGTATGAAGGTAACAGTTTTGCTGCAGTGATTTGTAGAATAACACATTGCCATGTGATTTGACTAGTATAAAATCACACAGCGGCGTTTTGATTATTATTTTGACTAGATGGGTAAACTCAATCAAAATTCCCTTTTGAATATATCTAATAGTTCTGTGACATTTATTTTTTTTACACAGATTTATCACCATGAATAAAACATCCACAAAACACACAAACTTGCTTGAAAACAGTGCATTTGTTACACTTATTCTGGAGAGATTTGAGGACATAGGAGATTGCACGTACTTTTTTTTTTAAGTGGATGAGAAATGAATAGATGGCACATAATAAAAGAAAGAGTAGCAGTGAAGATGTAACTCTCAGAAAAGATACAGTCATTTGTTGCAGAAGTGTACATTTTGTTTCATGTTCTAAATATATCAATTTGAGATTCAATTGAAATGATGAGGGTTTGTATTTGTGAATTTCATCTTTTGTTTGTTTGTTTTTTCCCCCTAGATTCATAATCCGGCCAGCTGGGGGACCCAAGACACCTTCACCTATGCCACCGAGGCGAAAGTTTAGCAGTCGGAGGGTTAAGCCGAGGAACACCGAGCCCAAGCCAGACCCACAGGGGCCCAACGTGGATACCAAGCTGTAAAGCCCTTTTCTGCTGTTGACGATAGCAGATGAAACCATGAAGTGGCTTAGCTTATCATCCTTGTGCTTTTATAAGTGTCAGGAGTTGGATGCAACAACCCTGACATCTCAGTTAATTGCTCCCGTGTGATGTTGCACAGGCCACAAGGTGCTTTCTTGCCATCAGCTGGGCAACAGACTCACAAAACAGGGTGGTGCAGACGAGGCATTTATTATGACATCACAGCCAACCAAGATGAGTCGTGGGACCAAGAAATGATGCAGAGAATGGACAGCATCAGTTTTGCTGGTGTTGCTAGGCAACACTGAGATGTTGGATGAGAGGTATAGTCACATATCCTGCTAAGAGCCAAGAAGTGTGAGATTTTGAGAGAACTGACTCGACTCTGTTAAGTCAGTTTAGGGGAAGATACTGTAAGTTGGATTTTGGCATTGGTGGTATTTGAGACTTTTCTATTAAAGTTTTGAGAATGGGTGACAGATTGACTGGTTGGACTTTATTTTGTTTGCAAATGGACAGTGTCTTAATGAGCTACAGACCAGGCATTATAGTTTGAGGTGCTGTGTGTTGATGCATGGCACTCTTGCTTATTGACAGATAAACCAGCATCTTACAGTTCATTCCGCAGGTTTTCTCTGAGTGGTCTTTAAGCTGCTACGGGAATGGTTGCATTTGTTTCTGAAATGTGCCATTGCACGCAAACAATGCAAAAGATATGGGACTCTTTGAACCGAGACCACAATCTTGCAACCAAGTGGGCTAAAAGCACAAACATAACTGTCAAAATAAGCTCAAATCAAAAGAGAATAATGTTCCACTGACAAGCATCAAAAGTACAACTGCCTATAATATCTCAGATTGTAGATGAATAGGTTCGATGACATTTGCTCCTGCGACAGTTGCTCGCATGGAATATCTGCATGCTAAGCCAAACATAAGTTATTCCCACAAACACAACCCTAAACCTAATCGTAATCCTGACATCAAACTAAACCTAAAACCCTGTTACAAACCTAACCCTAAGTCCTTGTAAAACCTGAGACCAGAGCAAATCATGTCTCAGGAAAAAAAAATGTTTGTCACCAGCTGCACATACCTATCAAAAGTTTCTCACTATTCATCTGGCACACTGCTACCACTAAACAGTCCCACAGTCAAGCACTGGAGAGGATTAATTTCATATCATCAGAAAAGATTGAAAAAATATTGACAGCTACAGTATGAGCGTCATGAGTTTTATTGTGGTTGGATTCATGTTCTAATACTTCTTGCAGATAACAAGAGTAAGAGAAGACACTAACATACATCTGTTTCTTAGGTTAATGATATATTGAAAGGAAATTTGGCTCCATTATTGAAGAGAAAGAGTGCAGTTATGTTACCCCTGCAGATCATTTTGAATGCACCCAGTTATAACATATCATCGATCTTTGTGTGTGTGTCTTTGGTAGGGAAGATGCATTTGATACACTGTGAATACAAGTATGAGCTGTAACACTAGACTCCAGGGCCCCATTTCATAAAGAGTTTATTTGATGACAACTCTTTGCTGGAATGACTATTGTCATGGTAACGACAAGAATACAGCTTCCTGATTGGTTGTTTGCTGTGGAAAGTGGTCATTCCAGCAAGAGTTGTCATCTTAACATCTTTTATGAAATGGGGCCCAGGTGATTAAGTGCAGAATCTCTCAAAGAATATGACCCAGAGTTTTAAGTAAGTCCCCTCATACGTGTGTATAAACCTGCATTCCTGTGAAAATCTATGCAAAGTCAGCCAACTAATAATACATGTACATTGGGTAACCTGTGTTTACAAGTCGAATAGCAATCTCTTCCCCACATTCCTGCTTTAAAGTTCTCAACAACGATGTGCATCTCTCTAGAAAGAGTATAATTTGTGCCATGTTATGGATAAAGTAATAGAGCATACAATGTATACTGACAAGCATCAGGTGACCACAGCTCTTATCTACAATGTATAAACCCATTTCATCTTTAGTTAGGTTATGTTAACCCAGTAGACTTTGTGTACAACCTACAACATATCAGGTTCTTTGTAGACAATGTGAAGTGTTTGTTTGCAAAAACCGATAAGTCCATATTTGCCAAATGGAGATATTTACGATGAAAGGTCAAGAAAAATAAAGAGAATAATAGGAAGATTTTGCTTCTTTTGACCATAACTTCAAAAACGTACCTTTATATGTAGTGACCAATATACCATTTAAAAGGTATTATTTTGTACTTTATGACAGAGACCGTACTTCAAAATCTTCAAAAATGGACTTATCGGTTTTTGCGAACAAACTCTTCGTGTGTTCAGATGAGACTTCATGCCTTATTAGTTGAGATTCAGACACCCAAATGGTTTTAGGACTGAAAGTTTTCCTGATTTTGCACAAATATAAATTCTGCTGTGGTTCATTTTTGATATTCAAATTGAAATGTGTCATTTTCCAGTATTTTTTTTTCAGGTTGAAAACTTTGCTGGCAAAGTTATATTTTCTCATACTTTTAGTGTGCAAAGACAAACGGAAATTGCATTTGTCTTATGCAGAATTTGTTCTTATCACGTGGCAAACTTTTTCACTGATTTTGAATGGCAGTTATGTTCTGGTGTTGAACTAAATCAATGATTTAGTCCACAATCTTTGATGATTATGTTTCACGTTGAACTTGCCTTATGTACTTAAAGCTACTTCCTGTTTTTAACACTTACTGTATAAGTCAAGTTTATTTAGGTATTAATTCTGCCTACTAGTTACGTTAAAGAAAACGAGTAAGCCCCCCACCCCCCCCCCCCTCATTCCCTGAAATTGTCTCATAGCCTCATGATACTGTCCCCATCACTAAATACAGCACTAAACTACCTCGCTTTAAAGCTGCATTATCCAGACATGAAGGATTGTGTGTGCATTTTCTGCATGCGAATGTCTCCCCATTTTTATCAGGTCAGATGTCCCAGTTAGTATTTAGTTTTCAATGTCTGAATTCCTTTCCCGAAAGCTAAAATGTTACACTGAATTACTCATTATGATTGAAGATGAGATGAAAATATGCTGATTTGGTTTCTTGTGGACAAGACACCCATGTGTGTACATAACTTGCTGTTCTTGTGTAAGTTTGATGTAAAGAATGCATGGAAAGAGGAGTAAAAATGACATCAGCTGCATTTTAACGCAAAGCAGATAAATTTGCATGGTATATTAATAATTTATTGGTGAAGATATGCTTTATGATTGGGCAAATTAGAGCAGCATGCAAGACCAACCCATACTGCCCGAAATGCTGTACCCCATCAAAAAATCAAAATACCATTAGACTTTGTGGACAAGCACATTGGCAATGTCAAACACAGTTAATCAGAAAAAAAAAGGGTTGCACAAATGATATTATTTTTTTTTACTGCACGTATATGTACCAGATGTACCTTGTAAATAGTTGTCAGTTTGACTGGGATGCTATGTGATACGGTACAGGAAAAGAGTGAGAAGGGTAAACGTGACCCTGAAGAGAAGAACAAGTCATATTTCAGAGGCAAGGATCCAATAAAATGGTGGAATGGACAGAGAATACAGTGTTATGAGATGGAAAGACTATAGATGGCAGGGTGTAACATGTTAACATATGAGATGCTAATAAATGCTTCGCTGGGTTGGAAAAGCAAGCTTGACTGCATTGATGAGCCGGATCACTGCCATTCTAGACTTGCTTTGCAGTATGTACATACACATCAAAGGAAATGAAGAGTTTGTTTGTAAAAACCGATAAGTCCATATTTGCCAAACTGAGATATTTGCGATTAAAGGTCAAGAAAAATAACGAGAATAATAAAAATTTTTTGCTTCTTTTGACCATAACTTCAAAAATATACCTTTATATGTAGTGCCCAATACATCATTTAAAAGGTATTATTTTGTACTTTATGACAGAGATCGTACTTCAAAATCTTCAAAAATGGACTTATCGGTTTTTGCAAACAAACCCTTCAAATTGAGCATGGGAAGTTGTTCATCTTTATTCTGAGAACAGCTAAGAGGTCTTTCTGCTGACAGCACTAATGTTTTATTTTGGCATTGAAAGACAAATGTACAGTGATGGTTTTCTTCTTGGAGCAAAGAGGAGACCCATATCTTGCCTTGTTGGATTTCGGGTCATTTATAAATATATCATGGACATCTCTCAGTATATCTTTTTATGGCAGATGTGGTTGTTATCCATTTACTCTGAACCACATTAACCAATTTTCAATGCAAAGTATTTTGTATGTGGATAACTGCACAACGATGTAAATAGCTACTGTACTTGTACATAAGCTGTGCAGAGAGGTGCACAGCATCTTCAGCTGGGTTTGAAGATAGATGTAAAAACTTTCCAAACTTTATTATTCTGAGGTTTATTACAGCCCCCATGTGTAGCAGCTGTGCATGGGAACCACTGTGTGAATGTTGAAGATAAATGTATAGAATTTTCTTATTTTATTTCTGCATGCTTTTTACTTTTGTCATTGTAATGTAACTGTGGATCACACTACCATGTGACAAGTCAACATAAATCTCTGTGATATTCATAACTGCAATTTCTGAAGAAAAATAATCCGTATACTCTTTTTGCTATTGGTATTTAATTGTTAAAGGAGAAACATTCAGATCTACTGTGTTTTCCAGCGACCCTTTTTCTTGAACACATTTTCATACAGCTCTTTTTTCTTAGCCATTCATTGTAACCTTTGCTATACATGACCTGTGTAGGACCTACATGTTGATATGTAAAACAAAGTTTGTTACCAGTAATACAGATATCAATGATACAGTCAACTCATTGTAGGGCGACATGGCACAATGCCTTGCCATTTCGTATGTGACTGTGTCTTGTGCAAGAGTTAATGTCGTACATGTATTCAGTGTGCTATTTGAATTATGTGAAACTGTTCCAATTCTGGTGATGAGGAAGAGATTCCAATGAAAATAAAGAAAGAATGATATTCACTGTGCTTGGGAACTGAAAAATCATGTGGGGCAAGACATTGATTTATCTTGTGGTTTCACAAATATCATCATGGGGGTAGTTTTTATCAAAGACCCTGTTATCGGCTGTTGTTAGCACTGTGTTTTTGTGAGTGAAGAGCTTGACAGCCTGAGCTGAGCTTGTTGATGTTTTGACGTTTTAAGATTTGTGATTGTGATTATTATTCATATGATTCAGAAGAATCCTAAGCTGTGCAACCCTAACTGCACAAGCTTTATTGACCCTGATGTGCTTATATACTCTTCTTGCGCACGAGTACAGCAAATGGAGCGCCTTTGGCAAAAGGATAGTTGTCATGTTGGAAATCACTGTGATTGGTCTTCATGTAATTTTGCTGTCATGTTCATATATAGACAATATTCTACAGAGAATGATATCGTTACTACCATGTGATTCAGAATCTTGAAAATTGAACTGCAATGCTGAAAATGTGAAATATTATGATCATTGGCTCTTTTGGCCAATCAACGTGTACGTACATCTCTTTCAAATTCAATCTACTAATGTACAGTATTAATAGGTGCCTTTTGTATCAATCACAAATCATGATAACATAATTACATTGATTACCGACTGTTGTATTGGATGTATCAAATGTATATTTAAGTGACTGTTCATCTCTGTCTGAATTTGCCAGACATATTGCATGTGGATAAAGGGTGATTGTAAACTAGTGACTACTTGTCAAATCTGCTAATGTTGCATGCTTCGTACGACTCATGCAATTTGTGACGTTGCATCACAAACCAACAGAAAGTCGCCAGACGTGGATCTTTAGTTAAGGGCAGATTCTTAAAGCTTTAAAGTGACATATAACTCAGTTCAAATGGACTCTCCTAACTATCTATATATTGGAAAGAAAGCACACACTCTGGAAAAGTGTGAACTGAGAAAAGAGGCTCTGAAGTACAGAGTCTATTCAAGCACTTAATCTTGACCAAGCAGTGCAAGCTGTGCAATGGATTTGACAAAAAAAAGAAGATGTAAACCACCGGAGCAACAACAATGAAGGGGTTATCAGAATAAGTTGAAATTGAGCATGCTCTATTAGCACATTCTGTCCATGATTAATGCCAACTTTCAAAGCAGTAACATTTTGCTTTGCAGTTTATTAGACTTGAAAGTGAAGAGTCTGCAAAAGATTTTCTTGAAATGAAAAGGGACCTCTACAACATACCTGATCACACTGCTCTACAAAAAAAGGGATTGTAGAAAAACTGCTGAAAACACACTCTCTGATCCATTTTATGATCCCAAACTTAGGAATGATGTAGAAGAAGAATAACTCTATCAGAAAACATGAAAAACTCAAGATTGACTTGGTTGACCCGTTTCACCTTTTGAGTCCTGACATAGAATCAAGGGGTGCAACTTTTTGTTGGTTTTGTGATGCATGGTCACATTTATTCCTTCTGTTTTGATTCAGCTCAATGTGTTGATCTTGACCATTGTATTTTGAACAGGGATATCCCTGCTTAAAACCTAAATCACTCACCAAATAATGACAGTGATAATATGAATATGGTTCCATGATATTTTTTTTCTTGCAACAATATTGTTCCCATGAAGTATCTGCACAATAAGCCAAACATAAATTCTACCCACAACGTAACCCTACTCCTTGCTGATACACATACATGTACATAAAATTAAAAGCCCTATCACAACCCTATAAACCATAAGTGCTTTGAGAAAATAAGACCAGAGCAGTTGTTGCAGATGCAAATATCATGTTACCTAAGAAAAAATGCCAATTGTAATATTTCTTTTTCACTCCCTTTTCATGCATATTAATCAGTGGTATACTATTTTGCCAGCCATCACATAGGAAGAAGCCTTTGACCTTTTTTGGTTTTTTTTAAGGTATTGGGACATAATTTTATCATCATTTTAAACTCATCATTTGGATTTCATATGGATGGGGTTAATCATATGCGCAAATGTTGATACCTCAATGTACTATTATACTATTTGTTTTTATGATGTCTGCTCTTTTTTTCAGAAATGTGATTTATGACAATATCTTTAATTGACTTTTTTTTTTAGTGTATGGATACCACTTTGATGGCTACAGAGGCATTGCACTCTTGGCGTTAAAGGTTAGCGACTAACGGCAAAATATATATCAGTTTTGCACCAACTGAGTGAATTTCTTCCCAAGAAATATATTCTGTGAGTCTCCTAAACTGTATTTACAGAATGAAGGCTGCCATCTTCAAAGCGATCATGACTGAGAGTGCACAAAGTTTAGTCCAATACTTCAAGATTTATTATTATCATTGACATCAGTCCTATGTTTGAAATTTGTTTTGGTTGTTGAAGGAGAGGCATTAATTGTTAATTGCTCTTAATTGGCAGGTGTGTTTGTTTGTTTTTGTTTTTGTTTTTGCTGTAACCAGCAGAATGCAACGGTAAAGACCATGTTGCATTGATTTTATATCATGAAAATTTTTGGTTTTGAGTTTTTCACATATCGCATGGATTAACTGAAGGAGAAATGAGGAAAAGATATAAAGGTATGCTATGAAAAAGTATTTTTTCTCAGTGATGACATGTTATAGAGCAGGTTGCATTGACGGAGACCTAAGATAACTGGGATTAACTTAGATGTTGTAACAATTTAATGTTATCACTTTTCTATTTCGTACCTCACAGGAAATGCACCAGACTTCAGATTGATAAGGCTCCTTTTGAAAAAGCATGATGTGGAAAATACCGTTGATGGGGATCTTTGTTTTACTCTATCATGAGTAAATGTCATAAATGTTTTCTTTGTGTGATGCATTTTTAAAAATCGTTTTGTTTTTACATCTCTGCTGTACATCTGTCAATTTTTATGTGCAATCCTTCGATTTTGTTGGCTTTCCATATTACAGAGATAAAATGAGAACATAACACTTCTGAAAATGTGTGTTATTTCATTCATCTGTGTTTTCTATTCTACATGACAATAACAATCAGTCTCCACTGTTTTACACTATGGTGACATGAGTCGTAAATTTATGCATACGAATGTAAACTACTAACAACACAGCTTTGTAGGAATGCTGTACATTGTTCACACTGCCTAATGTCCATTCATACTGTAGAAAAAAAAAACAATCGTTAGTAAATATTTAAAAGAACAGTGAATGCAAGTTTCAAAACAAAAGCTTTGAACAATGAGAGTTTCTACATGTAGAGAATGCTCCAGATCTGGAAAGACTATTTGGGGGGGGGGGGGGGGGGGTGGTAGAAAAAACAAACACAAAACAGAACTAGACACCATTTGGAGTTTTAGGTTCAGTTCGCAATGAACAATTTTTTTATTTATGCTTCTTTTTTTTTGTCTTTCGAAAACAGAATTTTTGAAATTTGTAGATATTGAAGAAGACATTGAGAAATTGAATTTTGACATTGTATTGTCCTCTGTTTTCAAAGATACCATGTTTGCATTGGAAATACCACACATAAGTACATACACACATAATAATACAATTGTAATGTGATAAGGAAATACACTTTAACAAAAAATATTGAAACATTTGATGTTAAAGGGGAAATCTAGTCCAAATAAAAATTAGTTTGATAAAAAAGAGTAAAATCGTACCAATTCAATGATAAAAATTTGACTGAAATGGGATGGAAAAAAAAGGAAGTTATGACATTTTGAAGCTTTTGCTAATTTCTGCAAAACAGTTCTTGTACAGTGGGTATGAATATGCAAATGAGTGAGCTAACCATGTCATACCCTCACAATTTTCCATTAATCGTGTACAAATAAAAATGATGAAAACCCAATGTTTTTGTCATTGAAGTATGAAACATGATGTTATTCCTTGTTTTACAACTTCAGAATAGTGATCAGTTGGATATACCAGGATTTGAGCCTCGGGCATTATTGCGTTTGAATGAAAAACAGCAAATTTCAAGATATTATGCACAAACTATATGGCACGTTGTGAGGGAATGACATGCTCACTTTGCCATTTGCATATTCATATTGACTGTTCAAGAATTGTTTCCTGAAAAATTAGCGGATATTCGAAATGTCATAACTTCCTTTAATATTTTTCACCCGATTTCGATCAAATATTGTACCGTTGAACTCATAATATTTTACTTTTTCTAATCAGACAAACTTATATTTAGACTTGGTTTCCCCTTTGATATATCAAGTAGGCCCTATAGTGTATTGTATATATGCTAGTGTGTGCTGTTCAATTCAAGAGTTAATCCACTACTATTAATATCATTCAAACATGTTATTTGACTTTTTTAAGTAAGTTTCAAGCACGAAAGGCCAGGAAAATTTTTCCTTCAAGCAAGGATGTCACAATAGATATCGCACAAAATCAAATGAGCCTTTTAACGTTTTCAGTGAACACACAATGTTATGCAAGTCAGTACAAATAATTATGGGTCTTATTTGCATGCATTTAATGTCGAGTATTTTATGTACATAGAAAGTTGAGAAAGTCAGGGTTAATCAGAGCATACTAGCTGATAATCGATTTATATATGCAGACATTAAAACTAGTAATAAGTACTAATAACCTCAAAACATGTATGGCATGTCCCATCAACAACAAAAAGAGGTATTTCTATGTGACCCGATTCATTTTGCTTTGAATGTTGTCTTTTTTTTTGCAAGATGGTGAGACCAATTTTACCATAAGTCTGATGGTTTCTCATTTGATAGATTTTACAGCACATGACCTATAATAGCGCAGTGTAGTCTGAACTTTTAACCTGCAAATCAAAAGATAATGTATGAAACACTTCATGCAAAATAAATGACAGTTTAAGTATCTTTACAGCACACATGTACAGACTCAAAACAGAGATCTTATAATGGCTCCACTGTGTCAACATTCATTAAAATCAGTACCAGAACTGATCGTATTTTTCATTTAAGTGGGGTCATTGACATTCAAAATACGGATTATTTTGCCTTGTTGATAACAATATTCTTATTTCTCACACACGCGACAATGATAATGATTTAAACACACACACACACACACACACACACGCACACAGAAATACAACAAACCAATACCTGTGACTTGAAACTTTACTTTGCAAGTCTTGATATTATTCTTAATAGTTTAAAGAATAATGTTTACTGCAGTCTGTTTTCTTGATTACACCTTTTGATTTTGATACAATGTCTAATAAAAAAACCAAGTTTCGATCCGCAAACTTATCTCGTTAGCAATGTACCCCAGTATAATGTGTCAAAACTACGACATGTGGGCATTAACACTTCACAGCTCGGGGAAAATGTCAACCGCTAAAAAGATGGCAATCTAGATAAATCTCTTTGCCCCCGTCATAACAGATTATTTTGTTTTTGTAGTTTATTTGTCTCCCATGCATGAAAGTACATTGTATAGCAACAGTAACTCTATTTTATGATTCATATTTGCTTTTTTTTATAGTATGGGTACTCTTTAATTGCCAATATTACTTCTTGGAAGGGCTTATTATGCCTAAGTCCACCCGCAAAATACCAATTACTATTTCGAAATAAGGCTAACAGTAAGTTGACGATACGATGGACATTTATACGATAAAATGAGTCTTTTGTACATAATACATAATTTACATCTGTTACATATTAGACATTCAATGAAAATGATAGCATTTTGATAACAAAATAATGCAGATTCATAGGCATTGAACTGACCTCAGAGGAACCTGAAAAAAGAACTTTTCCTTCTACGGAATTCCTAAATTGATAAGTATGGAATGTGAAAACTGTTATTTATGAGGACATTTTGCATGTTCCTAGATGAGTGTGAATGGATTACGTTTATCTTGCTTTGAAATGAGAAGAATCAAGCTAATTATAAACAATATATTTGCCTATTACACAGTTAACAATCGTTTGACATTATGTTCCATGCGTATCATACTTAACATAATTATATTCAAGATAGATCAAACCACCCCACCCTCCACAGCCACACACAATTAAACATCGTTTCTACAATCGTAGATGCAGCTTTGCTGTTAAGAACACAATTCAACTTTCATCATAGCAAATTAGTACATGTCAAATGACATGTTTTCAGAGTTCATTTAAATTTAAAACATGAGAGGAACATCAAATTTCACTGGTTCCATGCTGAAAGCGGGAACTTCTATACATTAAATGCTACCATCAAGATCCAATGTCAAACGTCAAACAAATTTATCATTCTGTCCATGAAGTATGAAAATGATAAACAACTAAATCCTGAAATTTCTATGAAGTGTCTATTCAACACTACTCGGACTATATTGCATATTTTGCATAGCTAGAGTTTCACACAAACTTCCACCTGTATATACCTCCCTCAATTCTCGAGAGTTCTCATGTACTAGATATCTTCATCCAAATACAGTGCCTTGTAACTCTTGCTTACATTTTCGCCTCCCTCTTCCGTTTTTATCCTAGTCCCTTCTATTCTTTCCCTGTTATACTCTTTGTTAAATTTCCCCCTGTTCGTGTCATTCTCTCTCCCCCCCCCCCACCATATACTTATCCCCCCCTTTTTTTTTTTGGGGGGGGGAGGGGGCTCTCCTCCACTCTTTTTCAGGGCATCAATTCCATGAATAACTTCATGACTCTTCCTCATGCCCTTTCGGTTGGATTAATTCTCCTCTGATACCTAGACTTCGTTCTTTCCTTTTCCCATTTCTTGGCGCATGTCTACATGCCCTTCCTCGTCCTTTCATCACTTTATGCGGCTCGTTGTAATCTATCAACCTTTCCTCGGCTGCTGCCTTCACCGTGCCTCTATGTTTTAAACTGAAAAAAGATAATGGAAAATGACCGCAGTGATAAATACACACAAAGCATGTCGACAGGCCATCATGTTTTGCATGGTTAAAAAGAAAAAATGTTAGGTGAAGTCCCATCTCCACATGGCTCTCAAAGGGCTCACTCGTGTTCTCAGCGTTGAAGTGCATTTTAGCTGCTACGATGTATATAAAAACACAAAGTGCGTGATCTAAAATGCATTTATGACATTTAAATGCACGACAATTGTACAATATTATACGAATCGATTTTTTTTATTGCATTATTTAATTTTCTTACAATTGCATAAGGGCTAATCATCTATTTTGACCATATTATTATTGGCTAAAATAGTAAATGACATTAATGAAAGAGCATGTTTCCTTTGTTTTATCAAAATATGATATATAAGATGCATTTATAACCTAATGAAGTTTAAGACAGGGTTTCCCGTGCAAGAACCTAAGAGTATTATAGTTTAGGAGCGTACACTACAACAAAATCACTGTCACGTGGTACCAAGTCAACTAATTCAAAACCTTGTAATGAATATACAATAAGAATATTATTCACAATATTGTATAATACATTGTATGAAGAAGTAGTGTATTCCCGACCAACCGCAGGGGCGGATCCAGGAATTCCGTAAAGGGGAGGCGCCTTTACATATTTAAAAGAGGGGGGAGGGGGCACGCCCCTCCCCTTCCTCATTTTTTTTCTCTTTTTTTGTTACAAAAAAAAAACAACAACAAACAAACAAACACACCCTGGATCCGTCACTGAAGTGAAAATCGGTAAGGTCACTCTTCACATAATAGTAAAAACTTAATGGAATCACAGTCGGTAATGCATTGTGTTTAAAGTGACATATTGTTAGTGCTTCTAATACTATTTCACGTAACAGTCGTGCAATCAGTAGATTGATTTCTCAAATCCCACTTTCTTCTCATCTTGCACCATCCATTTATATGATACTTTCGTATCTAACTGTGGAATTTTTGAATTTTGCTTTAGCCTAGGTAACACACATACAATCTCGATCTCCCCTCAAATTGATATCTTGTTTGGAGTCACTGCACATAATTTGCAATACTTCTGTATGTAGATATTCATACTAATCGTTAATGATTACAACAAATTCCTAAGAATCGAATACTGGTAGTTATTTCAGCTGGGCAAATTTATGTAAAATTCTAACACCTCTCTCCCACGTAGGCCTACCGTAAATTGAATGTGCCCCCCCCCCCCCCGGAAAATAAGAAGATTTTCTTTCTCACAGTCATATAACATTTCCCTCATAAATTGATTATCTAATGCCATATTTCCACAATTTTAAACATTTTCTTCATTAATATACACAAGTAAATGTATTATGCCATTTAAGCACATTAAAGCACTACATGTTTCAGATCTTTGATCTTTTTCAGACCTATTTCTATCTCTGTATGCATTGGTGTAAATGTTGTCCTCGATCTCCTTCTCATATCTTGCCAATTTGTGTTCATTTGAGAAATAATGAAAATGAGTTTGAATTCAATTGGATCTTTAAACATTCCGGGACAGTTTATACACAGACACTAGAGATCTAGATTCATACTATAGCAAGATAATCATACAGATCGATCAGGCCGGAAGGTGATTATAGTGTCCTCCTTCGTCTATGTAAAACTACATGACCAGACATTCATACTAAATTAGTCTATAAAAAAAAAAAAAAAAATATATATATATATATATATATATATATATATATATATATCTATGTGAGGTACAATACATGTTACAGATGATGAGTTCAGAAAGATGCAACATAATTGTGAGACTGCAAATTATACCTCTGCCAAGTCTTGATTGTCACCGAGTAACTGGCTCAACGGTTCTCCATTAATTTTGATATCGTCCAGCTGTAGCATGTACAAGATGAAAAAGTAACAACTATCAAACACCAGAAATCATATAATAATTAAGTACATGGAATATGAATAATACACCTGTAATCGTATGTCTGAAAACATGGATTGGTATTTTTTCAAACGAAAACCTGCTTCATAACAGCGTATAGATGCTAGTTGCATGAAATTGCGGTCCTGAAAAATAGGTATATAATGATTTGATTTGGATAGTTTCACTTACTGACAGTTAATCATGGAATTGAAATTGCAGATCAGACGAACTTCAGTTGTGTATAGGGCCTACTCTATTTTCTTCTTCTTTTTTGTCTGTCTGTCTAGGCGTGGTCAAACTGGCAAAAGATCGAGAAGATTAAGATAGCGAAGTCTTCGCGATCTTCTGTCGTGCGGTCACACTGGCAAAACTTTGAGATCTTAAAGATCGCGATCCTAAATTTTTCGATCCTTTGCCAGTCTGACCGCGCCTAATTCTGTCTCTTTCTCTCTCTATCTTTCTCCCCTCCGGCTACGTGAGGCATAAGGATAAGGATGTAAAATTTGCTTTTACCGGGTGAAAATACCCACGCTAACATCTTATGCATTAATTGACGACGCTCTTAATACTTACCAGAACTTGGTAAAAGATCGAGCAGCTTTCGCCATCTCTTGTCACGCGGTCACACTTGCAGCCAAACCGAGAAGTTTGGGTCATTGATTGCGCTCAAGAAAAAAACAGCGCGCCGTCTGATGGCCAGTTATTTGTGACGTAACAATGCACACGGGTCCTGATTCATGTGATGACCGCAAACAAGTGGTGGACTGGTCACGTGAAAAAGATCGCGAAGTTTTCAGTTGATAGCGGTCACACTGGCAACAGATCGAGAAGTTTGACGGGAATGGGGAATAATCTCTAGTTGGGTTGGTTGGGAGGCTTCGTGAGAAGTTTCGCGGGAAGTTTGCGGTCATACTGGCATCGCGAACTTAATCTTCTCGATCTTTTGCCAGTCTGACCGCTGATCGAGATTTAAAGATCATTAGATTTTAAACTTCTTGATCTTTTGACTGTCTGACAGCGCCTGATAGATTTTCATGTACTAACCCTTGCATTGTGTTGGCAGTGACGCTACTGTTTTGAAGAATGTCTTTGGAAGATTGCGGCATATGATATCGGCACGTTTGAGGTAAGGCAGTGTAGACAGACATTTTAGCCAAATCCACTGCTGCATTCTCTGAAATGTAATCTCCATACAACTTCATGGAAAGCTCTTGGATCTGAGGAATAAAAAAAAAAAATGGAAAGCACTCTTTCAGGGATACTTGATTTCTCGCATTGTGATATAATTACAGTGTACATTAATCTATTTCTACAGGTACAACGCATCTGACATGCTGCAGCGCTGTCGTTTTTAGGAGCATAAAGAAACCTCATTGCAAGCGAAAGAAAAGATGATGAGAGACCCAAATTACATAATCAAATGAAGCAAAGTTATTATTAGTTTGTAAATTGCATCCTCTGCATTTATTACTTGTCGAAAATTGTAATGAGCTGATGATTGAGGATTCAACTCTGATTTTTTATATTCATCTAATGTATACCTGACATGATTGTGCGCGGTAGGAGGCTGATGAGAAGAATTCATCAGACAAGTCGTAGCATTTCACACTGAAATTCGTCAGACGTGGCATAGCACAAACCCATTCTGCCAAATCACTTCCCATTGACGATTGATAGTCAGAATCGTCATCCGAGTTCCATAAAGACAACGTCAGATGTTCAATCTGTAACAAGAAAGACAAAATATATTAACCAAAGTCGATCAAAAGTATAGCATAATTTAAAAATGCTTACATATACCAAAAACTGTGAATAAGTGATTCCCGTGATTATAGGCCATGGGGTGAAGCTGAAAAAGAGGCTTAGAAAATGGGTTTCGTTCCAGCAACACTGGCACTACTTTCTGAATGCGGAAATGTGATGTTTTGTACATCCTAAATATACTGTAAAAAGTTCTCCTCGAAATATCCTGCAGTTTTTGCGAAAATCCATATTTTATAAACTGCGACCAGCAGCCCAATACACATATCGTAATGGGGCTGCGGATTGTAGCATTTAGGATTATGACAGAATAGTATCGCGGACAAATGTTAACCTTAAATTGAACAAAAATTCTTCAATTTGAAGACTTACAAGTAAGGTTGAAGTATTGACAACAGGGTTCGTGCAAGGTTTGGTTCTACAAATAGTCATTTTCTGTTCGAATTGATGACTTAATATGACTAGGTCGAGAGGAATCTGGGAGAGCTACGCAGAATTGACGGTTAGCGCAGGCGCACACATCACTGCGCACAAATTTCGAATCCATTGACTGGATGTAGATGTCTGTGTGTGCATGCGCTGGCCGTCAATTCAGTGTAGCTCTGCCAGTTTCCTCTCGACCGAGTCACATTTAGTCATCAATTTGAACAGAAAGGAACTATTTGCAGAAGCAAACCTTGCACGAACTCTGTTATCAATACTTCAAATTTATTAATAAGTCTTCAAATTGAAGATTTTTTCCCGATTTTAAGTTGATATTTGTCCGCGATAAAACATCCGTCATGATCCTGTATGCTACAGTTCACAGCCCCATGACGCTATGCGTATGGGGCTGCTGGCCGCAGTTATGCGTATGGGGCTGCTAGCCGCAGTATAGTTCCCATAGTGTTTCTAAGCTGAAATACATATGCACATTTGTAAAGCACTGCTTTTAGCTATATACCTAGAAAAAAGTGAAGTTTTGGTTTAATAGTTGCATTATATCTCATGTTTCAGTTTTTCCTGATGCTGGCTATGCAAAGGAGGACAAGAGCAAAGTGGTTCGAGACCGTATGAGAGAGAGCACTGACTGACCGTCAGAGGTCAAGGCAAATGCCTTATATTCTGTTCAAAGACATGTTATTAATCAAATGACTAATCATTCAAGGCAAAAAAAGAAAAAAAAAATCAGTGCGTTTGTTTGTGTGTGTGTCCGCGTGCATGTGGGAGAATCTTATTGTACACACACACACACACACACACACCCTCACATGCACACACACATACGCACACACATAGTTATGAAGATTCAATATACCCAAGTGTATCAAAATATTATTCTACATGCCTTTGCCATTTATCACATCAGCATCATAAAAAAGATTATCATAAACATGAACACACACAATGATATAATACATGTATTGATCAGTGCATTACACATACACAGGTGCATAAAAACGCTGACATATTATATACACTCACACGCACACATACAAACTCATTTACACACATGAGACATTACCATTAAACAGATCATATTGTTTATCAGTAAACATGTTTTTATTTTCTTCTTCTTCTTCTTCTTAAGAAACTTTAATATACTTAGATCACATAGCAATCACGTTGTTCCTGAAATATTATACAGCACTTTAGAAAATTTAATCTTCATAAAATTTCCTGAAGTTTTCATTGCTATTATTAGGTTACAACATGGTGGGACACTACCTCCTTTCATGTAAGATAGCTCAAAATGATAATCAGTCAAATTTTCTAGTTTTAATAAATTTCCTGGAACATTCCATGGTCCAAATATCCTTGAAAGGGTGTAAAAGTTTTGAAAAATGCCAATATATAAAATAAAGGCAAAATTATAGTTTACCCATTCATGAGTGCAACATGTTGGATTCTGTATTGGAGGCAATGTGTACCTGAAAATCTTGGAGAGAATAAAACAGGTTTGGCATTAAAAATTATGATAACATTGCAATTAACTTCCAATATCAGAGGATCTGTGCAAACCTGACTCAACTTATGCACAATTTTCATTTGGCTGGTATTAGTTTTAGCAAACTGATTTTGTACTCACACCTACATTGTACTGACTTTTCTACATGAACATTCTGTTTCAGTATTAATAATACAATTTGTAGTTACATTTTTTTCCCCCAGAGTGGGAGAAACAAATTTTAATCGTAGTCATTCAGTTTTATGAAAAAACCACACTTAGGAAAACATCTTTGTTCTTAGAATAATTCAACCCTAATCAAATCATAATAGTGGGCAGAAATGTTTGCTAAAGGGCGAACAATCACATACTGAGGCAAGGAGTCAAAACATGTTGCATAAACATTGGCATTCAAAATACAGGAAGCAATCTGTATTACAAAGACATTTTATCATGCACAACTTTGGTAAGATGTCAATTCTTGAATATCAATCACATTGACCAAAGCATTGGTGGATATACAGTACATTCTGTTGTTTCTGAACTTTGCACTGAAGTTCTTTGTGTATGTGTGTGAATGTTTCAGTGGTGTATATATTTATATATTGCTCCATTTTATCAAGGACAACTTATAGTAACATGACAATGTTTTCATGCTTCAATATCAATCATATTAACCTATTTCCCTTGGCAAGTACCGGTAATGAGCAGGTTGACTCTGTTGCAAATGATGCATTTTACAGGCAACACAGCAGAACCTGAACAGCTTCCAGAAGAAAATCTTGATCTTGCTGTGAGCGTCTTAGGGGAGGAAACAGATGCTCCTGCTGACGGACCAGGCTCCTCCTTCAGCTTTCGTTTCCTAGCGAGGTTCAGGCGTTTGCTATCTATAAACCTCTTGTAGCACGATTCATGGAATCCTATTTAATACAATGGAGAAATGAACAGCAATGATTAGCTGTTGGATTTTGTTAGGGGGAAAAAAGGCTAAACGCTAGAGGGAGGGGTTGAACATTACACTCAATATATCATTAAATGTACAGTAGACTATTGACTGCAAATATATTTGAATCTTGTAATTACCAATAAGCCCTAGTACTATGCCAGGTAATCATTAACACCTCATGATCATTGTCATCATCAACTACTTCAACTTGTACTTGCAGTGCAATTACTGATTTTAAATTACATCTACAGCTTTCAGCACCTGATCACATGCAATATCAATTATCATAATTATGAATACAACTGCCTTATCATCATTAATACTAGTAATCCTTGGCCTTTCACTATCACCACCACCCACTGCTTTATAGTTTGGCACAACATAATGGTAATCATATGTTTTAGGGAGTTTAATTGTTGAAATTATGTTATTGTCATTGTTGGTTTTTTAGACCTATTTATATCAAATATTAATAAGTTAATTTAATGAGATCCTAAATGTGTGTTTTGAGGGGAGATTCGCCAATTTCGGGGTGAGAGAAACAGGATGGATATTTAATATTAATACTCCATGGCCATGATTATGAAAATATAAATTTACATGCAGTTTAGACCTTTTTTAATCCAGTCCTGTGTGTCAAGGTTTTTACAAAACAATATCACCGATCAGCTACATCAACCTACAACCTGGGCTGTACATAGAACAACATGTAAAATTACATCTAGGCTACATTATAACGGGGCTATGCCATGCCAAGGTGAAATTCAAGATAATTTATCTAAAATGTAACAGACACGCTAACGGCTAAGCTACTGCATTAGCGCCCATTATAACATACACAAGCAACGTTCATAACATAGCTAACGTTGTACTTGTAGTCATCATGGTCATTAACATTATGCATATGAGAGAGACTGCACTGCAGTGTCGACTGCTACGACTGTACGCACGTAAACTAACCTGTAAATTATCCTACGTAGGTTGCAGTCAGTCCCCCTGAGCAGCTGAATCACTTCGTTCTGGTCTGCGATTTCACGGTCTCCCCCACTCAATTTGATCCACTCTTTGGCACACAAAATAGGTTTCGTCTATCTTAGGTTTGTCATAGCCGTGAAATTTTCAAACTTCATCGATGTTACATGCATAATAACGCATCTTAAAAGTTTCGGCAGAGCAGACGACGTAGACGCGTCGACAGGCTCACAGGGGGCGGCCATTTTGACTCGTAAACAATAATTCTCGATTCGGATTGGATAACATACATCACATGATCGTTCGCGAATGAATATCGTACGCGGCAAAGTGTACATATTCAGCTCCTCAGTGACAAAAAAGTTCACTGTTTCCCCCTAAATTACCAAAATACTGCAGGAGGGTTTGTGTCGAACTTTTTCCTGTAGCCTTTTTGGTTATTTGTTTACATGTAGCTGTGGAGAAATTTTAGTGCCGCAGTTGTCGGAACGAAACAAGCGAAAAAACCAGCTCACCCCATGGCCTATTAAGAAAAAATAAAGAAAATACACGTACAAGTGATTCTATATTCTAACCTTCTTCGACATTTTGGAAAAATGAGCAGTCCCTGCTGGTCAGTAATGGCCAAAAAAAAAAATATATATATTCTAAAAACACAAGCAAAGTTACTCTTGATCAAATATGGTGACTCAGCTAGGACTACACTTGACATACCTGACAGAATGATGCTAAGGTGGCGGCCGTTGAGAGGAAATTTTCGGGCAAGTGGTAGCACCCTGCCTTAAATCTCGAAAGACTTGGTATAGTACACACCCATAGGGCCAACTGTTCTCCCATGGAGAATTGATTCCGTAAGTTTTCCTCAAAGCGTTTAAAAGACCACTTGAGATCGTTAATCTGATACAAAGGATAAAACATTGCAAATGACACAGGTAATCGTCTCCAACGATACATAGGAGGTAAACTTAAAATACTCAGGTGAACGCGAGACCCCCCAGCCCCCCCCCCCCCCCCCCCGTGGTTATATCTTGAGTTTTGCAAAAACCGGTGCAAAAGCGATCAATGTGTGTGTGTGTGGGGGGGGGGGGGGGGGACACACACATACACACATACACACACACAACAACAACAACAGCAACAACATCACCAACAACGTTAACTAGCGCAATCATCATCGTGATGAAATCCTTGGTTGCTGTTGTTCGGTTTTTTTTTTTTTATACTGCCACAATAATATTGTTGGCAATTAAACTCGGGTTTGTTTGTTTGTTGTTGTTGTTGTGTTAGATACAAAACAGTCAATTCCTTGGTGCGATTGAGGTTAAGACTGGCTTGGACCATGGAGCTTCAATTTTGATGGACGTATTTCATTTTGAATGCCTTACCATTAACACATGATCATTAAAAATCGGTATACTCCAAGGAAATGTTTGATCTAAAAAGTGATGACATTTGATGACTGACATTCTACTGTGCCTCAATGTTAGAGTTGTGTCGATAACATCAAAATGCACCATATCTTTATCATGTATAACAAGCAGAAGACTAATCAGTTGCTTTCACTGATGGAATTTCAGGGAAAACTCACCTTCCCTGTTTGTGAGTATTAAGCTTATCGACAATACAGAATTTAATTTCATATTCATAGGTGGTAGAACACTGGACATTGTGTTAAGCCTTTCGACAATGAACTACTAAGATTCCATCTTCAACTACAATTCTCATAACATAAGTATTATGTAGCTATGGTGGTATGGTCTTACCTGACATGTCGAAGCTTTTGCCCTGATGATTTCGTGTAAGTCCTTGTGGAAGTGTGAGTTATTTATCAGCAATTCGTGCAGGGCACTGCTGGAACATATACCCTCCGCCACATCACGTGAAACAGTCTTTCCACAGTTCATATCATATATAGATAACGATTTCTAATGGGAATGAACAATGATAGATAGTAGTGGATAGATAGAGAAACCGATACTAGCCAATGTGATGAAAATCAGGGCTTGCAATATGTTATACATTCACTTGCTATCGTCATCCATGTCTTTCACGAATGCATGATTTCGTAGGGAGAGGTCGGGAGGAGTGCATGCAGCATAATCATTATGTTCTACATGGGCTATGCCTGAGGGGTAAGTAAATGACATCCTCAGCATTCATACTGTTTCTATATGTAGCTGCTTCAGAAATCGAAATATGTTTCTCTTCGAGATATACAGTTTATCATGTAATAAGCAGTAGGGCCTATGACCATGCATGTTCAAACTTAGACGTTTACTACTAGTGTCTTGCAGTTTGGCAAGGGTAACTTTTTAATATTCACATTTCACTTAATCGTAAAAAGCACATTTTCAGACTTTTTTCTCAATGAATTTATTTTTTTCGTCCCATTCACTTTTTTTTTTGAGCAAAGTTTCCTGGAAAGACATATAATGAAACAACAGCAATAAGACAGAAAATAATTTAGAAAGCATGCTTGACATATTAACGAATGGGATGATAGTTCGAATCTGTTCACACTCCAATTCCATTTACCCCTTATACATTATGCATGTTTTGAGACCGGAACAGTTATATCTCCACAAATTCAGGACTGATCAGTTATAAAATGTTTGAGAATTGATGCATCACATAACGACTTTCATACATCCCAACATGGGTTTCAAATAACTGAATTTCACTAAGAAAATACAAGGCCATAGACCATTATTATTACTATATAAATTTCAATCTAAAGCAGACCGTCAGGACTGCAAAGCCATGCTACATTACGTATATTGTTTCTGTGTCCTTGTCAAGTTAAAGGAAATCTGTATTACTCACCACGTGATTACAGTGTATCATGAACATAACTCCTGACCTTGTATGCTCTGATATATACGATGATAGTATATATTTTTTCCATTTTTCACCCACTGCTCTGGCGGCCTCCTCAGTATGACATTCAAAGGCAACGTCAACGCAGAAATTCTTCTTGGCATACTTAATCAAGCCGTGGATGATATCGAGGCCAAGCTCATTCTCTAAAGCTGAGGCGAAGTAGAGCACGAAACGGAACTCCTGAAATCGAAGAAGAAGTTTTTCCTTCAGGATGTCGTACTTTGCACGATCACGAGCAAATATATTCTTGATATGCATCCCTGCAATATATTCCTGGAACAGTTTGTGGGAGAACGAAACACTTGACACATCGGAAAATGAAATGTTGACTTCACGCAGATCATGCCTACTGAGGATATCTCTCTCTATTGTCAAGACCCCGACTCTGCAGCATGTTTCCATGGCAGCCCGGCACTTGCTGAATTGTTCTTCAGGAAATGAAAGATTCCTGTCCAATAAACCGTTCAGTGCTATTTCACCTATGTCTTGTATGGCCTTGTCAGCTGCCTTAATATGCTTGGTAACGCTCCTGTAATGTACAGCTTTAAGCATTTTTGATGCATAGTGTTCCTGCAGAAACAAGATCATCTCTCCAAAAATCCTTGCAAAAGTTTTCATTTTCTGCATTTCTTCTCGTCTCTCTTTACTAAGGTCCTTCCACATGAGGCAAAGCATCGCGCAGTAGATGGGAAATGGGGCCATGTTCGACCGGATGACATCATTTTCCTCCATGAAACTAATCAAGCTTTCTGCGAGAACGTCCCTCTCTCTAATACGAAAGTACCTCTTGATATACATTACTAAATTTTCCTTATTGAATCCTTCGATGCTGATAAAAGTGTAAGCGTCAGCAAGATTCTTTTCCTCCATGAATTCATCCGTTCTCCATGGTCGTGTGGTCACAATTACCTTGCATGACTTATATTGCTCTAGTCCTAGAGTGCGAATAACCTCATTGCTGCTCTTCCCTTCTATTATTTTCCCTTTAAACTCGTCAAGTCCATCAAATACAAGTAGAACTTTACTCGGATTCTTTGAGATATAGTCGTCCAACTGTCTAGGTGTTGCTGCATTTGAATCAGAAAGATATCTGTTCATAATACTACCAATACTTTCGTCATCGGTGACATCTTGTAGAGGAGTTACAAGCACCATGTCTACATCCAGGAGAATCCTTCCTTGGCACCAGTCCCTGGCGATCTTGGCGCAAAGCGTTGTTTTTCCAACACCTCCTTCACCCTGAATCAGAAGGCGCTTGGACAGTTTTCTATCGTTGCTTAAAATATCCTCGTACGATAGCGGGGTCTTGTGCATGTCCCTCAGATCTATTAAGCTCAAGTTTGTATAGATTTCATCCAAGTTAACACGTTCAATGAAGTCGAGTGGATCCACTGTAATCTTGCGTCGTGACAAACTATAATATTCCTTTAGCTCTTGTTTGCATTGCTGTACATGTTCCTTTGTAAGCGGGGTTGAGTATTGTGATGACCCTTGAAGAAACGAAAAAAACAGACAAATCAAATCTCCTTGCATACATATAAGTATTATGTGATATGTGAATAATAATATGGATGTTTAGGAATGCATAGATAAGATCAAATGTGACCCTGCACCTCAGAACTAACAAAAAGTCGCCAGACATGGATTTTTAGTTAAGACTTGATTCTAAAAGAGCAGACTCTAAGCTTTAAAATGATGTATAACTCAATTCCAAATTGATTCTCCTAACCTATATACAAATACTGGAAAGAAAGCACACACTCTGGAAAGTGTGAACTGAGAAAAGTGGCTCTGAAGTACAGGGTCTATTCAAGTGCTTAATCTTACTAAGCCGTGCTACCTGTGCAGTGAATGGGACAAAAACATGATGTTAACCATTGTAGCACCAACAAGTAAGGGATTATCAGATTAAGCTGAAATTAAACATGGTTTATTACCACATTGTGACCATGATAAATGTCAACTTTCAGAGCAGTAGCATCATCCTTTCAAAAGTTATTAGAGTTGAAAGTGAAGAGGGTGCAAAGGGTTTTCAAGAAATGAAAGGGGCCTTTAAGAAAAACTTGATCACAATACTCTACCAAAAAAGGGGTTGTAGAAAAACGGCTGAAAACCCTCTTTCCCATTCAATTTATGATCCCAAACTCAAGTATAATGTAGAAGAAGAATAGCTCTTTTAGAAAATATGGAAAACTCAAAATTGACTCGGTTCACCTATTTCACCTTTCTTGAGTCCTCACGTAAAATCAAGGGGTGCGACTTTTTTGTTTGTTTTGTGATGCACGGTCACAAATAATCAAATAATGATATCAAGAAATCGCAGACATAATAACCCATTACAAAAGGATTTGTGTAGTTTTCCATTAGTCGAGCACTTTGCAATAGCACAATTTCATTGATAATGAAGACCTGCTTGGGGAGGATGGGGGGGGGGGGAGGGGAGTAAAGTGAAGAATAAATCAGATCAGAATGGATTTACAGAGATACATGTTTAAATTAACCCCCCCCCCCAAAAAAAAAAAAAAAAAATGGCTCTGGAGTATCTCTGCTAATCCCTTCGAATAGCTGATAATACAATGAACGTCAAATATTTTAAGAACTATTCCAGTATTAGCAACGGATAACAAACTTACCTTCCAAAAGTGACTGGTCCTTGGTGTAGGGAATAATAAGGCATTACAAAGTCTACCGCTATATAGGCTATCGAGCCAATGCATGCTCAACGTGGTTTAAAAAAAAAACAACAATTGGAGGTACGATCGTATTTCTTTAATACTGATTATGCACAACACATTTGTGGTGCGGTGTATTCATTAGCTTTTCGTGTAAGGATTCGCAGAGAAACGCTGTTCAAAGCAGATTTTTTTTCCCCCATTATTTGGGACGTTTTCAAAATCTTGGGCAGAGGACAACGTATCAATCATTACCCTATGTACATGTTGAACATTCGCTGTTTGAACTTTTCACAAGCTGAATGTACGTTTCTTTCGCTCGCTGTCCAATTACGCCCAGTACATTTATGGAGCTGTGCCAAAACAATGCACAACAAATACACGATAGCGTAAAAAAAGAACAAAACCGAATACTCAGCGTATTCCACCAGTCCTAACTTGCACGTTCAAAAGACGTTAGATGTGCTTGACGTTCTATAGCTTTAATACCGATAGAGTAACGAATGCGAACAATCAGACAGTAGCCTATGTAGTTACGCTCTGTTTGTCCAACCCCGCGGAGTACCAAGCCCAGTACCAAAACACAATCTTGAATTCGGGAATTATCGGATTCAGTTAAATCCTCCTGATATACAAGATACACGTTACTTGATGTAAATTTGTACTAAATCCACACCTTACCTGTTGACTACACCCACTCCAGATCATGAAAATTAGATGTGCACGTCACATCAACCATTATTATGAAATATTTCCTTGTAAACTTCATTTTACAAATATTTTTTTTCTAGTAGTTTGTTCTGAATATGCACATCAAGTCATTATTTTGTTATACTCTGAGAAAGTGTGTGTTCTGCGAGAATGGACCAGATGACTTTGGAGGATAAAGTCCTCTTCCTCCTCGAAAAAAAAAAAAAAAAGTATTTAGGGTCCGTCTCACGATCTCACGCATGACACCCATTTTTCTCACGAATCAGAACATAGCTTAAAGGATTAAAGTGATAGTTTCAACTGAAGGTATATTTCCCTTCTCTCTTTAAAATAAGTTAAAGATTGGCACGTAAGTATGCACCAGATCGCACCATAAGAGCTACAAATTGAAAAAGCTTCCTCCCCCGCTCGGGTCGCTTCGCTCCCTCGCTCGCGCTCGCGTCGAGACGCCGAGTCATGAACATTTCACTTTTTTTGAACTTGACATCTCTGGCTGTATGACTCGTGGTTGTTGGTATCGTGATGTGCATCCTTTCAGAAGCGATTGATTTAATAGCCATCTATACTTTGGATTTTTTTTTTGAATTTCTATATCCTTCTTATTTGTGGCATAGATAAGTTGTAAAAATCATGCAGTTTCCCGTACCCATCATCAATTCTTCTTCCACATGAGGTCGCTCTCTGAGTCTCCTATGTGGTATCCGCCAGCAGGGATTCCAGCCACATCCTGTAATACACAAAATAGAAAATAAAAAATGTAAGGCTACATAAAAAAATCTAATAGATTAACTTCATGATGAAGATATTTAGACCAATTGAAAGTTCTAAGACAACCCCCCCCCAAAAAATACACACACACACACACACACACACGTACTCGTGCATCATGCAGTTCGAGCCGGTAAGCCGTGAACAGGAATTCGAGGAGCGCTCGAAATGTACTGTTTGTAAGAGCAAGTGTGCTTTTACTGTGTGAGTGTGTGTGTATGTGTGATTGTGTGTACTCACATAATATTATGATGTGTGTCAAATGGGAGGGCGCCCTCTCAGTCAAGCCAAGGAATAAATCAAGTTTGCTGTTAAAAGGGCTGGGGGATTGTGCGAGGGGATAAGTATTGGCGTAGCCAGGGTTTTGCAATGGTGGGGTACAATGACCCCCACCCCTTCCATTCTGACTTGTCTGTTTTATTTCCATTTTTTTTTTTTGGGGGGGGGGGGGAGGGATTAGATGCATAGAGGTTAGGTCAACGGGGACCTAATGGGAATATATTAAGACAGCAAAAATGTATAAGGGGGGGGGGGTTCTATTAATTGATTTCATTACTTACTTAATTATGATTTCTTTTAAGGGGGGGGGGTCAACTGCTGCCATACTTTATTATACATGTGCATTGTGAGCTTTGGTTACGAGATGTTGGGTGAGGAAGCATTTTGAAAGTGAGCAACAAGAGCATGAATCCCCCTCCCCATCAAGAGGTATTCAAAACGTACATTGAAATGACTGAGAGAGGCACATTACAAATGAGAGCTGCTTCTAGTTTTCTTTTTATTTGAATATCAAGAGAACAGACTGAACATGAAAAATGAATACTATGTAATTATATCAACACAGAATTATAATTTTGTGTATTCATAAATGACAATAAATGACATTCAAACGCAATAAAATTCAACTGAAGTTGAAATTATACCATTCTACAGTGCATTCAATACTTGTGACTTGCAACTATTTTTTTTTTACATGAATTGTATGTCAAAATGTGATCATAATGCCAATACTTGTACATAATATTCATGGTTGACATCGCCAATGTTCATAATTGTGTCCAAACACGCAATAAGATATGGACCCACTACCATGGTTGATAAATTAAATGGTATGCTATGGCGGTCTGCAAATTCTAGCATTTTGTGCTCAGGTGATAATCAAAAGATAATGAATAATGCAAATTTATATGCATAATAATCATGGTCACATGGCCACTGTTCAAAATTGTGCTCAAGCATGCAATGAGGCCTGTACCCACTGTCATGATTGAACAATTAAATGCTATGCCATGGCAACTTTTAGCATTATCTGGTTGTGTTGTTTTGCTCAGTTGATAATCAACAAATAATAAAAGACGCTTTGAATCAACTTAGGTAGCACATATAATAGATCTTTTGAACATCATTAACAAAAAAAACAATGACCAGGTTATGTTGCATATTTGATTCTGTTGAGGAGGTATATTACATTTATGTCACTGTATGTCGGTACAAAAGTTCTATAGTCTCCCAAAAATGAGAGACAAAATTTGTCTACTTCCGAGTCATGTTCATAATAGCAAAATTAGGGAAGAAACTTTGCAGATGGCTGGACAATGCAGACATAGACATGACAGAAGAAGTTTAGGTGAAAAATATAAAATGAAGACATGCACAAATTTCAAGCATGGCATTGGGTATAACAATTATTATTGTCTGTAAACCCTCAACTCTTATGACAAGCTATATCCCACTGATAAGTTCCCATTGGGTACAATGGGGTAAATTGGACATGATTTGTGGATTACGTTGAGCAGAAATACATTAAATAAAATTTTTGCCTGACACAAAAGAAATATCATTCAGACACATGAAATACTCTGTCTTGGTGTCGTCATATACATGCATATCATTTTCAGGGATAAAGAAAAAAATCAAGGGTATCAAACCCTCCCATTTACCCGAATAGATAAGGACAACTGGGACACTTTTGGGGGGTAAATTGGACAAACAAGCACACAAACAACCATATTAACATTGGTATTATAACTATGGCTTACCAACTTAGTAGTAGGTGGAGGGGTGAGGGAGTGGGGATATTGATAAACTTGAGCTTTACTATTGAACCACTGACTAGCATTGTGAAAGACTGCTCATGGAAATGTTGAGTCACACAAACAAGTAATTAAAATTATAAATCACTTGTCCTTTTATCCCAATTGAAAGGGGTGAGGGGACGATGTTCAGGTCTCTTCACCTAAGTAAATGATTTGTCCCATATAGTAACAGTTTGAAGTGAAATAACATCCTTAATGATAATAATACAAAGGAACAAACTTTATTGTCAAAGTCATATTCTGACAAGAAAATCCTTAATAATAATATATACTCCAACAAGGTGATGTATCTATTCCAGGACTGCCTTCCTCATACAAGCAATTTACCCCAAACAAAGAGGCAACGTGAACACTTCTTCAAACACTAATTTTCAGTATTTCATACAACGAATCCTATCAGCTTATATTTATAAGATGAGTAGCACATGTACAACACATTTACTTACTAAATTTTGCAGAACTGTCTGCCATTGATATTAATGTACACATTCAAATGTTAAGAAAATTTAACTACCTTCCCCTAAGGATGAATCATGCTAAGTTTTGTATAAATAGGGCCATTACTTTTCAAGTAAAGGTTTAACTATGCATTGAACACTATAAGGAGGCTCCTCCTTCTGGGGTTATGCCCCTGATCCCCTTGATGGATAAAAGGTAAACAATATATTTAAACCATGAGGAGCTGGCCCCACCCAAGAGCTAAGCCACTGAACCCCCTAGGGGTGAGACTCTCCACTTTAACTCCCTTTCCCTACGGATGATTCATGCCAAATGTTGTCAAAAAAATAGGGTCATGAGTTTTGAAGAAAAGGTCAAAAGTGTACTTTGTACTAAAGGGAGACAACCCCCCCCCCCCCCCCCACTTGTACCCCTCCCAGGGGCCAAACGGCATGACCCTGGGTGCTCCAATGAACAACATTGATTTTTTGTCCACAAAGGCATCTTCCCACAATATGGCTGGCTGTAGTAGTTCTGGATCGGGAGCAGAAGATTATTGAAATCTACTGTGTGTTTAACAAAAGGGGCTATGCCCCATCCCCCTGAGGGGTGGCATACCCCAATTGAACAAACTTAGATCTCTTCTCCCTTAGGATTATTCCACCCAAGTTAGGTTGAAATCGGGCCACAGATTTTTGAGAAGTCAAACATCTAATACGTTTACGAATGGCGGAAGACGCATGAGCAAGTGAGCATTAATAGAGACGGGTAAAATTTCCATCTTACATGTACTTGCTAGCCAGAACAAATCCAGATTGCAATGTCTATGGATATACAAAAAGAGAATGTTTCAACATGGACTGTACCAAACAAATTGGCACATGTACACTGAAGCTGACATATGACCAAGGAGGAATGACCCCTCATGGTGTGCATCCTTACAGTGAACGTTGATTGTAGCAAAAATCCTACTTTACAGGAAAAAGTTTACACATTGATGGTTTTAGGAATTAGATCCAAATAACACTTTCTATCTAATTACAAGCTTCAAAAAGCATTCAAAGCAAAATATTTCAAAGTGGCAAGTAACATTTTAATAGCACAAACAATACAAAAACTTGTCCCTACAGATCCAATACTTGCCATAATACAGAGATTAATTTTAACATTTTCGGGGACATTTTTTTCTTACAATCACAAAATCATTTTTTCCTTGTTTTCACATTATAGCACAAATGAATCCTTCAAAGGCTTCAATTTCATATCAGTAGCTACATCGCCCAGATGCAAGTAGCTTTCTTGAAACAGTAAACTTTCAGGAGACCAGACAATGTTAAATACAATGAAAACTATAGTTACTGATAGTCATTTTTGAACCTCTGAAAGATATTGATCTATTCACAATCACCACAAGGCTTAGAAAGTTCGCCATATGTTGTAGGTCTGTAGTCTGTCGGTGTAAAGTGAAATACCTCCTCAATTTACATAAAGCAAGAACAAATTCCACTTTCGAGTTTTTCAAAATTTTTGTGATATTGACAAATTAGGAGTTTGAAAGTTTATATTAGGAATCGTCTAACCTGTCCCTCCCAGGGTCAGTTTAGACTTGTCAGAAACTCAGAGGCTAAACGGATCATTGTTGATTTCTTATCACACAGAGAACATCTCATGAGAGGAATGCATATTGAAATGGGCTCTAACAACAACAATGTAGCCCAATCATTTACTGTCACATGGACTCCAATAAGGAAGAAACTCTACAGACGTGCAGCCTTTCTTCGCATTGTTTGTAACATGTTCCATACTTTGCTCTTAATTTGTACAGTTGTCCTTTTGCCCAATGCAGGAAAGCTGTCTATAGCCTTTTGGCAATCTGGCAAAGATGGGACTTTATTTAAGGCCAGACACTTCTTTAGTGCAACATCAGCCTTTATTGCTGATATTTCTTGCTTGGACCATGCTTCTCTCTGGCCACATTTTTTTTTTCTTTCAGGAAAAGAGGTGTCCTGGTAGGTGTTAGCTCTTCTTTGTGCTCGCTTGAAACCTATGCCAGTGCCCATTTTACCTTGTACTGTATTGACTTCCTGATGTGTTTCATCATCTGTTGCAGTCTTGCGCCTTTCATTTACTGATGCATCTCGTGACAATGTCGGACTACTAGTATTTGTCAAATGAGAACTGGGGCTTGGCTGATCAGTGAGACATGGACTTTCTTCCATGAAAACTTTTGTGTTCTCACTGATATGAATGTCATCTAAAGTTTTGTCTCTGAACTCCTGAATCCTGCCCTGTTCAAAAATATTCAGGAGCTTGCTCACTTTTGCCAGGACAAGTGCCTCGCTAGGGAGGCGATAATATTGCCTGTGCACAGACATGCTGTGCCCTAAATGCTCTGCTAGCTGATCAAGTTCATGTTCATTGAGATGTAATAGCTGACTCATAGTGGCAATCTGCTTTCGTAGGTTAGTTGCTGTAAGTGACAATGGGCTTTCTGCTTCGCACTCCTTTGCAAAAGCTCGCAGACAGTCATGGGAGCGATGCGGACCTTCAGCATCAAAATGAGATCTAGCAAAAACATATGGGTTATCAACACTGACACCAGCCTTCTGCCTGTTCGTCTCATTTGCAAGAATGTCTAGAGAGTCTTTCATGTTCTGGGTAAGAAGAACTGAAACACCCCGATCTCGTTTTCCACGTATGTAGATCAATGACAATCGATCTATAGCTACTTGTTCAGAGAGTGGCAAGGAGTTGAGCACTTCACGCTGTGTACTTCTCCCATGAACTGTTCTTGTCTTGTATGTGTGAACTTTCAGAAATTGCATTTCGCCTGGTCTTCGACGATTATATAAGACCACTTGCGTCAGTGCACATTTTGCAAGGTCTGCAAATGAGTTCTCATTGATACCCTCATGTGTGATTCTTGTTTTCACATGTTTTTCCTGCTCTCCAACATATTTGTTGAGTTTCATTATGTCATTTGTGAGAGGGAGTTGACGTGGATTCGTCCACTTTTCATTTGAAGCCTGACGGAGTGCATGTGATGATATTCTGGGACCCCATTCAAGAGCCATGAGTCGTTTGAAACCTGCAGCATGTTTGTTCACTACACCTGCCTTTAAACTTTCAGCATCTAGTATGTCAGCAATTCTGGTTAGGCAATGACCTAATTTTCTAGCGAGTGAAGGAGTTTCATATGTTGCAGTAGCTTCATTGAAAGAACAGCACTCATATGTTGCACTCATGACTACCTCAAAGTTTTCTGGATTAATTAGATCCTTTGCTGTTTGAATACATGGATCTAGTGATCGTGCCTGGGAAAGCAGACGAGATGCCTCTCTCATCTTTTGTGAGACATAATTTCTGTAATTATCCGTGTGGCCTGCTGAATTTACATAATACTCCCCAAGTTTGACAATCATAGGATCATTTCTCGCAATCAGTGTTAACCTATCACTTTGCATTCCCAGAAACACTACCTTCAGTTTTTCTGAAACTGTTCCGTTTACTGGCATCAGAGCAGCTCCTGACCTTTGATGATTTTCACGCTTTTTTGCTCTTCTTTTACACTTCTTTGCATGCCTGTACAATGCTGCCTTCTTGTATAGGCCTTTGCATCCTGAGCAGAAATTGTATGTATTCAGGTTATCCTTTGTCCCAAATTTTGGCCTTTTGTGGACCACCAATGGGCCTTCTTCTGACCCTCCTAATACCCGAGAGTTATGCTCATAGTCTCCACATTTTCTTAATTTAGCAATGAGGCTTCTCCGCTCTTTGCTTCCTATCTGCAGCGCACTGATACTACCCACCTCCGCTTCCTCACAGTGTTTTTTAAACCAGTGCTCTACTACCTTTTTGTATCCCTTATTACAGAATATGCAATAGTGTACTTTGTCCCAGACTCTCTCGCCCGTTTTCGCTCTAGCTCTTGAAGATCCGATCCAACGTACATTGTCTCTCTGGAAAGCATCTTGTCCACTTGACTCCTTGTCCAGTCCTTGCACACTTTCTCCATGAGGGTCACGAGTCTCATTTCTAGATTTTGACATACCTGGCGGTTCATCATCAGACTCTGTACAATCAGATGAGCTGTCTGGTAACCATTCACTGCCAGATGTCTCGTTAGCTGATGAGCTGTCATTACCCAACGTCCTTTTCATGTTCTGAAATTAAGGACAACAGAAAACACAATGCACAATTATACTGGAAAAATTTGATTATAATGTAGTCAACTGAACTCCGTCCGCCTTTTCACCCATTCAATTATTATTTTAACACAGGATGACAAATATAACCTTTCATTCAAAGAGAAAGGAAAGTAAAGTGATATTTATTAGCCCTTTAGCACTCAAACTGCCCGAAACCGCCTCTCAGGTTACTCCTCAAACCGCCCGTCCATTTTTAGCGCGCTTTAGTATCCGTAATACGCACCGTACAGGGCTGCAATTGTGTTTGTTTGGTCAATGGGATTTCTGCCGTGAACATCCATAATAAAAAGTTGATGCTTCCTGTGGACCATCTTCATGAAATTTCCATTCAAACACAGTGATGCACAGCAGCGGGCAAACAAAGCCGCGCTAGTTGATCTTGCTGCATGTAAATATATAGGCCAAAACTCGTCGCTATCGAAATGACTACGCTGCAAGAAAAAAAACCAATATTATCTTTAGGAGAGCTCGTGAATCGGTATTTCAAGATGATTTTCAATGTCAATTCCGATTACTGGGATGTAAGTACCACTTTTAGCAATTTCATAGTATTTTCAGCACAAAATTAGGAAAATTCCCCATTTTCTATTCTCCAAAATAAACATAACTTGCGATTGACGAAAATCAACTCCTAAAGCATTATTTCATTTTTGCGGACCAAGGTCTATAATACCGTGTTTTGGCACACCGCTGTGAGGAGTAAGCTGACGCGTTTCACGGAGGCTCTGAGTGCTAACGGGTTAACAATTAGGTTTACTTTATTGGCAAAGTACACAAAACACTAGAACTTACATTGGTCATCTCTAGGTCAAGTCCATGCATACTTTCTTGTCTCTTCTCTCTAGATTTTGACAGACCTGGTAGATCGTCATCAGAATTCGTGGAATCAAATGAGCTTTCTGGTACACATCCGCTGCAAGATGTCTCGTTAGCCGATCCATCATCATTAAACGCCTTTTTGAACTGCTGGAATAAAAAGAACCAATAAAAACGCTATTTAACATTCATTAATTTAACTAACAGTTCAAATTATATAAATACAGTCAACTCCGCGTAAGTCGAAGTCCACGGGAATGAGTTAAACGCGTTGACTTAGGCGATACTTGACTTACGCGGAGTTTATATTTCAACACATGGGATGCCCTAGCTGCAGCGCATGTTGCTTTGATGTCGTTCGCTTGCTAGAAGTGAGATTGTAGTGCTGAAAAAAGAAAGGGAGAGAGGCAAACAGAAGGGGCGAATAAGGAACTGTGAAGAGAGAGGGGAAATAAGAACTAACGCAACAGAGATGAGAGATGAGCGTTGGGAGTGCGACGGCTAGTCTAAATTTGCTGGAATGTGCTGCTTCAGTCGTCTGTGCTAACGTTTAACCGGGCTGAACAAAGATGGAATGTGCTACAACTGGTGGCGCGTGCTTGACAACATGTTGTGGTTTATTCTACTTACGTGACGTGTATCTAATGGTTTTTATTGCAACTGTTCCGGGAAATTTGTTCGACTTAGGCGATAATTCGACGTACAGAATTCGAGTTATGCGAAGTTTTAACACACGTGTGTCTATGGGGGAAAATCAGGACTTTCTACAATCATCGACTCAGGCGATTATTCGAGTTATGCGACTTTGACTTACGTGGAGTTGACTGTAATACACAAAGGTGCTTTTTGTTTGTCTTCTGTAAAAAAGAGCTGCCCACATGAATGCCAGCGCAGCTAATAGTAAAAGGATCATATGAGGATGGAATTAACATCATGGTCGTGCCAGTACAACTTACTATTACTACCTGTACAACTATCAATTGGACTAACTGTGACATCAAGCATCGGATGCTATGATAAAATTCTCATCATTCTCATTATGCTAGAGCTCTTGATTAATCATATGCTTTAATGATTTGGGATTAATGTTAATCTTGGTTACAATTTGGGGATTAAAGAAGATATTGTGGATTCTTTTGCACACACACAAAAAGGCTGAACGAGAGCCCCAGGGAGGTTGGCCTCTCCTACGAATGGATCTGCATTCCTAACAAACCTCTGATGCACCAAGGGGGAAAATATCCCTTCCAAAATATAGGATGATTTACATCAAGGTGTGGTAGCTACCAATTCAGCCTACAAATTTAAACGTACAAAAATATATTCCCATTTGACTACATCTCATTCCTATGATAGCCAAGTATGTACAAGAGATGCATGCTCTTACACACACAGTTATTTGAGGAGATTGATAGCCAAGTATGTACAAGAGATGCATGCTCTTACACACACAGTTATTTGAGGAGATTGATAGCCAAAAATGTACAAGAGATGCATGCTCTTACACACACAGTTATTTGAGGAGATTGATAGCCAAGTATGTACAAGAGATGCATGCTCTTACACACACAGTTATTTGAGGAGATTGATAGCCAAGTATATACAAGAGATGCGTGCTCCTACACACACAGTTATTTGAGGAGATTGATAGCCAAGTATGTACAAGAGATGCATGATGCTCTTACACACACAGTTATTTGAGGAGACTGATAGCCAAGTATGTACAAGAGATGCATGCTCTTACACACACAGTTATTTGAGGAGACTGATAGCCAAGTATGAACAATGGATGCATGCTCTTACACAGAAAGTTATTTGAGGAGATTGATAGCCGAGTATGAACAATGGATGCATGCTCTTACACAGTCACACAGTTATGTAAAGAGATTGTTAGCCTTGCAAGTATGTAAAATGGAAGCATGTCCTTACACACACCATTATACCAAACATGTTTTATCAAATTTCTAAGCATCCATTGGAGAACTGTCAGTTGCTCTCTATTATTTTTTTTGTTCATGCATCCATGCTGTTTTTTGTAAACAATTAGTATGATCAGGAATGATCAGTTTATCTACTTATGACCCTCACCTGCACAATTACCTAAAAACTGCAGCATTTGTCTCAGGCTCCGGCAATGCACGAACCGCGACCAGCCATAAGAAGAGAACCACTTGACTGGCGTGCCGTGCTATCCTGAGTGTACCCGTATAGTTGCACAACTGATTACCATAAAAGAAGCAGCGGAGACGACTCCTCCACCGCCTGTGCGCTGGGCGCATAACATTTCCCATGGAAGACTTAAATTGCCTGCGACTCACGTCCTAAAACCGCGAGGTGGGATGGCAGATCTCATAAAGCGGGGCTTGACAAAGCCCGAGGGGAAGTCACCATTGCCAGCAACATCCGCTTGGAAGGAGAACCCTGCCCTAAATTCTTTGTTGCAGGAGGGGCAAAAACCCATGCAAGCGGGGGGAGCTGCCTGCAACGGACCAGACGGAGGAAGCTGGAGAGCACCACGGAAAGCGCCAAGCGCAGGCGATGGACGAGTGTGAGAATAAGTACCAAGGGCACTCAAGTACACGGGCAGGTGGACTGGCGCCGTAGGAGGGGATGGTACCAATGTTTGAATGGCCCGCTGGGTCCCAGCCTGAATAGAGCGTGATATCTCACCCAGCCGAACAATCGAACGCCAAGCGCACACGAACAGGCCGACGCTGCGAGAGATGACTAGCGCCCAAGAGCGCAAAAGACAAAGTGAGGTTTAGGCAGCAGTTGTGCAGTGTATACGGATACACTCAGGGTAGCATGGCATGCCAGTCGAGTGGTTCTATTCTTATTCAAATTTCTTCTCTCTTTTCTGTGTTGGCTGGTTGCGGTTTGTGCATTGCCGGAGCCTAAGACAATGCAGTTTTTTAGGCAAGTTTACTGGTGGGGGTCACGTACGTGGTATATAAACCATTCACAAACAGACAAAAATAATTATTACCTCCTGTGAGACCTTCATCTTCATGAGCTCTGCTTGTGCTTCACGAGCCTCTCTCTGGGCCTGTTCTAACTGATGCTCAAGGTCCCTTTGAGTTTCCATCATCTTTAGTTTGTACCTCTCCAGCTGTCAATGGAATCAAACAGTACTTATAATATTATAATAGTAATACAACATAATGTTTTAGTGGGAACACAGGTATTTTGGAGAAGAGAGTTAATTAAGGTGCAGTGGCCATGGAGGTTATTCTGTCATTCACATTGACTGGCATGCTACATGAACACATTGAATGCTCAAGTACATGTACTTTGACAACTTGCAATGTGTTTGATCCAAGTCGCAGTGTACGGCGTCCTCGTGTCAACTAGCCTCATGCTTTTTATAAAATTTGCCCCAATGCTTTGAATCCAGTTTCAAAACACTACTTGTTGCTCTAGTCAGCAAACCTCAGGCAAGTTTAGTTGAAATCAAGCCAGGAGTTTTTAAGAAATCAAAACATGTACATATATGGAACAATGGTGGACCCCCCCCCCCCCCCCCCCCCTTTTCATGGTACCCCTCAAAGAGGCCTACAGGATGTCTCCGGGGACTCCTAAATACAACTCTTATCATTCATTTTAAAAGGTATCTTCCCACAATATTACTTGGGTCTAGCACTTCTGGACCTGGAAGAAGATTTTTGAAAATCATTTAGTAACTGGCATAGGCGGCTATGCCTCTGATCCTTGGGGGGGGGGGGGGGGCAGTGTAGCTCATTTGATCAAACTTGTGACCTCTTTCCCTACGATAATTCCTGACAAGTTTGGTGAAAATCCAGCCAGGGATTTTTAAGAAGTAAAAAAGTGTAAAAAGTTTAAAGACTGACAGACGACACCCGACAAACGACAGATGACGGGCGAAAAACAATTGCATAAGGTACGTTGCGGTCACTTCAGGATGCAAATCACATGGTATAGCACAATGATCCATAGCAACTATTCATCAATAAAAATGCTTGCAGATATGCCGGGCAAATACAGCGTTCAGCACCAATAATAGTTGTTGGGTGCCACTGTCCAACAACAGGTCATTTTTGTCCCATAGTTACCGCAACGTCCCTAAGCTCACCTTGAGCTTTTAATTAGCTCAGGAGAGCTAACAAAACTGAAAACATTCATGTACTATGGAATTGTACAGTTTATAGGGAGAATATTGTACATTGCAATGACCTTAAATTTAACACAAAAAATCATTATTTCACACTGAAACAAACAATGAAACACACCAGGAATTAAAAGATTAAAATGAAGAGAAACACTCTACTGGATCATTAGCCTGTATATATATAGGTTTCAAGACTGTTCATATGAACTGTTTACATGAACAAGTATTGGAATCACCTTTCCAAGTTTGACTATGCAAACTTAATCTGGATTGTCGATGCATGAAATGTTAAAATTACTAAATCCCAGTTTAAAAGGTTATTAAATTGAAATTGCTGAACCAGACTCAATATAAGTTCTAACTATTGTAAAAAAGGACAGTCAGTATTGGCAGCACAACCTTGAAGTGTGACTATGCAAACTTTAACCTGGATTGTTGACGATGCTGCTTTTTGCTGCCATCTATGGGCTATAATATGTCATTTGATTAGCCTTCATGCATCATTATCTGCTAATTTACCATGGAACAGTGGTATGTATGGGTGTCAGAAGGTGCAAGTTTTCATCATTTTCAGAAAGGCACTGTTAAAAATAAAAAAAAAACTGACTCAATGGTACCATGATCTTCTATTACTCTTTGGATTTTAATCTTTTTAATCTTCAAATCTATGAACTCAATCTAGACTAAGGTGTGTTACAAAAACATTGTTTATAGGAAATATATGTGCATACATGCGCTGGCAATTAACAATATAATATACAAATCAAATTTTAGAATGGCACAGTACAGCAGGAATTCATGCATGTTTTGCTGCCTGTGTTATGTGTGAAATAACATGATCAGAATTTCAGAACAATGTAGGCCTACTAAAACATGAACAAATCACACTGTCATATTTAGGTGATAAAAACAGAAGGAATGAATGTCCTCTGATTTTGCGACCAATGCTAATTTTTGCATGAGCCATAACATTTCGCTGACATTTGACATATATGGCCTTTTTTACGATCAGTGGTGTAACTTTTGTACTCGGAGGGTCAAAATTTCAAACAAAATATTTTTTCATTATTCTGTTTGATTCCTGTTTGAAAGTATTCACATTTTTGAAAAAATAACATTTCAGACCTTAAAGCTGAAGGGTTATTGGTGTAATTTAAGGAAAACCCTGGCACCTGAAGTAAATTTAAGCAAAATTTTGCTTTCATGAATTGCACCATATTGACAAAACTCTGTAGTCAAACTTCACCATGCAAAGTTTATATGGTTAACAACAATATATAGTTTGTGAATCAAAACTATTTGGGGGTTGAATAAAAGTGAATTTTTAAAAAAATACATGAGATTTATAAATTTTTGCTAAAAATACCAATTGACATGCAATTTTTAAGATTTTAACTATTTATTGGAGGGCAGGCCAGGTCAAACTCTTACTATAACAAGTCTTTAAGAAGGGCTACCTTCCTATGTAGGTTAAATAAAATTCCAATCATTTCTTTAAAACTTGGATTTTTCACACATGGATGTTTCGGAGGTGACAGTTAACATATTAGAATGTTTCGGAGGTGACATTAATATTAACACTCACTTTTTTTTTAGAATAAGTGACAATAACACAAAAACTTCTTCTTTTTATCAATGTTTTTAATAATTATAACTCGAGAACAAGAAATTAACTCCTGTTTCAAGCAGATAAACCACACAGAACAAGTGTTTTGTTACACTTCATTAATTAGCATGGGTACCGGTAGTGTGCCTTCCATTTGGGCGAAGGATGTAAGCTAAATATTGTAATCTGAAGAAACATGGCATTTCATTTTCTACCTTCACTTGAGATGAGGGTGTGAGATCATTTTAGTAATGTTTCTTTGCTCTCTGAACATTTTATTCCACAACACCAGGGAAGAATCACTTCGTTTCGGAGGTGACATTCAATGTTAACATTGTGTTAGAATATTAATTTACAGTAAGAATATGATGGACATAAGCTAGATATTGTAACCTGAAGAAACATGGCATTCCATGTTCTACCTTAAATTGAAATGAGGGTGTAAGATCATTTCAGTAATGTTTCTTTACTCTCAGAATATTTTATTCCACAACACCAGGGAAGAATAACTTTGTTTCGGAGGTGACATTCAATGTTAACATTGTGTTCATGTATTCATATACTATGTCCCCCCAAAAAAATTTACGATTAGACTTTTGCATTGATAGCACCCAATATGATTAAATCAACTAAATTCTACTTTGGGGTCTTAAATTATAACATCTTAGCTCTATTTTGCAGAAAGCCCCAGTCAATTTGGTTAAGTGATCTCAAAGAAATGTGGATTGTTATAAAGGATGTCAGGAGTCTGATTCTTCCAAGTTCAGCACTTGGATGCTCTTGGAACTGCATATTGATGTGTAAGCACAATATACAGAACTTGGAGGGAAGGGAATCCTCACATGCTCTACAAAAATCCTCAATTCTCTTTGACCTCTGAAGCAAAGTGAATGGGGTTTTCTGTAAGGCGTGGGCAATGAGTTTAATTTCAATCCCTTACATTGTATTTTAGATTGATTCACTATCTTTAAAGTTATCGTTGCGGAGGGTACCACTGTAATTTTTTGGCGGGGACATACGGTATGAATACCAAAGGCAAAAATTCTTATTTGACTTGTGTACGTTTTTGTTTGCAGGTAGTTTTATAAATACATTAATTCAAGGATGTTCATGAATTCTTCATCATCCTTGATAGCCACCATACCAATGTTATGATACTGGTGAAAGGTGTTTGCTTCATCTGGGATAAATTTTCTATACACCAGATTCATTTAAACTGTTGACATTACTAAAATATATTTTACATTTTTTGAATTGATTGAAAATTACCTGCAAATCATGCATATTTAACAGTCACTTTTGAGAGTAAAAAGTATATGATAAGAAAAAACATTTTATTGTTTTTGAGGTGACACAACACAGAGACAACCCAACTTCTCAGGTGTTAAATATTTAGTGAACATTCATGTCTTTCCTCATAGCTTTAATTTTCAAATATAAGCTCTTTCTTTCAGTTTTTACTTGTTATTTTGTTTGGTTATTCTCTTTCATGATAATGGATACCAGCTCATATTTTGTTTGAGATTGTAATTCATACTAATCTTTAACAGGTTTTTACAGTTTGGTTAAGACAACAGTTTGTGTTTCCCAGCTGAAGAGAGCAGCATAATGCTTTTCTGTGAACTTGAGGGGAAAATTTGTTTTTGTTCAGTAATTTTCTCCATCAACTTCACAGAAGGTCCCGGACACAAACTGGTCTCAAATAAACCTATAAGGGACCGAAACTGGAAAAGGACAAGTTCACCTCAATAGACATAAGGGTTGAGTAAATATAGCAATATTAGTAAAACACATCAGTGAGAGTTTGAGGAAAGTAAGGCAATCCGTTCCAGAGTTATGGATTTTTGAAGTATCTGCTCAGTCAAAGCTGAATGAGAAGACTTCTATAGCTTGTGATGTCACATGTGCACAAGGATATAGAGAAAGTATCAAGAAAATTCAACATTCTGTATTTTCATTTTTCTTGCACAACAAAAGAACACATGACTTCTCTCTTTTGGAAGGCAGGGTGAATAATATTGCCCTAAAATACATCAGAAGCAAGTTCAAGAAATATGCACTTTTTTCAAAAAGTAAAGTTTTGTGAAATTCACTTATATTTTCCTTATATCGTTGTATGCATGTGACATCATACACTGTCGTAGTCGTCTCATCCAGCAGTGATTGCGCAGATACTTAAAAACCGATAACTTTTGAATGGATTGTCCAATTTCCCCCAAACTTTCAATGATATGTTTTACTGTTGAACATTTGCATTCACTCAATCCACATGTATATGAAAGTGGACTTGTCCTTTAAGAAACTATTTTCTTTTCCTTGAAATTCCAGTACTTAAAGCCAAATTCTAAGATAAAACATAATAACAAAACAAGGTAAACACCTCATCAAAAGTACTGAAATAGAACTACAAATTTTGTTTTTTTTTATCTTTCCCTTTCCAGTCCTGGGGACTTGTTCCTCTGTTCACTTTAGTTGTCACATAACTTCAATAATCTTAAAAAATACAATGTCATAAACAGTTGGTTCAACTTGGAAAATGTAATAATTATTGTCATATTAAAAAAAAAAATCACATAATTTTGTTTATGATTACCACATTGTACATGGAAAAACAACAATTCAAGAACAAGTTGTGCACCAGCTATAGGCATGTGGCCTTTTTGTGGAGTTTGATGATTTGATAATTTTTTTTTTTTACATTCTTTTTTTTAAAGATTGTGGACTAGGGCATGCATGAACTGCCACATGTATTACTTTGGTATCAAGGGAATTCCGGTGAGCTATGTATACAAAAGTCACTTCTGTTGTGATAATTTTGTAGTATATTAAATGTATTAGAAAATGTTAATAGATAGTGAAAAGGAACTGAAGTCTTGCCTTTCACTATCACATAACAATATGGTGTTAACAAACAATGTCACCTCCGAAACACAAGAAAAAGCAACCTACAAGGAAAGCTGTGATTGGTAAATCTTCACAACTAAATTGCTTGTTGGAAATCAAGCTTCTAAGATGAAAGCATCTATATGTTTACTTAACTAAAGCAGGAGAAATGATCTTGATTACAATATTATATATACAACAGATGGGTGTATTTTGTGCATTCTCATTGTTAAAAAAAGTGAAAAAATGTAAATTTGCCCTAAAACGTACAGTCTAGTAATAAAAAAAAGAGTGAGAGTGTGGTAGTTGATTTCTCCACTTTCAGACTTATGTTACTAAAATAAATGAAACCATTGGAGTACATGATATGGTTTCTCTTCAACAGAAATGAACAAAAAATCTTGTTAACAGTGTTTTGTCACCTCCGAAACAGTAATTTTTAGTTTTTATTGAATCTTTTATTAATCCCTAGAAAATTCTCACTTCCTGTTGCCATATTACTATTGTCATCCAAAAGAGATTCCTGTCAATTGGACAGAATCAAACAAAATTGCTTTGTCTTCGAGAAATTATCAAATATAATATGCCTGTTGTTTCGGAGGTGACAATTGTTTCGGAGGTGACAAGTGTTAACGGAAAATTGTAAATTGCTCCGAAATGAAAACAACAGGCTATATTTCTACTACCTTCCTTCAGAGATAATGTGAGGGGATATGTTACATTTTTGCAAATGTAATGTATAACTGATGTCAAGAATAAAAAAATTAAATACATAAATCTGTTGTCTCGGAGGTGACAGAAATGTTAACGGAAAAGTTACATAAATTTATAAACGCTCACCAAAAAATGATAAGTTATTTGAATTAAATAATCTTTGGATCAAAGTTAACTCAGATTGATTACTATTCTGTTTTGATGGAAATTAGCAAAGTTGAATTTCAGAATTGTGAACAAGAGCTAACTCAAAAGAGGGGTTAATTGTTAACGGAAAATGTCACCTCCGAAACATAAAGTTTGGACAATTTCAGTATTTAAAGAAGACAAAGCAGAACCTGGTAAACATAATAGGTCTTAATGTTGGATACCTGTCTATCACAACAGCAACAAACATAATGAAAAGGAATAAACAATTTAATATGCTAGCTCTGACAAAAATACTATGTCAGAGTGAGTACACCAAAAGTGTTGGATTTCAAGCATGTAAGTGCCTGCCACATCTGAAAGAAAAAGAGAGGAAAGTTCATTAAGGTACCCAAGGTAGACACTGTGGGTGGTAAGTTTATGAGAAAAAATAATGCATATCTGTCAGTGTATAAGAAAGTTATACACCAATTAGTGTCAATACTGCATTTTACACCACTGATTGTAAAAATGGCCATATACATACTCTGTAATCAAGCTTAAGCTTTTTTAATACCATGTACCTTTGTATGAAATCAGATTAACATCTGTCAAACACTACTTAAGTTATCAATCAGATACGAACTTTGACATTTTGTCAGACACAGATGGACCACCAGACAGACAGTGGACAGACCATGTTTCAGACAGACAAGGCAATAGCCATATTGTGCCTCACCCGCTTGCCCAGGTCCCATGTTGCATCTATAACCTAAGATTGTTTAATCTCAAATGACCTTTGACCGTACCATGTGACCTCTAACACAAGTATAATATGAAGGTCCCCGAGGTGCATCTACCTATGTTTGGATGCTATTGGATTAACAGTTGCCAAGTTATGTCCTAGCTAAGCAAGTCTTGCTGGTATAAACTTTAGCATTGTGACGGACAGACGAATGACGGACAGATGACAAATGAATGCCATTTAGATCCCTTAGTCTCACCTCCAACTACGGTGGGCGAGACAAAAAAAGGAGTCTCTTTCTGAGTTCTGTTCAGGCAAGACAAAGATGCAATAATTTCTATGTTTCATTCTCAAAAATGAAATGATTGGCAATTGTCTCGCAAATACATGGAAGCAAAAAATTTCCACAACATCTAATTACTTTTCTCGCCAAACCAAACAACACTTACTTCCTCTTGCTGCTGCTGCTGCTGCTGCTGCTCCTGCTCCTGATGCAGCTGCTGCTGCTGCTCCTGATGAAGCTGCTGCTGCTCCTGCTCCTGATGCAGCTGCTGCTGCTGCTCCTGATAAAGCTGCTGCTGCTCCTGCTCCTGATGCAGCTGCTGCTGCTCCTGCTCCTGATGCAGCTGCTGCTGCTCCTGCTCCTGATGAAGCTGCTGCTGCTGCTGCTCCTGATAAAGCTGCTGCTGCTCCTGCTCCTGATGCAGCTGCTGCTGCTCCTGATGAAGCTGCTGCTGCTCCTGCTCCTGATGCAGCTGCTGCTGCTGCTCCTGATGAAGCTGCTGCTGCTCCTGCTCCTGATGCAGCTGCTGCTGCTCCTGATGAAGCTGCTGCTGCTGCTGCTCCTGATGCAGCTGCTGCTGCTGCTCCTGCTCCTGATGCAGCTGCTGCTGCTCCTGATGAAGCTGCTGCTGCTGCTCCTGCTCCTGATGCAGCTGCTGCTGCTGCTGGTCTGAAGGGGGTTGTGGTTGGTTGGCTGTGCTGAGTATTGGTCCTGATTGCAACAATAAGATAATGCGATTTGTATCACACAAAATGGTCTCATGATTGTAGAACAATGATGTAAAACAATGTGAGCTGTAATACCAGTTAAAGGGTACATGGAATATGCAGATATTTGGAAAGGGAAATCTTTGAAGTGTTTTGTATCTCAGTTAGTGGATAGAACTGCATATTAAGAGCTCCCAGATAAAATTTCTTGAACATCACAGTAGTGCCATTTCTTATCAAGCTACTTTTATTATTTGTTAATTTTATCATTTATTACTTTTATCTACTGAGGAGATTGATAGCCAAGTATGTACAATGGATGCATGCTCTTACACACACAGTTATTTGAGGAGATTGATAGCCAAGTATGTACAAGAGATGCAAGCTCTTACACACACAGTTATTTGAGGAGACTGATAACCAAGTATGTACAAGAGATGCATGCTCTTACACACACAGTTATTTGAGGAGATTGATAGCCAAGTATGTACAATGGATGCATGCTCTTACACACACAGTTATTTGAGGAGACTGATAGCCAAGTATGTACAAGAGATGCATGCTCTTACACACACAGTTATTTGAGGAGATTGATAGCCAAGTATGTACAAGAGATGCATGCTCTTACACACACAGTTATTTGAGGAGATTGATAGCCAAGTATGTACAAGAGATGCATGCTCTTACACACACAGTTATTTGAGGAGATTGATAGCCAAGTATGTACAATGGATGCATGCTCTTACACACACAGTTATTTGAGGAGATTGATAGCCAAGTGTGTACAAGAGATGCATGCTCTTACACACACAGTTATTTGAGGAGATTGATAGCCAAGTATGTACAAGAGATGCATGCTCTTACACACACAGTTATTTGAGGAGATTGATAGCCAAGTATGTACAAGAAATGCATGCTCTTACACACACAGTTATTTGAGGAGACTGAGAGCCAAGTATGTACAAGAGATGCAAGCTCTTACACACACAGTTATTTGAGGAGATTGATAGCCAAGTGTGTACAAGAGATGCATGCTCTTACACACGCAGTTATTTGAGGAGATTGATAGCCAAGTATGTACAAGAGATGCATGCTCTTACACACACAGTTATTTGAGGAGATTGATAGCCAAGTATGTACAAGAGATGCAAGCTCTTACACACACAGTTATTTGAGGAGATTGATAGCCAAGTATGTACAAGAGATGCATGCTCTTACACACACAGTTATTTGAGGAGATTGATAGCCAAGTATGTACAAGAGATGCATGCTCTTACACACACAGTTATTTGAGGAGATTGATAGCCAAGTATGTACAAGAGATGCAAGCTCTTACACACACAGTTATTTGAGGAGATTGATAGCCAAGTATGTACAAGAGATGCATGCTCTTACACACACAGGTATTTGAGGAGATTGATAGCCAAGTATGTACAAGAGATGCATGCTCTTACACACACAGTTATTTGAGGAGACTGATAGCCAAGTATGTACAAGAGATGCATGCTCTTACACACACAGTTATTTGAGGAGATTGATAGCCAAGTATGTACAAGAAATGCATGCTCTTACACACACAGTTATTTGAGGAGATTGATAGCCAAGTATGTACAAGAGATGCAAGCTCTTACACACACAGTTATTTGAGGAGATTGATAGCCAAGTATGTACAAGAGATGCATGCTCTTACACACACAGTTATTTGAGGAGATTGATAGCCAAGTATGTACAAGAGATGCATGCTCTTACACACACAGTTATTTGAGGAGATTGATAGCCAAGTATGTACAAGAGATGCATGCTCTTACACACACAGTTATTTGAGGAGATTGATAGCCAAGTATGTACAAGAAATGCATGCTCTTACACACACAGTTATTTGAGGAGATTGATAGCCAAGTATGTACAAGAGATGCAAGCTCTTACACACACAGTTATTTGAGGAGATTGATAGCCAAGTATGTACAAGAGATGCATGCTCTTACACACACAGTTATTTGAGGAGACTGATAGCCAAGTATGTACAAGAGATGCATGCTCTTACACACACAGTTATTTGAGGAGATTGATAGCCAAGTATGTACAAGAGATGCATGCTCTTACACACACAGTTATTTGAGGAGATTGATAGCCAAGTATGTACAAGAGATGCATGCTCTTACACACACAGTTATTTGAGGAGATTGATAGCCAAGTATGTACAAGAAATGCATGCTCTTACACACACAGTTATTTGAGGAGATTGATAGCCAAGTATGTACAAGAGATGCAAGCTCTTACACACACAGTTATTTGAGGAGATTGATAGCCAAGTATGTACAAGAAATGCATGCTCTTACACACACAGTTATTTGAGGAGACTGAGAGCCAAGTATGTACAAGAGATGCATGCTCTTACACACACAGTTATTTGAGGAGATTGATAGCCAAGTATGTACAAGAGATGCATGCTCTTACACACACAGTTATTTGAGGAGATTGATAGCCAAGTATGTACAAGAGATGCATGCTCTTACACACACAGTTATTTGAGGAGACTGATAGCCAAGTATGTACAAGAGATGCATGCTCTTACACACACAGTTATTTGAGGAGACTGATAGCCAAGTATGTACAAGAGATGCATGCTCTTACACACACAGTTATTTGAGGAGATTGATAGCCAAGTATGTACAAGAGATGCATGCTCTTACACACACAGTTATTTGAGGAGATTGATAGCCAAGTGTGTACAATGGATGCATGCTCTTACACACACAGTGATAGCCAAGACAAAAATGATAGCCAAGTATGGAGAAATGGAAGTATGCTTTTACATACAGGGAAGCCTAAGTAGGAATGACAAGTTGTGTCTAAGTGGATAGGACTGCATACCACATATCATTAGGTCCCAGATAAAAATTCTTGGAGAGTAGTGCATTGGGCAATTTAGGAACTGTATTGTCTGTCCTTTGAAGAAGGGTGTAAATTCCATTATTGTCCCTACCCCATAGTTTGTCATGCTGCTGCTTTTATGTTAATAGGTAAAAATAGTTCTGATTTCACTACTACACACTATGCAAAAAATACAGCAGTTTGTTGACCCTTGACCTCTGACTATTGACCATGGTTACTGTGTAATATTGTCACACTACCCATTGAAACCCTATACAAACACTATGCACAAAATAAGGCATTTTGAGGACTGGTACATGTAATTACCTTCAACACCAGGGCTGCACCTTCTACAGTGAAATGATGAAACCTGTGAAAAATTAAACACACATACTTTGTTACATTATCTATTGAAAGTGATTAAAGCTCACAAAATTATGTAGAAATTCATCCAAAGCATACCTGTTACCATATCTTGGAATATAATAACACAATATACTTCAACGAATATCTTGAATATGAAGACAAAGTTATATTAGGGAGTCAAAGCAAAATTACTCCAAAATAATAAGTTTTTGCACCATATCTTTTTTAGGGGGGAGGGCTTAATAGGGCCACACTGAGAACTGTCATGAACACCTAGCTATTATTCAGTACCTAGGAAGGTTACCTTCATACATGTACCAAAGAAAGTGACAGTTCTTCTGGATGTGGAAAGGAAAATGTTTGAAAATTAGGCCCTTTGGGGGCTTCCCCACGGCTCCAATGCAGGCCATGCGCACCATGTGAACAACTTTGAATTCCCTACCCATCAGGAAAATTCAACCATGACTTTTCAAAAAGATGAAAATGTAAAGACTTTATGGACAACATACGTACATATAACAGAAAACAATAAGAGCCTTCAGCTCAAGTAAGCTAAATATCTGAGTTGAATCAAATAAATCTGGCTACTCCTGTCTTTTGAATCATCCTTGTTGCCTTTATAAGTAAAAAAGAAGTACTTCAACATTCCTAAATATAACACAGAAAAGCTGAAAACCACCGCAAAACTTACCTGTCTCCAGGGTAGGTTGTCAGCATTATATGAATATGTTAATTCCTCTCCCTCCTTGATGCACCGCTTTGCAAACATACAAAGATGAGGGCTTCCATTCATCTCCACCTTCTTCATCATACAGTTTGGGTCATTGGGTTCGTCATTTATGTACCTCCCCAGACTGTCAGTTTCGTATGCATCAATGCTTAAGAGATAAAATACAATAAAAAGAGTTTGAAAATTTAATGAAAAGTGGACTAATTAACACTTTTTTGCTGTTAAACTAGGGTTACTATTGGTAAAATGGGCATATTAAGAAAAAGGTCATATTAGGTCATATCATGGCCAATAATAACATGCATAAACCCCTCATAGGTTGAAGTGCAAAAAGTAGACACTAAAGTTTTAAGTGAACCCCCAAGCAAATTATCAAAATTCTTCATGATGGCTAATATGTGCTCTTTTGCCAAGACTGTGACCTGTTAATTGTGATGGAAGCTTACAAACACTAAAATATGAAATGTACCTATCAGATGATGAACAGATTACGTTACGATTTAAGCCACACCAAAACTGATGCGACTTAACGTTAGGTACCAAATACTGGTCCCTTCATGGTACCTTATACTGTGAATAATGTGAATGAATACGAAGAATCAAATTAAGAATGAACAATGATAGCATCACAATAAAGAGCTTTAACAAACTCAATTCGATCAAAACTGGCCAGAAGTTTTTACCTGACCAAGGACTTTACAAAATATAAACTAATCAAAAGCTAAAAAAACGTCAGAGACCACCAAAAAGCCTTGCATGCTACTCGCCTGGGCAACATCACTGTTGCAATAGCTAAGGGGCATTGCCAACTACATTAGAAAGTGTTCACACTCACCATAGACTTTTTTCTTTATGCTTAAAATGGAACGTGTAGAAGTCCCTCTCTGACTCTTTATAAAGTTTTTCCCACAGTTTGGTCTCCATCATCCTCCCCCTGTACTCAAGGAGACAATCCCCTTTGGGGATGTCTCCTTGAGCAAATACGCCATATCCTGTTTAAGAGAGAGAGAAAAAACATATGAACAAGTTTGATTTTGTTTTATTCAAGTATACATTAAAGGAGATTAACATTAAAGGAGATCTTTGATTCATAAAATCATGTTAGAAATTAAGCTATTTTTTAGGGGGGGTAGACCAATCCAGAGCATATCAGAGACAAATGCTATGATCATGTAAATGACATAGGCTAACCAACATTGAAAAGATGAAGCTGTCATCTCTGAAGAAAAATCACTAAAATTAGTTATGCATGTCACTTTCCAATAAAGAAGGCAGTATTTTCCCCTTAACAAAGGAATTTAAGACCAGTATATTTTAATTCAAATTAATGATTCTTGCGTCAAATTTTTATAAATGCTATCAACTGATTGAATAATTGCCCTTCTCAGCGTGGATAAACACCGAATGTTCAGTGTGTTTTGAGTAAGCCATGATAAAAAATCATGGGCTATTTGTACTTGGGTGGGACCTCCTGATTACTAGACAGGTGTCATATCCACTAGACTACTGAGCTCTCGCCCGATAACCAACATCTGACCAACACTGGTTATCAGGCGAGAGCTCAGTAGTACTCAGGTGGGAAATTGCAACTGCCCAAACATGCTACATGGCTCACATTGCTATGCTGGAGACTGGAATGCCACGAACACAAAGAAAAGGCTTCACCAGGGTGCCAACATTACACATTCGAATTGTGTATGGTGCGGACTACATTCCACGGGGGAGGAGATTTCTACGTATCACTGTTTGGTGCAAACCCTACTATCACGTCTGGTGTGTGCTTATTATCTTAGTGCTAAATAATCATGTTAAATGTATTTAAGAGACAAAATTGTCTACATTTTTCCACAAAAAAAAGGCTGCAATTGAGGGTTGAGATCATGGCACCTGGATAATTATTGTAAGATAATTTCATATCTAACACTGATTTCCTTATCTTTAACATTTTCGAAATCAAAGGTACGTGCAGATGTGAAATCATTAGATTGGATAATACTGTAGTTGGAAGGGAACAGGAGGAAGGAGATGTCACTGTAAATGGGCACTTGCTGAATAAAACCAATAGCTTCACATACCTAGGTAGCAAGCTGACTTCAAACAACCTAATGAAAGAGAAAGCAAACAGCACAATAGCGAAATTCAGCAGAAATCTGATTGCACTCTACCCCCTCATGAAAGAGAAGAAATTCTTCAAGATGTCAAAGCATGCAAAACTGTTCTTACACCTGTGCCTCTTTACGGCAGTGAAACCTGGACTCTCACTACAAACCTGAAGAGTAAAATTCAGGCAGCCGAGGAGACAGGAGAGATAGATTGTAATGATAACATCAGGCAGGCCCTTGAGACTGAGTCAGTGTGACCATCATACAAAGAAATCAATTACGATGGTAATGCCAGACACCAGGGACACCAAGAGGATGCACTTATGGAAACCCAAAAAGAAACGACCGATTGGGAGATCAAAAAAGAGGTAGGAGGTCCAAATAAGAGAGATTACCCAAAATGAGGACTTTAACAGAGTCAGCTCCTTGGCCCAGTCAGAACGGAATGGAGACAACTGGTATGGAGGCTGTCAACTGACAGGCCAACAGGCCTACAGGCATCCAGTGAGAAGGGTGGGAAGTAAATGGTCATTATTGAATTGGTGCAAACACTATACAAATCATACATGTATAGCAAAGCCATTTGCATATATATACCCTATGTATACATACACATACTTTGAGGCACTTATCCCTCGTTAAATAACGTTCAGCAGGACCACTGGAGTTTGAGGTCTACATACCTTTGTATTCACATATGAATTTTTTCTTTATGAACGGGCTGTCCCCTGCTAGGATGATCGTCTCATGAGATGGTCTACTCTTCCTTAGTCGTCTAGTCTTCCTTGACTGCATTTTTCATTCCCTGGAAAGAATAAATCAATACAACAAACATCATTTAATAGGTCACTGACTCAATAACATTGCATTTTTCATGTGAAATTGCAACTACCCAAACATGCCACAAGGGGGGGGGGGGGGCACTTCAATTATATTGCCATACACATGCACGTCCAAAAAAACGTGTAAAAAGGGGTAATTTTGAAATCCTCCAAAACGCATAAAAAGGGGACCTTTTTTTGCCAGAAGACGCGTTACGCATTAGGGGATCAAAATCGCCAATATTCAGCAAATAGGGGTAGTTTTGATATCAGACTAAATGCGTTAGGGGGTAAAAACAAGTGAAATCTGTGTTTAGGGGGTCTTTTTAGACTGAAGCTAAAAACCTGTTAAGGGGGTATTTTGACAAAAAACAAACAAAATCCCTATTTAGGGGTCATTTGGGGATTGAAGCTAAAAACCTGTTTAGGGGGTGATTTTCATACTCATGGACACGCATGTGTACACCTATATAATTGAATTAAATTTTTCTCGTTTCTAGTCCTCTACACAAATGCGCACTATCCTCAGCTCCAAATATCGTGAGTATACCTTGTAAATGACCCATAACTTGTTAGCACTAGTTTAGACTGAGAGAGATTCAGAGAAGGCAGAAGAAGGGGGATCTAACGTTAGAATATAGACCTAACGCAAAGTCTACGGTTAGAGTGCCTACATTATTGCCGTAACCGGGGGACACCCCCGAACCCCCAATTCATCACTTTCTCTAGTCCTTCCTCTGCTCCAAAAATCGTGAATACGCCTCGTAAATGCAAGCATTGGACGGGATCTAGAACTACATTATTGCCATTATCAGGGGACACCCCCGAACCCCCATACTAAACGCATGGACAACCACACTCTCCTCACCGCACAAGTCAAGAAAACACACGTAAACAAATGCAATCGTCGACAAGGCGAATCACTTATGCGGATTGATATCTGAGGTGGTTGCTATTGGTAAGCGCATTTACGCTCTTTTCAGAGCGATTTGCGCTATCCGTGATTGGCTGCCAGTATTCTGTAATTTACCCAAGTTGAAATTTTTGCCAAAAGATAAAAAATAAAACCAACACAAAAATTGCACTCATTTAAACCAGAGCAATCAATATTGTCTCTATTTTTCCTTTAAAAATGCTGCAATTGAGGGTTGAGATCATGGCACCTGGACAATTATGCTTATTATCTTGGTGCTAAATAATCACGTTAATTGTATTCATATTTCCTCAATAAATGCTGCAATTGATGGTTGAGATCATGGCACCTGGACAATTATTTTTACAATAATTTCATATCCAACACTCCTTAGCTTTAGTTTAACCTTTTGGCAATCAAAGTTAGATATGAAATCATTAGATTGGATATTACTAAAGTCATGCACAAGCAGGTATATTGTTCAAGATATATGTCTCTTTCCCTTAATCTTCATTCATATTATTTCCAAACTTTGTGAGGTCCACGGTGCAAAAAATAATCATAATGTTGATGATGTAAAAAAAAAATATGATGGAATCATGATTTAATTTTAAGTAACTTTTTTATTTTCTTTTTATTAATGACCCTGCGCGATCAGGATGAAATGATGCCCGTTTCATCCCAAACAATGTCAATCAATGGCTAGCAGTCTACATCATTCTTGTACCTGTCCCAGAGACTGTTACAGTAGCATACCAATAGTAATAAAAATATAACTAGGCCTATAGTATTTATAAGGACGACACAGTTCGAGTTGCACTCTACAAAACAAACGCGATCACTGTACTAGTAATCGTTGGTTTGGCACCATAGTTTTTTTCAAATTGTATCCTCCGGAATATGTAGCATGATATGATAATTATTGCATGACAGAAAACGACACATTATTACAATATTTATGGACTGGAAGTTTTGACAAGTACAATTGTACGACAGTCGACACCATCAGAACCCAAAAAGGCCCGGGTGGGGCTAACGAGTAACGAGTAACGAGTAACGAGTAACTAGTAACGTTTGAGCTTGTTACACTGTGTTAAAACCCGGTCAGACTCATAAAACAAAACTCAGAGGAACATCATTCTTTTCCCAGGCTAGGCTAGACGCTTTACGTATCTCTTTAAACCATGATTATACAATTTATAAAAAAGATTTTGAACTTACCAGTAAATTCTGAATGATGCTCGACCATCCAGATCCGGCCGATCCCTCGCGATAGCGCAGGCCAGGCGTGGCGCACGTGCACACAGATTAGGCTCGCGCATAGCATGCAATTCGAGAAGGAAAATCGAGGACAAACATTCGGGGGCGCTCTTCAACTTTTTCACACAGGGATTAGCAGTTCTCGTACCCGACCCCACATAATGAGCGGCAATGTGCCTGTAACTGAACACTGTGGGGAGAATTTGGCAGGGCTCTTTTTTCCGACTCTTACGTCATTTGAAATGTTTTTAAACAAACCTTTCAATTCGAGGAGCTCCTCGAAATACTGGTCACACGGCAAATTCTCCTATAACGGTGGGTGTGTGTAAGCACATATGTACTCGAACTGTATTATAAACAAGTGCACACACACACACACACACACACACACACACATACACACGATGATGAGAAATGATACCAAACCCTTGGTGGTACGTGATTCGCCCGAGGGGAAAAAAAAAAGCAAAATGTATCAAAGGTTGGAAGCATCGTGCACATACACGTGGATGACAATAACAATATCTTGTTGCTCATGAGTGAATTTCTGCACAAAGAATATTATTTTTGCTCTCAAGCGCTGTTGGATTTGAAGAGCATAGGTTCAAAAGGGGTTCACCCCCTCCCCCCCCCAAAAAAAAAAAAAAAAATCAATTTTGTACGTGGAGGTTGTAGGGAAATTCAGCTCTATGTTCAATTATCTTTGATGGAGATAGTAAAGATATTAAAGTAAAGATGTGTTAATTAGTGATATCGGTTATAATTATGTAGGTAAAGAAGATGAGTAAGTAATGGCATCTCCTCTTTACTCTTTGATTCTAGTTTGAAGAAAAAGATAGATGAATACTTAAAGAATTGAACATGAATACCATCCCTTCTTTTTAATACCTGGGAGAGAACATAAAAATGGAGGTCCCACAAATGAAAGATTCGCAGTTCATATTGTAAAAGAAACCACTTCACTCGTGCTCTATTTCCGCAAGGAGCAGAGTGTATTCAACCAGTAATCAGTCACACGCGTGCACACACACACACACACACACACACACACACACACACACACATACACACACACAAACACACACACATACATGGATCCTCCCTCTTCAATTCCTTTCATACACGTACGTATTCATTATCTTTAACGATTGATATTGATTACGTCAAATTTCTTTCTTGAATTTACATCAATACCTGCAAATTTATTGAAGATTTTTGGACAGTCGACTGGAAGAATTCTGACTTGTACACTGTACCAATCTTTACTCCGACCAATAACAATGTTCAGGAAGTAAATGTGTGTGAAACACTTCATATTTTCTAGCACTTGATAAATGCTTCAAATATCATTTCATTTCTAATTCAACATATCAGCCTGGACTCTACCCGATATGCGAAACATATTATACACTTTGGTAGGAGACACTTTGGGAATTGCTACATGTTATTTTTGTTAATTCTGCACTGTTGATCGACTTTGAACTTTAGTGTGAATTTCCTCTCAAGATGTGCATGCAGTAATTTTCAGGTGAAGACCTTCATCTTTAATAGTAGAAAATCATGAAAACCTTCTTCGTGAGTACTTTCATATTTGACACACAAACACCTCTAAAAGAAATTTAAAAAAAATCGAAAAAATGTACAATGAATACATTTAGTTCTGAGTGAATGTATGTCTGGTGAATGAATGGTGACCAATGTGGAGCTTTGCTTTTTAGGTGGTGGGAGTGAGGAATGTCTCTCATTCTTAATCTTGGCAATTCTTAAATTTTATTAGCAAAATGAATTGAGAAATTCTCTTTTATACTAATAGTCACGTAGATGTACCACACACATTATATATATATATATATATATATATATATATATATATATATGAGTGTGTATGTGTGTGTGTGTGAGTGTGTGTGTGTACCGTACATATATATTGAATGAAGAAGAAGTTTCATGTCCATTTAGGCCATAAAACGTTGACGTAAATTGGTTCAACTCTCACGACAAATAAAGACAAATGTGGAGTATTTCTCACCATCAGACATCCTCTACCAACTGCCACCCCCCCCCCAAAAAAAAAAGCAAACAAACAAACAACAAAAACTATAAAACTCTCTATCTATATATATATATATATATATATATATATATATATATATATATATATATATAAACTTGCACAACAGACGTGGCTGTGGTGTTGAGTGTTGTTTATTGAGCTTAGGGCTAATTGCCCTTCTTCAGAATCTACAATGACAATGTATACCAACAACATTAAAACAAAATCATACTAAACTCAACTAATCTTCAATATATTAATTCCACACATTCAAAAATATACTTTAACATAACGATGACTACAAAAGCATATACAATAGTATAAACAAAACGTGGTAACGGTTGATTTTATTTGAATGTTGTTGTCATGGGTCTAGGACTTGTCCCCCGGAGGACAACTCCACCGGGGACTACTCCCACCTGACAACTCCCCCGGAGGACGTCTCCCCCGGAGGACTACTCCCCCGGAGGATGTCTCCCCCGGAGGACGACTCCCCCGGAGGACGACTCCCCCGGAGGACGACTCCCCCGGGGGACAACTGCCCCGGGGGACAACTCCCCCGGAGGACAACTCCCCCGGGGGACAACTCCCCCGGAGGAAAACTCCCCCGGAGGACCACTCCCCCGGGGACCACTCCCCCGGGGGACAGCTCCCCGGGGGACAACTCCCCCGGAGGACAACTCCCCCGGAGGACAACTTTCCCGGAGGACAACTGCCCCGGGGACGTCTCCTGGGGGACAATCCCATCCTGAACAGAGATTTTTTTGTGTGTGTGTGTGTGTCCTAGAAATTAGAATTAAATTCATCTGTGTAAAAACAGTATTCTTTTTAAATAAAATTTAAATTAAAGTTGGCGTTACCTAAGACACGTCCATCTTTATAACAAAGTTTTTGAAATCTCAACACAAAGTTTTTACTTTTGTACACGCTACGTGTGATGTCGAAAAAAGTAGAAACGCAGGTCCATTTTATCACTGAAAATTTGTCAAGAGATAAACACATTGACGGATACACGCTTTTGAGGGGAGAGTTCATTCCTTAGCATGTACCTGTTATTCTTCATTATTTTATAATATTTTAAGAAGTCCATTCTTTGATGATTTTCTTTTTCTTTTTGCAATTCATGATTATGATAAGGAATATGTTAAATGAAAGAAAGATATCATTCAGAGGGGTGAAGGCTCAAGTTTTTGAGCTTTCTTCAGTTTGTCTCCCTCTACAAAGGAATATGTTGTTAGAAATACCCTTTTAATGGGGTTATGATTTTTATCTTAGATTCTTATGATAGTTACTATCCTGTATGTCACTGTCAGTAATTTCATTGTGCAATTTTCGTTTGTTATGTTGACTGTGAATTTATCTGAACATCATTACAATTCTTAATGTCGGAGAAATAATTGACAGAAAAAAATATGAATATTCTGTTCCTGAAAAGACTTGAACGTGTAAAAAGGTAATATCTTCCAACCGGCATTAGGCACTATAATGCAGAAGCAGTATTAGCACTGGTTGCACAGTTACCATGCATCCTGAATGCACCAGCCACATAACCGGTATCTGCATGACACACGTATAACATAACCCTTGCTGTACTATTGTTGGTAGAAAACACCAGATTGATAGCTAGAACTTCTTATTAAGAGTATGGTAGTCAATACTACTTGAAAAAATACAGAAAAAATGCAAAAAATGGCAGTTGGGGTAGGGGTGAAAGGCAAGGAAATTTTATGCCTAAATATGGGCAAAAGGTTAGTATCATGTGGAAGATTAGGTTTTACACTAAAATTATCATTATAATCCATTTCCTTGACCCCCAAAACATGGGGTCAATAGCCGAGTTATAACCAGAAATGTCTTTTTAAAGCCGAAACGGCGACCAGCTTCTCGGCCGGGGCACCCTGGATTTCGAATTTTTCGTTCTTTTTTTTTTTCAAAAATGGTGTCAGTAGGCACAAAGTCATCAAACTAAGGTGTGACGAGCATGTTCTGAAAATGTCATCCTCTTTAGCCCATCTCTAAGAGATATCAAGGGATGACGACTGTAATATTTAGCCTGTTATTTAGAGAGCTCCTTAGTTGTTTCTTTAATCAGTCAGAATAAGCACACGATCTTGGCAGTAATTTGTTGTATTACAATCATGACGAGTTTGAACAACGCAAATGCTTTAGCGATATCGATTGCATCGGATGCCCAAGGGAAGAAACGGACACTGGTCAAAAAGTATATGTGCACATTTTGTTAACACACAGGTGATATGTTGATATGTTTTTATTCTTCTAGGTCTTGGGTGCAAGTAAGGAAGTTTGCTGAGGTAGTACATCTACCTCCGGGGTTTCTCGAGAGGGGTAACTATAGAGCATAGCAACAGCATCATCTCTGTGGGGATTGGTTGGTGCTGCATAGCTAGGCACTAGTCTCTGCGTTCAAACTGTACTAATTTCAAACATTTGGCATCTCCCTTTTTTTTAGAAAAGTAAAGTTTCTCTTTTTCACACAGATTTTTTCATTTATCAACTACCACTGAAACTTAATTAATAAGCCATTGTCTTTTTAGGATTATCATGGCAATTATTTGATACGTTGTTCACACAATATACTTGTCCTATTTGAGTAATAATGGAAATACGTCTTGTATGGCGTGTTTGACTTGCCATATCTTATATCTTACATTCAACTTTACTACATGTGTAATCATAGCAACACATCTTATAAACACAAACATTACTGATACTTGTAAAGTGAGTAACACTTCACTTCAATATTGAGATATCACGGCTTTGTATGACACATTACAACGCACTCTTATAATGACGTAAGTTCAATCTCGCTCTTCACACTTGGAGGAATACTTGTGATTGTTTTGTAAACTGTACTTTTGTTCACTTTAAGAAATGTGTTATTTTTGTCTTTGAAGAAACGTTAATCATTGTTTCTCTTATAATAATCGACAAAGCTGTTACTTTTGATAAGTTAGATGAAACACTTTTATTGCACTCAAAATGTAACCAACTCTACTCTCCAGATGAATAGTTTAACATCTAAACATTTTATCACAATCCCGTGATCATTGTCAATTCATTTCCCGTCAAATTCCGGTATCTATCCTATAAAATAGATAAGTTTTTACACTGGTCCATATTTTTGACCTGATCTTGTGATACGATATTATGTTGAGTCATCTAGCTTTGTTGCATTAAGGATTGTTTTCCGCTGTACCTCTTCTGATGTCAATTCTGTTTTGACAGGAGCATTTTTCCTTCACATTCCACTATGCAACTTCTTGGAAACTTTGTCTTTGAAACAGCAACGCTTTTCGCTTCGATCAAAGTAATTTTACTGCACTTTTGTTTCTTGGTCAGCTTTGTTTGCACATTCTTTATTACTTTTGGTTTCAGCAGCTGACTAGCTGTTGGCAGGGTGGTCCTTGTCCTCCTCTGCATCAACAATTGTGCAGGACTAGCATCTAGCCCATCGATCGGTGTGTTCCGATAGTCAAGAAATGCCAAACCTGGATCTGTTCCATCTCTCATTGCCTTTTTCATTAGACATTGCGATTTGTACTGTCTTTTCAACTTTCCCATTGCTATGTAGAAAGTGATGAAGACGTGACATGCTTGAATTGGTACTGACAAGCAAATTCTTTGAACTGGTCACTTGTAAACTGTGTACCATTATCTGATACCACAATCTCCGGTATACCATTACGTGCAAAAGCGTTGTTTGCATACTAACTTCAATTACTCTTACGCTAAACATTTTTTTTTTGTTTTTGTTTTCCATGTTCAAACGTTATCAAATAAAACTGTGTGAAACAAAACTTAATTTTCAATTAATTGAAACTCGAATCATCCCATCTTTGTGGTTGAGAGATTTGTGTTGGTCGTGCGGGTGTGCTTTCCCAGGGCTGTTGGAAGATATTACCTTTTTAAACGTTCAAGTCTTTTCAGGCACAGAATATTCATATTTTTTCTGTCAATTATTTCTCCGACATTAAGAATTGTAATGATGTTCAGATAAATTCACAGTCAACATAACAAACGTAAATTGCACAATGAAATTACTGACAGTGACATATAGGATAGTAATTATTATAAGAATCTAAGATGAAAATCATAACCCCATTAAAAGGGTATTTCTAACAACATATTCCTTTGTAGAGGGAGACAAACTGAAGAAACTCAAGAATTTGAGCCTTCACCCCTCTGAATAATATCTTTCTTTCATTTAACATATTCCTTATCATAATCATGAATTGCAAAAAGAAAAGGAAAATCATCAAAGAATGGACTTCTTAAAATATTATAAAATAATGAAGAATAACAGGTACATGCTAAGGAATGAACTCTCCCCTCAAAAGCGTGTTTCCGTCAATGTGTTTATCTCTTGACCAACTTTCAGTGATAAAATGGACCTGCGTTTCTACTTTTTTCGACATTACATGTAGCGTGTACAAAAGTAAAAACTTTGTGCTGAGATTTAAAAAACTTTGTTATAAAGATGGACGTGTCTTATAGGTAACGTTAACTTTCATTTAAATTCTGTATAAAAAGAATACTGTTTTTACACAGATGAATTCAATTTTAATTTCTAGGACACGAATAAGAAACATCTCTGTTCTGTTATGGGATTGTCCCCCAGGGGCCCGTTGCATAAAACTTACCGTTGAATTTCAATGGTAACTACCGTCAAAATTAGGCATCACAGCCAATCAGCATCAAGGATTATAAAATTTACCGCTAATTTGAAGACTTACCGCTAGAAAGGAGCGGTAAGTCCAGCGGTAAGGGTTTTATGCAACAGGGCCCAGGAGACGTCCCCGGGGCAGTTGTCAGGTGGGAGTTGTCCTCCGGGGGAGTTGTCCTCCTGGGGAGTTGTCCCCCGGGGGAGTTGTCCCCTGTGGGAGTTGTCCCCCGGGGGAGTTGTCCCCCGGGGGAGTTGCCCCCCGGGGGAGTGGTCCTCCGGGGGAGTGGTCCTCCAGGGGAGTGGTCCCCCGGGGGAGTTGTCCCCCGGGGGAGTTGTCCCCCGGGGGAGTTGTCCCCCGGGGGAGCTGTCAGGTGGGAGTAGTCCCCGGGGGACTAGTCCTCCGGGGGAGTTGTCCTGATACGTGTATATAGATATATATATATATAGTAATGTCACAATGGAGGAATACATTAAATGCCAATTGTCTTTATACTTTTTGTTCGAAATCCAAATTTTCGAATAAAAATCAAGGCAATTGGTATTTAATGCATTCCTCTATTGTGACATTAACTTCAATTCAACTTTATTTTCATTTCCATTAAATAAACAGGGAATATTATAAACAATGCATTAACAGAATATATTTGTAATAATTTCAAAAACATACATTAACAAAATACATGTGATCATAAGTAACAACATAATTACATTTTTAAGGTATATACATATGCATGTACATCAAGGATGGGAATGGAAATGGATGGTCCAACTGAAGAGCCAAGCTTGTACGATATGAGACCCTCAGAAATACATAAGAGAACGAATAATGACTTCATTAAACTACAAACAAGCAAATATATGAAACAAAATCAAAGAAACCAATGTCAACTGACATAAAATGAAATAACAGGAAGGAATTTAAAAAAAAGGACATTACTACTTCTATTTCTAGTACTGCCAATACGCGGAGCAAATACGATGTTATATTCGTGTGTGTGTCTGTGTATGTGTGTGTGTACCTGTGTCTGTGTCTGTGTCTGTGTCTGTGTCTGTGTCTGTGTCTGTGTACACATATGTATGTATGTATTTATAATCTTTATTTTATAAGGCGTTGGCCTTCCATACCACAGATCCAGGTTCGATTCCCGGCGATGACCAACTTTTCAACTCTTGCACTTTTCCGGAAAGGAGGAACAGTGAGAGGAATACAAATTTCAAAGCTACGCACCTATTTCTCTTTCCTTTCTCATATCTCATTCTCCTTCCTTTCTCATGTATGTATTCATAATCATTATATTAAAAGGATTCAAGTATGAGATTGCTATTCATCACAGGTGTATTGTGGCTTGAATATGGCAATAACTCAGCTGGTCTACTGACTTCGCACTAAATGAAATGAAATAATGGGAAAGAACTTGGGAAGTTCATGATGGCGACTGAACATTCAAGCATTCACTTCGCCTGAAATATCGGAGCTTTTCGATTGGCTGAACCTATACTTAACGAGACATGCCTGAAGACATGCGAGGGAGGGAGGAGGGAATAAAACATGAATTTGACAATGGCTCACGCGTTTCGGCATGTGCCGATCTGTCGCAGAGACGCCACACCTACTTTACCGGGGCATATGCAAAATCTCTTATACAGGTAACTTTGTCCAGGGTTTGATGTGTATTCATCAATTAACTTCTTCCATCTTTCACTATACAGCTTCCTTTCCGTAACGACAGCTCATCGCCAGCCAATCCGGCGGCAGAAAAAGAATCCTAATTTCCGCCTACCAGCAGGGCGATTATACGCTCTCTGTCAAATGAAGCATATGGGTTTCCAGCGCTGCCCAATGTTTCTGAACACTTGAATGTGTTTGCCCAACTCTAATACAGACTTATAATTGAAAACAGTCTTGTGTCTACCGATTTGTAGCTGTTGTACCTGTGGCAAACTTCCGAAGCGAGGTAAGTATACAAAGTAATGAGCAGCCACACAGTAATTTAGATAAGGAAAAGGAGGAACTTTATAACCTAGGCATATCAGGTGGATTTTTGAAATGTTTGCACATTCTAAGTGGAAATAATTATTTGTCACGATGACTAATCGTTTGTTTGTTTGTTTGTTTGTTTGCTTGTTTTTTTGCCGACGTCCGTCACTTTTCTATAGAATTTAAGCAACCTTTGGAACACTTTTGAAACCAGGTAATATACAAAATAATAAGCAAGCAGAAAGCAAGAAATAAAACAAGACGAAGCGAAACAATTAAGATTTACGGACTACAAAGAACTTCACTGATCTAGGGGCATGGCAAGTGTTGTTGTTGTTTGTATGTTTTTTTGCATGTCGTTCGTGAACACTAGTAAGTTAATTTGTTGAAAAACCTGCATGTTTGTGTTCCATATTATATGTTTATTTTTTTTTCTCGGGCACCCATTAAAAATATTGCTGAAGTACAACTGTAAGCAATCGTATATTCACGCTTCAATTCTTTTAGCACTAATATTTCTGCTCCTTTTTTTCCTTGTTATTGTATAATGCCCTGTCACAACTTCGTAATGAACTTACTATACGTTGCAGAGTAGATCCTCGGTAAAAACTGAGAGGATAGTTACTGCAATTATCATGAACAAATGATGATATAGATATCAACCTCAACACCTTAAAAATACGATCTGGCAGGTTGAAACCCAAGGTGCAGGATGCCGGGTATTATCACTGTCAAGACGGCACCGTCTCCCCGGCCAGGATGGGAACATGACAACGGCAATGAGCAGGGAGGAAAAACAGTGGAGGCACGGAGTAATGGATATGCCATTGAGTCTCGGTGAGTTAGCCTAAGTCTTCTCTTATATTGTCTTTACATTGTTGAGTTTTCTGCACGCTATAGTTTATTCATTGCCGTCAGTGTTTAGTTCTTTGTAAAGGCTAAAACTGTTACTGCTTGATGGTTCTTCAAATGAGCGTCATGTAACATACGATGAAATCTCCAATTGATTTGTTTTAATTCTTAGATTCGTTGTGTTTTTGTTATGTTTTGTTTGTTTTGTTATTTTTTTTCAATTATGACAAATGAGATTCTTTGACGGCAATAACAATTAACAAATTCTTGGAAGAAATAAAAACTTTGTTTTATCTAACGATAAACATCACACCTCTGTCAAATTCGGTTTGGATCAATATTACATATAGATAGAACACTTTTAGTGAGCTCTGAAAAAAAACAAACACACACACAACCAAAACACTTCATACCATACGTTATCACAATGATAGTCGGCGTTGTCATTGACGTGCTCTTCTTTCACCTTGTTCGGAGAAATTACCTGGTGAACTAAGAGGTAAAACGGCAGCAAAGTCTCGTTATACTTTACGAGGCATATCGTCAGAAGAGGTAGCAATTTTCCAAACTTTCTCGTTTCCTTCCAGTTACGCGGGATTTGTGCTCAGGTTTCCGTCACTCGTTCTCACTATCGTCATCCTCGTGGTCGTTCTCTTTGCCTTGGTCGGGATCTTCACTAATCCCCTGCCATCGTTTTCCAACCCTTCCAAGGTTAGTCCATACTCAGTTGAAAATGACTGCATTCTTGGATTTAAAAAACAACAACAAAATTTCCACCCTTCTTTTTTTTTATTCATGTTTTTTTTTATAATTCAAATGAATTTATTGGGAGTTTTCTGCATTGAGTATATATTACAAATGAAATACAGGGATTTCTTTTTGTTTTCAAGACAGTAAAACATACAGTGTGTACATCCGAATATAACTGAGATATATGTGTACAGATTTAAAAAAAAATAAGAGAACACGTCAATTGGGAACCACTCGAGATAAAGTGATTCAAATGATTTGACTGAATTATGGCACATGTATTGGGAGTGTGAATGCAGAAGACTGTCGAGACTGTCAAATAAGCATATAGCTTGAAGATACGACAGTGTTGCTTTCTGCATTTTAATTCTTTGTTGTTGTCGATGTTTTTGTTCTTCGCAACAAGTTAACAAATAGTAATATAATCAGAGTCGGAATATATTTTCAAGTCAAACTAGAATAACAATCACTGCGACGACAATAATTCAACACACTGTGTTATTACAACCACATTCAAGTGCGAAAGAGGAAAAATGAAAACACACATACAAATACACACGCACATGGGGTCATCCCAAATGCCCGACACCCATCAGTCATACGGCCAATGAACTTGAAATTGAAAAAAAAAAAAGGTCCGTGAGTGAAACAGCCCACAAAGCTCGACTCTAAGCAAAAAAAAAAGAAGGGGTCCACAAGTCTGATACTAACAAAAACAAACAAACAAACAAACCAGACCAACGCTGTGTAAATCAAGCTCCCTGATGGAGTGTCGGACTCGTGGGCCTTGTTTGCCTAATGCCGGACTCATGGGCCTTGTTTCCTAGTCTCGAGGCTGTATGACTCGTGGGTGTCAGACTCGTGACGTGCAACCCACCCCCACCCCACCACACACACACACACACAAACACACACTCATCTCAATATATGCTTACATACGTGCTGGACAGTTTATCAAAACATCGGGAAATCCACAGCTATTTGTATGTCACATACTGCATATTTTTTTTGTAACTTACGCCAAGTTGTGAAAAAAAAGTTTAAAACGTAAGGAAGTTTATAATTATACTACGTTATTGTAGTAGTATTCGATATAATATAGGCGCTACAAGCTTTATTCTATTGATCTCATGTTCTTTGGTTGTTTACATGATAATATACGTACCAATTATCGAAATCTGAACTATAATTAATCCTGCAACCTTGCAACAAGATAACCGCTCTGAACTCGAGTATGTGGTGTCATTAAGTTTCCTTAGTCGACACAAAGTCCTGATTCACTATGTTTCATTCATTGCTGTGGTGACTTATGAGAAGGCTTTTGACAGATGTTTTCATTGCCCGGTGACTTGCGCTATAAGCCCTGGGTGGCAATCAGACGGAGATCAAGCATTGTTTCTTTGTTAACGTTTCCCGGTGCCCTTTTTGTTTGTGCAGCTGATGGAATACAATCCTTAATGCTAGAGTCAATTGCACACGGCCGGATTTCGTGCCAGGTCCATACGGAATTAAAACAGTATCGGACCCGATTCGAGCCGTAGAGACCCGCATTGACCCGCATCGTAACCCGTGTCAAGTCCTGATGGATTCCAGGGGCTACGATACGGCGGTGAAAATTTTTTGGTCATGTTCAAAATTTTCTTACGGATTTCAATTCCGTATTGATATCCGAATTGACCCGGTTCGAACCGCATTGACTCGCGTCGAACCGCTGCAACCCGCAGCGTAAAACCGTATGGACCCTTGCCGTATGCCGCATTGCCTTCAATGCAACGGATGACGACAAGGTTTACATCCGGGTCGGTGCGGGTCGAAGCGGGTTGACATTGGTCGATAGGGGTCGAAAAGGATTCAGGTACGGATTTAAAAAGCGGATTTTTATACGGTTTGAGATGGGTCAATACGGGTCCATAAGGAATTATAATCGTCTCTACGGCTCGAACCGGGTCGATACGGTTATAATTCCTTATGGACCCGGTTCGAAATCCGGCCGTGTTGCGACTCAGACTGTACACTGTAAAAACATCGGTGTTAGATTTAACACCACGGGTGTTAAATCTAACACCGATCAAACTTCAATAAAGGACCACACCCACAGGTGTTAAAAATGCACTGTGATGGTGTTGAAAAGTGTTCACCTGACACTTCGTGGTGTTAATTTGACACTGTACCTGGTGTTATTTTGACACTGTACTGGTGTTAATTCAAAAATGACACCACATGGTGTTGATTTGATATTTGTTGGTGTTAATATCAATGGTTTAACACCCGTCCAGCTTCAATAAGAGACCACACCAGCTGGTGTTACTGGGGTGTAAATTTATTTTCACATTTTTTTCAAACATCTAGTATTTTAATGTAAAATTCTGGATCGTCTTGTTTAAATTAAAAATCAACAAGAAGTGCAGTTACTAAGAAACTCTTCAAAAAACAGTTTAAAATTTGGAAATGACACCCGGAGGTGTTAATTTAACACCATAAATGAGCACCGAAAATTTAACACCAGCTCGGTGTTCACTATTTAACACCGGACTTTTTGCAGTGTAGCATAAATTACCCTCCCTTCCGGGACTATTCCGGCTCATTTTCACCCGGATCAAATCCGTTTTGTGACCCGGCCGTGTGTGACTGTAGCATAAGATCACATATGATCAGTCTCAAACATAGAGTTCGCTTTTTTTTCTGAAGGGGGAGGGGCCAAGTGATAAAAAAAGAAAACTTCCGTGTAAATGGCAAAAGTTGATGTGCAAAATGTGATATTCGCTCCGAAAACTGCCAGACACCCCTCCCCCTTTGCACAGGCACCTACACGGGCGTCTTCACAGGGAAATGACTACAAAGTAATTATGGATTCGGTGAATTACAAAATACTAGTCCATTTAGGATAGATCAGGGCAGTTTCAGGAAACTTGGACCATTCGTTCAAAAGTTCTGCAAGCTTTTTCCATATCAGGGTAGAAATTAGTAATGCACCGCAATTGAAGAATAGAAAGAAAATAAACAGGAAATTTTACTGCATTTAAATTCCTTGTACCATGGAAAAGCTTTTAACATTATACCTCTTTGCACTGGGAATAATTACCTTAAATAGCACATGTCAGCAACAAGTCAAGGAAGTGTGTACTTGTTATTCAGATGAAATTATAAAATGGGTTTGTTAGGTTTAAATGAAAGAGTTGCAGTACATCCCAAGAAATCTCCGAGAGCTCAGTAATTTCATATGAAATATGAAAAATGTTCTTTTTCTTTTGTTTTTGATAATATTACATAGAGTGACGGCATAAGTTGACTTAGATTTGAAGTGAAGATTGGATAATTTGGGGGTATTTTTCATTTATTGTCTGTATCTTGATGTGATATTGTTATCATTCGTCTGTCCTGATGATATGTATTCTTGTTTTTACGAGTCTATTGCATATGTGTACGGGAATGCAATGGGTAATAGTAAAACAATTACTTTTGTGAGCCCTAACCCATGTATTGCTTCCCTGTTCATACTTTGTTTTATACGTCAACTGTGTTATTTCCATGTGATTGTATGTTATGCTATTGGTATTGTCATTTTCATTTGGCTGAATAAATAATGATACTAATAATAATAATAATAACAATAATATTGTAGTTGAGTATGAACACAGCTTTAAAATATGTATGATGCCCTTTTAGTGGTAGTCAGACTCGTGTAGTCAGGTCTAAAAAAAAAAAAAAAAAAAAAAAAAAAAAAATCCCGGACGTCATTTACGAATCTGTGCAGATTACGAGGGTAGAAGGTAGCGGTTGAATCGTGACTATTTGGAATCATTTTACTAAAATATAAACGGAAATCATCAATAGAATACCAGATGATCTTCCTCATGTATATTTTCGTGCAAGCCGGACAATATGAGACTATATTGCTTCTGCGTGATGTCAATTTTCATTTTGCTGCCACTACTGATCATTACCTTTAAATACAAAAAGAAGTGAATTAACTTGCTTCTGCCTGTATGTCAGTTTTAGTTTCCCTATTAACTACTAATCCTGTTATGAATAACTATTAACGAGGTCATGACATAAAGTTATATTCGAGATATGTTTTAAGATTCTCTCTGAAGAAAACTAAATGACATATAAACGCTCCGGCATTACTATAATAGGAAAAAAAGACAGAAAACCTTGCTGAACTAACCACACCTCAATCACTGTTTGTTTGTTTGTTTGTTTGTTTGTGTGTGTGTGTGTGTGTGTGTGGATCATTGTTAAAACGATATCTGGTAAAAGGCGCAGAGTTTTTCAATCTCTGCAATCTATAACTCGTATTGATCGAATGCTACAAACGAGCAAAATATACAAGTGAATCATTATTATCAATATCATGATGTCAATCACAATACTTATATAGGGTATACAGGCGAGAGGGACGGATTTCAGCGGGCCGTTCTTGGCCTACCATCGCTTCCTGAACAAAACGGACGAGTATTTCCCTTATCCGTCGACAGTTGGTAATAGCAGCCAAATCATGGGGTCAGACGTTGAACCATTCTACCCCGCCGAGAGGGATGGAAACAATTCCGATGTCACGAAGCTGGATGGATGCGGAACCGAAGGTGCACATATAAGTCTTATTTTAATGCTTTTAAAAAGATCATTTCTTACTCTCATAGAAATATTGCATCTGTCTGATTAGGATAACTAGATGTAGTTATTCTTTAACAAAAGTGGTTGTGTTGCACATACCATACATAAATTTACACACACAGAGTGACACACACACACACACGCATATATATATATATATATACATATATATATATATATATATATATATATATAATTATACTGTAAATTATGTTACGTACACTTCCTTAAACAAAAATTATCAGTGAAACGTGATGCTACCGGATACTCTGGATTTTAAAAAAAAAGAAGAAAATATTTTAAGACGTCGGGATGACTGCTTATAGATATTTGTATCATTATCGTTACTATCATATATTAGGGCACATTTGTTCTTACCATTAGGTTTTAGCGGATCTTAAAATTGTTTCCTGACATCAAAACTGTGTTATAGGGTTTCCTTCCTTTTCTTGCAGCTATTCGGTCACAGGTTGTAGGTTTGAATATTATACTATAACAGTTTTACAATTTATCTAAGTTACTTTGTCAAAAATCGTAAGAAACCTACTGATATATCAGTTAGGCAGTACATTGTAATTGACAAACTGATATATCAATAAACCTACCTTTACATTTTTATTATAAAAACTGCCTCTAAAGGACAGTATTTCTCTCGCAACCTCATTTCCCATAACTGTACAAGGGAATATACACTGATTTAGTATCAAAATATATACTGACTGGACACTGCTGGACAATTCTGTTTCATTCAATTATGTTTCAGGTCGGCTTCGTATGGTTTACAAGTCAACAGGTAACCAGGGCATGTTTACAAAGGACGCCATGATTGCCGTTTGCCAACACGACCAGGACAATTATCGCACACAAGACACTTTCAACGAGACGTGTGACCATCTAGATACGAATGGGGATTGCTGTCCGACCTTGTCATTGGGTCATCTTACAGCTCTCATTGCCGCAAAAGACTCCTGTGTGGATATAGATGAGGAAGACGTATTGTTGGTTCAAGAGCTGCTCGGAGAGTGTGTCGAAAATTACACGGCCGGATGTTTTGGGGGCGAGCGCGTCTGCACTGATGTATCTACAAATTGCTCAACTCACAGCTCTGCTGTTTACATCATACTCCACTTTCTCACTCCAGCCGATTTCATAAATTCCGTTAAACACGGAACTTTTGAGCTACAGGTTGCCCTAGCTCTGCCTCCTCTAGGTTACTTAAACAACAGAACGCGAGATTTCTTTGACGATCACATAGCCGGGTCTTCGCTCACTGGCAGCGTTGTCGATGTTGTGGCCATTGGTGCAGGGTTTAAGGATAATGTCTTTAGTGATTACATAATTTACGACATGAAATTCATTGCTTTAGGCTTTGCAGTCGTAGTGCTTATCATCTGGTTTTACGTCGGATCTTTTTTCATCACAATCGTGACAATTAGCAGCATGATCATGACCTTACTGGTTGCCTACTTTGTGTACAAGAATGTTTTCGGATTGGTTTTCTTTCCCTATATAAATATTCTAGCAGCAGTACTCATTACGGGCATTGGGGCTGATGATTGTTTTGTTTACGTTGACATCTGGAAGCACATGAAGAAAGAGTCAGATAAGAGTGGCATGACGAAGGAAACCGTATTCCGCGAGACTCTCCGGCACGCCTCCGTCACCATGTTCGTCACCAGCCTCACTACGTCGTCGGCTCTCTTCGCGGGCATTGTTAGTCCAATAACTGCCATTCGCTGCTTCTCAGTCTTTGCAGGTAGCGCCGTTTTGGTCAATTTTATTTTCACACTCACCTGGATACCCGCAGCTGTGGTGTTTCACGACAAATATTTCCTCCACAAAGCAGAGGACGACGGATCAATTAAAACACAAGGCATGTGCTGTCGTTTTGCAAAGGGTCTTCACGACATCATCGGTAAATTCGGCAACAAGTTTTTCAAAGAGTACTTGCCTATAGTCGTCGGTAAGTTTCGGATGTTTTGGATTGCTCTACTATCACTTCTCGGCATTGGCGGCATCTACGCTGTATTCGTAGCACCAAAATTACAACTGCCTTCAAAATCTAATTTACAATTCTTTCACAGCGATCACATTTTGGAGATGTACGACCTTGCATACAGAGAAACATTCTCGTTTGAAGTCGATTTCACCAACTACATGCCAGCGTTCTTTGTGTGGGGCATAGAACCATCGGACAACGGAAATCACTGGGACCCAGATTCAAAGGGAACTACCCTCATGGATAAGAGCTTCAATTTTTCTTCGGAAGAACACCAGGAGTGGATGTACAACTTTTGTGTCAACTTTCGCAATTCCACTTTTCACAATAGCGAAGTGAATTCGACATCTGAATATTGTTTCATGGATTCCTTTCGAGACTTCATGGAAGGCCCTTGTATAAACCCTGTGACTGGAGGGGACCTCTCCCCTTGCTGCGGCCAGACAAACTTTCCATACTCTGCCAGTCATTTCAGACAGTGTGTCATCGTGTATCATGAAGTGCGATGCCAATTATCAACCTGTGATTACACATCTCCAGGACTACGCTTCGATGCAGATGACAACATTGTTGCCATGAGCATTTATTTGTTAACGAATACAGAAGAATCCCAGGAGTACACTGCCATGGACAAGTTCTGGTCAGACATGAATAACTGGGTTGAAGAACAAATGGAATCTGCTCCCGAGGGACTGAGGAATGGATGGTTTATTAGTATCGGTAGGTTTCAACTTTACTTCTTTGATTTACAGCGTGGTCTGGCTCTCGGCACTCCGCTCTCTATAGGCCTGTCTCTAGCTATTGCTGCCTGCGTCTTGCTGCTGACAATTCGAAATTTCCTGGTCACCATCTACGCCATGTACACCATTACTTGCGCAGTCTTTGTCGTCGTCGGCACGGTAGTCCTTCTCGGTTGGGAGCTCAACATAGTCGAATCGTTCATTCTCTCTCTCGGAATTGGTCTGTCGGTGGACTTCACAATTCACTACGGCGTCTCTTACCGCCAATCAAAGACGGAGAGCAGGTCATCGCGATCCATCGATGCTCTGAGGCAGGTGGGCTCGGCCATCACCTTAGCAGCAATCACCACTTTTACAGCTGGCGCAGTCATGATGCCTTCCATTGTACTCAGTTACATACAGCTCGGCACTTTTCTCATGCTCGTCATGACAGTCAGCTGGGTTTATGCCACTTTCCTCTTCATTTCAATATGTCACACGATCGGTCCAGAAGGAACTTGTGCCCAATTTACCAGAGCTTGTTGCCACACGATTTCTAATCGTGTACACGATGAAAATGTAGCACAGATCGCTAAAGAAGCGGAAAATGACAATGACAGAAATACCGTGTATGTTATACCAATTGAAGACCAGTTTGATTTGAACTCTAGTACCAGAGAATTACATAGACCTTGATGTCACTATTTAATGGAACACAAGTCAGAAAGACTTCAGAATAATGCGTTGACGGGAAAGTTCGCGAATGTTTATGCTTGTTAGAACTAGGTTATTTCAGAATACCTCCTCCACCTGACTTTCCAAGGCAAAGTACCCCATGAGGATTACTTGCTTCACCAAGAAGAAAAAGAAAGCCAAGACCGATTTTTTTTTTTTTCAGTTAACCCGGAGCTTGTTGGCACAGATACTCAATTTTGGGTGCATGATGAAAACACAATAGGTGAGCCTTGGGAGCAATGATGACTTTCGTGTACGTTATACCAATTTCAGACTGATATGTTGAGATTTACAGCACCAATGAAGTACATGATACCTGAATATACCAACGCTTCAATACGAGTTTGGTTTGGATTACTTTATTTTCTTTCTTTTTTCTAAATTCAGGCTTTATGAGATAGGCCTGTTGATGGTATCTTGCTGAATGAGTTTGTGTTTGCGTGTTGGAATGACAAAGTCTAAGATTACCCCTCCCCCCACCAGACTCTCCTCGATGAAGAGCTTTTTAACGGTGATCTGTTCCAACAAAATTTTGTCCGGTGTTTTGCCATTTTTTGTTTTGGTGTCATGTGAGCCTTCTTGCAATAAGTGAAACGAAAAATGTGCGCCACGTAACGTGTGTGTATTGTTCCTGTGGTTCACTTTGGACATTCCTTATCGGCTACGGCCTAGTTTTTTTTGTGGGTTTTTTTTTTTTTTGTTGTTGTTCCGCAGACTTTAAAGGTTTTGTTTACTATTGGAAGCAGTGATATAAAACATGTTCGAGTTATCACCTTTGATGCATATATGTAGGTCAGTTGTATCACAAAACATCCTATCATCTAGAAATATCGCAATAAAGCCTAAAAATATAAGGAGATATCACTGTATCTCTCAATAAACCAAAACTGCAGACGGTTTATTCTTGAAACAATTTTTAAAACCTGTTGTTCACTAAAGTATATTCAACAATACTTAACATTGATTATAGTGATGAAAATTTTTACATTTGTTGTTTCTTTCCCGAACTTCCATTTTAAAGTATTTTGAAGCACTAAAGCTTGGTTCTTGTTTCATCTGCAAATGGTAAATAATACCTTTAAGTATAAAAGGGTCTTGCCAATTCTGGTACGTGTTCAACCTGACCGATATCTGCTAGTGTCCATATCGCCGCAAAATAGAACCTCCAAAAATGTCCGTTGATCATGTGTACATCAGTGTCTTCACTCATGCATAAAAGTAAAACAATGTCCGCACCTTCCTGATTGTTGGGTAAAAGTCTCACATGGCATTATCTTTGAAGAATCAAGAGCAGGGGCGGATCCAGGAATTCCGTAAAGGGGAGGCGCCAAAACAAAATTTAAAGGTGGTGCACGCCCGCCTCTTTTTTTTTATTTCTTGTTTTAATAAAAACAATAGATAAAGAGAGGGCGCCCGGTGCGCCCCCCCCCCCTGGATCCGCCACTGAAGAACCATCACATTCATTTTAATTTTCTCAATGATTCATACTCTAATAAAAAACAAAAAACATCAGGCTACATTTCAGCAGGGAAGTGCTACACTAGAGAAGGAGTGAAATCTCTTCGCAATTAATTTTGTGCAAATTTATGAGTAGGTTCTACAGCATGAAAATTGATCGCTTAGCATTTCACTGGCTTTCAGATTGTTGTATTGAGTTTGGATATGGAGATCAAAGAAGGGGTTCATGATTTTAACAATAAAAGCGGTTTTTCAAAGGAAATTTTGAAATAATGAATATATGGAACTTAGTGGCAATCTCGAATAACTACTGAAGTTTTTTTTTTTTCAAATCTCCTTGTTATTATCAAATACCCCGGACTGAAAAAGGAGTGTTAATATCTCATAAAAAATAACATATGACAATCTTGCGCGCATTTGTTCATAATATTGCTTTGCTATATAGGTTTAGCACTCTAATGTGAAATCTTTCGAATTAGAGAATTGGTTAATGCATGTTTCTGCGTGTTTGGGAGCATTTTTATAATTAAAAAGGTACAATATTTGCAAATTTTCTTTGAATGTCCTATATTCTTTGAGAATAAAATGATTGCTGCCCAAAATATTGAAGGGGATAGCTAATTGCTGCTGGCTAGGCATTTTTTATTTTGTTCTTTTTTGTCATCCGTCCAGTGAAGATCTAGTAAAAATGTATATAAGTCAAGGTATATAATGTGGAGAATTAGAAATCTGAAGGTCTTTAATTTCCTTGGATCATATCGAAGAATACAATGAAGATGCTGGTACATGCAGTCTTGATATTTGTCGTGTATCTTGCGTATTATGTGTATTGCATGTGGAAAATTTCGCTCGTGTGACATGGTTTATGTCGTTTCCAAGTAGTATATAAGTGTAAAGCCCATGGATGTCTGACATTCTTAGTACAAAAGGTACAGCAATGAACACAATGATATAATTACAAGAAGATTAAACCATATGTGTGTAGTATATCTAAACGGGTCTTGGCAAGATCATGCCCGTAGAGGCAAAAAAGAAAAAAAAAAGAAAGAAGTCAACATCAAAACATTAAGTTTTCATTTCATTTTGTACAAATTTTTTTCTGTTACATTGGGAACCAAGTTGGAAGAATTTGGATGGCAAAAGCAAAAAAAAAAAAAGAAGAAGAAAAAACAAGATGTAGTTAATTGCGAAGCACCTTTTTCCCCTGAAATTCACTATTTTATATAAATGCATGTGTATATCACTGAATTTACTAGTGCTTGGTGAAATAATGAAGAAATAAAAATGCATGTAATTAATCTATGTCGTTCAATGCAGTTATTTACGGAGGAAGAACACTTGCAGTGTTCATGATGTTTACAATACTGTGGATGTTATACATGTGTATGTTATACGCGTATGTATGCATATGATATCTAAAATGATATATACGTATGAATACATAAAATATATAAAAATACATATAATACACGTGTATATATATACATATATTATATATAAATATATATATATATATATATATATATATATATATATATATATATAATACATATATATTATATGTATTTATTCATAAAGTCCTACATGTATATTTACAAACATAATGACAAAAAACGAAAATGAAAATAAATCATTCCAAAGAAGAAAACTTCAATAGTGCCCTCGATACGAATGAATACTTTATATACTAAATATTCCAAAGGTTTCCTTACTAAAGTATTGCAGGCATTGCCAGCAGGTTTGGGTTTCGTGTGGTTTATAAGCTTTGGGAAAACGTAGACACTTTTTCGATCAACAGCGGAGTCTCACGTTTGGCGTAGTACGCCCTCTCTTGGGGTGTCTCAGGCCGTAGACAGTTGCACAGCGTTTTATTTTCAATAATGGCGATTCACAGTATCTTGGTCATGTTCTGCCTGAAAAATTCAATCACCCATTCATGCAATCTATTTCTTTCGTCTTTTTGTTGCAAGGGGAACTAATTTTTTTCGAGCTCATCCTGATTGCCCTCAACTGCGGTTTCCACGTCGACTTTATTAGGGAGTTTAGATTTGCGACGCGAACGTTTCAGACGACTATTGCGCTGGGCATTCTCCTCTCTCCCTGCGTCGATAGGCCATCGATCGCCATTTAGTGAGCTTTAGATTTTGCGACGCGAACGTTCAGAGGAAAAAAATACGTTCTACACATGTGCACAATATTGCTTAGCAAAATCAATCTATCAATAGCTTGCGTCCTTTGAATTTTCACTACTCGTTTTGGGTCATTTTTGATTCCGCTCACTTAATGACGCAAAGAGCTTTTCGATGCACTCATACATTGTTGATCATTTAACTGTAAAGAGTATGTCACCGCGTATAAGCCCAAAGCTACTTTGCAACACGATGCGGCGGGGGGGGGGGGGGGGGGGGGGAGGGGGAGAACGGCCAATGCAACCGTCGCGTCGTCTTAAACGTCCGCGTCACAAACCTAAAGCTCCCTGTTGCTGTTTGCGATTCAAATTCGCCACTACATCGGCATCTTTGGCCACGTTTCGCGGTCGGTGTGTGCATGCTGTCCGCTGCGGTCCCGATTTGGATTACATAACATTTGCAAATCGTGTCACTCAACTAATTCAAGACCAAATTCACACTTCGTTTGAGTTGACTTCAATAGATTGAGCAAAATTAGAAAAAAAAAAGTTAGATGTTCCATCACAGTCAGACCTAACAAAAAGAGAACTGAAATTTTGAGGTTTCACATGCCTATTTCACGAAGCTGTCCCGTAGGGAGCACACTCACGGGAAAACTGTGCAGAAGAATTAATAACGTCAGCACCTCACCGCCATTAGCTTGTACACAAAAGTATAACAAACATTTACAACATACTTTGGGTTAATGATTCAACGACTACCACTTCTTTCCCCTAAAATTCATCATTACCAGGCTATTGCAGTCTTGTAATAACGTGGCAATAGCGATATTTTGGAGGTGTTTTTGTTTTTTAATTGCATTTGCGCACTAGAAAGATCCGACATCACATTGACTTCGCACTCAAAGGCCATAGTGTATAAGACCTGGAAGGAGTTTCATAAAGCTGTTCATAAAGTTACGAACGACTTACGAGCGACTGGTAATCAGTTCTTGTGCTGAATTATGGAAATTCTGATAAGTATAGCATATCAGAACTGATCACCAGTTGCTAGTAAGTTGTTCGTAACTTTACGAACAGCTTTATGAAACAGGGCCCTGGTGAGGCGGTCTGTATAGTACACACACACACACACACACGCACACGCACACACACACACACATACACACACACTCACACACACACACACACACACACACACACACACACACACACACACACACACACACACACACACACACACACACATCAGATAACCAGTGAAGGATGCCAACCACCTGTGGTTTGCCTCGGGGGGACGGAATTGCAATAGTGAATAAACGTAATAAACGTAAATCACAACGGTATATCGTGCCAAACCCATAAATGATTGAATGCATACAGTGCATAACAACATGAATGATTACTCCAAAATTGGTGAGTATTTTTAAGTATTGCCGAAAATTAAGTCGTAGTTGAGCGAGCAGAAAGAACGCTTTGAACTGCAGCTCAGTTGGATTTGGAGTTCGTCAAGTCTGGAGTGTATAAACGCGGAAAAAGTCACAATGAAAAAAAAGTTAATTAGTCCGAGCTTTGATCAAACTGACTTTCATAGAAACAGTGAAATAAAGAAAACAGAACATTTAAATTGATTAACCTCTGACAAAAAAAAAATAGGGGAAAGTTTCAAGTTTAGCATTCTTTGAACACAACGGTGAGATCTTTCACGAGCACATATTGCAAGGAAAGCAATAATACAGTCGCTTCTCAATACTCCCACCGGCACCTATGATCGGCCATGAACTTGTAAACGTGAAGATACACAATACTATTGTCAATTATTCAGCGATTGAAACCACTTCCCTATAAAACAGTCATATTTTTTTTTTGATAACTGCAGATCAATTTGATGTGAAGGACACATATTCTCTTTCCTGAATTTCGATCAAAAGGTAGAAATTTGTGAAGATTGGTCTGAAATCAAATGGCAGATTTCTGAGAATGTGATGTTATCACCTTATCCAATATGAAAATCTGACAGTCACTGATATTAACGATTTTTATGTAGCACTTGTGAAACCTTTCATACCTCTCTTTTAACTTGTTCACTCTGATTTACTTGACACTGTTTTTGTTTGTGTGTATCATTTACTTTATTAATCAATGCTAATTTGAACTGGAATGTCTCATCTTAAAGATGAGGTGCAATCATTTTATAGTCGAAACTATTTACATTGTTAAGGTCAAGATAACATTGCATGGGCGTGCTTGCTTTTCACGGTTTGCACTCCCTTTGGAACTTCGATTTTACAGCGAGACCTCAATGGGGACTTTGTTAGAAGGCGCTCACTCCCCAGGGGGTGATGACAAAGTCAATTCAGATCGATGACAGGCGGATAATAGATTGAGAACTTTTTGTTAAGTCTGGAGGGTAGATCTGAGTTGCACCATTCGCGCCGATTTTGTCCCAGGATGGCACAAAGCTTAATGCTAGATAACGTCTAGATAAGAGTGCAATATTATAACGATTTCAAAAGAAAAACAAGCATTATGTTGTTTGGGGAGGGGGGAGGGTAGTGGGACATAGCACATTGTCTTGCAGAAAATGCTGAAAACTGATACATCAAGTCCAATCAAATCGAATTGAGTCAAATCATTTTTTTTTTGAATAAGAGACAAACTCTATTATTTTGCATCTTTACAGACTTACAGTCATGAGTTCTTCAAGAATTGTTATCTGCCCAATTTCTGAGTTAACAACGACATTGATTAAATAACTGAAACCGAAAACAGTATGAATTGATATCTATGGGACAACATTTACTTCAATGCTGCGGTGTTTTGTTTGTTTGTTTGTTTTTTAAATCTAAGGAATACATGAACCTGACAGGCAAACGAAAGCCACCGATTACAACATGAGTCATCATACAGTCTCGCTTTACTCTACCAAAGTCTATACTGGATGCATGTTTCTGTCACATTGGATTAGAAAGCATGGGAAGGACTTCCTTCACAGTAAGACTATTTTTACCGAGAGTGTGTCCCTGTCCTCGGGAGAGTAATTGCTCCTAGGAACACACAACGGCCCCGTTTCATAACACTTGGTATCAGTGACAAGTTGTCATAGTTGTTATAAGTTACTGAAATCCTTGCATCTGATTGGCTAAGAGCAAATTTGTCACAAAAATGAGGCAGTTGTCACTGATAACAAGTCTTATGAAATGGGACCCAGATCATCAAAAGAAAGCTACAAGTACATACGTTCAGTTTTGCGTAAGGAAATAGAGTATAACACATGTGATTAATAAAGTTTAAAGTGATTACTCTATGATCGACAGAAGGAACAGATGTCAAAATCACACTATTGATGGGCAGTGATACTTGGTGATGTTACTGGTAATTCCAGAATTGCATGAGTTTTGAAATTAATGCAGATCATCTTGATAAAACCATAGGTGTATCAGAATATTTGAAGAATTATTTTGTTGAATCTGTTGAAGGATTATAGCGAAATCGAGGCGTCATTAATTTTTGATGGTCTTCTTGATGGGTGCACGCCATGAGTTCGACACCAACGAAACATACAGGCCACGAGTCATACAGGCCACGAGTCATACAGCCTACCATATGAGTTCGACACTAAGCAAACAAGGCCCACGAGACAGACACATTGTCCCGAATTCACGAAGGTGGTACAAATGAAACCATGGTTTAAACCATGGACAAAAACAATGGAGCGCCAAGTGTCGCATGGAATATTTCTCTACGAAATCAGTCATTTCGTCGATGAAATGATTATTTTGTTACGAAATGACAACATTTTGTAACTAAATAAACATTTCGTCCACGAAATGATAATTTCGTTAACGAAACGGTCATTTTGTCGACGAAATGACCAATTTCGTAACGAAATATTCCGTGCGACACTTGGCGTTCCATGGTTTTTGTCCATGATTTAAACCATGGTTTCATTTGTACCACCTTCGTGAATTCGGGCCATTAAGCCTTGTGCTGCAATGTCGCACTCATGGGCTGTTTTTTACCTAGCGTAGAACTCATGGGTCGTATTTGCCAAGTGTCGAACTCATGGGCTGTATGACTCGTTGGCTGTAAGACTTATGGACCTTTTTTCTATATGTCGAACTTGTGGGTCCGTATGACTCGTGGGTGTCGGTCTCGTGGGATGACCCCTTCTTGATGAGGCTGGTACCAGGAATCAAAGGCCAATATCGATGCTCTCAGGAACTTCAAATATATTGCTCAATGCACTCCACTCAAAGTTTACTTTTCTAAAATTAGAATGACCAAGTACGGCTAGCTATTCAAGTTCGTTTGTATGACTGGCGATTGGTCCAAAACGTGAAGGAAAGTAGATCTTTAAAAAAGATAATCATTGCAAGGTTAGTCGGTAATGGCTTTAAAAAAGATCAGCATTTATAGTTTTACAATATCTGAACAAAGACGCCAGACGAAGAACATCCATTAGAAACTCAGTGTGTGGACCGCGGAGAAAGAGCACGCATGCAGTGCTGGGTATTGGATTGTGCTTTGTTGCGCCTACTCGTGCGGATGAAAGGAGAGACAAATATTGAAACAGTATATTTGACAGAATTTACTCTGGTAGCAGGCGACATGAGTGAACATGAAAGCAAAGACTAAGACGAATAACAACCGCGGCAAAGAGTTATGTGACTTTTTCTCACATTACCAAATTTCAGACTTTTTCCTTAAAGTGTGAGCACAAAGTTATTCTATCGCAGACATTTCATAAAGATCATTCCGTGTAAGAAGTCATCTTTTAATTAGATGAAAATTTCCGTTATTTAAGTCAACAAATGATAACATTATTGATTATTTTCCTACCTCGCCATGTCAAAACAGAGAATGGGCTCATATTCTATGCACGTGTTATACACCTGTATATTAGAATTGCACTATTTCTCGTCACGAAGAATTTTGCAGTTGTATTTTTTTAAACCTTTGAATAGAGAGAGAGAAAAAAAAAAAAGAAGAAGGAGGCAACATGAATTATCGTTGCCAGGTTGATTCTGAATGGAACAATGACCTAGTATGATTCCGAGTATGAAATGTATTCCTCAATTGAATACTGATCATTGAAATTTGTGTGCATGGGTTTTTCCCATGTCTACCCATGGTGGGCCTTTTGTGTGTGTCCTATTGTTAGGCCAGCACAACATTATTTTTTGGCTTTCAAACAGTCGCCCATCTTGCGCCAACGGCAGTGTCCAAAGTAGTTATACTTGTAAGTACTGTAGTCGTCAGGGTAACGCACGCTTATTCCCGAAAAGATGAATTATTCATTTAATCATTTGATGCAAGGGAAGCATGGAAACTTCCTCTTATCTTTGGGTCTCCGTCAATTTCCGTTTTGAACTGCAAAAGAATTACGATAGATTGGTTGAATATGTGTTACTGAATTTTTAATCGAGTAGTCTCACAGAGAAATCAATCCACAGAAACGCCAAAAACATGCATGATTAGCAAAAGATTGCAAAGTAAAAATAATGAGGAGACTTATGCACTCTTTTCTCAGGTAAAAATGCAACAATTCGTGTTTACTCGGTGGAAGAAGAATGAAATGATTACAGGGAGATTGATGTATAGGCATACCTATTTATGCACACAAATTTGGTGGAGCATGACAGTCACTTACATCTTCTCCTAAAAGTTGCTTAATCTGTCAAGGATTTTAATGTTTGCTGATCTCTTTTCATCACTGCTTTTGAGGCAGAATCATTACCGTATCGAATGTTTGTTTAGTGAGATCAACGAACTTTTCCCTTTCTTACAGCTTCGAACTCCTCCAATATTGTTGATTCAGATGAAGTCGTAGTTCACATATAAAACACACACACACACAAAAAAAACAAGAATATGAGGAAGACAAATACTAGTCAGTCACATGCTTCGACAGTCGCTCACGCGCGTGCGTAAATCAGTTGAACAGACTTTACTTTAATATTCATAGAGTGCGCAGTCGCAGAAACAATCTTTTTTACAGGAAATCTCGTCATACGCTTGTTGTATACTGAAGATCAACGAACTTTTCCCCTTTGAGACAGCAGTCAAACTCCTAGCAACAGGGTTACGCCGACCAATCAGGGGAAAAGAGAGAAGCCTAAGTTTCATCTACGGGAGGGGTGTTTATTCGCCCCACGCAACAAGAGGAATCGGTTTCCAGAAATGCCCACAAGAGTTGCATGCAAAAGCCCAACTCTGAAATGAGAAATTCTAGATCGTCACGTAATATACAAAGGCTATAGTTTCTGGTCGATGGCCAGCATTTCTACCGAATTACAGCTACTTGTGGCAAACTTTGGAAACGAGGTAACTATGTATAACAGAAAATAATGAGCAAGCACTCACCAATATATAGATACGGAACGTAAAAACTTCACCAATCTATGCAAGTCAAGTGGATTTTTATTTCCAATATTGCTAGTACATTGTGAAATGTAATCATCACTCTTTACTTACATCTGGCCGGTGGTATCATTCCAGATTCGAAACCTAGAGTGGCAAGATGCCGGGCTCCGCCACCAACAGGCCTGACGGAGCAGCAACTTCTCCACGGACAGGATGGGGTAATGAAGATGGTACTGAGCGGGAAAGAAAGGCGGAGACGACACACAGAGAGGGATATGCCATTGATTCTTAGTGAGTTTCCATCCTAACTGTTTTCAACTATATAAAGTGTGGTCTTTTTTTTCTTGACAGTTTATTAATCAGTATATTTTTCTATTCCTTTCAAATTATTGATTGCTTGACGGGTATGCAGCTATCGATGCAGTAATTGATTTCGCTCTTCTAAGCTTTGATTGAAATGTTTCCTTGTCACATATGGCCAGGGGAATAGATAAAAGCAAGAAAATATACACCAGTGAAAGCACAAAGATAATATAAAACAATTTTTATTGTATGATTCACCTCGTCTCTATGTTCACTATATTTCCCTTTGAATCAATCTTTTTTTTTCGCTTTTGGTGACTTCTGAAATGTTCTTAACATAATACGTTAGCATAACTGTTGACAATGACATTCTCTACAGTAACTCAGGCTTTGTTCAGAGAAAGTAATTGGCTAACTTGAATATGAAGTGATTGCGATGTATAGTTTAAACTTTTTTTACTTTTATCGTTTCCCTCCAGTTACGCAAAATTTGTGCTCAGGTTTCCATCGCTCGTGCTCGCCATCGTTTTTCTCTTGGTCGTTGCGTCCGGCTTGGTTGGGATCTTCACTAATCCCCTACCATCATTTTCCGATCCTTCTAAGGTTAGTTAGAATCAAATGAATTAATTCTTGAATGCCATGAAGCTTTTTCCTTTTCCCTTTTTTTGGGGGGCATTCTTTTGCTTTATTTGGAAAGAAACAATATTCACGAATGATGAGCTCGTCATTACTGAAATTATTCGCGCTTATTTTTTTGTAATACTGCAAATAAAGTATGATGGAGACGGTCAAATTTACACCAAGAACTTTCATTCAAAATCATCAGCAAGTAATAGTTAAACCAACACTCAAACCAAGAATATCGGAGTCTACATAGCTCCAACTTCTGCGGGAACAATGTAACCACAGACTTTTTGTATGTAAGGGAACTTTACCCCGATAACTATAATATTCACGTGAATCAAGTGAGAATGGAAATGTCACAAGAACACATTTGTGAAGTTTTAGGAAAATCAGACAGTCCGTTCAAAAACGGTCATATTTTTTCAATATTTGATTAAATCCATGTGCCATCAATGCTGTCGATCAAAAGCTAATTTCATTGTCAATATCGTCTATTCTTTCAGATACAATTAAAACTATCATTGTAATGCAAAATATATAAACATACTTTTGAAAGTGGAAGAGAATATTTTCAAGTGCGCTACTTGCGTGAAACTATTTTTAAAATAGAAATCATTGTGTGATAGATTGTGTGATTGTGTAGAAGAGAGGCCCTGCTAGGTGACAAGCTTTTCATTTTTTTTTTTTTTGGACCTCTCAATAAATTGGATTTACAATAGAAAAAAAAAGGTAAAATAGTGGAAGAACATACGCACAAACATACACACACAAGAACACAGACGACTGCGGAAACCAAGACGTAGACAGGACATATCAGCAAAAGACATCGGGAAGGGGCAGCTAGAGAAAGACTGAAGGCCTTTTTGAGAGAAAGCAGAGGTCCACAGCAAACGAAGAGCAATCACCGGATACATTCATCTAGTACGGGCACAGTAATTGACATCAAGAGCTAGATTATACAAATAAGGTGATAAAAAAGTATAACTCAAATATATCTAAGAACCAAACAAAACTTTCTTTAATTTTCATTTAGAAACAGCAAGACTTGGTCTTGTTGGTGCATATTTTTGTTTAGACTGATTCTCCCAAAACTGATTCTCCCAAAACTGGTCTTGTAAAAACAAGTATTCTAATCGAGAGTAGTGATTAAATGAAAGGTAAATTGAATTCTTAGATAGTCTAGTAAGGTATTCATGACCACTGGCTTTTCTACAAAATACATCATCAAATAATATTCACTCTTGCTAAAATTGAATAGATAATGTCCTGATTTGTAAAACAAATATCTTTTATACCCTTTAGAATTTTGGTATTAAGAAACAATTCATCGGTATCATACTACATGGATGTAAATGACTTACAATAATATTCTCAATGAATTTTTGCAATTGAAAAAAGTTACCAATCAAATATTGATGGGCAAATCCCCGTGCAAATATATCATAATTCAGATATGACGATATAAGAGCAACGCAAGATATGGGACGGAGAAATAATTGAAAATAGGGAATATACCAATATCCCGTGATATAAAAAAAGGTCACGATCATCTTGATTACACGAAATGGGATCGAAACAGAAAAACGTCTATACAAAGAATTTCACAACAATCTGAAAGTTAAATGTTCTCTACTTATTCATGACATACTCATAAAGTAAAGTGTTAGAGTATCAACAGCCCTGCCTTCTGAATGAGATCATGAGATCGTTCATTTTTAGAATTAAAAGGAAAATGACAACTGTGCATCCCAAACCAAAGGCGACTGTAAGATAAGAATTAAGTTATCCATGATTTGTTATAATTTATATGAAAGACAGCAAGAGTATCGCAATGTTATTAATCGCTAGATGCAATGATGAACGTACCCTTCTCACATTTTTGCTGCATAAGCTGAAGTATCATGTGCCTACATAATTACTTAATTAATTACTTAACTTTTCCCTTTAATGTTTTCACGTAAGGACAGGAATCGCGGTTTTCTTTTTTCTTGCTCTTCATGTACTTACAATGTTGCAGGATGAAATAATAGTGAATGAAAATAAACATTCAATCGATATCACCATTGTATATTTCCGTATTTTCATGACAAAAATTGATTTGCTTCATAAATTGGTATCTTGAAGCATTTGACAAACTGTGCTGAGATATCGTTTCAGTGCAGTAAAATTGAAGTAGCTACCATTACTATAATCATCATGAGAATGATCTCCATCAATCATTCGAGTATGGATGGTAGGAATCGTAAATGCATCATGTCCAATGTAGTGATTATAGAGAAAGATGCCTACAATTGTGACTTAAATACAGTTAAAAACTTTCAATTTTTGAGGGGTCATAGCATAATCATTTGAAGTCGGGTAACATACTGCTAATGAAAGGATTACCACTATTTCATTTTTCCTTTGTTGTTATCAATTCTTCCGATTCATTTTTATGGTGGCCCGACAATGACATTTGCCAGAAAAATAAAGACAAAGATTGTTTTAAATTTTTCACTAAAACATTGAAATGCTTATAAACATGACAATTATGTGAGAATTTGCAGATATGATTACGGGCTTCACGTAACGCGCATTTTCATTTAAGAGTTAAATTCGTTTAACAAATTCAACACAAAATCAAGGCAGAGCCATGATTTTCCATGACACCACATAACACCACATATTCATGACATTATTTAGTTATTATTCGCTTTTCTGGATAAGAAAATTGCATAAAAACGATATAGACAATCATTTGTTTTCGGTGGCCAGGTTGGGTCACCAAAACTTCCAATTTTTTATTTATTTGTGGCCCGACATCTGTTAGCCCTGGGCTGATATCGAGACTTGGCCTTATTCAGTTGTTGGCTAAAAGAATAAGATTTTTAATGTTAGGATACAACAATAAAAGAGGAATATTTTATGTTTCATTGTCAAGGTAAATTGTGTTTTCAATGTTGAATCGCACATCAATTTTAAGATGTAATTTGGCATTATTCATAACAGGTTTACTTCATAAAATCATCTGCCCCAACAGCTTAAATCGTTTTTATATATATATATTTTTTGAGTGTTTTTTTAATATCATTTAATTTCTTTTGTCCTTTTCTGACACCCACATCCCTAAAATAGAGACAAGATATTATCTGATTATCATCATCTGGCAATACTGGTATCAAGTAATAAAAATAAAGACATCTACTACTACTATGCTACCACTATTACCATACTACCAATACTACCAGAGCACCACCTCTAAAAGCGCAGGTTGTCTGCGTAATTGGAGCGTCCTCGGCATCACTAGAATAGTGACAAAATATCTTTTTTTTTTCTTATGAGAAAGCTTTCAAGTAAATCGTTTCTTTTATCAGTTCTAGTGAAAAAACACCATCTGGCAGCAGATGGTATAAAGTATTAAAAATAGAAATATAAACTAATACTACCACTTCACTGAAGAGCACCACCCCTAAGTACAGGCTCTCTGCGTGAATGGAGCACGCTCCGCGTGTCCCTGAAAAAGGCAAAGCTGTTGTGAATAGACATGAGTCTTTATGGTTTTAGATAGTACCATGGCAATAATCACTGAATGTAGATTTTTCCAATTTGTAAACCATGACGAGAAAATACAATATATATATGAGCACTGTCAGCCATATTGCAGTTCACACTATACTTACATATATATATATATATATATATATATATGTATATATATATATATATATATATATAATATATGTATATATATATATATATATATATATATATATATATATAATATGCGTATACATATATATATATATATATATATATATATAATAATAATAATACCAACGGAGCAAAATGTGTAGTGGAGACTATGTCTAGCTACAAGAACGTCATCATATTTTGCGTGATGATTATTCCTCACAAAAAAAAAAAAAAAACAACCCCAGGGTTTTCAGGCCCGAGGAACAGATGTCAGCGGGCGACTGTTGGCGTACGAGCGCTTCGTCCAGGAAACCGACAAGTATTTCCCTTACCCATCGACAGTCGGCAATACCAACCGTACCATGGGGCTAGACGACGAAACGTTATTCCTTGGAGGGGGGACTGTGGACAATTCGAAAGTCACAACGCAAACTGAATGCAGAGCCTCAGGTGTATATCCAATTCTTCCTTTGATACTTTTGAAACAGAACATTTTGATAAGGATATGTATGCAGATGTAGAGAAAGATTGTACATTTATGTATACATATGTAATGAGTTTCTTGAATGGAAAGAAGTAAAGCTACACACTCTCAATATTTTTCAAACTGGAAATATTCAGAAATATAAAACTTAACATGCTAGTACGCCTGTTTTTGGTTTTATGCTCAGCAGTGCGTAATGCACGAAAACTCTGTAAAAGATTGTCTTGGCTGCTATCAAGTATTTTTGATCTTTACTTGTGGCTGTTCGTTTTGTAATTTCCGATCGACTGCTCGAGTTTACACAATCTTCAATGTTTTTTTCTGTCATGAATATTTCTTGGCTTTCTGTTCTGTTTTATTTTATTTTCTGTACGTCATCCTGTCACATGTTGTAAGAAGGCATGTTGTATTGTTTCCTTTTATTTGTCAATAAATCATTACAAAATAATCTACTCCTATTTGATGGCTCTCCAAGAGAAAGTAGACCAATGAGAAGTCAAGAAGAAATTTTGACCAGGGCATTTTTTATCTTTCTTTTTATGTCGATAGTTACAGATCGGCTCCGCATGGTATACAAGTCAACAAGAAAGCAGGATATGTTTACGAAGGACGCCATGATTGCTGTTTGCCAACACGACAATGACAATTATCGCACACAAGACACTTTCAACGAGACTTGTGACCATCTAGACACAAATGGGGATTGTTGTCCGACCTTGTCATTAGGTCATCTTACAGCTCTCATTGCTGGAAAAGAATCCTGTGTGAATATAGATGATGACGACGTAACGTTGGTTCGACAGCTGCTCGGAGAATGTGTCGAAAATTACACGGCCGGATGTTTTGGGGGCGAACGTGTCTGCACTGATATATCTACGAATTGCTCAACTCACAGTTCTGCTGTTTACATCATACTCCACTATCTCACTCCAGCCGATTTCATAAATTCCGTTGAAGACGGAACCTTTGATCTACAGGTTGCTCTGGCTTTTCCTCCTCTGGGTTACTCAAGCAACAAAACAAAAGTTTTCTTCGACGATCACATAGTCAGATCATCGCTCGGTGGCAGCGATGTTAATGTCGTGGCCGTCGGTGCAGGATTTAAGATGAAAGTCTTTAGTGAGCACATCATCTTCGACACGATATTCATCGCCGTAGGCTTTGCAGTCGTAGTTCTTATCATCTGGTTTTACGTGGGATCTTTTTTCATCACAATCATGACAATCGGCAGCATGATCATGACCTTACTAGTTGCCTATTTCGTCTACCAGAATGTTTTCAGATTAGCCTTCTTTCCCTACATAAACATTCTAGCTGCAGTGCTCATCACCGGCATCGGTGCTGACGATTGTTTTGTTTACGTTGACATCTGGAAGCTTATGAAGAAAGAGTCAGATAAAAGTGGCATGACGAAGGAAACCGTATTTCGCGAGACTCTCCGGCACGCCTCCATCACCATGTTCGTCACCAGCCTCACTACGTCATCGGCTCTCTATGCCGGCATAATCAGTTCTATAAGTGCTATTCGCTGTTTCTCTGTATTCGCAGGAAGCGCCGTTTTGGTAAACTTTGTATTCACACTAACCTGGATGCCCGCAGCTGTGGTATTCCACGACAAATATTTTCTCCGTCAAGCAGGCGACAACGAATCCACTAACACCCGTGGCATGTGCTCCCGTTTTGTAAAACGTCTCCAGGACTCCATCGGAAGAGCCAGTACCACGTTCTTCCACGAGTACTTGCCTGCAGTCATCGGCAAGCTTCGAATACTTTGGATTAGTCTTTTATCGATCCTGGGTGTTGGAGGCATTTGCGCTGTGTTCATTGCGCCTAAACTGCAGTTGCCTTCTCAATCTTATTTCCAGTTCTTTCACAGCGATCATATTTTGGAAATGTACGATCAGGTGTACAGAGAAAACTTCCCCTTCGAAGTCGATTTCACCAACTACATGCCAGCGTTCATCGTGTGGGGTATAGAACCACTGGACAACGGAAACCACTGGGACCCAGATTCAAAGGGAACTACCGTCATGGATCAGACCTTCAATTTTTCTTCGGAAGCACACCAGGAGTGGATGTACAACTTTTGCGCCAACTTTCGTAATTCCACTTTCCACAATAGAGAAGTGAATTCGGCATCTGAATATTGTTTCATGGATTCCTTTCGAGACTTCATGGAAGGCCCTTGTATAAACCCTGTGACCGGAGGTGACCTCTCCCCTTGCTGCGGCCAGACAAACTTTCCATACTCTGCCAGTAATTTCAGGCAATGTGTCATCGTGTATCATGAAGTGCGATGCCAATTATCAACCTGTGATTACACATCTCCAGGACTACGCTTCAATGCAGATGACGACATTGTTGCCATGAGTATTTACCTGCTGACAAATATAGAGGAATCCCAGGACTATGCTGCCATGGATCGCTTTTGGTCGGACGTGAATGCCTGGGTTGACGAGCAAATGGGCACAGCTCCCGAGGGATTGAGAAATGGATGGTTTATCAGTATTGGTGAGACTCAACTATACTTCTTCGATTTACAGCGTGGTCTGGCTCTCGGCACCCCGCTCTCTATAGGCATGTCTCTAGCCATCGCTGCCTGCGTCTTACTGCTGACAATTCGAAACTTCCTGGTCACCATCTACGCCATATACACCATTACTTGCGCAGTCTTTGTCGTCGTCGGTGCGGTAGTCCTTCTCGGTTGGGAGCTGAACATCGTTGAAGCTATTGTTATCTCACTTGGAGTCGGTCTGTCGGTGGACTTCACAATTCATTTCGGCGTCTCTTATCGACAGTCAGAGGAGGAGGGCAGAAAACGGCGGTCAATCGACGCCCTGAAGCAGGTCGGTTCGGCTGTCACCTTAGCGGCGATCACCACTTTTGCAGCCGGAGCATTCATGATGCCTTCCATGGTACTCAGTTACATACAGCTCGGCACTTTTCTCATGCTCGTCATGACTGTTAGCTGGGTTTATGCCACATTCCTCTTCATTTCAATATGTCATACAATCGGTCCAGAGGGAACATGTGCTCAATTTACCAGAGCTTGTTGCCACAAGTTTTCTAATCGGGTGCAGGATGAAAACGCAGCTCAGGATCCTAATGATCATGATGATGGGGAAGATCACAACGATAGAAATGCTGTGTATGTTATACCACTTGAAGACGAGTTTGATTTGAACTCTAGTACCAGAGAATTACATAGACCTTGATGTCACTAATAGAACACATGTCAGAAGGACTTAATGATGTGATAGCCTTATTGCTGGGAAGTACCAGCAATAATGTTGACGAACAAGTGAGTGTTATTCCTGACGACATCAATGGAATACTAATCAGAAGGATTTAGGATATGAAAGCTTTATTTTTAGTATGATTCAGAATGAGTTTGTCAATGTTATTCCTGTTAAAACAAGGTAATCATAAAATACCTCCTCCATCTGTTTTCCATAATAACTATAACGTACTCCTTGCAGGTTACCTGTTTCTCCCGAAAGACAAAAAATAAAAGATGAAAAATAAGAAGATGTCTTGACACTCAAACTTAATTTTCATCCATTCTTTCAGCAGGATGTTTCCTTGTCATCAACAGACAGAAGCGGGTATAAAGTATGCAGCAAACTTTAAGATGATAGGCAGACGGGGAAAAGGCAATTACACCCCCCCCCCCCCCCCCCCGTTCTATTGCACGGAGGGAGGGACTGGACATTTAGAAATTTCACAATATAGCATGACGCTTTGAAACATGTGACGACATACACGAGTGAACCTTTACATCAAAGACCTACGAAGGCAAAAGTTAATTGTTCACTTTGATAACGTCATTTGAAATTACTGTTAACACTTTTTTAATGTGCTGATAACTTACACATGAATACATAAGGTGAAAGCTGAGCCAGATAATGGATAAAAAAAAAGCATAACGAGTTTTCACGAAATTGTGTCAGGGATGGTCTATTTTTTACCCACCTCTCTGGTCTGAGATTCTTGGCAAATAAAGGGATTTTAGAATGACCTTTGACTCGATCTACATGCTTGTGACAGCCTAAGGGATTTCCCTATGCCGTGCAAGGCCTGTTGGGAAGCAGTTTTAAAAGGAGATTTCTGATTTAACCACATTATATACCTCACTAACCAACAATGTATGAAGCAGTGAGGAAATTGGTCGGGCATTGAACATCTGAAGATCTCTGGCAACAGTTGTGCTACCCTGTAGGTGAATCTTGATTATCAGAGATGAGAAGCAATCAGCATGGCTTTAGCAATGCACATTTCGAATATAATAGAAACATAAAGACCCTGCTACACATAAGATGCAAGTGTTTTCGCATGAAGTTAGAAGATTAGAATGGAAAAACACAAATCTACTTAGTGACGTTGCTTCGCAACACGTAAATACCCGCAAGTTATCATCACATTACACCAATTTGCCACAAAACCCATCACACTACGTCCACTCGTTCCTTAAAAGTGCAAATTAATTTTCAGTCCTCATTACTTGCTACATGCATCCTTGTCCCCCTCCCGACAAAGATTGGAATAAGTGTTGATAACAGTAAAAGACAAACCTCCGCAATCATCTGACAAGAGAAATGATTATTCTTTAGATTGTATAAATCTAATGTTAACATATGCTTTTCACTTCCTTTTTCAATTGCAATGACCGTTTCACTGCACTGTTCGTTTGATTTTACTTTGCCTACGGTCCTTGCAGCCAACTTGAAGATGGGATGGGTTTCCACTAATGGCAAATTTATTTTCGACAGGGCGAGATAAAGAGATTCTTCATAAAGACTTCTCAAAAGTTAAGATCAACTTGAATTATGGTATGCTGTGTGAATCTTTTATGGTATTCGAACTTCCTTAATTTTTTTAAAGACTTTTTCATGCAGCCATTAACATACAAAATAAGACTAGTGACAAAGGAATTTGAATGTGAATTTTAATAACAATTCTAGGTGAATTTTGAAACCATCGAACAAAATTGAACAGGGAAGCAGATAGCAAGCCATGATCTTAAGTTGATCTTATCTTGTGAGATGGATTTACATTTTTTTTTTCAAAACATCCCGAAGGAGTGATGCGTTATAGATTTATATCTTGCGTGGGGAAAGAATTAAGATAAATAAAACAGTAATGAGCCACTTGTTACCGTTGGTCCGGAGGGTATAAGAAGTATGTTCTGTATTCCCCACATGGTTTCCATGATGTAACACTTCAAGCTATAAGTGGCAACCATTGGCCCAAAGTCTCATTCTTCAAATACTAAGTATACGTTAGAACCATGCACACACACGACACACACACACACACACACACACACACACGCGCGCGCGCAAAGATCATGCACACACATACACACACATAACACACTTGTAAAGAGAAAGCAAAATTGACGCGTCGTTCTTGTCATGTTACTGTCGGAGGAATGCTGCATATCATCTCTCTCTGGATGAAATAACCAATTTTTCCACTTCTTTGCCTGCGAAGAAAGGTTGTATGTATTGTGTAAACTAGTAAGAGTCAAATTAGTAATTCCCCTCCTCTCTCTCTCTCTTCCTCCCTCCCCCCCCCCCCCCCTCCCCACTCACTCACTATAGTCAAAACTAATCGCAGAGCAGAGTGAATTTCAACCATTTAGAATGAATATGCGTATGTTTTACATTGTCTTTTTTATTTATTCAAGATGTTGTTTGAAAACGGATTTCTGCTTTTGAAAGACTACATACAGTATGTCTAGAGGTATGCTTGCGGAGCGTTCCTTATTCTCTGTGACCTAATAATATGCAAATAAAAAGACGTTGAATTAATGCCACATTTAGAACGTCGCATTACATGGCAATAATTATTACTTAGAGAGTTTTGCAAGTACTGAGTATGGGCGAGTAAAAACAAAAAAGTTTGTATGTGGCGCTACATGTCGTTATTTTAAAGGATTATACACTGCAAAAAGTCCGGTGTTAAATAGAAAAGACCGAGCTGGTGTTAAATTTTCGGTGCTAATTTATGGTGTTAGATTAACACCTCCTGGTGTCATTTCAAAATATAAAATTGTTTTTTTAAGAGTTTCTTAGTAACTGCACTTCTTGTTGATTTTGAACTTCAACAAGACGATCAAGAATTTTCCGATAAAGTACTTGATTTTTGAAAAAGATGTGTAAACACATTTACACCACAGTAACACCAGTTGGTGTGGTTTCGTATTGGAGCTGGACGGGTGTTATACCATTGACATTAACACCAGCAATATCAAATCAACACCATGCGGTATCATTATTGAATTAACACCAGCACAGTGTCAAAATATCACCAGATACAATGTCAAATTAGCACCACGAAGTGCCAGGTGAACACTTTTCAACACCATCACAATACATTTTCTACACCTGTGGGTGTGGTCCTCTATTAACACTTGATCGGTGTTAAATCTAACACCCATGGTGTTACATGGTGTTAAATCTAACACCGATGTTTTTACAGTGTATATATATATATATATATATGGGCCGTGACGCGAAAGTTGAAAGTTGAAAGTTGAAAGTTGAAAGTTGAAAGTTTATTTACTCACAACCCAAACTCTGGGTATCGGAGTCCAATGAAAAACATATAGCACATTATAATATCAATAAATAATAATTGCAAATAACTCTGAAAAGTGTACAAAACAACTATAACAAACAAAATAAGAATGAAATGCGATTGATGAAAAGAAAAAAAATGTACAGAAATATACAATATATACACGATATATAGTGAAAAAAAACAAAGAAAGGGAAATATGACGAGAGAGAGAGAGAGAGGAGAGAGAAAGAAGGGATATATGGAGGTGAAGAGGGAGAGTGAGAAGGACACAAGACTGGTGAATTAACAAAGGATATACGAGTGACTTTTGGTTCAGGAAAAAAAGAAAAAAAGAAACAAAAAAAAAAGAAAACACACAAAGACATATGGAAATGAATTCATACGCTAAGTGAACAAGAAGGAAGGAAATATGGACGAGAAGAAGAAGAAGTAGAGAGGGGAAGAAAAAAGGAGGAGAGAATGAAAAGACAAACTAGAAATATCACTTAAGGTGATTAATACCCCCGCCCCGTGACGACAGTCTTACCCAAGGAATGATCTTTCCTTGATCTTCTGCCATTTAAATGCCGTTACCATGGCAACGCAGCTTCCGACACGTCCGAAAAATATGTCTTGCACATCTTCCCACCAAGACTATTGTGTGTGCCACATTTCATAAGCTTTTGTCAAAAACTGAGGAAGTAGTTCAATCCACAAGATCTTTCCTTGATCTTCCGCCATTAATATGCCGTTACCATGGCAACGCAGCTTCTGACACGTCCAAAAAATATGTCTTGCACATCTTCCCACCAAGACCAGTGTGTGTGCCACATTTCATGAGCTTCAGTCGAATACAGAGGAAGTAGTTCAATCCGCAAGATCTTTCCTTGATCTTCTCATTTATATGCCGTTACCGCAACGCAGCTTCCGACAGAAAAATATGTCTTCCACATCTTCCCACCAAGACTATTGTGTGTGCCACATTTCAAAAGCTTTGGTCAAAAAACTGAGGAAGTAGTTAAATCCGCAAGATCTTTCCTTGATCTTCTGCCACTAATATGCCGTTACCATGGCAACGTACTTTCGGGTACTGTCAAAAAATGCGTCTTGCACATCTACAACCAAAGGCACACATCTGTACCAAGTTTCATGGAAATTGGGCAAAACTGAGGAAGTAGTTTGCAACACAAAATTTTCCATCATTTTGGCTCATAATATGTGAGCTGTTACCATGGCAACATACTTTTTGTCACTGTCAAGAAATGTGTCATGCTGACCTATATCCTAAGACAAACATTCAATATGAATTCCATGAGAATTGGAAGAACACTGATGAAGCAGTTTTGCCATGAAGCATTTTGCCCTATATTTTACCAATAACATGCCGTTACCATGGCAACGCACTTTTTGCCACTGCGGAAATATGTGTCTTGCACATTAAGATATTCAGATGAACATCTGTACCTAATTTCATAAAAATTGATCAAAAACTGTGGGAGGAGTTCGCGACGCAAGATTTGTACCCACTTTTGCCCATAATATGCCGTTACCATGGCAACGTACTTTTGGGTACTGTCAAAAAATACGTCTTGCACATCTACAACCCAAGGCACACATCTGTGCCAAGTTTTATGGGAATCGGTTGAAAACTGAGGAAGTAGTTCGCGACGCAAGATTTGCAACGGACCGACCGCCCGACCGCCCGACCGACCGACCGACCGACCGCCCGACCGCCCGACCGACCGCCCGACCGACCGTCCGCTGATTCCTATATACCCCCTTCAAACTTCGTTTGGCGGGGGTATAATAAGTTACAAATCAATTGTAAAGAAGGCACAGCCTGTAAAAAAGGCATGTAGTATTTGCAAAAAGGATAAAAAAAGGGCCCTTAGCGCTGCTGCGCGCAAACGCCAGAAAACGGCGCGGAAGTTGGACAAAGCAATACGCGCAAAAAAGATCAACTAGCTAAATGCGCGTACATGCATATAGACGCATCAAAAATTGACAGGATTTGGACAAAACATGCTTTTCTGAATGTCGTAAAGGGGTCATTTAGGATTGGAATTTCAGAAAAAGGTTTGCATATCTAAATACGTCAGAGCTCCTTCCACAATGTGGAGGTGAAAACTCATTTTCGGTATTCAATGCCCTAAGGGCCCTTTTCTCGCGTCACGGCCCATATATATTTACAGTATGTGTGATTGTGTGAGTTACATTGTTCAGTTTGTTTGAGTTACATTGTTCAGTTTGTTTGAGCTATTCATTTGAAAGTGAGAAAAATGACTTGTTTATCAGACAATCAGAATGTGCGAATGATCTTTGTGTTCTTTGAAAAGCAACAAACATTAAGATGAATGCCACAAGCAGGAGGAATCGTTACACGTTATTTCGACTGAAGTGAAAGGTGGATTGACGAGAATTGCTTATTAGTCGTGGAGGTATTCGCGAATCACCTTGGCTTATACAATGCTTTCTGCTGCTTGTCAGTCGGCCCAAACCTGCGCCAACCTATATACTTAACAAAATTTCATTTCAGTTCAGTTCAATTTATTTTCATATTTCCATTTGTCTCAAAGAAATAAAAAATAATTGACAGTAATACAAGTGAGAATACAAAATATATATAACCATGTCTTCATTGCAGCTACCAAAAACAGAACATTTAACATTATACTGAACACAAATGTAATTGTCATATCGTGATATAAAGGTGTTGCAAAGGAAGCAACAGACATATTATAAGTAGGGCCTACATAAAAGCTAGCTTGTAAAACTGTAGGTCCCAAAATCCAAGATTAGGCTGCGAGCAAGTGCAAGGTATAATACCCATAAGTCTTACTGATAGAAATCAGCTTGACGTGAGAGATATCACCAGTAACTGTGCAACATGCATACACAATTAATATGTTATCTTCGTTCAAAAGACCAAAAATCCAGGAGTGTAGAGCACTTCATTCTTAAGTTGACTGTGATGTACGGATTAAAATCATATCAAAGCAAAAGTAGCCTTTTTGTTGCAATGAGACATGAAAACAGTTAAGGAATTCCAAAGTATATTATCATTACTGAAATTCACTCATCTTCTTATTTTTTATTAGTCATCGATATATCAATTCATTTGTTCTTATTGTTTATAACGGAAAAAATGATATCGGTCAAAAATAAATATAAAAATTAACTGAGGCTATGGTTTCATCAGCAAGTCTCCGGCTGGTTTTGCGCACAAAAGTCAAGTTTTGATGGCATTTTTCAGCATTAATGCTTTTTTTTTTAAAGAGAAACTGCCCCCCCCCCCAAAAAAAAAAGAAAACAAAAACAGAATGTCTACTGTGGAAGAATAACTTCATGTTTAATTTATCGCGTCCTCTTTACAAACCACAATGTAATCAGGCAAAAAAGAATAAGAAGGAAGCCTTGCCGATACTAGGAGACTTTTCAGAATCGATTCACTTTTTTGAAAGAGGAACTTGATATTCAAAATTGCACAAAAGAATCAAAGTCATTTGCAATGCCCGAGGTGAGTAAAGCCATTACTATTATTGTCCGTTCTTTACCCAACATTCACAGCATGGGTCTATACTAACCACAGCCCTTTACAGCGAGGTGAAAAGTTCTTATGTTTGAACTTCAAGTGGTACTCCTAAAGGAACTCCGCACGGCAGAGTTCCTTGTCCTCTTCAAAGATTAAAACCACGGAAATTCCCTAAAATGAATTATGAAAGGATCAGTTGTTTTGTTTTTTTATCAGTATCATTTTTCTTCCGGACAAATAAGATCTTAACCTAACTACGGCTAATATCTAACAAAATTCAAAATACATCAAAATGATTGAAGAATAAAAACCTTCACGCGTCAGGATTGACAACTAACAAGCGACTATTTCACTAGAATCAGAAATATGCTAGAGAAATTTTAAGGATGGAATTTAGAGGCATCAAACTTTGGTCAACTGGCAAAGAACCTCGCAATACCAGCATTGCCTCTCATGAGACTCATATGATCATATTGTAAAAAAAAAGAAAAACAAACAACGAAATAAAATCATGTAAAGAAATGAATAAGAAGTTCTGAAAAAGCTCAAAAACTTTTCACGTTTTAGGCCTAAGTAGGACTTTACTAAACGTCCTAACACATACTGGCGTGTATGCGACTGGAGCTAAAATAGAAGTTCATCTGGTTTTAATCAAATTCTTTCTTGATAACTCATCTGGAGGCAGTTCTGAATGTATTTTCGGGAAAAAATCCGACAGTGTCTTGGAGTGTGAAGGACTAATGAAAAGCACAATAGCAATCGTGTCACAATGTTCATCGAAGTATATCGGGTAACTGATTCCACCTTAAAATTGTCATTGCTGTTTTTTTTTTCCTAAAAATGGGTCTCTATAAAATTTTCTCTCTGATTGGAGAGAGATCTTACCTTCTATACTTCTATACCTTCTTTACTGAAAGCACTTTTTTCAATGGCTTCTTGCCTATACTCTCTAATACACCTATAAATCTTAACGTATTCCTCTTGTTTCAAAGTGATTTGATATTATATTTGATATTATCTCTCTAAAAAAGTCGAGTGAAAATTTTCACTCTAAAAAGAGTGAATACAAAAAAGAGTGAATTTCGAGTGAAATTGGAGTGAATTTTGAGTGAAAATGCTCATTTTCACTCATTTTGGAGTGACGTCAGGGATCACTCCAAAATCTTCGAGTGATCCCTGACGTCACTCCAAAATGAGTGAAAATGAGCATTTTCACTCAAAATTCACTCCAATTTCACTCGAAATTCACTCTTTTTTGTATTCACTCTTTTTAGAGTGAGAATTTTCACTCGATTTTTTTTAGAGAGAGTACAATATTATCAAGATGTAACAAAATGTTACACAAACACAAATTAAGCTGTATTATCTACAGCAGAATAAACATCAATGCTGGGGATGAGTTCTGTGACGGAACATTGAGAAAGATGAAGAAAGGAATAATTCAATAAATGTTAAGATTTTTTGTTTAAAAAAAAGAAAGTTCGTTTGTATACGCACCTTCTTTCATTTCGATATTACAAACTTTTGGAATATTAACTTTATTTCACTTTCGGAGTGACGAACCCTCTGAATAACGAACACTCGGAATAACGCCACAATATTCAATGTTCGGATTAACAGACCCTATTCCATGAAACGAAAATGTACGTATAGGGATTTGTGTGTTTTGGGAGTAACGAGCCTCCCGAATAACAAACATCACCCGACTGATCGTCTTGCTGAAGCTTGTAGCTGTCACTTCCCTGGGTATCTTCTTTAACCCCTAAGACCACTAGAAAGAAATAGATAATGGTGATAAAAAATATGAAGAGGTAAAAGATCAAGAAAAGAAGGTGACTACCACTAAGACGAGAAGAAGAAGATAAAGAAGAAGAACAAGAACAAGAAGAAGAAGAAGAAGAAGAAGAAGAAGAAGAAGAGAAGAAGAAAAAGACTGGTTGCGTTTCATTTCGTTTCGGTTTTTTGTTTTAATCAAGAGGTCTTACATTCTGTAGGCATGGTGTTCACATTGTCGTACCTACGATACTTTCATGAACCTATGGGGGCTGAGAGATTAAATAGAAGAATGCATAATCTATTTCAGATATTTGTAGTCATGCAGGTGACTTCCACTCTAAAATACACCCCGTCTGTAGAGGCTGGTATGGGCATGTTTTTCTTCAAAGGGAACTCTAGACTTCAAGTATTCATTGGCGCGAGACCACATTCAACGACGTGACATCGTCCACATGTTTGAAATGGTATATCGCACACGCAACCAGGGATTGTTCCCGCGTCGGTCTCGTAGAGGACTCGCACGACTGAAGATGCCGGGTTCACGCATCGGGGTGAACAAACTTGTGCGGTTCAGCAGCAGCCCAGGTCATGACATGCTTGAAAACATTTTCAATAAGTGAGCAGAGTGAAAATTGCATCATGTTATTCACATTACGGTGGAGTGTTTTTTGTTGTTTTTTTCTAGAGTCCTCTATAATGTGTGACCGATAGCCACAGCAACTCAGAAACTAAATATAGGAATTACGAGTGGAACTGAAAAGGAAAGGGGAAGGAGAGGGGGAAAATACCTCGTCAATGACAAAAGATTTAATGGCGAAAGAGCAGTATCATGAATAAGAAACAAACCATGATTATGTTTAGGCACTATGCTATATAAAGTGAATCTCATTGACCAACTCCGTGTCCATTTCGACTGAAATAAATATATGGAATATACTTAAATCAAATCAACAGAATGTAGTGAACAGTCCAATACATTCGAGTTTTTTTTTTTTTTTAAAGAATGCAATTTTACATGTATCTTTATTTTTCTTCTTTTTCAAAACAGCATTATTCTGGAAAATCGCGGTCACATTCACGCTCGCAAATTAGATGAAGTGAGGATATCATAGCCTTATAACAATAAAAATTTAGTACTCAGAAGGGAACATCTTTATCAGCGATTAGCAATTTAAATCTTTCCTTCAACAAAATAATAATTACTGATAAGTTTTATGTAAACTCACAATACATTTAGGTATATTACTATTACACAGGAACATCCATCCACAGACCATATTAATATAGTCATTCATTATACGCATCCGTTACAATCATACATACTTGCATGTATGCACATACTATATTTTACGCAAATAAAGGCATCAAGTCATTTTTTTTATTACGCTGCCCCCATGCGTGTTAGCAAACCCTTTCTACAAGTTAACCTCCTAGTTAATACATGCATAATGACGGTTGCGGAAGGGTTAGGGGGTCATCCCACAAGCCCGACACCCACGAGTCATACAGTCCATGAGCTCGACGTTGAAAAAAAAAAGTTCATGAGTCGTAACAGCCCACTAGTTATAGAGCCCATGAGCTCGACACTAGGTAATAAGGCCCATGGGTCCAAGAGTAGGCAAAACATGGACACACGAGTCCGACACTAGATAAAAAAGGCCAATGAGTCCGACACTATGTATGTAAACAAGGTCCACTATTCAGACACCAGGCAAAAAAAAAAAAAATGCCCACGAGACTGACAACGCGCATATTGAGCCCCGTGATGCAATGAGTGTCGAACTCGTGGGCCTTGCTTGCCCAGTGTCGGAGTCATGGGCCTAATTTGCCTAATGTCTGGCTCGTGGGCTAAATGACTCGTGAGTGTTGGACTCGTGACGTGCACCATTATTATAATTCAACTTTGCTTTTCAATCATTTAAAGTTTCCTTTTCTGTTTATAGAGGTCATAAGCTTTTAGACCTAAGTACGATCTTTCCCAAATAGCACTTGAATCCCTAAGGTTTAAACAGGAGGAATGTTTCTCTAAATTCCCAACAAGAGAACAGTGACCATTATTATAATTTTCATGGTTCAGTCAAAGTGCTCAGAGAGAAGAAAAAAAGCTACAACTTGTCATGGGAAAACTTACAAGTAAATGTTCTCGTTTCATGTGATTGTTTCATTCCTGACTGATATGTGTCCAATTAGCTTCCAATGTCTCATCCTTGTCAATAATAGGCCCTTATATACCAGTAAATTAACAGTCATGAATGGTTTTGTGAGTTGTTAATTGACGTTTATTAAGATTGTTTGGTGCTTTTGTTCGGTGTAAGACACCAGTTCCTATTTCTATAATTGTAGATTTTCCAAAATTAGTCATACTCCATAATTATTTTCTCTAGATCGTGATCGAAAGGTGTCAGTTTTATAAATACCTGCAACTACTTCCTCTTCAAATTAAAAAAATGACGCTATCTGAGGCAGAGAAAACAAAAAACAACACATATCATCACAAAATGATTATAAATGTCATAACTCAATTCATTCACTCGGCAATCGTCCTTCACTCAGTTCACATAACGAAAAACGTAAACATAACAAAAGATATGTTGGCAGTTTGAATTATATGTAATCCAATTTTGTTCGGGCATGGAATGGCATTTGTCTGACCATAACGTTACTTTGCAGGCGCCTTCTCAATAATAAAAAAAAAAGTTCTTATGAAAGTAGAGGCACGGGCGTCTCTATGAAATTAGTGACGATGGTCAACAGGAAATATGCAAAACTTGACAATGGCCTATTACGAAACAGGATATTACTCACCACCTTTGGCTCGGAAGTTGTTGCTTTAGTTACATTCAGACGGTGATCCCTAAACCTCGAGGATAGCTATCTTCGAGGATCTGAGGGTAGACTTTAAGCACCGTGAAGACGCACTCGTTGATAGCTATCTTGAGCTATCTTGAGTTATTTCAAGAAAACAAAATCTTAAAGGTAAAGGATTTGTATTTTCTACACCTCGGACAATTCATGTACAAACTTATCAATAATTCTCTCCCATTTGTGTTTGAGTCCATGTTCACTAAGAAAAGAACTGTTCATCTGTATCCTACCCGGCAATCCAACTCATTTCATTTGCCATTAACTAGGACTATGTTTGCTAAATCTATATTTTCTTTTCCTGGCCCCAAATTCTGGAACTCTCTCGATAATAGTATGAAACAAGTTCTAAGTTTAAATACAGTTACATTCAAATTGAAGAAGTTGTTCATAAATTCCTATATAGTTGAATGAGTTATATTTTAGTTACCCTTAATTTTGAGCTTCCTTTTTTATTCGTTATACTCATTCTTTTCTTTAATCTATTCCTTCCTACATTATGTACATATACCTCGGTGATCCATCGCACCATGTGCCTCGTGTGTGCTGGTATACATATAGACCCTTCATCTCTTCTCCTTTCTCGCCTTTTCCTGTCCTCTTGTCTCTTTCTGTTTCTTCCTTCAAAATAATTTCCTCTTTTCCTCCTTTTCCTTCACTGTGTTTTGTTTTTCTCTCTCTATCTTTCTCTTTACAAGAGAGGTTGCTTGTGTTTGTTTGTCCGTTTGTTTGTTTGTTTGTTTGTTTATTTGTATAGGACTGTATGTTGTGCACCGTTTTATGTCCAGCTAATTGCCTTTCGATGTTATTTAGTCTTTTTGTCCACGAGGAGACTGCAAAATACAAGCTTAGCTTTTTAGCATGTCTCCTCCATTTCCCGCAACTTTAGTTTTTGATTCAATATTCTCTTGCTTTTTTTCATGCGTAGTATTGTTAACTTTACGTATTTTTCTTTGTTACGACATTGTATTGATGTTGTGTTATTTTTGTGTATGAAAATGTTGTTGAAAATGAAATAAATGAAATGAATGAATGAATATCAATCAACGACCTGCTGGGGTCCCTTCTCGTAGATTAGCATCGTGAGGACAGAACTTGTTGATCGGAACTTGAAGATAAGCGTGTTTACGGGGGGGGGGGGGGGAGGCAGTGAGCCTATTCTTGAGGATAATACATGTACTTTAGCTATACCTTCGAGGATAAAAGCTTCGTCGTGTGAACGCGCGTCGTATAGTTATCAGGGGGCCAGAGCTTATCCTCGAAGATAACTATCCTTGAGGTTAGGGCTCACCGTCTGATCGTAATATTGTCTAGTAACTTATCACATGCCGGTGATCATGATGCCAGTCATACAAAACAAAAGAAAAACATGAAAGAAACAAAAAAAAAAGAAAGAAAGAAAGAAAGAAAGAACGAAAGAAAGAAAGTGTGAAATTTTCTTTTTTTCAAGTGGTTATAATTCTTTACTGCAAAAAAAAAAAAAAATCATGAAGCCAGTTTTTCTGTTACAGCACAAGGGAGAAAAAAAAACCGCCATGCCACTGATTTATTATACAAACGAACGATCTTTTTAGTTCAGCCCCGTCGTAGGGGATTTACCTCCGATGAATAACATGTACCGCGAGCTTCGTTTGGAACAAGGAGGTTCCACAGTGGAGTTCCAACTGGCTGCACTTCAAGCAGCTGTCAGTTTTTCTATCATTTGACAAAAAGATTTCCACAGGTGCTGTTATTTTCGTGCATTTAACCATCAGGATTTCGATTGCCGCCGTTTTTCTGAAGAGTCTGAAGATTCATTTTGAACGCTTACGAATGTCGGCTATATTTTACTCGTTTATGTATTATGTGAATGAAATGAAATTTCACTTTAATATTGATAAAAGTATATGAAACAAAAGTAAAATCCTAGATGTTTAGAAATATATGGGGTCTTTTTAGATCTGTCGAAAGCCTTTGACACCCTCTAAATCATTCTATTTTGTTTCAAACATTATATTTTTATGGCATCTGTCGAAAACTTTGACACCCTGGCTCATTCCATTTTGTTTCAAAACTATATTTTCATGGCATGCGTGGAATTCTTTGGAGTGGATTAGGAGTTATTTAAGCAATAGACAACAATTTGTTTGTTGATCGATTGCAATAGCTCCACATTTCTAAGAATTACTACAAGCGTTCCCAAGGGATCAAACCTAGGCCCTTTATTATTTTTTACTGTACATAAATGATATACAAAATGTTTGTAGTAACTTGAGTTCAGTTATTTTTGCAGATGTTACAAATGTATTTATATCTGGTAGGAACGTCACCCAAATAACTTCTATCACAGCAACTGAAATACCCAAACTTGAGCAATGGTTCTTATCAAATAAGTTGTTGGTTAATATGAAGAAAACAAATTGCATAGTATATGCACAGAAAAATAAGAGAATACCAGAATGATGTAGCTGATGTTGTTATAATCAAAAGTTTCTTGTTCCTCATTTCTTGGTGTTATGTGATATATAGATGAACATCTTAATTGGGCGCCTAATATAGATTTAGATGTTCTACATAAAATATCTTGTGCAACAGGTGTAGTAATCTATAGGATAAGACATTTGTTATCGTTAAGGATTTTATTATATATTTATAACGCCACTATAATTATTGCCGCATGCATTTAACATATATATTCTTCAATGATCTGGGGCCAATGTGCAAAATCTCATTTAAAAGGTCATAACGTGCAATAACAAATTTTCACCCCTCAACACCTTCGCAACCTCTGTTTTAAAAGCTCCAGCTTCTTACTGTATTTGATATATGTAAATTACAAACCGCCTCATTTATGTATTCATGGTATTATAACACCAACTAGACAAACTGGTGACCTCTTCTCAGATATGTTACATCGCAAAGATCTCTTAAATATCAAGGAGTACATGTTTGGAATCATGTGCCTGATATCTAATGAAGTTATGTCCTTCCCTTGCCTCTTTTAAACGTAAATATAAAAGATATTTGTTGAATAATTATAATTGAAGTTTTTGCAGAAATTTAATCAAATATTCATGTGATGTCTGCAATGTGTATTTTTTACATATTTTTCACTCATAGTTTACCTGTTTTATTTGTCTTTCTTTCCCTCTTTTTAAGCGTATCTTATAACGTGCATAAAATATCAAGTGGGAGTCCAGCGGCCGTAGAAAAGCCAAATGCCTCTGATCTGCTGGCTCCTCCATTTTCTCTCTTAGAATTTTCCCCCTTTTTAGTTTTTTCTCTTTCTCTCCGTTGTGTTTTTTCTTCTTGTACAGGTACACTGTTACCCAATGTAATGTTATTATTTTCACTTTGTTCTTCGTTACATGTATTTTAATGAGAATTTGGAAATAAATGAAATGAATGAAATGAAATGAAATGGATGTGCAAAAGTGTAGGCCTAAATTTGAGCGGTATATTGTGAAAAAAAAATACTGTTGAAACTGTACCCTTATCAGAAAGCCGATTGTATTTTTCCAATCACTACCGACAAATGAACATTATGGTACAATCTTCAAAATAGTTTTTATTCATTTTATATGTCAGATTAGTGTAAAGACGGGTAAAATTAAGTGATTTTGATATTTATTTGATTAATCTTTGCGCAGGTAATGTATTCGATGCGATTCCCGGTGCCTCTACTGTATGCAGGCCTACTTATCATCTTTTAAAAGAAGGGACGAGGAAAAGTAGGCCTAATTACCTTCATAAAGACGTATACTTAGGGGAATTATCTTCCTTTGAGAGTGGCTGGTCATGATGCAAAGACACATAAATCGATTGTCTTCATATCTGTGGGGCAGCTCCAGTATTGCACATTATTATACCTCAAATATATATATATTGTGAGTGACAGCATCGGACATGGGATCAAAGGGGAAACTGTTGTAACTTCCTCCATCCCTAGAACTTCTGACGTCCCGTATTGGACAGCACTGAGCTCTAAAATGCAAAGAGATTTTTCTCCTCTCCACCACTTAGGGGGAAAAGCTGTTTTGGCTTTTTGCTGCAGAATGCGACAGTCATCAATGAATGCAAACATGAGGAGCGCCGCGCGGTGGGAAGCAGGTCTCTGGATGAGGAACATTGGAGCCGTACGATCAGCAGATGGCGTCTTTCAATAATGGGTCTCGGAAAACTCGGCACATGTAGTGGGGTGGCTTAGTGAAATTATCGTGACACGGCGGACAAAAGCATGATTTTTTCACCAAAGGTACTTCATGATGTACCTTCTCAAAAAATAGGGTGCTCCAAGAAAATTGATGCTGGGAAGGAGGTTAGAGGTCAAAGGTCAATGACCTTTATTTGTGAAATAGGTTTTTTGGCTATTTCTCAGGTCAGGAATATCCAATCTGGATAAAACTTGGCAGGAAGAATATTGAGAACAAGTAAAATATTTTGATTGAATTTGGGGTGAAATTTCCAAAGGTCAAAGGTCAAAGGTCAATGAACTTTTTCTAAAAATCATGTTTTTGTTTATTTCTCCAGGTAGGAAGATTCAATTTTCACAAAATTTGATATGAACGTTGTATAGAAGGTACCAAGAGTATAAACCAGGGGTCAAATATAATTGTTGATTTGTGCGTTGCCATGGCAACCCAAAACTAGGGTTTTTAATTGAAGTTAGTTACAGGAGGCTATTTTCCAGTTTGGAAGAGATTCCATTTGAATAGGTACAACTGATCAACGGGATGTATAGAGGTTTGAAATACTTTTCATTAGTGTTAAGTGGTATGTTGCCATGGCAACTACATATATAGATTTTGGTTAAACTTAAAGGAGACTTCAGAACTTATGAATTTGAAGAGATTTCCATCAGGGTTGGTATTATTGATCAACAAAAAAGTCGCCAGACAAAGATTTGTCACCTTTATAGCATGTGGGTTGAGTGAATGCAGCAACAATAGTAGAACACATCAGTGAGAGTTTGAGGAAAATTGGACAATCCGTTCTAAAGTTATGAATTTTTGAAGTTTCTGCTCATGCAGTCGAGGCTGGATGAGAAGACTACTATACCTTGTAATATCACATGTGTACAACGATATAAAGAATGAATAAAGAAAATTCAACATAAATTATTTTCGCTTACAAAAGGATACTCGACTTCTCTTTCAGAAGGCAGGGGAATAATATTACCCTTGACATACGTCACTAGCAAGTCAAAGAAACTATGTGAACTTTATTCAAAAAGTATGGTTTTGTGAAATTCTCATTTCATTTTCCTTAGAATGTGCGCATGTGACATCATACACTGTGGTAGTCTTTTCATCCAGCCGCGACTGTGCAGATACCTTAAAAAATCATAACTTTTGAACGGATTGTACGATTTTTTCCAAGCTTTCTGTGATGTGTCCTACTAATATTGTTGTATTCACTGAATCCACGTGCGCATGAAGGTGGACTTGTCCTTTAAGGACAGATTCTGAAAGAGCAGACTGTAAGCTTTAAAATGATGTATCACACAATTCAAAGGGATTCCCCTAACCTATCTAAATAATAATACCGGTACTGGAAAGAAAGCACACACTCTGGATAAGTATGAACTGAGAAAAGAGGCTGCATTGTCTATTTTAGCGTTTAATCTTTACCAAGCTGTCTCATGTCATTATGTTCATCTTTTCTTCCCCCCTCCAATTTTCATTTGAGTTTGTCATTATTAATTTTTGATGATAAGAACGATGCCACAAGGCATTGTTTCTTAAAAATGCTTCAACTGCTCCTTCAGGTCCAAAATCTACATCAATATATATTATTTTCCTGATCTCCTCAACATTTTCCAAAAATAAAGCATACACCTTTTATGCATTGAGTCCTCCTTTTTGTGGATAATTAAAGGCAAAAACCCAAAATTAGTGCTTGAAAATTATTCTTAAGTGTGAGTTACGGATAGAAAGAACCTCTGTAAAAAAAAATGAATCTGTATAATCAATGTTAAGTATTGTTAATAACACAAAATGTGAACAATATTTCTATGATAACATGTTTCCAGACTAAACCGTCCGCATTTATGCTTTAATGAGAAAAATACTGATATCTCTTTATATGTTTGCTTTGATTGCAAAAACTGTATATGGTAGGATGTCTTGTGATACAACAGGGGGGCATTTCATGAAGCAGTTTGGTCAGATATTTTTCTGACAAACTGTTACAAACTACAGAAATCCTTGCATCTGATTGGCAGAGAGCAAATTTGTCCGACAACTTGTCGGACAAAATGCTTCATGAAATGCCCCCAGACCTACACATATTATGCATAAAATGTGATATCCTGAACATTTTTTTCAAGTCACTCTCCCAAAAGTGTATATATAGGACCTTTAAGTTTTTCTTGTGTTTGTTCCTGGCAGATTACTAGTACACAAATGCTCCAATCCATGATGACCTAACGGAAATTAAGGAAATTAAAATGAATATACTGAAAACCAAAACTACAGATACTAATAACTTACTTCATTCTTCTCTCCCCACCCCACCCCTTCTTTTTGGTTTCTTGATATACTAGTAGATCTACCTGACTTTGATAATTGTCATTATGTAACATCATCTTCAATTGACAAGGCGATAAAACTTAACAATCATTTCATTATGCTGCTGGACTAATGGGGTTAGTTGAACTATATTGTTTTTAATGTGCTATACTTTTTCCTCCTATCAATCACATGTATTTTTGGGTGGAATGTATTTTGACATAAAGCATCATAGAATCAACCGCCTTTGGGGTCGGGAATTTTGTCATATCATATTGTGATTTAGATTCTGCTCTATGCCGATTTTGTTTTATTTCTATCAACTTTTTAAACTTCCCCATAGACTTTGTTCACCAGCCAACTACATCCCACCCTCTTTGGATAATGTGAACCAATCAAACATTGCTTTTACTTTTTAATAACATGTCTATACATAGCTATCAGACCAAAAATATTCAAACCGCTTTAAGTCTTTATGAGTGAAATTACAAATATCAATATATCTTTAAAAATATTCAAATTGTCTAAATTCAACTTTATCTATGAAAGCAGACTTTTAACTTTTTTAAACATTTGAATAACCCCCATAAGAAATAAGAAACATATAAAGAGGGGAGGTGCGGACTATAAAAATTGCTTACGGGAACCAGGTAATCCCTGCGCTAAACCTATGGAATTCACACAATCTTGGAGGAAACGGGTTAAATTTGTTAGGAAATATGTAGGGCAATACCCAAAACCTTAAGTTCTCAATGGAATATGCAGCTCTTCTACTGGTAAACTAGTAGTTCTGGGAGAAAAAATGAACTGTGACATAGTCCTACACCTGGCTCAGTCATTGCCCAAGATTTAAAGTATCTGAGCCAGAGTCACATGTCACTCTTTGCCATTTCTCTACAGGAGGTAGACAGTACTAAAAAAATCCTTTACAAGAAATTATATGAAATTATTCAATGAAAAGGTGCTTAAGAAAACTGGACTATTCCAACACACCTCCCTCAGGTCTGCAACACAGACTAACCACCTGTTACCATAGGAAAACCAGTAAAAATGGTGTATTACTGTAAACATGCACATAATATGTCGTATTATGGGTCTGAATTTTAAGACTAGCAACCATGTACATTGCATTGCATTGTACAGAAACCTGGCGAATGCCCTGTGTATAGTCTTTGAATTCAGACATTATTGTTATGTACAAATTAAGGGCATTTTCTCATTTTTTCTGTTAGCGGATTTCTTGGAGCACCCCCTAATTTTGATCCTCATATATATACCAATGTCTGAGGAAAAAATGACACTTTTGTCCGGCGTGTCACGATTATCAGTATATCTGTCACTAAGCCACCCCACTAATGATGGAAAGCTATGCATGTTCTTTTAAATGCTATATCCGGTCAATTCTTTAAACACGCAATTTTGCTCCGTGCGGACAAACGACTTCTACCAAATTAGTCAGCAGGCTACCTCAAAAGAATTGTGTGGCTGTTTAATATGCTGTTCTACACCACAGATTTGTACAAGTCAAGCCAACTGCTCACCTCCAAATCTTGCAGCTTACACGTAGAAATCTACAGTGCATCTTCCAGGCAATCCAGCTAGCTTCCGTCTGTGTGTGTGAGCTTGTTTTGTACAATGTAAGTTGTGGATGTCCACTGAAATGACTGAACTGAGCTGAGCTGAGCACTGTGACTTTCCAATTTGTGTTGAAGAACATAAAAAGGCAAGTAAATTTTACTGAGCTTGCTGCCATGGCTTGAATAGCCAGCTAACCGTTAATAGATCTACAGTACCTGGTACCTAAACTTTTAGCCCGACCAGTGGGGGGTGTTTCACAAAGCCGTTCTTAACTAAGAAGAACTTAAGTGCGACTGGTGATCAGTTCTTGTGCTGCCGAATTATTGAGATTCTGATAAGTATAGCACACAAGAACTGATCACCAGTTGCACTTAAGTCCTTCTTAACTTTAAGAACGGCTTTGTGAAACACCACCAGACGCTGTTAGTACGCTGTGCAGTCTGTCGCGCTACTTACAGCGACTGGGCTGTGTTACCTAAAGTTTTACACACGGATGCACACGCTATGCGGTAATTGGGCCTAGCTCATGTTACAAATCCAATGGATAAAGTGTAAGGGTACCACCTTTCGGCAGGGTACCTTTTTTGACATTGACACCCTGCATAATACATCATTCATGGCTGTTTGTGCAAAGATTAAGTGCCGTTAGTTATGAAAACAATACCCTGGTAACGAAGAAACGAAGTCAATCTCATAAACAAACTAACAAACTAACTTTGTTAGAATAAACGCGTTTCAATTACACATCCGCTCAGTAACGGCAAATGACTGTGAAATTCACGTGTCTATGGAGGGAGGGGTGCCGATCGTGACTATGACGTGAGGTACCCTTTATTTTAAAGCCGTGCAAAGAAAATGCATCGCATGTACTAAAATTGCTTTATTTTCAGAGACTCCAAAAAATCTCCCGCCGAAAGCCCATTTTTGCAAAATCTCCCGTTCTCCCGTTTGAGATTTGATTTCTCCCGCCCTGGCTCTGTGTCTCCCGGTGGAAAGGATTTCTTACTTATTGCTATCTTATGTTAAAAAAAATAAGCCTTAGATAGCACCAGAGAACATCTAGAACCCTAGGAACTTCGCGCTTCGCACACATCAACTTGGAGTCTCCCGTTTGCTAGGGGTTTCGGGCTGGAGAATCTCCAGATTAGAAGGTTCTTGGGGTTGGAGTCTCTGTATTTTACAACAGTGATTCAGAATCAACAGGATGGTCATGAGATTCAAAACTGCAGTATTTACGGCATTTGTAATTCATTGTATCTGAGGAAAAACTTTGGCGAATTTGTTTTATACTTTTGGAATAAACAAGCTGCAAATCCTTATAGAGGCGAATAGAGCTACTGGTACCCTCAATCGTGCAACCATACCTTTTTTCATGATTTTGTCAACAAGATGATGAAGGCTTTCTTCAAGCAAACAACTAAGGTAGCATTGAGGAGGAACTGTAGCAGTGGGATCAGACGGCAATTTATAATCCAGGTCGGGTGGGGGTTCAGAGGACCTTTATAGGACACAGCCAGAAAAATCTTAGCAAGTGTGTGTGTTTCCATATTTACCCCCCCCCCCCCCCCACTAATTTTGACATACAATAACTGTAGAATTACTAGAAAGTGTACATGTACCACTCTATACAGTGACTAGGCACCCAACCCTTGTTAACTTTGCACACACACAGGGGCATTTGGCAAAACCATTTGGCAAGTGGTAGGTCTTTCAAATTCATGAAATTCTTCTGTCGAGATGTTTTCATTGCAACTGATTGACAAATTGCCCTACATCGACGTAAATAAGCACTGAATTGATCATTCTTTTAATAGTAGCCATGATAAAAAAATCATGGGCGTACATACTCGAGCAGGACTCGAACCTACAGCTGTACGACCTGATCACCGGACAGGCGTCATCTCCACTAGACCACAGAGCTTTCGCCCGACAGCAAGTGTTGGTTCTATTATCCTATAGCATATAAGGATTAGAAGTTGAGAAATCCTTTTCTGGAGTAGTGTTCAAGAGTGGTAAAAGATGTAGCAATAGCGTGTTGTAATTCAGTATACTGCCCTACTGGTCGGTGGTACTAGTTATCTAGACATATTTATACATGGTCAGTCCAAAAGCACGACCATGCTGACACATTGGAGATTAGGGGGATTAGCTGACTCTCAATTCAGTCGCTTTACACTGCCCTCTTCCCCTAGCCATAAAGATTTGGATCAGGCATGTACATTGTACAATGTATATCGTGATTGTAATGTTATTGTTATATACTGTTTTCTCTTCACAGTATTCCCTTCAAACACCATTTAAACAGAGTTTGGTAATTTTCATCAGGCAGAGATATCAGAGACATAGAACAGCATGGTAAGCTACATAACGGACTGCAGTTACTCTCATTTTCTTTTTTGTAAAACTGATAATTTCTCACATTCACAGGAAATATTTATGTACATGTACAGGGACATTACCGTATGCACTTTGTTTATGTGCTATATAATAAGCACTGTCAATTATTATTACATGGTTTATTATACTGGAAAAATGTTGCACATGCAAGTACATTTGTATAAGGTACACTCTTAGTCTATTAGTACATCTCTCCTTTTCCTTGTGCAAACATACATCTACAGTCCATATCTACTGTCCATAGCTCATATCCAACCCCTTCCTCTGCTGTATACTGTCATTCTAAACTCGCCTAGCCAAAACTATTTAAACTTGAGATCTGGCTATACTTGCAAGTTCCCAGCATCTAGTGTTCTGGTTGATTAATCTGTCTGTCCACACTTGTTTGAATTTGCCACTTTACAGTTGTTGTCTTCTCTTCAGACAAGTTAACCAATATTCTCTCCCACTACTGGTATTCCACTCTCTTATACATTACCAGCCGTTGCTCGGGCCCCAGCTGGTCTTCACCCTCATCATGTCCAGCATAATGCAAAAGGTCATCGTGCCCTACCACTCCTTTGCCCAGTGGCTGATTACCAGAGGGTAAGTTGTTCATTGAGTCTGATTTTGCTTGGAACTGATCAGCAGGGGGAATCTGTGCAATCGCATCGGCAAAGAGTGTCTTGTAGACCATGCCATTGGATATTGCTAAAATGCATACTTTGTATTTTTGAGGAAAATAGCTCTCATGGAGAGGTATACATTCTGTGAGTGAAACAAAAGGCAACAGTACAATTTTGAAACAAAAGGGACAAATATTGAGATGCTACACACATAGTTGCAAATTCCAGTATGTCATTCATATATCATCATATTGTCCAGGCGACAGTTAAAAGACACATCCAATATTAGAGTCGTATCATCTGCATTGTATTGTCAAGGTTATATATGGTATATGATCATATTGTCAAGACGACTGTTACCCTGTTGAAGACTAGTCTTGAGTATTCTTGGCCAGGTGTCTATGGGAAATGTGTGTTATAGGAAAATCAGTCCGTCTTCAACAGGTTTAAGACACATCCAATATGACATTTGTACAGTGTACTGTACATGTATATCATCATGTTGTCGAGGTCACATATGTAGCCAATAGGGTGAGATACTAAATGCAATGTTTGACAGAAACTCAGAAGTATAGATTCATTTCTGTCGTTCACTTATATTGGTCCAAGAAGCCTCTTTTTTAGGGATCTTCCCTTGCTTTCATTCTTCTATGATGCCTGTCATTATGGCCAAGATCGTCATATTTTCTCTTTCTTTCTTCGCACAGGAATCTGAAATACTTCAACTACCCATCTGATGATGAACTGAAGAAGGCAGCTGGTATTGTACAGGGCAGAGGCAGGCATAAAAGAAATAGGTATGAGCTAGCGTCTGCTTATCAATATTTTTTATTCTGAGCTCATATACCGGAGATGCAGATGCTGCGACAGCAGTTTCATTCGTATGATGATTGCAATATAAATTGTATATAACAGAAAGGTCCAGTTGGTTTTCTCTTTTCAGTATTCAAAATAGAGGTCAGATATGTTCTGCAGACATCTCTGTCTTAGCCATGCTGGTCTAAAGTTATACACATGTAAGTGGAGAGAAAAAAAGCTTGCCCTGAACTAGCTGTGTGTGTTGCACTTTGAAGTGAGTGTGTTTTCCATTTATACCTCAAAGACTCAATATTTTCCATAAGTTTTGAATGTTTATGACCCCCTTAAAAAAGTTATGTATTCATTCTTAATTATGACAAGAGGATAGTAGCATTCATCATGAATATTTCCATACTCAAACTTTGCAAGGGAGATCATTTTTTTTTCGATGAACTGTCCAAAAACAAGATTAGAAGGTAGTAGTCCTCAACTTACTCAGTATTTTTTTTTTAGACTGCCCATGGAAATTGATCATGTGGTGTCTATCTTTGTTTTTTAAAGCTATGATATCATGACATGTGAAAGGACAATGAGTTTTACTTTGTGCAAATCGACTACATTTCGATATCGGAAACTATCATGCATGCGGTCTCAAAAGCCTCAAAATGTTGCTTACAAGAGAGCCTGTTACCTGTGCAAGGACCAGCACTGAACAGTTAGACATTGTTTTTCACATTCAGACCAGAGAATGCAGGCAAGCGGAATGGCGCTGCGTCGTCTGTGTCCGGCACCCAAGTGCAGACCTTCTCAGTGCCAAAGAATCTGGACATTGAACTGACCACGGAGACACTTCATCCAGCTCACCTCACGCAGATCCGTTTTTATGGCGAGTATAGGTGGCTGGTGGACTTTGTGCTGATGGCAACAGTGGTTCACACAGTGACGGAGGTGTACTATGCCCTGGTCGACGCCCAGGGGGATCTCAACCTCAGCTTAATTTGGATGATAATGGGCGTGGCCTTCAGTTTGTATCCTTTGAAGAATCCGTCTGGCTACTATTTTTTTTTTTTTTTTGTAAATGTTGCTGCTATTATCATACACGGCATTTAAAGGGGAACTCCGGATGATTTTCAGACTTTTACATTTGAACAGCTATAAATCAGTTAAACCGAGTACAGAGTTTCAGAATTTATAAGTGATTGGGATAAGGAATGAGAGTGTTTTCAAAATATATAACAAATTGCAATGAACAAGGATGATGACATGGCAGCCTCACCATAAGCATGATAAGAATGCATGAGTTGGGGCTCAAGGAAGCAGAACAAAAGAAGAAGGCATGCATAGATTTTTCACAGGTGAACTTGTTGAGCAAGTGGTATTGTACTGGAATTACACTGCCACATTTATGAAATATATGAGGCTCTGATGTCATCAACACTGTTCAGTGTAATTTGTTTAAGATTTTCAATTTATTGGTTTCTCTGCTCAAGGACCACAATAAATTCCAGGAATCTATGCATGGAGCTGTTGATTTATGTACTTCGTGATGTGAAATTATGAAAATCGTCCGGAATGCCCCTTTAAAGGTAAAATGCAGTTCCAATATATCAGAACTGTTGATCGATTTCTGTCGATATCTGGTGTAAAATGGAGACATATGCATAGAAAGTGTGTGAAATATTGCTGTGGTAACACAATTCAGTTTGGTAACAACAAAAATGTAATATATTACTGAGATAAGTACAGTGCAAGTATCGCAGTCTTGGACCATACCCAATTGTGTTTTGCTGCGTGATGTTTTATAATCATGTCATGGATTATATCAGGCCATAAGCAGCATCCATTGTGCAAGAGTGAATCAAATAAAGCTTATTAGCTGAGTGCAATTCGATACTATTGTTGATCATCTTGTACTAGTAATGTTGTACCTACCCACTACTGAATGAGGAGGGTGCTTCCGGAATAAAAGTTGTGTAAGCACTATGCTAAAAAATTATTGTACACTTCTTGATCTCGAAATACTCCAAACAACTCACTATCCTGGCATATCACTTCAGCCTGACAAGTTTCTTGGTAGAGCCTTTTGATAAATAGCAAGCCAATTCCAGATGGTGGGAGATGAATTTTGAGCCCTGCTGAGAACTACGTACAATTGTATGTATCAGATTTAAGTCTTTTACAGATGATTGCTTGGCAGCTTGGGGGTTAGGCATTGTTTTGACCCACTCACTATCTTCAAGTTTATTTAACCAGTCTGTTCTTGATGGAAAGATTTCATTTTTGTTGGAGATATTTTCCTTGACCTCCACCTCATCCTCCAGACACATCCTCCTCTCCCTCACCTCTCTCTATTTCAAGTCGGAGGATGCTGGAGAGATGGCCCTGTGTGTGACCTTTGGCTTCCTCTTCCTGGTCGTTGCCATGGCAGTAATTGTCATTGATGAGACATACCTGGAATTTGGTGTTGATAAAGGTTAGTAGAAGTGCAGAACTTTAATAATTTTTTTTCTTCAATTGTACAGTGGAAGTAAGTTATTCAGATTAGATTGACAATAATTTGCACCAGCCATTTGTTTCTTTTGCAAAGAAATTAGTTCAGTGTAATCACAATATTTGATTCCTGCAAGTATTGGACTACAAACCAAATGCCTGTGATATGTACCTAAAATGTAAAAAACAATGGACATGATTGAGAAAATAAAGAAAAACAGACATAACAGGCACACATGGTATCTTGCTCTGTTAGGATGAGCAAATTGCAATTGCAATAACAAAATACAAGAGAGATTTTGCATTATCGAATGAAACTAGATAAAAGTTTAACTTCAAGTACTGTGACATAATAATGATTGAAAAACCTGTAACTCCAACTGACAATATTAACAAAAGTTGTTTGATAAGACCGTGCTTCTTGCTTTGATTAGTTTGATTTGTCATGTAAGTATACACAAGGGACCCAGAACTGCACAAACACACAAATTTTCGAGAGTGTATTCTCCATCTCTGAACGCATTTCTACAGCCTATGATGACTTCCTGAGGGGGGCCAGCGACTACCTAGCCCAAGGTGAGCTGGAGTCCCAGGGCCCCATGTCCCGGACCACGTTCGAATTCATCCTGGCGCTGGTGGCGGCCCTCCTGGGCGCCTTCCTCACGTTCCCTGGGCTGCGTCTGGCCAAGATGCACGTCGACTCCCTGAGGCACAACGCCCACCTGCCACACATGCAGTGAGTGCCAGATGCAGTGTGATTACTGATGTTCATCTGTGTCCGTGTGTGTTTGTGCTCTTGTAAACAGCTTCAATTGGGGATATTGCCATGTTTCTTTCCAGGCAACTAGGCATACATTCCACACCAGGGAAATGCCTGTTTGTTTGGAGTGCTGTTCGCAAATTTAAAAACACACAAAAAATGCTATCTCTGATTCCAACATTTTGTGACATGCACCCGTACATTTCTCCTTTCAGTAGTACCTACATTTGTGCTGTGCTCCAAAATCCCGAATTTAACCACTCGCGAAATAGTGGGGCACTCCCGATTAACCAAAAAAAAAAGAAAAAAGATAGACTCATTAAGTAATGATACTGTAAATAGTAATGTTTTACAATATTCAAATAGGGAAATTCTAGAAAGGATTCATGTATCCTCAATTGTTGAGTATGAACCTATACACTACATGAAGCCTAATTTTGAATTACTACTAAAACTGAATATGAGTAACGTTTTGGATGGCTTTCATTTTCAGTTAGTGAATTCTTTGCAATAAGCAATAAAATACGTTTTTCAGAAACAATGGAATATGCTCACTTACCTTGAACAAACTGCCATATCCCCAGTTGAAGCCTCACACAAGAATTTGTGTGTGTGTGTGTGCAGGAGAGTGTTTGATATTATTGCCACTGTCTGATAATCAGGCGGTAGGCAGAGTATAAAATAGTCTTGTATAGCTAATCTGTCGTTAGAAACTGAAATAATGCGATCAGTGTCAGCAATGTGTTCTTCTTTTCTATCCCCGATCATTCCCAGAATCCTCCTCCACACCAGCTTCCTGTTTCCGCTCATGATCGCCCTGTTGTGGGTCAAGCCGGTCGCCAGGGACTACGTAAGGAGCCCCACCCTGGGCAAGAAGGTCAATTTCACAGAGGAAGCCCTGTGAGTATCCATTCAATAGCCATTCAGTGGATGCTGCAGAGCACCATTGAATACATTCAGTGGTGTTCATCCTTCACACCAGAAGCGCTCGATACATCCTCATCTGCTAAAATGATTAAATTACTCTCCAGTCACTTGAAGGGATCGTATTGTTTTGATTTAGACCTAACTTCCAAGTTTCTAACTTTTTTCAATGAGATAATGAGAAACCTCTTTTATGAAATGTGCAAGAGCATGTAATTCCCAAAGGAATTCAATGTTTATTTGATGAAAATGGTTTTGAAATGGCTGAGATATATCCAGGCCCCCCCTCCAGATTTCGGCCGTCGACTGCGTGATCCGACGAAAATTGGCACACACATTGCCTATGACGTAATCTAAAGTACCATGAAGTTAATTTGTTTTTTAATTATCATTTATGCTAGATTATGCTAATCTATGCATAATGATGCATGAAATCAGACAGTTTGCTATAAATCACAAAATAAAGCTCAAAACAGGCAAATTTTTTGTGTAAATATTCTTTTTAGTGTCCTTAGCAAATGTAAGAGAAAAAAATTGTGCAATCAGAAAAAAAATTCTGAAGTATTTTATTGTTTTTTGACTTTCTTACGTATTTCTTTGTTTTTTCGACTTTATGTTTTTCATTCTTTTTTAATGAAATTTGTCCGCGACATTGTTCCGAACAAGAAAATATGTTGTTAATTGATTCTAATCAATAAAACCCCCAAATAATCATGCTTTTATGAAATTTACCTGTAAGCACAGTTTGCATTGACATTGTACACGAATTCACGTTTTTGAGCAATTTTTGGTCTGACACGCACGTACCTATTTATGCGCAACTTCGGAACCGCACGCCCGGGCATCGCAAATTTGGTGTCAAAAGATGCGGGAGACTTGAAAGAAAAAAGTCATGAAACATCGCGGCGATAGCTTTTTGCAATAGCGATACATCGCGTGGAACGTCGAGGGGGGGGGGCCTCGGAGGCCCCCCCCCTCCGGCAACTAGGGGTTAAGCCTCGTGGTAGAACACAATGTCATGAAGATCGCGTTTGAAATCCTCACACTGTAAAGCGAGACATTTTCATGACTCGAAATTTTTGCAAACTGGAGCCGGTGGTCTTTATTTTGTGGCATAAAATTTTTGCGAATAGCCACTGGCATTCAGTGCATATAGTGTAGACAAGAACTTTTGTGTGCATTTTAATTTCTCAAGTCTTGGCTCTCACGACATTCACAAAATTAAAATGCATTTGAAGATTTCTAATTTTAAAGTATTTTAATATGAATTATTCTCTTGGTGTACAGCTACACCTAGGTTAGTTACCTGATTTTGAAAAACAGTTGAGTGATGACATTCTTTGTAAGTTCATGACGTGCCAGAAATGAAATGTCAAACCAGCTTCTGTGCTCATTCATCCTCCACTATGAATTCACCTTTTTTCTTCTTACCTTTTTTTTCTTCTTTGTAATCGGAATTATATCATTGTAATTCATTGTAATTGGAATTGTATGTCTTTGTATAATCTTTCCATTTTTTGAGCGCATGGGAACGTATACACTACGTATATTTATAAGCACGGTTAACCAGTTGAAGACAAATCCCAAGTATACTTAGACAAGTGTCTATGGGAAATCGTGTTGTAGCAAAATCAGCCCATCGATCCTCCATGGGTTAATTATTATTATTATTCTTATGTCTCTTTTCGGCCAGGATGAGTGACGAGACGTTCGACATTGTCCGCTTCAGCTTCATCCCAGCGTTTGCCCTCCTGAGGATATCACTGATGACCGTTCACCTCCAGGCCTACCTGAACATGGCCCAGGAGAGGTTTGATCAGATGAGGAAAGAGGCTGGTCGCATCAACAGCTTGGAGCTCCAAAAGAAGGTTGCCACAGCTGGCTTTAAATAAACCTTTTTCTGTGCGTTTCTTTTATTTCACGATGATGATGATGATGATGATGATGATGATAAGGAAGAAGATGAAGTTGAAGATGATGATGACAATATTGATAGCAATTGTGACAATTAGTATATTGTCATTGTTGTTATTACTACAACTGTTGATTCTATTTTAGATTATAGAGTGATCCTCGACTTTTAAAATATTTATCATGCTGCATCGAAAAACTCTTGTTATTGTGCATTTATCCATGTGGGCAAAGTCTCTAGTGCCTCTGGGCAGGGTCTAGTCCCTGGAAACTTGAGGGTCCCAGGTGCTTTTCTGGTGCTATTGTAGTGTTATTGAGGATCACTAGATTCAAATTTAAAGAGCTGAAATTAAAAGGATGCAAATCTTATCGCCAGGTTTTAGTAGGTTGAAAGACACATTCAAGTCATTTGCAAATATCTTGTCTTCTGCATGTCGTCAGTATGAAGTGTCGTGACACTAGTCCTGCATCTTTTAGAATGGTGCATAAAACTTGTGGCATGTTGCTGCAACATTCTAAAATAGTCCTCGTGGATCATCCTTGATGATGTAAACTCTAATTGATACAATGCATGAAATAAATCACATTGTGGCATACTGTAAAATTAGAAATGTTCGCATGCATTTTAATTTCGGTGGAGCCAAGATTTGCGAAAGTTCTATGCCGCGAAAAAGGCGATCAGCTCCTATTCGCGAAAATTTAATGCTGCGAATATTTCTTGATTTACAGTGTACAAATAAACCTTTGGTGTTGTTGTTGTTGTTGTTGTTGTTTTTTTTTTTGGGGGGGGGGGGGGGGGGGAGGGGTTGCAGGCCATTTGTGGCCGTATATAAGTACCGATGGTATGTGCATACAATATGCAAAAGTTTGATGTATGCCTTTTGTCTTATTTCACTGTGCAGGTCATCCGAGTCTTTTACTACCTCTGTGTTGTGGCTCTCCAGTACATCGCACCAGTCATCCTTCTCTTCTGCTTTGCCTGTATTCTAAAAACATCAGGTATTATAGAACGGGTCGAGTGAACTCTTTAATCTCATCGGTGGAGAGCCATGCGTTGATATTTACTGACGACACATTTGATATCAAATGATTTCTAGAATCATTGTGAACCATGATTGTCATATTCAAGTCATTTCTAGCCCATTTTGTTTTTGTTTTTGTTTTTTGTTTTTAAAATCCTGTTTGAAAGTGTGAAAGCGCATTGGTTTTTTTTTTGAGTGTCCAAGCTAATGGCGGGGGGGGGGGGGGGGGGGGGTGGCTGAAAGGATGTTGTATAAGAGGGTCTCACTGAATAGCTTTGTTTACTTATCTGTAATCAACAATTGTTTAACATAGGCCATTATGTACAGAATCTTCTGATTGCTAAAGGGTTAACCCTAAAAGGGCAGGGGGGGGGGAATCCGCCCCCCCCTCGATGTTTCGCGCTATAATTTTGTAATGCGAGAAGGCTTCTTGACTTTGTTCAAGTCTCGCGCAACTTTTGAGACCAAATTTGCGATGTCCACGCATACTTATGTGGGGGGGGGGGGGGGGGGGGGGCGGAATCCATCTCCCCCCCCCCGGTCTGAGCATAGCCAAAAAAGCCCGGCCCCTTTAGGGTTAACCCTATTCTAGCTGAAATTGACCCCCCCTCGACGTTTCGCGCTACGATTCCGCAACGCGCAAAGATTTTGCTGCGTCGTCTCACGACTTTTTTCATTGAAGTCTCCCGCAAATTTTGAGACCAAATTTGCGACGTCCGGGTACACCGTTCTGAAGTTACGTAATGTTTTGCATATGCATGTCAACCCAAAAACAGCTCAAATTCATGATATTGTGTGCAAATCCAATGCAAATTGTGTTTTGGGGTTAAATTGATATAAATTAGATTATTTCAACTTTTAACCCTTGAAATTAATCAATTCTAGTGTAGATAAGCCTGAAAAAGTGCCTGCAACAAATTTTGACGAAAAAACAATAGAAAACAAAAGGTTGAAGAAACAATAAAATACATAAGAAATTAACAAAACAATAAAAACAAAAGAAATTGTTTCTGATTGCGCTATTTTTTTACATGAAAATTGTTTGATATGTCTTGAGGAATTCTGACACAAAAATTAAGCAATCCTTCAGTCTTTTTGATGGAGTTATAGGTGAAAATATAATTTCATGCACAAATTTGCATAATTAATTTATTGAAAATAGAAAGGAAATATTTTTCTATTGTATGACCATGTAATCTTGTAGTTGACATCCAGCTCTATCTTTAGGCAAAATTTTGCGGCTATCGCGCGATCGGTGGCCGAGATCTGAAGGGGGGGGGGGGGGGGGGGTCAATTGACCCCCCCCAGTAAAAACTTGGTCTCAAATAGCCCAGTTAGAATAGGGTTAAGGGTTTCAGCAGGAGATAAGAACCTTTCAGAATGTGTATTTCTACTCATTCTGATGCCCTTGTCAGTCCTAAATGCAGATAGTTCCATGCAGAACATATTTCCCAATACGTTCAGAGAAACATCCATACTCCGTTCCCCTTGAAACCACGTATTTGGATGCTGCCAGTGCAAGTGTAACACAGTGCACTCCTGTTACCGTGTTACTGTAAAAGTGGTTATTTTTGCGCCACTAATTTTTCACACTCGGCAGGGTAAAAAGAGTTTCGCGTGTTTTTAATTCCGCGGAATCAAGACATCAACTACTGGAACATATATGGCAAGCAAAAATATTCGCGTGCTTTTATTTTTGCGCTAGTTTCGGGTTGCACGAAATGCGCGAAAATTTCCACTTTTACAGTATAATGAGCACGATTATAACAAAATTCCAGTTAACCGAAGTCAAAATTTAGGCCGCAGCATTGTCCACCCTATGCATTTTTTATTGATTATTTGTCCCGAGGACTTTGTTGTAACGGGAGTCCAATGTAGTCAGTAAACTTTCTCGTCTTTTACTTTTCTAAATCTTTTTGTGCAGCGGGATACTCGTACGGCATCTTTGACAACTTCCAAAAAAATGTAACTAATTCTTCATCGACTGCGCCACCGCCGCCAGTCACGCCATCACCAGCTCCTTCGTCATCGTCGTCGTCATCTTCGGGCTCGTCAGTGGTGGAGGAGATAGCAGCGTATGTGAACCCCGTGCGGGAAGCCAAGGCGCAGATCGCCTTTGCCCTGTCGGTGCTCAAGCAGGTCTTCTCACCCGTCTTCTTCCAGGGCGTCTTCACCTTTCTCATCTGGTGGGTCTGCGTCGCCTGGTTCATCACCAGCTCCTTCGGCGTGGCCTTCCACTCCTATGTCTCTACTAACAGCTAGTGGGTGCTCCACCCTGGCCTTAGCTACCGATAGTTGTTTCACGGAATCTCGCCACTATTTATTGTGTGAAATGACCTCTGTAGGATGCAGGCTATAGTATGCTTTGTCATGCTTGAGAAGTTGAGATACTGAAAAGGTCAGTAGGAATGTTTTTTGGATTTTTTTTTTTTGGGGGGGGGTTGGGAGAATGAGCAGTTGAATGAAATACTGAAGCTCTATGTCATCTTCACTTTGTTTTGTTGTTGGTTTCCGTGTGCTTTTAGTTGTTTGTTTTGCTTCCATTATTGCAGTTGTATGGGAACAACCCACTGAAGAGCAATTGGCATATTCCCCTTGCTTGGTATGATCCTTAATAGTGTCAGATCCCAAGCCATTGCCATGGAAACGATATGCTTGGATGGGAGAGCACATAAGTGGTGCACCTGTGATCTCAAAGGATGGTTAGGTACTGGCAATTGATTATCCTTTTTCTAGAGTCCCATGGAGACTGGGTTCAGAATCAGAAAATCTTGCCCTTTTTTCTTTTCTTTTTTTCTGCTATTGTTTAAAAGTTTTAGTGTTTTTTCTGATTTGACCTCTCATTTGAGGCCATAAAGTGGTACTAAAGACTTTTACATTTTCATAAATTCCTGTATGATTTGGAAATGTATAACCTGTGAGAAAAAGACAGAGCAGGCATAGCTATAGTTTAGCCACCCTGCAAAAAAAAAAATAATTAAAAAAAAAAACTGCCAACCTTATAGCATAATGTAACTGGTACATGGACATGCAAAACTGTTGTTAAAGTGAAAACTAAGTTTCGGTAAGTGCTTGAGAACCCGTCTAGCACCATTTCATTTTGGCTTGCAATATATCGAAAGAGTCCACTAAGAAACTTACCTGGCTGATGCGGTTTGCCGGAATGATGAGTCGTTTTGGAGTATTTTGAGAAAAATAATAATAGTAGGAAAACCGACTTTTATTCCAGAAGGCTCCAGACTAACTCGGTCTCGGGAAAAATTCGACCCTACTTCAGACAATTCACACGCAGTAAGTGATCGCCACATTCTACTGGCCACTGCATAATACCAAATGAGGCCTAACTGAATGGACAGGAAAGTGCGTGCTAACGTAATCCTGTACAAAACAAAACAAAAATGACAGCGCGTGGTCCTCAGTTGCTGAGACGCGCGGTCTTTGGAGTTTTTGTTGTTGTTTATCAAGCGCCTTTGATTGTTTTAGAGGTGCTTGATAGGCGCACACTAATTTTGCATGCGCGCAAAAGAGGTTTTTGATGCGCGTGTTGTAACAACTGGGCCGGACCATTACTGCGAGTAACCAGAACACGAAGCGCTAGTTTATACAGGCCGCTCCCATAGGACAACACTGTACAATCAGAGGGACAACCATTATAACTCATCCCGCCGTCAAAGCGAAGCCGAGTTATCCCCGAGTCCGAGTTTAGCCTGACCCCGTTCGGGTAAGTTCTGAGACTGAACCTTTTTGGTTAATATTTCGCATTTTCGTCGTTACCCATCGAATATCTTGTAATAACATCGTTATCCTGCACATTTCCTAAGCATACGTTCACATTTGGGAGCGAAATTTGACAACTTTTGCAGGCGTACCAGAACTTTGTTTGGGCTTTAAATTCAGAACTTGAATAGGAATGTACTTAATGAATATGTTGGAATGAAGAATCCATAGAGTTGACTCTGCTGTGATAAGATACTTGTATTCAGAAGCTGCCGGGAATGACAAAATGTGGAAGTGATATGATGATAAGAAAGTAAGTACAGATTGTAACCATAAGATGGAATATCAGTAGTGTGTTGGAGAGGTTTTCATTGATACGGTTTTGATTGAAAAGATTGCGCGTTTCATCGACAAGAGGTGGTTTGATCTAAAGTGGATCCCTTGATGACCACTAATATCCTGATAATCTTTAAGCGCCCCCGGGCAGAGGCTTGCATTGAGATTTGATTTCTAGATGTCTGCGACAGATATGGTGGGCGCCTGCAATAGAGAAATGCTATTTAATACTCTGAAGTATGACAGATGTACCGTGTTACCTTATAGGGCATCACTCGAGACGAGATGATGGTTATCGGTGATCTCGATTGCATGCAATTTCTGTAGGCTGTGACATTATGATCATGGATTTATTTCTGGCAACATCTGTGATTGAATTTTTCATAGATATATGTATGAGTAATTCTTATGCAATGATTTTAATGGGTTTGTTTTTTTTCTCAGAGGGAAAGTTGGAGTTGCTTATCATGTAACAGCCCAGCGTAGTGGTAAACTATCCTTTATTCATGATATTGTGTGTGGTTTGCAACTATAAAAAGAATTTGAAATTCATGGTCAGTAGACTGAGTGAGTGAAATCTAGGGCATGGTTTTGGATGTGGTTTTCCATGAGGTAGAAGTGCACAGTATTGAATGGAAATCTATTACCAGTAATCGTACTATTTTTTTTAATGCCTCTGCCACAAAGTATCATCAGAGGCATTGTGTTTTGGGGTTATCCGTCTGTCTTGGTCTTTCCATCTTTCCGCCGGTCCATCCGTAGCTGATTTTGTGGACAACATAACATAAAGCGATGGTATAGTATTGGTGGAGATGAGGATTGGGCTTTCAGCGTTTTGCTAGAAACCAAGAAACCACTTATGAAATAGTACAAAGCATACCGTGCCAAGAGGAATTCAAAGTTTATTTGATGAAAATCGATTTTGAAATGGCTGAGACATCTAAAAACAAAGTAAAACAAAGCTGTCCTTATTAAAGGTGGGTCCCACCTTTTATTAGGATTGCTGGGATTTGGATATCTCAGCCATTTCAAATTCAATTTTCATCTAATAAAGAGTGAATTCCTCTTGGAATTACATGCTCTTTCTTATTCATAAGATTTTTCTTGTTATCTCACCAAAAATTATTAGAAATGTGAAGTTAGGTCTTAACCAAAACTTTACGATTCTTTTAACAACTGTTTGAGGTATTCAAATGAAACTTGGCATACGTACGTACCATCATTTGGGTGCACAAGTTAAAGGTCAAAGGTCATGGCAAGGTCATCTGCTAAACTTTCAGTACTTCCCCCCCCCCCCCCCCCTTTATCTCTGCAATGCCTGAATGTATATTCATGAAACTAATAGTGTAGGCATGTATTACCAAATAAAGATTCTCTAGGGAAAGCTTTAAGCCATGGGGACAAAAGTCATGTGAAAATGCTAAAATTCCACCCATTTTCCATATGCTGAAAGTGGCTTTAAGTATTGTCACTGGAATTGGTGAATAATCACCAGAAAGTTATTATTTGCCAGTCATATTATGTTGTGGTCTCATATTGGCAATATGAACTGTACTTATTGGGAGAATAATGCAATATAGCGGAGGCACACCAATCGCCAAAGTGACATTTCTAGTTTTTCTAACCTTTGGACATTTTTTATTGTACATATAATTACTTTTTGTGTTACGTACAAAAAGAACAGAAAATGATGGGCTCCCTGTTGGCTACCACAAGACCGTGCAATATTTGTTCTACTGTATATAACACCAGTTTGCCATTACCTTTAAACCATACAAATGTGTGCAGTGTACCGTACAACAGTGTAAGCTGCCTTACATGTGATAAAGCATCAAAATGGGATGCTTTCTGCGATGTTCCACAGAAATGAAGATGATGATGAGTTGGACAAGGTGAGACACTGAGGTGACTGCATATTAAATATGGATGGATGGCCCATGCATGTACATGCACAATTCCTTTCTGGGGAAACTATTTCTGCAGTGTAACTGGCACGAGACATACTTCAACACTATCATTGTTTATTTTCGCCATAACATTACTCTTCCAAATGATGAAGTGACGCATCCTCTGGCGGGATCCTGACTCGTATCACCTTTGTGGATTCCCCAGTAACATGGAAGGACGCAGCAGAAATGATTCGAGTACTGTATTAATCCGTTGAGGACGGGCTGATTTTGCTACAACACACATTTCCCATAGACACCTGCCTGTGTACACTTGGGACTTGTCTTCTATGGGTTAATTAAAGGGGAGCCATCTCTACATGCTAGGTACAACTGGAATAGCACACCTGTGTTTGCAGAGTTTAACCAGTGGTACCCTGGAATATTCCCCATTAGAATACAGCGGACTAGAAAGGAAGATACTATTTGAATCTTTTGTCAGCTTGTCTGTGTGAATTGTCCGTATATCTGCTATAGAAATTCAAGGCCGTGAAAAAGGCCAAAGGAGAAAGGAAGAAGAGAATGAATGTCTGACTCTGTGTGCAGGAACATAGAAAGTTTTGTGTTTTCAATTTTGATGAGACCTGTAATAAGTCTCGTAGCTGGTCACTATCTGCACTCATTTCGTGAATGAATGTGACCTGGACTGTTTTATATTCAGTTTTGATGTGAATATTGAATTATGAGAGCAATTTTTCTCTCTCTTTTTTTTTTCCTTGCATATCCTTTCCAGTATTGATCCTGAAATGTCTACCATTATTTGACATTTTGATGCAGAAAATTTGTGTTGAGATCTGAAAGTAAAATTCATGAAATTTCACAACTTGTCTCAATTACATGTTTACAAGTCAGCACAGTAGCAGATGCTAATCTTTGAATGAATATGAGATGTTTGCATGTTACAACAATGTACATGTATGTGTATTATGTATATGTAGATATATATATATATATATATATATATATATATATATATATATATATATATATGATATATATATCGAGAGAGAGATATATATAGAGAGATGTATATATATACTGTATGTATATATTATACACATATTGGCAGTAATGGTAGTACAAGTGTATAGGGTTTGACACAATGGGAAAATGCATTAACTGCCAATTTGTATTACTTGAAATTTCAAGTTTTCGGGGACTTCCCCCTTCATCAGGGATGAAACTGCTAAGTTATCTTTACAATAATTGTTAATATCACTGTAATGATAAATTAGCCTTCTCATCCCTGACGAATTCACTCGTTCAAAAGTTACTACAGTACGCCATTTTGATTAGGGGAGGGGATACTTTTTGTTGTGTGTATAACAGCAATACATACTGTAATGATATCTCTGTTTCTGTAGGGGGGGGGGGGGGGGATGTCCTCTGTTGGTTCCTGGCAGTCTACTAATTCGAAATCTGTTAATGGTGTATAAGTGGTTCCTTTTGCTTTTCCTTTCCCTCACAATATGATGAAGTATGTCGTGTACTCTGCTCTGGTGCAGATTCCTGAAGTTTTGCTAATACACACTACTGATGTGGATACTTGTATGTATATATACCAAATATGACGCCAAGACAGCAACTACATATATCTCAATATCTCATATGCCCGCACTCCGTTGTAATTGCACCTCTTCCACTGAACTTTTGCTATAAACATCAAGAGCAGGATTACCATTTATAGCCACTTCCAACACTACCACTCTTTTGCCATATTTTTAGCCAACCTTACCTATCAGTTAGCTATAAGTGTCATCTACAACTCTCTTCACCACAGTCATACCATTGCCTTCACCATCTTGACCACCACAATTACTATGATATTATCTGGGACCATCATCACCTCCACCACCTCTTTCGACAACATTAACATTCATTGATAACATTTTATTTATCATCTAAATACCAAAACCGACACACTATTGGCATTCCTGGTCATAACCATCGCATCTAGCTTGGCCATTGCTTCCTGGCTACGATTACAATGATTTCATCATCACCAGTATCGCCGCCTAGTCACTTAGCCCTATCATCATCTTGTATGCGACCGCCTCACTACTACTACTACTACTACTACTACTACCACAACAACTCACCAACTCAGTTACCACCGTCATCAGCAGCACGATTCCTACCACCGCCATCGTCACCACAACCACCATCATCCCCACCACCTCCATTACCACTACCGCCTCCACCATCTCCACAATCACTGCCATCACAACCACTATCACTACCGCCATGCCATCCTTACCACCATAACCACCATCAGCAACACGATAACGTACACTACCACTGTAATCATCGTCACCACCATCACCATCATCCCCACCACCTCCATTACCAGCTACCACCTACACCTCCACAATCACCGCCATCACCACAACCACCAACACCACAATCTCTACCACCGCCATGATCCTTACCACCATCACCACCTCCATCAACACCACTGTCACCATTGTCAACATTACCACAACCTTCATCACCACCATCACTACCACATAAGCACCATCATAACCACCACCACCACCGTCAACATCAACAACACCAAGTAGCAAAAGACGTGATGTCATCGACAATAATGAGTGCGTTGCTACAGTGCTAGATAATTTATTTACCGTTCTTCATAGCAAATATTCTTTGTTTCCTGTCAAAACACTTCAAACGAGTTCGCGTCCATGATTTTTATGGACGTCAATATTGCACTGCGAACGCCTTAGAATTAATACGAGAAAAGGTTAGTAACACAGTCTGAAAGTAGGGCAAGATTTCATATCCACTCTTCTTCGACCGCGGATCCACCTTTTTTTCACACTCCTCGCTTATAAATAGTCAAAAACTCCACTACAAAACTTGTAAGAAAAACCATGCTTTGTCAAAGACGAGTAAAAATACGTATCAATAACTTACTGATTTACAGCATTGATATTGCTTATTTGGGACTACTTTTAAGGCTGTTATGCATAATATTTCTGATAGACTGGTTTTCGCCGTTGTGATAGTCTACAATATAGTTTGTTCTAGTCTTTCAATTATTTCATGAACTGAGGAATAGAATTACTAGTACACAATTTAGCTACTGCCCTCAGGTATTCAACAAACGACTATTCTGTCATTATGGCTATTTTTTTTTCTTGCAGATACAGTAAATTAAACTAGTAATGGATGCATTCACTGAAGGTGAACAGGTTTCAAGTTGAGATTTATTTTAAGGTCTCTATCTGCCTCTTCGCGACAACGGCATTTCAGTTATTGGAATGCCAAACTAAAAGTCTGTAAGAAAGTACAGAAAATAAATTATTCAAAGTGAGTAGTGCATCCTTCATAGCAGCTCATAAACAATGCCAAACTAAAAGTCTGTAAGAAAGTACAGAAAATAAATTATTCAAAGTGAGTAGTGCATCCTTCATAGCAGCTCATAAACAAACTGTACGCTTTTGTTTTGTGATTAATCTTCGCACGATAATTCTTTACTTTTCACCAAATATTCTCTGGACAAGCCAAACAGCCAATAATCGGCCCGCTGTTTGCTGACGTATTTTCTGCCTTGCATAAAACGGTGCAGTGTGAAAATCAAAACGTCACGATGACGTGACTTCTGTGCACATGGTCGGCATTAGCATTAGAATACCATTACGTGACATGCGTGATGCATCCACACGAAATACATTAATCTAGTTGCTCATCACATCAAGCGAAGGGAGCTAAGCCATTTTATGCGAAGATATTCCCACTAGACGCAGACAAGAGTTCTAAATGTGGGAGGAATCTCTAGAGGAGAATTAAGATTAAGGTTAGATGTCGGTGTTTTCCCTCTTTTTTTTTTGTCGACTCTCATCTAGGAATTGAAGTACTTCAACGTCATGCCCTACAGTCTTCTAGAAGGCCTACATATCTGTCTTGACAGATGTTAGGAACAAAGAATGTGTAAAGTCAGCCCTGTAATACCAGGCATGTCTAACGAAACCCATAAAGATCGCAAATGTATATATTGAAAACATATACCAGGTATCAAAATATTCACTGCAGTTTTACATAAAAGTAGTATATAAACACCTCTTTATACCTAATTCAAATATTCCAACATTTTGCCACAGACATAATTGAAACATTCCATGACAGAAGTAAAATGTGGCCATATAGATAAAAAGTAAAACTAGAAAATGTGAACACCCTCAAATACGTTAAAGAAAAAACTGCTGCTTTCATTGAACTACCGCTGCGTAACATAGGCGGTGGTTGAACAGGGCAAAGATGAATCCAATTTGGTACCATTTGCATCTTGTAATATCAACACGTGATCACGTTGTGGACACTTTCGAAAGAGGATAACCAGCTCATCAATGTCTTATATAGTCATGTTAGATCAGAGAGCAATTTGTTACGAGTATCATTCCTTAATTTCATATTAAGAGATGATCTTATGATGACAATGTAATGATACCAACAGCATGGTTTTGTTCACCCTTTTGTTAGTATCATTCCTTCATGTCCTATTCAAAGATAAGATTATGATGATGATGTTATGATACTAACAACATGGTTTTATTCATCCTGGAGAGTCTGTTCATTGTTAGCACTGTACTTACGGAGAACCCTGCCATTACACCAATTATTTTCATTGAGGTTTTATTTCTTTGATTGTCTCTTTTTTTAAACAAAGTATAGATTTGATTGCAATACACTGACTCACAATTCCGATCGCTGTCCCATAAATCTGCAGCATTCGATTCTCCCTACCTGTCCATATTATTTCAAAGATATATATACCAGTAAGCAGGTAATATAATGAGATCATCTGTATGTATGATATTTGTACATGATATCTACTCTTGGTGTTCCCTCGAAGGCTTATATTCAGTGTTTGTTCATCTTTCTGCGATACTGGTCTGAAAGAGAGAAAAAACTCTCTTTTTTTAACTGATCTCTTGAACTTTACAATCTTACAAATATACAAAACAAAAAATTGAAGAACGTATCAATATATACAACACATCATTAGTAGAAGCATCACACTCAAATGCCGCTGCTAAACAGGCGGCGTTACCTTTGTCATCAAACTTATCACAGCGCTACCGTTTCGGAATAAGGGAATTTGAATCAGAGGCTTAGCTGCAATTGAGATAGAACTGATTAGCTTGAGAGTTCGACTGCTGTTGGCCACAAAACTCATCATGCATGTGTCCTATGTTGACGTCTCACAAACTCTTGTTTTCATCGTCAGAACAGTACTCTTTATAGCAAATAGTAAATTATCGTTGCAGTTGCGCGCAGTTTTATTTTCATAATTTTTACACCGTGTTTTAATCCCTGTGATTTATATTAATTCTTATCATTTATGTATATCTCATTTCTGTACAAAAGTAACAAATAAAGATATAGCAAGACGATTTCCATCCAGTATTTTTAAATCTTTGTGAAAGAAAAGTTGATAGCTACTGTTTTCTGACTCAATTAGTGCGTTAAAAAATAGAACTTTTGTTTTGTTTGCGGTTCTTGCTGGATTGCGTGTGAAGTCTACTCCATCATATTGATTTGTGTAATGAATTGCTTCATTCGTGCACCATTCTCAGTCACTTGTATGTGCATAGTTCGTGTATTCATCGTATTTGAAGATTGTTTCGTTTTTCACACATGAAATGTAAGTAATACTATCTTCTCTATAAGACATTAAAACGTTCAACATTATCATTTACAAAGCGTTCAGTTGTGCAATACAAACGTGTCCCCACACGGCTTGGCAGAACTTGTCAGTAACGTACCAATTTCCGAAGACCCAATGTCCATGCATGGTTTAGTGCTGTATCTGTTTGTCATGATTCTTCTTATCATTATCATTTTCAATCGGCCGTGTTTCGTAGAGAAGAGTAGAAATTATCGTTTATGTGTTCATACACACTTGTTATGGTCGATTGCAGAATTCTACTAAAACGTGGTTCTTATTGGCCACAAAATTTAGAAGGTTCCTCTCTTTCTCTCATAGCTGGCAAATATTTGAGTTCCTTACATGTGAGTGTGTATGTGTGTGTTTGTGTGTGTGTGTGTGTGTGTGTAGGAGGGGGTATATATTTTATGACATTAAAAGAAACCAAAGCCCTAATAAAAATATGAATTGAGTGATAGTAGCAATATTAGTAGAACACATCAGTGAAAGTCTTAGGAAAACTGGACAATCGACTCAAAAGTTATGAATTTTTAAAGTTTCGGTGCCGTCATGGTTGGATATTAGGAGACTACTACACTTCATGACGTCATTATGGACAACAATTTAGGAAAAATACACTTATATAACGAAAAATATCACAAATGTTCATTTTTTCCGAAAAGTATACATCCCATCGACTTACTTACGTATGTCAAGGAAATATTATTCCCCCTACCTTCTGGAATATTTAAGTCAAGTGCTCCTTCATTATGGCAAAAAAAGTGGAAATAAGTTGAATTTTCTTTATATTCTCTTTACAGTTTTGTCCATAATGACGTCATAAAATGTAGTAGTCTCCTTCTCCAGCGATGACGGCACTGAAACGTTAAAAGATTCATAACTTTTTGAATCGATTCGCCGATTTTCCTCAAACTTTTATTAATTTGTTCTACTAATATTGCTGCTTTCACACAATTCAAATTTATATTTGAGTTTTGGTTCTCTTTAACCGGTTCGAGCTGACCTTTCTCCAGTATAAAATGAAATTCAGAAATTTCAGTTTAGTGATACTGAGATGATAATTTCATGAGTAAAATTCCCCACGGACTTGATAGGTTGGAAGTGTCATTTCCCCCACGGGTCATGGTACTACTAGTAATCTATAGCGTCCAATCTTCATGTCGTCTCATGTTGCTGGATAACCACTCTCTTTTTCGGTCGTCGCTGCAGAACTAAGCCTTGGCATCTGAAATCCCACCGAGTTTCGAGTAAAATAGGTTGACTCTCCTGTTCATGCTGTGATACACTAATCCTTATAATCATCTGACGCCCTATTTCATTCGCTAAGATTCCAACAGAGGGGTAAATTGTGTTTGATCTATAAATAGTACGAATGATACTGAATGGCCTTCGAACATGGAATGCCAGAAAACATTGTCCTCATTGCATCTGTTTTCTTTCACTCATGCAATATAACTCGTACAACATTTTGCGGTATCCCAGTTGATGCTATATCCAGTATATAATTATGATTGTTGGAAACTCGCGACATCTGGTTTCATTCCTTCTTTTTTTTTTCAGACGGCAGCATATCTAACTTGAAATTGCAGATTACCTCTTAGTTAACCCCGGTGATTGAGCAGTGCTAAGCACACTATGTGCGCGATGTGACCTTATTTGCGTTTTAACTTTTTGAGCTTTTTAGCCATCTTGGTCAGCTCATCCGTTAAGTCATCTTTGCTCTCCCGAGAAGATGACTTTTTCGTCGTCGGACTGGTTGATTTGCCTGCCAAAAAAAAAAAAAGAGAAAGAAGAGAGAGAGAGAGTTATTGATTTCAATATATAAAATCATGATGAATGAAGCATATCGTTTCATTTACAAATTCAATTTTTTGACGCAATATCTATCCATCTTTCTACGTTTCCTGAACTGAGCAGAAAAGATCGATAACAGAGTACAATGTGGCATAAAAGAATCAAGGAGATCAGCCAATCGACTGCCTGATTGGTTGCTGAATTGATCACCCTGAGTGGTAGTAAAGTGGAATGAGAGCAAAGGCGGAATAGAGTAAACATTCTTGATACAGCGACAGGTGTAGGAGACGATAATAACATTGAAAACATGCTTACTAAGGAGTTGTGACCTCGGAATTAAAGGTTTTGTTTACCACTGGGAGCAGTGATTCGAAAATGTTTGAATTATCACATTTAATGCATGTGTAGGTCAGTTGTATCACAAATTATCCCACCATTTAGAAATTACGCAGTAAAGCCTAGAATGTAAGGAGATATCAGTAATTCTCCCAATAGACCATAACTCTAGACGGTTTATTCTAGAAACAATTCTATTATCTATTTTTCACATTTTGTATATCTAACAATACTTGTAAATATTGATTATACTGATTAACATTTTTACATTTTTTGTTTCTATCCCTAACTCACATTTTTGAATTGTTTTGAAGCACTAAAGCTGGGTTTTTGTTTCATCTGCAAATGGTAAATATACATTAAAGCCTTTAAATCTTTGGAAAAGAGAAAGTGTTTCAAGGATATACAGACATGAAACCGAGAAATAGATGAATGTATAGATATAATTGAAAATCAAAACAATTTACTGAATTACTAGGCTTGGGCACAATGAATAAATTGCGAAGAAAGTATTGTTTGCAATGGGGCACTGAATAGTGTCTGCCACAGCGAGGACAGATGGAATACTACTAAAACAAAACGCATGGCTAATTACCTGTCTTTTTCTTGTATTTCTTGAGTTCAGCCGCCAGTTCATTAACGAGATCTTCAACTTTGTCATTATCGTCATCCTCATCGTCACTGTCACTATCGCTATCTTTCTCGCCTTCTTTATCGTCGTCACTCTCCTCATCGCTGTCGTCATCAGTGTCGTCACTCTCCGAATCACTCTCCGTGTCGCTGTCCGTATCGCTGTCTGACGTGTCGTCGTCGGAATCATCCGAATCACTATCTGAAGTGTCATCACTGTCTGAAGTACTTCCATCATCACTCTCGGAATCGTCCTCAGAGTCGCTATCAGATTCGTCGTCGGAGTCACTCTCGTCGCTGTCAGAGTCGCTTTCTTCGTCCTTCACATCAGCTTTCGATGCAGTTTTTTTCTTGGATTTAGCAGTCTTCCGAGAAGTTTTCGTCTCCTTTTCGTCATCGCTTTCGTCATCGCTATCATCCGAATCAGTATCACTGTCTTCTTCATCGTCGCTTTCATCGTCTTTATCTTTTTCTGAGTCACTATCACTGTCACTGTCAGACTCGTCTGTGTCCGAGTCAGTATCCGTGGTATCATCTTCATCGTCGTCGCTTTCACTATCACTTTCGTCATCGCTATCATCATCATCATTTTCCTCCTTCACGTTCTTGGTAGCCGTCTTTGTCGAAGACTTCGTTTTTTGTTTCTTTAGCTGCTTTAACTCCTTCTCTACCTTGTCTGGAATGCGTGATTTAACTTTCTCATGTTCGCCATCACTATCATCTTCGTCATCGTCGTCATCATCGTGGTCTTGGTCCTTGTTGTAATACGACTTGGTCCTGGTCTTTGACTTCGGTATCAGTGACTGAACCTTTTTTTTTTTTAATGAAGAGAGATGCGGAATCAGAATTATGAATTATGGTTAATCATTGCTGGGGTGAAAATGGAAATTGTTGCAATATCACAAGGACGTATACGATTCAGAGTTTTTTTTACGATTGTGTCGGTGCGCGTGTGACCTCTTTGGCATTCAGTGGCATTCAAAGTGCACAAATTAATATTCAGCTGTTGTCAGCACCAATAGATTTCTTTGTTGGTATAGATTAATGATACATTCATATTATGATAATACAGTGTGAGGATAGCAGTATACATATATCAAGTGTGGAATAATTAACCCAACCTGTTGTAGGCCTGATGTCGCCAACAGTTACGATCTATTATGTGTTGTTATGTAAAAGAAGTGGTTTATGGCCTTTGCTCCATCTTAATGTCAGTGAAAAAAGTAGAATTACGCTGTAATTTAGTAATTATATTCAAATAAAAAAATACAGTTTCGAGATGACATGCTGTTCTAATCAGTGTTTGTCTTTGAGCCAAGCACTAATGTCTTATGTGGTACGATGCAGAGAAATGGAAATGGATTATGACCATTATTTCAACAGTAACGAAAAGACATGAGGTTGAGATGAATACATTAAAGAAATTAATTGTTCGAAGCTTTATTGTCACACTTCATATACCTACCATACTGAACAATCGATTCATCAGGGTTTCTTCGTCGTCGTCGTCCTCATCATCATCGGAGTCATCATCAGAATCATCGGTATCAGAGGTATCATCATCGTCCTTATTCCCGTCATCTGAGTCAGTATCAGAATCATCGCTTTCGTCGTCGTCGTCAACAACCTTCGGCTTTACGTCCTTCAGCCTCTGCTTGCCCGAGGACGTCTTCGATTTCGTCTTCTTGGAACTTTTTGAGACGATATCGTCAACGTCGTCGTCGTCATCATCGTCGACAGGAGGCTTGTACTTCGCAGACGCCTTGGAGCGTTTCTTGGCAGCGTCGTCCTTTGCCTCTTTCTTCGTGGACTTAGTTTTGATGGATGAGAGGTCACTCAGCTCTTTCTCTAGTTGATCAATCTCGACGCTGTCCTGCGGTGTAAAACAAACAAAAAAATTTGAATTTATAATGATATTCATCAAAAATATAAAAAAATGCATTGTTCTGTTGTTATGGCGCACTCCGAATGTACATAATTGGCAGGTTTGAATCAAAACCATTCCCTCCCCTTACTTTGCAGATCTTATGAAACTCCGAGTAGCAATAAATACAGATGAACCTGCTGTCAACCGAGTGAACTTGTTCCAATACTTCTGCCTAAAGCTCTTCCTTTGAGGATATCGAGCACTCTTCATAGAAGGATAGAATCACCAAGTGTGTATATATATATATATATATATATATATATATATATATATATATATATATATATATATATTCATATTTGCTGGAAATGAATGTCATTGGACCTGAATCTGAACCTAAAAGCACACCATGATATACGTTGATAAGGAATACAACTAAACGGTCCTACTAATTGATGGGACACCTTTTTGCAAACATAAAACAATCTTCGTGATAGTGTCAGAAAACTCACAGTATGCATGTGCATCGTACAGTAGTAATTGAAGTATGGCAATTGAAATATACTGTACGGATGTTATATTACACAGTATATGCTGGGAGGTGCGAAAGAGGTCTTTCCCTGGCATTATTGAATGGTATAAGGAATACGGTATAGCAAAATGTGGGAAATTATATATATATGATATATGAGGGACATTAAAGTAAGTGAACCAGTAGGCAAAAGGAGAAGGCGTACGTGTAGCATTCAATACTTAAATGTGCCTCACTCCGCAGGAAGAACAACAAAAAGTGACTGTTTATTGTGATTCTCTATAAGTATGCATACCTTCTTGACAGCTTTGGTTCTACTGCTTTTCCCACCAAGCACCACATCTGTGAAAAACACAAAAATACAGAGGATATAGCACTGCGTCATTCAAATTCCAAACTTTGAACATCTTAATTATCAAAACGTCAGACAAACCAGGAGAAGACGAAGAGAAGTAATGGAGCAAGAGAAAAAGGATCGAAGGAAGACGCATGGCAGCATGTGAGAAGAGGGAGATGAAGGAACAAATTGTTGGATTGAGTTTTGGTAAAAGCAGAATCATTTCATTTGCAATAAATATAAAAAGAGATATACATAATGGTAGTGAAAGCAAAAACAACAGCGGTAGTAGAGTAAGATTTATAGGGAAAGAGACTGAACCAAACGGTGAAACAAAGAGAAGAAAACTGAGGACAGGAACATGTCGGAGGATAAGAATGTGAGAGAGATATGAATCAGGACAACGATGAAACTGCTTAACCAACATTTGAAATCACGTGGTACAGAGGTATGGTCGTGAATGGTTGTTAGCAGATCACATGCGAGTTCAGGTGGGAAGTTAGTCAATGGAGTACATGCAAATGCGTTGTGTCTAATCTGTGTCAGCCAGGGTCCCCCATATCATATGTGTCAGGCTGGATTGATAAACGAATTAGTCGCATTTAGAACAGTGAGGGTGTACAGTAGAGAGTGTGCGACTTTCGAGCCCTGTCTGCAGTGCATTGCAGCCTTTAATCGGTTCCACGATGTGTCCGTTGATTTGCGGGCTAGGAAAGTGCGACAAAAATGTCATACAGGAAAAAGGTCTATGGGATCATCGCTAACTACTTTAAAAATGTCATGAATGCATTCACGATTATTCTACCCCCAAAATTCCCCCTCCCCCACACATACACACACTTCCCATATACACACATACACACGTTTTTGCTATCATACGGCAGAGTTACCAGTTACCCTTGGACGCTAACGCGACTACCGCCATACCACGCTTAAAAAGGGGTGACGAAAGAAAACGAGAAATGCTCCCCCCCCCAACGCACCACTCGTACCAATGAATGTAACACTGCAAACGTCAAGAGACCTCAACTTGCGTTTTACAATTGAAGTGTAGGAAAAAGCAGTTGAGACTCCAACTCTCCCGCTTTCGACGGGAGATCTCCCGCCGAAAGCCCATTTTTGCAGAATCTCCCGTTCTCCCGCTTGAGATTTAATTTCTCCCTCTTGAAATGATTTCTTACTTTATTTTATTGTAGGCCTATGTTGAAAAATAAGCCTTAGATTGGAGTCTCCCGCTTGCTAGGGGTTTCAGGCGGGAGAATTCCCAGATCAGAAGGTGCTTCGGGTTGGGAGAGAGAGAGAGAAACAGACAGGGGTGGGAGAGGGAATGGGAGAGCGGGGAGCTAAGAATGCATGGACACGGTGCTGAGCAGGCAGTGAATGGATCCCATCATACTGCCACTCTTGACGAAACATGAACGATGGAATTCAGGCTGCCACCATTATGTCGTATCTGATGCAGTATGAACCCGTTCAAGCAGGTCACGCTCCGGAAGCTAGGCGGAAACTAGGAGAAGTCGCAAGTCAGGGGAGTGAGCTAATTTCTGCCAACTGTCTGTTTGTCACATCTTGTTTATCTCTTGTTTGTGTCTCTTCGAATACTCTTCTAGATGTGAATACGAATACTGATTCGAATGCAGACCAATATCTTAATTTCAAAGTAAACTTAAATTGAATTCAAAATGTTTCCCTGAGTTTAAATTTAAATTCAAATCTGTACATCTACATTTTAGTATGTGTCTTTAATGGATATTATTTTAAGACTTTTATGAAACGAGAGAGGGGAAGGCGAAGCTGGCTCTGCAGTCGTGATGAAAGCCTACACCTTGATTGGACATACATTGTTACACTCACGCTCACAACCGCGCGCATTATTATGTATGTAAACTTAGTAGTGAGGGTGCACATCAGTGTGTGTGGACACACGTGTGTATAAATATGTAAAATTGCCCTTGTATTGTAGCGGCATGCATTACATACATTCTTCTACCGTATACACACCATGACTGGCAAAGGATTTTACATCACACTAATCAAAGCGAAGAGAAGGTTGACGATGATTATTATATCCTTGGTTAGATCTGTAGATCACTCTACCCTAAAGTAAATCACGCACTAAACCTAATTCGTGTGCGAGTGGTCACCCCAGGCACGTCATTAATCGTGAGTCGAGAAGGCCCCCTATTACGACACGTGCGAGTTCCTCCCTCTCCCTTCTCTGGCATCGCTTTCTCAGCCTACCTTATTAACGTATCAATACCCCAAGACAGAACGTGTTCAGCATTTGACAGTCCACATGCATGTCACATACACACAAACGAAGCACCAAGTCTCCCTATACCACTGACTGACAGAGGTTGGAGATTAAGAGGTCTTCTTGCTATAGAATGCCTCATTACCGTAACAATGTTATTTCTTATACACTGTACTCGGGTATTCGGAGGTTCAGATTTTCTACTTCGTCGTCCTCTTCTCCATCTTCTTCTTGTACTTCTTTTTCTTAGTTAATGTCTAGATCAAAATATGTTAAGATTTTTCAAATAAAGCTGTGCTAAGATCAGTCTCAACTCACAATGGAAGATAAAAACAGTCCGTATAGGAGTTCTACAAGGGAATATCGCGGGTTCAACAATTGAACGAGGGTCACGTTTTATTTTGCTTTACCTGAAGGGGGCTCGGCTTATACACACATGCTGGTTAGTGTGCTGTACACATTGATGGTGCACTAGTGTCATGAATACAATTTCATATTTTCTTTTTCCACAGAGACACCTCGTCTTCACTAATCAGGGTTGAATACACATGCATGAGTTTGTGCATCGATATTATGTTTATATACGTGCATGTGTATGCTAAACCAAGTATAGAGATTTGTTCAGGTATAAACAACTATTATAGAGGTACTTTCGATTAATAACTGCAAGATATAATATCATAGCTCCATCACTGTGGAGCAGATTACGGAGTCTCTTGTTGCGTCCAAGATATCTTGCATTTATCGGGGAACAGGTATACACGCAACCATGCCAAGAAAGGCAAAAGGGGCGAACAAGGCTTTGGAATGCTAATGACTGTTGCATACAAGTACTCCAGCATACTCGAAGAGAAAGCCAAAATGCACCATCGAAAATAGATTCTGTATAAGTATAGTATGAATATGACGGCAAACATCAATCTTTCTAAAAGCTATATCAATATGCAGAGAATGCAAAACACACTCCAACGACACCCTAAAATGTGCCTCGATTTGGGGAAAATTGTCAATTTTTTTTTTTTTACCTCGAATGTCATTCAGGTCTATGCCGCTCCATTTGGAAAAGTTTGCTGCAGAACGAGACAAAAGTATTATAAAAAATTTGATATCGTTTTTGTCTCAGAAAAGATTAATAAAAGGTACTTTAGAACACATTCCAAAAGTCAGGAATATCAATGAAATTCATAAAATAAGATTTTCAAATTATGTATTAACTTCTATGCCAGCTTTATTGTATCAGAAAGAGAATATTTTGAGTTTAGACAACATAACTGCGAACTGTGATTTTTTTTTAAGTAGGAGTTACGTGTTTGTTGGGCTCATCAAACAAGAAATGATTATCATGTAAACAGTTAAAGGTTTACATACAACTGCACAGCACCTCGCAATTCAAGAAGCATCCGCGAACAGATTTTGCATAACTACTTTCCCTTTGCTTTCTGTACATTTTGATCTAAGTCTTTGAAGTAGATTATCGAGGAACGAGGATAGAAGATGATGATATGCTGGTGACGTCATCGTATACGTCACCAGCATCTTATGAACGGCATTGTGTCCCATTGATAAATGACATAGGTTTTATCAGGATAACTTCATAATATTTATTGTTTGATCCTCATTTCCAATATTGGGGCACATGACAATTTTCAATGTTATCTTTAGAAAAATTTGACAAAGACCACTAAAACGATAAGAAAATATAACTTATCGCTATCTAATCCTGAACGCGCGAACAGATTGACAGAGTTGAACAGATACAAAACGTTTTGATTCTTTAACAGTCTAATGCATGCAATTTCTGCATTGTTTCATATTGCATTGGGTGTCTCATAGTTTGCGTGGTCAGCAACATCCCGCCCTCTTTTGATCCATTACTTCCAGCTTCACAACATCATCTTTAGATGATTTATTTTCTTTTAAAGCTCCATTACTGTCATTCGAATACGGCGTGAAAATCAGTGAGAGCCTCCTTTTAAGATAACCCATTAAACACCAAAATTATTTTAAAAGTCTTCAATTAATGATTACACACCAAGCAGGCTTAAATTGATAAGTATGATTATAAACGCTATAGGCATCAAGGTATGAGAGTGCTACCCAAACTTGATATGCCTCTCCTCTTTTTTATCTACATGACATAACTGAAAAGCATGTGTGCCGTCGGTGACTCGTTATACATCAATGTCATCAAAAGCACGCATGATACATACATTTTTATAAAAGACATACATTTTTTCGACACGCATACTTAGTTCCAAACTGCATCAACAGTGCGCACCATTTTTGAGTGAAGGCTGCTGGTGAACTGGGAGAGAGTTCAAATTGGTGATAACATCACCTTTCTTTTTAAGATTGTTCATCCCATTCTACCTGGCCCACGTGTGTGGCACTGTAACATCAATAACCACAGAGTATAGACGTGACCCTCATTCAAAATGTTTTCAAGCGGATCCAGCAATACTGTTCTAAGAATGACGTTTTGAAGCGGAGTTTGATTACCGGTATATAGCCTGTTGCATGTATTTAGGACCCTTTGTTTAAAAAAAAAAAGAAAAAAAGAGATATATATTCTTATTCTCTGGTTATTCATCGTTATCAATTCCTGTTTTGTCGCTGTCTATTCATTCCATTAGTGATATCCCCCTAAGCTTAATGTTATCAAAATGTAAAGTATAAGTTACTTATATTGTGTATGTGTGTGGGGTTTTTTTTTCCTTCAGTTTAAACAAAAATGAAGTATATTTAGCACAAGATATCATATCGCTCGAGGCCGCTATCCCAGTTAGGCAAACCGCTTATCATGCTTTAATATTGATGACGGTCCTCTCCACTTGTACCTTAGATACGATATCATGATTACTCTTGTATGTAATTATATTACTTTAACTGCTCTTTCGGTATTCTTATCATATTTTGATAAGAACGCTGTGATTTGTCATAATGATTTCATTTTTACAAGTGGAGAAATAAAACAACCTGAAACAGAACTTGTTTGTTTTATTGTCTTTTTATGCTGCTGGGAGTTTTTAATCGACTAGAAGTAAAGCAAAAGGTAAAGGTGTTTGTGTTTAGACTAGTGTTATACTGAGACTGAATGTTTTTAAAGTTCCTGGTAATTACAAGGTTATGCAAATGGAGCACGGAGAATCTCTGGCACACACACACACACACACACACACACACACATACTCACACACATACACACAAATCACACACAAACATTATGTATAATGATTATTAAACACACTTTACAACCGGTAATGTGCAAATCGGGGTTTTCAAAAGTCTGGAAACTGTTTTGAAACTAGTTTTCTTGACATCATAGATTTTGTCGTAAGATTGAATACTTGTCGTTTTTCAATAGGCGAGAGGGTCTTTAAACATAATTCCCGCAAAATATTTTCTTAATGCAATGATTAAGGTCGTCTGAATCTCAAACTGTTCATCATTATTAGCCTAACAGATGGTAAAATGGAATATCTGGGGCACGTAACAGGCGAGAATGAGAGCTCCCTTCTCTTCAGTTCTTTTCCCTATTAGTCTTCGTCGTCATAACGTAGTTTTCTGTCTGAATATTGAAGGTAGTTAAGGTATACATTAATGTTTGAGGAAATGATTAAAGAAGAAAGCGGCAAGGAATTCTGGCATGACATTCTCTGGTGGAGGCAGTAATCAGTCTACTGATATCCGACTTTACATGGTGATTTCCACTGCTAGGGAGAGATTGATTAGTCTGCATACAATTACGTTTTCCAGGAAGAAGTGGGAAAATGGGTTAATTATTATTAAATGAGATGTAGATATATGAGAAACCAAAAAAAAAACATACAGAGGGTAGAGCAAAATTCATGATAGATAGCAGAAAGCACTCAGGAAAAAAAATAGTAAGCAGCAATATTAGAGCATCAGCACAACCTACAAAAATCAATGCTTCATAAAATAAATGCATAAAATGCACGCAGGGCAAAGGGGGTGCTAGTGGTAGTATTGGTTGAGATGAGGATTGAGCTTTAACCGATTTGCGAGATACTAAGAAACCCCCATGATATGTTACAGAGCATACAACCCTCATAGGAGAAATCAAAAGCTTATTTGATGAAAATCGGTTTTGAAGTGGCTGAGATATCCAAAAGTAAAGTAAAACAAAAGCAATCCCTAATGTAAGGTGGGTCCCACGTTTTATTAGGATCCCTTTCTTAAGATTATTTCAGCCATTTAAAGAACAATTTTCATCAAACACACTTTGAGTCTCTCTTAGAGTTACATGCTCTTCCATATTTCATAAGAGGTTTCTCTTTATCTCACAAAAAGTTGGCAATCTCAAGCACCATCTCAACCAAAACAATCCCTTTAACGGAGATATGGATATATTTATCATTCCCTCACATGGATATCGACGCAGAGATTGCTATAATTTGTAGGTGTGAAGAAGGTTTAACAAAAATAAAAACATATGCAACCTCCAAGATAGAGAATACATTACTTATTCATACTAACAATTTGACAGTTAGGCCCTACACACATTTTAACAAATGATATATTTTTACTCATTATGTGATTTGCTATTTCAGTCCTTTAGATATCACACACGATATTGTCCATGTTGACGTAGAGTATATTTCTTTAGGGAACCTGTTTCGAACGACAAATGCTTAGATAATAGATATAGAATCTAGTTCAGTCTCCATTTCATCAGTCCAAATCTTTATTTCCCGAAGGAAAGATCTGCAAGCTACGAACGTAATGAAACTGCAATCACATCAATGTCTCCGAAGGCAGATCAAGATGTCTGACGTCTGATCATGTCCTCATGGGCGGTATCTATACGCCATACGGAATTACGTCCCCTAGCCTGAATTGCCTAGACATAGGCCTACTTCAGCCTACGACTTAATTTTGTCTTGACTAACACGAGTACAGACGTCAGTCAGATCAAACGAGTCAATGCCTCAAACCAAAGCCATCAATCTTCCAATCACAGCAGGGGCTAAACTGCAAACATCAAGAGGCACCTTGAAAGTATTACCTGATATAGAATTATGGAAAGCAAAGAGTGCAAACAAAAATAAGAAAGAAAAGGACTGAAGAACACAGATGAACGAATTTATCAACGATAGAGATTATTAAGGAAAAAGGCATAGAATATAGACCTCATAAAGATTGGTATTTAACCCCCCCCCCCCCCAAAAAAAATAATAATAATAATAAAATAAAATAAAATAAATAAAATAAAATAAAACAAAATAAAACAAAATGCAGTTCTGGATTGAAATTATGGAAGTCAATGACGTCTCACTTTTAACTTGATCTTGAGAAGAATTCTAAAGCAGATAAAGCTTTGCCCTTTCATTGTCGACAATCACTCGTGGCAATGTGTTAACTGGTAGCAGAAAGTTACAGCCATTTCCACAATGATCAGTACAGTGAGTCATCTGTCGCGGTAGTCAATGAGTACCTAAATGTACTCGTCTTGATTATCTGACTGTGATTTTGTAGACGCTGCGCATTTGGCCTTTTTTGTGTGGAATATCATGAATTTCACTTAAACTGAATAACCATATCAAATTGATGAATCAACTTCTACTAGGCATCACATAATCAATTATCTTATGTTCATGCTCATTATCCAATACAAATTACGTGAAATTACAATTATTCGGGGATATTACAATGTTAGGTTTTCTTTAAATACGTATACCATGCGTAACAATGATGTCCACCCAGGATGTCTGTTATTTGATACAGACAACCATTTTGACGTCTCTATGGCGTTTTAAATATTTTACTGACATATTTATTTCCTTAAACATTTGTTAAAATTTTCCCTATTCAGTGGTTTTTATTTCAATATTTGTCATTCATTTACAGCTTCATGTTATCTTTTCAGGTCTCTTTCTGCGGTTTCACCTCTGTCTACTCATAACTTATGGTTTGAGCACACTAATTCATTGTTCACTTAAGTATCTACTGTTAATGCACAATTTTGTAAGATTTGTCAAGAAGAACAACAACAAAAAGGAAATTTGTTCATTCTATTACGAACTATTACAAGAAAATATACCGTCAGAAAATGTGTCAATGATGTCACCTCTTAAAAGACGCTGAAGTAGTTTTCAAGGATAATGCTGAGATGAGGAAATAAGAATGCTCACGTTTACCAAACGCGTCATCATGACCTACTCGCTGATTTACAACGAGAATGATCTAATAACCATTAGATCTCGATCAGTTCCCGCGCGCTAATTGGCAGCAATGCAATCCGCTCGGCGTGGTTATAGGTGCCTGGGAGCGCACAGGCACGGTGGGACCGTGACGCCAGTTCTGTTTGTTCACTCCTTCAGAAGCTGAGTGAACCCCCCCCCCCCCAACCTCCCTTAAACACACACAGACAGACAGACAGACAGACAGACACACACACACACACACACACACACACACATACACACACACACACACACACACACATATGCCTACCGTACGTATGTACACTTTTACATGTACACGCACGCACGAGCGCTCAGAAATGAAACGATGCGAGAAAAATGCCTGTGGAAACGATTTTGGGCGGCTCAAGAAAAGCTGGCGGAGCAAACATTCTTCCGAAATAGGAGAGCCTAACAAGATTCACCCGATGATGGCAATCGATAGCAAAGCGGTGGTAGGGAAGGATAAAGAGGAAGACGGCTGGAAATGTCAGCGGGTCCCTGCCGTGTGCTCATCGCGCGCTCGTCTGGCCAAGACCTCGTGCAATGCGCAAAATTAAATTCCCGCCACTAACTACTCGCTTGCTCAGACGGTCATCCGCCATACATTCATTGTATCTCAAGTGAAGGAGAATCTTGAGAGTGCACAAATCCATAGCTTGACGACATTTTTTCCTACCATTTCAAGCGAGTTCTTCGTCTTACTCATGATTGTTATCATTCAGTCACTGTAAATCTACAACTGCTTATTGATGATGTTACAGAAAAAAAAATACTCAAAAGAAAAATGGGATCAATGGTCTTTGTAAGAGCTCGGGTTATTTCTTTTTCTTTTTCCTCAGAGAGTGACGCCCTAAGATTTACTACGTGATGGCATCGATAAAGAGAAACCATGGCCACGTTATGCGGAAATATGGCTAGACGTGGAAAGACTTCATCGGCTGATTTCATCATTGTTGCCATAGAGCTCTATCTTCATATCTTCCTTAGACAGTATATCGTGTGATGCCAGTATAGTGTTATTGTAATGGCTTTCTGTGGGGTCAACTGAAAACTTGTCGATAATCAATAAATAGGGTCTAGGGTAATTACCCCCTGCGCAATTAGCCCAGACCCTTTCCCTGACCTTAACCCTAATCTTAATCCTAAACCTATAATCCCAACCCTAACCCGAACTCTAACCCAAACCCTAACCCTAATCTTTACTCTAACCTCATCACTAGCTGGTATTTAGCCGGGGGTAATTGCCCTCGAGGGGTAATTACCCTGATACGCAATGAATAATATAGCCCGACAGTGTACTATCGAACACTGTGGTATATTTTGAACGCGTATATTTCTGAGTAATACTGAAATTCAATACGCATGGGCTCACTGAACGTTGTAGGTTCCTATGGGCCGAAATCCCCAAAATGCGACATAGAAATGAAAAAAAAAAAAAATGCTAGGTAATTGACATTTTACCACAAATTTGTCCGTATGTTGTTCGAAATCTTTTACCATTCACGATTCGAAATTTGAGCCTCATTTGCCGTTTTTCTCTTTGTCGTCCGCTCGATACGAACGTGTACTCGCAGGACGTCGATTATTCCATTACGAAATTCATGATCAGAGTTATAGCGCGATTCTGCGCAACGCGAAAAGATAACTTTCAGTGTATAGAGGGTTAACTTAAAGAATGTATTTTCAAAGAATTATTTTCAAGAATAATTCACATATCTTTTTAATGAATTTCGTAATTTTCAGGACTCTGTAAATAACTAGTGGTATTTTTGCTCGAATTTTCAGCCTCTGAGAACGGAATTCTGAGCAACAAAAAATAAGTCCCCGGTAATACAATAACCCCTTTTACCTATCTGTCTACCTAACAATACATATTTATATTTATATATAACTATATATCTCTCTCTATATATATAATTATATATATAATTAAACATATGCATATATATGTATGTATGTATATAGGTATATATATATATATTTGTGTGTGTGTTTGTGTGAAAAAGCAAGCAAGAGAGGTATAGATAGGACAATAGATCATACAATCAACGAAAGAGAGAGAAAAAAGTGGAAGATACGCAATGAATTGATAGTTTTTTTCATGAATAAGGTGTATGCATGTGCATACGAGTGATTATCATGGATACGTTATCTTGATATGGTTAACAAATTTTCAGCAAGACATTTGATTTTTTTTATGGATACTTCTTTTGCGTGTCAATGTTCACTTCAATTAATAATGAGGAGAACCATATTTCCATGGATTTATCCAACTCCTTGAATGGACTGCGCCGAGGATGGCACACATACATAATGGAAGTGGATTATTCATTTGAAAATCATAAAAATAGTATTCATCCCCCAGTTTTGCGCGTTTTGTCCCTGCATGCTGCTGCTCTTTATAGTGAACGGCACTCGACCTAGCGCTTCATATCTACAGTTTGGCATCGTCAGCTAAGGTCGCTTAAAGAAATGCACGAGCTCCTTTGCAACAATGAGGCTTTTACAGATGACATACCATTCGACTACGCTTCAGATAAAAAAGTCAAGCAGCATACCCATAATATATCATTTAGAATTACTTGCTCTTTCAAGCAAAGGTCGTTATTCCATTGACATAAGGAAACCTCTTGGCAGTTAATGAAAGGAGAGTGCACCTGCGCATGGCGGAAGCCGGAAGTTGAACTACACACACTACACACACGCAAACATACACATACATCTCTTTCTATCTCTAGTTCTCTCTCTCTCTCTCTCTCTCTCTCTCTCTCTCTCTCCTCCCATGCATTCAGCTATCCATCTACAGAATCGATCTCACTGTCATTTTCTATCTTAGGCTCAGACGATTTCATTGTACAACATTACAACCCATGTCTAGATATAGTTTACTAGTACATGTATTGTGCTTTAAGAGAAACGTAAGAAAAATTATAAAGTCAGTTGGATGATATTGCTGCTCCAACACACCTATATTTGAAACATGTAGTGATGTACTTGCTATCACCATTTTGAAGATTATTGCTCCTAAATCTGGAGTTTTAGCCTTACATAGAAAAAATATTATAAGCTGTGTGGTTAATTTGAGTTTAGTTTATACCAGGCACTCGCGAGTCCGTGGAATCAATATCATTGTAGTTTATAAGACCCACCCCCCGCAACCACAAACAAATAAGCAAACACACACAAACACACACACACACACACGCACACACACACACATACACACACACACACTTTTAGCTCTTTCAAAAAAAAATCCCCCAATAATTAAAGACAATGAAAAAGTCACAATAAAACCAATGACTCTCCGAAGGTTCCACTTTTTTTAGTAATCTTACCAGCCATCCTACGAAAAATTCTTGTAAAAGGAAAAAAAATGCTTTGGATTCGTTCTTGGTCTCGAGGCAAGGGCAAGGACGCTACAGTCTGCTTTACACTGATCACACAATCATCATATCCTAATTCTTCAATCGTCTAGCAAGCTGAGCGAAGTTCGCATGCCATGCTGTGAAACAAGATACGAAGAATCTCCATGCGAAACTCTCGGTGAGCCATGGGGGGGGGGGGAGGAGCTGCAGCCCCTCCAACATCCCCCCCCCCCCTTTTCCTGGTTCCGCGGTGCCTGGTTAGTAACGCATAACTTTGGTTGTTGTTTTTTTTTTTACTTTATTTAGGGAGTTTTCTCCACCTTTCGTCTAGATGAAGTCTTGTTTGAAAATCATCCCCTAAGGATTCAAAATAATGTTGTCGAAATGTGGCGCTAGATCAGCCAAATTGACAATATTTAATGGATGTTGGATGATGGATTCCACACGTTCGACATGCTGATGAGGGCACCACATTCCACAGGATTCCATGACTACTGGAACAGTTAAGTAATGGGTGTTAGGGGAGGAGTAGTGAGGATGGAATAGCAATCATGAACAGAGAACGGTGACGTCAATTATTCTTGCGTGCATACCATCGAAAACATGCATTATAATATCACTGTTGCAGTTTCTGCAGTACCTGATGAACATCAAGCAATGTATGATTTTATAAAACCAATCAGGCACACACACACAGAAAAAAAAATTGTCTATAGTCACTACAAAACTTCTAACCCTTGAATTTATGTGCCATGTCAAGACTTAAAAAAAAAGATAGATGAATAAAATGGCATGAATTTGGACCTCTAACTAATCCAAAACAAAGACCGACCGCCTCCCCCCCCCCCCCCAACCCCTTCTACTCTTTGGACAAATTCGAGGCTTTTGCTATTAGAATATGACGAGCAAACACAGCATCCTCTGTCGATGATTCACAGCATACATGCGAGTTTGCGTGCTTGGCACACCACGTCCAAACATCGTTTGTGGGGTGTCTTTATTTTCTACCTGAGAAGACAAGGAGAGAAGCAGCAATGAAGAGGAGGAGCATCCAATGTGGGATGCCGACAGATTTGTTCGCCTGACTCTTTGGGTCCGCCATCTTGGGAATATCCAAGTTATGAAGACTGCAGACGCTATGTGAATAAAGTGACGAATATCAGACTTTGAAATCAGTCCCGCTTGTGCCGAAAGGTCGCATCAAATTCCACGGGGGTCCTTGATTGGAGGTACGGTCACGAAGTTGATTCGAAAAAAAAAGAAGAAAAAATCCTCTAATTACGACCACAGTCCGCGCATTCAAACTGTGGCTATTCCACTGGTCGAAATGAAGTACTCCTTTAATGTTAGAACGTCTAGAGATTGAGATGGCACCTATCCCTGGGCATGGATGAGATGACGCGAGTAGAAGAAACGTTTTCAGTTCTCCAAGAATATCGGCCAGGGAAAATAATCCGATGTATTGATTGTCGTGGCTTACAGCGAACACAATTACCTTGACGAGCAGCTCAAATCAGCCGTGCTTTGATACTGCACGTCAGATGCAGGTATAATGGTATGGGTGGGTGGAGGCGATACGACACCTGAAAAAAAAAAATATTCAAAACTTCTTGAGGAAAGAAGAAAAGCGTTCAATAAAAACGACCAGGGATGCTTTGTGTTCCGACAGAGCGAAATCAAACAGCACTTAGTCCAAAGTGAGGCAGTTGACATTCATTCAGGAGCTGTTGGATGAAGACTGGATCTATCGCAAGACTCTTACAATGAACCTCGTGTCCCTGTATCCTGTCAGCCCGTCTCGATAGCTGAATATGGAATCGATTGCGCTCGACGCCCTAGGAACGGCTTCTATGGCGCAACGAATTCCGAAATGGGGTGTTGAATGCTTGGCAGAAAATTTTCACGAGAAATAGTTCTAATTCCCGCGCCTTTTCTACGTAGAAAAAACAATCCGGGACCACTTTTAGAGCGATTTAGTTTCTCATGAGCTCTTGACTAATGACGTAAGTTTCCTATATCTACCAGAACTGGAAGACGAATTCCTTCAGTTCAGCTACGTTAGATGACGAGGGGTGAGATAAAAAGGAGGGAGAAGGGTGTCAGAGACAGCGAAGGAGGTTGGTGAGGATGACTATGCCGTCGTGGCAGGCAGAGTTCCTGTGACAGTGCTTAGTGGGAGAGTAATGGAAAGTAAGGCACATGAAATGTAGCGTTGCAACCAGGCTTAATGATGTTAGAGACAACTAACATTGCTTAACAGACAGATGATTGTATGGGGCTGGCTCACAGACACAGATTGTCTTCCTCTCCCTCTCTCATTCCTAGACACTATGGTCATGGAGAGTGTGAGGAACTGTGTGCCTGTGTGTGTATGTGTGTGTGTGTTGGTGGGGGGGGGGGGTCAAAGGAGGGTGACTTGAAGAAAGATGATGCCGCTGGATGTTTGGGATGTTTGTTGGGTCAGACGTGGGGAAGAGCGCGGCCATGTTTTACCGTTTGACGAACCCTCGGCGGGGATCTCATGGCGTCGGACTCGGCCAGCGCTCTGCTTTTTTTCGTCCTAGGGGGAAAAGATGTAGCATGCACTGCTGTAATCTAATCGACGGGGGACAAGATTTTTGCCCGCGGTAAAACTCTCGCCTGATACCGTATAATTAAAGGCCAATTAACATGTGTTCAGCAATGATAGCGCCCATAGGAAGCATGAAAGAAAATATGAATGCATCTCCCAACGTTGAATATCATGGTGGCCGGCAAGCCAGTACGTTAATATACCCCATTCTAGAAATGTTTTGGGATGGAGCTCTTTTTTTTTTTTTTTTTTTTTTTTTTTTTTTAGTAATCTATACAAGATTAGTCTCTAGCAAATGTATGAATATGTCTGGTTCCATTCTGATTTTAACAATTAGACTTTAATCCCAAATTTTAGAAGAAAAAAAAGTATACTAATAAAACTGTTTTCTGACATTTAATAGAATTTTCTGCTATTCACGACGATGGTAATAATGAAAGAAATGTAGACAACGAACCCTACAATGAACATGCTAATAATGTTGATTATATAGTTTCCATTTTCATTTTCAACACCAATATTAGGTCAACACTCCTGTCTACCCCAAGTACCGCACAACGGATCAAGCGCACTGATCATGGGGAAAAAGTGAAACGTCAATTTATCAAGACAATTGACCTATGAAACCTCGACAGTTGCCCTTCAAGTTGATACAAAGTACTCGTGTGAGGAAAAGTGAGGAAATCAGCACAGTCAAATCTGTACTCTGTGTCCACCTTTTTCTTTGACTTGCTGAATTTCATTTAGGAGACTGCATGAGATTTCCCAGTCAACTGAGCAAACGTTCAGACCTTCATTGTTATGCGTTGTCGTTGTTGTCATTGTTTTCAAGAATGTCGGCTAATGTCTGGTATGTTGAACATGAGGCCACCGCACACTATACGACTTTCGGTCGAACGACGAAGCGACTTTGGATCTGAAATAAACAAGCGTGTTTATTCTAAGGCTATTGTGATTCATTTCGGATCCAAAGTCTGTCAGTCGTGCGACCGAAAGTCGTGTAGTGTGCGGCGGCATTTAAAGCCACTGTTTACCACTGGGGGCAGTGATTAAAAACTGTTCGAATTATCACACTTGACGCATATTATAGTTCAGCTGTATCACAAAACATTCTACCATAATTTTCGCAATAAAGTCACAAATATAAGGAGATTTCACTAATTTTCTCAATAAACTTTAGATGTAGACGGTTAATTCTAGAATAGATTTTAATAAAATTATCGCTCCTTTTTGCATATCTAACAATACTTAACATTGATTATACTGATTTTTTACGTTGGTTGTTTCAATTAGTAGAGCAGATAAGCCCTCAAAATCACGTGAATTGTGCAAAATTTGACTAAAGCATGAAACTTTCACCAGTGGTAGTACATACCATAAGATTTATTTTAAGATCGGGAGGTAAGTCTGATTTGACCTCTGATGACCTCCAGAGGTCAATGTACTTTAGATATCATAAAATCAATGTTTTTAGACATTTGCGAATGATATATGTGGTTATGTTGCACTAAACATGCATTTATACCACAGAGAAATCATTTCCAGATTCAACAGAGCACTGACAGGTTTTTACCTTTGACCTCTGATGACCTCCAGAGGTCAATGAACTTTAAATATCAAAATATCGATGTTTGTAGACATTTGTGAATGATATATGTGGCTATGATTCACTAAACATGCATCTATACTTCAGGGAAACCATTTTCTGATTCCACAGAGCATTGACAGGTTTCTACCTTTGACCTCTGATGACCTTGAGAGGTCAATGACCTCAGAATATCAGAATATTGAAGTATGACATCATTGGTGAAAGGTCAAACATGGTAAAGATGTACAAAACAAGCATATCTGTGTACAATGACATCGTCTTCATATTCCAAGGGACACACAGACGAGTTTCTGCCTTTGACCTCTGATGATCTCGAGAGGTAAATGACCTCAAAATATCAGAATAGTTTGGCATCATCAATGGTAAACATGATGATGTTCTAGAGAGCACTCGTAGGCCCTGCTTATTAACGAGCCATTACCGTTCACCTATGAAAATCACACAAGGTCAAATACCTCGAATGAAATGTGAGGATGTTAATATTGATATTGCGATAGTTAATAGTTAATAATTGTTTATAATGTAGGGCTTTACAAACCATGCATTTCTGTTACCAAAAAAGTGGCTACTCATTCCGCAGAACTTTTCAGGTAATTATCTAAGTCGGGTATGTGCACAGAGCAAGGGGTGTCGATCTGTTTTCACGTGGGGGGGGGGGGAACTTGGAAAATATGTAAAAGCATAAGTTCATGGTGCAAAGGAATGAAGCGGAGGGGGAGGGGGAGGATGTGGGTGGGGGATTGGATTTTTGCAGGTTTAGACCTGAAATCAGTGATTCAGTGTAGCTCTTGTTTAATGTGTGCGTCATCACTTATATGGAAGTTGATGGGGTGTGGGCGCATCTCACCTACCCTCCTCCCAAAGACGAAGGTTTTTTTTTGTTGTTGTTGTTTTTTTTTTTAAAGAATCGGATGCATACGTTTTGGGGAATATTTAGAAAATTATGGATCACCAAGGTGTACCAAGTCTATATGGATTGGAACCCAGCAAGCGCAGCGTTGGCGAGGGTAGGGTATTCCACTCCCATTCGAGAGAGCTCTTGTATTTTGAGAAATGAGATTCAACGACCTGGCACACAGGCACTTTTGAAGGAATACCTCGAAATTTGTATCAAAAAGGTGTAGTAAGTCAGCCATCTATGGAGGGAGACCAATCGACAGAAGGATGTGGGTGGAGGTATCCCCCTCCCACATTATGGAGCTTTTGCATTCTTTTGTTTGCAAATCAATGATCTCGTGCCACACTCTTGGTTGAACTACCATTTTGAAAAAAAAAGTCCATACCCAAATGTGTAGCCATAATCAATGCATGGAGGAGAGGTTGATACAGCGAGAGGAGGGTATGAAAGGGGCTGTCTCCCAATCCTTCCCATGCGAGGGAGCCTTTGCAGTAAGAATAGAAATGTAAAAAAAAAAATCTAGTATACACATTTATGATGGAATATTTGGGAAATTATCAGTAAAAGGAGTGCACCAAATCTAAGGGTAGAAACCGAGGAGGGATTGTTATTTGAAAGATACACTACCCCCTCCAACAAGAGGGATTTTCTTTAATATGTCAGAATTGAAATTAAAGATCTAGTACATACTTTGTGATGATATAGAACAAAAATGGTACAAAAGCACTGAGCGTATATGGAAGGGGACATAACGAAAGATAGTGTGGGGGAGGGGGTATGCAAAGGAGATTCTGCCTTTTAATTTGGTGCATACTATAGCTGAAATGTTCAGTGACAATTCATTTTCTGTCAAAAAAGTGAAGAAAAAAAATCTCCATCTCAGGAAATACTTTGAGGCAAAGTTTTATGTCCCCACCATTCCCCCTCCCATATTTTCTCGGGAGGCGGGGCAAATGCCTCTTGCCCTCCAAAATGAACAATCTTGCATATATAGGAAAGCCTTTTCATCTTTGGAATTCAAATAAAAATATCTCTTAAAAACATTTTTCATAGAATAAGGGAAATTATCATTCCCCAAAGTATGTTATATCTGTGGAAGGAACCAAGCAGGGGGAAGGAGTCTATCGAAAGGAGATATCCCCTCTCACAGAAGGGAGATTTTGCATTTCAGAATTAGATTTTAACAATTCGATGCACACTTAAAGTGAAAAACTTGGGCAGTTTTCTGTCTAAAAAGCAAAAAGCAAAAAACAACAAAAACTAACAACAACAAAACATAGTCCACATCTCAGAATTTAATGGGGTGGGGGTCAACTATCCCTGCCACCACCCCACCCCTCCTCCAAACTGATGCACCGGTATGTGCATGTGTTTTATTCCACTTGTTGAAAAGAAGAGAGAGTTTTAAGAAACAATATTGTTCAGTGGTCGCTATCCCAGTCAAGTAAATTGTTTATCAATAAGGTGATTTCCTTCACCTGTATACCTTAAGATGATGTAGGCCTGGTATTTGCCTTGCACGTTATTACATCTATTTCTTTTTTAGTATTCTCGTTTATATTTTGATGTGAAAGTTGTTTACTGTGCCAAGATTTTATTTGTACATAGAAAAAATAATCCAAGACTGAAAATGAAACTGATACAATATTTAATGATTGACATGATGCACATATTGTGTATTTCTATAGCAATAAAAGTGAGCAATTCAAAAGGCGTGTACTCATTTCACATGAACATTAGCGATGATCCTCTGACCTCTGGAGGATATTGAAAGATATGCATTAAAATGTAAGAATATTGATGTCTGGTCTCATTGGTTTGTAATGGCCAGCTGCTTATGAAATGATAATTATATTTAAAAAAAAATGCATTTTGTGTGTGTGTGTGTGTGTGTGTGTGTGTGTCCAAAATTGTATGCAGCGTATTCCACACACAGTTCAATTTTGACTTTCATCTAGGACAATGAGCGGTTACTTTTTTCTCAACTACACTGTAATATCAAAATCTATTGAAAAAACACGGTGGCGGCTGGGTCTAACACATTATCATTCTTTTTCGTTGGAGATCCATGCGGGATGGTCAAAACAAACATAAAAAACAGATATCTCAGACCTAATTGTTATAACAAAGCATCATATCCTCATATACCCAACCCAACCCTCTATGCCCAGACAATGTAAACCACCCCATGGACTTACTTGGAGCTTTAGAATATCCTTTGTCAACAGAGAGAGACATCCAAACCTTTGCAGTGCCGACTAAGATCTGCCATGGAACTGATTGGTATTGGCTCTGCATCATTGACAGCAGATCTCGTTTCCTATTCTCCTTCTTCTTCTTCTTCTTCTTCTTCTTCTTCTTCTTCTTCTTCTTCTTCTTCATTATACTGTGTAATCTTGTGATATTCTGCCATGGAGCCTTTTCTTAGTTGGTTAAAGAAGGTATCCAAAGAGCTATATGAAGCAAAAAACAACAAACAAATGCAAAAACAAAAAGAGAGACATATGTATCTTTAATAACAGAGCTGAATATTGAGTATCTATCTCCTGAAGTGTTTCAAAGAGATACAAGAGACAGTGGCCGAGAGTAGCCGCCACCTTTTTTCGGAGTAGGCCTACTTTGTGTTCTTGCAAATGATGCCTGACATTTTTGGTCATTTGCCCTTTTTGAAGAATGCAGCAATAGAGCCACAACTTCCTGCGGAGTGGATATTGTGGGGTTGTTGATGCAGAACATCATCGCTGAATTTGCCTGTGCTGTACTTTCTTACAGGGATTGCCATTGTAGTTTTGTTTTGTTTTGCTTTGTTTTGTTTTTCAAGTGTGGCTGTAACACTGCTTGTTTTGCATATGATGGTCATTGCAGCTAAAGAGTGCGTATCTTCTCTGGGTCATTCCAAACTTCATGATGTTTCACCTGGGTGAATGGATTCCAGATGATGCATGCATATTCCAGGACAGTCCTGAGCGGCATGGAGTAGCAAAACACCTGAACTTTATGATACTCGTATCTTTGTCTGGAGAGAGTCTTTGGTTGAAGTATAACCTTTTTCAGCTGCTGTGGCGATTTGATTCCAGCTGAGCCTCCTAATGGAACTCCAAAAGATTTTGCACAATCCGCTTTCTCCATGGTTTGCCATGAAGGCTTATCTATTCCCTGGGTAGGTCTCGGATGGCAATAGCTAGTTGCAATACACAGGATTGCTTCATGTGGAATGCATGTTGGGCCTCACAGTATGTCGAAGTTTTCAAGATGGTCCATGATGTCGCAGCTGTGGACTGTATACTCCAGGACCATGAGTCATTCATCGCAGTCATACTGTAACGACACACCAGCTTTACACTGGCCAATACAGGCCCACCAGCTGGAAACTATGCAAATATTGCCCATGAGCTTGACACTTAGGCAAACCAGTCCCATAATGAGTCCGACAAATGGGGGAAAAGATCTATGAGACTTACACTGAATAGATTAAACACTCTGTATATCAGTCTCGTGGGCCTTGTTTTCCTCGAGTGTCGAGATAATGGCCATATTTGCCTATATTTGCTAGTCTTCATAACTAACCCAAACATAACAGTTATATTTGAGGTCACTGCCATCACTCAAGAAACTTAAGCTTTATTTCTAAAGTAATTGACCTCTCACATTTCAGAGACCTGTTACTATAAACCAATGCTCTGTGGAATATGCATACATACTTTGATCAAAACATCAATGCGTGATTTGTACATGATTAAGCATTTACGATTACACCAATGAAGCCAAACATCAATACAGGTAAGCCTACACATGTGACCTCAGTGACCTCTCATTGTCCTGAGAGGTCAAAGTTGGATATAATGCACAGGCTAATGACCAATGTTCCATGGAATGACAAGATTCTTCTATTATAGCATAAATGGTTGTACATCGGGTATTACAAAGTTGACCATTGACTATCGATAGAATATCAATATTCTGATATTTTGAGGTCATTGACCTGTCACCTTCCTCAGAGGTCAAAGATAGAGACACGTGAGTAATTTCTCTTGCTCTGTGGAATAGGAAAACAATTCAATTGTAATACAAATGAATATAACATCTAAATCATGTTTGTCATCAACCAATTGCACCAAATATCAATGTTCTGACATTTTAAGGTCATTGGCCTCATCATAGGTCATCTGAGGTCATCAGAGGTCAAAGGCAGAAATCTGACTCGAAAGGCTCAGTGGAACATTGAGGCAATTCCTCTTACAAAAATTAGTTTTTAGTACATAATTATCGTGTTTCAGTTATGAGTGACGCGTTGAAATATCAATTTTCTGACATTTTGAGGTCATTGACCTCTGTAGGTCATCAGAGGTCAAAGATAGAAACCTGTCAGGGCTCTGTGGAATATAAAGACAATTTCACTGTGACAAAAATTAAGTTTGAGTACATCATTACTGTGTTTTATCATTAACCAATGATGCAAAATATCAATTTTCTGACATTTTGAGGTCATTGACCTCTGGAGGTCATCAGAGGTCAAAGGTAGAAACCTGTCAGGGCTCTGTGGAACATAAAGACAATTTCACTGTGACAAAAATTAAGTTTTAGTACATCATTACTGTGTTTATCATTAACCAATGACGCAAAATATCAATTTTCTGACATTTTGAGGTCATTGACCTCTAGAGGTCATCAGAGGTCAATTCAGACTTACCTCCCAATCTTAAAATTAATCTTATAGCATGTACTAACAATGGTGAAAGTTTCATGCTTTAGTCAAATTTTGCACAATTCTTCGGCTTATCTGCTCTACTAAATCCCTAACTCACATTTTAAAACTATTGGAAGCACTTAAGCCGGGTGGGCGTTTTTTTTTTTCTTTTATCTGCAAATGATAAATAGTGGCTTTAACGCTGGCATAAAGTGAGACCGAGAATGCCTGAAGCGATCGGAATGTTTTCAGCATTAGTTTCTATAACATGCACTAACAGGACAGGGAAATGCCTATGATTTCCATTGTTGATGAGCCTTCCAGAATATCTCTATGAGAATTAGTCAAGTCTGTTGGATATAAAGATTACTGAGGACCATTTTTTTTCAGCCGGCAGATTTAGGAAGGATTTCATGTTCTTTTTTCCTTGTGTTTTCTTCCTCTTTTTTTTTTTTTTGTTTGTTAGAGGTCACTAAGAGGTGTGCCAGTTGGGGGACTTGTGAATGAATATATACTTATGTATAACACTGTAATGGGGAGGATACACCAGGGGGTTAAAGGTCCAGTTTACGTTTGGGAGCAGTGATTTAAAAAAATGTTCAAGATATCACATTTGATGCACATGTGTAGGTATGTTGTATCACAAAACATCCTACCATACAAACTGTTTGCGATAAAGCCTAAAATATTAGGAGATATCAGTATTTTTCTCAGTAAACCATAACTGTAGACGGTTTAGTCTGGAAACATTTTTATTGTAACTATTGTTCACATTTTGTCTATCTAACAATACTCAACATCGATTATACGGATTCAAATTTTTACAGTGGTTGTTTCTATCCCAAACTCACATTTTAGAACTATTTTAAAGCACCAATGCTGGGTTTTGTTTCATCTGCATATAGTAAATTATGCCTTTAAAGATGTTTGAAAAAGAACTTTTTTTCCTCCCCTGATTCCTTCACCCTCCTTACCCTGTCGATCCCTGTGCCCTTAATCTTATTGTAATCATCTTTTTAAATTATTTTTAGAGTGTGTGCTGTGTGTTTGTTTGTTTGGTTTTCTTGTGCGTGATCGCACCGACTCACAACCTAAACTGTTCAGGGTGTAGGCTCTACGTCTAGACCCAATATTCGTCATGTGAACAAACCCACTTCTTACAATACCAAATGCGGGGGTCTAAGTTATGGACCCCGTACAAAGAATCTCAAGAGAACCAAATAACGCTGCCAGGAAAGCATGAACTCAACCGCATTTCTTCACCTGGTCGTATTAAAGGTTATCACGATAAAAACAGTAAATAAATTTTAACACAAACCATTGCTAGGTCTAAACTTCAAACAGTCCTGGCAATATCTAGGCTGAACTAGAACCCATTTCCGTCTACCTAAGATAAGATGTCGTTATGCCATAGACGGGGCAGATTTTGCTTCACAGCGATCTTTTTCGTTGCAGACGCGTGTCCGCGCACGTAACGCACGGACGCCATTTGGATGGCTGACTTCGCTGATCACAGTACATGACGTCGCCAAGATACGAGACAGAGATAAATTGGTGGCATGTGTGTGTGTGTGTGTGTGTGCGTGTGTGTGTGTTTGTGTATGTGTGTGTATATGCGTGCAAGTGTGTGTGTGTGTGTGTGTGTGCGTGCAAGTTTGTTTGTGTGTGTGTTCGTGTACCAGAGAGGGAGGGGGGAAGGCACATGTGTCATATTACGAGGAGGCATTATTTACATACGTGACGCGTCGTTTTACAACAAACCTAGTGTGATACTCCTACTTGTCATTCAGCCCCAGGACAAGCTGCATGCCCTACTCGTGATATGATAACGCAAGGGGGATACCATATTTTCACTTCGCTTCTGACATAGGAGCCGCTGGCTGACATAGGCCTTTAGCTTACTAGTATATGATTTAAGCATTTCTTCATTAGCTTCATCCAATCTTAGGCTTGCTCTGGATGCACCGGCAGCGTCTGACGAAGTGTCAATCTCCGGACCTTTACCCGTAATTGCCGACAAAGCGGTGCGAACAAAACACGTTCATAGTCAGATGATAGCAGTGTTTCCATCCAACGGTCTCACTCACACCGACTTAGATGTGCTGTTAATTTATGAAGTGTAGCAAGTGTTCAATAACAGCCGTCCGTTAGTCAGTTCCCATGAAATGGGGGGGGGGGGGGATTTGGTTATTTTTCTCGAAAGTAGCAATAACAAGCGTAGCTCAAACAACACGTCATCATGCTAATGTATTATCAAAATCCATTAAGCCCTTAGGAAAGTTCACTTGATAAAATACATGCGCTGTAATTCCAACTAGACTAATTGTACACTGTGCACTTTCAAACAGGTCACATCGAGAACAATGTTACGTCAATTCACATCTCTTCACGCGTGAGTGGTTCTACTGTTTTAAATAAATGGAGGTTTGATTGTCTTAATTGCTTATACCAAGTGGGTTAATGCCTTTAAACACATATCTCTGCATGACTGTTCTGTTTCATCGAGAGCAGGGCAATACAAAATCGAGGAGAAAGCGATCATTTAGCAGACTAGGTTCTTCTTTTTTCACTCTGCTGCATCTAAAATGCTGGATCGTTTCCACTTAAACCCAGACACACACACGCACACACGCACACACACACACACACACACACACACACACACACACACACACACACACACACACACACACACACACACACACACACACACACACACACACACACACACACACACACAAAGAGGACATTCCCCCTGCCAAATTACTGACTTGAAATTGTTGTGCAACCACTTTAGAGCCCGGAACATTCATTATATCAAATGTGAACGGAGTGCGTCATCACTATCGCAAGGTAACATCACTTAGTGTTGTTAGAGTCTGATGAATGGTTGCCTTAGCAACAAATCAGGATATCTTTTAAAGATGCAGAAAGAAAGAAAGATGAAGATAGAGCAAATTCAAAAAGAGAGAAGAAGAACAAGCATAAACCAGAGATAAAGACAATATACTTTTAAGTTTTCGTTCTCATTTAAACGAAACGTATCATGTATTCACAGAGCATAGCTAGCATGATAGAAAGGATATTAATTTGCTCTCTCTGCTTGCGCTGTTTTCAGTATGCTATGACTACGACCTGTCCTTATCATCTGCCGGAAGGGGAGGTGATCTAAACAGGGATATGCTCCATGATACACGTAGATAGAGGGGTATAAAAAATATCTCGTTGAAACAGACGAAACTTAAGAAAGATAATAAAAATGTGTACAGTGAAAACGTTTGATACATCATATTCTTCTATAGAGGGCTACAAGACCAAGGAAACTTTCCTCATTTTGGGAGCTAGAATATCGCTCCGTGATGATTTGAAGTTATATCCCTCTCTCCTTTGTTCCTTTACACTTCCACTCCATCCCACCACCACCCCCCCCCCCTCCCTTGGGGGGGGGGGGGACTTACGGATATATGTACTGTGTGAACAATATGAGCAACAAATGACATCACTAGAGATAGCGGAAGGACTGAATTCGCAAAACTGACGGGTGTTTTTCTTGGGGGGGGGGAGGGAATGGTTCTAAGGGTGAAAAATGGCAACGAACAATAAACTGCCAATTTGAAAGCTATACCGTCAATCTACCTGATTGACTATTTCAATATATATTGGACATTTTCGTTTGATTCATGAATAAATAAAGCTATGCAGTAAAATTCTTCTTTCAAACCTGGCACCGTATTACAATAGGGATGCCCTTCTATATCACATTACGGCAAAGTGAATTTAGATGAAATTATCACAATTCATGAGATCGGATCGGAAGTTGATGCCACTACTGATTGTTGGAAATATGAATAAGCATTGTGTTTTCAGTAATTTATGAAAATAGCTTTTAAAGTAGGTCGTCCTGCAGATCCTTTTGCTATGGGAATGATAGATATTATTTTGGAACGCGGATCGACCTAGCAGGAAAGCTTCCACGTACACAAGCAATGACGACATAGAATGAAAAGTGTTATCTCCTTTTAATTCAATTCATCTCTAGTCGTACCCAGAAAGGTTCAATTAAATTAAATTGTATTTCTATCTTTTTATATCAAGGTCCCCACATTTGCAGAGCATCTGCAGAGAAAAAGTCTAAGATGTTGCCGCGGTTTCTTTAGGAGATATTTCACTGTGTCTTTTACGAAACATCATTACCGTCAAAATAGGTGTTGCCCGTTACTCCGAAGGTTCGTTCATCCGAAAATGAAATAAGGGTCGTTATTCCCAAGGTGCGTTATTCTGAAACACACACATTTCGTAAGGCTAGATGTTCGTTAATCCGAATATGAAAACGTGTTCGTTAATCCGAACATTTGTGGCACTATTCCGAAGGTTCGTTATACCAAAGATTCGTCAATCCGGAAAAAAAAATGAGGAATATTCTGATACGTTATTCCAAAAGCTCATTAATCCGAACATGTGAAAAAAGAAAAAGAAATAAAAAAAGTGCGTACTAACGCGCCTTCTGAATTACGAATCTTATTTCATTTTCATATTAACTAACCTTCGGAATAACGAATTGCAACCGTCAAACCATCTCTGATATTTTTGATAGCAATTGTGACGCCTTATAGACAGAAGCTCATCTGTATTGGAAATTGAATTGAACTTGGTTGTAATCTTTTGACAGCTGACAATTCCGGAGGTAAATATGTGTAAACATTGTATTGAGATCAAAAGTTTAACACCAAGTTCAATTGTGACACCAGCTGGTAGTGCTTGCTCTGCATCATCATCTTCACATGGGAGAACCTCCACTGGAGAGGATGGAGCTGGAAGCAGGCATTATCTCCCCCACACCAATAATAATGTGTGATGACTGCGAGATCTACTTCCATCCAGATATATAGAGAAATGCCTTTAAAGGCCGTGTCACACCTTTCCGGGCAAGCCGTGAGTGCGACTTGCGAATAACAATTTTTACTACCCGGAGATACGCGCTAGGTATAACTGTCAGGTGCGGACCAACTGCGGAGAGCTCTGGGTAGCAAATTTGTTTCCCCGCAAGTCAACTCGCAAAACTTCCCCAGATACGGTATGACAAGGCCTTGAGCATGTTCAAAACTTGTTCCGAGTGACTCGCGGGGGTTTGCCCGCAGAGGTACACGCAGAACACCAGTAGGAGACCCTTACCGGCAGCACCTCGCAGGCAAATCCAACGCAGGTACTTTGCAGTACCCATAAGTCGCTCGCGAACAGAAAACGGACCGGTTTCAAAGCTTTCAAGCAGGTCACACGGAATACACGCAAGTAGAAGGTAAGTAGCACGCGTCTAGCAGGTAAGACACAAGTGCGAAACTCGCAAACATTCTTGTCCGCCCGGAGATTCTCCTGTGTGCTCGAAAATCCTGACGCGCGACAAGCCCGCGTAGCTTGCCCGGAAAGGTGAGACACGACCTTTAGATTCCATGCATGACTTTCTGTTTGGTTTTGTGGTGAAACTTCCCCCATTCTATAATTTTGATTTACTCAATACTCGCCGCTGACACAGAGTGTGACTTTGCACTTTAGTTTCTTTACATGAAAAATGCTATACTCCTGCTCGGATACCAAAAAAAAAAAAAATAAAAAAAAAAAAAAATATATATATATATATATATATATATATATATATATATATATATATATATATAATTATCACGTGTTTTTTAAATACCGTGATACAGCATATGATTTAGATGAAAGAAACATCTCACGTAACATTTTGAGGGGATGTTGGTGGGTATACATACAACAGAGCATTACAACAGGCGACGTCGGGAAAACGTCGTCCAGAGGGGGTCTTTCAACAACTACTTGAAACGACCGAAAACTTCTAACGGCATCCTTTTAACCTTTATCTTTGTTTCTTAAAAAAAAAAAGATGACGATAATGATCCAGCAGCAAGTGTTTACAGACTGGTGATAAACATTTTACAAAACACTACGCGATGAGCAGGTGAGCAGATAGGAGAGAGAGAGAGAGAGAGAGAGAGAGAGAGAGAGAGAGAGAGAGAGAGAGGAGTTCGAAGGGTAAGGTCGGTTCTTACTACTTTTCTTTGCTAATATGTCCCGGCTATTATTTATATCCTTACGCTTCTTCGTGTGATATCATAATTTGATGCCTGCAGGTACCGTCGTGTTGAACATACATTGTATTTCATTTCATGTTATTTTTGGTCTAATTAGTACGTGGGACCCGCTCGCTAATGGTGCCTATAGAAATTAAAAGCCCACGTTCATTACAGGATGTTTACCGGTATTCATTAAATAATGATAATAATACCGTAAAATCGGTAAACGTACATCATCCCTCTACATCACCTCGACTCTTAATGAGCCAAACATTATCAATCAAGTCCTGTCTTTCTCCTGTAGGACCTTGGAATTTGAGCTTAACACTATTGTATAATGCTTATGGTGAGGTGTTTTCAAACTAAAAGCGGCGGCAAAACGATCAGAAACATTAGTCGCGACAATTTTTGCGAGCCTAAAATATTTGCAGGTTCATCATGAGGAATCACTTCGTTTATTTATCTTGAGGAGAGATTTATTTATCTCCTTATTGAATCTATCCAGACAGGTTCGCCAAATATTTCGTTTTGGCCCAATGGGTGACTTCCGATACCATCACTGATTTCAAAGCGTTCATATTTTCAGTTTTATGAAGAAAAAAAAGAAGAAGGAGACGAAGAGGAGAAAATGCGAAGGTTCACTGTTTCGGATCTTCTTCCTCACTCGTTTTGTCAAAACAACTTAAACAAAGAGTGCAGTTTCACTTAAACTCATCCCATATACACACTAAATCCCCCTCCCCTCCTCCCCCATCATGTTATAATTCATGAAAGTAATTATTCAAGCCTGAATAAGCTGCTTGGTCATTATCCTCTTCTAAACAAGATGACAAATGACCACGAATGTTCGTGATAAAGGATCAAATGTCAAGGGGGAAAAGAGACGCCCGCCATATATCCTGCAACTAAACCACAAAGTAAATGTTAACGGCTTCCTTGGGATTCGTGGTGATGTGAAGCAAAAAGTAAATGTAATCGGTGCCTTGCGCGGAGAGACAAAGAAGGGGGAAGGAAGAGTAACCAAAAAAAAAAATATATATGAGATGATACCGTCTGGGGATGTAATGGTGGGAGGTTTTGGGTGTGAACAGGATCCAGTCAGAAGAAACAGTACTTTCACACTTTCATGATCATGTGATATATATATCTTTTCTTTTCATTTCGATGACGACGACATAACTCTTTTAGGCCGTGTATTATCAGGAACAGATTTCATATTAATTTACTCATATGTGTTTGCATATTGCTGCATATTGCTATGATGATACCTTTACATTTTTTATGCATTCTTGTTTCCGTGGTATGCATCTTGTCTCTGTCAAAACTCTGTTGAAAACATGCCCATTGATTGGCTAAGAATAACAACGATAATGCTGCTACTTACTACTGCTGCTGGGGATGATGATAGTAAACATAATAACAATGCACAAAAAACATCGAAGTTATATGATATAACTTATATATAACACACAAATCTTGTTGAAGATTAGCCGTAACACCGGTTATGACGTCAACAAAAGATGCCACATTCCCGCAGGTTGCGGATCCGATAAAGTCAAATCATTGTACTGACTATTTATGATGGATTTATGCAAGCAACATTGACAACGTGAGCAAAGCTGAAATCCCGGGTAGAAGTAATTGACTACATTCCCTTGGCAGATTATGCCAATCATCATACGAGTTTGGTGAGAGCGAAATGTCAAAGCATAAACTCATGGAAATCATATTACTAGCGCTAAGACGTCAACGAGCTCTCCTATGTTGGCCTTTATACGCCTCTGAGCAATAATCGCATGTAGAATCTAGAGGTCTAATCCAATCTTAGCAACGGAGAGCTTTCAAAGAAAATAGCCAATGAAATGGCAACACCGAGGTTATAGACTACAAACCTATGTTAGTTAGCTAACTATACAGCTACAGGAAGTCAATCGCATTCTCCGCATTCACTCAAATTTTAATCATGCCAGTCGTATGTTTTCACAAATGGTTAATCACCATTGCATGACTGCAAACTGACGGAGGAGCGGGGTAAAGGATTGCCCATAATGTGGGTAAAGGATGATAAAAAGGACTGGAAGTACATGAAATTGTACAACATTGAAGAAACACATTTGTACAATTACATGAAATTGTGCAACATTGAGCAAAAAAAAACAAACAAACAAACCAAACACACACACACACCTTCAGCTTCTTTGGCGAGTTGGTCCACCTGTTTGTTGACGAACGCTGTCTCAGCCTTTTGAAGTTCTTCACGCAGCTCGACCAGGGTCTCCCTGGACTCTTTGTCCTTGAATAGCTAGAAGTATTGGATATGAAGAAAAAAATCAGCTGAGAAAAACATAGCATAGTACATCGTGGTCCATTTTGTCACTATACTCTCGTTTCCTTTATTTGTTTGTTTTGCTGTTCGGTTTTTATGGCTAATTTTGCGTTGCTATTTTCACGGCATTAAACGTGGTATTCCGTAATATCCTTAGGATTTTTGAAGGAAATTCGGAATTTCCAGTGTTGAAGGAGTCTTATACGCTTGATGACACGTCAATCACATTCATTTTTCGAATTTAGAAAATGCATGCCTTCTTTAGATACGAAGACACGAATATCGTTTGACAGGTTTCTTTCTCTTTCTCCACAAAACAGACTTTTGTTTATCTATCGTAATCCAATTCGGTCCCATTACCTGCACAACCGACTAGGAATTCCTCTCGTGAACTTTGCCATTTGATTCTAGAGTGCTCACAAATTCTGAGCATTAAGCCACTTTCACTTTGGAAGACAAAAAAAAAAAGCATTTCAAACGTATTCGCGAAGATCAATTTCCTATTTTGATTTGCATGGAGAGAGTGATCGAGAGGCAGTGAGCCAATATTGTGCATCCCACAAACACGTGAAGAAGAGTTTTTTTTTTCTTGTTTTGTCTTGTATCTTTTCTTACTTCCGTTCCGTTTTGTTTTGCTTTGCTTTGTTTTAAACGCTGGTATGATTGGCAACGTACTAGTAGAGTGGTGTGATTCAACTGTGACGTCATCACGCAGACGATTAATCGCCAATGGAATTGAGTCGAAATTGCTCTAACCTCTTTTCCCTCCTCACATTACCACCTCATCCCACCTTGCCCTATCCCCCTCCCTCCCCCGTACTTGATTTTCTCCACTGAGTTGCTTTAAACATACAAAACAAAGGAAAAGACAAACTAACAATGATTCTCGGGGATTTCGGACGGAGCTTCAACTGTGCATCACGTCTATGGGAAGTTGTATGAAGATATATTACTGACTGGCGCTGCAGGATACTGAATGTTTTGAGCACAATCAAAATGAACAATATGATTGATCGCAATATGCCAAACAAAGCACCGCCCTGCTGGAAAGAACACAGTGTCCCACAGTGTGAGAAACACAGTGTGAACACATTGTGAACACAGTGTGAAATCTCTTCGCACTGTTAAATTCGAGAGTTACAACAATGTGAACACATTGTCAATCATCAATTCACAGTGTGACACAGAGCATTACCATGTGAACCATTTGTGAAAACCACACCACAGTGTGAAATCATCTCCACACTGTTGAATTCGAGCGCTTTCACATAGTCGACTATGACAAAACTGTGAACACACTGTGGGAGACTGTGTACACACTGTGAGAGACTGTGTTCTTTCCAGTCTATATAAGGGTGCCTTTAAACGCCTGAGCCTGACCACATCCAATGAATAGACACGTGCAGTATAACCAGCTTTATCCCTTAGAATCGTTTCTGTCTTGTTACGATTCCCCGTGTGTTGTCCTCCCATGTCAAATGATATTGAAAATACTGGGACGTGCAAGTGGTTTATTTTGTATGTATATGTTTTGTTCCTCATTGAAAAATAAGGGAGAATATTGTAAGAAACCATGAATATCGCCTACAATCCTTTATCCCAGTCAAGCGATTTGCTTATCTATATACTGAGTATAACGGTCTCCTCCACCTGTATACCTTACAGGGATGATATATTATATTGGTGGAGATTAGGTTCGGGCTTTAAACTTTTTGCGAGATACCAAGAAACCACTTGTGAAATAGTACAGAGCATACAATTCTAAGAGGAAATTAAAAGTTTATTTGATGAAAATCGGTTTTACACTGGTTGAGACATCCAAAAACAAAGTAAAACAAAGCGATCGTCATAAAAGGTGGTTCCCACCTTTCATTAGGATTGCTCTGTTTTGGATAATTAAGCAATTTCAAAACCAATTTTCATCAAATAAACGTCTAATTCCTTTTGGAATTACATGCTCTTTCATATTTCATCAGAGGATTCTCATTATCTCACCAAAAATGTTAGAAACCTGAAGTTTGGTCTCAACCAAAACTATACGATCCCTTTAAGATACAATGAAATAATATAGGCCCTACGTTTCGTATGCACGTACTCATTTCTACTTCCTTTGAGTACTCTTGTTTATATTTTGATGCAAATATTGTCGATTTTGTCGTAATGATTTCATTTGTACAAGTGGAGAAATGAAATAAACTGAAGCTGAAACTGAAAGTTTACGAGTGAAAATGTTCTCGTTGGCCATCTAGCACGGCTGCAGAGCCGGCTTCCAAGTCTGTCCCATTCAACTGTCGTCACGAATATGTTATAATTCAGCATATCCCATCCTCTGAGATATATACATGAGTGGCACATCTAAAGCTTATAAAGTCTGGAGCCTCCATTAAAGGATTAAAAATCTACTTTGCAGCAGCTATTTCAAATTCAAACGAAGAGAGTGAAATGGAGTGAATTTATACTACGTTCTGTGTTATTTCGTCCCCTAGGCTGAATATATTCAATTCCCCTTCAGACCCGCAAAACAGTAGGAAGAGGCTGCTTTGCAACAAAAATTATAAACCGACTTGGCTATCAAATATAAGAGAGGGGAAAAAACATCATTTTGAAAGTGTCTTACTCCTTACATAAATGGCTTCGTTAAAAGAACACCAACATCATAAAAAGTCCTTGTAAAGAAATGCACATAATGCATTTTGTTTTTCTTTCCGATTAAGTATATTCACAGAGCAGTGCAGAGTGGTCTAAACTGTTAAGGCAAACCCTCAAAATACTTCCAGTGGCCCCGTTCGTCAACTGGTTGTGCAAGTTTCAATGTGTTTGTGTGCGTCTTTCTGTCTGTCCGTCTGTGTCTGTGTGTTTGTGCTTGTTCCTGTGTGTAGATGTGCATTTGTGTATATCTATTCTTGAATCAATTCAATGTGTGAGCTCGCGTGCGGGAGTTTTTGTTTGGCAGTGTTTGGGGATGTATTGGGGACTGATGACGGATCTGTTGACAGACTCACCTCCTGGGCGCATTGTGGTAGCGAGAAAGGGTATTTGACAACTCGTGCCAGACAATCAATCTTCATTTTGATGAAACCCTGGAAGAACAAGAACCAAGGAAAAATGAATAATTCATTTGTAGACAACCAGCGAATAATATTCGGCATGGTTATTCGTCATGAGAATGCCCCTTTTTATGGTGATTCGCCATTGATAACGAAACGTGTGCATTTTCATTTCATTTAATTTCATCTGTTTATTTCCAAATCAAAATACTACAATATTATTGCAAAGTAGCAAAAACGATTTACCTAAGAAGGTGACATGATACAAACATGACAAGTTTGGTGGAATGTCGCACAAAGAAAAATCGCATTGAACGATTTTTATGAGTTGTGATACTGGCTGAACTTTTCGAATAGGGCAAATCACTCCTTCCTTCTACTGACCACTGAAAATATTTCATGCCTGTTTGGGCGTTCATTAAGAAAAAAAAAGAAATATTGACAAATTGACCTTAATCCGTTCTGTTGACAAACATTTTTTAGCATTTTGGTCGGTCTCAATTCTACCGAAAAAGAAAAATGAAACGTGATCAACGTCACCTTTATTGAATACTAGCAGTATATATATTTCTACAAAAAGTAAAGTCACCATAAAATATGTAGAAATGGACACACATAAACCTTCTCTTTTCTTGTGTGTGTATGTTTTTTGTTTGTTTGTTTTTGTTTTATTTTTGCCTGTCACGCGTATGACGTACAAACGCTGATTATCTATGACAGTCTTTATATCAAAATAAAACAATTCAAACTCAGCGTGTACTCAGGAGAGGAAATGGCTGGGATTCTATGGCATTAAACTGGAATAAACTGGATTTGAGTGAGCCATGCACACGGTAGATTATTTCTTTAGCAAGTACCTGGTGGAGAAAAATCGATATACTATAAAATAATAACACTCGCAAGTACGTGCTCGGACATAAATGGGTCACACGCGTTGATTCTAAGAGCTTTAGGATTGGAACTTTATCCCAGAGGATCTGCCTCATATATAATACTATCATCAGCATGTATACGTATACAAAAAATGAGGGAGAGATATATCGGCGAACGCTTTTCTTCATACTTTCACTGTCATCATACTTTCTCTAGCTCACCATGCCTACCACGATGTCCATCAACTGAACGAAAAGATCCCGAGCATTTGAGCAAACCATTGACCGGAGCAAGACCATGCCCCCCCCCCCCCCAACAAAAAAACGAAAAACAACAACAACAACACAATAGGACTTTCTGCAATAATAACTTTAAAAATGGTGAATCAATAAAAATGCAATTTCAATGCATGAAACTATAACTTATTAAGTATATCTCACAGAAACCCCCATTTGATCTGCTTCAGTGGTCACAGAGAAATTAGGATCTTTGGAGAGCATGTCAGGAAATCCTTCCCTCCAAGTTTTGTCCATTGTGCTCACACCTTACAAAATGCCAATAAGAGCATTAAACCTGGAAGAACGGACTCATGGCATACTTTACAACGATCCATACTTCTGTGCGACTACTTAACCAAATCGAATGGGATTTTCTGCAAGATGTAAGTAAGAAGTTTCACTTTCATTCGATTGTTTAATCAGTTTGAAAGTCATCAATGCGGAAATCTGACGGTATCTTTTTTTTGGGGGGGGGAGGGGAAGGGGACATACTGTATATCTTTCTCCAGGTATCGCCCTTGATCTGTGGAAGACTCGAACGGGCGCTGTGAATTCCAAATCTCATTTCGATATTTGATTCTCTTGTTATGTCGTGTGTACTTTTTTTTTAGCATACCGTTGCAATCTGCGTAGTTCTGCGTATAGTATACTCATTTTCCCCGGGGCATATTTCTGTCAGTTACGCATCTCCGGATGACATTTCCCATTTGGAATGAAAGGCAATAAACAACAGTCGCCGAAGATGCATTTCGACATTCAGTCGCATTCCGTCATGAAGAGTTATTAAGGCATTGTATTTGAATGGCCGAAGGTTCATTCTTTCCTGTTGAATAAGCTTGAGTAACTATGTCGTGACATCAAATAAATCAACGGTAAACATACATACAAACACCATGAACACACATGCACGCACGCACGCACGTACAGACGCAAGCTATGGATATGCTTTACATATACTTTGCGGGAAAGCGTTGATAACTAGGTAGCTTTAAGGAAATAGAGGAGGAAATAAGAGATTTGGTCGATTACCCGGTCTGCGAGTCACTGCGAATGCATTTGCATTAATGTAAAGCATATCGCCCAAGAGTACGTCAGCAATCTTCTACATTTGTCCTAGAAAGGTATCGGATTCGTTAGACGATTTTTTTTTCCCTTGGCTAGTTTGAGTGATGGACTTAGGTCATGCGTATGATAAGATGGGGGAGGGCAGGCAGGGATCAACGGAAATGAAAGTCGAATTGGGTAGGACCTCCTTTTAATCAGATGGCACCGTCTATGAATCACTGAGAACTGTAACATAACTATAACTATATCACTATTTCAGTCATTAGAGTAGGCTTATGAATTATCCGATCACTTGCACTGTGCAATGGCACTTTGCTTTGCGCTTTACGTAAATTTAGTTCATGGAATAAGCATAAAGGGCAAGAAGTTATGTCATGCTTCCGACAAAAATTGAGAACTTTTTGTTTCATTGAACATCGATCAGGCAATCGACCGAGCGAGAGAGAGAGAGAGGGGGGGGGAGAGGAGACGGGGAGAGAGTCCCTGATCATACCTCGGCAGTGAGTCGAGCAAGTTGAGCATCGGTAAGAGCGTTTTTCGAGTTAACAGGTTGTGACCCTTCGTCTTGTGTTTCTTCTTCATCACCGTGACTCTCGTCGTCCAAGACGTCGTCATCATCGTCGCCTTCCTTCTCTCTCACGCCGTCATTTTGTCGTTGAGCATCGCCGTCGGCGTTGCTGGTTTCATCGTCAGTACTGTCTGCTTCTCCCTCCGAGATTCCACTGTCATCTGATGAGGGGTTTATTAATAATTTAAAGGGGCATTCCAGACGGTTTTCACAATTTCACATGTAGTACATAAATCGACAGCTCCATGTATAGATTTGTGGAATTATTGTTGTCTTTGAGCAGAGGAAACCAATACTCTGAAAAATCTTAAACAAATTACATGGAACAGTGTTGATGACATAGGAGCCTCACATACTTCAAAAATGCAGAAATGTAATTCCATTACAATACCGGTTGCTTATTAAACAAGTTCACCAGTGTAGAATCTATGCTTGCTTTCTCCTTTCGTTCTGCTTCCTTGAGCCCGAACTCATGCATTCTTATGGTGAGGCTGCCATGTCACCATCGTTGTTCATTGCAATTTGTCATAAATTTTGAAAACATTCTCATTCCTCATCTCAATCAGTATAAATTCTGAAACTATGTACTCAGTATAACTAATTTATAGCTGTTCAAATGTAAAAGTCTGAAAAATCATCCGGAGGTCTCCTTTAAAACAAAACCAACAGCAGTGTTAACTGAGACGCCAGGCTCGCCATGGTAACGGTGAAGTGGTCACGCACAATTTAAAATGGACAGTTGCCACGCATTACTGATGATCATCTCATCGTTTCGTTTGCAAAGTGGCATATTGTCAAAAGATAGCTGATCCTCTTCCCCTCCCCCAGCCGCCGTTTCCGCTTGGTTTGATTTATTGAAGATAAACTTTAGTCTGATTCCTTTATCAAAAAAAGAAAAAAATGAATTAGAATACGAATGCTGGAAATGTCACGCTTGTATGTTTAGTGAAAAAAAAAATAGTATCAAAAGTGAAAGAGATTGGTGAGGACTGAAAAAATGGGAAAAATGATAAAGAGATTGCTCGTCCTCCTCTCTTGTCTCATGCAACTTTGGTCCTTTTTTTTCAGTTTAACATGGCTCACTTTTTCTTTATCTATCTTTTACATTTTCTATTCAAATGTTGACTGCAGGTGCTTAAAGTGTTGTTTCATTATTGTTTCACTGTCCATATGTATATATATATATATATATATATATATATATATATATATATATATATATATATATATATATATTATATATATATAATGCCGTTGAGTTGACCCGCTAGGAGCATCAAGTGTTTCATTCATCCAGAAGCATCCATAGAACAAGGAATATCGAATCTATACTACTTCATATTTCAATTAAAGGACAATATTTCCTCTTCCAATAGCGTGTCACAATTTTTTGTTTCTTTCAGTCCGTAAGGCCTATGTTTTCTGTCTGTGTGAGTGTTTGATTTTGTTTGTTTTTGTTTTCTCACCGTCATCGTCATCGTCATCATCTAATATGGATGTTTCGACTAGTTGGCTTTCATCGTCATCTTCGGCTTCGCGATCGTCATCAGTGTCCTGTGGTCGATCACTTTGATCTCTCGATAAGTCGTCGTTATCGTAATCCAGCGGCCTCTCGATGTGGATGTCATCGGAATCGTCGACATCCGTTATCGACGTTGGCGGTTCGTCCTCGGTTACCGTTTCTGGAATAGCCCCTACGGAATAGATGAAGAAACATGTAGAAACATTTCATTTAGTGTACTATTTCTAGAAATTACATATAGCATTACAATTTTCGGTTCGGTGTAAAAATGGCAGAGGTAAAAATGGCAGGGGTAAAAATGGCAGAGGTAAAAATGGCAGAGGTAAAAATGGCAGGTGTAAAAATGGCAGGGGTAAAAATGGCAGGGGTAAAAATGGCAGGGGTAAAAATGGCAGGGGTAAAAATAGCAGGGGTAAAAATGGCAGGGGTAAAAATGGCAGAGGTAAAAATGGCAGGGGTAAAAATGGCAGAGGTAAAAATGGCAGGGGTAATGTCAGAGGTAAATAATTATGTCAGTGGTAAAAATGTCAGAGGTAAAGTTGTCAGTGGTCGAAATGTCAATGGTCAAAATGCTAGAGATAAAAATGCCATTGATAAAAATTTAGTCGTTGAAATGCAAAAGGACGAGGTTTCTTCATGTTTCTGACACCTTTCTCGCAATACGCGCTTTTCGTGCCTTCTGAAATAAAGCACGGGGGAGACCGGGGAGAAATGGGACACGAGAAATATGTGACACTCATGTAACTTGAAAAATGCTCGGCCAGTCAACAATCCAATTATATCAGTAAACAGATGAGCACACCTGAAAATGGACATATTAACCACTATACAGCTCTACAGGTATCTTGTCAGTAAAATGTCAAACTTACTTTAGATCTGGTAGGTCCTATACTATTTTAACATAGGTATTTTAATATCAGTGTGCAAACTTCTGAAAATAAAATTGCTTGATAACAAACATGCAGGTATGAAAAATTGGCAGGGATCTTTTACTGTTTCTGTTACCACTGGGAGAAATCTAACAGGGCAGTGTTACATTTATCCCCGCGGCACATGTAAATCCTACTTTCGTCATGATGGTTATCCAATTTCTTTCCAGGTTGTCTCATTTCTCCCCGCTTGATGTCCCGCTCCCCCAAAATTAGGGGTTAAAGAAATAATTAATGACACGAAAATGTTTTTTGGGTATCACTATAAAATACTCTTAGTGGGGCAGCTTAGCAAACCTATCGTGCATTTTGGGATACAAGCACCAAATTTGGCACAAAATGTACATTAACATATTGCAAACATTTTCAGATATTGGGCCACTTGGAATTCTCTCTTTCCGCCATATTGAATTTCAAAATGGTCGCCATTTGAAATCTACAGTTGCGATTATCTCAGGGTCTAATGGTGCTATTGACCTGATTCTGGTGTGTTCCGGGATTTACACCCATGCTTTGGGGCAACAGCTAAGTTTGAGAGGCATCAAACATTTACATTTTTTCGCCTGCGGATTCGTTCAACAATAGTTGAAAGAAATCCAATGGCAAACTATCGGTTTTTACTCTCACTAGAACAGTCTATTGCTAATGTTCCTCTTCAGTTTTAATAGGCATAAATTTGTAAAATGACCACAAAGTGTTCATTAAACTTCGAGATATTTGTTTTTGCGTCATGTGATACTTGTAATAATGTAATAAAATGTTTTGCAAGAGCTTACTTATGTCTGCCGGTACATCTGCTGTAGTTTTTTTTTTTGCGTTTTGTATTTTTACTTGTACATTATGTCGCGATCAGGCCTTGTGAGATAAATAGACTCCTACGAAACATGAATGTGAGAAAATAACATATAGAACAGATGACAATTTAACGGTTTGCCTCGACTATGTCTCCTTCACTTCTTTACACTAAACAGTTCAAAAAATGAAAAATAATGACAATATATATTTATATATATACAATGACAATAGCCTGGACGTGAGCGGAATTCGTTTGTGTAAGGGTGTGTATGTGAGAGTATGTACATGCGTATATCTGCGTATAGAAGTATATGTTTATACCAAAAGTGGGTTTGTGCGTGTGTGTGTGTGTGTGTGTGTGTGTGTGTGTGTGTGTGTGTGTGTGTGTGTGTGTGTGTGTGTGTGTGTGTGTGTGTGTGTGATAACTTCATTGGGCGAAACAATGCAGGATTATACTGTTTAAGGGCTTTGCAGCATTGTTGCAACCCCCTTATAATGATAGATAACATTAATAATAATAATGATAATAATAATACTGAATAATAAAAATAATTTCCCATAGGCCTACTAGGCTCTCAGCTGGTTTATCATTCCTCTGAACAGACAGATTACACCACTGCACTTGAATCAAACTCAGAATGAGAGTGCTATAATCTTTTTAAAACATAATCCAATAAACTTTCTTCAAATCTGCAGTTTGGATTTGATAATTCGATAACACTTTGATCTGGCTAGGTTATCATTCAAAACCTCTTCATACGCTTATCTCTGACGAAATCGCTCTCATTACTTCTAACATTTTACCTCTGCCATTTTTACCTCTACCATTTTTACCTCTGCCATTTCTACCCCTGCCATTTTTACCTCTGCCATTTTTACCCCTGCCATTTTTACCTCTGCCATTTTTACCTCTGCCATTTTTACCCCTGCCATTTTTACCTCTGCCATTTTTACCCCTGCCATTTTTACCTCTGCCATTTCTACCCCTGCCATTTTTACCTCTGCCATTTTTACCTCTGCCATTTTTACCTCTGCCATTTTTACCTCTGCCATTTTTACCTCTGCCATTTTTACCTCTGCCATTTTTACCCCTGCCATTTTTACCTCTGCCATTTTTACCTCTGCCATTTTTACCCCTGCCATTTTTACCTCTGCCATTTTTACCTGGCACCCAATTTTCTACGTGTCATAAGCATATGCTATGTAATTAGGTTTGATAGGCTCACGCAGGAATCATCGGTCTTGGGTCATCATGCTTAACTCAGTCATTACCATGATACTTTATAGCGCATAGGAGCTCAAAGGGATTTGAGAGTCGTTGTACTGAATGAGTTAATAGCGAGCTTTAGATCTGCCGGGTTGGACAAACAAAATGTTGTCCTTGTATGTCAAATTACCTGCGATCTGTAACACCACGAAAATTCTGCTGGTTGACCATCTTTTCAAGTCTGCGCTTACATTATTCAACGAATGCAACAAGTCCATTATAAAAGACGAGCAAACATTCTCACACTGCTGTGATGGACTGCTTGCCATTTCATGTCGGCCGAGGATAAGGACCGACAGATGGAGTAGACAGAGAAGGAAGAGGAGGGGGAGGGAGGTAAAGAATTTGAAAAAGGGGGGGGGGGCGAGGATACTGACTGGGAGATGGAAGGGGAAGTAGGCGAAGGAGGAGGAGGAGGAGGAGGCGAGGAATTTAGGTGGCGAATGGAGAAGAAGAAGATGACGACGAGGAGGGGTGGGATAATGAGATTGATGATGAAACGATGGTGCGATACAAGATGATGATGACCATCGATGGTCATGATGATGTAAATTTGCAATGATGCTTTGTAGCCGAAAGTGATGATGAAGATGATGATGGTGATAATGATGATGATGATGATGATGATGATGATGATGATGATGATGATAGTGATAATGGTGATGATGGTGGTGGTAGTGGTGGTGATGATGATGACAATGATGGAACCATTACCAGAAAACAAGAAGATGATAACCAAGGTTATGGTGACAGTAAGAGATGGTTAAATCATAGGAGGATTGAACGAAATAATTGGGGATTAGGATAAGGAACAGTGGAGACAACAAGGAAGCCATAAACAGTTGGTTGAGAGAGGCCTGGAGACAGAAAATAAAAGACCGGAAAAAAAAAGTGTGTTGCACAATGTCGTTCACCTACCACCCCCACCATATGACTTGCAACACGCATCTGGGACAGTCGTTTATTGCGGAGTTCTGTGTTTGACCAAGCTCTTTGAATTTCAGTACAAAGTGGAATAATCACCCCGGCGGAGAAGCCGAATGAACTAACTGCATCAGATAGTTACATGACCCATTTTACTTAACTTTTTTTTTTCGGAATAAGGGTTTACATCCAGTAGCCTCGTGGAAATTCTTCGGAAATCGAGACGACTTTTCAAAGTGCAAGAAAAAGAAAAGCCAAATGTCATAACAGTTGATAGTTATACTGATGCAAATATTGTATCAAATTTCCATTATACGCTAGCAAGCAATTATTATTGTCACAGAATATTATGACAAGTGCGAAAATCAACTATGACATCATTATCTATAAATAGATTAGACCGGACAGGATACCACACTTATGAAAACCAAACTACCAACACGCATTCACGAACGAGCAAACAAATTCCTCAACACCTGTTGTCCTGTCCTATAATCTAGCTGTCCGGTCCGTTTAGGCTTAGGAAGTACTAGTAGTATTGTATGAATTATTTCAACAACAAAAAATATCTACAGTCTGGCAGTGTCTGGAAGGCCCTTGCAATGAATGGGGATAGAAATGCTGAGTCATATCGATAAATTAATACGCGAGTTAACAAAAACAAAAGGGTGAATCTACCACCCTATGTTTCGGTTACTTACCCACTTAGTGGATAAGACTTTGGACTTTTAATCGGAGATCCCGAGTTCGAATCCCGTCAAGTGCCTAAACTAGGCCCTACATCCTTGGACAAGACGTTTTACCCACCATGTCCCTCTCGACCAAGTTGTATAAATGGGCACCTATGGCAACGATAGGGTAATGATAACGGCAGGGCCTTCTGGAAGAACAGTGGCAAAAATGAAGAGGCTACCCTGGATAAAGAAAACCGTAATGATGATGACGACGACGACGATGATGATGATGATGAAAATGAGGATTATTGTTATCATTGTTCATATCATAATTACTATTACCATTATTATCAGTAGTAGTAGTAGTAGTAGTAATAGTAGTACTTATAGTATCCTCCTCATCTTCGTTATCATTATTATTATTATTGTTATTATTATCATTATTATTATCATTATTATCATTATCATTATCATTATTATTATTATCATCATTATCATTATCATTATTATTATTATTATTATTATTATTATTATTATCATCATTATCATTATATTATTATTATTATTATCATTATTATATTATTATTATTATTGTTGTTATTATTATTATCATTATTATTATTATTATTATTATTATTATTATTATTATTATTATTATTATTATTATTATTATCATTGTTTAAGTTATGTTGTATTATCTAAGCGATGAAGTTTGATGACTTTGAGAGTGTAATCATCATTTAGATGTCTGTTTAAATATTTCAGCCAGACAGAGAATGCGTCTTTGTTTACCATTATAGCCAATTTGTTCACATCACACACTATTAACCTTGGGCACAGGGTTTGCTATGATACATGTATACCACGGTGAAACTGATTTATGAAGTTTGTTAAACACGTTTGTTAAACTCGTTCACAAGTGTTGGCCACGATGTACTGAGACATTGATACTTAAAGCCTATGCTTTGGTCAACAACAACAACAACAACAACAAAGGATAAGATTAAAAGTTTTACGATACCAACTTCTTTTGATGATGACGTGGACATAGTGGAAAAGACAACAAATACACGCAAACTTCGTGGTATTTTGTCAAAACGCCATCTTATTCTTTCTTCTAAAAAAAACAAAAACAAAGATACGTCTCACGTAAGCATTTAATGTAACGTCTACAAGTGGAAAACATACACGTTTTGTGAGACGTCAGTATATAGTCCATGACCATCTTCCTAGATGGTTTTGGTTTAAGACACGAGAGAATTAACATTTACAGGCGAGATTTTATTTCAAAGTGGCTACTGTATAGATGGATTAAAAACGATGTCAATCCGTGGCTTAATTCTAGGGCAAATTCGAGTCCACGTTTCCCAGTCTCCAGGATATCCATACATACAAGATTGATCGACGCACAGGATTTAAAGAGAAAAAAAAAATCAAATTATGCACTTCTCCATATTACTCTTCTGCTTTGGTACAATTTCCTCTTTCGTTATTGTGACGTCAGTGTTTGGGAGCGACAGATGGACAACGGTTCTCACTGCAAAGGTTGATTCGAGCAGCAAATACGGCTGCAAACGTTTCCGCTTCAAAATGTCATCTGTTCCCGTGGGAAGAGAAAAAACAACAACAACACTTTTTTGTTCCACTGGAAGGGGAAAAAGATCAAGCCAATTGCTGGGACGAATTCAAGAGCTGGAGACTGTTATTTACAGCCAAACATGGGATTGGTAGAAATTGATTCAGCAATAATAAAAAAAAGACCTATGCAACAACAACAACAAAAATGAGAGGACAAATTGGGTATATGAGCAAAAACAAACATAAAAAGGAAATTGATCCCTACATTCAGGATCGAAAGCGTGGAAAAAAAAGGAAACAAAAAAAAAAACAATGTCATTGAGATCGTAGAATGACTGTTAAGAACATCAGCATCACGAGTTTTCATGACGAGTAAATTGACATTGATCTTTTTGAAATAGGAACGGACAAATGGCACTCACACTTCCTCTCGTTCTTTTTCCAGCAGGACTTTTTAATAGTATTTTCTTTATGTTTGTATAAATGTTCTGTGGGATGGGGGAGGGGGAGGGGGAGGGGAGGAGGATGGGGCGATTGTGTAAAAAAAAAGAGAAGCAGAAAACACACGATATAGTGAATATCATACAAAAATATGAAGTTGGGGAGGAGAGGCGAGATATTCCTTATCATCTCCTTCCACATTTATTGTCATTATTCACGAAAGGGTCCCGAATTTTGCGAACAGAACAAGCATGACCATAAAACATACGTTCTTTATTACATACACACAACTCATCGTTATACAAACTCTTGATGTTTTTGCACTTTGCATCGTTGCACATCTCCCCCCCCCCCCCCCCGTTTTGTGAGTGGTGACTGGATTATCCAGATATTTTGTATAAAATGACACCTGCTCGTCTTCATTTTGCATTATCAAGAAAAAGAAAAATGTACATTTAAATCAACCATTTACCTTCCAATCATGATGACTATTACATTCAAACATTACTCTATCACATTGTTCCATTGACTTTGTATTATATTCTCGCATAAAAAAAAGGAATACAGAACTAATCAAATCAGATGAAATTATGTAGTCCTCATATGTGCCAACAATGTTTCTTTCCGACCATCAGACAGTTCATTAGAAAAGACATTGGCAAGAGCAAATATGGTTCCAAAAAAAAGCGAGTACACTGTAGCTCTGATGACGATGTAGTTCTTCTCAAAATAATATATCCAACATATTGTATTCCTGGCATGCTTTCCTTCAGAAGTGGAGAGAGAGTGTATTTGTTCTGGTGAATAAACCTTACAGATGAAGAAAATAACAGTAAAGATGGGAAGCCCCCTTGCCTTCGAGAACCCGGGGCAGAGTTGGACAACAATAACTAGAAAGAAAAGAACAACAAAAAAGACCTTGGAAACTTCAGAATTGTGAAGAAATGAATCGCTTACTAGTGATTTCCACACAAAAATCTGTAATACACGTTGTTGAAAATAAAAACTGATAAAAAAATAAATGAAAATGTCAGTAGTCTTGTCAGTCTCTTGGAACTTCAAGCTGTCTTTGGCATAACGTCAACATCAGCCTGTGTGTTTGTGTGTGTGTGTGTGTGTGTTACCATCATGTTATTGTCATTATTATCATTATCATATATTACTATTATTATCATCATTATTACATTTTCAGGTTTTATGGTTCAGTTGCACAGCTTTGATATCTAAGCAAGCAAACATATAAACGAACATAATCTACCGCTCTCAATATTCATAGACTACTGAGTAGCTGCATTTCTCCCTCCCCTCTCCCCCCCCCCCCCATATCTATCTCAATGAATACATATGTATGTATATATATATATATATATATATATATATATATATATATATATATATATATATATACATATTAATGGTGCGTGTGTGTGTGTGTGTGTGTGTGTGTGTGTGTGTGTGTGTGTGTGTGTGTGAGTGACAACGCACTTTCTTGGTTTGCTTAAATGTTGCTGGTCATTCATTGTTTGCGAGAGAGCGCATGTATTGCAAAGTGCACCATATGAGACTTGAGGAAAAAAGATACCTACTGACTCCTCGGGATATTTGGTGGATAGGATGCAAGACTGTGCACGGGGAAGAAGGCTAGTCGGCAAGTCCTCCTAGCCAAGCACCCCCCCCCCCCCCTTCGTAAGGGTCCTCTATCACCTTTGATATATAATCGCGTTGAAAGAGAAACAGAGAATGGTTTTCGGCAAGTATAAGATGTAGCATGGATTGTTTACCCTTGGCAAGATGTTTGTGCAGAAATCGGAAACATCAAAAGCAAGGGAGAGAAGAGAGAGAGAGAGGGGGGGGGTAGGAGGGAGCAAGGTAAGGGATTAGAGTGACCTATGGGTGTCCTCCTTTAGTATCATGATTCTTTAGGATTTATCCAGCATTCATTATATACAGCTGATGAATGTATACTGCCCATATTCTTTGTCGCTTAGTATCAAAAATGTACTTTGAATAGGGTTTTTATGCCATGCTTATATATCGAGTCCACAGTTATGATTGCGCTGAGTAGGAAGTTGGAAGCAATAGGAAGGTGCACAGGTTTTGGCTGAAGCATACTGTTTAATGTTTGTGGACTAGGCGATGCAACAATGCGAGTTTTATCTTATAAAAGATAAATGAATCAATGGATGCTATTTTAACTGTTTTGTTAAGTGTAAGTTCAAAGATAACATCACTTCTCTTGATACCCCTTACCATAGTTATTCAACTAAAATATAGAAGAAACTTGCCTACACCAAATAGAATGCCATCATTCCAGCAAAGTTTACTGTGAAATTATCGTGCAGTAATTGCCTTGACATTTGCTTTTAAATACAAATGCTGCGTTTGATTGTCTGTGTTTGCGAGTGTTTTTCACTTATAAAGTTGTTGAATGAAATTTAGATAATACATCTTCATTTCCAAAACTTAACGGTATGGAACATGCAGTTGGGTAGGGCCTTCTGTTATTGCATCTAAAATTTCACTTCATTTCATTTTACATCATTTCGAAGGAATATCAATTATGAAAGTCACAGAAACCTGTAAGATTGACTTTTTTAAGAGAAGGGTATGTAATCTCATATGACGTCATGGTTGATTCATTTGACGATATTGTCATGTGTATTACCTCATTTTACTTGTGCATGTGTATCAACTGCACGATGCAGGGGGAAGATACTGTGCAGTGAACGATTTTATCAAAATGAGGAGATTACTTAATAGGTAAAGGGATGGCCCGCAAGTACTACAGTAGCTCTTTCAGGTCGTAAAACTGTGTAGTGGTGTATAGTATCTTTGTGCACATAGGATGACACCTACAATAATTGTTTCAACCCGAGGTTCCCCGACAGATAATTGGTTGCGTGCCGTTGATGAATGCAGCTTTTTTCAGCTGCTCTAAATCTTAAAAACGTGCTTGTCATATCGTCAGTTGCCAAAGAAGTGGAATCCAAAAATACAACATAGAAGCTGTTCTGCTAATGGCTGACAAAAGAGTGACTATATTCTTATTATCTCTTTAACCCGTTCCATACTGAATTCTGAAATACCCATAGACTTAATATGCCACCAGGTTCCCATACGGAACGGGTTGAGTATGACTTTGATCATGTGGAAACAAAACATCGAATGCGTTGTCCACCTTATTTCTAGATCCATTTGCCTTATAAATAATCTCCATCTTGCAACTCTGGTACACATTATTTTTTCGTTGTGGCTAATGTGATCTGTAGACCGAACGACTATGGGTTTGTTTGTTTTTTGTGTGTTTTGTTTGTTTGTCTTTTTATGCACGTGATTGATCATGAGCTGAACGAACTGATCCTCTTCAACATGATCTGAATAAGATATGGAAGTGTTAGTTTGACACACATGGTTGAATAAAAGTCATATTCAATACCACTGTCAGGCACATGTTGAAACACAATTCCTGGTCGTGGGAAAAACCCCATAAAAGTAACAACAACAATAACGACAGCAACACACGGCCTCCTTTGCTAGTAAAGCGAATAGCGACCAACCGCAAAAACCCATGAATACCAAAATAATGTGGACACAATACGTACGCTTTGAAGGTGTCGATATATACCTGCTGTATCAATATACAAGCCCATAAAGTCCATTTCCATAGTCTGACGTCAGTAGGTTACTATGGAAACATGAAAGTTTCTGGTGACAATATGCACATAAAAGACATTATGCGTTTGCCTTTGGAAAGCATCATGCCGGTTGTTTTTTTTTTCTAAATTCCGACAGGATGTGAAATATGCATTTAGGGAGAAAGAACAAGAACAGAGTTCTACTCGTGTGTCACAAAATAAAAGGCAGACATTGAGATTTCATTAGATCTGACACCTCTCTAATTTTTTTTTTTGCATGCACTTTACGCACACGTACACGACTTAATGAATAGAGAAAAGCTAGAGAAAGTACATTCTTGCTTTCCAGTGGCAATATTACTGATAGTGAACAACGATGAAATCATACTTCTAAAGAAATAAACTGAGGACAGAAATTCAAAGATTAAGAAAAATGTATTCATTATACATTCAATGATAGACATAGAGAAAATAATGCAATGGTTCTATCAGAGTTATTGTAAACATGACAGACAAGACGAAAGTTACGTTTATAATTCCCTAGGTGCCAATTGATGATTTACTAAATGGATTTCTCCTCTGCTTCTGGTTTATATCATCTCCAGTCATACATATATATATATTAGCGACCTCTTTAGCCTGGCATGGAGATATATACAGTCGTATTCTGTAACATGAACTGTAATATGATCTGTCGTATTACGTAATATCTGAACTTCGTGATTCTTTATTACGTGATAAATTGTATTCTGCATTTTATTTCTGTGTGTATGTGTGTATGTGGTGTGTGTGTGTGTGTGTGTGTGTGTGTGTGTGTGTGTGTGTACGCGCGCGCCCAAATATCGTGTTCATATCAGTACCACGGCACACTGATACTCACACGCAAACACATGAAGATACATTTTCTTTTGCCTATATCTGCACGTACGTCAACAGTTAATTTATTGATGGTTTTATCCTTCTCCAGCGATGAAACTGAATAAATAATTCATACATTTTTTTCCACCGATTACTAGCAGTTTGTTTGTTGTCTGTTTTGTTTCTTTTTTCTTCCAAGTTTTTCTTTCGGTTGTCGCTCTCAAACCAGACATTCATTCTCAATGTCCTTCCTCTAGAAGCAAGGCTCTGGAGAATGAATAGATACCGAATATCCCAGGAAAGGGTTCTGTAGACGACAAGAATCTCGAATATTATCATTATAGAAAACCTTTCCTTTTTTTGTAGATGGATGACAATGTCGTTGTGGAATCAAGCTACATACATTGAAAAACAAGAAAGTTACATCTTTTGCAAATTGGGCGTAAATGCCACTGTCTCTTTCACGTGATATGTTTGTTCCTTGAATATTTTGCCTAGTGAGTGAAAATGAGTCTAACTTGCGTTTAATTACACGATAACATTATTTGATTGCATGATACGAGGATGGTACTTATGTTTTTGTCATTGTTTTTTTTTTTCATATAGGCCTTGGTTTAAGTTTTAAGTGCAATGGAAGCTAAAGTGCCAAGAACTTTTACCGTCTTGAGTAGCTGTCGATGAAAACTTTTGGCCCAAAACCAACTTGAAAATGAATCTAAAAAAATTTGGTAAACCATACAATATATCGCATTAAAAAAAAAAAATCTTTGAAGCTATTCCAAGGTTGGTGCCCAAACTACACCATGTACAGTATTTGCTGTAAGTCCTATGTGTTTTGTTGTTGTTGTTGTTGTTGTTGTTATTATAGGAGTCATTCCATAGAGTGTCTGGTAGCTTCTTTATGCTCATGTCGTTGGTTTGGCAGACGAAGCTCGTTTGCTGTAGAGTACAGTAGCAACGTTGGAGCCTGCATGGGGTGGGGAGGAGAGTTGAGAGGAAGGAAGGGATGGGGGTAGTGTGGGGACAGTGATGGCTGCTACGTCATCAAATCACTCGGAGGCCTGATGCCACTTCTCTTCAGACAAACAAACACTGACAAATTACCGTGCAAAATTAAGGGGAGACCAGACTGGCACGAGTGGCTCGTAGCTGGAGAGAGATGATTGGAGGGGGGAGGGGAGAAAGAAAGAGAGATGGAGACGGAGAGAGGTAGAGAGGGGAGAAGGAGAGAGAAAGTGAATCGAAAGAAAATGAAAAGACAATGAAGAGACTGAGATGAGCCACATATAAATAGATATCTACTCTCGTAGGTAAATAGAGCAACGGCAATTGCAATATGATGACAAACAACTATCTGATGGATATAGATATATAGATAGATAGATAGATAGATAGATAGATAGATAGATAGATAGATAGATAGATAGATAGATAGATAAATAAATAGATAGATAGACAGACGGATAGATAGATGACCAGAAAAAGTAGTGAAGTGGCCCGAAGTAAAAGGAAATATGAACATTTTAGCTGCCCGAGCGGCCTTACCAAGAGATCGTCCTTTTGGAAATTTGGTGGCCCGACATCCTTTTTAAGTGGCCCCGGGCCACCGGTTCACCGCTATTGTCGAGCCCTGCACACACACACACACACACACACACACACACACACACACACACACACATATATATATATATATATATATATATATATATATATATATATATATATAAACAGTTTTATTGCAAAATGAGCTGAGCGCCATTTTTAAACATTTCATTATCAGATAGAGCAAAATTAAACTTTTCCAGTATTACCTCACTTGTGACATAACAAGGAATATTCTAGAAGTTATGATTGAAAACACCCTGTGTTTTCTTTTGATTTTCTTTGTTTTCAGCAGCTTTAATAACAGATATCTCAACTTAACTAGAATGGAGTTAGCTCGTTTTGCCATAAAACTCTTTATATATATATATATATATATATACACGTATATACATATATAGATATATATTATATATAATGTCAACTTCGTGCTGTTTTGTATTGGCATTTGCAACAAGAGATTAAAACCGATCAAATGAATTAGCCAGACTGATTAGAGCTAAGACGAGAGACAGACAGACATACACACACACAGACATACAAATAATTAAAGGAATAAGACAGGAAAGAAATATAATGTCTAGCTGACACTATAATTAGCAGGGGGAAGCAGTTGGCTTTGAGATCGTGGAATGATGTGAGACAAGATACAGCATCTACTAGAAGAGGTTGAAGGTGCTCGTTTAAAAAGAGTCTGGGATATCGCGGACGCTGAACGAGAGGAGCATTATTTTTTTTTTTTTTCTCCTGGCTGCTGGGATGGGACTGCTTAATTCATCATGCCCGCTCCACAGCACGCTAGCCATCAATCACAAGCCTTTGTGACATCATTCAGGCTTCTGCCTTCTCTTCTTCCTTTCCTTTTTTTTTCAACATGGACAAACGCGACCAGCCGCGCACGTCCGAGGAAGCAGCGAAAAATAATGTATGAGCGAGCGGTGCCCCCATTCAATTCAATCCCGCGTACCTGGGACTGCATCAATAGCTGGTCTGTTATTCCTGCCCACCCCTGTAGCTTTTAATAGCATGCTCCCGCATTTTTCCTGCTGGCCGATTTCTGTTAGCTACATTTTCACATCCTGTTAACTGGTGCACAAAGAAAGCTAGTTCGATTTATGATGGCTCTCTATAGCACAAGAATGCACTTGTGGAATAAAGCAACCTAATGTATTATTATATATTAGTTTTGAAATTACTGTCATCAATACCAATGCATTAGCAAGTTATTTCACCTTTTATACGGTATTATCATTAATCCCGATGCTATTTGAACCAACCAATTTTGATGTCGGCAGATGAAGTACAAGCGTACTTTTCCAGTAGGTGATATGCATCGAATACACTTCGGTATTTAGTATACAGGCATTGTCCAGTGAAAAAAAAAAAAATAACTTAATCACAAAGAAATGCTTGCTTAAACTCTAGTGTAACATCAAGAGAATGTTCTTGCTTGCAAAAAGATTCGACGTAAACAATATCATGAAACAAGATAATCTAGAGAGGACTGATAGGTCTACATACTTATGCACACATTCATTCATTCATTCATTCATTCATTCATTCATTTATTCATTCATTCATTCATTCATTTTCATTCTGTACGCACACACTATGTACACAAACACACACATACGCACACATACATCGCTTCAAGCACACAAAAAATGCATTATCACACACAAGCACACACTTCGCTATTACACACACACACACACACACACGTCTGCAGACATATTATACAGTTACCTTTGCTCATTATACATAAGCCTATAGGGTATACTTAATACAAAATTTTACGTCATGTCTAGTTATATGCATTATTGGTTCATGTATTGGAGGCATTATAATGATTGTTACGTTTCTTACATCCACGAGAATTCTGTATACATCCCCCCTTTTAGGTTTGTGTGATGAATCTCGTGTTGTCATGTACGAGTGTGTCTGTCTGTCTGTGAGAATGGGGGGGGGGGGGGAGTGTGTGTGTGGGGGGGATGAGAGTGTAAGCAACCTTTGAACTGTCCCAGTTCTGCCGATCCTCCCAGACAATGGGATGACTCGCGCAGTCAGCCAATCCATTTACTAGTACTATTCTCCTCCCACGTTAAAGTGCTATAGACTGAGTGTAGGCCTACGTCTTGGCGACTGTTCAGAGAAAAAAAAAAAGCAGGAAATCTATAGCTTTTTGCAAGTTTGTAAAAGATGCACAGTCTATGTTAGATATTGACGCAGTATAATACATACATACAACTAAGTCTATGCATCGTGTATGTATATTGAAGGTTCTAAAAAGCATATAGTGATATATATACATAAATACATAAATACATACAAATGTACGTACGTACATACATTTGTGGAAGCTATATATACACTTGTGAGATGAGAGGTATCGCACACATCGATCTATACCTTCCTTCAGCTCTAGCTTATAATACAACGTTTAGATTTTCAGTTACGCTCAAGTTTCGACGAACCATACATGTGTAGGAGGCATACGGGAGTGCGCACATTAGATCAATCTGAATCAATAGTCTTTGTTGTTGTTGTTTTTGCTTTTCAAGTTTGTAATTAGTGCATGCAGTGGACATAATTCAACCTCAGTGACCTTTTGAAACTTCAATATTATGACAACACTGGCAATATTGACCATGGCACTGCATTGGCGGATCCAGGCCGGGGCGCACCAGACGCCCCCTTTACTGTTAAAAACAAAAGAAATAAAAAGAAAAAATGAGGGCGTGTGTCCCCCCCCCCCCCATTACTTTTACAAAGCCCCCCCCCCCCTTTACGGAATTCCTGCATTCGCCTCTGCACTGTCAGTTTAAAGCCTTTTGGGAGTTTACCAAATACGCTTTGTCTGTTATCTTAGTCAGATGTGAAGTTGATACGATGTCGGGGTAAGCGTACGAAATATATATGATTGACGATGTTTCCAACTGGATGCATGCAATTTTCATCATGATTGTTATAAAAATGTAGGCAGAAAAACATGTGGAGCTTTTTGAGCAAGTTATTTGGTCTCTGCGCGCCTGTGTACAATGGTGTGTGGAATGAATGATAATGTAGCGTCGTGTTTAGGTGTTGGAAAGGCAAACTCCATGCACCCCTCCCCCATAAGTTACGATGATGTAAGCGTACAGGACATAACTTGCATATTGCCAATGTGCAATGATGTACCCTTCAGCTATAATCAGCACTTCATCTTCCCTATTCTGCATTGCATTATGGGGAATCGTACAAGAGGAACATGCAATTTCCCGCTTGACTTGTTACAACAGCATGAAACATAACTCGCGCTTGATAGCAGAGATAAGACGTGCTTCTACTTGTCAACGTTACACGATACAGCAAGCTATGATAAGCTGTTCTCTAGAGAGAGGAAAAAAACACCGTATACTAATATATCCTAGCTCCTTCTACTGTCCTGCTGTATTAAGCATTGTCACAGTTCCTCGTTCATACTGAACCAGACGCATTGCATGAGTTGTAATTCTTCTTAATTCTTCTTCCTAATGTATAACATAGATTCCGTTTTGTTTGTCTTGTATGGAGACTTTGAGAAAGAGTTGGGGAAAATGATGGTCTATATTAATTGCATATGATTGATCCATGCGTCAACAGGGCGATATTCTTTTCACAAGTATATTTTTGTTAACATCAAAGACGGAATTCGGGTAAAATCTGCATTTCGGAGAAACCTCGAGCATTACGAATTAAGGCTGCACAGCTGGATGAGAAGCCCGCGGATTAAGAGACAACGTTTTTCGTCGCCTCATTCCATCCACCATAGACACGACAGACGTCCAAGCAATAATAGGGAGCTTTAGATTTTGACGCGCGGACGTTTAAGACGACGAGTGCGCTGGACGTTTTCGTCTCCCCAGCGTCACGTTAAAAAGTAGCTTTAGGTTACGCTGGGACGCAACGTACTCGAGTATCAAAAATAAAATGGCGCCACCATGATCGATGCATGAAATACTTCTCTACGTTGCAAACTGTGCGGACATAAAAATAGCCCAGTACGCGTAGTGAAAAACTCAGGCGACGCAAGCTAGAAATACATCGACTTGACGCGCTTCTGCGCACGCTCAGAACATGTTTTTTTCCCTCTGAACGTGGGCGCGTCTAAATCTAAAGCTCCCTATCGAAGCCGCAGAAAGAAGATATGAGTTGTCCCTCCTTTAGTATAGGTTCATATTACGCCATCATCTGTCTAATCTGATCATCATGTATATATGCAATGACGTAATTGTGTGAACGGAACCTCGCAGGTTTTCGGTCTTTCCATGCTGCCTTTTCCATTATAGCTATCGTGCATTGACCCTATCTGTTAAATGGACATGGTTCATTAATGTATAGGAAGGGGACATCATAGTGAAAGGCTTAACCACAATTCATGCCATCTTTCATAGGGATATGATTTTTATATGCCTTTAACAGTTCCTTTATGTATGGAAAGTTCTTTGCAAAGAAATGAAAAAAAAAATGAAAGCCAGCAGAACTTTGTCATAACTTATGATTTATCTTTCCAAGTTGAACACTTTTTTTATACTTGTTTTGACTCGCATGCTTTTGCTCACATTAGTTTATAGTTTCGTATCCTATTTCACCACTTGACGCATACGCTCACACCATGGAGGAAATGTGATGAGATGAAGGGGAAAAAAAGGAAAAGAAATAATATCCCAGACGGCAAGAACGGGTCATGCCGATGATGAATTACCCGTTGCCTAGTTACCGTATTCTAGCTGTTTATTCTACGAAGATAAAGAATCTGTCCCTCGTGAAAAGAATCCCCTCGAAGCTAGGTCATTCAGAAAGAATTGCGGCAATGACGTCATGGTCCGCTGAAACCCACTACCGCCTCTCGCGGCGCCATCCCGCTGATTTCCCCATGTTTCGGACGAGGTGATCTTCCCTGTGGCTGAGTGCGGTCAACGGTTGGGCATCACGACCATCATCTATTGAAAACGCATGCGCCGTATATGTAACCTTACACCGCTATACATTAACACACTGCACATTTTGTTTGTTTGTTTGAAAAGATTTTATTTTCTGCATTTCATATTTTCTTTCAGAATACAAAAATAACAAAGGCAGGTTCAATTACACAAATACAATTCTGAAAATTATTGACATATTACATAGTAAGTCATATTTTGTATATAAAGACAAATGAAACGTTAAATAACATACAAAATGTTTATATGGCCAATAATGACTTGATTCACAGTACAATATATAATATATACATATAATGCAGAGGGCCGCCGTTATAAGCCGTGCTTGAACAGACGGACAGCCAGAGTTAAATTACCATTTTTTATTGTAGTACTTGAACACTAATACGGATGGGCCATGTTAAAATGCGTGTAAATCCAGTTTTATACAATTACTTGGTAAACAGGAGTGGTGCCTGTGAGTGCGTGTGCAGGTGATGAAGCGCGAAAGTGTTGATGGTCAGCACTTCTAAGAAAATGATTGAATATGTTATAATATGGGCGAAGGGTCAAGCAGCAAAGTAAAAGAAAGGGAAAAGGGGGTGGACCAAAATATTGCCTTGTTGTTGAGTATAAGAGGTACATGTTTAATGATTACTGTACCGTATGATATTGTGCCAAGAAATATTTCTTTGTATTTGCCTTAAAGGAATAGAGAGATGTGCACTGTTTTATGTGGAGAGGGAGTGAATTCCAAATATCAGGCCCGTTATGCCGAATTGATTTTTGAGCTAATAGGAGTTTAGGGTTATTCAAATGGAAATCATTACGATGGCGCGTGGGGTAAGCATGGACATCCCTGTTAAGGGAAAATGCGTTGTGGAAGAGTGGGAGTAGATTTTGCGTGTATTTGAACATAAATATTGCTGTTTGAAATTTGTGTATATCGTCAACTTTAAGAACTTTTAGTCTAAGGAATAATGGATCAGTATGTTCTAAATAATGTGAGTTAGTACATATTCTTATTGCCTTTTTCTGTAAAAGAAAAATAACATTTACTTTGGTTTTATTACAGTTTCCCCAGACAACATTACAATAATTAATATACGGTAAGATTAATGCATTGTATAACATAGTGAGTACTTTTTCCGTTACAAAATATTTTAATCTCCGAAGTATTCCAATGACTTTAGATATTAATGTGGTTATATTATCAATGTGGTTATTCCAATTTAAATTGGAGTCAAGGGTTACCCCTAAGAACTTGGTTGATTTTTTTCCAATAATGGGCATACCATCAATAATAATGTTATTAGGCATTATCGGTTGCAAATGTGAAGTATTGAAGTTTATAAAACACGTTTTATCTATATTTAGTGATAATTTATTGCATTTAAACCATGTAGAAATTTTTGCAAGCTCAGAATTAAGTATATCCACTAGTGTGTTTAAACAGTTGTGAGAGTAGAAGACACTGGTATCGTCCGCGAATAATACATAGGTGAGAAGGGTTGAGGAATTTATAATATCGTTAATATATATAAGAAAAAGTAGAGGTCCTAAAATGGATCCCTGTGGTACACCGCAAGTAATATATGACTTAAACGAGGTACTTGAATGAAATGCTACGTATTGCTGACGTTGGGATAAATAATCTCGGAACCAGGAAAGAACTATTCCTCTTATGCCATAATTATGTAGCTTTTTTAATAAAATTCCATGGTCTATTGTATCAAAGGCCTTGCTCAGGTCCATAAAAACTCCTATCACGTGCTGTTTGTTCGCAATAGAATCGATAATTTTGTCACAAGTTTGAATGATTGCAAAATCTGTAGAAAAACCTTTTCGAAAACCAAATTGGTTAAGATTTAAAATGTGGTTATCAACTAGAAACTTATACAAACGTTCATGTGCAATCTTTTCAAGGATTTTGGAAATGACGGGCAATAATGAAATTGGACGATAATTCTTTATTTGGGACGCATCATCTTTTTTGTGAATAGGGATTACTTTCGCAATCTTTAAAGAATTTGGGAAGATCCCAGTAGATAATGATAAGTTACAGATATGTACTATGGGGGTTACTAAAAAATATATTATTTGTTTTAGTAAGTGCATACTTAATCCATCGTGGCCACATGATCTACTCGACTTAAAAGATCGAACAATATTCAGTATTTCATTTTCATTCGTGGGAGTAAAAAATAAAGAATTATTATTACTTTCAGGAAGGTAATCTGTAAAATTTCCAGCGTTTGGAAGTATTGTTGAGGCGAGATTGGGGCCTATGTTGGTAAAGAACTTATTAAAACAATTTGCAATGATTTCAGGGTCGTTAACATCTTGGTCATTTTCGGAAATAACGGTCGGGAGTTCTTTCTTTTTATTCTTAATAAGGTCATTGATAGTTCGCCACAGTTTGGTTTTACTGTCCTTATTTGATTCTAATATGTCTGAATAATATCGCTTTCGAGATGCCCGGATTAATGTGGTTAATGTATTTCGATATGTTCTGTATTTTGCTTTGTTCTGTGGTGTTGGTTTACGTAAGGACATTTTATATAAGCGATTACGGGTGAGTATAGAACGCATTAGCCCTTTGGTAATCCATGGTTGTTTTATTTTTGCGCGATTGTTCTTATTAACTAAGGGAATACGATTATTATAATAATAAAGAAATTTATGCAAAAACATTTCGTAAGATAGATTCGCGTCATTGACCGAAGTCACATCTTGCCATTGTTCGCGTGATAAATCAGATATTAATGAATTAATATTTTCGTGAGATTCTTTTCTTCGCGTTCTATAGCATTTTTGTTTTGGTTGAACGTTTCCAATCTGCTCGTGAATGGTAAATATGGGAAGATGATCAGATATATCTGAATAAAGTATGCCATTAGTATAATTTTTATCAATAATATTAGAGAAAATGTTGTCGATTAAAGTCTCAGTTGACGTGGTGTTACAGATTCTCGTAGGCTTATTAATGTGAGGATAAAGACTACTTAATGATAATGTGTTATGAAATCTAGAAGAATTATGGTTTGTCGTACTTAGTAAATCAATATTGTAATCCCCCATTAAAAACAAACTTTTATTTTCATGAATAATTGTATTTGAAAAAATTTCAATGCTGTCTAGAAATAAATCTATTTCGTTATTTGGTGGTCTATAAATAATACCTATAATAATATTTTTAGTTTTATCATTTATAATTTCGACGAATAAGCTTTCAACACCATTTATGGATAAGTCAGGTCGGAGTTTGTAACGAAGTTGATTATGTATATACAAGGCTACTCCACCTCCTCTTCCAGTCCTTCTATCTGCACGAATCATATCATAATTTTGAATACTAAACATATTTGGGGAGACATAATGCAACCAAGTTTCAGAAATTCCTATTACGGAAAAGGCAAAATGGTGAAGAGAGTTTAAGAGCGTTTCGATTGATTCAAAGTTCTTATTCAAGCTTCGTGAATTGATATGAATGAGGCTGAAGTATTTATCTATGGAAAAACTGTGAACAGATCGACTATCATTTCCAGTTTGGGGGCAAAATTCGGAATTGAATTCGTCAATTGTGAAGTATTCACTATGATGATCTGTTAAATATTGGTCCACAGCTTCGTGTGCAGGTTCGTTATTCATTATTCAAAGGAGAACACGACGGAAGAAATGGAGGCCATTGAACACAGACGCGCGTCGTACTGTGGGTGAGTGCAAGTGAATGAGTGGAAGGTTGCCTATTGTGTGTGTGCATCTCGCGTGCGAGAGGGAAAGATACAAAATGTTTAGCTTTACTGGATTCGGACAGTTATAGCAGACTATCTTTGTGAAGTGCAGGAAATATTGCAAGTCTCTGATAAATATCTTTCTATGATAATTTAGGACAAAACTTGTTATTTTGTTCAGTAGAAGTTTGTAGAAATTTGTAAATTGGAATAATACGAGGAAATAGTTCAGAATTAATGAATACTAAAAGTCGACGAATATGACTGTAATTGTTCGAGAAATATATATATCAAAATTCGCGAGAAACAAAATCTGGCATAAGATACTGTAGCGATTCTCAAAACTAAATTCACGATAGTATGAATGCGAGAAATATCAGAAAAAAATATAGTTATCAATACAGTCTCACTAATTCTTAATTTCCGAATACCCCAACAGATAGTTGTTGGAACAGGTTTGTGACTTGTTATTATGTAAATAAACATCTTGGGACCGTAAACATTTGAAAATTTCAAGCTTCTCTTGAAAATTGAAAATGACTCATGCATCTTGGACGATCGGGTACAACAAAATTTTAGTGATGCATGTTGCCTATGCTGCATGCATAATAAGAAACAATCAGTAAGGTGCATGCATCTAGTATCATGCGTTTGAACAAAGACATAAAATTATCAATTGGAACAAAAACCAAAAGGCTACGGATATGGCGTTTTTACCCCTTTCCGTACACAATAAGAAAAAAAACAAACCAACTGAATTTGAATAATTCAGTACACTATGATAGTATCACTGGTGTTTTAACTACATAATGTATAAATCAGGTGGAATAAGTAGATCGATAAATTGATCGATTATAAGTAGATCGATCGATCATGAAAATTGAAAATGAATCGTGCGTCTTGCACGATCGAGTGCAACAAAACTTTAAGATGTTGCCTATGTTGCATGCATAATAATGAAGCACACGGTAAAATGCATGTATCTAGTATCATGCGTTTGAACAAAGACATAAAATTATCAATTGAAACAAAAAGCAAAAGGCTACGAATATGGCGTTTTTGCCCCTTTTCGCACACAATAAGAAAAACAACAACTGAATTTGAATAATTCAGTACACTATGATAATATCACTGGTGTTTTAACTTCATAAATCAAGTGGAATAAGTAGATCGATCGATCATGAAAATTGAAAATGAATCGTGCGTCTTGCACGATCGGGTGCAACAAAACTTTAATGATGGATGTTATTAACTTCATAAATCAAGTGGAATAAGTAGATCGATCAATAAGTTGATCGATTATAAGTAGATCGATCGATCATGAAAATTGAAAATGAATCGTGCGTCTTGCACGATCGGGTGCAACAAAACTTTAATAATGGATGTTGCCTATATGTTACATGCACAATAATGAAGCAAACAGTAAGGTGCATGTATCTAGTATCATGCGTTTTTACCCCTTTTCGCACATGCAATAAAAAACAACAACTGAATTTGAATAATTCAATACACTATGATAGTATCACTGGTGTTTTGACTACATAAATCAATTGGAATAAGAGATCGATCGATAGTAATTTGATTAGAATTGGAGAATACACTGATTGTGACCCGTCGGCACAATACCCCGATAAAGTCGCATACCCCAAATGTATAAGGAAAATTGCAAAATGTTGTAATTGAGATGGAGAATAATTATGAGGGTGAAATGTCCTTCGATATCAAAAGTTCAACGTCCATTACTTGCTGCAAGAGTTAGAAATGTTTTTTACTAAAAGTATTTAGTTCTATCCCTTTTCGTAATTATGTTGTACGATAAGCGACTCCATCAGGGCACCGCGACAACGGGTCACATTATAAGCTTGCTACGATAAGACTAACCCCTGTCTATAGTGAGGGGCAGAGTATGTTGGCCGCGGGAAGCATTAGACCTGCAAGCTAAAGATATTCAAATTTTATGCATATTTGTTAAACAAGAGCAAGCCAGAGAATCAGTGAGCAAGCAGGTATGTTCCATTGTAACATGTGTAAATTTACTTGAGATCTAAATGGTTGCCTTGCATAACAGATAATGAATTTCCGAAAGCAACATAAGCATGAAAACATGTGAATCTATATGGTGCCCTCGTTATCGCAGTAACTGTTACATAACCACTGTCAAACCACATTTCGAGGAACTAAAAAACACCGTGCCTATCAGACGGAGTAATGGATCAATGGCGATTGGTTTCTGAAAATATAGCTTCAATAAATTGTCGGTTTCGTATATTAAACTTTAAAAGCATTAACACTTTAAGTATCTATTTCGATGTGTACCCATTCGAAGTTCAAACTGTGATTTTGAAGTGTGATTATTTGTATTCGTGTGTGTGTGTGTGTGTGTGTGTGCATGTGTGTATGTGTGCATGTGTGTGTGTGTGTGTGTGTATGCGTGTGCGTGTGTGTGTGTGTGTGTGTGTGTGCATGTGCGTGTGTGTGTGTCAATGTATTGTTTGGCATGAAAGGTCAGATTACGGGTTGAAGTATGTTGATAACAGTCGCAAGTTGAGTAACATTTCCACTGCTCTATTCGGGTATCTATAGGCCCTAACGCTTTTCCTTTTGCATACCATATCATTTGCAAATTTCCTCTGAATACGAAACAAAGAATCAAATATTAATCTTGCAAAACAGCAAAATACGTCCATTTATAAACACGCCGCAAATAACATAGAAAAGACACCGAAGACAAAATGACTCGGATAGCGTCACATTTGGTTAACGCAAGATACCTTGCTGGTGGTGAATTGAACGATTGCTCTGTATTCAACTAGTCATGAACTTCATTCCAAAGATGTTCACGACTCTAATAGTTATGCTGTGTTTCACGCAGGAATTGAGCAGTGGCACACCATAAGAAATATGGCTCCAGGACAGTTAGGAAGTGAGGGATATGGGGTATATAGGGGTGGCTTTATTATACGCTGGTAAGCGAGTTATTTTCCGTGGCTTTATTGTGCGTGCCGTCACGATTTTGCCCGCACGAAGAGCAGGAATACAAGGACCGAAGCTTAACCTGCCTTTATGCTCCCCTAGCAAAGGTAGAGGGACATTCCTGATTATGAACAAGAAACAACCCTCGGCAAGTATTTCTGGAGATTTTTGCCACATTAGACGCTACCAACATCAAAGCATGTACCTACTACACACATGGACTAGTAACGAAGGTCTTTCTTTGATCCCATCATCACCGCCGCCACCTGATTATGTGCATCTTAATAAGTACATTCAGGTGCTTGGAAATGACAACTGTGCAATCGTGAATCGTCACTGACAAAAGAACCATTTCCCTCATTGCGGTCTTATTTTGCTGAGGTGCCTTTTCAGACTCAACTTCCTTTGAATAAACACCGATGTAAGGGAGCAGCAAACCCGAAAACATGACAGTTTTCCTGTCACAAAATTGAATATTACTGAAGTGGACACGCATGGACAAGCATATAACATGGCTTAATGACAGGACATACATGATATCTACGGTTACTGTCCATGTTTACTGTGGAACAATGCGCCAAAAATGGGAAAAATTAGATTACAAATCACATCCAACCTGCCAAAATAATTGCTTTCTCTTGTAAAGTACGCGCATTTCGCAAATGAAATTACTTGAGCGATAATTTCACAATGTACACTACAACTGCACATGCATTTTTCTTGATTTAAGAGAATTACTATCTTCTGCGCGTGTACTTTTTAGATTTTTCAAAGCGTCGTCTTGTTTTTATCAAGGTTGGCTGTCGGCGGTGATGATGAGATCAAAGCAGGAAAGCATGTTCAAAATTCTTTTGTGCAACGTTTAGAGAAACAGGTGCATGAATTAATCAACGAGCGATGAACGTCCATGTGTAGTAGGTCCATGATCAAAGTGTCCCCTTGTCTCTAGTTTCACAGGATGCCATAGTAAGACCCAGACTGTGTAGCATAATTTTTCAGACGAAAACGCTATTTCCTGTAATTTCTTTCAATGCAAAAGATTTTTTCTGGGGCAAGCTGTTCTTTTAGTACAAAAATACAATGCTACACAATGTATTAGTTGTACAATTAAAAATCCATTAAAACGAATTTAGGTTAAATATGACAAAAAGCAGCAAACATTCATTTCCCATGTTTTCTTTTCGCAAAACTGTGATATCATCGGTCAGAACTACATTGAATGGAAATTAGATTAGGTCATAATAATAATTTAGGCATTGATGTTATTGCCTCTCAAATTTCTACAGCCACTGTATGCAGAAGAACAAAGAAATCAAGGAAAACATCATGCTTTGGGTTTGTAATTCAGAAATTACAACGAACTGCCCCTTGAAAGTAATCGGTGCAAACTTGCTACATCTGTTTGGTAATTTCATGGGGTTATTTCTTTATGTATTGTTAACCAACTACATTTCCTCAGATCATCTCAAAATGAACGGGAAACTTTCAGCGTCTTTTCGTTGTCTTCAAAACCTGTGTACGTCGACAGAAATACTGGAATTACAGAATTTTTTACAGAATTTCATGTTAGTTGCCTTTGAGCGCACATCCATGATAAACCGAAACTCGACTTTAATGGCATGAAAAATGACGACCCATTCATAATGGTAAAGCCCAACATCTTATCATAGTCCTTTTACATCATTACACAACCAACAGGACAACTCCAAGGTCGACTCTGAATTCTACGCATGTTATTTCCCACAAATGCTGGCTTGTTGGACGTGGCACTTTAAACATTACTAAGCTCATCACGCTGAATCGGCATTGTTTGAAATATATCAAGTATTCTATATGACCACCACATCCGCAGTCAATGAAAAAACAACAACAGCAACAACAACACCAATGTTTTAATAAGGGCCCCAATCATGAAATCTATTATACATCCACTACTTCACTCTTGATTTTTCCCCCTCGTTTAGCGCAACAGCGGCGCACTCACGGCTAATTGCACTGCAAATTTGTCTCAGGCTTAATTACCTCAATCTCCCTTCGAAATTCGTTGCGGGTTTTTTTTTTCCATGGGGTTGTTTTTGTTCTGTTTTGCGTAAAGCGAACATGGTGCAAGAGATTAGGTGGACTGAGGTACCGACGAAGTGTGTCAAAGACTAATTGAACACCACTGTGATCATTTCGAGTGATAGAAAAAGCAGCAACACATGAATACCTGCATGAACATTTTGACAAGAGTATCATGCATTTCAATTCAATTCGTTACGGGAAATCAGGACAGAAAAAAGGGTGTTAAAATAACACATTGCACTAAACAACACATCAAAACACCAAAACGACAACAAACAGAAAGGATGTACAGAAAGAGAATGGACAAGATAAAAATTATATCAAAATATTGTCATTTAGCCTATTTGAGCCTAACTTTGTCATGTTTACATGATGGGAAATTTCATACAGCTCCACTTATCTCATTGACACGCTACACCACAATAACTCTTTATTGTACGAAATATATATATATTTTTTTGGTTATCATTATCATTCTTACCCGGCAGTACATTTGAATGTTTTGCGAGTCTTCATCTTAACGAATAGTAATTTAAGGAACGAATTGTTATTCATATTGCGCTTTACCTTCAATTTGATGAGAACTTTGTGGTAAGCTTTGAACCTTTCAATCTTTATCATTAGAAAGAAGCTCACGAATTCTAAGGACTTTAATGTGAAATACAAAGAAAAAAATAGGAGAGAGTGACATTTGACGTTGCTTAGATGCTTTGTCCCCTCGTCTAAGCACACACCTTGGTTCCAAGCAATAAGCAAAGACAGGGAAATTAGGACAAAATGCATCTGTCACAGAAGACAGCGTAATACTCATTTTGAGCATTTCCCCGTTGGTAGAAAACTGGCCGCATCGGTCCGCCGTTTCCGGAGTCACGTGTCACTTTCACTGCTCGTTGTGACGCGCGTGTCCATGACAACGAAATTTTACCGGGGGGGTAAAAAAAAAATCCGCTCTTTTATCCCATTTCCAAGTACCTTCGTATCAGCTTTCGAAAGGGATTTGTTCATGATCCCCGCGCTCATGTTTATTCATGGAAGGTGCACGTGTTTAAGAAATCAGAGGTTGACATTTACGGCCAAGCACAGAGAGGAGAAGAAGAAGGGGAAAAATATCAGGGAGAGATAGCACAGTGTTACATGAACAGTCCGTCTTTGTGATCAGGTATAGTGAGCCGATGGACTCTTCAAGGTATCTGAAACGGACATTGTATAAAGAGCAATACAATACGTCTCGTACTTCATGATGATGATAATACAGCCATGAACAGTTGTAAAATGTCAGCGGCATCGTTTGTATAATACGTCTGGCAGGATTACGTCTGTATCGCGGTGTGTAACATTATACAAGCCTTTGTCCCTCGAAGAATTTAAAGTAAATCATGATGGATCATATTCACACCAAGCAAAGGTCAAAAAAATATATTCTTTTAGGCAGCGTTTGTTTGTGCGTTGTTTTCGAAGAATGCCCGTTTGTTTTTCAGTGGAAAGGGTATGTAAGTTGTCATTGTTGTTGATTCATGAAATTGAAGGAAAAGAAATAATACTGCTTACGTACATGAGCACCTCGGTTCTTACATTCTGATTATTTCCTGCAGAACATGATAATGGCGATAACCAGATAACTCTCAAGTATTGAGGAAATGAAATACACAAGATAGAATTAAGAGAGAGGATCCGATTATTTTTTTCCAATGGAATTACGTAAACCAAAATTAGGCCTTGGATCATAGTTTATAAGTTTATGGGTGGTTGCGTTGGAAATGTTGAAGCTATTTCTACTTAAATGTCATGTTATACTGCTTCTGGGGGAAAAAATCCATCTTAGCATGAAATTTTTTCCCGACTCAACAACCCGTTTCAGCAGAAAGCATCAGAATCAAATTATGGTATAGCCACAGCCTGAAAGAACTTTAACATGAATTACATGACATCAAATATGAACAATTAACGGAACGGATCAATCATCGTCTCTTCAAGATTAGAGTTAGATATATATATATATATATATATATATATTAGTTTGCGAAATCTAATTGTATACTTATCAGGTTACCAGCTGGGGGGGGGGGGGGAGGGTTGTACGAATACATACATACCGCTCACCTGGAGGAGTCTGCGCCTTTGAATGTTTTACCGAGTGTTCATGTATCTATTCCTATAATGCCTTCCTTTAACTTCATTTTCATTTATGAACAAGTTTCACTTTTGTGAATTTCTTCAGCTAACGGTTTTAGCGCTTGCTTGGCATCAACTCTCTGTCGGTCCTTTTTTCTTTGTGTTTTATATTTAAAAAAAAAACACACAAAAACAAGAAGCAAAACCCAACAAACAAACCTGCCAGCCCTTCGAAGATTGTGTCGAATCAAAGAAGAATGTAGATTTCAATGTCACATACGTTACAAAATGTCCCTGAAGCCATTATCTTGCAAGTCGTCATGTAACTCAAAACATGTAAAATATGCACAATACTCATGAAAGCAGTGAGGCTTGCATGAAAGAAAGGAAGGCAGGAAATAAGCTTATCCCCCCCCCCCCCCCCCGAAAAGGAGTTATTCACATTTGACACATGAAGGTAAGATTGCACAGCGAATGATCAAATAATAACTTCAATGCGCCTTCCGAAGGTGCCTGGGGATATCACATGTCTGTTTACATTCGCATTTCTGATTTCCATCGGGAAATATTCAGCTAATCCAGTCAAGAGCCATGGAGAGAGAGAGAGAGAGAGAGAGGAGAGAGAGAGAGAAGGGGAGGGGGGAGGGGGGAAGGTTCACCAGAGTAGAAAAAAAGTCAGGTGACAGGTAGTCATAATGACGAATCGAGTTAGTATATGACGAACACGTCGTGACTCGGTTCTGAAAGTAATTCTCTATTTCTTTCTCTCTTTATGTCTTTGTACATTAGCCTTCTCTTCACCTTTCCATCCGTCAGTACATTTCTTTCAATGTTTCGGTGTTTTCTTCTCTTTTTCTGTTTTCTGCTTTCGTATAGCCTCTTTCTCATTCATTTCTCGTCATATTCCCTTCTCTTATGCTCTGTTTATTCCAACATGTAGGCCCTACATATTTCTGTCTCATTTTTTCTTCTTTATATAATAACAACGATAATGTATCTTTATTATTGAATAACAGTAAAAATAATAATAATAATAATAATAATAAAATAATAACAATAACAACAATGATAATAATGATGATGATGATAATAATAATAATAATAATAATAATAATAATAATAATAATAATAATAAGGTCTTCTTTACATAGGGTAGCTTCTTCAGTGTTGTCGCTGCTCTACTAGAGGGACTTGCCATTATCATTTTTAACCTAGGGTTGCCAAGTACCCATTTATACCCCTGTACTGAGAGGGTATAGTGGTGAGGAAAAACATCTTGTCCAACGACGTAAGCACTGAGCGAGAATCGAACTCGGGTCCTCCGATTGGGAATCCAGGGTCTTATCCACTATGCCACTTTGCAGCGCCCCCGTATTCTCTGATATCCAATTTTCTTGATAAAAGTTTCTCTGTATTCTTTTTTTATGTGCGTTGTTCCATTCTCAGACATTCTGTCTCTCCTTCCCTTCCTCTCTTCATCTCTTCGTCCCTTCTGCATTCGCATCTGCGTAATTATTCTTCCACCTCATATCCATCTAACTATCACTGTATTGCTCTTCTCTCTCTCTCTTTCTCTTCATTGCGAATGTTCAGTTTCAGTTTCAGTAAGTTTTATTTCTCCACTTGTACATAACAGAAAATATGATGTATATGCAGAAAAGAGAATGCATGTAAAACAATGCAATCCACATTTCGATTTTGTGTGAAACATACAATCAGTGTTCGTATAGATGTGCAATGACGCCTATATTTTCATCTCAAAGGAAATTCTAGGGTGTTTAAAGACTTCACATGAGTATGGGATAATGGCGTAAGTTGAATGCAATGGGCAAACGGCGTCCATGCATTTATTTTTGGAAACAAATTATCGATCTCGTCGTCAACATCTCGTGTTGTTATCAAGCGGAAATCAATGTTAGACACGTTTGGTCTTAGAATTACGTCTAATGCTGATATGAACTCACCTTAATAAGGCTTCCGCTCTGATATTTGACTGGGCAAGGGAGACGTAAGAGAGAGGGATAAGAGAAGTGAATTGGGGGGGGGGGGGGGGGGTCGGGTACGAGACCCCACTGGGGAAGCCTTGGTATGGGCATGGCATCAAGTTTGTGGTCAGAAACGTGCCTGCACACGTGACCTTTTCATTTTCCTTCTTTCTTTCTTTTTTCTGGGGGGAGGGATGAGCTCGTTCAAAACACACTATTTTACGAGGCTTTTTGTTTTTAGTTTAACTATTTTGATACGAAAAAAAATCACGAAATGTTTAGCGGACATCAGACATTTTCAGAGTATTATTTTTTGTCTGCATTTATTGTTTGTTCGTCTGGTCAATCAGAATTCAGAATTCGAGACAATTGAAATACGTGCAACTAGATCGACTCAAACATGGCAATTGTTGCAAGCCAATGTATTGGTTGGGATTTTGTTTTCTTTCGTCCATGAAAATATATTACACTTAGGTCTGTCAAATGTATTTAAATGTCTCTGTGTCTGTTTTAATCGACCGTGACAGTAGAGTCATTACGCAATTATTTTGCCCTGTTACTCGATTCAGGAAAATGTAAACAAAACGTGGAGATATTATCATTATGTTGGCCTATCTAAGGCATTGGGAAGAGGGAAAGCAAGGTTTAAAAAATGAAGCATTTTCTTACTTCTTGGCCAATGTCAAAGAGAGAGGTTAGAATTATTTGCCCTTTTTCTTCTTTCTTTTTTCAGAGTGAATTGACCAACACTAACAAAATTGAAATGGAAAATCACAATACATGTACCAGCGAAGGCCAACACCCTATAACACTGTGTAAAACCCACTAATGTTTGCGGAAAAGTAGATGGTTCGCGCCCCGCTGGTAAGTACTTTAAGATGATGCACTTGGGTGGAAATCGTGCAGGTTGTATATTAATCAAGTTTTGAAAGTGATATCCACAGGAGGTTTTGCCAACGTCATCGCTTGCAAATCAGGCTGCTCACGCTTTGGGGTAAAAAAAAAAATATTTAAAAAAACACCAATAACAAAGAGCAGTTCCGGTTTTCTTAGCATTCCACGGAAATGATATTTATCATGCATTCGTGACCTTGATCAAAACTTCAGGCGTGGGCCCCAAGCCACGCATATACTGTTGTGTCTATGTTTTTTAATGCGGAACGTCGCTGCCAAACGGATAAAGGCGGGAAGCTCTTACTTTGTGTTCGTGAATGAAAATATTTTTTTTTTTCTGAATGGCGGGAGTGAGCTGGACGGTAAGAGAGATGGTGGGCGGATGACTCGGTTGTAAAACGCCCACACAAAACACTGCCAGCGGTGATATTATTCACTTTTCCTCCGACGGAGAGGACAGACTAAACGGTTTTCAATTTCCTCCTCTTTTTCCCCCTTTTTCTTCTTTCCCGGGCCCAGAGGACAACGGGTCTTGGAGTGGAGAGTGGTCACACACAATCACTACTCATCATCAACCGCTTGATTTATTGCTGTCAAACACTGATCACTGCAAAGTGAACGTCAATCCTGTGGCTACATGGTACCGTTTCTGTCTCAGCAAGATATATTGATAAAGTGCGTGTGCGGAAAGAGGGGAGCGATGCTAAAACCGTAGATGACTAATTCTAATGGTTATGAATCACCAAATTCATGTTTTCATCAAATTGAGAATTGAGAGTTATTCTATGAACATAATATGCTAAAAGATGAGAGCATCATTCTCTTTTTTCAATCCTGTGAAGGACATTTTTGTGACAGTATTGAATTCGCAATTGGGATGGAAATAATATCTGCAGACAGACCAATGACAAGTGAAGGTATTGTCGATACTATATTCTATGAGTAACTATTAAAAGGAGGAGTATTGAAGTATGATATTGTGTATGGGGCTCATTGTACCGTAGAAAGTGGAATGTTGCCGCGGTAGACGCGTCACAAAATCAGCATTGAAATGTGTTATTAAAACAGACGCAGTAAACGCTATCTCACATTTCAAGTTAAACTTGTTAAAGACATGGTTTGAGTTATAACAACAAAAGATAGGGGAATTCCCCCAAACTCTGTTGTATTCTCAAAACTCGTCAATGGCTGGAGCTGACAATTATTCGACACATGTCACTGTGAGTCCAACGGGCACATCTTGATGAAATTTGGTGGAAATGAAGAATGTTTGCAATCTTGTGATTCCATATCATAGCCAGTTGATTGAAAAATACATCATACCTTGGCAGTCACCAAGATTACTCTTTCACACTTACATTCACTCTCGCTGAAGTAATAGAGCTATCCGTCTCATCGGTCGTCTTCCTCCTCTCTCCCCTTTCAAAAGACATGCTGGAATGCGGTTAATATTCATAAGAAAAGAAAATTATAGTACAATGTATTCTGATTAAGAATATACTTACTCGCCTCCGTATCAGCCACATACATGTTCAGTAGTAAGCAGCCAGCTACGAACGCTCCTAATGCAATCTTTCCCATCTTACACATAATTTCACAGCTCGGCGTTGAAGGTGGACTGTTCGAAACCTTCATTGACACAAAACTCACTTTCGAGAGTGAGTTGGAACCACAAAGTCACAAGGTTGAAGGAAAGTACAAAGCAATCACTACTGGTCGATGATGTGGAAGAGATTCCCCTCTGGCAATTTTTCTTCCCAAGTTTTGTCTTCACCGACTTTTAGTTGGCCTGGCAAACGATGCCACTGCCCTGCTCCGTCGTGAAGAGGATGAAAAGGGAACCGGTGAGGCTCAACCACGGAGGTGGAGATGGTGAAACCCCTTTCTGCAGACGAAAGGCTGCCAGCAACCTGTTATGATGCAGAGTATGGCTGTCGCTTCTCCTGCGACCCCCCTGGCATAGATCCGTGCGCGCTGTATCCCATTAGCATAGATACATCATTTTGCTCCGCCCGTGCGCGTATTACGGGAGCACCGCATCGCAGAAATACGTAATGTTAGAAAACCGTACCTCCAACGCCCCCCCCCCACCCCACACACACACACACATACACATACCTCCCCATGAAGATCATGCTTTTACGATAACTCTAGCAAGTCAACCAAACCGATTCTTTCCAGAAACAGTGACAAACAACAACAACAACCCACACACAAAGGCATCTATCAACTTTTGGAATTAAATAGACTCATTCCTTGTACGTTCTCCCATTGTCTTTCTTACTCTCCGATTGAGTGCGGATCTCAAGAAAGGCTTCTACAAAATCAATGATAATTATCATCTGTTTTCAGGGTGGACGAAGAGCATGTTGGCTTGCCACAAAACAAACAATTATGAGACTGATCATTGATAGGTATTTACTAGGCATTTCTCTGCCCTCATATCATTTCATTTACATTATATTGCACTTCATTCCTTATATATATATATATATATATATATATATATATATATGAGATAAAAACCTAAAATGGCAATAGATCTAAAAACGCTTTATCCTGCCATAAATATATATATATATATATATATCGTTGTGTGCATTTGGTTGTCTGTGTGAGGGTGTATATGAAATAAAGAAATCCCTTTTTCAACATTCCAAACAAAAGTATGTTTTCTTTTTTTTCCCCCGCTTGTTTTATCACACAATCACACATCGTAGCTCCTTATTATTATTATGATTATAAACCAGCCGACATTCAGTCAGGCGATGTATTTTGAGACTCCCTTCCAACCTCTAACCACCCCCCCCCCCCCGCGACATTAGATATACAATTGTAATAATCGGGTTGAATTATTCATGTTGTTAAAGTGGACCCACAATCTGTAGACCATGTTGTCTTGGCAACCGTTTAACACAACTGATTGGAAACCTTCAGTCATGTAATTCATTCTCCCCTTATATACCCCCCCCCTCTCTCTCTCTCTCTCTCTCTCTCTCTCTCTCTCTTTCGCAGCATTCCAATTTTGATAGCTCGTTTGTTGCCTAAATCATGAAAAATACATACATTTCTGATGTGCTTCGATGTCATTACTATAATGAGATATTGTTGGTTTCAACGTCTAGCAGTCATTACAATCTGCAATTTACATGCTCCCTGTGAGTGTGTGTGTATCTTCTTGTTGTTGTTGTTGTTGTTGTTGACTGCAAGCAGCTCTTCAACCTAGATGTGCACCTTCATTAGATATTGCTTTTTATTTCATCATTGGATTGGAAAAAAAAATCCTATATGCCAGGTACTCGTTCATTCATTTTTATTCGTTGATATAGATTTGTTCGTCTGTCTTCTTTCTTATTTTTAATCATTATGTCCCTGTAAATGTATTCATTCATCCATTCTTCTACAGGTTTGCATAAACACATAGCCCTGGTGGCTCAAAATTGATTTTGATTTTTCTCATGAGCTGTTTGTGGTTTTTTCGGTTGATTACGGTTGAACAGCAGAGGACAAAGCATGTGCATGAAAATTCAAGCCAAAATGATTGTGCCATGGGATAAGTGTGTCAGGGCTTTCCGCGGTGTCATGGTAATCTACGTGTGTTCTCCCCCTTTAGTACAGATGCAGAAAATGTTGTACTCTCAGAGATCCCTGAAGCAAAAGTGCACTTACCTGTTTTCCACTCCGATTAGTGCCATTAATGCCCTTTTGACAACACAAAATATATGCCTTATCCAGTGTTGTCTGGGTGAAAAGAAAATGTATGTTTGTTGGTATATGCGTGATGGATGTTTGTGTGGGTGTATGTATGATGTGTTTGTGTGTGTGAGTCTGTCTGTCTGTGCGTATAATTATGTATGTAAATAGGTGGGAAGGTATACCTAGGAAGAGATAATTTTGTTGCCGTTCGTGTGTCAATAGCCATTAAAGGGGAATGAAACCCCAAATAAAGCATGTGGATCCAGTGAATGCAGAAAAATAGTAGAATGGATTAGCGAAGTCTGAGGAAAATCATACAATCCGTTGAAAAGTTACTAGTTATTAAAGATTCTGTGCAGCTATCGCTGAATGGAGAAGACTACTACCTGACATCACAACAACGATAAAAGAAACGATAAAAGAAAATATTAAGAGAATTTCACAAAATGTTATTTCTTATGAAAAGTAAATTAAAATTCCCCTTACTTGTTACTGATATAATTTTGTTAAGGGTAACATTAATCGCCCTACTTTTGTTATACTGAAAGAGGGTAGTCATGGATATGGTAGAAAAGTGAAAATATGTTTGAATTTCTATATATTTCTAGCGTTGTCCATTGGTATATAGATATTGATCTCCTAGAAAATATAAAGAAATTTCAACATGATTTAATTTTGCTGGCGTAATGAAAGAGCACTTCACTAACCGCTTTCAGAAAACAAGGGGAATAATTACTATACCCTTAACATAATCCATTATGTCAGGATCAGATTGATGGAATATGTAATTTTTATGAAAAAATGAATTTTTGTGGAATTCTCTTTACATTTTCTTTATATTGTTGTCCAAACATGACGTCATGAACTCTAGTAGTCTCCACATCCAGTCATTACAACACCAAAACTTTAAAAATTAATAACTTTTGCATCGATTGTCCGATTTTCCTCAAACTTTCACTGATGTGTTCTACTAATGTTGCTGCTTTCACTCAATCCACATTTTACTTTGGGTTTCGGGTTCCTTTAACAAATCTAGCGAAAGTTTACCTGGATGTATATTGTTTCAAATTCTACGCAGCGCGAACGACACGAACCTCATTCACTTATTTTTTTTTCTCTCATTACAGTGCTTTCCATGATGCCACCTTATTTCCATCGTTGATAAAACGATCAAAAGAACGCGCGCAAAAAAGAAATAATAATAATAAAAAATCTTTTCCGGCACTTTGCAACATATTAGGTATAGGAGCATTACAGGTGCATAATGCCTAAACGTGAACCATAATATAGTTGTATCATCGAGCTGATTTATTAAATACACAGTAGCTTGGCACCGGTTGGGTGTACACTATATTCGCAGAGCTCCCGCCACTTTCCCGCCGCACAAATTGCACTCGGGAACATTAAGCAATCGCACGATGGCGTCATTTTGTTGATAGATGTATAGTCAGTGTCCACGTATACTTAGTTAACCGCTCGTAATAAAATTCAAGGTGAAAGGGCAATTTTTCATCATCGTAATACACTTTTATCCCATGTGTCCCATATAGATTAGTTTTTAGTATATATTAGTCACTGAGGAAACTGCTGGGTCTTTCAATTAATGACACAATAGTTATGTAGGTCATGTCCATTGTTGGTATACTGACCATATATACTTCGGGCCTTGGAGCATCTCTGCACAAGTCGTTTGTGTGGTCAGACCACGGTTTAAGCCGGACAATGAAGGAAAGCATCTAACGGTATGTGATGTCCGCCCACACCGCGTATCAGGTGGATACAGTATACTTAATCATTATTGTCGATGCCGAGATATAGAAATTTTTTTAAAGGAAATTGCAAGCGCTATGCACGCAGCCTACACACACACACACAAACAAACAACACACCCCATCACAATACTTCAGGGGACATGGCGCATAAATATGTAAATCATATGCATATACATTATAATGTACATGTATATACATAAGCCTATCCAAGATATAGATATAAGTATGGGAGCGTTAAATTTTTGAAATCAGTCAACTCTGAATGCAATCTCCTTCCATTTTTTTTTTCACACGGACTTGGGTTAATAACCGATCTTCAGTTAAGACATCTAAAGTTACAGTAAAACATGTTTTCAAAAACATCATTCAATTTATTTGGGTAATGGTAATGAAAGCAATGTGTGTGGAAAATATATATTTTTTTAAATTTTCAGAGGTAACCGATGGCCTGCTTGCAACCGACAGGACATAACATTTCATTTGATTCTTTCAACCTGTAAATTAAAAAATGGTAGTCGTTATAATTACAGAGTTCACTGATTTGCTTGATGTAACATACTAGCTACAAGGCGTAATGTTTCATCAGATGGATTACGTCACTGAGATTACACGCACGTTTGAACGTTCATCGTATACGAGAGATGGAAAAAGTGTTTTCTTTGATTCCTCAGCATGAAAACTTAAAAAAGCTTTTATAATTGAGAATTGGTAATAACTATTTAGGATTTTGCAGAGGAGTTTGTTCTCGACATGAAATCGCTGTTTGTTTTGAATAGAATGTGTTTCCAACTTCAGAGAACTGCATTGTTCAATACAAGTATCTTGTTAGTTCCGAACGTCCGTGAGCTATATGCGAACCTCCGTGATGAAAACTATGCTATGTTTGTTCGGTTATAGAGACTGCCTTGATCAGATACATCTTAAAAAAAGCATCTTATTATTTGAGAGTAAGGGTTAAAGTATGGGATAGTGAAATAAGAGGTCGAAATATTGAGTTTCTGTAAAATGCGCGTAATTTGGAGAAAGTGTTTAGTGAAAGAGTAATACTTCAACAGAGATAGCGAATTTGGTTCAATCACCAGTTGTCTACCATTACGTACAGGCTAAGAGTACAATCTTAATATTCTGCCAACACATACACATATATCGCTTAATATATTTCGTTACGATTCTGAACTGAATCAGATCGTTGCATGCTTTGTTAAATGGTATTCAAACGTATGTGCAGTAATGCAGTATCATTCCTCACGGATGTTCGATGCTCTGGACATGGTAAACTTCCGCCGTGAATAAAAACTTGCTCCTCTGGGAAGATCCTAGTATAATTGGGTTCATATTAAAGTTTGACTTATACTCTTTCCGGTAAGATAAATGATTTTGAGTAATTCCTACTTTTTATATTTGGTGTTGTTTTGGCTCAATTGTACATCGTTCAAAATTCTGACCCATATACGTTTGTCTGCGTCTGTGTGTGTGCGTGTAAAGAGACAGAGACAGCGAGACAGGTGTATGCTACTTCCTGATGTCCTCAAAATACATCTACATGTTATCAATACATCTATTAGTCATTTTTTAAATCATTATTTTTCATATATTCATGGGGAGAGAAACTGTAGTGAAGCACAAATATATTTTATGGATCTTCGTCTTCTTCTTCCATTGAATTTTATGTTCCTTTGTAACTATTTAGATGAATAGATAGATAGGCAGATAGATAGACAGATAGATAGATAGATAGATAGATAGATAGATAGATAGTTAAATAGATAGATAGATAGACAAATAGATAGATCGATAGATAGATAGATAGATAGATAGATAGATAGGTAGGTAGATAGATAGATAGATAGATAGATAGATAGATAGATAGGTAGATAGATAGATAGATAGATAGATAGATAGATAGATAGATAGAAGGCAAGGAGACATTTTAGGTTTAGGGATAATGGACGGTCTCCCACTCGGGGATTAATTCAACCTCTCTATGGGAGAGTTATGACTGTGGCCATGTCGACAAGGAAAATGGGAACGTGTGATAGCTTTCAGCTCATAGTATTTTACTTTGAGATATGCCTTCTTGGTTCTTCTTCTCCTTTTTTTTTCTTAGTTTCTCGTCAGCATAACTACCATGTCTGTTAACCCCTTCTGTGGCAGGGTCTTTGGACAGTGTGTATAACTCAATGGGCGTTTCGCCACTTAAAAATATACACAGGGTTATTAAAGTGGGGCGAGAAAAGTGGAGAAGTGAGATACTTTCTCATACCGATGTAATCGGCGGCAGGTATACGACAAAAGATATTGTAAAACTCAATTCAGTGGAAACTGATCCCTATGAAGAGCTTTGGCAATTATGCTGCTGGAATAGTGTTCATTTTGTTTAATGATTTTCATGTGTATCCACTACTGTGATTAAGTTAAGATACGCCTGTATCCACGTAGCTCCATTTCTTCTCATTTCATTTTCATTTCATTTCATTTATTTCATTCTTTCTTTTTTCGGCAAACATAACACGAAATGAATCAGAAGATATAACATAACATAGGCATGTATTCGACTTTACATGGTAGATAATGGTTAACAAATAAAAATTATACATGCAAAACGGCACAATACAAAGTTATGCCTGGAGAGAAAAAAAAAAGAATTGACAGGTCCACTGAAAAGCATGCTTGTAAATTGTGAACCACTCAAAGGATTCTTGTGAACATATTTGTTTACAAAGACAGGACAGAACAAGACAGGAGAAACGCAACGACATAACATGACTTGACAGAAGGGTATACCATTGAAAGTAATAAAGCACAACAGGATAATGGAAAGAAAGGAAAAGCCCTCACGCTGATCATCGGGATCAGAAGAGGGAATTGAGGTGCTTCAGAGCTCGAGCAGCTGCATCGTGTCACATTGTACCTAGCTCTTATGGCCCCTACCTCTGTCTGTTTCAAAATAGTAGTTTTCTCAAGTAATACATTGCTGTTGTACAGTAGCTTTCGTTGCAATGTTGACTATAACATAGGATTATCCCCGCCCCCCCCCCCCATGTGTGTGACTGTGTTTTAGTGCGTATGTGTGTATGTGTGTATATGTCTTTGTGAGAGGGATTTTATCAATAAGACATAAATACAAAAAACAACTATATAGCCAGCTTAAAAATTTCTTGCCATTCTGTTGTCACGTAATGAAAATTAGTGTAGTAATAATAATAATGATAATAATAACAAAACAAATAATAATGATAATATGAAGAAGAATTTATATGGCGCCTATAACAAAAAGTTTCTAAGTGCTTGACAGATAATACCACCAATGAAAATTGACAACAAATCAATTACGAGTACAATTAATAGTCCATGAGTTACATCATCGGTATTGTTCTTCAAGTAAGTGGGACTTGAGTTTCTTTTTGAAAACGTCAGTGGAGGTAATGAAGTACTAAATTTCGGTCGGGAGGTTGTTCCAGAGAAGGGGGCACAAGCGGAAAAAAACAACCAAAACAATAAACTCTCTTTAATCATTCCATTTTTTTCAGTTACTTGAGCCTATCTCCTGCAATGTAAGTTAAGGCACCACTGTTAACCTTTCACAATAAGAAGTTTAACATAGCCAATATACAGTTACTTTATACTTAACAGTTTCAATTTAGTCTCATTTCAGTCGCATTATAGAATCTGTGTAAAAGAGCTGAAATTCGCCTGGTTCGTTTCATCATTATCGAACGTATGCAGCAATATAAACAAATACAGAAATAAACGTGGGGGAGACGTTTTCAAGATATGCTCCCAACATTTCAAATAACTGAACTGTCACATTTTGTTATTTTGTTTCTTCTTTTATGGGGGCTATGGGAGGGGTTACATGATTTTATAAAATGGGTTCAAGAATGTAGCCAACAGGAAGCGCTGAAATGAGTCACGTGTGCTTCGGTTATTCTAGTCCCATTGCACTGCGTGTTAAATCCTATTGCCGATCGTCTGTGCGCGCGGCGGCTCCTTTGAATTGCATGCGTATGCATACGCGCTGTAGAGCTGTCAATCCTGTAAACAACTTCTAGTTCGGGCTGCCGGCCGGCCGGCCTTTCTCCCCTTGTGCATAACATGTGTCTGTACGTATACTCATATACGTACAGACCAAGAGTTGTGGGACCGGACGCGTACATGGAGTCACTTTGAAGGGCAAATCCAACGATTTAGCAGGTTAATTCTAACGCCGTTTTCAGAATATGTTGTCTAGTAGGCCTATATGAGGAGTCTATATCAAGTCTTTAAGGTAAAGGGTGCATATTCTATGTAAAATAAGTAAGTTTTCATGCGGGAACTTAAGTGTCCGGAAACCCAACCCCCCATCATACTTTATGTGCGGAATTTCGGAGTGCGACGTGCGTAAATGTTTGGGACGAACATCTTCGGACGTCTTGACCCACAAAGGTACGTGAAAAACGCTGAAAATGCTGTTAGTTTTCGAATTTTCGACCCATTTTATAAAACAAATGATGCACAGGATTATTTCGTGGCGTTAGTGGAGATGCAGCTCACTCTCGGGTATTTACAATGTAGTGCAACATGCACTCGGCTTCGCCTCGTGCATGTTTCACAGTTGTAAATACCCTCGAGTGCGCTATACGCCTCCACTAACGCACTCTATCCTGTGCATCATTTGTATACTATTGCCACGTTTCTATTCTGCTTCTTGGGCTGCATAGAATTTTTTCCGCAGAATACAGACTCTGAAAAAGTCAATTCTCTAGTTGCTGGTAGCAACTTCCGCTTCCCCCTCCCAGTATTTACGGTCCTTCTATACTGGCGACTTAGCCTTCTTACATACAAGAGCTTTAAAGTAGTGGTGAGCTGCGTATTGCAATGGTGAGCTGGAAAAAGAAAAAACTTCCCCTTTTCTTTCTTTCTTTCTTTGTTGTCCAACCTTCTCTATACATTCAGCAATGGCTGATGAATACAAAACGGATCTCGCTCATGCTGTGACAAAATAAAAAAAAAAAATCAGCCAAAGTTCACAAAGTAGGTGATGGAGTTGCAACTGATTGACAATAGATAATCGGTGTTTATTTACGTCAATGAAGAGCAATTGTCAATCAACTGCAATAAAAACAACTCGGCACTAGAGGTCACTGATTGGAATAAAGTGATTGAGTTGCAAATTACTCAGATCACCTGGGACTCTGGGAGAAACGTTCATTAATTAGACTAAACTCCGTGTCAAACGCTGTCAGATGTTATAAATGGTTGAGTCTCTGCAACGCCTGTACAGTTTTCGTCTCCTCCTGGTGTGTTGGGAATACGTCCCAGCACGTAGAGGTACCTGCACAGCATTATGTTCTTGTACAACCGCTTAAGAGGAACACATGGCTAATCAATGAATGATTTACATTGGACATTAAAAGCCGGCGAACGCGCACATTAATGCGCCCTCGTTCGTCAATGACATCGCTCGGTGTAGTACACAAATTAAGGCCATCAGGCGCAGTAAATGCCGTAACCATGGCTACCACCAGTATGGGCATTACATAATCAGGCGACGTTTATTCGATGCCTGATTTTGAGCCACATTATGCGACGTCTGTCATATACAGCATGTACTGCTATGCGAGCTGTTTAAATTATCTTTTTTGAAATGCCTTCCTCGGATATATCAGTAGATTTGTTTCTTTCTTTCTCTTTTTTTTCTATTTAAATTGATGTAAAAGAGCCAGAAAGCCTCACTACGACAGCGTTAGATTTAATCTATTTACAAGGTCTTGTCATTTTGTCTCGAATAGCCTATTTACTCTGATGATGAAAAGGACTATCAAAAAAAAAGAAGAAGAAATGAACTCAAAGTAATATTATGCACATTGGTTAGACCTTTATCCTGGGCCAATATTGTGGAATTCGTTGATTTCAAGCTGATACACCGACGAATATTATGGTTCGTTTTCCTGCCTGTTCTGTCCCTGCTTTCGTTCTTGTCCTTGTCATAGTCCATTTCTTTCTGTTTGTTTTGCCTAACGTCATGATATCAAAATTTTCACACATGGAGTCCTTGACGGATCTTGAGATGCCCTCATCTTCTAGAGTAATTCACAAAATTTACAAGCAATGCTTCTCTTGTGAATTCCTCTTTTCCATAGCGTTACAAAATAAAATTGTGTCGCTTACTTGTTTATCTATCTAAAACAAAGTTGATATTATTAGAATTGTATCCATGTTTCGTTGAAACTTATGTGATTCAAAGTTCCCTAAAATATTATGTACTCCTTTAAGCGTTATGTATGTCGCTGTGTACTAGTAGTACTTTATGTGGAAATAAAATCACTTGCATTGAATTGAAACATCCGCATATCAGAACACACACACACACACACACACACACGCGCGCGCGCGCGCGCACACATACACACACTTGCATTGCACCTGATGGGGGATGTAAAAACGATTTAATGATTTTTATAAAAGGAAATCAAAATTCTTATCATTAGACACCCACCACCCCCCTCCCCCACCCAACCCTCCCCACCCCCCCCCCCCAAAAAAAAAATGCAGTCTTGCCAATTTGATAAAAATGCAGAATCATTGATTATGTCAGGGTGGGAAAAGAAAGAAGAGAAGGACTCTTAGCATGTCTGACTTTTGGAGACACATACACACACACACACACACACACACACACACACACACACACACACACACACACACACACACACACAAAATAAAGGACAAGAGGATTGGACAGAGACTAGTCGTTAAACGAATCACAGATCCGACGTAGATGGCGCCTGGTGACTTGTCTTCGAGAACCGCTTTGCCCAAATCTTTCAATTTTCACTCAGTTAATTTCAATTCCATTTCATTTAGCAATTTTCATTTTCAACAAAGAATATAAGTGTATAAAACATATCATGCAAAAAAAAAACAATTTTATTAACACACAATAGATTGGTAAGCCTGGATGCATAATATTTACTGAATGATATTGAAAATGTTGAAAATGGAGGGGAAGCTGCAAAAGCTAATAGTTTTGATAGTTTTGATGTGTGTTTCTGTTTAAACAAGAAGCTTTTAGTTTAGTTTAGTAAAGAGTGCAACGACTTAGCGGTGGAGGGAGGGATACCAAGTATGATACAAATGACGTTTAAAAGGTCTATTAAAATATGTGGGTTATGATCTTTGTGAAATGTGACTTGTTAAAAGATGAAAATATAAAGCAAGTTAAAAGTGTTATGTAATGAAGAAAGGAAAAAATGCAGCAAGATCGGAAGGCCGCAGTTGGACGAAATTTAAATGATTTTCAAATGCGCCGATTCTTTTGTCTCACTGCCTTGATTTGAAGTAGTTCTCTTAATCTGTTGAAGTCTTTATCAAACACGTCGACAACTGCAACTCTTTCCCTTCTCCCCTACCCTTTCCCCCTCAACTATCTTTCTCTCTCTCTCTCTTTCAATGTGTTCAAATATGATGTTATAACTTTTTGTCATTCTTTAATCATAATACTCTAATTTCTAGATTGTGTGGTAAAAATGACGTCATTGAGAAAGCAGAACTACGTAACTTGAGCAAACAGGGGCAACTGTAGCAAAACCAAATTGAACACAATTTTTCTTCTCGAGAAAAAGGCTCTTTGTATATGCACACATTCAAATTTTTTGGCTGCCCCTGTGCACTTTCAAGCACTTGTACGCACATTCACTACCATCACACATCAGAGTTTATTTTCCCCTGCTATCTTCGCAGCAGAATTTGTATTGTTACGAATTTAATACGTCCCTACCTTTTCCTCGGGCCGGCCATCTTTTCAAGCAATGCTTACAATGGCGGCCCTCTGCATTATCGCTTCTTAAATATAATATTGTTATTGTAATCCCTGCTGCATAGACATGCATACTGTAATATTATATCATTAATTTCCTTTTATATCGTTGTTTATACACGTCAAACGACTCTGTTTCAAATATACTTTGTATGTTTCCCATGTTCATGATTATGTAATTTATGTATGTATTGATTTGCAGAAAATAAAGTATCTAGTATCAAACAAGATACGTATCTCGGAAAATTACCGGTGTCTATTGATTGTCTGGCAAAACTACGTAACTATATACTGAAGTTACGATGTTTTGGCTGATCATGGCCTCCATTGAGACGGCTTGTGTGGCTGGCAGAACTACTATAATATATATCTATTTATTCATCTATCTATCTATCTATCTATCTATCTATCTAATTATCTATTTATCCATCTTTCCATCTATCTATCTATCCATCCATATATACATATATATATATATATATATATATATATATATATATATATATATATCTTCTTATCCATCTATCTATCTATCTATCTATATACTAGTACTTATCTATCATTATATATATATATATATATATATATATAATATCCCTCTATATCTCTTTTTGTCTATCTATCCATCCATCTATCTATCTATCTATCTATCTATCCATCTCTCACTGACTGTATCTTTCTCTGTCTAGTTCTTTTTCTCTGACTCTCTCCTTTGTATACCTGGCAGTTTGAAGGATTTGAAATATCATCGTTTTACTGAATCTGTAGATGAATCATAACTGTTAATAAATTCTTCATTCACCTTAATCTATCTCTTTAGTAATGTTTAGGGTAACAGTAAGCTACAGTCTGGATCAGCTTACCATAAGCAATCTAGTTTTGTGTTGTTGAAATTGAAATTATTTATTCAAAACGGTATTTCATTGAATAACATCCAATGGCAGCTCGCAGGCTAATATGAAATATATGAAATATGAACAAAATAGGAAAAGATACAAAGAGAAAGAATGCCAAAATTATCCATCTTGAATATTGCACATTGAAATTGACATTTACAACAAAAAGAAAAAAATACTGAAATTACGATTTTTAACACCACTTTTCTCATTATTAGAAATAATCATGGTTACTTAAACATATATGATTCTCCTAACAAATTCTCTTAAAATTCATCTTCATTATTTTTACGAAAATTTGCACACATTCGAGTACAAGCAAACAAAAACACCAAAGCTCCAACAAACTAACGGATACACAAATGCAAAACAAAAGAACAGGCAACACATTTGGATAAAGAAAAAGAATTGTAAAACATTAGAATATCATTTGTCATTCTCCTATACTATGATACGTAGTCATAGTAGACAGTCTCTAGGGTCATTCCATAAAGTATGAAGCGCCCCCTTTTGACAAGAAATGCTTAGGGAGATATGCCGAACGGTTTGAAATGCACGTATTGCAATAAACTGGGCGTGAGGGCAATGCTCTGTTAGTACGTTGTGTTGACTTGTCCTGCAGCTGTTTTTCAGTATCTCCCAGCAGAGTTCAAGAGGGATAAATCTCGGTGGTACTGTAATTGAAAGAAGTTTTAGCATCGGAGGTTCAGTGGTAGAATGCTCGCCTGCCACGCGGACGGCCCGGGTTCGATTCCCGGCCGATGCAACTTTCTTTTATTTAAATTTGATTTTCCTTGTGTAAACTTTTGAATATCAGCCATTTCTTTTCTTATTCTCTTATAGTGGTGAATCCAGAGGGGGGGGGGGGTGCGTACAGGTGTTGAAACAAAATAAATAAAAAGACTAAAATAAAACGAGGGGGTGTGCCCCCCCCCCCCTTTAATTTTGTAAAGGCGCCTCCCCTTTACGGAATTCCTGGATCCGCCTCTGCTCTTATGCTCTTAATTTGATTTATCATTTTGTTTCATGACGTGACAGAAACACATGGGAAACATGTTAATAGAAGACTTGTGTTATCAGTGTCAAATGTTATCTATCATTGCATGTTTATTACCTTCATCTTGGTTTAATCAATTCGTATAATCATATCTTTTGGAAAAGCTAGCGCATTTTCGGTAAACCACTACCATCGTCATAATTGTGTACGAGAGAAAAGATCCCCAAATGATAGGACAATAGTATTAAGTAGCAGGTGATCAACTGGGTCGCGTCCGAAAACGAATCACTTGCGTGGTGTTTGTATTTAGATAAGTGACGGACATTCAATGTTTTTTGACGGCATTGTTTACGGATATCCCTTTTTGCTACACTGTAAACCTCTGTCACTCCCATCTGTTCTGATTTCACCCCATCTCGCCTATCCATGTCCCAGTGCAGGCGGAGCGTTTTCAAAAGTCGGGGGGGGGGGGGGGGGGGGGCACTTCCGGGTTTCATGAGCTAACAAGCAAAAAACAAAAAACAAAAAAGGTCCTCAGCTCATCTCTTCCTTACCATTTACGGTTTCTTCAGCTGACAAGCAAAAAAAAAAGACAGTCCTCAGCTCATCTTTTTCCTTCCATTTCCGAGTTTCTTCAGCTGACAAGCTTAAAAAAAATGGTCTTCAGCGCAAAAACATAACCTAACCTTACCGCTCTCACACTTCAAAATCTCTATCTATTTCTATCTAGTGCCACTTACGTACTTCCGGGTTAAAAAAGAGGGGGGCCCAAAGTAATGACACCTTAGTATTCCTTTGTATGGTGCACATGGCAACCACACAGTATGTGTATTATCCACCATATTTCAATGGTTTGTCTTTTATAGTGGTATGTATATGCTAGTTCTAAATATGTCTTCCTCCATATCGATTGGTCCTCCCTGCAGAATTGTATCAGGCAATGTATATTGTAAACTTGTTAAATGGCTAACTCATCTTATGATCTTCTTCGTTGTTGTGAGTTGGATAACATTGTGACCCTGATGAGGCATTGCATGTTCTCCAGTTGACCTCCAGTTGACATGTAATACTTGAGATCATCTTATAGCACTTTACAGGATCTCATCTCGACAGTATGGAGGTGAGAGCTGTCCTAGCAATGCTGACAATTAGGGTGATCTTTACCAGGTTTACAGGTCGCGGTCCTTGCCTTGGCCTAAGAGGGCGGGACTATTCACTGTCTCAATCTCTATATTCCATTAACCTTGATAGTTGAGTTGAGACCTGGGCTCCTACATCCTGTGATTTTTATGTAGTCCTATGAGCAATGATCTCCAAGCTAAATGCAAAGGCTGGAGCATACATTGAGATATTTTTTGTTTCTGTTTCTTCATGACGTTGGCGTGTTTTCGTTATCTTTAAAATAGATAAAAGGAAAGATTTATTCAAGTCATAGAAGAAACAAGTGTATCATTATCAGATAGCATCGGTGGACTAGTGGCAGAATGCTTGCCTGCCGCGCGCCGGGCGGCCCGGGTTCGATTCCCGGCAGATGCAGCTGTGTTATTATTTTCAAATTTCTTTTCGATAAACTTTGAATATCAACCATCTCTTTTCTTCCATTTCTTCTACCTCTTCTCTTCTTTTTTTACAAGTCAAGTGGTGTCGGGTGGCGTATAGAGAAGATTAATTTTGAAAAATTGGCAATTTATCAAAATGCCAGGCGAGCATGTTGGCATCTCATCTGCCACACATAGGCATTCGTATCAGTTTTGTGCAGTCTGTCGAATGTGTGCCCACTTGTTTCCGATTAGGCGTCTGTTGAATGTGAGGACCCCATACTGTAAATTGTAGTTACTGTTTGCTAAAATGCCTCAATCGACCCCCAACGGGCAGGTCTAATGGAACATCTACATGTTCAATGTCAAAAACTGACTGTACAGTGTGAGTAGATTGTGTATTTCCACAACAAGAGCTAGGCCTGCAACTTACCTCCTTGGGTAGTGCAGTTACTTTCTCCGTGACACAGTGTTTGGCTTGGCTGGGGTTGCTGTCGAGTAGCTCTGCCCCCGGTTGTGCGCATGAGCTGGAGGTGGGCGAGTCTGCGTGTGCGGGGCTGAATGTCTGTATCCCCGCTGCTGCTGGCCTAAAAAAGGCCTGGATGTATCGCCAGCTGCGAGCCAGCCTGCGTTCCGATATTGCTTCCGGCTGAATCCACCGCTGGCCGTGCGCTTGTATGGGTGGTACGGCTGATGAGTAGATCTCTTAGCCTGGCCTTTAACCACACTAAAGGCAGCCCTATTCTCCTCCTTGAGATCTTTTACACGTTGTCCCAAGTCATCACCGAACAGAAACGCGGTCACGGGCGTAGTAGGCTTGCACAGATGTGCGTAAGCAGCGTTCATATCGGGCTTGATCAGCTCCTTTCTCAGGCAATTCATCTCGTAATTGGCATTACAGAGTAAAGCGAGTGCGTCCTGTTGCGCCTCGTTCAAGTCAGTAGGAAGAGTTTGTAGGAACGCACACAGCCCGCGGGTAAGAGATTTCTGTACTCTCTGCAGCTTAACGTCTCTGCTGCGCGTAGTCTGTGTCACATTATCCCAAATCACTGGATTGACTTTAGGGACTAGTAAGTTGGGGCAATTGCTCGGTGCTGGGTAGTTTGCCACTGACTCTTCCATAGATTTTTCCTCCAGACAATGGGAGATGAGATAATTCGTAGAATTTGCCAATTCGTCATTGATAGGGTCGCCCACACAGGCGGAGACCGCAAATTTTGCAGCAAAGGATGGCACTTGTACTGGCCGCCCCGTGAGCTCTGCGGGTGCGTAACCCGCTGCCGCCGCAGGGAAATCGCATTCATCCCCACTGTAGCTGCTGCCGCCGTGGTCGTCGTGCAGCGTACCGCGTGCTTGCGTACTATCGTCTGTAGCACACACATCCATGCCCCCAAACGGCACACCACCGTGGTTTTCTGCGGTACAAGCCGTGCCAACATGGCCGGCACGTAGTTGCTGTTGTTGGATACGAGTAGGCTGAGACGGCAGTATTTCCATGACCTTTTCAAACATGGATTCGAGTTTAGAAAGGCGGGAAAGCACCTCCGCGTCCGTCTTCTCTTTAGGGGGAGCTGCCTTCTTACTTAGGCCCGGTTTGGTGGGTTTTTTAAGGGTTTTCCCATTCCCTTCTTTCTTTGTTGGAGCCTTAATACTAGCCGGCGAACACTTGGGTTCATGATGCACGGCTGTAGTCACCATCGCCACGACAGACTTAGCTGTATGCAGGGCGCTCGTACTAGTGGTGCCACCCACGACAGGCTTAGCTGTATGCTGTGGGGGAGCGGAAAGCGGAATTTCCATCCCGCGATATCTCGTGAATAAAAATCCACTTCCGAAGCAAAGTCAGCTCTAACTGAGCTATAAATAATAACAATCCACAATATGATAAGATATTGCGAAGATGCACAGTTAAAAGGACGAATAAAACTGGATTTAGACTGCGATGAGGGAACTTAGCCCCTCGTGCAAAACGTGCGAAGAAGCGATATGACTGCGCGCGCGTTGAGCGGGCTCTCACTGTGAGTTCTTGCGTAAACTCACGAAATAAAATAATTCTTGTATAAATGTTTGTAGCAGATGTCTTCTCTCTCAATTACGTCTTCTGTCAAATTGGTCAAAACGAATAATGAATTCATCAAACAGCAATGGTGTCATGCAGTAAAAAGGGAGTCTGATCTCATAAGAAATGGTAACCCTCCGTGAGATATATTTAAATCTAGTGATATTTTCCTCTGAAAACCTAATGATTATTGGTAGCAAATTCATCCACCATATCATTTATTGGGTTATCTCTGAAGAGGGGCTGGATGTCAACAAATAAGTTAACAATGAATGTTTGCACAAGTAACGATAAATGCTTCCACACGTGCGCACATGTGTGCAGAGAGAGGGAGAGGGGATATTCACATGGCTATTTACAGTTTTTAGCTGAGCAGGCCAATCATACCCTCTCCTACATTTGTATACAAGGGAACTTTAACCCTCTGAATATCCCCAGCCTGAAATCCCATTGACATTGTGAGTATCTTCTTTCCAGAGGGACTGAAGGGGTTACTGTACCTCCGTCCATTTGCAGAGTTTGTCATTACTCTGATATCTCTGTCTGTTTTGAAACCTGGGCCCTGTTTTATGAAGAGTTATGACTGATAAAGGTTGATTTTTATGGATTGGTAAGTCTATGGCAGCCTGTGTGGTAAGGAAATTTATAATCGGTTATATCTTTTGATAAAACAGGGAATTTCAATGCATGAATGTCGCCAGAGAATAGATAACTCCATGGGGCACTTTCATGTTGCCCAGTAATATGATATTTTCCCATTGTAGAGTGCATTTATCTAGGGGAATTGCAGGCAATTTTCATAATTTCACATCATGTAGTACATAATTCTTTATTTTTTTCAAAAGTATTATGATTGAGTTTTGGTTTTGCAAACTGCAACATCTATGGTACATACAACACATTTTCTTTTACCATTTTCAACCCTTTCCCTTTAAAAAGCACATAGAGACACTACAGAAGTGATATGCGCTATATAAGCACTACACTACAAATCGACACCTCCATGTAGGTATAGATTTGTGGAATTAATTGTGGTCCTTGAGCACAGAAACCAATACTCTGAAAACCCAAACAAATTACACTGAACAAGATAGCAGTTTCACCACAGAATGGGGGCTTACCATAAGAATGTATGAGTAGGAGGCTCACATACACTACTGCACTGTATGTATTTTAGAAATGTAGCAATACAATATTCCATTACAATACCACTTGCTTAACAAGGTCACCTGAGTGGAATTTATGTATGCTTCTTCTTTTGTTCTGCTTCTCTTATGGTGAAATCATCCTTGTGCATTGTGATTTGTTAAAAATGTTGAAAACACTCTTATTCCTTATCCCAATCACTATAAATTCTGAAACTCTGTTCTCAGTATAACCAATTTAAGTGCAGTTGTTCCAATGTAAAAGTTTGAAAATCAGTCAGAGTTCCCCTTTAAATCCTCACAGTAAGAAACTTTTTTCTTCTTTTTTTTTCTTCCAGAAGAATAACTGAAATGACCCATTCAGACATAACCAACCCCAATCAAGCAATTATAATATCAAACTTCAAATCACATGAACTCTAAATCTACATGTATTCTAACTACAATGTACTCTATCAACATACCATTGCTGGACAATGACAGCAAGTTAATTATCCCCCCCCCCCCCCATTCTACAGTCTTATAACTGTAAATTACAAAAACTGTATTGTTTGCACTAAAGGATTAGTTTTTAGGCCATCTGAAAACTTATTGTGCCAGTCTAATCTCTCTACGGTAAGCACTATTTGGGCACCCGTCCCGCTTCATCATGAATATTCATCAGGCAGTAAGATACTGTGCTGGTAAATGGCAGAACGCTGGATATGTGCCATTTGAATGTAAAAACGTATCGCCCGGAAATGTAAAATTCTCGAAAATTGCATCAACGAGGAATGTAAAAATGTCTCGTCGGGAGATGGAAAAATGTTCAGTTTTGCCAAGAAACTTAAAAATGCTGCCGGGAAATGTAAAAATGATGTATTTCCACAGTATTACGGCTACCTGTAGATGATGAATATTCATGATGAAGCGGGACGGGTGCCCAAATAGTGCTTACGGTACCTCTCTCTACATACCTGGATAGTCTTCTCCCATGCTAAATGTGTACGTCACCACCTCTCCATTGGCTGCAAGGGTGAATCCAAATGTGTTTTTGCTCCTTTCAAAACCTGTAAAACAAAGACAAGAAAGAGAAGAGAGAGCTTGTTAAAGTTTGGTCTCCTTGTGCAAAGGCTATCACTAACAAAGTCCTCATGAAAACGCCACTTAACACCACTAAACACAAAACAACAACGACAACAACAACTCATGAAGTCTCAAGTGATAGGGACTCTACCAAACTTTGCTTGTCTGTTACGATAATACCACAGAAGATATCACTTCCTTTGTACACAAACAATGTTTGGAGAGGGAACTTCTGGTAACACCAACATTTGAATCACATTTTATACCAAGTTCTAAATTTTTTTCTGGTTGCGCGAAATGCGCGAAAATTTGAACACCGCGAAAATTTCCACTTTTACAGTAGTCTCTTTGTTGACAAAGTTTAGTTGGTCCATTTTATTCAGTTTCCAAATTTCAATATCGCTGAAACATGATTTCATTCATAAATAAAAAGGTCTGCGATTACACAATTGTATAATACTGACTTTTGTCAATTTGAGCAAACTTTGCTGTAGCTCTCATTATTTCAGTGTGTTCTTACAAACTTTACGCCTACGGTATGTGGGCTTACATCCTACACACATTGATACCCCACAGTCACCAGTGACTGCGTGCTGTGTGAAAGTCACATGCTACTTGACACCACGAACTACACTGAAAATAAAGGAAGCCATTCAAGACATATTAAGTCATAGATGACTATAACCTACGTCACTGGTCGCACTTCCGACAAAGTGCAGTAGTAGGTGTCATTTGGATGCAAGATGTTTGCATTAAAAATACATTTGATGAAATGTACCTGAAAATACTGTATATGTAAAAAGTATGCATTGTTTCCACCTCTGCCATTTTTCTTCTCTTTTCAAATGTATCTTCCAACTTTGTTTAATCATTTGAATTTGTCAGATTATTGTTCAGTTGAAATGTAATGATTATTTGTAGGGGATCATTTCCAACAAGCCTCTTGTGTGCTTTTTATGATCCCTCCATTCAAAATGTATAAATTGTACCAAGGCAATCACATTTTCATTTTTGTAAAAATTTTATGTTTTGAAATGGAAATCTATGAATGAACGAGTGAATGAATGAATTATATTTTCACAGAATTCATGACTTTTATAAACAATCAGACTCAACCTGAAAATGATTTCTTGACATTAAAAACACACACACACACACACAGTACAGCGTAGCCATCTTTTTCATCAATACAGCAAATGTAGCACACGCATGATATCCAGTATTTGTCTTGGCCACTGCGCCAAACCATTGGAGTCATTTCCAAATGTAGAATTAACCAGCTGTGAAATTCAAACTGCACCAAATTTCTCGCTGCGCTGTCATCAGATACCCAAGGTCTGACAAATTTGACGTGAAATTTGATGAAGAGAAATTAATCCTTCGACACATCCCTCGCCTGCTAGAATTATCAACTGATCAAACCCATGTACTGTAATCATGTACAACTGTACATGTACACTGTAATGTACCCTTGTGAAGAATTGCATTATATCTAAGTACTATTCTCCTGTTTTCATTTGGCTTCATTTGTTTACCATGGAAACAAAAGGCTATATATTGTACTTGTAAACTCCACAGCAACTTTGACATATCAAAGGAAATAAACATGTTCAATGTACACTACTAAACATAATATATTCAAAATGAAATTTAAGGTATAATTGGAATGTTGCACATACCGTACAAACTGGTATGGTTTACACCAATACACATTGATCTACACTGTAGTACACATGATATGTAAAAGCAGCCTATCTAGCTACAATCTGTATGTTATACATGTACATTTTGTAGATATGTACGTTGTACCTTGTCACATACATAATGTACATAGGTGTACGCAATACATTGCAACTTTGTCCATTAAAAAAAATATATACACTGTAGGCCCACATTGCACATGTATTTTGTATAATTTTGTATAAATATATTTTGCATCCAGCATCATACACTGTACAATGTCCCAAATCAAGTCTGTGCAAATACATATCATAGATCTTCAAATTTTGCATAAATCAGAAAACCTGCCTAATCAGCAGTCCTCATTTTGTGAGTAGCAGTCATCATTCAAAACTTGACAAGTGAGATTTCAAGTACAGATACTGTAAAGCAAAATATTTTAGCGGCATGAAATTTTTGCAAATTGTTATTGGCATTCCATGCATGTAAAGTAGAGGAACTTTCACATGCGTTTTAATTTTGTCAATCTTGGCTCTCACGAAATTTTGGCTCTCGCGAAATTCGTGAAATTAAAATGCACACAAAGTTCTGGTTTTACATTACCATCTTGCTGCCATACATGTACCTTACAGTGTATGGTGACAGTTCTTCTACAAAATGAACATTATATATGCACCTAAAAAAAGGAAGCGCAAAAATTCTACGCAATATACTGTACAGTGGGTGTCCTCTCCCAATAGAGAGCATCCATGAATAAGCATGGGAGTATATTGTGAGCCCTGTGTCTGCCTGGGGTGAGTCAGCAATCTATTTATAGTTTGACTGTCAGACATAACATCACGGCTAAATTCCCAGGACTTGCTCTTTATCCCATGAATTCTTGTCACTGATCTCCCAAACCGATTACAAAAGCTCCAAGCTTTCCACCAAGGTGCCTGCTTGTTCGTCACCTGATCTTTCAACATAAAATGTCAACTTGTCAAGGAATGGCTATGATGCCCTGTACAGTAGGTACCAATGCAGATTGTACCATACAATTTCTATGTTTACTAAAATTTGAATGCACATCACCTTTAACTGTGTAAAACTATGCAATAGGCTTGTTTACAAGGTAGGCCTAATGTACTTTTTACAACTATGTAAACATCCAGATTCCCCCCCCCCCCACCCCTCTTATTGTGTGTGTGTGTGTGTATCCTATCAACCTGTTTAATACAAATGTACATCAAATGCATCTAGAATGATGACTCTACATACACTTGTAGAACTCTTAGTATGTAGGCCTTCGCACAAACTGTTACTATGTTGGGCCAAGCTTTGTGCTCACTAGAACAACCAACTTCAGGTATGCATATCAAACTTTACATTACCATCTGGGATATCCTAGCACTTTTTGAGAAGCCCATCAAGGTATATACTGTTTTAAATGTCGGATTGTCCTGTTTCAAAATACATGTGGGTTATATGGGTAATCTTTAATGACACTTGTAACAATATAAGCAGAAATTATTGCCACTTGGAAAAGGTTTCCACCTGCCCTCTTTGTTTCATCTACACATGTAATATACATCAAATTTGTGGATGACTATAGCATTGGCTTATTTTCCACAATGATGACCTACATCTTTTATAAATATATTTGTTAACCTAAAGCCTTCTAAAGAATAAAATAATTCAGAGCTAAATTCAAATTCCATGAATACCTGCATATTCAAATACATACAACTGTTTGTATATCCATTCAAACTTTACTCATAAAACCAAAGTTGTTGTTTTTTTATAGAAAGTTGACAAGAAGGCTGTCTGCCACAGCAACAAATAAAATACAAATGTATGAATGGTTTCCATTAAAGCACTGAAACAGTACAATATGTATTCAGCAGTCTGAACAATAGGCTTGTAAATTTATCATTTAATGTATTTTATCATTGAATTGATATCACTGAAACTTATGAAAAGAAAAACAGGGAAAACTACATTAAAAGATAAATCAAGAGTCACCAATTATAAAGTGTATTAAGTCAGAGTCCTCTGATGAATGACATGTACAATGTATGTGATGTCACACAATACAATATTGGCATAATGAGACACAATGAAAGTGCTGAAAGCTTAATAAAGGGATGGTACAGTATTGGTGGAGATGAGAATTGGGTTTAAATTTTTTGCGAAATACATTGTACCAAGTAAACACTTATGATATAGTGCAGAGCATGCCATTTTAAAAGGAATTCAAAGTTTATTTGATGTACAATTTGTAAATCGGGTTTGGAATGACTGAAACATCCAAAAACAAAGTAAAACAAAGCAATCATAATGAAGTGTGGGTCCCACACTTTATTAGGTTTGCTCCTTCTTGGATATAATCTCAGCCATTTCAAAACCAATTTTCATCGAATAAACGTTGAATTCCTCATAGAATTACATGCTCTTTCATATTTCATAAGAGGTTTCTCATTATTTCAACAAAAAATGTAAGAAACCTGAAATTAGGTCTCAAACAAAACTGTACTATCCCTTTAAATACAGTACAAAACAATTTACAGTGCATATGAGGCTGTCTTCAACACTCATTATGACAAAAGTCAGAGAAAAATTGAATTCCCCACATCCCCTCACCCCCCCCCCCCCCAAAAAAAGCAGTTAATTTCCATGAATGACATAGAAACAGATGTGCGACTGGTGGCCATACACAATTCTGCTTCCTTCGAGAACATAAGATATAAAAACACAGTGTAGTTTGTGGGCATTCACTTTTTTTCAGAGAAACGATGTGTCAGACAATGTAAAATTTATGGCTGTCGCTTTCATTGTCTATTAGTTAGAAAAATGACAAACATGCTTGACTACTTTGTACTTTGAATCATTCATTGTCCATTCCATGAACACAACATAAAAAAAAACACACACAAATTTCAGAGGAATGTTGTGATCTCATCATCTACATGGTGAATAGCTATAGTAGTACTGCATAATTTTCTACTTGCTTTGTAGTCATTGTTTTTGTGTTTATGATCAAAGAATACCCATCTTCAGTTATATTGTAAACAGATTATATGAGCATGTAAACTCTGATGGAGGTCTTGGAGTTTCGAACACACTTGAATCAAGTGTTATGGAATGATAATTTGTGAAAGTGCACGATCAAGGACATGTACAATATACATACCTGTACAGTGTAAATGTTTAAAATACATTTAAGTACATTGTACATGGTACAGTATGTGGCACAAAGATAAATGTGGGTAACAATAATATGAGGGAAAACTGAATTCATACAATATGCATTCTTCATTTCTGAAACAACATCATACGATTGTACTGTGTCTTTCCTTGTAGTTTTTCTACGAGTGTGATACTCTAAATGGGCTGAAAAATGACAGTCTAGACTTCATTCAAGACAATTAGATCAGGGATCTCGCCAGCATATATCACCCTTGTCGGCCCCGACAAGCGTGCGGTTTGAAGAAGCAATTGCCGACAAGGGTAAAACTTGCCGACAAGGGTAACACCACGCGTGAACTTGCCGACAAGGGTAACTTGCTTGACGAGCTAAGTTCGGACCAATTTCTCGCCTTTTTCAGTCTTTATTATCTGGCTAGAAAAGAAGCTAGATGTTGAAAGCAGCAGCAGTTTACATACTTTAGATACAAGTGCAAAAATTTACCCACGCAGTCATCGCACCTATCACAACAACGCGGCTCAACAGAGCGACGTACTAGCTGATACCAGGGAGGTCTCACCTCCCTGCTGATACACACCACATCACACACTTGCTCACTCACATGCGCTCTGATTTGGGATCCACACACACATGCACAAGCACCCAGCCGGCCACTTACACCTCCCTGCTTACAGCCGCCTGTGCGTGTACAACGGTACAGTGTATTGTGAGAGGGAGAGAGAGGACGGAAAGAGAGGGTTGGAGGCCGAAGGAGGCTGAGGAAGGCTGACACGTGCTCGCTTGTTGTCACGCTTGTTGTCGGGTTACGCAAAAACAAACGATATGAAATGCATGCCCCCCTCCGCCAAAGGTTGTATTTTTTTTTTTTTTTGGCTGCTTTGGTTTGTTTGTTAGTTTGTCTGCCTGTCTGTCTCTTTTTTTCGCAAAATAAGTCAAAATTTGGGAACAGATTAGGATTAAATTTTCAGGAACAGTTGGTTGGTAAAATGGCGCAATGAACAGATGATTAAATTTTGATAGTGAGCAGGATTTATAATACCACCGAAATTCACCGCCAGGATCCAGGATCTTTAGACTTTGTTTCGTATATTTGAAAGGATTCGTATCAATTCTTTACGAAGCTGGCCATCGGCAATGACGCAAAATTAGATGCGTTCAAAGCATTGCCGCAGAGAGAAAATTAACTCCATTTTTCGTTAAAAAAAGAAAAGAAAAAAGAACTTGCGATGGAGTAAGCAAATGCAAATTGTTATTTAGGTTTTGGTAGTTTCAGTGGGTTATTTTTTTTTTTAAATCTAAAAAGCCATGCGTTCCATTTTAGCCTTTTCAATTTCTATGGATTTGTAAACGTCATTCGTGAATATTCCATTTTCCTTCTCCGGGCCGAAATTTATAGTAATTCTGTCATGATGGTCTTTCAAGTTCAACGTATACGTAATGCTCCACGTGCTTCTGGCTTGGGTTTGTTAAAAGGTGGGTTAGGGGGCCTTCACGGGCAGAAAATAAATGATGATCATTCATCAATGTTCCCAGTCGGTTTACATGCTATGTACACGCTGTTTACGACCACTGAAGCAAGGTGGCAGTACGCGCGACATTCTTTATCTGACACCTGGCTTTCGTGGAAATTTCATGGAAATTTCCACAAGCCATGATATCAAGTTTCCCCACTGCTTGAGGTCGTGCTTTTTTTTTATTCTTCATTACGAACATCAATTTGTTCAACTTGAAAAGTGTAGATAATTTGCTTTGAGGACGTGTTTCTTTCTTCTTCTTTTTTTTTTTCATTGCAGCATCGGTAACATTTTGTTTTGTTCATCGTCCCTGCATGGCAGAGGTTCATGGGAGGAGAACGATAGGAATGACTGGGGAGAAAATAAACTGAAAGAAGGAAGCATCTTTTGAGCGAGCTGTCTTTGTTTTTCTCTACACCAGCATCAGTTATCGCCACCAAGATTCTTTTTTTTTTTCGTTACTCCGACAGATTAATGATAAAATGATGCTAGATTCTTTATTCTGAAGGTTCGTTAATCCAAAAATGATTAAGAAAAAATGTCCGTTCATTTCACGACGAAATCAGTTTTGTTATTTCGAACGTTCTGCCAGTGAAATTTCGCAATAAAACGACGGCACAAAACAGCGTGTTTTCGTACTCTAAGGGTCTGTTATTCCGACAGAAGTAGTAATGATGAAATAATAAATTGTAGATTCTTTATTCTGAAGGTTCGTTAACCGAAAATTGAATAAAGAAAAATGTCCGTAAATTTCAAAACGAAATCAGTACGTCATTTCAAACGTTTTGCCAGTGAAATTTGGGAATAAAACGACTGCCCCAAAACACTCAGTTGCAGTTTTCTTACTCTGAGGGTTCGTTACTCCGACAGATTAATGATAAAATAATTGCTAGATTCCCTATTCTGAAGGTTCGTTAATCCAAAAAATGATTAAGAAAAAACGTCCGTTCATTTCACAACGAAATCAGTTTTGTTATTTCGAACGTTTCTGTCAGTGAAATTTCGGAATAAAACTGCCCAAAAAACAGTTGCACTTTTCTTACTCTTAGGGTTCGTTACTCCGACAGATAAATGAAAAAATAATGCTATATTCCTTATTCTGAAGGTTCGTTAATCCAAAAATGATTTTAAAAAATGTCCGTTCATTTTACAACGGAATCAGTTTTGTTATTTCGAACGTTTCCGTCAGTGAAATTTCAGAATAAAACGACGGCCCCAAAACGGTTACAGTTTTCTTTTACTCTGAAGGTTCGTTACTGCGAAAGAATAACGATATAATACTTTAGATTCTTAATTCTGAACGATCGTTAATCGGAAAACGATAGAGAAGAAATGAAAACGGTTACAATTTCTTACCCTCAGGGTTCGTTACTCCGAAAGAATAATGGCAAAATAATACTCTACATTCTTAATTCTGAATGACCGTTAATAGAAAAATTATAAAGGAGAAAATATTCGTTTATATCCAAACGAAATCAGTTTTGTTATTTCGAATGTTCTGCCAGTATAATTTCGGAATACAACAACGGCCCCAAAAGGGTGTTTTCTTATTCTGAAGGTTTGTTATTCTGAAGCAATCACGATGATAGATGATAGATTCCTTTCTGAAGGTTCGTTGATCGGAAAATAAAAAAGAAAAAATGTTTGTTAATCTTCGAACGAAATCAGTTTTATTTTGAACATTCATCTGTAGTACCGACCTTTGGTGTTGTTGTTGTTTTCGATTACAAACCTTCGAAGTACTCATGAATCATTTCATTTTATGATTAAACAAACCTTCGGAATAATGACCATCATTACATTTTTGTATGATATCTCTTTGATGTCACGGCCAAACTACCGCAGTATACCCAGAAAGGAAAGTGCAACCATGTCCCGAAAGTTCTCGATCGCTTCTCGCGCATCTGCATGCAATAGGCCTACCACATGGTCGAGCAGACGGCGAGAAAGCAACACGGCGCGCGTAGTTGCGATGCAGAGACGGCTAATTATTGCAACAGTGAAACAGGAAAGGCCTAAAAGAAATCGGAACCTCCACCATCGGCACCTACTTCTCTTTCATTTATTATTTAGGAACTGCCGCTAACAAAAGGTATGGAGTTTCTGCATTGTTTCTGTGAGAATATGCCCCTCACAACGTTCATTACATCTCCGTGAAAATGTCGCATTTAGTGGCATTTTAGCGGCGATTCATCTGTGTTGTATTGAGCATTAGCGAAGGCTTCAGCGCGCATAAATGCCGACAAGCGTGAAGAAATTCCTGGCGAGAACCCTGTAGATTACTGTAAAACGAGGAATGTTCGAGTGCATTTTACTTTCGCAAGCGCAAAGATTCGCGAAATTGAAATGCACGCGAAAGTTCTTGTCTACACTATATGCATTGAATGCCAGTGGCAGTTCGAGAACGTTTCATGCTGCAAAAAAGGCCGTCGGCTCCAATTCGCGCAAAAATTCATGCCGCGGAGATATCATGTTTTACAGCAGGCCCCTACATTAAAGAGTTTGTGCACTGTGTTAGTATTCATGGAACACACAGGTGGTGCATGAAAAGCACATATTGTGACTGAAAACAAATCATTGTTATCATTGCTCATTGTTGTGAGACTCATAGTCAAGGGCAGAGCCGGAGATTCCTAGACATCGATTCAGACCAAACTTACGACGCCAGTGATCTTCCTCTTTCGGATCACAACACAGGAAAGAAAGAGAGATGAAAAAAAAAAGAGGAGGCAATAGGCGTTTTCACATCAGCCCGATAAAAATCCAAGCTCCAGATATTTTTTATTTTCCCAAGTCAGAAAATAGCGCGCTATTTCGAAACATCGGGCTGATGTGAAAACGCCTAGTGATGTTCTGGATAGAAGCATTGTCTGCTATGTAAAGCTTGAGTGCTTTTGCACAATTACAAACACACACCAGCAGCAGATCAACAACAGTCAATACTGCATTCAGCATTCTGTAATATGTCTAAATGTTTTATCTGCCATGTACATATGTACAAGGGCACTAGCAGAGTAATCCTCAATTCACTGGATGAAAATTCTTTATATACATTGTACAAGTGTATACGAAAGGATAAAGGGCAAACCTCACATGGCAACATGGATTGTATACACAGGCTAGAGGGCCTGCAGTGTTTTAGCCATGGCCTTTTTCTTTACTTTGTTTCACTTAGAATTCTAGAATGTTCAATTTATCGTCTTTGACAAGAGCAACTGGATGAATTTTGCACTGGACTTTTGATGATAAATGCATGTCCAAGATCTAGTTAAGCAAAGTTTTAAAGACATGCTATACTCACTGTATGCCATAAAAAAAATAAAAAAAAAAAACATAACAAAAACAAAAACATGCAGAATAACTAGGTATAAAATATATATTTTTTCAATTCTACTATTGAGAATAACAAATTAACACGTATTGATAATTCTCAAAATCAACAAAAATCCACTATGGAGCTCTTCATCCACACTGTGGTCCTGCATTAATTTTCATGCCTTTATAAAAGTACAGGTGTACCTACAGATGTACATAGTCACTCACAAGTAAAGAATTCGACTTTTTGGCAGTGACTGGAAAAAAAAAATCCTCAGACATTCATTTCCCAATGGGTCTTCCTGTCTGTGCTTTTTTTTTGAAGCCAAGTCTCAATAAAGCAGACCTCTATGTCTGGTAATAATAGCCCCTTCTCATGAACAGTGGATAAAGTGTGACTTGCAATCTGTCATTACCCCACAGTAATTGCACCTTAACTCAAATTTATGACCACTCACACAGGAGTCTCATTGCAGACTGGCATTTCTTTTCCCTACATATCACCCCCCCCTTGCTTTTGTTTTTGTTTTTTTCTTTAGACAAGTGGTGTCACCTGTGATTGCACATCTATCATGTTACAGTACTTGTAACAATGAATGGGCAATTGGGCTACTTCATGTATTACACAATATACACATTACACTTGTATACAGCTTTACAATAGATCTTTTCCTGGGGATCATAATCTGCACGAGATACTGTACAAGTGTATGCGTGGGTATTCGGAGTCATACAATATCATTTAGTACCTAGATGTCTGGGTTTGTGTATTTAGTGTATCCAGCATATAAACACTGGCACAAAGGTCTCCCTCTACTTCACTGCAAGGAAGATTTTGAATGCATTGCTTCATTGGCATACTGTATACAAGTGTAACATTATGTGCAATTTGTAAGTGTTTGCAAACGAATACTCTGGAGTGTGTGTGTGTGTGTGTGTGTGTGTTTGTTTGTTTGTGCATGTGCATGAATTGCATGATAATGCAGACATCAGGTATTACAATGAGCATTATACAAATGTACAACTGTACATTTACAGTCAAGTCTAAGTAAATTAAGTCAAATCTACTGAAATTGTACAAGGAGCTTTGGCTCGTTCAAGCTCCAACTAAAATATGATATTCAACATGCACATTCTACACCCAGTACTTTGGTATTAAACTTACTCTCTGAATTAAAAGTTGAATGCATTATTCTGCTCAGAATCATTGCTTGAAAGTCTGTCTTGTAAGGTGCATGTATGACAAATTCTGCACAGCTTGTAAGAACAGTCCATTTTCTTTCTTAATTTACAGGAGTTCTACTGATTGAGGTTTAAAAAATGCCAAGTACTAATAGTACAGTTGAATGCAGCCCTCTTCACAGTCCATATCCAGGTATTTTTACATTGTTATTATTGTTATTATTATTATTATTATTATTATTATTATTATTATCATTATTATTATTATTATTATTATTATCATTATTATCATCATTATTATCACCATCATCATTATCATTATTATGATTATGATTATCATTATTTTACGATTGAGGAACTTAATGCCAAGTACTACAATCTCATATTCTACATGTAAAAAAAAATGATGTGTCACATCAGACACATACTTAATGTAACTTTCACGAAGTACTGATGTACAAACGTATGGAATAAAGATCTGAATCTTACCATTTATGTATCGAGTAATGCAACAGTAAAACATTGCTGATGTTTGGGTATTAACATTCAAATTTCCGAAAAAAAAAATCAAGTAGAAATAGAATGACCGATGATAGCATGATTATCATATTTTGTACGAGTTTTAATAGACAAGGACTCTCACCACACATGGGTGAAACTATGACTAAATTTACAAAACGTGATTATCATGCTATCTTACATCAATGATAATGATGATGAACAAACAAACAAACAAACAAACGAACAAACAATTACGAGTATGAACTGTACAGGTGACAAAAGCAATATTCATTAGTCATAGTAAAAATAAATTTACATGTAATTCCTCTTTATCAGTATGATCAGGACCAGGGCCAAGTTATGATCTCGATGGTCTCCTGGTAGCTATGTATATGGCATTTTGCATGATAAAAGTACCATTCATGGATGGGTAAGGCTCTATGCGCTCTACTGCCAGCAATTCAATGAGATCAAGATAGAGATCTTGCGAGTTACCATGTACCAGAGCAGAGGCCTAGTATTCATTGTCCTTGAGCTACAATCCACTTCCACTTGCTTGCTTGTGTATTGACTATTGTGTTTACTGACTACAATGTACGTAAATTACTTTACAAGTTTGAAATAGATATCTTCATAGAGGAGTGAATTCATTTCACGATGACATCAACTGGATAGAGTTAATTTACATACATGGACAATGAGGCACTCTCAGTCTCATGAGCACATTACTGTGCACGGGAGCTGATTGTTCACCCGATATTGAAACGCTTCTTTCTGTTCTGAGTGATGACTAACACAAGACTTACCAACAAAGGGACATGCTGGGTCACTGTTGCAAGTGTTTTCCACCGATTCTATGTCTGCAAGCATCAGCCGTTGTCTCTTCGACATTTTCGCTCCGGAGTTATCGACATGAAATGAGCATTGAGTTGCCGACAACGTAAGAGGAAAAGCGAAAAATTAACGTCTCCTGTGCAAGGCTTTCTCGCTCATTAGAGACCCTTCAACATTTCCTGTGGCTGTGCAGCTGTGAAGTGCACGGCTATTCATTCATTCTACGTAAACAATAAACATAGCGGGCTACCGCAGTAAGATTTCCCAGCCCAAATGTAACTGCGCGACAGCCAACGAAAGCGATACGCGGAAGACCGTGAGAAAAGCCAGGAGTACCGGGGAAAAAGCACTATTGATATGATTACGTTTTTCATCAGCACTGACGCCTTGTTCATGGAAAGGTTGCCGAGTGCAAATATTGAATAAAATTACATAGCAAAGAAATGATTTCCATGCAATCGTAAAATGGACCAAATGAAATATTGCCATGTTTTTATAGCGCATGCGCAGTTGGCAAAGTCTCTATTATGCGCTTTAGAGAGAGAGGGAGAGAGATAAACAGGAAAAGATAATTTTATACATAAATGTATGGAAATTTGTGAGGAACATCAATCATGCCATAATGGTTCATGATATCATTAGCTGTACAGTCTATACATACTTCATTTTAATTCTTGTAAGACTACAGTACAGTATATTGGCCCCTCATAAAACGTGTCTCTCAGCTGTTGAGTGATGGCTGTGTAAGAATCTCACAGAAATGAAATCAATAAATTTAAGTATAGAAGGCGACTGCATTGTGGGGGACTGCAATTTTATGTCACATATTCAATCATTTTTTTTTTCATCTATAGAAGAACACTGATTTCATTTACGTCCATAATCCATTACATCTCTCCCTCTCTCTCTCTCTCTCTCTAGCACTATGATTATTTTTCAATCTCTTCAAAGATTATAAAACCCGTCTAAAAATATATTAAAGAAGAAGTCAAATTCGGAATGTTATCAATTTCATAAGAAAGAAAATAAAAGTCACCACAGAACAGTGCAAAAAAAATGATCAAAATTGGTTAAGAAATAAGGAGTTGTGCGGCATTCGAAATTTCAAAATCTTTTGGAAAACACTTCTGTTGAGCAGTCGTTATGAATATTCAAATCAGCAAATTGATGGAGTCATTCTATCGCAATAATTTCTTATTTTTTATGGACATAGATGGCAAAATCTCATATCCATCAGCTGTATGAATATAAAACGTACCTTAAAACCCATACAAATAAACAAAAACAATTCTTCCGAACTTCATACATACAAAATGAAACATAGGTGACCTACATTTTAAAAAATGCGAAGGTATGCGCATGACATCATCAGCGTATATTCACAAGGACTGGTCAAGAAATGTTTTTTAAAATGTGAAATTTCAAAATGTCATATCTTCCTTATTTGTCATCCGATTTTTGTCATTTTTGGAAAGTTCTGTGGGGGACCTTTTTTCTCTTTCTTGTAGATTATGGGGATTTCCCCTTTAACCCTAATCCCACCGGTTTTTTTTTTTTTTTTTTTTTTGAGGGACTTGAAACCAATGGGGGGGGGGGGGGGCAAAAAGGCCCCCCCCCCCTTTCAGATCTCGGTCACGGATCGCGCGATCCTCGCGAAAATTTGCACTGAGAGAGACCAATGTAGTCTACAAGACTGTATAGTTAGATTTTTCAAATTTTAATTTATGTATATTACATTAATTAATTTATGCTGATTTATGCAATTTTTTTTTTGTCTATAAATCAAAAAACTAAAGCTCCAAGACTTCTAATTTTTGGTGAACATATTCTTTTCAATATCCTCAACAACAATATTGAAGCAAAAACTCGGCTTCATAATCATTCCTTATGTATTTTATTGTTTATTGAATTTCATATGTATTTCTTTGTTTTTACTTTTCGTTTTGTTGGTTTTTTGTCAAAATTTGTCGCAGAACTTTTTAAAGCATAATCAGGCTAAAATAAATCGTTATTAGCCATTGAAAGTAAAAATATCTATTTTTATATGAATTAATTGCAAAAACACAATTTACATTGGATTTGTACACAAAACTATGTTTTTGAGCAATTTTTGGATCGACAATTTTTTTTAAAGGGGCGTGGCTTCAGAACGGTATGCCCGGGGGCAACAAATTTGATCTCAAAAGTTGCGCGATAATTGAAAGAAAAAAAATCATGAAATGTCGCGGCGAGAGCATCACGCGTTGCAGAATAATCACGCGACACGTCGAGGTGGGGGGGGGGGGGGCAAAATACCCCCCCCCCCCGATGGAAATAGGGTTAAAGAGCTCGAGTTTGAGTGTCATGCGTCATTACCTTCTAGTGTTGTCTATATTATGTGCAGGCCCGTCACAAGATTTTTATGGAGGAATTTTGAATTTAAAAAAAGGTATCATTATGCTGTTTATCTATTAAAATTGTAAACGGAAACCCTCCAGTAAGCTAAAGTATCGAATAGTGCCTTGTTGCATGACTTTTCCACCAGTTTACTGATCACATCAATCCTATCAGATTATATATGTTATAATATAGTCATTATAATACATACACACTCACCAAAAAAAGATAGTAAACACTTTTTCGAGTTCATATTTTTCATAGAAGATTTTGACGAAAGTCAATGCATTTATTATTAAAGGTAACTTCATTGGCTATCAAGCTAGGTTATACAAAGGGAAACGACATGAGAGAACACGTTCGTTTTTTGCCCTGCAAGACACAAAAGTAAAAATAGCAAAATTTTACATGTTGTCTTTCATTTGCCGATGCCCTTTAAAGGGTGTGTACAGTTTTGGTCGAGGTGAGGATTTAGCTTTTAACGTTTTCCGAGATATTCAGAAACCACTCTATGTCAAAGAGCATGCAATTCTAAGGGGTATCATAAGTTTATTTGATGATAATCAGTTTTTAAATGGCTGAGATATACAAAAACAAGGTGAAACAAAAAGATCCCAATAAAAGGCGTAGCCTGTCGCCTGTTATTATTATCACCTTTTTGGATATCTCATGCAGCCATTTGAAAGCCAATTTTCATCAAATAAACGTTGAATCCTTCTTAAGATTACATGCTCTTTCATATTTCAAGAGGTTTCTCATTATCTCACTTAGGAATGTTCAAAACATGAATCCCCACCTCAACCAGTATACTGTACAGTCCCTTTAAGATAACAATGACAAAAAAAAAACAGTTAAACACAATAAGAGACATGAATGAAAGAGCAAAAACAAGCTTTCGTTGTCTTTATCTCTTTATAATCTCAAAAATGAAACAACAAAGTGGGAAACTAAAGGAGGAATATAAGAATTTTATGTCAGCTTAAACTTCAAACGACATAGGGAGTAATGGCACAAAGATGATTAAATAAACAAAATTTCTCTATTTCTTTTTTTTTTATTTAGTAATTTTAGAATTCATTAGATAAATTCAAGAACCAATTATTTACAATTTTCCTCATTTGAAAAGAACAATTCAAATTTCTACCATTAATTTTTGTAAATATTACTTCTCTTATTTTATTATTTTGAATTTGGATTTGATACAAGATTCTTCATTTTTCTCCGTTATTTTTAGCCTTTATTGATATTTTGGGCTTTGAAGATATCATAGAGATCATATCAATCTTTAGCAACGTATAATTCATGTTGCTATTGCATGGCTCGACACTAACTTTTTTGTTTGATGGCCCGATGGGGCCACCAAAATCTTAAATTTCAAATTTTTGGTGGCCCGAGAGAAAAATTTGGTGTCCCGAAAAAAAAAAAATAAATAATATCAAAAGTCCTTGTTTTTAATGAGTCATATATTTAAGTTTTATGATTGTAAGAATTAGCAGTTGGACATATCTACTCAAATAAACTTCAACAAACTTGCAACACTCACTCTCAGGCACTTATGCAGTCCTTTTCATCCATCCTTTTAACAAATTTAACTGCTAATTTCCGGCGCAAAAAGTTACGAATTTATTGACATACTTTTCAAAAAATGTTGGTGGCCCGAGGCGGGCCACCAAATTTGCCCTTTTTTTATATTTGGTGGCCCGACTTTCATTTTTGGTGGCCCCGGGCCACCGGGCCACCGCTAGTGTCGAGCCCTGGCTATTGTGTTAAATTTGTCTCTTATTCTTATTATGGAGGAGCACTTACGCATGAGTGACAACTTGCTCATTTGTGCAATTGTTACTTTTGTTCCTTATAGAAGAGAAAAAGAAAGGTGTTCACTCATGCGTCATGTTTCCCTTTTTATTGACCTACCAGGCTGTAGCCGATTAAATTACCTTGCATCATGATGCATCAAAATATAAACTTGAAAATGTGTTTACTTTCTTTCTTTCTTTCTTCTTGCTGAGTGTCTAAATATACAAAATATTTTGTTGCATTTGGAGCTTTTAAACAACTAGTAAAAACTAGTAAATTTACTAGGTTCTATATAAACTGCAGTAACGATGTTACAGGGGTTTGGGCTTATCTTATGCCTGGTGCATGAGAGGATCTTAAAAGCAGTTTTGACTTCTTTTCTCTTTTAATTGTTTTTTTTTTCAAGAGGACCCTATATTACTTGCTCGGGGGAGGGGGTGAACCCGCCCCCTGGTCTGAAAGTTTACAATGATTTTGGTGCTTCATTTTGTGCGGTTTTTAATAAAGTCTTCTCAAAAGGTCATTACTTGTGCGAAATGTTTTCGGGATTGAGTCTTGAGCACGACACGGAGCCAGACACGTTTTTTGGGCCATGGGCTTATTGTATATACAAAAAATGAGAGTCCTGCTTGGTATATATGCAGTCGCATAAATCCTATACGTGTAAAAATATTATGAATTTCGGGTGTCAATCGGTTAAAACTTGTGGCTTACCGTCGATGGTATAAATGCGAGATATAGTGTCGGGCGGAACGGGGGGGGGGGGGGGGGGGGGGAGGGAAGGGTCTTGCCCCCCCCCCCCCCATTTTTTTCACCATTCAAAGGAATACAAGGTGTCACCACTTTTGCCCCCCCCCCCCCCTTCTGCTTTTCTTTACCCGCCCGGAAGTGCGCAAATGGCACTGGAAAATAGATAGTTAAGTAAACCTTGAAGTGTGAGCAGCGGTAAGGCTTTGTTTTGCTTTGTTTTTGCGCTGAAGACCCTTTTTTCGCTTGTTATAGCTGGTGAACGGGAAGTGGCACCAGTGCTGCAGTGGGCCCCCACTTTTCAAAACGTGGCGCCGGCCATGAGTGTATATAGTATTTAGGTTATAAAAAAGTTATAGGTGCCCCTATAACAATTAAGGGAGGTGTCTCAGAGTAAGAGATATTTATCTCTTTCAGCCAAAGAGAAGTGAATTCGAATTGGAATAGCCTTTGTGCTGCTGATGCTGTCGAGGCAACATCATTGAACGCCTTCAAGACTAAACTCAATGATCACTGGAAACAGACACATAATAATTTTGTTCCAGATTGCATAAACTGACCATCCCGTTGATAATACATCACCTGGAACTCCTCAGGCTCAGGATTGAATCCTTTGAATGGCCCTCAACAAGTCTTCAACTTACTGGGCGTCATCATAGGTAATCTAGGCAACATGTCAGGCCTAGTGCATGTTATTCTTTATTTTCCCTACTTTGTACACTTTCTAGACATTTGATTTGACCATACACTCTAAACCAGGAGAATTTAAAAATAAAAAAAAAAGATCATTAAAAATATCTGATATCCTGGATTCTGTAAGATTTCAGAGCAAACCACAATAATGGTGAAGAATTAAGGAAAAGGTCGGACAAAATACTGAGGACTTAAGTCAAAACAATCCTAGAAATGACCCAGATTGTGGAGGCCTAATGAATGACAATAAACATGAAAAGGATTAAGAAACTCGTTTGGGCTTACAACCGGATATATTGGGTGGTTTATTGTGATGTTTTGGCTGTAATTGCTCTTTAACCTTCGATGCACTTTGACCCATAGCCTGGCTGGAAAGATACGCCATCCATCCGAGCAAACACACACACAGTACAGCCGCAAGCCCACCACCACCTCCGTGTGTGAACACAGTGCTACTGTGTCACACAATCGGGCAGACACACACAACACACGAGCACGGTGGTTACATAGTGGCCCAAGCGGCTGCCCACTTATTTTACGCTTTGTTAGTTGGCGATAGGTAAGGTACACTGTTTTAGCCCTCATTCCAGAGTCATGAAACGATACGACGATATATTATTCGGTCGGCATACATGAAAGGCACCGACAAAAACTACCGTCACAACACTGCTGTCTCAAATACCACTATCAGCTGAAAAGCACTGCCACATATTTTGGAACACGAAACGGACAGGGAAGGTGAAGAAAGTAATGATCGTCTGATTCTGACCCGATCACTGTGAGTGTGAGTAGATTCTAATTTCTAACTAACGTTATAGAAGTCAAAGACCGAGTGCGACTTCTTCTCTTACGTTAACTGCCTTATTAACGTTAATACCCATCCGACCCTCTACCGTTAGCTAGACTATAGATAAAGTATTTTAGTAGACACTTGTGGTAAAAATGCATGTAGAATTCCACCGTAGAGTAGGCCGAACTGACTAACGTTAGATCTATTATCATGATTTTATCAATGATCACACATATCTAACACATAGAGAGGATAAACCATTTGTATTTCTAACTAGATCTAGTCTAGTCTAGACTAGACTAGACCTACCCAGTATAACAATAACGTTAAATTCTCATGAGCATGACCGTGTCGGCCCTCTAGGTGAAAGGTTGTAACTCGTTAACGGTTAGAGCCATAACGGTTAAATTTACTGATCAGTGTCAAAGTGTCAGTGATGTTGATGATGATCAAGATGATGTAGATTCATGTTTCTGTTTGTTACAATTGTGCTCTGCTCTGTAAGACTTTTAGACCACTCTAATGTTTGTTTACAGACAGGGGTTTGGGCTAACGGTGAGAGGATCTAAAACAGTTTTGGGCGAAATTGGCCCCACCGCAGTACGCGTGCACCCATGTGTATAATACTAAGCATGGTTAGGTTAGGGTTGTATTTTGATGATTAAATTGGCCGTTAAATTTAATTTAGCGGCCACTAGTCGAGGGACATTAGGGAGTGCTTCCGAGACTAAAAAGTGAAGACCAAAGAAAAAAATGGGAGAACAGGAGGATGAAAGATGCTATGCTGTGCTGTGGCCTGTGGGAATCGGCCCCACCGTTGTACCAATCTCGCGTAAACGCCGTTTGGTGGGGCCACATTCACGAGTGTTGATTTATAGGCAGTGTATACAACCACACGCGGGTGTCTTTACCATCCAGCCACACGAGTGTGGTTGTAGCCATGGCCCGAGTTGCTGGATACAGCCACACTCGTGTGTAATGTACATATCCACACACACGAAGAAGCTTTTTATTGCGTAAGCGTAGCGGGGAACACGCAGCAATGTGTGTGTGGCCGCGGCCACATCAACACACGATTATGCACCACCGCAAAGCGATGAATATGAACCTGCCTCCTTGATTAATCCCATTCAATATTATCACACCATCTAGACAAATTTACTTTTTTTTTCATTTTTCACTTTATTCTTGAGCATTTTCTTGATTTGATGAGGTGAATTCAAAGTTACAATTGATTTTGGACTTTTGATCGTAGCGATTGATCATACATCGTGTCGTTATTGAGACTTCGCCTTCGTTCGTTCGGTTACTCGCAAATCGCGCATCCACGATCCAGCGTACACAGGCAGCCGGCGCGTGGGTCCCTGGGACTCCCTGCTGGGGCGGGCGGCACAACTGCGCTGGCGTAACATGGCTAGGCGCTGCAGCTGCGCTGAGTGATCGCTAGCACACCACCAGCAGTTTAGCGATGTCAATCCAAAGTCCCCCAATTTAGCGGCAGTTGTCACTTTGCTATAATTCTAAACCCATCATATCAAGCAAACACGATGAGAATGGAGCGAAAAATATATTTGTAAAATAACAATATTAAAAGGTATGAAAATGAGGTTACTTTCATCACTTTGTGAGCAAGCTGATTGTGTGGCGTTTATGTGTTTGACAGGCATGCACGGCAATCATCTTCTCCGTAATCGTACCGTGTGTGTATCTCTATGTACATGTACATTACACACGAGTGTGGCTGTATCCAGCGACTCGGGCCATGGCTACAACCACACTTGTGTGGCTGGATGGTAAAGACACACGCGTGTGGTTGTATTACTGTGGGAGAAAGCCCCTCCGCCGTGCGTGCTATAGTAATGTACTGTACCGATGAACGCCACACGGTGGGGCTGAATTCACGAGTATTTAAACAGGCGAGCCGCTGTAGTATTAGTACGGACACGCAGTGATGGGCCCTATTTCACGAATTTGCTTGCGCCCACCGTTCGACCGCTTGTGCCCGCCGTTCGATTGTCTATGCCCATGCTTCGACGTGCCACTGTACGCCTATGAATGGATTAGCGCACATGCCATGATTCTACTACACGGGGACGAGAGCTGTATACATCGCACTACAAGAGCGCAGTACTCAATATACTCCATGCTGTATTCTCAGTGCGAGAGATTTGCGTTACGTTTTCGCATATATATGCACAGATTCCACACGCATACTTTTATGTCGAACCATGGCGCATATCTCACAAATCCTGGCACGGGTGGCATAAATAGCGCGTAAACGCAGAAGCTATCTCAGAAACTGCTGCCACCGTGGCTGTAGGTGTACATGCTGTACACGTTCAATACAGATAAACTGACTTGTAACTTCGAAACTTGGAATGAAACACGTCTATATGTGTTGCTATGCAACTCTACTTACCCGTTAACGTAACCTTGAACTGCTTATATGCGAGCTGACCTTCTCTTGGGTGGGTCAGGACAGTGATTTCAGAGGTCCAGCGATGTGGCCCACTGTCATGCTCTTCAGAACACATGTGGAGGTAGTTCCATAGTTTAAATTTCGCACTTGATTTACATCATTTTTTATTCATGAACTAGGAGAGAATACACTTACCTATATATTCTTATGAGTGGTCGATTCATGGAAACTGTCGAATCATTGCAAGGGGCGGAGTCTATCTGCAGCGCTAAGTCCAAATCTTCGGACACATTTCAGTTCCGTTGGAAGTCGGAAAATCATGGCCCAGAAAAACACTAATTTCTTGCCTTTCCTTTGCTCATTTAGTTTCAAAATTTCAACAGATGATAGACGAAACATTAAGCTACAACGAAACATTAAACTACAACAGTATGCCAGAAACAGAAATTCAATGATTTTGACAGATTTTTATGATCTGATTTCAAACTCAATTATCCCTGCTCAACCGTCAGCGACTTTCAGATCCTTTTGTCATGGCGGGTCACACATTCTCACATGTTTTGGCTTCTCTTGCTGTTACTGTAACTGTCATTACAATGCAGCTTTGACCATTAATAATAATGACATCGATTATTGCCATTTAATTTAACATCAATTGCTTAGTGCATAGCTTGCTATACACATAGATTCTACAGAAATAATGAATTCTTGCTCGAGATTCGCTCACTACTCATCACCAGGCCTCGAATTAACCGACGGCCACCGACGGCCATGGCCGTCGGTGCCCCTCTCGTTGGCCGCAATGCTTTTTTTTCCTTGATCAAAGTTACGGCCAAAAAAAAATGTGCCCTTTTTCTTGTGGCCGTGGTGCCCTTTTAGAATGAAAGTTATTATTTATGACGTATAATATGCCCTTTCTCAAAGTCTACACTTTGATAAGCTTGAACAACTTTCCTGATCTCAAATATCATACCTTCAGTTCACTCGCGTCCCAATCTGATTCAAACTCAAAGTATCTTTCCGAGATACGAGATGACGTGTACGTACATGTACGCCCAACCGGCTTTTACCGTCCTGACTGCCTCCGCAGCGCAGCGGCCATAGAGTTACTAGCTAGGCAGCGGCGGGCCGGAGCAAGTGGTCGAAAGCTATGCTAAAAAATGCCAGGCCTGTCGGACGGCTGCGAGCATTGCCATCTCTTTCGCTCTGCATTCATGCCCGCATGCTCAAAGCAAAATGGTGCCGGAAGTGCTCCAAAGCGAACGCGGTATATGCGTTGAGAACGTACTGTATTATAGAACCTACATCATATTGCGTATGGCCTACTGCCTAACGTCGTCTGCTGCGGAGAGATCTTATGGGTGCGTGCGTGCGCTGCTGGAGTGTAGCAGCACGGTCGATAGCATACAGCTCTATGGGGCATTCACATCACGTATAAACACCCAACATGCCCTTTCCAATGTGGCCTTGGTGCCCCTCTGACTGACCTAAGTGCCCTTTAATGGCTGGCCTCTTGGAAAAAGTGCCCTTTTCTAAATGGCCTTGCCCCTCCAAAATCCTATTTCAAGGCCTGCATCACATGTGTATGCGCATTTGCCTGGCAGAGGAGCATGTTCTGCTGAAATTAGCCAGCAAATTACTATGAGTATGATAAATTGTCAGGGTACATGCTGGCTTCAGGATCCCGTTGCTGGCCATTGCTAGCTCGACTGTGCCTAACCCGATGCCTTGCGCAGCTGCACTGTGACAGGGCTGTCTAGTTACCCGTTGCTAGAAACTTGATGCAACTTCACATCAAATGCATTTATCACCCGAAACATCGTGTGTAATCAAAATCAATGCAAAGTCAGTTGTGTTGGATATGTGCATTCGAAATCAAACGTCCTGTCAGCAACGGACTTGCTTCTAAATGCAAGGTTTTGCATACAATTTTGTGGACTTGTTTGTGATTTTTGGAGTTTCTCTCAACCGGGCACAGGAATGATAGATGCATGCATGCCCTTCATCAGAGTGGCTAGCTTCATAATTTTGTAATTTCAGCAGATGATGTGCATACGCTGGGCATACACTGTACATGCATTCTTATCCAGGAGTGGCGAACGAGTAGCGAATTGGTAACTGTACAATTTCTGCTATATTAATGGCAATGATTTGTTTATGGCTAAATTTAGTTCACAATATCATCTTGAAAGGCTGAAACATGTCAGAATACAGTCCTGTAACCCAACACAAATATCAGAGAAGTGTAATGTAAGGTAATACAGTGTGTGGCCCCAATAATCCTTGTGATTGCCTAGAAGTCATCCAGTCTAGAGTCTAGAGCCATTTATACTCTAATCTGCAGTTTCACATGCAATCATGCACCAGTAGGCAAAGTCTACTGTAATTTGATGACAGCTCATGGATAGTAATACGTATTCATTCACATATAGGCCTTACAGATATTGATTCCCTTTTTGTTGTTTCTTTCAGACTATGTCACAGAGTGAAACGGGCAGTAGGTCCAATCGAGCATGAGCAAAATGGCTGGGGCAGCAGCACAGCGGAACCTGCACCTAGACCGAGAGCTGAGCTTGCCCACACCTCCACCTCCTGCGCCCATTCCTACGGTGATGAGGAGTCGGAGTGAAGCCAATGCGTACAACTGGCAGTCAACGAAGACAAGTGTGAAAGAACGAATGGCCTTCATGTTCAACAATGAGACTCTGAGTGATGTGCACTTTATTGTTGGGAAAGGGGACAACATGCAGAGGATACCTGCCCACAAATTTGTGCTGTCCGTCGGGAGCGCTGTGTTCGATGCCATGTTTAACGGGGGCATGGCAACAACCTCAAGCGAGGTGGAATTGCCAGATGTGGAGCCAGCAGCGTTCCTTGCCCTCCTCCGCTTCCTTTACTCTGATGAGGTCCAGATCGGGCCGGAGAGTGTGATGACCACACTGTACACAGCCAAGAAGTACGCTGTGCCAGCTCTGGAATCGGCTTGTGTGGAATTTCTCAAGAAGAATCTCTCTGCAGACAATGCTTTCATGCTCTTAACCCAGGCCAGACTGTTTGATGAGCCACAGCTGGCTAACCTCTGCCTAGAGACCATTGATAAGAACACCGTCGAAGCCTTGAATGCTGAAGGTTTCACAGATATAGACCTCGATACTCTCATTGTCGTGTTAGAGAGGGACACGCTTGGCATCAAGGAGAGCATGCTCTTCAATGCCGTCATCCGCTGGGCAGAGCATGAGGCTGTTCGCCAACAGATGAGACCAACACCGGAGAACAAGCGCCGGGTCCTCAGCCGCGCCCTCAGGCTGATCCGGTTCCCGTTGATGACAGTGGAGGAGTTTGCCAACAAGGCTGCCCAGTCGGGCATCCTGACGGACCGGGAAGTGGTGAACCTCTTTCTGCACTTCACAGTAAACCCGAAGCCAGCCACCGAGTTCCCTTCCAACCCCAGGTGCTGCCTGACAGGGAAAGAGCAAACCCTCGCTAGATTCTTGCAGGTGGAAAGCAGATGGGGTTACAGTGGCACCAGTGACAGAATAAGGTACCGTGTGCCACAAATTTATGGTCTTACTGTAATTGAAGAGTAAAAATATATGGTGGATGGAAGATGTCATTATCAGAAACAGCTTAGAGCTGGTGCAAGAAAAAGTAAACCAGAAGTACCAGTGAATGCAATTACTATTGCTGAACATCATCACCAACAGCAGTGCTCCGGCAAACTTATTGGTGATGTGTACATTGAGCAGTAGTTCTTTAGAAGGCAATATGCAGTGCTTGAAACACAGGCATTTATGAATCTCCATGATTTTGAAAAAAAAAAAAATAAGTTTAAGGAACTCATACAGTGTACATTATACAATTGTTTTTTAATGCAGTAAAATTTTTCTTCACTACCTTGCCAAGCTCTTTTCTTCTTTTGCTGGTAATCATGGATGCCCAAACAAAGGTTTGCATTTGATGATTGTGAGCAATTTCAAAACAGACTGTTATTCTATAGACTCATCAGTTAGATTCATGATGTCATCATTGTTGCAAAGTAATTGTAAGAGATAGCATAGATGTATTCTGTACTTGCATTTACCAAAAGGTGTTAATGATTTTTAGCTATATTTTCTTTTGAGGTTCTACCCAACCGAAAAGTTGATACTTGAAGACCAAATCATTTTATGTGTATGATGGTTTATACAGATTCCAGGTCAACAGAAGAATATTTGTTGTGGGCTTTGGACTATACGGCTCCATTCACGGCCCTGCAGACTACGCAGCGAACATTCAAGTGAGTGTGTTTGATGTCAAAGACTAACTGGTAGAGAGTGTAATTTCAGATATTGACTGCTTAGTAATGATACAGTGGGGGTTGGGGGAGGATGATTATGGTTACACCATACACAGACATCTAGCATTTATGTGTTGAATGTGTATAATGTATATTATGTGTACTGGTAGATAAAATACATTGCACATGTTGATAATGTTAGGAATCTACTCTTAAAGTACAAAGTTAATGAGTCAAGCCAGATAGAGGCATATTTATCATATGGCAAGTCACTCTGGTCAAGAGTTGAAATAACATTTAATGGGGTCAGTGGGAAATATATATATAACACAATTTGGTACATGTTGATGTCATCTATGATATTCTTTTGTTTGTGACATTTGTGTGACTTTCTTATATAGCACTAGATATAAGATGTATATTGAATATACTGTTTTCGTATGTTTACTTTTTATTTTGTTGTAGTAATAGTGTTATTTGGACCTAACCTGATATCTTCCATTTCCCTTCCCCCAGATAATCCATGCAGAGACTGAGGAAGTGATGGGTCAGAATGACACTAGTTTTAGCTGTGATGGCACGGACGCCACATTCCGCGTCATGTTCAAGGAGCCCATTGAAATCCAGCCCAGTGAAAATTATGTAGCGAGTGCAACACTCAAGGTCAGTGCAACATCACTGTCGAGTGATGACATGCTTTCACGTAGTGTAGATGGCTGTCCGTGAATTATTGTATGTAGAAGGAACACCAATGCATTGTATTCCAACCCAAACGAACTGATGTTGCGTGCATCATGCTTGACTCTGTCATGCTTTCAAGCACCACAGATTCTCGCTTTTAAAATTTGTTAGTCTTAGCTGTTTCTTTGGCTTGTCTGTGGAAGCATAATATGCAAGTTGCATTCTACAGGCTGTACCTCTTGAAATGTTATTTTGTTGTACAAAAGTTCTTTGGATTGAGTGTTGCCATTTTGTTAGGTATACAAGTGTATTCTGATTCATGCACAAGTTGTCACTGAATTGATTTGTGATTTGTGTGTGTGTGTGTGTGTGAACTTTAAACTGAAACAAGACTATCTTACAACACACATGCTCAGCATCAGCAAATGAAGTATTTTCATCTCATTTTCTGTGTGATCACTAATAATCAACAATAGCAGAGACTTTGGACCGCAAAAATGTGTTTGTACGATGTACATGATGTGATATTCTGCTTTTGGTGACCCATTGAAATGTGTCAGTGCTTGTTTTTCTCCATCCTTGCACAATATACAGGGTCCAGACTCACATTATGGCACCAAGGGTCTCCGCAAGGCAGTGCATGAATCCGCCTCCAATGGCAAAGTGGTGTTCCAATTCACCTACGTCGCCGGAAACAACAATGGAACGTCTGTGGAAGATGGCCAGATTCCAGAGTTGATCTTCTATACGTGAGGACAGTGCCCCGGGGATACTTGACCATTTTCCATGCCAAAGTACTGGTTCAACCGCCCTCTTTCTGCGTGAAATCACGAAAGTTAGATACACATCAGAAGCATATGCGAGCAAGTGTTGGCCAGAAATATGTGGAGAACAAGCGTTTTCAAGAAGCGACTTGTTTCTCTCATAGAGTCTTATTTCTTTTGCTCATCGCATGCAGTGTCAATTGGACACTGGTTTGGACCTGGTGTGAAAGGAATATGCATTGGAATGATGCACAGGATACTTATTGTTATCTGATGTGACATAGGTTCTAATTTCAGTAGACTGTGTGGCAGATGCAGTTACAGCCAAATATGAAAGTAGCTGCACAATCAGCATATTTGCTCTTTTCAGTTGTATGCCTCCACTGCGGTTGTTTTTTTTTTTTTTCTCAAAAAAGCACTGTTTTTTGGCACAGTTACCATATTCACCCTCATCATGTTGCAACGAGCATCCATGGAAATTGCGTGCTCACTGGGCAGTGCAGAAACTTTGAAAGCAGTCTGCAGTTTAGCTAACTCAGTGCTTGCCTGCATATGCTCTGGCGACAGTTATTGACTAGTGTGTGCTTCTGTTTTCTTCGCTCCTATCGCTAACCTTCGGTGCATGTTTGTTTTAAGGGCATTATCAAGAGCATGTCACTCTGACACGAAGTATCAAAGCATCATGATATTCTGCATGGTGCATACTTCATCTCTGCTCCACTACTGACACTCACAGTCCAGGGAAAGAGGATGTGTAGTGCTTTTCATTTTCGTGAAATTCAGTGTGAGACTGTTAAAGATGATACAGTGAAAGCAGTGCAGGTAATGAAGCAGATTTCTGAGGCCAACATGAGAACAACTGTCACCTGAAAACTCCAGTTTTCAAATGTGATTGATGCACTGTGAGGCACTGTATTTCTTGTAAATTGCCCAACGAGAGCAGGAGGTACAGTAGTGTACGGTACTGTGAACATAAAGTAAAGCTGCTGTAAGTCTGACTGGAATATTAATGCCACTGTGTGTCCGTACATTTTTGGTAGTTCTTTGTAGTGGGAAATGTTTGTCCCATTCTACGCCATAGAATCTTGAGGTGTTGTGTGTATTTTCCCCTCCATCCACCACTGGTTCGCGTTTACACCCATATGCCACCCAGAGTGTGAGTGCGATAAGAGTCGGTCAAGCCTGATTCAGGATTGAGTAGCATGTGGCAAGTCATCGTTTTGACAAGAAACTGCGACAGGTTGCGATAACCATCTGACCTTCCAATGCAAGCTTGTCAAATTTCTAGACCCAAAGCCCAGGTGCGCTACTCGTCTGATGCTTCAGACTGCGTACGTCATGGAGTTGTAGTGGTATAAGGTTGTCTTTATGTCAAGGTAGTTCACAGACATATATGCATAGTAACTCTCAGGATTGATCTGACAGAGATTGAGCAGAAGATGAGGTCAGGCACACTTCTGGAATTGTTTCATGTATTCTGGAGATGTGGTCCGAGAAGTAGTGATTACACCAGAGTCATCAAGGGTACAAACTTCTCAAAAATGTGAACGTCAGTTTTTTGTTTTTTTTCTTTTCAGTCTATTTCTGGCCAGGCATGACACCCTGCACTATCTGTAGCTGTATTAGAAACTGGAGAGGACCTGCTGACTTGTAGTATATTGCTAAAAAAAAATTTACTCTTTCTTCTGGTTGGCATATGTCCTGTCTTGGAAGTCATCATTCTTCAATTTTCTGTTAGCCCACAAAGCAATACATGTTGATTAGAACAGTCTTCAAGTGTGTTTATTAGTTGGCTGGATGAGAATTGTCTCTCATTCATTGGGGCCTTGTTTGCTTTTCTGTGCCAATATTCATGAATGGCTATCATGGTGTCGGGCAGATGTAGCAAAGTGTGCATGATATACACGATGTATGTATATGTTTGCCTGTGAATTATAGCTACCAGGGTATGTATACAGTGTACTATCATTATAACGATCATGGTTAGGACAGAATTCTTGTTACAACATAGTAAAATATTCAGGTCCCAAAATTACCATCTTTATATCTTTATGTACTTTACTGTTCAGCTATAACAAAATTTTGATATGACAAAATTTCTATATAATGAAAGGAAATTGCCGGTCCATGGACTTTGGTATAACGGGAGTCGCCTGTATCACATTTAGAGTTTCACTTGCAGTGCCACCTCATGCTTGAAACTCAGTAGGATTTCCTAAGTAGCCACCCAAAATGTCACTGTTTGCATTTCTAGTGTGTGTCAATCATTCATTTTTGGTCTCTTGTGGGGCAACAAGACAGACACTGATGTACCAAGGGTGATCAGTGGAACCGCAAAAGTATTTTAAGTTACTGAAATTGAAATACATCTCTGTATATATACAGGCAGCGAAACTTGTCAACATTGAGATTTCATGTCAGTCATACTTTCTTTTGTTCTTTGATTTGTCTCTTCCTTTGTCATCAAAATATTTATAGTTCTCTGTACTTCAGTGCAATCTCACTTTTCATTTATTCTATGATGGTTTGTGTGCAGTTATGATTTTGCAGGAAAGAGGCCTGCAGGCATTTTGCTATGCCATTTTGGGTATATGAAATGTAGGCTCCAACCGTGGATCAAACGTAATCTATTGTTTTGAAGGACAGGTCATGCTGCCTTTCTTATGCATTCTTTTAGGCATGTAGCCAGTGGGTTTATATGAAGTGCAAAATCACTCAATGTTTCATTTCAAGGCAAGAATCCCCAGTCCTGATGTGTCATGTAATCAAGCACGTTGGAAAGGGTATGGCTGGTGAGTTGCGAAAGGTTACATGCCAGCAAAGCAGAGTACCAGTGGATATTGCATGACAGGTGGCCACACATCAATAATCAATCAATCTCTTGATCAATCAATATATTGCTTGTATCGTTACTGTGAAATGGTCTATGTACGTATATAAGCAGCATATGTACAGTACAGTGTACATGCTATATTCTGGCATATCTTACGAATGCATGCAAATCCTGACATAGTTTCATTTGTAGCATAATGATGTAATATCTCACTTGAGATTCAGATCAGACAATACAAGAAAACACAAAGAGAAATGAGAGGGAGGCAAAATTGCTAAAACTGATGAAATTGAATGTATGGGTGCATCATACATCTCAGGTAAATGTGCTGTATCCACCTTTCCATTCTTTTGGGGGCAAAGTGTAGCTGGGAAGGTTGTGCAGGTTGTATTCCTGGCTTGCAATTGTTTTGAATCTACAATTATACTTAGTTGAATCCCTTTGTAGGTTTTTGTCTCAATCAATCAGACAAGCACAATCACGAAACTAAACGTTTACACCGTCAAACAGTTCTAGTCATTGCAGGTTTAAAAGTTAACCCGTTCCATACTGATTTGAAATACCCATAGACTTAATACACATGCCACCAGGTTCCCGTATGGAATGGGTCAAGGTCAAGAAATGCATCCCCCAGCCCCTTCCCTGTTGGCTTACTTGAGCCAAAGGCTCAAGTGAGCTATTGGGGGCACTGTGGCATAGTGGATAAGACTCTGGACTCCCAATCAGAGGGCCCCCGAGTTCAAATCCAACCCACTACTTATGTTAATGGACCAAGATGTTTGTGCCCACCATGTCCCTCTAGACCCAGGTATGGGTACCTGGCAACGCCGGGGTGATGATATTGGCAGGGCCCTCTTTTAGAACAGTTTCAACACTGAAGAGGCTACCCTGGGTAAAGCAGATCATATCATGATATTAATGTTATTATTATTGCAATCTTTCATTTTTGATAAGAAAGGAAAACCATTTGGACTAGATCATTTGAATTCTGATGTTTTGAAAGCCCAAACCATTCCTCTGAAGAAGTAAGACCATCTGTGTGTATATGTACTGTCAATTCCACTTGGAATCATCCGTATCATGGGGACTTTTTAGGTATGATGAGGTTGCGATATCAAGCCATCACTTATGATCTGTTATTGCACGTTGTCGGATCAGCGGTTTGGAGAGCGTGTGGATATTGTGGCAGCTTGTAGCAGTATTGGTGATCCAACAGATTTCTGGTATCTTGCCATGTGTCCAGTACAGGGTAGCCCCTTGACTCAAAGGAGGGAAATGTAAAAAAACAAAAAATGAAAACACAACAGCATGCTCGATCCTGATTGGTCAGTGAATACTGTTTCAAGAGGCCAGTAGATCCGTCCCTCTTTTGACGATCATGCCACCAAGATTTCTCCCCAAACTACTGATGATACTGTCTTCGGCATGCAATTGGATATTGTCACCTTTTCTCTACGGATACCCCCTCCATGCTGACTGTTTTGATCCTGGTGTTGCCAAGGATTACAGTTAACCTGTGATTGAAGGATTTGTACTCAGTGTAATAACTCTGCACACAAAGAAGAACATGCATCATACCATGTAGACAAGCACCAGAACACAATATACTCAACCTTGCTCAAGTCAACCTCACATAAGTCAAATAATCACCTAAGTCAAAGGTCTTTTCAAGTCCTCTTCTCTTTATATTCTATTGATTTTAATCCCTCGTAAGTCGAATTTTCTCTACGTTGAAGCTATTTCTTCAGTCCAAATAGATTGGACTTTAGGCAAGGTTGACTGTACTGTGAAACTTGGTATTTGGAGACCATAGCCTTCAACCAATGCAGTCTGGGCTTTACTATCCCTTGTGCGTCTGAATTGAGATTATTTGCAATGACAACAAAGATCAAGTCCGAATGTGCACACATTGATTGCTTGCTTGCTATCACATATTTGATTTAGTGCACAGTACAAAAACAACTGTTGGCAAGTCAAGTATAAAGCTTGATACAATGGATTAATATCAGTTTCTGTCTCGCACGTTGGTGTGCAGAAGTCGACACACTTTAGCCAAAGTTTTAGTTTAGATTGTGTCGTTGGCAGAAATTTAAATGTATATGAGTTCCTGTGTACAAGTTCTTTATGAACTCACAAAAATGTTTTATCCTTGCAAGTCCTCAATGTAGCAAAGCCTTGCGTAGCCGTGTCTAAAAGCCATGATTTATGGAATCCCAAGATGTAACAAATTTTCACTCACATTCATTTTGATAACTGAATTTCGGTATAACTTACCAAGCAAACTAGTGAACAACTGCACTGACTGTACCATGTGCCATCTGTACAGATTGAGTGACGTTGTTATTATTTGTCGATATCTGCAACTCAAAATCATACATTTTCTGCTGTTGCATCTTCAGCAAGTTTAGAGGGGCTGTTTGTCAGTCTTCACCTAGAAATATGTAGGGTTGTTTGTAAGTGGAGCAATAATTGTCTTGAAGATCTTTCAGTGCATGCATTGCTCATTAGATACACTGTTATAGAATCTCGCTATAAACATGTAATTTACTGTTAATGGTGGTTTCATCAGTTATATCTTTGGCGTGACTGTGGCACTATATACGCCTATCGAAACTTCTGTACAAAGGAGCTTATGGCCGACTGGAAATGGCCACTTCCATTGGCATGACATGTTGAACACCTTGTCGTATTCTGAGGAGTGAACGTTTTGACAGCTCTCGTGCAGAGAGAATACAACAATTCCATGTCGTGCGAGCGTTGAAGTGCAAGTAGTAGTTAACTGTGACAATCAGATTTCCCCCAATGAAGGTTCGATATCAACAAAGTTGAATCAGCCCATTCCTAGGATTGTTTTGTTTTTCAAATATGAGGTACTGTTCTGTATACCAAGAGGTAACTGTAGCAAATTTGTTTCTGATGTTCTCTCTCCTACAAATCCTTTAATGTGACAAGGAGGGGGAAAAAAATGCGATTGGACTCTAAAGAGAGTGTGACAAATAATAAGCATCTGTCGTTTGACCAGTATTTTTTACAGTCAAACTAACAACTTAATATCTTTGTATGTGTGTGGATGTGTATTTGTAAACATATTTGTATCACAGCTACTTATGCCTTTGCATAGTGTACAACACAAGTAGATGTAAAACAAAAGAAAACAAAACAGAAAGAATGTTATATATGGCAGTACCGCTGAAGAATTTTGACCCAGAGTTGTACTTTGTAAGGTGATGCAAGTATATCATGTGAAATCTGATATATGATAAGATATCCATTTCCTTTGATGTGCAGTATGATTCTGAGATCATGCGGATAGATGAGTCATGGTTACAAACCTCTTTGGATTGTGTTTAGACTGTGGAAGTTTGGTGAATCCAAATACACCATACTTGTAGCTGTAATTAAAATTATGACATGTGAAGGGCTACTCTGTATCGTGTGATGTTTGTGTGAATGGCTTGTGATATTTGATCGCCAAATTTCAAGAAACTTGAATTAAATATGTACCTTTGGGTGGAGTTACAAAGTCTGTGGCAATTTCTTGTTCATGTCCATTTACAGCATAAAGTTATAATGTTCCAAAGGGGGAAAAATGTATGTACATCATGTAGATTTGTGACGGCTTGTGGAATAATCTACATACGCGTAATCTCTTCAAGTTGCTTTATTATGAAAAGGAGTGATGCTTTTCCATACTCATATTTCACAGGTACACAAAGGCAATCTTCATTATGCACACATATTGTATACTGTAAAGCAAGATACTTTCGCGCCATGAAATTTTCGTGAATTGTCACTGGCATTTGATGCATAATAGTGTAGACACGAACTTTCGCACGCATTTTGCTTTCCGGAATCTTGGTTCTCGCAAAATTCACAAAATCAAAATGCATGCGAACATTCTTCGTCTTTATACAGTGTTTCTACTGCTCACAGGTGATGTATGTAATCTGTTCTAGTTTCCATGAGAATACATCGCTTCAAACAGTCTGGGAATATGATTCTGACTTTATTTAGCCCTCTCTACATATGGAGGAGCAATATGGATTAGATGAAGCGAAACATAACCATAAACGTCATGTTCCAAAAGGTGCAGAACTGAGGTGAAAAGAAATACACCCTGACAATTCCAATTCAATTCCAATTTTATTGCCAATCTTAGAAAAGGAAATATGCAGATACACACTCAAAGTATAACTTCACATTACAGCATTACAATGCTTGAAATTATTGGGCATATAATATATATATATGGCATTAGCATGCCATCATACATTTTCTAAAATTCATAAAAGCGACGTATGTGTAACATCTTGACTTCATTTACAATGAACACCGAAAGACGACAATGCAAGCTGACTGCCTTACTTGATATAGGGCCACAGAATGTGTGAAACAGACATACTACACATATGCTTCATTTGGATCTTACAATAACTACAGTAGACACACAACACAAAATATGTCATACATAGATACATACCGTGTGTGTGTGTGTGTGTGTGTATGTTTGTCTGTAAGAAACTACAATCATTACGTTTTATTGCTCAGTGCTGTAGCACTGAATATATGTGTGATTACACATAACAAGTGCAACGACATTACAATATACAATACAAATAGTCACTTTTGAGGAAATCGCTACACAGGCGACTCCACTCATAACGAAGTTCTCGGGACCGGCAGTTTTCTTTTGTTACATCGAACTTTGTCGTAACTGAAGGGAATTTTGCACCACAGACTTTAATAATGATAACTTTGGGACCTTCATTTTACTTTGTTATAACCCTGTTGTAATGGGAGTGACCTGTATATATCATTGGGTGGTGTCTTGAAGAACAGTAATTCAAATTTTCACTGAAAAATACATTGGTCTTGTGAGCCACGTGATATTTCTATAGCTCCTAATTCTTTTCTCTCTTTTTTTTTTTACATCAAACATTCCTTCACAGGAATAATATGCAAAAGAAATGCAAATTTCCTATTGAAACTATGGGCACCATTTTCCTAGTTCAAAGGCACATTCTTCAACATTCTATTACACAGTGAAAGATATTTTGCCTATATGCACCTTTCTATATACAGGCCTCCAACAATAAGACATAAAAATCTCAAAAGTTAAAATGCATACATAAATCAGAAAATCATGTGAAAATGGAACTGGACAAGAATAAAAGACTAAAGTAAAAAAATGTTTTGCCTGGTTTAAGAAAATGATGGTATCTTGTTACAACTGCTCCTGTTACAGAGACTCCAACTCTCCCGTTTTCGACTGGAGATCTCCCGCCGAAAACCCATTTTTGCAAAATCTCCCGTTCTCCCGCTTGAGATTTGATTTCTCCCGCCCTGGCTCTGTGTCTCCCGGTGGAAAGGATTTCTTACTTACTGCTATCGTATGTTGAAAAAATAAGCCTTAGATAGCACCAAAGAACATCTAGAACCCTAGGAACTTTGCGCTTCGCACACATCAACTTGGAGTCTCCCGTTTGCTAGGGGTTTCGGGCGGGAGAATCTCCAGATCAGAAGGTGCTTGGGGTTGGAGTCTCTGCTGTTACTGCAAATCTTCTATTAAATCTTCCCCTTTATTCCATCTTTAGATACCATGAAAAAAAAGTGGGCCTCAAATCACTATCAAACAGGAATATTATGTGATGTAAATGCATTACTTTGTCTAGAGACACTGACTGAGAATGTGAGAGAAAATGCAAGAAAATGTAAGAAAATCAGAAGTTCTAACATTTTCTGTGAGGTATAATTGTGTCTGTGTTATTATGAGATGGCCTACATACAAATAATATGCCCCTAAAAAAGAGTGCAGCCAGTTTGATGAAAATCAAATTGTATGGGAAGCACAAAAACCATTATCACTGATGGGGAATTTTGAGAGTAAGCCTTTGGTATACTGATCAAAAGACACTGGAATACCATGTGATTATTGATCTGGAAATCACATGAAGGCTCCTCAAAGTGAAATGTTTATCTTACAAGGTAACAGATCATATTTTGTTACAGTTAGCCATTATATCAAGCTGCCACACTTTGCAGTTCATTGCAAGACTGAATGCGGCTCTCAAATGATGCGTCAGACATAAAACCTTGACTCTTTTCTGGGAAGCACCAATTCTGTCTCTTTCACTGTCCAATATCACATGCATTCATAAAAAGCCACTACAAAAAGATTCCAGCATGATGTAGTTGAAACACGTTGAAACTGCATAAGTCCAACTCATTAACATTTTTTTTTAAAAATCGTCTCCCATGATTTATGTCTCATGTACACTTTAAAGGGATAGTACAGTATTGGTGGAGATGAGAATTGGGCTTTTAACTTTTTGCGAGATACCAAGAAAACACTTATGATATAGTACAGAGCATACCATTTTAAGAGGAATTCAAAGTTTATTTGATGAAAATTGGGTTTGGAATGACTGAAACATCCAAAAACAAAGTAAAACAAAGCGTTCGTAATAAAGTGTGAGTCCCACACTTTATTAGAATCGCTCTTTTTTGATATCTCAGCCATTTCAAAATCAATTTTCATCAAATAAACGTTGAATCCCTCGTAGAATTACATGCTTTTTCATATTTCATAAGAGGTTTCTCATTATCTCACCAAAAAATATTAGAAACCTGAAATTAGGTCTCAACCAAAACTGTACGATCCCTTTAAGATATAAACATCAGCACCTCCCTTCATCAATGAGGCGAAAAGTAGAAAAGGAATAGAACTATTGAGTTATGAACTGTTTTCATGTAGCTACTATATAAAATAAAATCATGATTTCAAATGACAAGTGAACTCTTTCAGCAAATCAATTTCAGATTTTCAGTTCAGTTGACGTGGAATGGCTTAAGGTGGCACCCTGGATAAAATCAGTAACACAAACAAATGAAACAGAATCATTGCACGCTTTACCAAATTGCCTTCAGGCGAATTGTAGTAGTGACTTTGATGATGTTTGAGAAACCGTTCTAAAATACTGTAATTTGAGTTTAAACAAGAATTTTCTCATGCATGCTGAAAGTACATCTTTATGCAGCAGACTCATCTTGCACAATATCATATAGTTTTATTTCAATATACTGTAGCATACACAGCTACATCAAGAATTTTCATATACACCTCTCTATGTAGATAGAAATATATTATCTTTGTATAATTTTGTAAAGCAAATGTAGTAATCACATCTTTCAGCCTACTGTCATTACCTCAGTCTTATGTTTCGATCCTGCAAAAGTTTCATTAATTAATGTGCATGATGTTCACAACATTAATTTACATCATTTATTCTTTTCACAAGAAATGGCTCCAGCAAGAGAACTATTTGATTTTGTCATCTTGATTTTGATTTTGATATCTTTTTTCCTATTTGGGCAGTTGGAGATGAGGAAGTTTTTCCAGAAGGCAGCATGAAAATGAGACAATTCATAAATCAAGGGTAGAGATGTATCTCCCTTGAATTTAGTCTCTCTCTGTGTGTATGTGGTCTACCTAAGCATGCATGTGCATGCCCAAGCATTTAATTTTCGAGAGGACAAAACCATTTCTCATCTTCTTCCAATATCATGCAAAATGACAATTGCCCAGCCATAAAAATGCTGCAAAAAGTTTCACCATTCATACACAACATTTGAATTTTCAGAGAGATTCTTCCCAATAATATTCTTAATATGGTTATTTTAGAAATAAAAGATTTTACTTTAAAGAAATTACAATGCACATCACAAGACATCAAAAGCACTTTTTTCCCAAATACTTTGTCTCTCACATAGAATCTTCGACATATAGACTGTATCACATTTATTTCAGGATATTGATAAGTTTTCTTCATTGCTCAGTAGGACATTATGGCATATATTATAGGAAGAAGATAAAAGCAATGGTAAATTCATTGGATATACCATGCTTTAGAACTAAAAAAAAAAGAAAGAATGAAAGTCAAGTACATTACACAGTAAACCCAGAGAAAAAGATAATAATCATGTCTATTCAGTGTTGTCAAGTCGACTTGAAATAAATCACAATGTACAGGCATAATATATATGCAGGCAATCTGGTCGATAAAACTGTATATTGCATAAGGCCACACTAAGATGGATTAGCGGAAGCATGATCAGTGAGTGTAATCATAGCGATGTATTTCAGTGGGGGGGTTTTTCTGATCAACTACAGAATGTAGATTTTCGTTCTCACCAGCTAGAGGGAATCCACTCCAAAGATATTTCTTCAAATTCATGAAATTCTTCCGTCTAGATGCTTTCATTGCACCTGATTGACAAATCGCCCTGCATAGACGTAAATAAGCACTGAATTGATCAGTGTTTTAGTAGTAGCCATGATAAAAAATCATGGGCGTACATACTTAAGCGGGATTCAAACCCACGACCTCCAGATCACCGGACAGGCATCATATTTTTTTTCTCATGGCTACTACTAAAACACTGATCAATTAACAGTGCTTATTTACGTTGATGCAGGGCAATTTGTCAATCAGTTGCAAAACTATTTCTCTTATCATTATTTCTATAACTTTCTTATAAAGATGTCCAATTTTATGTGACATAGTTTTCAGAGTTTTAAGAGTGGAAAGTCATTTGCTTTGTACAGTAGCATGAATCACATGCAGCATACACAGGTACAAAGCAGTGGCCAAAGCTGCATGACTGAATAAGAGTTACATATCTTTGAATTTCAAAACTTGTAGATACTCAGATACTCATAAATTGTGTATGTAGTCTCACTAGTAAGCCTGTGGATTGTCCCACCCCCACCCAACCCCTCCCTAATAAATTCATTATATGTCAGCCCTCGAAGAAAACTATCTCCTCTGGTAAGTCCAGCCTCCTGCTATGTACTGACCTGGAGAATAGTCTCCTCTCAATACCAATGGATATGACAACTGACAAGGCATATGCAGTATGTGTGCAATGAAGCAGCCCACATTACACAACACCCTTGAAGCCAGGCTAATTGTCCAGGACAACACCCCATGTACCAAATTCCAACATAGATTTGGGTGTAGTTCAGTTTAGCTAACACCACTTTGATTCATCAACTTTAAAGCTCCCAAGTCTGGGAGCAGAAGATGCAGATGGCATTTATATTTACATCCGATGGGTATATGTCCTGTGTGAGTGTCCATACCAAAAATGTCAGAAAATGTTGGTCATGTGTGAACATGTACATCTGTATTCATTACCTTCCTTCACGTATGTTGCCTGATGGGTTTAATTATTCCCTTGCAGTCATTTAGACAGTAATGGCTTAAATGATGAAAAGGGTTTACCAGTCACTAAAATTGAATTTACCTGCAAGTTATATCTGCACCCTAATCTGTGAGTATAAGGCATCTCTTATTCAACAACTTACTTGATAGATTAGAGCAGTGAGAATTTTAGTTCTTTTTCATCCACCTCTTTCCCTCTTCCTTATTTTGCTCTCTGGTGAAAGAATCTCAAACATGTTGAAAGCACTCGGAATATTTATATTGCAAAGTTTGTCTACAAATAATAAATTTAGTTTTCTAATTGTCCACTGAAGCTGCTAAAGCAGGTTTATGTTTTTGTGCATGCATGATCGAATTGTTTGGGGGTTTTTCCTCTTCTTTTCAAACAGATTTCCCTTTAATACTGTCTTGATTCACCATAAAAAATCATACTGCACAATATCAATAAATTTGCAAACTGATAATATCATGATAAGATAATTACAAGATTATCCACTCTTACTTAATTGCATTGTTGTTGTTGTTGTTGTTGTTGTTTTCAGGCTTATTTTAAGACTTTGGCTTGAGTTGTTTTACCGGTTTTCAAATGTCAGCTCTTAGTATGATTCAATGCTGATTACAAGCAATGGTCATAACAGATGGCCTGTGACAGTGTCCCACAGCTACCAAGTCTCACGCATTTTGCGTGAGACTCACGAATCTAGGGTCCGTCTCACGATCTCACGTATGGTACCCATTTTTCTCACGCATCAGGACATAGCTAGAGCTCAGAGGATTGAAGTGATACTGATAGTTGCAATTGAAGGTATATTTCCCTTTCGTCTTTCAAAATAAGTAAAAAATAGTCACTCAAGTATGCACCAGATCTCACCATTAAGAGCTAAAAATTGAAAAAGGTCCCTACCGTGGGAGGGGGGATTCCACCCTTCCCCCTACTCGGTCGCTTCGCTCCCTCGCACAAGCGCCGAGATACCCAGTCATGAAAGTCTCATTCATAAAATTTTTTTGAACTTGGCATCTCTGGTGTCCCGTAATTAAGCTCTGTTCCTTAACTCTGCCAGTGTGAAAGATGACAACAAAATTCAGAAGCTAGATGAAAATGTCCAAGCCTTGTCTGGCCTCTAGCTATCTTACCCTCTCTTTGGAAGTAGCGAAATCAATTTGTCTGCATCGACATTTGAGTTGGATAATTGTGTAGAAATAAATGCTACTTTTGATATTCCACCATCAAGTGAGAAAGACAGCAAAACATATGATGCATTTGAATCACATTTTGATATGCATTATATATCTAATTAATAAATGTTGCTTACTGCTATGGGCAGTGTGACAGTGCTAAATGCACAATACCTACATACCGTAACTTCTAGGCTCTAGCTGCTTTCTATGTCTTATCACTTGAAGGCAGATGTCTCTAATGAGCCCTGAATATACCCAGTTACCATGGTAACATCCTCATTCTTTTGGCAGTCTGATGCTCTTTGTCCTCCATGTTTTTGTTGTTGTTTTCAGCTCCTGATGTTCCCAAGTTTTTGTTGTTGTTCTTGTGTTTTTCCTATTACGATATGGCAACAATTTGGGTGGCCGAAAACGCCTCTCCGGGTTGGAGGACGACCGGGCGCGACACGTGTCCGGCTTCTACGCAGATCATCTTGGTGTACTCGTCATCGCCAAAGTCACTCATCTGCTTGGCCTTATCTGACCATGGATTCCACACCACTGCCAAGGAGATAGAGAAACATTTTTTTTTTCAATTATACAACGTTTAGCTCAGTCAGATCAAGTTAATTTCTTAATTCTTAATGGTGAACAAAACCAACAAAATGCATGCCAATACACATTTCAATCATTGCTATTGTGAATGTTTTATATTGGCACACATTTCCACATTTTTGAAGATGGCTAGAAAACATGCACACTTCTTTTTTTTTTTCTTGTCTCTAATGTTTGTATGAGAAACCAGACAAATGGCAAGCATTAGAAATAGGTAGTGTAAAAAAGCAATGGCCCACTGGGGCCTTACACTCATCCGAATTTCAAGATAGATTTGACCTTGTTGCAATTACCCTGTGGTACCCCTTGTTGTCAACTACTGTATACGCCATATATTTCGCGAGTCTAAATTTTCGCGAATCGGGAATTCCCGACGATTTCGCGAGTGGTTACATTTGCGATCGTGGAGTCCTGTACTGAACGTACAGGCGTACATGTGTACGTCACATTCACATCGGGATCAGAGTCAATATTTTCGCGCATCTTTAATTTCGCGAATAGCACCTGACTCGCAAAATTCACGAAAACAAGGAAAAGTAGAAATTACGCGGTGCGTAAAATATGTCCCCGCTGGAAGTAGCATTTAGTAGCAAAATGTACAATATCGGTAAAAAATCAAGGTCAAAGGTCAAAGAAGTCAAAGGTCAAAATTCTGTGTAGAAGTTTTGAAGCCCTCACCTAGTGCCATCACAAAAAGCAAACGGAATCGAAATCGGGTTAGAAATGGCAAAGGAGTAGCATTTTGTAGCCAATGTACAATATAGGTCAAAAATCAAGGTCAAAGGTCAAAGAAGTCAAAGGTCAAAATTCTGTGTAGAAGTTTTGAAGCCCTCACCTAGTGTTATCACAAAGAAAATGGAATCGAAATCGGGTTAGAAATGGCAAAGGAGGAGCATTTTGTAGCCAATGTACAATATAGGTCAAAAATCAAGGTCAAAGGTCAAAGAAGTCAAGGGTCAAAATTCTGTGTAGAAGTTTTGAAGCCCTCACCTACAGACTGTAGTGCCATCACATAAAGCAAACAGAAATGAAATTGGGTTAGAAATGGCAAAGGAGTAGCATTTTGTAGCAAAATGTACAATGCAGGTCAAAAATCAAGGTCAAAGGTCAAAGAAGTCAAAGGTCAAAATTCTGTGTACAAGTTTTGAAGCCCTCACCTAGTGTTATCACAAAGAAAATGGAATCGAAATCGGGTTAGAAATGGCAAAGGAGGAGCATTTTGTAGCCAATGTACAATATAGGTCAAAAATCAAGGTCAAAGGTCAAAGAAGTCAAAGGTCAAAATTCTGTGTAGAAGTTTTGAAGCCCTCACCTAGTGCCATCACATAAAGCAAACGGAATCGAAATCGGGTTAGAAATGGCGAAGGAGTAGCATTTTGAAGCAAAATGTACAATATAGGTCAAAGGTCAAGGTCAAAGGTCACAACTGAAATTCTGTGTAGAAGTTTCAAAGCTCCCATGTAGTGCTATCATATAAAGCAAACAGAATCAAAATTGGCTCATAAATGACAGAGAAGTAGCAAATTGAACATTTTGATCACACACGGACGCACAAACAGACAGACGGACGGACGGACAGACAGACGGACGGACGGACACACGGACACACACACGTACGGAGCCTGTTTCATAGTCCCCTGCTCTAACTCGTTCGGCGGGGACAATAAAAACCTCGCGAAATATTCAGCGTATACAGTATTAAAACTGTAATTGCCTTTTGATGCAGCCTAACGAACAATTACTAGCCTCTAACCAGAAAGGTCTCTGAAATAGCACAAAACCTGAAGATGGACACATAAAAGCATTTTCATCTTTGTCAGCGACCCATGATGGACAACAGACAATGGCCAAATGGATTATGCAAGATGGACGATAGACAAAGAGCACATGAAGACCATTTTTAGCACTTTTTGAACACAGGGAGGTTAATCAACCATGCCTGATACAGAAGTAGACTTAATAACTCATGATAACTTGCACAAATATCTCACCTGTATCTGGAAAGTTCAGCTTTGTCAAGGTGATGGTTGCCCCATCGATGGTGTTTCCTATTTCATGGACGTTGGGCGTGTTCTTGTAAACCCTGTCGAATAAAAGCAATGCCATTGTCACAAACTATGCATACTGAAAGAAGAGGTATGACTGCATGTACAATTGTACTCCAGGAAACATACAATGATTATCTGGAAGTAATCTTTTAATTCATTGGTGCAGATGTTCCCAAACTAACTGCAAATACCTAGGCATTGCAAAATCTTTGAACTTAGTGCATATCACAATAACCTTGACTGGAGACTGTTGAATTGTAAGACAAAAGTAAGTGTGCATAACTTAGAATACGACTTTCATTTTGGGAGGGGGGGGGGGGGGTGGGGAGGGGATCCGGAATGGCTCAATGTCATGGAAACAATTGGGCTTAAAGGGATGGTACAGTATTGGTGGAGATGAGAATTGGGCTTTTAACTTTTTGCGAGATTACCAAGAAAACACTTATGATATAGCACAGAGCATACCATTTTAAGAAGAATTCAAAGTTTATTTGATGAAAATTGGGTTTGGAATGACTGAAACATCCAAAAACAAAGTAAAACAAAGCAATTGTAATAAAGTGTGGGTCCCACACTTTATTAGAATCGCCCTTTTTGGATATCTCAGGCATTTCAAAACCAATTTTTATCAAATAAACGTTGAATTCCTCATAGAATTACATGCTCTTTCATATTTCATAAGAGGTTTCACATTATCTCACCAAAAACTGTTAGAAACCTGAAATTAGGTCTCAACCAAAAGTGTACGATCCCTTTATTTTCGGCAATATTGGCCCGTAAGAGGTTAAAATGTTGATGTGCTTCACTCTAGATTTGGGTTAATAATGGTTACCATACATTCTGCTCACTCAACAGGTGCAGATTGAAAGTAGCACACAGCTATCTGGACTGATAAGTCGAATTGGCAGGGAACATCCCATACGGTACCTGTCAACCTGTTCTGACACAGTCACCAACTCCCTGTCTTCTGTAAACGTCCCTCCTCCGCGAACCTATGTAGAAATGGAATTTCCAGTGTTAGAAAAAAGGTCTGCCCCCACAACACACACGAATCAAATATATCTTAGACACCATTTATTTCATTATCTCCACCAGGAACTATCCAGAGTCACAAGAAGTCTCTGTTTTGATAACTTTCAAATTTAATCTCACTCACGCTGCAATGATAATTACTGGATTTTTTCACTTACCTTTATGTACAATACACATTAAAAGTGTAAAATGATGTTTTTCACTCATTGCCCAAAGCTTTACAATACTCTGATATCGAGTTGATGAAAATGCATATCCGACTTTTTTGGCATGCATAATGTAGTATGAACATGACATGCAGGATACTTCACAAGTGGTTAAATGCACAATTGAGCGTCACAAATTAAAGCAGAATAAAAAATAGGTATACTCTCTCTTCAAAAGAGAAGATTACCAATTTTTCCCCATGTTGGACACTGTCATATTTGCCACAAGCACGTCGCTCTGATAGAGGAAGTATTGTTTTTGCAATTTGTGACTTTCATGAAAGTTGAAATGCAAAATCCAGAGATATAGTATCTGCAGATTTTTTTTTTTTTTTTTGGTCTCACCATCATAGCATTGACAACTGATTTAATCAGTACTATGATTTATTTTTTCTCTACTTTCTTTCTCTTCCACATACAGTTGAACCTCTCGTATCCGGACAAGTCGGGACCGGGGCTCATCCGGATAAGGGATTTGGCCGGATACGGGAGACTCAATGCTTTATACATATACATACACATGTACTGATGTAGCCCATTGTAGTAACACATGTAGTAATGTGTATACTGCAACCTTTTCATTGTTACACTCAGTAACAGACCCCAAAATAGAGGTTCGTGTTTGCAAGAATGAAATCATTTTCTTTTATAAATTCTTGGGATGATTTACCTAAATAATTATTAAGAAATGTATCAAGTAGATCTTGAAAATAAACAGTACGAGTCGACGAAACTACGCTTCAAAATTCGATCATCACGGCTCGGCAAAGTCGACTGTAGGTCGCCACTGTTAGATGGTCTCCCTCTCTCTCTTTGTGTGTGTACTGTGTGTGAACATTTTTTGAGTGTTCAATATCATTTGTTGCTCAGCCAATGACTCGAAACAATGCATGTCTATCTAGTCATATCGACGGCTGTGTATGGACCTATATGTGGCAATGCGATATGAGAGGACTCGAGCGCATAATCTGTCCATGTTCTTGCGATGATTTGGGGATGTTTGGGGATGTTAAAATGTCTGAAGGTAAGCAATTTGGAAGGAAATTTGATGTAATGTATTTTAATCATGTTGGAATTAATATGTAATTCATGTGTGTTTGTGTAGGAGTTCTCAAGGAGTTCGGAATCCCCCTTTCCTCCCGTAATTATTTAAAAAAAAATCACGGCGAGATAGCGTCCGTATAATAGAGAGATCCAGATAAGAGAGGTTCAACTGTATATGAGAAATTACTGTGATTAAGAACAACATAATCTAGTATATACCAAGGGAACATCTTCATAACAAACCAACCTTATCAACATACTCCAGACCTTGTAGGCCAGATACTGTAACTTTGGTCACATCATCGACTTGGAAGTATGTATGCAACAGGCAGGTAAATTCAATCGGGTTCAAGTCTGAAACAAAAAGGAGAAAATGATCCCATCGGTGAGACGCTAAGATCCAATTAAATCAAAATTTAGTGTGGGTGGGAAAGAGGTGTGAAGATTGTTCATTCACAGTGATTATTGAAAGTTTAAGTTATCTGACCCTCTATAAAGCAAGGTTCTCAAAATCAGAGTATATGTGAACACCAGACCTGACTTCACTTCCATACAAATGGAGTTTCCAACTTTCAAATATGTGTATACACGAAAACTAATGTTACATAAGCCATTCATTCAGACGAGTCCTTGTCATTGTGCATTAGACGTTTTACACTGTTAGAAACAAGAGATTGTCATCAAAAGTTCAACTAGAATATTGGTTATGGTGCATCTGACTTCAAAGAATGCATTCATCTGAAGTTTGAAATGAAGTTGGAAAGAATCTGATTAACCTGCCAAGCAGGAAAAATTTAGGCAAATTTGGATAAAACTTATAATAGATTGTTACCTTGGCAACATGCCACCTTTGGGACCTACAAAAACCAAGAAACCTCAAAAAAGCTGTCTGTGACAGTCGTATCACCGTGACATAACGGACACAGAAGATGTTAGTTGTTTTGTGCACAAATATATCAAAATGACTCTTTATGTAATTGGTACAAAATAATGAGCAACCTCTATCTGGGAGGATGCACATAGAAGAAATACCTTCAATACACTGATCTCTTGAGAAAGTGTGATACTGGAAGTATCTTAAGCATTATAAACAACATAGGGGATACCCATTCTTCAAAACAGTGATGAAAAAGTCTAATAAAAACAAACAAACAAACAAAAAATTCACGGCCTTTAGGGGATGTTATGATGCATGCTTTACCAATATTTACATAGAGAAAACTATATTACTATTTGTCTGGAGTATATAACTACTTGCCTAGGGTGTATTCTCTGTCAATTGCCTCTCTTTCCCAAGCTAACTATAAAAAAAATATTAAAAAAAATTTTGATCTGACAGTCTGTCTGTCTGTTTGTTTGTCTGTCTGTCTGTCTTGCTGGAGTTGCAAACATGCACAAGATGATGTGGAGGTCACAGTCTAGGAGCTACACTTCCATTGTTACCTGCAGTGACCCACAACACCTTGTGATTAAATGTAATTGAAGTGTTAAACATTCTATCGAAACCAACACTGAAATAATTATAAAGTACACCTTCGGCTTTTCAAAAAGCGTTTGCCTATTGTGGTTTTTTTTTTCTCCTATTATGACTAAAAGAATGTTACAAGCAATCAGGGAGGGTTTCCTGAACCTAAATATTTTGTATATTTAAGCATTCCTTCGCGGAGTCTTTTCCACAGTTAACTAGTATGGAAAACAAAGTACAGGTTAGCCACAGATGAGTTCACATCAATTACCTTGGTTGGTGACAGAGAAATCAAAAACAGCATCCTTCTTCTTCAAGATGACACTGTACTTTGCTTTAAATCTGTCCAACAGACACAGAGAAGACATGACACAGAAAATTAGCTCTATGAATTGTACCTTTTTTTTTAACGCATACAAAACATAAGCCATCCAGATGCTGAATGGCATATAATATGACAGGTTGATAAATTGTGTGGCATATTTGCCGATGTGCTGCCTTAGGGGCACAATCACATCAACCCATGATTTTAGTCTACCCATCCAGGATCAAGGGTCAACAAAAACCTTCAAAATTCTGATTTCTCTGTTCAATGGCATTGGAGAGGAGAAGAGGGAGTGAAAGCTATTTGACTTTAATACCATGCCTCCCTCAGGTATGGGACTTTCACACACTCAATGATGTGCCTTTTTATATTGATGAATTTAGGTACAAGCAAATACAAGAGTGTATACAAGAAGAGATGGTAGTCAAGATGAATATAAAGTCATTTGGGTAGCACATAGTGAGAGATTTGAGAATACTGCAATTTCCAAATGAAATTCACAAATCTGAAAAAATAAAGAAATTGTCTTTTCTGGTATCTCATGGTAGTGAAGATGAATTACAGTGATATGGCTAGCACATATAGTGAGAGATTTGAGAATACTGCAAGTTCTAAGTGAAAATCTACTCGTATAAATTTGCAAGGGGAAACATATACTTTTTTCTTCATCCTTTTTTTTTTGGGGGGGGGGGGGGAGGGGGATGGAGCTTTGAACTGAAAATGTGATGTTCTTTTACAAAGGTTGCAGGGAAGGCAGTGCTCCAATATTTGCGGTTTTGTGGTGAGACAAGTTTTGGGGTTGCTCATCACATAGGCACAGTGTTACAGAGAAGTGACAGTGGGTTCTGAGAACAGCCTGGCTCTAATGGCACACACCCACTCACAGGGGAATGTCAACAGTATAGAAGAGAGATAATTCATTTTACAAATACTTGGATTAAAGGTACATTGTAGCCAAACCCCAGTACAAAACAGCATAAAAGATCTGATGCATACATCAGGCTCATTGATGATGCATAATGTATTTGTGTTTCAAGGATTTCAGAATTTATTTTATTACCATCTGACCTTCTTTACCTGCAAAAATCTGTTTTCATCATGGGGCCATTGTGAAATGTCCAAGAGCCCAAAAGGGGTTGTACCAAAAGAGCCATCCCAAAACTTCACCCCCCACCCCCCCCCCCCCCCCCCCCCCGGAAAAAAATGGAATAGATCATTTCTTTTTCGATAGACATGATCCAGAACCAAATCATTATCTGTAGACAGGAAGATGCTGTTGTAGGGATTCCTGTTACAATAATTCCAATTCCATGGAAATCAAAGTGTCTGCATTCAATCGTCCATGCCACTCTATAGAAGGTGAGGTAAAATTCTGCCAAAAGGTACAACATATCCCGTTCAGTATCTGCTTCATACGTGAGTCATTGGAAAGCACAAAATACGCTATCACATATGTAACATTTAAACAATATAATTTTTACTAAGTTCATAGATATCAGCTTTAACTTCCCTCAAAAATCAGATTAAAAAATTTCCACTTCATCATTTCCACAATTAGCATGCAAAATTACAAATGCAAAACAACAAGAACTGTAGAATAATAAAAGAATACACTGACATTTGATACTGACATTGTCTCATCTTTAAGTTGACGCTACAAGGACAAGGTTGCCAATATTCACATATCAAAATCTGGGATACAGGTAATTGTGTGTTTCATGCAGCTTAATAGGTAAAAATGATTCCCAAATCAGGTATGCCTTTATATTCTCTTGCCATGACACAAAAAAGATATATCTTCACGTTTTCATGGGGCCTCCTGCAGAATTGGTAAGACTTTGCATCTTTGCTAGTACTGCTACATAAAATAAACACAAGAAATACCTTTAGTGCAAATCAAACATTCAGGATTGTAATGCATCATTTTGCTGCGTGCCTTTGCTTTGTATAGTTAAAGGTGATTGATTTCTGCTGCTACATCTATTTTAATGCCGACAATGAACTTACTTGTGGTTCCATAATGTGCGTGTCTCTGGACTCTCCTCCAGTGTAAAGGTACATGTCACCTCCTTCTTGGGGTCCTGAATTGAGTAAATTCAGAGAAGGAATGAAATGACTAATTTGGTGAAACAGGTGAAGAAACTTTCAATGTGGGGAGGATTTGAGATGCTCTATGGTGCTAGCTTTGTCACACCTTTGGAACATTTACCACACTGATCACATTGTCGTCTGAACACTAAAAGTTTTAGCCAGAATTTTAGCAAGTCTGCATATAAATCTGAGTCATTAAAGCAGGAACAACATCGCATTAACAATTTTTCTGTGATGTCTAGTCATTTATTGAAAGAAAGAAAAAAAAAACTCTATCAAAGTGAACAGTTACCCAATCAGTTATTTATGTGATGAGAAACAAGAAATTCACCACACATTGCAACTGCTATCAGTAAATGATAAGTCATAACAGGTATTTTGCCTTTGAATCAAAATATGATTGATTTCCTACTAATCAAAAAAGTACCCTGAGTGCTTCATAACAGGTATGCCTTGAAATCAAAATAGGATTTATTTCTAGTTAATTCTTTCTTTCTAACACACACTTCACAAAAGCATGACAGAGAAAGATGAAAGTGGGGTCATTATAAATTACATTTTGTTGACATCAAGGGATGGTTTTGGGCATGGCAGGGAGTTGAAAGAAACAGCTGTCTCAAATAATTTTTTCAGACAACAGTTGCACAAACTGCCTCTATATTTATTCATCTATCACAAGTCCCTTGTTACTTTGATAAGTACACATGTACTCTGCAGGAACAATTCTTTTTTTTTTAATGACCACAAACAGGTGTGCTGGAGGCATTTAAAGTTTGACATCCGTGTAGTGAGGAACTGCAGCAAAACGTAGTTTTATTTGACCTAACAGGGAGAAAAACTCCTGCCTGAGTTAACATTCTGCAAACTTTGTATGCTTCATATTGCGAAAATCATCTCTGTTAGATTTTGTCAAATTGATCTTGTTACTGTCAATTTGTACATAACTTGTCTTCATATCTTGTATTATGTTCTTGTACTCACATGATACTCCAATGGGGAGACTGAGCTACCAAACTTGAAACTGGAAACTGAAAATGAAACTTGTAGAAACTATAGATTTCTCCTGACACACCTGGGACAAATAATCTTATTTTTTTTTTAAGTGGCATAGTATCTAAACCTCTCTTGGATATCCCAGAAGATGTTGAGACATGAGGGAGTAAACAGGAACCCAATAGTATATCATCCACCTGCTCTCGTGTATCAGGTACACTTTTGACAGCCAGACCAGAGCCAAATGTGAAACGCCTCTCATTAATACTGCACTCTGGCACTTGCTCATTCAGCATACAATGTGTAGTAGCCTCTTGTACAGGCTCTCATTATGATGTTGCTCTGTTGATGGGGACAATTGCATGTGGATAGACAAAGCTGAGCATGTTGGCTTGAGTACTTTTGAGATCTGCAATATAAGTGATTATCATTCGAGACAAAAAAGAACTATAAACTGGCACACTGTTCCTATTGAATAACTCAATACTAAGTAAATCACTTAGTCACTTCATCCAATGGAACTGCTAGATTTTCCCAGCTGTGTTTGGTTTAAAATGTGGTATTTGCAAGCTCCTTCTACCACAGCTATTCTGTGTGGTTGTGATTGGTTTATACCAACAGTAGTTTGGTTGCAAACATCTGATTCACAGGGTTAAGAAATTAAAAAAGTCCTATAGCTGAGGCGTACTCCTCACTGGTGGTTTGACTCTGTCTCGCATCTCTTGCAATTACTAAAATTCACTGTTTTTTTGCAAAGATAATCAGCATAATGGAGGGCGGTAAAGGATAGGTATCAAAGTTGTGATACCAGCCACCAAGCATGGGGCTGGGGAGTACGAGGTACAAATGTATGCAAGCATGAATGTAGAATGTATCTGTGATAGATTTCAGTGTTGTTGTTGTTGTTTTTTTTAATAAATTGAGTGGGTGGACTGATATTCACACAATTTAGGAACATGTGAAAATATTGCCTTATAGTTTCCTGAGTTGCCTCTATGTGGGATATTGCTGAGTGTTCTTTTTTGAATAGCGTAACATGTAAATTTCAAACTCTACCACTGTGTTTTTTAATCATGAATTGGCAAGTCCTATAATTCGCAATGCATCAGTCTCTTACACCAGTCTGCATCCTACTTTGGGGATGCTTTCTGGAGGATGCCATTGAATCTCTTTATCTTCTAAATTCAGTGCAAATCTCCTCAAACAGACCATATGCATTTCTCAAGTAGCTCACTTCATGATTTCTTCTAACTGGTAAAGAAAAAAAACAACAAACAAACAAAAACAAGAAGTTCTTCCATCGAGATGTTTTCATTACGACTGATTGACAAATTGCCCTACATCGACGTAAATAAGCACTGAATTGATCAGTGCTTATTTACGTCGATGTAGGGCAATTTGTCAATCAGTTGCCAACAAAAAGAAATCATGCACACACTTGTTTTGTAACTCATATTCCACTTACAACGGCATGAAAGACGATGCACTAGATAAACCTGGGAGAACAACGTTAATGTTCATGTCACTCACCGTCTGCTTGTCAGTCAGTTCCCACGCAGCTGTTCTTGCAAAGCCATGCTGTGGGCGATCTTCCCAGGGACCAAAGTGAGCTGTGGCACCAGCAAGTAAATGAATAAATTAATGACTCTTGTGTCGTCGAGTTGTGTTTGTTGCAACTGATTGGAAAATTGCCGTACATCAATAAAAGTAAACAATGATTATTCAGTGTTTTAGTTGTATAGCCATAACAAATAATGGGCATAAACCCCCATGTATGTATGCTCCAGATTAAAAAAAAAAAATCATAGATACTACTATAACACTGAAGAATTGGTGTCTATTTACGTTAATGTAGGGCACTTTGCCAATCAGTTGCAAGTAAACAAATAGATGATATATTTTCTCACATAAATACAGACTTAATAACATCTCAAATATATATGTGTACACCTTTCTTGGCATCCTTTAGAATAAATGGCATGATATCACATTACATAAAACATAACTATGACAGTATGCATTCATCATTTCAAAATTTACAGACTGAAATTGAACCTCAAACATGCAAATATCCCATACTTGTTTCCCATCACAAATTGAGAAGATTATGACAATAACATTTCTGAAACAAAGAAATTTCATAGGAAAAGCACTAATGTGTCCCATGAATACATGTCTACACGAAAGTTTTGTTATTTGCTGGATGAAATGAATTATCACCATTGCAACACTCGGCTTTGAACAGAATAAATACTACATCACATTCTGTTACATTCAACAAAAATCAGTTGTCAAAGTTGAATATCTACCAGGTAGTCAAAGTGAAATCTGTTGCGTGCCTATATGTATTGTGTGTGTGTGTGTGTGTGTGTGTAGGGGGTGTAGGGTGGAAGTGGGGGTCACTGGTCTCAGGAAGCATGAGCAGACATCCCCCACATCGCCTCCACACAGCACTCGTAAAGAGGACAAATGATACACAGTATGATGTTTGTGAGAGAGAAATTACCAGAGACAGAGACAGGCAGACAGACAGACAGACAGACAGACAGACAGACAGACAGACAGACAGAGACTGACAAACAGAGAAAGGAATGAGTGATAAACAAATATATATATATCATGCATGTATGTGGAACATAAATCAGAAGGTTGGATAGACAGACATATAAGAGAAAGAAGGAGATAGAGAGAATGAAAGAAAGAAAGACAGGGACACATAAAGAGACAGTCATATGAATATAGAAGAGATCTGTAGCATGTGTTTGGTGAGCATAATGAAAGAGAGGGAGAGATTGGAGAAGACATTAAAACATAATGAGGGAGACAGATACACGTACTGGTGGAGAATGGGGTGTGTGTGTGTGTGTTTGAGAGATGGAAAGGAAGGAAAATAGGGAGAGAGGATGAAGAGACAGATAGAATGAGTGAGAACAAGAGAGAGAAGGAGAGGAAGAGAGGGCAAAAGAAGGGGAGACAAGGGGTAAAAGGGAGAGAGAGAGATGTTCAAGAGTCACTATGCATACCATCGATGCCAACAGACTATGCAATTTTTCTAGGTCAAATTGGCCTTTGGTCCTGATGAGCCTGGGAGACCACACACGTCTGCATCCATGGCTGCCAGAGCCATCACGGGATGGAGGAGGAGGAGGGGAGGATAGTGGCATTTATCAGGGATGACGGGGGTGAGGCAGATGGGATCCCCTCATCCACACCCCACCAATGAAAAAAGAAGGGAGCAAGATATTCTCAGCCTATAGATGCATTCAACACAGCTTAGGAGCATAACATTGTTTGAGCCATGTCATGTTCACGCAAAGTCCTTCCCCCATCAGTACCATTGGCCTTCACAGAGATTAACTCTCTCAGTCTCATTGACTGGCATGTTTATGTACAATGTCAATAGCTTTTTTTGGATGGTCGGTCATGAGAGGATTAAGACCACTCCTGAGAATTGTTCATTTTGGCAAAGGCACAGTGTGGAGCAATAATCAATTCAAGGCAGGAGCTCAAATCATATTGATTTGTAAGATGTTCAAGAATATAACTCCTCATCAATTATCTGCCACCATTTTATCTCTAAAATGGATTAAGACCACTTTTCAGAATAATGTATACTCATGTGCACATTTGTGAAACCCAATTGGAAGGAAAAAGCTAAGATGTTTGCTTTCGTGTTGTTATTGTTGTTGTTTCTGCTGCAGCATACTTTACCAAGTTAAATAAAATGTAATGAATACAGATGTGTGCAGGTCCATGGAATATGAAAATATCAAGTACCGGTAGGTCTACTTACGAAAAACCACTGGAATTCCACCACGGATAGCTTTCTTGTTGTCAAAAATAGCCTTCTCACTGCAAATGATCACAGAAAAAACAATGACAATGGGCTAGTCAGGGTGCATTATTATGGAATGAGTATATGTGCTACGTTATTTTAGTGTGAACTTATGTCAAAACAAATCACACAAAAAATGAAATATGAGATACCCTTTTCATGTTTTATATATAAAGAAACACACCACAGGTTCCACATAAGAAATAATCACACAGCTTTGATTTTGTAAATGTATACAACACAAAGGAATGAATATTGAATCAAATTTTGCATACAAAAGACAGTGACTGTTCAAAGTACGTTGCTGTCAGAATATAAGAAAACTCATATTGCACATAATATACTCATTCCATAACATAAATTGTATGAATGGAAATATTCCATATTTAATTGACCATCTCTCTGAGGTTATTATCGTAATGTATCAGCCCAGTAAAGTGGAACAACCGCACTCCTATGCACCGATAAGATGACATTCTCTGTGAATGGCAAATGAAAGGTGTGAAATCATTCAGTGCACCACAGCCATCAACTTCAGGCAAGGAGATCGGTATACTGCCTTCAGCACAGCATGGCACCAACAGCCTCCCTGCTGTGAATGTACACAGTGAGGCAGAAAAACAAATTAATCGGCTGCGAAAGAGATCACTCAGAGCATGTACAATGAGGGCACACTTTGGTTGCTGATACCGAGGACACAGTTCCCTCGACATCAACAATTGTAACCTCTGTGTGTGACACCCATGCAATGAAGGCCACTTATTTCTTAGATGAATGAAATTTATTCTCCAAACACAGGCATGTCTACCTCATCCTCAACAAGAAAATGATTTCAGTACCGATCTCGAAGAAATCAAGAGAGATATACTCTTGTAAAACAACAACAAACCCAGTATTCTAGCAATTTTGTGCATAAATATTCCCTTGATATCCTACATGACTTCTAAAAGCAAACTGTCGTATGAAATATGCTCTGTACGTTTGTGGAAGCTTCATGCAGGGTCAGAGGGGGCATTTGCGCCTGAAGTTATGTTACAGACACGGAGGATGTGAGGTTGGATAGGTCATATCAATCATACCATTGAGAGCATTTTGGAAAAACAAATATGTTGGCTAAACTCAACAGCGATATACCAGTAGATTAGAGAAAAAAATAATCCCATAAAAATTTGATATAACTGAGGAAGTGATGGACATAAAAAAATGCTGAAAATGCATAAAGGTCGGTCTTCAAAAGATTGCTAATGCCTTAGATTGTAATTACTCCTTCCCCAGATTAACAAAATTTGCCATCATCATAAATACTTTTCATTTAAAATTATATGCCATTCTCTCATCAATAGAACAATGAATGAAAAACAAATGACAGTCACCAGAATTTTTCATACAATTTTCAGACCACAAACTAACAGTTTACTTTTTACAACAAGAAGAACTAATATGGTGGATAATTTTTCTCTTACCTGACAAATAATCTTTCAGCACCATTCAGAATCAGAGATGTGACAGTGGCACCTGTAGGTATATACGAAAGAGGGAAAGAATACACATTTCAAGACATTAAAGGGACTGTACAGTATTGGTTGAGGTGAGGATTTAGCTTTGAACATTTTGCGAGATACCCGCTGGTATGTAGAAATCACTCTATGAAATGTTAAAGAGCATACAATTCTATGGGGAATTGACATTTTATTTGATGAAAATCGGCTTTGAAATGACTGAGTTATCCATAAGTATGGTAAAACAAAGAGATCCTAATAAAAGTTGTGGCCTGTCACATTTTATTAGGATTGCTTATTTTCTGGATATCTCTGCTATTACAAGACCAACTTTCATCAAAGAAACTGTGAATTCCTCTATGAATTGCATGTTCTTTCATATTTCATGTCCAATTATCAGAATGTATTCATATATTTAAATACTGTAAACATATTCATGAATATCAGACTATAGGTACCTGTATCTCAGATGCATATTTGCCTTAAAGTTTTCAATTATATCGCCTCACTTTCATATCAACTGAAATATCAAAATCTATTGATTGCTGCTGGAAAATTTTCTGCATACGCATGTGAGCACAAATATTTCGTCACAAACTTTGGACAATTACTAGAAATTTAATGTGCATAAAGTACTTCATCAGAATTGTATTGCTTCATTAATGTTTCATTTTTAGAAAAAGCGCTAGGTGGAGAGTGAAGTTCTTGTGAAAAGGTAATGGTGATTGGATGATTTGCAACAGATATGCAAGTCATTATGGGGACCCAAGTAATAAGATAAACATATAATGTTGATGCTACTCTAGCTGATGAGCTTTGAACTAGGTCTTGATAGACTATTTAGTCTTGTTTTCAGGCTCATTGCATCTTATTTCATTAATTAGTCCACAGTATTCATGTATGAGCCTCTGCAAAAGATAGTTGGAGTGTAAAGTACTCTAGCTTGTGCAGACAACAAAATAAATCTTATCTGAACATGGAATGCAACCTTAATATAAAAAACAAAAAATGTAAATATGCTTTGTCACTGAACTGGTACACAAATTTCCAGAGTCAATATTTACATGGAAATCATTAGCATCTGGAGATACAGTGTACACTGCACTGGGTAATAAATGCCTATATTATATATTCATCCAGCTCTATAGTTTACATAAACATTTCACAATGTACTTTTGTGAAATTAGCCATTGTGACAAAATGACAGTTGCATAACTGTATGTAACTGTCATTTTGTCACAAATAAACAGTTACAATCCTACTGATAGTAATGTACAATATCTCTGCAATGCTTCAATCTTTCACTTTTTTTTTTTTTTTTTTGGGGGGGGGGGGGGGGGGGGGGGGGGGGGGGGTCAATATCAGCATCACACTCTGCTTCACATCATATGGTTGGCGATACCAGCTAAGGAAGCAGACTATCCACATCAAGGCTAGGACATATTCTGTGGAGACCCCTGGGGTGGCCTAATTCTCAAAGAGGGGGTACAAGGGATCGAGCGTGACCCATTGTTTCCTTCTCAGTATCGCTCTCACTTTAGGAGGCCTAAATGATCGTGATCTTTCATTGGTGGGTATGGACCACTGCCCTACAGGTCTCCCCTCTCTTCTATAATAAACATAATAATTATGTAGGCCTATATCAACCTACCATATCACAAATAGTATACAAATATAACACACTGGTGTATATACAAAAAACACAACCACACATTTATACATTATAATGCTTACATCATGTCTATGCTTAAACATAAATGACTGATACACATCATTCAGAAAAACAAACACTATATACTCCACAGATACCTTATGTCCATTTAAAAATACAAAATAGTTAACATTACATACAGATACAGACTTTAGAAGACACACACACACACACATACCATACACACCAAAAAAAACAAAACAATCATAATATTTCCACTCAACATGTATGACATAGTTACAAATACACAATTACACAGATACATGCATTTATATACAGACTTACCCTATAACATAAACATAACATACACACTTTGACTTGTACATATCTATGCTGACTATTATTATTACAGGGCTATTGTCAAGGTAATGATAGCAAAGGCCACCACCCAATGACTGTGGGGGTGCTGGAGGTCAAATGCCATTACTGAGCAGTATGGTATGCTACCATGATTTATGATGTCTGCTTCATAACGAGCTCACTGATGGAGGTAATTTTGCCTGCCCTCCAGCCTTAATGCTACCTACATTCATCAATTAAATGGGTCTCAGTGGAGACTATCCTGGTGCAATTTTGAGAAACAAGTAGCAACCATCCAGCAAACCTAAATTTCATATTAAAGTTATCTATTCTTCGCAATTGTCTGCTGGGGAGCACCTACACAAATGACAATAAGAGTTTCACTTCAAATTGGTGATTAAATGACTAAAAATTGATTTGTTGTGAACGATAGCTAATCACTTTCATAACAACAACATCTAAAATACTTGTTTCAGGGTGTTAAGTTTTCAGAGTATGGTGTTGTCATCCATAAAGTTTTGTAGTGTTAATATTTTGTATGATGTGTCCACAAAACTGTACAGTAGTTCAATAATAATTCATATTCATATTCATATTCACAATATTGAGATCTGCATCAATCATTCAGGAAAATCTTGAGAGTTAATTCCTCATGCTTTACCTATTGCCACATGAAATATATGCTAGAACTGTAAGTTCAAAACTGTATTAAAAGTTGGCCACCTTTTACATACAGGATTAACAAAGTCTGGAATAGAATTGTTCCTTTTCCAGACTCAGATACAGACTAATGTTGTATTCATCATCACAACATGAAATTCATGGTCACTGTAGCATATAAGATACAACCACAATCACCTTCGAGCGATACTTTTGAGGGATGACAAAAACAGGAAATTTGATAATTATAGCAGTGAACCACTGACTGATTATTTAAAATCAACAGCCCGATTTTTTTTTTTCTCAAGGATGACTAGTACATGTACCCGTACTCTACAAAATCAGTATCTGACAGTATCTTTTGAGGGCCTGCTGTGTTAAAAACTGTTCAACTGATCTAGTTTGATGCAGTCTTGTAGCACACATCCACACGAGGTCATAATCTACAGGGAACATTTTCCTCTGTGAACTCATATTTTAAAACACATGAAAGCAACAAAACCAAGTAGCAAAAGTTCACTAAGCAAAATTAGGTCTCATTTAACAAAATCTGAGCCCCTTATGAGCATGGTTCTAGAAACAACACAGTTGACAAAATGTTTTCACCATTGATATTCCATTCCTGATTCTATATTCTTGCATGGAAAAGACTTTCTAAAATTTTTAAAACAAATCATTCAAATATGCTCATGATTAACTGCATATGATTGTAAAAGTGGAAATACAATGTTATTTTGCCTGTCTATGACCAAAGTATCAGTCTTTCAGCAATAACTTTTATTTTTATTTGTACCCAGGCATATTTTTTTTTTTCACATTAGGCCCTATATGGTGAAATGATTGTTTTTTGTTTTTTTGTTTTTGTTTTTTTTTGTTTTTTTTGTTTTTTTTGGGGGGGGGTTGCAAGCCCTTCCACTCGCTTTATAAAGCATCTAACTAATGGTGTGGTACCATATTCAAGAAAATATTATCCACAACAATTTTTATTAATTTCAGAAATTGTTAAGTAATGCCAAGTTCCCAGTATATTTATTATGTTTCTAACCGGTACTTTGAATAGTAAACATGAAGTTTTTTTCTCACGAGAAACTTCACAATTTCTTCCATTATGCTAAAAAAAAAAAATAGACATCAAATCAATTAAAGGCCTTTATAATACAACTAGCCTTACACAAAAATCAACCATACTGAAATATATAAATACATTTATATACTTTACAATATATACACTTGTAAATGATTCACATCTAGTACATAATAGAAAAGACTATTTGTTTAGATCATGTTAGTGCTATGTACTGTGTTCTATATGTAGACTTTTGGGAACCAGAGAACACACACGGAACAATCAAATTAGCGAGAACTTTGAAATTGCAATTACTTCAAAACGATTGCAATCAATATCAGTTTTATACCCTAAGATATAAAGTAGGACCCCTACTTCAAACCTCACACAAGCAGAATTACACACAGTAATAATCCTTTCAGCATCTAACAACTAACAAGGTTTCGGAACAGGGCCCCTAAACTCCGGGATTACCTTATTAAACATTCTGATATATATCTCACTGCCACCGCATCAAACCAAACAGGACAATGCAATGGTAGATATATTGTAAGATAACGAGTTTCTAGAGGTCTACTTCCATCAAGGTCAATATCAGATTTCATGCTAATATTAATAACAGCTTCATTAAAACAAAACAAAAATGTTTTCCGTTCTCCGAATAAAGCACAAACGATATTATTTGTAATGTACTCAGCCATATAGCACTCTTAATGCTCTTTATACAATCGAATCACTTTGTCTCAGCTCCCGAGAGAGACTTTAGAATGGGCAAGCACGTTGTACACTGCACTGAGAGTCTGCAAGGACTTCCAACGCAACGTTGACCTTCCAAACAATCAAAACGGATTTAGTCTTGAATTTGGACCTTTACAACTTACCGTGTAACTGCACCGTCGCTGCTGCATCTAACTGCCTCGCTAATACCACCTGTTCAATGCGTTCCTCCTTTGGTACCTTTAGAGCCGCCATTTTTATCCACAAATTATTGGTGCAGGTGGTAGTTAGTGTACAGGTGCCTAACACGGAAATTATTCAGAAGTTGTCTGTTCCTCAAAATAGCCTGTCTCTTGTTTGTTCATGCATCGCACGTTCTAGCCCGCGTAACACGGTAAACGAAGTGGGCCTATCAACTCGCTGTCCGTCGGCGGCATGAAGACACGCATATAAACACAAGAAACAGAACTCATCCAGCAGGCGGTTCGCCCATTCTGCAAAGCCGCATAACGCCACATCTCTCTACTATCTTCACTACACGCGACATTTTCTTGCTTATTTCCCGTTTCTTTCGCACTTTATTGTCATTCTTGTTGTTTCCATAGCTAGTACTATTTGATATTTGTTTTAATCTTCGTTGTGTTACTGTTGAAGCAGTTTTTTTTCTTTTTCTTCTGCTTTTTCATCAGGGTATGACGTCCGTTCACTCTAGCTCTAAGCTCTACATACACTTTCTAAGCGGTTTAAAAATAAAAAAAACTACATCTTTATCATTTGAAAAACGCAAAGAGAATGGAATGTCTGTTTCATTGAACGTAATGATCACACACTTATTTTTTTTTTTTTGTTACCACATTTTTATGTGAGTTTGCAGTGATCAATGTCGCAAAACAACAACGCCGAGTAACATGGGGCGAGTCGATAGGAGAACGAATTGCTAGGCCGTCACTAAAAGACCACGCCCCTCGGTGTTTTGATATTCGCGGCACGAACTTCCGATGAAATATAACTCCCATGATAAATTCAGCAGAGATTATTGAATGAACAAGCGAAATTTGTCAAAACACTGGAAAGTCAGACCTCTTGAAAGTAATCCATCCATTTTACATGTTGCTTCGACCTTGCAGTCCAGGCCATAATCTTCTTAACCATCCGTTACAGAGGTTTCCACACACACACACACACACACACACACACACACACACACACACACACACACACACACACACACACACACACACACACACACACACACACACACACACACACACACACACACACACACACACACAAAGGGGGGGGGGGAATTGGTTCATTTTGTCGTTTAGTGCACAAACCATTTATCCATGCAAATAGCTTTATGGAAACTGCTACACATACATTTACCCTATAGTGGCTGGTTTCTTTGACGCCCATACATATTGAAAGATTTATATTCTTTACTGGTTTTGAAATAAGTTGAGTACAATGTACTATCTATCTCATTAGTAGCAAAAGGTCACAGTAGCTAGGGCCTATATCAACCAGTATGTGCACTTCTCTGGTTCAATTTGTTTACAATAACTTTTCTTCCGGCTTGTCTATAGTAAATGTGTCCTCTTTCTTTCTTTTTTCTTCCTTTCTTTCTTCCTTTCTTTCTTTTTTGATAGGATCTTTGTATTAGAAGATATATATATAAATCGCTGGGGTACAAAATATGATTCTTTCCTTATTTATTCAATGCCTGTTTTCGTTAGTGTATGATATATCATTGTCAGTTATATTCTCCCTTGTGAAGTGAAAATAAAAGTCGGTATAGGTGGCGCTCTGCCAATTCAGGTTCATGACCATCGATATTACGAGGTGACGAATGGGTATAGTCATGAAACAATCGAGCTGGTGTCAACATCATATTGAGGCCCGCTAAGTAACAAGATAATTTATTATTCATTATTCAGATACGTCATTCCTGTTGCGCCGTGTGTGGTTGTGATGCCATCCAAAATCAGGACGGGGGGGGGGGGGGTTATTGCTCAGTGATGTCTTTTCTGCCTGTTATCTTTTGTTTTTGTGTTCACTTCTCATAAGGCGAATTTTAAATGAAATGTGTCATTTCCCTCCAAACTCTGTCAGAAATATTAATAGTCAATCGGGGCGGGGGGGGGGGGGAGGGGGAGGGAAATTCTCGAGATGTTGAAAATTTTCTTGCTTTTTTGATAGACAACTGTCCGAACATAATATCACCCAAAATGTCCACCAGATTGTTAAATTCTAATTCTGAAAATGCAAAATCTTCTTCGCATGGGAAGGGGCTATACACCCTCCCCCGCTCGGTCCTTTCCCCTATAGATTAACAGATTTCCGAATATTTCATCAAAAGTGCATGTGCACAGATCTGCATGTCACTACAGTTCCAAAAATGCAAAAAGTCCCTCGGGTGGGAGGGGATATCTTATTTCAAGTAACCCTTTTCGCCACTTGGTTCCCCTCCATAGATTTAGTATAGCCTTCGGGGACTGACAATTTCCAAAATTCCATCAAAAATGTGTTTACGAGATATTTCCATTTCTAAAAATACAAAAGCTCCCTCGTATGATCGATCCTGGAGGGTAAGGGCCTTTATCCCTCCCACACGTTCAGTTCCCTGCATGCCATACATTTAGTACACTTCGAAAATTGGCAAATTTCCGAATATTTCATCATAAAAAGTGCATCAGATCTATCAGTTCAATTCCAACAAATTCAGAAATTCTCTCATGTGGGAGGGGGATATCCTCTTTCAATTATTTACCCTTCCCTGCTCGGTTCCTATTCATAGATTTAGTACACTTCTTTGATTGACAATTTTTCTGATATTCCATCAATTACGCGATTACTGAGTACTTTAATTTCAATTCTTAAAAATTAACATTTGATTGACAAATTCCCAGACACAGGGATGCCGAGTTCAAAAAATTTTTATGAGTGAGATTTTCATGACTCGGCATCGCTCGGCATCTCGGCGCGCAAATGTGCTAGCGAGCGAGGGTGTGGTTCCCCCTGCGGTGGCCTCCCACGGTATAAGGGAGCTTTTTCAATTTTTAGCTCTTAGCCTATTTGGTGCGATCAGGTGCATACTTAAGACACCATTTTTTACTTATTTTGAAAGACAAAAGGGAAATGTACCTTCAATTGCAACTATCACTTTAATCTTTTGAGCTATGCTCATTATTATAGGCCAAAGTTGCAGACTTCGCCCCGATGCGTGAGAAAAATGGGTGCCATGTGTGAGATCGTGAGACGGCCCCTAAATGCTTGAGTCTCACGCAGAATGCGTGAGACTTGGTAGCTCTGCAGACATGATCATAAATGTGTATACGATATATTTTTTATTTCAATTCTTAAAACTTAATGCAAAAGCTCCCTGACCCTCGTGTGGGAGGGCCGGGTTGGGGAACATCCCTTCTATCCCCTCCCCTGTCATAAAATCCCCCTCCATGCATTTATTATGACTACATTATTGGGGATTGACAATTTTCCACATGTTCCACTAAAAGGTGTGCGCACCAGATCGTTGAATTACAATCATAAAAAATGCAAAGACTCCCTCATGTAATCACTGCACCCAACGGTAAACAGTGGCTTTGTATGTATTCATCTGAGAAGATAATGGCAATAAAGAGCAAAATGAGGAACCAATGTGGCTTGTAGTATACAGTAGGTGCTGGTTACTCCCTCTTTTCAAATTCCTAGGGGTCAGATTTGTGCATGTGAGGAAAAGTAAGGCTGGTTTTCAACTTGAAAATATGAAAGCCTAAACACCGCCCCCATTTGACATTAGGGGCACTGATCATTGGATTACTCTCGAATTATAAAAGTTAGAGAGATAATTTACCAAAAGAGGTGGAAAGGAATTTCTACCTCCCTCATTTTCCACGGCTCATCCGAGCCAAAATGTAAACAAAAGCACGTGCAGCAAGGTCGCATGGCGCGCCCCGCAGTTTTATACGCTGCACGCGCCACATAACAAGCTAGCTACCCTAAGACGTATCCGGATAGAGGATCACAAACGTGTGAAATGCCAATCGGCTTGCAATTGGCTGCAGCGGGAGAGGAGATAAGAGAGAAGTCAACGTGTAAAGAAAGGGTCTACACAGCAGCCACAGTTTCTAAATTTCGACTCCGATTTTTCACTTCTCTCGAAGATAATAATGCAAGCTAGTAAGGCTTGTGGAGTATGCACTTCGTGTTTGCCAAAAAGATTGATAATAAAATCATCTCTATCTTCATTGCAAAATGTCTGCGTTGCTGAAGCAGCCAACGATTGTACGGTTCGGTCGAAGTCTTGTCTGCCGTGCCTGTGGGCGTCACGAAGAGAAGGCGATGGTTGTTGCGAGGGACTGTTCTAGCGCCTTCTTTCTCCACGGCATCGCTCAGCATAGTGCAAACGATGATCACCTTAAAAGCACATTAGTACCCTTTCGTACTTCAGGTAACATATGGTGGCTACCTACAAAAGGTATATCGTCTGCCGACTACAAGTTTAGTTCTTCTTCAACTACTACTTCCCCTCATCACAGTTTCCAAAGTACCATATTCGCTCTGGCAAGTGGCCATGGAAAATGCGGAGTGGCTGTAGTTCGGATATCGGGACCCCGTTCGTGGTATGCTCTGGAGCAAGTGCTTCCACGAAAAATCGTTGCTAAAGTCGCTGCTAGACAAGCCGTCTTGTCCCCAATCTACGACCCGTTCTCACAGGAGTTGATTGATAACGGATTGATCCTGTGGTTTCCAGGTAAATATGCAATGTTTATGCAAATAAAGAATATGCCATGCTACTGGTTTTGAAATCATCTGAAGCTAAACCATAGTAAAAGATGCATTGAAATTGAAGTCAGCCATTCATAATCCCATTCATAATCCCTCACAATCCCTCACATTATGAGGATAAGCCTTTGGTAAAAGTGTAATACTATGAAGAGTTGTTTTGATACACATTTTTGGAATAAACATGTTGTTTTGAACATGGGGTTATGTTACTCTTGAGTATTTACCATCATTATGGCATTTCATGTAACGATGTCAATTGGATAGATAGATAGATAGATATTGCTGTATTTCATCAGAAGGAAAATACATAGCAGCCCAGAGTCTGAATTGCATGTAATATTGATGTAAATATACGAACAAAACAAAACAGTACAATTCAATAATCATTCACATTAAACAGATGCAAAAAAATGAGCCTTATTTCATGAACATATACCACAGATTGCCATTATGACGGTTTGTGCTTATGCACAGACACTTGATTGATGTTTCTATTGTCTTTTTGTTCTGATGATATCAAGCTTTCTTCTCTTGCAGAGTTCAGCTGGAGGGTGTACAATAGAGGACGGGGTGCCTGCAGTTGTGGGGAAATTGAGGGGCAACAAAGTAGTTTTTTTTTTTATTATTATTATTATTTGACAGGGTTCTCTTAGGTGGTATTTGTCCATTTGTACAAATAGAATGTTTTTGTGCCTGTCCTTTTTTTTAATATATATTTTCAAAGCAAGTACTGGAAAATGGATTTTCTCTTGATTATTTGACCCTTCTTCTATTTCAGCACCAAACAGCTTCACTGGAGAAGACGTGTGTGAGCTGCAAGTGCACGGAGGCCCAGCAGTAATTGCTGCCTTGTACAGTGCCCTCGGTAGACTTGATGGTTTTAGTCTCGCAGAACCTGGTCAGTTCTCGAAAAGGTACGTATGGCACACCTCTTCCAGAGGCCAGGTTGATGCACTTCATTGTAGAATGGGAGCCAAACAAATTTTACTCATCCGGGCTAGTCAAAACAATCCATCTGTGTTTCATACATGGGATGATGACTGTGAAAGGCTTCAGCACTGAATTTAACAAATCATGGTTGCAAGCACATTCTAGGGGAGTCCATTTTAATGTTTCTATTTGCATTTTCTACTATTTGTTATATGTGTTAATTAATACCTACAAGCAAAAAGAGGCTAAAGAAATAATAAAAGTGAAGGGCTTTGCCCTTTACTCAGGACTGGAAAATCAAAGGGGGGGGGGGGGTGAGAGAATCAAGGGGGAGGGGGATGAGAGAGTGTTAGGACACATGCAGACAATTTCTTCAGATTTTTTTTTCTTCTTTTTCAACTTTAATGGACATGATTTGTGCATCAGTTCTCAATGTCATTTAAAAATCTTTACAGTCAGTTATCACATTTGTAATTATTGTAGTCTTACTTTCATTCATTTATGAATATATATAGTGTATTATTATGTATTTGCTTGAATCTATTTGTTCATCTATGTATTGATTCATCATTTACTAATTCATACAGTTATTTCCAGTGTCATCTTTTCAAATGGCCACTTGATGACGAGCTAGGGTTAATTTGGACCTATGCCCTTAAACAAAGTACATCGATCAGAGTTTGAGAATATTGTAGTGGCTATATGCGTCATGCAGTCGAATGCACATAAATCAAAGCCCTACAATTCTGAGTTGCTTGATTGGAAGCTTACCCTTCACTGTTTTTTCCCCCTCATCAGGGCTTTCTACAATGGCAAGCTTGACTTGACAGAAGTTGAGGGACTGGGCGACCTGATTCATGCCGAGACAGAAGCCCAGCGTAGACAGGCTGTACGTCAGATGTCAGGTGACCTCAGTAAACTCTACCATCGATGGAGGAAGACCTTGTTAAAGGTACAAAAAGTTGCTATCATGCTGTCGAGGTGATTTTGAGCCAACATAAGATCTTTCATCCATCGCTTCATTGCATTGTGATGTCACAATCATTTCTTTGTGGGATATCATCCAGCAATATACTCTCTCCTCTTTATACACGATGCCAGCTTGAAGAGTGTTAGCGATTACCAGTGGATCTCCTACATAAAACTTTAAGGTGGGCTTTTAAGTAAGACTAGCAGTAAAACTGTGCATCTGTATGTCTCTTTCTCAAATGCCAAGTATGCATACATTGTGATGTGTCACACATACATATTGAGATCTGTTCATTATTCACTGTCTATTTAAACCAGCTTAGTATATGTCATGTTTGTGTTGCATTCTTCTTCTGGGCTGCAGATAAAGTAATGATTGCTTGTCCCCCCCCCCCCCCCCCCCATCCCCCCAAAGATACTTCCAGTGTTGTTAATCGTATGTAATATTTCTTACATCTCTTCATAAATGTAGGTCGTTGCACACGTTGAGGCATACATTGACTTTTCTGAGGATGAGAACATTGAGGAGGGAGTCTTAGAAGAAGGTGAGATAGTTTGCATAGCCAGTCCACCCAATATTGAAGGAGAGAGATGAAAATTTACCAAATAGATTTCCTGTTGGTTTCATTTTCGTATTGTGCAAACCTCTTGCAGGATAGACCCTGTAAAAGTAAATGTTACAAGTGATCAAATATGTTTTCATCCTTGGATTATTGAGATGAATATCATGTGTCTTAATGTTTGCATACAAATGACTGCAGGTAATATTGCATGCATTTGACACACTCCAAGGACTATTTCCACTAAAATAACATGTAAAAATTCAACAAAAATTTGAATCGTTTTAATTACTTAAAGATTCAATATGAACATATCCTCTTGCAAACCTAAGTTGGTAATGGTGTGGTTTGTTTATTTCTTTTACTAGAATTAACAGCTTATTCATTTGTTGTTGTGTCTCTTTTGAAACTCAGCAAAGCAGCAGGTGTCGGAGCTTCTTGCCGAGGTTAAGGGCCACCTTGCAGACAATAGGAAAGGTGAAAGGTTACGGAGTGGAGTTCACGTGACCATCGCAGGACGTCCAAATGCAGGGAAGAGCACCTTACTGAATGCATTGTGTATGTATTTCCATGAGCATAAGGATAGATACAGAAAAGAGATCTTATAGACAAACAAAAAACACAAACAGAAGAACCAACCAACAAACTATGAATGTAGCCTCCTTACCTTTCAGGCTGAGTGGGTATAATTAATTTATTTTAAGCAATTCATGAGTAGAATGTAGCGTAACTGTTTAGTGTAGGTTCAAGCTAAAAATGTGTAAGTAAAGAAATTCATAAAATGTTGCCTGTCCAGCAGAAAGGCCCTATGGCTTGTGAGCTCACAAAATCACAAACAAATTATAGTCCCATCATATGAAAGAGCTATCAAAACTCTGTGGAATTATGTCACAAACAAAAACAAAAAAATTCACTTTGGGGTGAAATTTCATCCAAGGGCCTTTTCTGCCAGGCTGGCAATGAAATGTTTGTAATGCAGTGTGTGAAGGGTTTTGGTTTTACGTTGTTGTGAGATGACAATGATTAGGCCTACTGCACCTCCTGTTTGATAAAATGCAGGCCAGCGTCCAGCGGCCATTGTCTCGCCCATTGCTGGTACAACGCGGGATGTGCTGGAATCCACCCTCAACATCGGTGGATATCCAGTAATCATTAGTGACACGGCGGGTATCAGGGACACGAGGGATGAAGTGGAAATGGAAGGGGTTCGCAGAGCCAGAGAGAGGTAATAATCAGTCTTGAGCATTTCAGTGGTAATAGAGAAGAGAAATTGGCATAATGTTATGATGATGATGATGGTGATGGTGATGATGATGATGATGATGATAATAATAATGATAATTATAATAATAATAATAATAATAATAATAATAATAATAATGTAATAATAATAATAATAATAATAACAGTAATGATAATAATAATAATAATAATAATAACAGTAATAATAATAATAATAATAATAATAATAACAGTAATAATAATAATAATAATAATAATGATAATAATAATCATAATCATAATCATAATCATAATAACAATAATAATGATAATAACAGCAGCAGCAGCAACAAGAGCAGCAAAAAAAAAAATGATGATAATAATACAACGGTGATGAAGGCGACAGTAACAAAGACGACAAGAAGAAGAACCAATTTTAAAATTTTGTCAGTGTGCGCCCTTCAAGAGAGCATACATTGCCTAGTTCATGTGTGCGTAAAAAAAGCACCAAAATCACTCTTTGCAGTGTTTTTAGTAGCGTAAGATAGAGGAACAAGTCATATATCTAGCATGAATTATTCAGATTGTCATCTTTAGCTGCCAGAGCAAGGGATCAATCTGTCTGAAAAATGCTATGAAGTAACCATGCAATTACTAGGCCCTATAAAAGGCAGAAGTTGTTTATGTTATAATAGATGATAGTCATCATGCTCCATGGACATAGTTGTATGTCAATGCTTGTCTCGTTATCATGTCTCATTATCTCATCAGGACCAGCATGGCGGACATTGTCGTGTTCATGGTAGATGCAACAACCATCAACATCAGCAATACAAAGGATGTAGTAGCACAGATACAGGCACAAGTTAAAGAATCAAGATTATGGGACGCCACCAGCAATGCACAGCAAATGCAGTGTGGTGACAGTCATCAACTAGACTCGGAGACCAGCCACAATCACGACTGGAGTGATGAGGGAGAATTGATCATTGTATTGAACAAAACGGACCTACTTGATGAAGAGACTAGAAAGAGAATGCCAGTACCACAGATGGAGTGGCATCATGCAGATACATGTAATGATTCATGCAGCGAAATCCATCCTGAAAGAACTAAAAATGGAGAGAGATTCACCGTCTTTCCTGTGTCCTGTAAAACAGAGGACGGATTGAACATCTTCTTGGAGAAATTCAAAGAGAGGCTGGAAATGATGTAAGAAAAAACGGTATCTGGGGATTTTTAAATGAGGATTTTCAGTGATCAATTACAGCAGATATAAGTGACTGTATATATAGTCATTGACACAAGGGATGCCTGACTTTTTTTGCACTCAATGACATGGTGATATCATGCATTGTGGCAATAATCTAAGTAATGAAAGGTGGATGGTCAACCTAGGGGATGACTGGTAATTTCTCGGCTGAACAGGTTCAATTGAAAAGTATATCAGATTTTAGCTTTTTATCAATCAATCAATGGTACGGTGACTTTGAAAGTGACAAAGATTTCTCTTTCTGAGTTACCCCAGATGACAGATGTAAATGTTGAGACTACTATTGTTTTATTAGAATAAGCTCCAATTGTGAAAATCTCTTTGTTGATGAAGTGATGAGCATAACCTGTTGTATTTTATATATACATAAATTTATATATACATATATACAGTATGTATATATATATATATATATATATATATATATATATATAAACACACACACATACACACACACACAAATGTATATATATATATATATATTTCTAGTGATCATCATATCCACTGCCTATGCATTGATACATGAATACTGTATTTTTCCAGGTAGAGGTACAATGTAGTTTTAAAAGTGAGAAGGACATAACTTCGAGCAGAATTACAGTGAAAATAGCTAGCATCTCATGCAACAGAGTTTAAGTTACCTTTCCCTTCATCTCTCCTGGTGCAGGTGCAGCAATACTGCATCATCTGATCCCTATTTGACGCAGGTGCGCCACCGAAACCACCTGTCCGTGTGCGCCCAATCCCTGGCCTCCTTTGGCACCAGGGAGGACCTGGTTCTAGCGGCAGAGGAAATGCGGATCGCTCTGCGTCAGCTCGGCAAGATCACGGGTCATGTGACCACGGAGGAAGTACTGGACATCATTTTTAAGGACTTCTGCATCGGAAAGTGACCGTGATGGCATGACTGATGCCATCTGATGGGAAGAGAGAAAGGACTGAGGCAATGTACACTTACACTGGTTATTAGTCAAAACTTGTATTGGGCAGTGATGTGAAATGTCAGTGTTTAATCTGATTTCAGATTTGTATTGTCTGAACAAAACCCACTTTTTAGGCTTTTGGCAATTCAAATGCAATTGAGCAATCAAAGTGTTTACAGATTAATGTACTTCAAACATTTTTTCATAAGTTTACATAGTAAATCAGTCTGTGGACTGAGCAAGCTTGCCATCCTCTTTCCTTCTCTTGTGGAAGTATCTTGATGCAATTAAGTTTAAAGAGTGGAAATAGATGTTCTCCTGAGAAATTTTCCAGTGTCAGTTACATCTTTTAGTTGGCCTTATGGCAAAGGAAAAGAATAAAAAAAGCCTTTTCATACCTGTTAAAATGTAAGCTTTAGTTAGCTCTGACACACTTTCGGTAACTACGCATGTACAAGGTACTTTGGGTTTAGTCACAAAACTCAAGTTCAATGACCTCGTAGTACTTCAAAACTGAACCCGGTTCCTTCTGGGAGCTCCAGACCACTTGTGAGAAAGCTCAGTTACCTGGCTTGGACTTCCATTTTAAAAAAAGGGGGAGTTTCAAGAAAGAGAAAAATATTCAGATTATTTGAGGAGGAAGGAGAACAGGGCCATGGCATATGGATGTGAAATGACATGACCTTGCTTATTATGTGTGCATTCAAATGACAAGCAAATGAAAATTCTGCAGTAGCATATTGATATTATGTTGTTCAATTTTGCCCATAAGTTTGCAATAAATTTGTTTTACACAACATTACTTTTGCAGGGTTTGCAGGGTATTTTTTTAATGGAAAGGTCTTTTTCAGGCTTTCAGAATAAGTTGATATCATGTAAATGTACTGTATATGCCATATATTTCACGAGTTTAAATTTTCGCGAATCAAGACTTCCCAACGATTTCGCGAGTGGTTAAATTTGCAATTGTGGAGTCCAAAACTGAACGGAGAAATGTGTACGCGTACGTCACATTCACATCAGAAACAGAGTCAATTTTTTCATGTGTTTTTAATTTCGCGAATAGCAGCTGACTCGCGAAATTTGCGAAAATAAAGACCTTGCAAAATATTTGGCGTATACAGTAGTTTAGAGCTTGAGCTAATCCAATGGGGTGCCACAGTAGCAGTCACTCCTCTGTTAAACAAACAATTGAGACAATCAAACAGACGATCATATTTCACTCAGGTTCAAGTATCATAATGGCTGTGTGAATATCTTTATGCCTCTGCGACCTAAAATGCAAATGTATGTATATTATGTCTTCCTTATCCAGAAAGTATAAATGAAATTTTAAGAAAACTGTATATTTGTGTAAAATGGCACTAAAACTGAGGAGTTAAGAATCACAGTTTGATATTTAAGTTCCTGTTTTAATTCATTATCACTAAGAACATCGAGTGATATAAAGGTCTACTAGGGCATTTGAATACTTACACTTCGGGCATATTCTTGTTGATTTCAAGGGTCATGTAATTCAAATGAGGATTATTTCACTATTCACTAGAAAGTGAAGAGTTGGCTTCGTGGGTATCAAAACTACTTGTAGTATGCTAATACACTTTGTATGTACATCTGTACATGTAAGCATGGATTGAAGTGGAGCAGTATATCCACAATTATTTGACCTGATTTTATCAAACAGGGTAAATAAATGTTTATCAGGGCAAGAAATTGCTGAGATTCTGGGGAAGGTGTGATGGAGGTAGATCAAAAGTCAATCTGGACATGGATTACGTTTGGACATTGCACTCCCTGTGGGGGCATACTGTGAACTTTCTCCTATTCTGCCAGACTTGGGGAAATGCTACAGGTCACTGCAAAGTCATGGGGAACAAAGCATATACTAGTATTGCATATTGCAATAAATGATACTCAACAATAGGTGTGAAGATGTTAGATGCATGGTTAATTGTCAAATAAGAAACACAGTGTAGACAGGAATATCTCATATTTTGCGATTTAATCTGTAGTTATATATAAAAAAGGAGACTTTATCTAAAATATATAGAAACTCATAAAGTACTGAAAATGACTCTGTTGATTACACAGATGCCAAAAGGCTAATACAATAATGAACATATAATATATTACTTGCTCTTACAATATTTATGACACATAACATGTCCGCCTTTGTGTAGATGCTTAGTCACTTAGAAGCAAACTTACTCAATGCAATACAGCATAGATGGACACTACATTCAGGACCCATAGTCAAATACATTGCACATATTACTTGCATATATGTTAATGATGTCAAGACTCAATTGTATCTACAGACACACTGCCAATCTAACAAATTACATAGACACCACAATTATATAAAACATTGTAAAGAATGGGAACAAACCAAGCAAAGTGTAACATTTTCCTTTATGCCATACTGTGACCTGGGCCCCATCTTATAGAATTATGAAATCAATTTCAATATCATTAAACTTGCAATTGATCTAAACTTACCATTAATTGCAAATATCGGTCTAAATATAAAGATCGAACTGAAATTGCGATCAATCTGTATGAATTGTAATATTAATTCTATAACATTGACACAATATTATACCAAAGCTTGGTATCTTCATATTACAAATCTGAATTCCCAGTCACATAGAAATTAAAAAATGTGCTTCAGAAGTTTAATGTAAAAAATGACTGATATACTGCAAACTCTGTTGCAACCTTAAATTTGTGATTTATTTTTACTTTCCGTGACTGATTTAGAATCAACTGCAGCTTCTGACATACTTGCAATCAATTCAGTCCTAAAAGTTGCAGTAAATATCAATTGCAGCTTTGAAAGTTGCAATTGATTTGGGGACTTATGATTGATTGCAACTCTTTATAAGATGTGGCCCAGGAAAGTGAACTTTCCACAATATCACTTCCGCACACAATATTTCTTGTAAATAATTCCAATATAATACAGGTTGTAGCAGCATAAATAAAAGGCAGATTTAAACAGATAATGGCTGCAGGCAGCTTTCACATGTCTATTCGTGTGTAATGGGGAATTCCTTCACAACCCCTTCTCACTCAGAATACATTTCAACCAACAGAGAGATTGCTTTTCACTACAGTGCACTCCCGTTATAACGAAATGCTCGGGACCAGCAGTTTTCTTTCGTTATAACGAAAATTTGTTATAACCGAACAAATACAATATATAACAAAAACAAGGAAACCACGCATACATCATATTCTGTTTGTTGAATACTCATCTTACACTGTGCAGATATGTGAAACGGGATGGTACACTGTACCTTTTAAATTTTGTTTGGATATTACATTAAAGAGAGCATAAAATTGAAGGAAACTGCGTGACACACGGAGCGAACACACCGCGATGTAAAGCGTTCGCCCATGCTTGTTCCGCTACGAATTTTTGAAAGCGATCCGCATTTCGTTATAATGGAGCACATTTCTTTTGTTTTTCTTTGTCCGTGGGGCTCGGAAAAGACTTCGTTGTAACGAAAATTTCGCTATAACCGTGTTCGTTATAAGCGAATTTTGTACCATAGACATTAATGGCGATAATTTTGGGACCAGAAGTTTTACTTCGTTATAACGAAATTTCGTTATAACCCTGTTCGTTGTAACGGGAGTGCACTGTATAAGAAATGACAAATCTTACCCTTCCCACAAGCACTTGCATATTGGATAGTCCAACTTGACACACTGGCATTTCATTCTGCCCTTTTATCATTCTTGAGAGTGAATTCATGTCACTAGAATTAATTTCCCAGGCTATAAAAACATGATGTGAGATGAGTAATCCTATTTGACATCATTCCCTGTGCTCCTCCCCCCCCCCCCCCCCACACACAAAAAAAAGGTCACCAACAACACCAATCTTAGCAGGCAGTCAATTACAAATGAAGACCTGTTTCACACTGGATTTAGAGAGAGAAAAAAAAGAGGAAACCAAACAGGAATTCAGTGCTTTGATTTTTTTCATCCAAATGACCTGTATCAGCACCCCTTTGTTAACCTGCAGCACACTCCTGCAAGTTCGCTTGTCCTAATGCACTTTGACACACGCTACATGCACAGGCATTACGCAGGTGGCGGTCTTTCCTCCTGCATCAATTAACACACCGTCCAAGTCTTAGGTAATAACACCTGTCCAAGTCTTGGGGAATAACACCTATCATACACCACAGGGAATTTTTGTCGTCGCCTTTTTGTCCCCATTAAATTGGCAAATCTGAATTTAAATGTGGTGTCCTTTGCTGAACAAATATTTGATAGAACTCATCAAATTCCTTGAATCTGCACAAAATCAAAGAAAAAAAAAAAATTCCAATTCAGGATAGAAGTGTTAACTTTGAGCTGCCAATTTAACAACCACCAGTATACAAACGACGCACAGGTCTGAGTGCATCAGTTAGAATTGTGTGCATAAGGTAACTATGGAATGCTTAACCAACAAGGCGAAGCCTCGTGGGTTTAGGCTAAATTCCATAGTTACCGCATGCACAATATATTCCAACTGACGCACGAAAAGACATGTGCGTCATCTGATTTATAGAATGGGTAATTTTCTGGCCAAAAACCCATTTTCCTATCGTGTTACCCGATGACAAAATTACTGGATGCATTTCCTTTTGGCTTGGCATACACATACCATGCATCAGTTTTTACTGGACGCACGGCTAGCCATGCATCAGTAAATACTGATGCATGGTTGTTTTAGCCAATAGGCGTCTCGCACTGGGTGCGCGAACGCCTGCTTAGCGCGCGAATCTTTGTTACAAGTACACGTACTCTTGCTACTTGCTTGCTACAAGTGCGCGATAACATGTTTACCACTGTGACTCAGCGTGCGGCCAGTAAAAATCAACACATAGCTCTCGACCAATGAGATCGCAGGATTCTCGCTACCCATTCTATAATACTAAATTAAGCACTAGAGAGACTTTGATACTTCTGCAGTTGAAGTATAAACAACAACATATTATGAATGAGTGGCTTGGAAACCATTTGTGCGCCTTGAGTGCCAATTGGCACAGAAAATCCCAAAGCATTGCACACACTGTCCAAAGTCCCTAGCACAGGATGGATTAAATGGAGATTTGTTTGATTGTTGTTGTTTTTTTTTTTACACAATACCTTACAATACAACAACATTACAAATTAAATATAATATAAAAATGTAGAATCAAACTACAGATATGTGATATCTGGGACTTGAAGGGTTAAAGACCCCCCAAAGCGTGGGGATACTATGGAGTTGGAAGGCTGGGCTGGCTCGGATGTATTCAAGAATCCCTGTAACGAATTGTGTACAGCTGTATCACTGATGACTGCAAAATATACACACACAATCTCACCTGGAATCGACCATTACCGATGAGCATATGCTTGGAGGCATATATTTACTGACTGGTGCTTCTTGTGGTTTCATATGTACCCTGGTGGGCAGCGAATTAATCTGGCCATTCATGAATGACCCACACTGCAAGGTCTTTGAATGGAAGTGTGCGTGTTATTACTTTACAACGTATTTGTACATCTATTCAACTAAGAACACTGGCAGAAACATTCACACATGTTTATGAAACGAACAAAACTATGCAGCATTTCCACAGAAATACAATATTGTCTGAACAGCACACATCTGCATGGGGAGCTTGGCATCATAAGTCATCAAGAAAGACATTGTGAATATATGTTTGAGAATACAACACTTCTAACATTCACAAGCTGATACAACCCTTTTTTTCAAACACAACAAATTGTACAAGTAGTCAATACCTTGTTTTTAACATGCTATGCAGCATCGTTCACTCTCTCCAGCAATCCTATCATGGCAAAGGAAAAACAAAAACCAACAAAAAATGTACGGAGATAATAAGGCAGCATTACACACCATTGTGACAATGAGGATAACATGGTGGTAAAATAAGGCAGTTCTACGAATCTTTGGATATATAGGACAAAACCTGAGCCAAGAACTGAAATTATGCAGTGGACATCTGAATGGCAAATCTTTGCTAAAATCAATGGATGTGAAATTTTCATAAGCATGATAGATAGAAAGGGACAGCATATTGCATATATATATATATATATATATATATATATATATATATATATATATATATATATATATACTGTGACACCTTTGTGCCTGTTTTGCTGTCAGTAAATACAGTTATGGTATGGTGATGATGATGACACAATTTGACAATGATTATGATGAGGATATGATGTCTACATAGTGATACAAATACGTAGGGGATGATGAATATTTGTGACATCTGTTTTATGACGGGTGTACAATATTGACATCAGATATACTTGTGAATTTTTGAAAGTTTTCTGAAAAGTAATTGCCACAAGTTATGAATGATGGTGATGATGGCTGTTACAACGATGATGATGATGATGATGATGATGATGATGATGATGATGATGATGATGATGATGATGATGATTATGACAATTATGACAATTGTGACTGATGATTATGATTACAAAAATGAGACTTTATCAAAGACTTTGAGATTCTATGAAGATAACATTTACCTATGATTTCATATCAGATGGACACTACTGATAAATAGTAACAAACTGCAAATTTCTAAAAATATAAATATATGTATATGAACAGTCCAACTAAAAGTAAAACCAGCAATTTTGGAAAGATCAACATGAGTATGTAGAGATTGTCATAACTCAAAGTATTGATTAAACTGAACACCATGAAATACCAACCAGTCACTGCCATTTTATTTCAGTGGCATTTGAAAAAGTGAAATGCACAAGGCATAGACATAATTATGGCATCATACTTACATATCGAAATACATATTTGCACCAAATTTCTGTTTCCTTTGACAATGCAATTGCAGTTGATGTGGCTCTATTACATGTACTATACCTGTATGTAACGACATCCAACAATACTGATCTTTTAATACTAACTATGCCTAGTGTGATTGTTTGGTATCACGCTTTGATTTCCCGCTTCATTCCCCATCCTAACCCCACCCCAACCCCCAAACTCCCCCCACCCCCCCAACCCCACACAAAAAAGTACACAGAGGAAGACCTCAAAAAGAGAGTGGAATCCAAGGGAAAAAATAAAACAAGGACACAACCCCCTCAAGAGAAAATCCCCCCTAAGAAGAGACCCGGGGGTCTCGCACTCACCTGAGTATCGCAAGTTCACCTTCCATGCATTCTCGCAGACTCTTACCTGAGAACATTGGAAACTTGTGGTGGAGGGTAGCTTTAAGAGCTATGGCATGCTACCTGTCAAGTTTGGTGAATATTCATCAAGGGGTTTTCAATGATCATGAACATGCACAATTTACATCACCATTTGGACCCATCCCACCCCACTTCCTTGGGTCCCAAGAGGGGGGAAGGGGGGAGGGGGAGGAGGACACCCCTGATTCTGCCATGAACAAATTTGAAACAACAGTTATCAATATACTGACTCATTGTATTAACTTAGCTCAATCACTTCTGGTTCTAGAGAAAATCTTTAAAAATTCCTTACTATACCCCCCTAGGGATGCTACCTGCCAAGTTTGGTGAAAATTCATCATGGGGTTCTCAAGAAAAAGATGAAAATTCACAATTTAGGTCCCAATTTAGGCCCCCTGGGGCCCCCAGGTGGGGCATGGTGCCCATTTGATGGGAATGAGATTCTTTCCCCAGAGGGATGCTACCTGCCAAGTTTGGCGGAAATTCATCATGGCATTTTCAAAAAAAAAAGATGAAAATGTACAATTTGGGCCCCTTTAGGACCCCTCCAAACCCCGCTCCCCTGGGTCTCAAGGGGGGCACCCCTGATTCCGCCATGAACAAACTTGAAACCACAGTCATCAATGTACTAATTCAAAGTATTAACTTAGCTCTATCACTTCTGGTTCTAGAGAAGAAGTTTTTAAAGATTCCTTAATTTTTGGGAGTTTGGGCCCCTCTGGGGCCCCCCAGGTGGGGTATGGTGCCCACTTGAACAAATTGAGATCCTATCCCCCTAGGGATGCTACCTGCCAAGTTTCGTAAAAATCTGTCATAGAGTTCTCAAGAAGAAGATGAAAATGTAAAAAGTTTACGCACAACGCACGCCGGATGCCGGACGAAGAGCTATCACAATAGCTCACTTGAGCCTTTGGCTCAGGTGAGCTAAAAATAAATAAATATGAAAAAGAACAATCACATAGGAGATATACTGCCATACAAAACAAATAAAAGCAAACCAAATGCAAAAGAGTTCCTTGTGAAGTCTACCTTTGTAGAATAAATAATTGATACTGTTCTGCCACAGCACTATGTGCTGGGACAGAAAACAAAAATTGTACCAAACCAAGATTCATTGCACACTTGTTACCACCCGTCACACACCATCAATACTTTACGGACTGAAGCCATCGCCTGTGGTGATCTATACACCTCTGGAGCAAGGGCCTGTCTGAGTCAAATGCCTTCTTATGCACTGCATCCATGAAGAGCACCTCGCACTCGGAGGACACTAAGACTCTCAGGGAAACGTTGCTCGTCATCTTGTCATCATGGAGATTGGGGATCTCCATCTCGGCGGTCTTGAGGTTGGAGTAGTCCAGCAGAGGGAACCATTCTCCCTCCCCGGGGACAGAAGATTCCTCGCTATCTGCGCCTCTTCGGTGGGAACCATGTCCGTTCAGTTCTCTGCAACCGTTTACCTCCATGTGGCCTCCATCTTGGCAGAAGGAGGTATTCCCAGTCTTCATCTGCAAACATGTCCTCCCAACATTCAGGACTGACCTCCTGGGATGGGAATGGATGGGGGAAGGGGGCGGGGCAAGGAGTGGAGAGGAGTAGAGTGTACCAAAGAGTTTAGGCATAGAAGAGCAGATTATGAAGGGACATTTAATTGCTAAAATTTGAGCTGTGAATTCCCTTGCTACCAAGGTTTTTAATAATTGCTAATTTAATCAAAACAATTTTCATGTATGTGTGTTAATAAAACTGCCCATTTTGCTTGCAACATCCAAGTAGAATTATGTTGGAAAGCGTAAGTACAGATTTTGCATGGCCCCAACAATGCATGTCTTGTATTACTACCAGAGCAAAGAATTCTCTCATTTCAACACAGACACACACATTATATTGAACATAAGATTTATGAGAATGATTACATTCCCTGCTATTCCAGTTGCGACAACAATGTGACATTTACTCACCTGTGGTACCAGATGGCCTCGTGTCCCGGGAAGCTCTGGATGAGAGCGGAAGTGAAGAGGAGCTCCGCCTTCACCAGAGCCACCACCCTGTCTTGCTGAAGGGCGCCCTCAGAGAGAGCCCGCAGGAGAAAGTGGCGGTAGCTGAAGCCGCTGTGGTCCGATATGTGCTGGCTCACCCACGCTTTTGTGCTCTCCAGCTCTTGTTCCAGTACCTGTGGTACATAGGAGCAGTCAAATTCAAGTTTCAGCAAAGGTTATAATCCTCTTTTGGAAGCCTCCCGAAATCTCACAAATTCTCACCCCACGCCAGTGCCAGTGGCACAACTTCATCATGCAACAACCTTCAAGAATAAAAAATCAGCTGATTTAGAAAAAGAAAAACATGAAAGCATTTTTCTGTTTGTTTTCAATTTCATCAGATTTCCCTCAAACCAGAAATGTCTCATTATCAAAGCATACTTTCTCACTTGTATGTTACTCTTTATAATTATCGAAAATTCAATGTGCGATGTGCTGCAAGACAAACTTCCAGTCTAAAGACCTGGCAGTGTGGGAAAACATGGGTGGTCCTATTGCATCGTTCTTCATGCACTGCCCATCAGGGTACATTAAAAAAAAAATCACAAATAGTGCCCATCAGGCACAGGTCAGCGAATACTGCAACAGCCAACTCCAGTCGACTCTAGATTCTTCCGACTGTGTGTGTATCTACATAGAGATTGGTGATAATAATAATAATAATAATAATAATTGATATGATTTATATAGCGCCAAATCCACTCTGCAGAGTGCTCTAGGCGCGGGTAAAGCTGTACACTATTCATTACAGGGATTCTCAAATAAATCTGAGCCGGGCCAGTCCTCTCACTCCATGGTATTTCCACTCTACCTCGTCTATAAGCTGACTTTAATAGAATGAGTTTTTCAGTCCCTACAAGACTTGCACTGATTCTTTACAAATATAGTTCTCATACTCCTTGTTTCGCATTAAAGGGCCTGGGTAGCCTGACATACAAATTAAACTAGGGTTAAATATGAAATATTAATTTGCCCTTACTGCAACATCCAGTCCTGCTATTCTCTGAAGCACCCATATTCGGTGGCTCCATGCATTGTAGTTGCTAGGATACCGGTCGGCAGCCGCCCGACAGGCCTCCATCTCGTGCTGTATGGTTTGCCTGTGTCGATCTGTCAGTTCAACCTCCTTTGCAGCCATGGGAAGAGTCGGGTGGGCTTTGACGGAGGAGCTGCCGTTGAGTTGGACTGCATTATGTGCGTTACTGTTGCGGGAAAGTGACGAGTTTGGGCAATTTTGTGCGGCTAGACTAGGTGAGGACTGTACTGATGGAAACAGTTGCTGTAAAAGCCATCTCCTGATGAAAAAAAAAAAATCAAAATGACAAATAATTTGCCTTTCGCAATCAAACCATATACGAGGATATGTTTATAGCACTATTATATATGAACACCGTTTCATAAATGAAATAATGCCATGACTTAAACAATCTAGGCTAACCAACTGTTTAAAAAATGGGCATGATTCCAAACCTGTACATAAAATATGTTACTTTACCTTGACATAGAAATTAGGGGGGGGGGGGAGAATTTCACTGACAAAATGCCTGGAAGCATTACAAAGCTCTTACAATGTCATGAAGCCTGCTTTCTGTAAAAAATTCAAGGTAAATATGAATGTTGCAGGTTCTCCACAAAAACAAATAAACAAATCATAAACAATTATGAAAACATAAAGCAACACCTGTTAATTGAAATTGCACAAAATGCAATATGGAACATTGTATGAGACTATGACCTTTCTTGGCCTATAGTCTTTGATATTGTACAAGGTTAATAGTGCTGGACACAGTTGGAGAAGCAAATCGAATGCTGATGTATCCAACCTGGCTACCAAGTATAATGGCTACTTACCTCTGTATGAATGTTTCTGGACTCTTTGGATGCTTGGTTTGGATCAGGGTAGCATATCTCAGTTCATTCTCTGCCTTGATGAAGTTCTTCAGCACTAGGTCTTTCCTAAATGGAACAGTCAACAGGAAAATTTTAACTTCATTGCAAAATAAGGCACACATAGACACTGCTTCAAGTGTCATAAAAATTTGCCATACTGTAACAGTGGACATTTCATGCATTTCACACAACCAGAAATTGGTGCGAAAACAAAAGCACGCAAATATATTAGCTTGCCATATGTTCCAGTAGGTGAAGCTTGATTCCATGGAATCAAAACCCCGCTACACTCATCTTACCAGACCAAGTGCCATAAATTACTTGTGGGAAAATATCCACTTTTATAGTAATCGCAGTTGGACATTTACATCTACAACATGTACATCTTTGCGCATGAATTTCATTCATGCAGGCTCCAGCAAAAACTCAACACTCCAATTAATACTGCAGAAGACTTGCATTATCGAAATTGATGGAAACTCAAAGTAATGATTGCTGACAAGACTGAGAGTATTTGTGCCAGAGACAGAGTGATTTGAGAAGTGAAATGATATCACCTTCTGTTGAAGCTAGGCAATAGTAGTGAAATCTCTACATCCCATACTATAGTGGAAAATAAAATGTGTGAATTATATATGATGTGCACTGAGGCATGTTAAATGTACGCAGAATACTCAAATGTAAGGTGACCTGTTACATCAGCTTGTTCCATATGTGACTGCAGGCTGCTACAAAACAATAATATGCAAAGCTGGCAAGCACATTCCAGTTCAACAATCCACCGTTACCTCATATTCCATATTGCATAGCACTCAGGGTTGAGAAGGAGAGCTGCTTGGCTGAATTCATGAATCGACTTCAGATCTGAAGAAATAAAATGAGAAACAGAATTTGCTTGTTGCTTTTCATTGTTATCTTCTTTTTTTTCATCACCACAACACAAATGATTTGATTGCAACATATTGTGACACTCATCTTGGTGTCCAAAATCAAGTTCAGTCAATCTGTCACTCCACAAGAAGCCAGGCAATGTCTCTCAATAGGCATGGTCAGACTGGCAAAAGATTGAGAAGTTTAAGATCATAATCTTTAAGATCTCGAAGTTTAGCCAGTGTGACCACAAACTTCCCGCAAAATTTCTCGCAAAACTTCTCACTCCAACTTGGGATATTTCCCCCATGCTACCCCCGCCAAACTTCTTGATCTTTTGCCAGTGTGACCGGATGAGAAAAGATCACGAAGAATTAAACTTTTTGATCTTTTGCCAGTCTGACCACACCTTGTTCATTAAACATTCAGCTTAGTTAGGGGATGAGGAGAGGCTGATGAAGCAGGTCTGCTCCTGTTCCTGTAGTAGACTGTTTAACTCAAGATGCCATAAAGACAAGAGTTTGACCCGAGGTCAGAGAAGGAACCAATGGTAAGTAAAGATGAGGTGATCACGAGGTGATGTCGAATATGAATGGGATCAGATTAGTTTAGAAGAATCATTGGGTGTGGAGGTGAGTGGAAAATACAGAGGGAACTGAAAAGTCTAGACACAAGGAAGGGAAAAGGAATTAGGTTGTATGGAAGGCTAAGTGTGTGGAGAAATGATCAGAGGCATGTATGTGAAGTAAACTACATGGAAAGCTACTGTGAAAAGGAAACTTAATTTATACAAAAATATTTCCTAGTCAATTTAGTACTCTTACAATATCAAATAATGTTCACAGGGTGTAAATGACAAGTTCCCCCTGATGGACATTAACCAATCTGCGAATGCACATCTAGGATAAAATTCAAATAAACCATGGCACTTTAGAGACAGCTTAAGTCATGAATGAAATAAAAAATATTGTAAGTGCATTTCAGAGCCAATCTGAAGTGGGACACCCTCATTCCTAAAGAGCAAATGGCTAATTATTTTATCAAATCACTGAAAAGGGAAGGAATCAATTTAGACTAAAATTTTATAGTCAGACATGATTCTTTTGAGTACAACAAAATATAACACTTGATCTCTACAGTCTTTTTACATTCCATGCCCTTGGAACTTGTGTGCAATTTTCCAGCATGTGGTTTGAGCAGCATCAGCAGGACATTCGACTTTCAATATCATCAACTTGAATGTTGAAGTTTGTAGTATTCACCCTTGACAAGTCCTGTTTGCTTCATCAGATTGGTGTACACATAGTTGAAGAGAATCTTGATGCTCCACGTTGCCAGGCCAAGTTTGTGGTTCTCCAGCACCACGGGGCTTTTGTTGACCACTGGCTCTGGACAGTAGATGAAGTCAAACTCATCGCTACAGATAGGGCAATGAAAGGAACAGAGAATGAACATTTTGACTGATTGATACTTCTTGTTGGTCAGCCTTCTTTGTTTCTGTTCTAAGTTAAAATGACCAGTCTACAGTACAGACACACACTGTTTCTTCCAAACTGATCAAAACATTATGCTACTTTATAGAGGAATGCTGATGTCTATCTAACGGTAACAAGATAGAAAGAGGACAGAAGAGACAGGTCTGACTGCTGAGCTGTGTGTATGTTCAGAAATATTCACAATCAGAATTGTAGTGGTACTTGTCGGGATGTAATAAATGTATTGAATGTAAGCCTAATTAGGGACGAGGGTCAAGAGTTAGATATGTATATGGAGGCAGATAAATTAAAACTAGCTCTAGATCTAGAGACAAGACAGAGGTCTAGAATAATAATAATAAAACTTGAAAGTTGTTAATGTTAAATGGCGAGGCCCAAGCAAAAGAAAACCCCCGTTAGGAACCCTACTCACATATTTGGGTCTCTCCGAAGGGCACTGCTTAGATCGGAGAGAATTCTCTTCTGTCTGCTATCGTCTACCATGATCCTACTCGTCTCTTGTCAATGCTTGTAGTTGAAGGAAATGTGTGCAGTCGAAACAAAGACAATTTATCCAGTGTGTAAAGTGCCAGACAGATTCCTGGGAGTGGTGTTTCAGTGCAGCTACAAATAACACATATAAACAGTAGTATTCGCTGACTGTTTTTAGGCACTTCGTACACACAACAACGCACTTTCATTCAGCCAAACACACATCTAACGTTATGCGTCAGTACAGTACCGTAGTATTTTGTCCGTACATAATCGCAAATTTACATACAACACTTGTGACCAAAATTGTGACAGCCACCCATTCAGAGGATCATAAAAGTAAATAATAATCTATCGAAACTACATACGGCAAATAAAGGTATAATTCAGTTTAATATAAATATTTATTACTATTTTTGATATAGTTAAGTTGAGATGAAAGGATAAATACAGCTGCTGATAATATTTAACAGTTACAGACTCAGTAAAGATTGGATCAATGAACGATCCTGCTGAATGTGAAGGTACTCGACTCCAGTGTTGAAGTCAATCGCGGGACTTCGAAGGAAAGTTGTCAATTTACTCTTTGTGTGGCCCTGGTTAAGGTAATTTGTCTGCATTGCTTATATACACAAGCGAGGTTGAGTTGTAAATGATTTAGAATCGTGTTCTTAGTGTCATCTGATATGCAAAACATATCGCTAAAGCACGATCTCATGATCTGCGGCTTTGAACGGGACATTGTTCCTTTACCACCCCGGTGATGTCCCGACAGGTTTGTACGAGATAATGCTATGAGAAGCTGGTGTCGGGAAAGTGTCCATCATGTGTGCATGTGTCTCTCTCTCTCTCCCTCTGTGTGTGTGTTGCGAATTGCAGGAGTGTGTGTAGCGAATTGCAATTGAAGTGACTGAACCTTCTTTTCCGAGACAATCGAGCTTGGTGTAAGTAATGTAAACTATAGGTTCTAGAGAGGTCTAGGCCCTTGTAGGGGAGAGAACAAAATATCTAGAATTCCTATCAATTTTTCATCCGCAGTTTATAGAGTTAGTAAATTTTGAGGATTAGTAGACGCTAGACCTATTTATTTAGTATTTTTACTTGAATTCAATGCTATGTTAGCTTTCCGATGTTGAATATCAGTTCGGGAAACCCACTCACAAGGGGGGCCCCGGTACTTATAAGTAACCCGTCCCCCTTATAAGTAATCCCGTCCCCCTTATAAGTAACCCCCGGGGCACCCCTTATAAGGAGTCTCCACGCTTTTTTGCAATACAACGCGAAAATGAAAGGACTGCGGCAATTCGCTTGATTATGTCCATAAAGCTTCACAAGTTTCCTAGTTACTCACGAAATTTGAGCAAAATCGGTTTGAGGCATCATATCTAAAATCATGGATTTAAATGCGATGTCAAACGACCCATGCGAATGCTGAAATGCGAGCGATTACTGGCGTGAGTGTCGCCAGGCGCGGCGGCGCGGCAATGCTTGAGTGCAGACGTGGCGACTGAGTACGGACACTCAGTCGCCACGTCTGCACTCAAGCATTGCCGCGCCGCCGCGCCTGGCGACACTCACGCCAGTAATCGCTCGCATTTCAGCATTCGCATGGGTCGTTTGACATCGCATTTAAATCCATGATTTTAGATATGATGCCTAAAACCGATTTTGCTCAAATTTCGTGAGTAACTAGGAAACTTGTGAAGCTTTATGGACATAATCAAGCGAATTGCCGCAGTCCTTTCATTTTCGCGTTGCGTTGCAAAAAAGCGTGGAGACTCCTTATAAGGGGTGCCCCGGGGGTTACTTATAAGGGGGACGGGATTACATATAAGGGGGACGGGTTACTTATAAGGAGGGGCCCCCCTTGTGAGTGGGTTTCCCGAACTGATATTGCCCATTGCCTTGTTTTCTTGCCTCACCTTACTCATTTCCACAACAGTCAGTGCAGTGCAGCAGTGCCATAGTGGCTAGTGATGTCCACACCACCTATTGCATTTTGATGTTGTAACGTTAAATGGTGCAATTTGATGCATGTTTTTGCGTCTTTTTGTCCCCGCCGAACGAGTTCGAGCAGGGGACTATGAAACGGGCTCCGTACGTGTGTGTGTCCGTGTGTCCGTCCGTCTGTCTGTCCGTCCGTCCGTCTGTCTGTCTGTCTGTGCGTCCGTGTGTGATCAAAATGTTCAATTTGCTACTTCTCTGTCATTTATGAGCCAATTTTGATTCTGTTTGCTTTATATGATAGCACTACATGGGAGCTTTGAAACTTCTACACAGAATTTTAGTTGTGACCTTTGACCTTGACCTTTGACCTATATTGTACATTTTGCTTCAAAATGCTACTCCTTCGCCATTTCTAACCCGATTTCGATTCCGTTTGCTTTATGTGATGGCACTAGGTGAGGGCTTCAAAACTTCTACACAGAATTTTGACCTTTGACTTCTTTGACCTTTGACCTTGATTTTTTACCTTTATTGTACATTGGCTACAAAATGCTACTCCTTCGCCATTTCTAACCCGATTTCGATTCCGTTTGCTTTATGTGATGGCACTAGGTGAGGGCTTCAAAACTTTTACACAGAATTTTGACCTTTGACTTCTTTGACCTTTGACCTTGATTTTTGACCTGCATTGTACATTTTGCTACAAAATGCTACTCCTTTGCCATTTCTAACCCAATTTCATTTCCGTTTGCTTTATGTGATGGCACTACAGTCTGTAGGTGAGGGCTTCAAAACGTCTACACAGAATTTTGACCCTTGACTTCTTTGACCTTTGACCTTGATTTTTGACCTATGTTGTACATTGGCTACAAAATGCTCCTCCTTTGCCATTTCTAACCCGATTTCGATTCCGTTTTCTTTATGTGATGGCACTAGGTGAGGGCTTCAAAACTTCTACACAGAATTTTGACCTTTGACTTCTTTGACCTTTGACCTTGATTTTTGACCTATATTGTACATTGGCTACAAAATGCTACTCCTTCGCCATTTCTAACCCGATTTCGATTCCGTGTGCTTTTTGTGATGGCACTAGGTGAGGGCTTCAAAACTTCTACACAGAATTTTGACCGTTGACTTCTTTGACCTTTGACCTTGATTTTTGACCTATATTGTACATTGGCTACAAAATGCTACTCCTTTGCCATTTCTAACCCGATTTCGATTCCGTTTGCTTTTTGTGATGGCACTAGGTGAGGGCTTCAAAACTTCTACACAGAATTTTGACCTTTGACTTCTTTGACCTTTGACCTTGATTTTTTACCGATATTGTACATTTTGCTACTAAATGCTACTTCCGGCGGGGACATATTTTACGCACCGCGTAATTTCTACTTTTCCTTGTATCGACTTGAAACGGCCCCACTTGTTTAAGGTAGCAGGATATTTTGATATGGATTATTATTGAACAATTTGTCTATAAAGTGGTAGCATTTAAATAAACTTCTTGTATTAATTCATTGTTACAATTAATTTCATGAACGTTGTTCAAATAGCAATCAAATAGAAAAGGCATGCACATGAGGGTGTACAAAAGGGATATTTCTCCTCGCACACGAAGGTGATTTTACATTTTCAGACCTGAAATTCAGCGATCTGGTGCAAACTTTTGGTGCAATACTTGGAATATTTTGTAGCTCCCCCCACCCCCCCCCCCAAAAAAAAAAAAAAATTAATGGAAATAATTTGCTAAAATAGCAAAATCACGGCATTAGCTCTTATTCCGCGTGTGCATCATCAGTGTGTATGTACAAAGTCTAATGAGGTAGAGGGGGAGTGTGTGGGAGGGGGATGCCCCCCCCCCCCCCCCCCCCCCCCGCTCGACGGAGCTTTTGCATTTTTAAAATCAAGATAATGCGATGTGAAGGACACTTTTTGTGTTTTTGTGAGAAATTCGGGTAGTGTGATTTTTCCCCTTTCTTTTTTTTTCACGATCCAAAAGTGTGTGTGGGGGGGGGGGGGGGGGGCTGCAGCCGTCATATTAGAGGCGATTCTCTGTTAGTAATTTTATATGTACATAGAAATCTCAATTCTGTGAAGGATTAGTCTTTGAGTTCTTTTAGTTTTACTAAGATGTTTCTACAAAGTCGAAGACAATCTCATGATCATGGCCAGTATGATGTAGGATGTGTATGTATGACTGTATCATCAATGAACATTGTCTGTCGAATTTTGTTTTTACAAATTGAATGGAGTCGAATTGTAGTATGGACATTTCTATAGGTATCACTGCCTGTCCTCAAGTGTATTTGCTTGTTGTACGGTATTTGATTTTCTATTTGACTTCACTGTTTTATATACATGTATACAAAATGAAAGAGTTTGAAAACTAAAGGAAGATGTGTGCATGAAAAAGAATCAACATTGACATTGAATGGATGCAACTGGAATTTTCAGCAACTCAATATTGATATTTCATTCCTCTTAGGAAGAGAGTGTTAGATCATAATGCACCAACAGTTTTTAATTTCTCTCAATTTTTCTTGTTTTTTGCAGCTGTTTGATATGGTATGATCAACATGGATTCAACACAGTGGAAGCCAGGTCATCAACATCCACAGAAGAACAGTGGCTTTCCCTTCCCACAAGCTTCTCCCATGACAAACTCTTCATACAACGGACACTTCAGCAGTGCACAGAAGCCCATGCAGGATGGCTACTCCCAGTTTAGTATGTCAGCCCAGACTATGCCTCCACCACCACCACTAGCAGCGCTTCAGCCGAACCAAGGCCACCAGGGAAACCAGGGCTATTCACATTTCACCCCTCCAAATGGGGGGCAGCATATTCCTCAAAGTGTGGCAACCTTTCCATTTCAAGCACATCAAGCTCAAGGCATGCCACCCCAACCTCCACCACCCTCAGGACCAATGACTGCACCACCTCCCATGGCCTCGGGGATGGGGCAGGGTTTCCCTCATCCTCCCCCGCCACCTCTGCCATTCCCACCACAACCAAACACTTCTCAACCATATCACGGCAGTTCGCAAGCCCCGCCCCCAGATGGAATGCAGTTTCCACCAAACTTCCAGCACACTTTTCCACCATTTCCTCCTCCTCCTTCTCAACCACCCTCAAACTACCCTGCTCAGACGGGCAGTGATTGGTCACGTATGCCAGGACAGCATCAGCCACGCAACAGGCAGCCAGGGAATCAACAGAATATGCCCCGAGCAGACCGTCAGCCAGGGTACCAAAGCTCTTCAAATGCAAGTCACACTACAGATACTAGCAGTGGACACCAATTCAAGTCAGGCTTTGAGAGACCAAAGTTGTCACCATACCAGTCCAGGAGGAGCAGACAAAATGCTCAAGACCAAAGAACTGCATCTCCTCATGATTACTCTGGAGGAAGGTCTGGCATGGACAGGAAAACAGAGACATTTGGTATGAGTGTGTTGCCATTTGGAGATCAGGAAGGGCAGTCAGACATTGAAAAACCACAGGTTGAAGAGACAGAAGACCAAAAGTGGGTGAAGACCTGGCTGAAGGGAGTCCAAATTTGTCGTCACAGACAAAAAGAGAAGAAATCTGTTGTGAGGGTAAGGAGCTATATTTGAATGTGTGTGTATGTGTGTGTGTGTGTATTAGCAGAGTAATTACACACTTTTTTTTTTAAGTTGATATACATCGTACCAGTAAAATGTAAGTCACAATGTGGTCATGAGTTATACATATACAGCTGTATGTGTGAGAGTTTGTTTGCCTTTGTAAAAGATTAATTTTAGTCTAATTTCTGTTCCCCAGGTTTAGAGCTGCCACAGCAAACAATCGGCCTAACAATCAGTCGAGGAGTGCCTCACAGCAACACTTCTACATGCTATCCCAGTCATCAGACCATACAAAGTACTGCTTGGTCAGAGCATATAGTGTCACATTAAGATAATCATATGCAGGTCATTGATCTCAGTGATGACTTTAGGACTGGAATTGACATGTTGCTATGCTGTATCAGGACATGACATTTAGCAAGCTGGTCTCGAGTCTCCAAATTCTTAAGAACTCTATCTTAGGTATTAGTATATGGCAGTCTGTTGTTCTCACTATAGAAGCTCTTTACCCTTGGCAGATATCAGATGCCAAACAGGTGCTGTGGAAGTTCCTGAATCTACTCGAGCAGCTAAAGGTCCATAAGGAGCAAGCCAATGAAAGCATGCAAACAGACGATGACGGAAAGTGGGAACTTAACTGCGTCCAAATGAAAAACATCATGGTTAGTAAACTAATACATGCCGGTTTTAGAAAAAAACGCTGGCTCACTTTTAACGACAGTTTAATGGTAGATATCAAGTAACATCATGGTCATGTGCTGTTAGACCACTCCTCTCAGATGAAAACAGAAGAGTATGATTGGTAGAAATGTTGCTGAATTGATGAAATTTAGTTTTGGATATATCAACTTGTTAATTACATTGATGAGCAGAATTTGATTATTATGTACATACTCGAGCTGATGATGTCGCATGATCACAATATTGCTCTTTTGTGTGGCTGTGGCAAAATAAAGGATAAGTAAATGGGTGGTGACTCATGTTTTGTTTTGTTTTTAGCTCTTTTATCCAAGGGCTTAAATGTTTTTTGCTAATTGATTGAATATAGTCATATTGTTAACTCTTAATTCTCAATGCCTTCAATGCCTCCGGATCTCGGACGTCGACCGCACAATGGCGACGAAAATTGGCACTGACACGCATTGCCTATGATGTAATCTAAAGTACCATGAAGTTGATTTTTTTCAAAAATTATCATTTACACCAAATTATGCTAATTTATGCATAATGATGCATGAAATCAGACAATTTGGTATAAATCACTAAATAAAGCTCAAAACAGGCACATTTTTGGTGTAAATATCCTTTTTAGTGTCCTTAGCAAATGTAAGAGAAAAAAATTGCACAATCAGAAAAAATTATTTTATTGTATTTTATTGTTTTTTGAATTTCTTATGTATTTCATTGTTTTTTGACTTTATGTTTTTCATTGTTTTTTTCGATGAAATTTGTCCGTGACATTGTTCCGAACAAGAAAATGCGTTATTAATTGATTTTAATCAATAAACCCCCCAAATAATCATGCTTTTATGAAATTTGCCTGTTAACACAGTTTGCATTGAAATTGTACACAAATTCACGTTTTTGAGCAATTTGTGGTCTGACATGCACGTGCATATTTATGTGCAACTTCGGAACCGCGCACAAGGGCATCGCAAATTTGGTGTCAAAAGATGCGGGAGACTTGAAAGAAAAAAGTTGTGAAACGTCGCGGCGATAGCTTCTTGCGATAGCGATACATCGCCCGAAACGTCGAGGGGGGGGGGGGGCCTCGGAGGCCCCCCCCCCCCCCCCCCCCCCCGGCCTAGTTAGGGTTAAGTCTTTCATTCTCATAACCTATGAAACTCTTTCATTCCTTGAATCACTGCTCAGTGCCTGTAGAACCCTCAAATTCCAAGAGCTTAGAGCTGTATCCTTGTAACAACTGATGAATATGTTTCTAGCTGCCTCTCATGTTTTTCCCCAAGGAGGAGCTGGCATCCTTGCAATCCAAGATTCGAGATCAGAGTTTTCAGGAAGGCCTGAAAGATTCAATTAGAAGGAGGAGAAGGAAAAGGGTAAGTATTATAAAAATGAAGATAATTAAAAATACTCAGAGTTGCTGAGACTGAAAGATATTTGTTATTAGTTTTAATTGATATTTATCATTTGGCTACTCTGACAGGGTTTGTGGGTTCTGCACCAATGATTAACAGATATTTCCTATTGCGTTATTGAGGCAAGAAGTGAATAGTGCACTCATTCCATGACTAGTTTCTCATGCAGATTACATGCAACTCTTTACATTGAGAGAACTTTGTTGTTGTTGTTGGTCATGTTATAAACTTCCTCTCTCCAAGACCATTTTGTGTTTATTACTGGTACCAACTGTTGAATTTAGCATTTAAAAGAATTGTGCCTTGAAAGTGTCAGGTAAACTGAAATTTTATAAAATATCCTTTTGAAAACAAAAATGCCAGTTTTCAGCCCTAGGAAAATTTTGGTAACAAAAAAAAAAAACCAAAAAACACCAAAGCAACACAAAAAAGAGGGGTAATGTGATTCTGATTGGTTTATTTGCAGAAAACATAAAAACCTACATGGTTTTTTGGTGTGTAGATCAGTCAAACGATAGATACAATAGAAAAATTAGAACCCTTGCTTTAGACAAGGACTCTTTCAGACATACAGAAATGTCAAGCAAATTGTAAGTGTGTTTTTTACTTCATACTCCACACAACCACTGACCTTTGGCACCTGTGCTCTAAATCTCGGACTGCCGCTCAGGAGAGACGTAGACGTCATCGCGAGGAGGAATGGAGAAATGAAGACGGAGAAGATCGCGAGAGAGCATGAGAGGATCATGCTGCAATGGCCAAGCATCTCCAGGCAAAGCAGGAGAAAGAGCAGGTTAGTTAGGGTCATCGACTCTGCCGCAAGCATCTGAGAATTCTATGCAGAATGCCTGAGAAATATATTATAGCAGACCACAGCTATATTGCACTTAATCTGACAGCATGGTGATTACAAAATTTTTGAGGTTATACCCTTGTCCAAACCACAGTCACCCATATAGATACACTCCCCCTAAAGCAGTTCATTCTGGGAAAAAACAAAAATATGTGTATATGAAAATGTATAGCATTTATGTATCCCCCATCTTTCTTTTTGTTATGTCTGATTTTGATGAAACTTGAACCACTGTGTGTGTTTTAATTTATTCTACCACTCTATAACATATTATAGAGGGAGTGCACTTTTCTGTCAACTTGACGATGCAATGGAGATCTTTTTTAATGTAAGTCCACTTGCAGGCTGGAAGTGAACCATAATTAGCATGCCCCTCTAGCATTTTTTTTTAACCTGCCAACCCTCCTATTCTGTTTCAAACTACTCCAGGAGGAGGCACTGCAAAAGGAGGTCGACAACACTCTCTCAGAGGTGCGCAAGAAGAAGCAGGAAGTCCACAAGAGCATGGAGCTCTTGAGGGCGCTGCGCAAGCTGAGGAAGGTGAAAAGAGAGTCGGCAGAGAGGCAAGGTTTGTGTGCGTTCCCATGGATTTTCCATTGCTCCATCCATTGGTTTATATCCAGTGTGCCCCAGCAGAATGTGAATCTTGCAATAAGCCTACTAAATGTCACATGATTTCACTTTGACTCCATCTAGATTTTCCCGTACACCTGAAATGTTACAGAACCAACATACAGTGGACTCCCATTATAATGAAGTCCTCGGGACTGGCAGTTTTCTTTCGTTATATCAAAATTTCTGTATAACTGAATAAATAAACAATAAGAAACAGAGAGCGGATGATGTTGCAGCCTGAATTTTTACTTTATTGTAACCAGAATTTCATTATAATGGGAGTGAACTGTATACGTACTTTATCCTTGTTCAACTTTTCTTGGAATGATGGAAGACTTCTTGAGTGTATATATTGGACAGATTGTACTTGATATCAAGCTTGCGTGCATTTTTCTTTAATAGCAGGGTTAATTGTAAATAATATCTAAAGATATGCTCTGCATGACTGAAATGCTGTGATAATGTTTGCTGAATTATGCCAAGGAGGCTCTTACAGGAGAATGCGGTGCCTTTATTCGCTCCTGCAAGTGATGACAGAAGACACAGTGTTGCTATTTTCATTTCAAAGACGATCTATTTGGGTAACTACTTTAGTTCTGGGTTGTCAGAGATCAGTCCATCAAAAGTGAAGTAATAGCCGTTATCATCATTTGTTGTAAAAGCTAATGATTATGTTCAGCTTGATATATTTTTTTTAAATGACCAGAATTTATCAGAATAATCTTCTTTGTGGAACTCCCAGAAGTTTTCTTTGCTCATGAAAGTGTATAACCGATTTCACCCTGTCCAACGCCATTAATAGGTGTACTGATGCATGGCAATGCTCCCCAGATATAGGAGACAATCAAAGTCAGCACAACAAAATAGACATATCAGTCACTAAATATAACTTTGACTAGAATGAATTTTTTGATCAGATTATTCCCCTTTGTTACAAATGGGGAGTACCATGATTTTGATTTTTGAGAGACCTTGGATATTTTAGCTATGGATGTGAAATGCTTGATGCCTGTCACAATGCACAAGAGTGACTCCTGTCTTTTTCTTTTTTCAAAGGGGGCAGGGGGGTGGAAAGGGTTGTGACAAATTTTATCTTGTGCTTATTTTTTTCTTTCCACACTTGCCATGACTGCAGTTGTTGTTGTTTTTTTTTCTTCTTCATTGTTATGGCTGTCACTTTCAATATCAGGCTTTACCATTCCAGAAGAGCTAGATGTGCACTTTGACAAGAAAGTCTCGAGTCTTGAAACAATGATGAACAAACAGAAGCTCCTCTATGTGGAAGAAGAGAAGGCATTACAGGTGGGTGATATAGTAAAGTCATATGTTTGTTGTACCAAAGACATACCATTCTGGTCACATGGTTGAGAATGAAAAGGGATGAAGGGTTATCTGAAAAATCGAGTGATGAGGTTTTGGCACTTCTTTTACTAAATTCCTTTACATCACGTGTAGCTATTGTCATTAAGTCAAACCTGTCCCATTCCTTTGTATTGCGATTTGTTTATATGGAGATATCTATGAGTTAATGATACTAAATGATAATACAGCTGCCATATGGAAGAGTTTTATGCCCTCGTAAATGTTGAAAATTTCATGGTGTGGATATTTTCAAGCCTTCTTGATGACATACACATGTATTTAATGTAGGAATATCAAAACACTTTTAAGTTATCTGTTTGTTTGCATGAATAAATGTGTCACTGTACATTGAATACAAACTTGAAATGCAGGGCCTTTAGTTTGCACATGTGTGCAAATGCTGTCTAGCCTTGCAATATCTGGTCCAGACAGATGTGTTGGTTATTCTTCAATTTACTCTTATTTTGAAGAAATTATGTCCTCCTGGAAGCTTACCAAAACCACCCACAAAATTTAAACTTATAAATTTCCTCTTCCATAGCAGATTGAAAAAAAAAACCACACACACACACACACACACACACACACACACAGTCACACATGGGCAGAAATCCATATCATCTGTAGCTGTTAGATGATGCTTTGAAATGGGGAGCATCTTCGGAAGGCAAATTGGTGATGGCCAACATTGAGAGATTTGAGCAGGATGAGGAGAAGATTGTCATAGATCACACAGAAATGTGAAAGACTTTTGTAGTTAGCTGCCATGTTATCTACAAGTAGCTGTCCTTGATGTGAATTTGGGCACTGCTGTTTAAAGATTGTTATTATCTTTTGTCAGATATAAGGAAAATAATGCAGCTGATCAGATGGCAGACAAGACTTTTAACAGTGTAAATGATGAAATGTTGCTGCTTCCAATCAAAACCAGGCTCTGATGCATAAAAAAAGCAAAATGTTTACTGTTCTTTGTCACACATCACATGCAGCTTTTTATTTCAGCATACATTGATATATACTGCATATGTTGGCACGTTTCATCTGAGGTCCGTATTTCTTCTCTTCCCCGTATATCAAGGTGATGCTTGAAGAAGAGCATGAAGAGACAAGGGAAAGAGAGCGACAGAAGAAGCAACGGAAAGAACGTGAGAGAGCAGAGAAGGCATGGAAAGAACAACTAGAGATACTCTTTGGGGAGTGTGAGTATTATTCACCGTTTTTGGTAGAGTCCGAAAAATAGTACCGTGTGCCGCAAAGCAATGTGTTTAATTTTAGCCAAAGCAAAATAGTGTGTGAGGAGAAAGGAACCCTTTACTACTATCTAAATACTCTGGTGAGTACCTGCTTGTACTTGAAAACACACGCTCTTCTACACCATAATAATTTATAAGTGCTGTGAGTGATTATTCATTTGATGGGAATAGGCAGTGGATGAGAATTACTTCAATTGGAAGTATTTCTCTAAACATTGTCTTGCAAGCCAGCCTGCTTTGCTTCATTTTATTCATATCATTTGTGTGTTTGCACGTGCCACCATTCAAGTAGCCAAAAAGAAAATGGGATCATTGTGTAAGGGGATCTTAATTTGTTGATTGCATCTTATTATTTATCTGCACTATATGACCTGGTCAATACGTGATAGTTGCTTAATTCTTGTTTGTCTCTCAGAGCAAACCACTAAGGGGTCGGCATAATTCTCACCTGTTTTCTAGGGAGTTTGTACGTGTATGTGTGTGACAAAATACTTCACCAACTCTTCTCCCTGCTCTTTGTGAGATGCGTATCGGGATCTTTTTTCAGGCATGAGAAGTAGATGCAACATTGCTAAGGTCCCACTGCGCCAGGAACATAAACCCTCTTTTACGCTGAGGCAGCCACACTACGGATTGAATTCAAAGTGGCTCATTGCCCATGTTTTATATGTGAGAGTCCCCATCCATTGTTACCTTCTTGGTTGCCAGCATGTTGAGCAGGGCCCCATATGAAAGGGATTTGTAGGTGATTGGGCTTTCGTGCAAGCAGTTACAAGTGATACTGATACTGATTGCACTGTCTATTGCAACTCTTTGATGGTATGCTACCAGCTCACAGTGCGCAGCAGGCACTTTGTGGGGACTATCAGCACCAACAAATTTTAAACTTCATCATTCCCATTGCCTAACTAATAGTATACAGTACCTTCAGCATTTTGAAACCTGTGTCCAAAATGCTACAACCCAGTAATACAATATTGTTAGAGTATGAAAAGCCAGCATGTCATCAAGAATATGTATAATTGTCTCTGCAGTTATTAGTTATCATGAATGGGAATCTTTGTAGCATAATGTCCCTTATATATGTATGTATATTTCTTAATTGTGTGACTGCTTTGTCCCCATTCAGGTGAAGAATTACATCTGGGCCATCCCCTATTCATGTTCCGCCAGTTTCAACAGCAAGCCGATAATGATATCCTGTCCCTTATCAACATTAGGTGAGATATCCGTGCTTTCTTCTTACGAATGGTGAATCTTTCATAGGTCAGGACATAGTGTAAACCCTGTGTAAATAGATAAACATGGGATCAAAGATATCATATTCACCGACAGTGAAGCCACACAGTAAGTGATTTAAATTCTGTTATCATTTGATGTTATAGATATGTTTTATTGCTTTTTATTCATTTTGAAACATGGGAATTTAGTGAAAATTGAAGTGATAATCTCATCTAGTTTGCATATAACAATGACCAATATTCCTCTGTGCACACATATGAACGTATGAATACGAATGTGTAGTTGTGATGAAACTTCTACCATTCCTTTTTTTTTTTTTAATTTGACTCAACAGTTAACTTAAACATGGAAGAGTTATTCATTGTAAGGGGTTTTTGACGATACCATCCAAATTTTGACAGATTCCAAGATGCGTTGTTTATAGTAGTGCTCTGTCTGTTGTCTCTTTCCTGCAGGCGTCAGTGGGATGCGTTTTTGGTGCCCGAGACTGATCGAGTGGGGACGAGCATCCCTGTGTCATGGGTCACGCCCTCTGACCCCTCCAATCACATCTGGGCAACTGCCCTCGAGCTGGCGCCCAGTTCGTGACATTCAGAATGAGAATTTTTTATTTGGCCTGCAATTTTCACACTCCGGTTGTCATAGAATCTCAGGATTTCTAACGAATATGACATTTTGTGGCCTAAGCCTACAAATAATTTTCGGTAATCTGCAGGGCACTAGTATGTGAAGCAAGGGTCAAAGACTCCTGTGGTGATATGCTGAAAGTGGGGCGCATGAACTAGAAAGGTCACTGTGTTGTAACAGAGATGCACATGCAGCAGAGGAAAGTTCACTTAAAGTCCACCATGAAAATTCTTGAATGTTTCAAATGGGTTAATAGCTTCCCAGATGCAAAGATTAATTACTGAGAACTCTGTGCTGGGATTTTTCCTTTTATTTGATTGGTTTTATTTTTTATTTTTTCTCCTAGGAGCTGTTACTGTGTGAGCAATGGTGAAATATAGTTTTGTTTCAGACCAGTAAAATGACTTTTGGGCTGGGGCATATAAAAATCATAGTTCTAAATCTGGGTTAGTTATTATTTTCAACTTTTTTCCTTTTTTTTTTTTTTTTTTGGTGGGGGTGGGGCACTCACAGCTTGTGCACTTGGGTTTTAGTTGCCCTGGTGTTCAACACAGCTGAGTTATTTCCAGCAGTGGCACTTTTTTACGTCATATATAGGAGTCTTGATGAACTCATGATTGTACTGATTGTACTTTTTTTTAACAGTTCAAGATTAATGTGCGGAGAAAGAAATGTTTGAGCATTAAACTTTTGTATGTTTCAAAACTCTTTACCTTTGATTGTGTGCTTGTGTACATGTGAGGTAGATGCTTGTGATAAGGTTTTCACATATATCACTGGTACTTTTGAACCCCCTGTTCATCAAATTTCTTCCTGCATGAAGAAAGAGCTTTATACCCTGCATGATTTTACTCTGGTTGATTTTCAGTCTGTTCTGTGCAAGAAAATCAGATACCGTATATCATTAGGAGTGTTGACTTTAAGAAGCATGGTCCTGGAAAGGACCCAACTGGGTCGAGTACAACTGTAGATCCTCTTGGCCCGTTGAGGATGGGCTGATTTTGCTACAACACGCATTTCCCATAGACACTTGCCCGAGTATACTCGAGACCCGTCCTCAACGGGTTAACAACCACACTCTTTCCACACAAGAAATCAATGTGAAATAGGACTAGAGCCTCTCAATAAACAAACATTCAGAGAGCATAATTTTACATTGATGAGTGCATTCTTTGTATGCTGGAACAGATAGTAAATTACTCCATTAAATTATACACATTTTATAGAGTTCTTGTGTGTGTGTGTGTGTGTGTGTGTGTGTACTGAAAAAAAAAGTGTGTGTTTGTGCGTGTGACCAAAAAAAAAAAAATCATTTTTACACACTTTTTTTGTAAACTTTTTATATGTAATTTAAATGATTTGCAATACGCATAATATGTTAATGTTAACTATTTATAAGAACAACATAGTAATCTGATATATGCATTAGTATGGTTCAGCTGTATTTCTGCTTTTATTTTCTCATATTCACATTTCCTTTTACTTTTCATTCACACGACTTGGATGTATATTTACAAAGTAGTAAAATAAAACATTAATGAAACATCATAACATAATAAACAACTCAGTAATCAACAAAACTTTGAAGTGGTTCGAGGAGATATTGGAGAAAACAATCATTACATTGCGTCATGGTGGCAATGAAAATTCAGCAGACTCATTTACAAACTCCTTGGGACTAATGCAATCATCGTTGTATCAAACGCTTCTTACATGTTGGTCTAAAAAAGAATTAACTACAGAGAAACCTGACAGTGTAAACTCTGGGGCAAGAAGGGTTACTGTACTTTGTTATAAGAGTCCACTGTACAAGCGAGCTGTTATAAGTCTTTCCATATGGCTGGTTAGGGGTTCACATGTGCCATACAGGATAAAAAAACTCTAGCCGGAATCCACTCACATTCTGATAATGTGAACACGTACTCCTTGTCCACCCTCATTCAGTTGCCCCCAAACAAACAAATTAATAAAGACTATATATACTACGAGTATTATAATATCATCTCTGACATTTCTTGCATGTCTTGATAAAGAATGAAGATTCAAATTCATGAAATTCTTCCGTCGAGATGTTTTCATTGCAACTGATCGATAAATTGCCCTACACCAACGTAAATATGCACTGAATTGATCAGTGTTTTAGTAGTAGCCATAATAAAAAAATCATGGGCGTACATACTCGAGCAGGATTCGAACCTATGACCTCCTGATCATGGCTACTACTAAAACACTGATCAATTCAGTGCTTATTGATAACTGATATTCACATGTAATGTGTAATGATGACAATCAAAGCGGTTACATAACTACTTCATAGATTTTTTTTTCTTTTTTTTTGAAATTTATGACAATTTGCTACACAAGCTTTCCCCTACGTCATTCTCCACATTGTTTACCATCATACGCATGTCATACTGGTAAAAAAGAACTATGCTTGATAAATAAAAAAATGTAAACAAACCTGCAAATATCTAAACTTGAAAATGATTACTTCATTTAGTCAAACAATTGCAAGAAATAGCTATATAGCATTAACAGAAGGAAAAATGCAGAAACACAATAAAATGAACACATTTTTTTTCTTATTAAAAACAAAGGTGCAAATATATATTCCATATTTCCCTTCTGCTTGTAATACAATGAACATCCATAGCATTGGTGCTACAGATACACCTCCTCTACAATATGAGAGGGACAAGATACACTAGGCAAGTACAATGTATGCTGGAAAGTGCATTCTGCCAAAAACCTCACAAGGGTCCATAAGCTCCAATATACATGTACACCTGCCTTACAGTTCCTGCGATTTGACAGATAAATATCAAATTACTACATGTATGTGTGTCTTTATGGGTATGGTATATTTCAACGTGGATGTACGCACATCCATAATTACCTGGTATAGAGCAGCATGTACATGCTATCTGGAAATGATATAAGACATCTCAAGATTGACTAGACAGAAAGAAACAAAGACAGACAGAAAAATGAACAGAAGAAGAGAAAGAAATGACACTCAACTTGTCCTCAAAAAATGAAAAGAAAAAACAAGTGATAGAAAACGTGGTAATGCTGAGTACATTCTGAGAAGACCATACATTGGACATAAATGTTCAGCAGCGCACTGCATCAGTATGAAAACAAAGTGCTCGCAGTGTTATTCCACAACGCAAGTCGTCATATCACCATACTGTGTCGCGATGATTTACATGGGTAGTCGGGCTCGAGCATGATTGTATGTTGAAGAAAAATCGAAATTCCATATTAGCGATGTTGTCAAACAGGCATCTGGGGCACAGGGCGGCCTTTGCAGCACACTTAAAAGGCATGGCATGGCATTCTAGTCTGCATCTGCTCATGATCTGATGACAACATTCTGATCAACGGAGGCCAGTAAGATATAACACGTATCATTTTCCCAAATTATTCTTCACCACACACACACACACACTTTCTTATATATTCCTTGAGAAGCCAACACTGAACTACATGTACAATATCCTACATCTATTCATGAGTCTGGATGACACTTTCTCCTATACTCTGTTCAAACATTATTGGTGTAGTTCAGTTGACAAGAAAAGTCAATCAAAATTCCGCTTTGTTGCTGTTGTTATTGTGGTTGTTTATCAGATGTTATCAAAGCCATAATTTCCAGACATTGATCACTAATAGCTACTGCCCTTCTCCATTGTTGTCTAGTGGTCATACATGTACATGTATGTCTAAAATATTCTGAGTAAACATTCTAAAATAGCCGATCTAACTTCTCACTAAAGTTCTCCTTTTGTTTGAGTGTTCTCTGATAAACCATTAAACTAAAATTTGATGCAACATTTATATAATTTTGAAATCTATATAATCAATCCCAAATGATAAACCATTAACTAAAATTTGATGCAACATTTATATAATTTTGAAATCTAAATAATCAATCCCAAATGAAAAATACATTACCTTCACCATTCGGTGCAGAACAATCAAACATTGTCTATTGTGCAATCCAAACATTGAGACATCTACACTGGAGCTTCATGGTTTTTATACACTTGTATCATCATAGCTGCATTTCTATAGCTTTTACATCCAATCTGGTTCTGCATCCAACCTGAAATACACATTATGGGACTCCCTATGCCATACATTTCACCGTCGTTTTATTTCTGCACACGTAGGGAGTCGACTAATATTCATGATAGCAACAACAAGCCACAATATTGCCTTAATTGCCCTAGAAAAGTGCAATGTATATAATCTCTATAAAGTTGGGAAATTGCATTCTTCACTTCTTGAAAAGGCATAAGACTTTCTCATTACATTGCTGTGGTTTTCAGCCGTGAAAGTGTCTGAAGAGTCTCGGTACATCAGTACTTTACATTACCAAAACATGTTAACAAAATGTGACAGATCCACGGACTTCAACCCCAAGCATCTCTTCAACAGGAGATTCTCCCACCTGGACCCCACAGCAAACTGGAGACTGATCGCTTGCACAACATTACGAGCACATAGCACACATCACAAGTACAGTGTACGTTGTCCCTCGCAGCCAGCTGGGGTCCAGGAAGCCCTAGTATTATATCATGCTGCCTGGTGCATCTTAAAGCCTTATATTTGAACACATGGGACACAGCTAAAGTTTGGCAGGTGAAAGCTAAATTTAAGCAGAAGAAAATTCAGCTTGAGCTGAGACACACAGATAGAACATGAGACACTCAAACTCAAGTAAGAGAGCCCAGAGTTTTGTGAAAATGGTCTCAAGGCGAGAGTTATCTTGCCGAAAGTGGGAGAGTTGGAGTCTCTGCAGATCAGTAAGAGTAAGGGGTGAAATTTGCAGAAATATTCACACATAAATGGCCATTTAAATGTCAGCTACAATGGCATTCAATGGACATAATGAGATAGTCACTTCAGCAGAGCATTTAACCCATCTGGGTTAAAATTCAAAAACATTTTGATGAAAATTGATACAAAACCATATGTGGCATTGAAGTGCATCGCATTTTCTGGAACAGGCAGAATTTGGTATCAGTGACATGGACTGACAGAGGTTAACAGTAGGAATCTTCCCACAAAATTTGGAATAGCTGGGAGGCACTATAGAGATAGTGAAATTAGTTGTGTCAACTCTATTCCTTTTGTGCACACCAATGTCACTTGTGTTACACTTTTTTTTTTTCATATACAGTGTATTTGTACAAATGTACTTTTCTTTGATGGACAAGTCTGCTTTAAGAGTTGAAATGAAACATATTGTGGATATGATGGATAATTTCATTCATATAATAAGAATGAAGGAATTTGTCTTCATGGACAGTAATGGGGGGAAAAAAAGGAAAACCTTTGTTCATACACTTAAGCCTACATGGAAATCAAGACGTTATCTTCATCAAATGTGCTGGAAAGAACAAAATCTTGTCTTTCTGTGATAGACTGACATCGTAGCAAAGTGGCAAAGAGATCTTCAAAAGATGAATGGTTGGTATCACAATTTTACCGAACATCTGGTCTAAATCTGCTAAAGGTCTACTCTCCGACTGTCTTCAAATTTCTTCAGTGTCATCAATAAGGTTTTCTTTGTAGTAAAGTGTTATTTACAGCCATACTTACACTGAAGAGACCAAAGCTGGACTTATACCACATTAGCATAAATAAACACTTTGCTGAAGACTTTCTGATGGTCTGAAGAGAAAAACCACTCTTTCACAATATCTTTGATTTTATATGCACCCAGCATAGTTCAGTGTTCACTTCACTGCTCACAAGAATTTGATTACCACATTACATTCAACGTTGCTACATTCAACCTTGGCAATGATTTTATCACAACACTTAAAAGCTGCAGTACACTGGATGTAAACCTGTCATATTCTTAAAAGCTAGAACATGGTTCTCAGAAGGGCTCAAAATTCATCTTCCACCATTTGGATTTGCTTGCAATATAGCAGAAGGCTCTACCAAGAAACTTGTCTGGCTGACTCGATTTGATGGAATAATGGGTTGTTTTGGATCATTTTGAGGTCAAAAGTGTGAAATTTATAATAAAAGACAGTGTACCAGACTTTTATTTCTGAAGCGCCCCCCATGTTCAGTATGGGTACGTAGAACGCTATTATACAACACCTAAGAATGATGTCGAATTGTGATTGGTCAAGAACATGTCACATGACATTCAATAGAAAATACCTATCAAACTCATTGAGAGTGACAGCCATACAATAGGCCCCTGGCATGGGCCTATTGCACGGCTGGAAGGTACTATAGCACGGCTTCGTGGGGGGCTACTAATGCATGGCTGCTCTCAGAGTTCTGTGGCTCACAGCAGCAAAGCGCCAGCAATCTGCATTGTACGTGCTGGCCGGCTGCGCTGCGCTGCCGGTAAGTCTCACAGACCAGGCGCGGCGGAGTACTGCAACGTTAACGTGTACGCGCACGCGCAGCTGCTTTACCTAGCTAGTTGCATGTATTGCGGCCTTTATACCTACTGCTGTGTTTTTACTTTTGACTCTGATCTGCTACGTGGACCACAGTGATCCCAAAATCAAGACTTCATTTCAAGTTGAGAAACCGTAATTTGATTATTTTTCTGTGTTTTTATACAAAATCATTTTCGGAAATAGACAAAGTCTAGACCTACTACTAGATCACTACCGACATCTCAGATCAGCCTAACAGTCAGGCCTAACTCGATTTAACGTTAGCGTAGAATGGGTATAGACCCTGCGGAGTTTGTGATTACTGTGACTGTTGTGGTCGAATCATGACGAGTGTTTGAAAGCAGTACACAGGGTGGTTTACAATTCTCGGCCTAATTGTTACATTTATTTTTGGGCCTTCCTGAGTTGGCGGTCACTAATTTAGTACTGTGATTGTGGACAACGTGTTGTATAAAACGAATAATTTATGATTTTGTTCGTGCATTGGGGCACGTAATACCGCACTCGGCGCGAATTTCGCCACTGGTCTATTCAACGCGGCGCTACGCACCTTGTTGAATAGACCAGTGGCTTATCTCGCGCCTCGTGCGGTATTCGTGCCCTATGCACTCACAACTCATAAATTATTCGTATACTAGAACACAATGATCGAATCATGCCAGCCCTGCAGAAGTACTGAATCGCACGCAGCTAAGAAGCTGCATACATTCTCATGCTTGATGGATACAGCTATGGCCCCATATATTGTAATCAGTGTAATCGAATGCAAAACATCACATTGCAACCACAATCAGGAATGCTCTGAGATTGCATTACTTCCAACATAGCTTTGTAGCATTTTTGTTGTTCCCTAACTGAAATAGTGTTATCACAACATTATTTCACATGTTATTCATGCATATGTCTCCATTCTACAGTACAATGAAACAGTTTCTGCAGGTGTACAAGAAGTACAGTATGTTTTGCCCCCAAATATCCCACTCATTTTGCACAAGCTATGATCAAAGTCAAGAGTAGCTAACTACACATAATATAACAGATGTTGATGTCTCTGGAAAAAGGTAATCAGTAATATCAATGATGCGAGGCTTGCTCTTTTTTAATACATCAGTGCACTGCTCAAACATTCAACGGAGTTACAACTTTAGCAATAACTCTGCACTTTCATCATTTCCCAAAGCTAGGAAGGGGCATTTTGATACGACAGTGTCGGTTACCTTAAACTGCCAGGACATCTGGCATCAAGATCTTAGCAAATGCCAGAAACAAAACCACTTAATGTACTGGGATGGTACATACTGTACACCAGATGTAACAGAGAATCAATTCACAAAAGAATGCCATGAAAGCAACAGAAAACCTGAAGTGACAGGTGCAAATTAAAATTAAAAACAAAAAACATATAAAGAACTTCTGACTTTTGAGTCGGCACTACACTGCGAATCAGTACGTCATTTGTGACAGAGCATCATGAAACCAACAAAAAGTTGCACCCCTTGATTTAATGTGAGGACTCAAATAGGGTGAAATGGATCACCTTAGTCAATCTCCTTTTTTTTCATATTTTCGGAAAGAGGTATTTTTCTTCTACATTATATCTAAGTTTTTGATCATAAAATGAATGGGAAAGCGTGTTTTCAGGAGCTTTTCTACCTATAATTTGATCAGGTATGTCTTAGAGGCCCCTTTTCATTTCTTGAAAATCCTTCGCACACTCTTCACTTTCAACTCTTATAACTTTTGAAAGGATAATGCTACTTCTTTGAAAGTTGGCATTAATCATGGACAGAATGTGTTAATAGAGCATGCTTAATTTCAGCTTAATCTGATAATCCCTTCATTGTTGTTGCTTAGGTGGTTTGAGTCCTGTTTTTTGTCCCATTCATCACTCAGCTAGCACGGCTTGGTAAAGATTAAGCGCTTAAATAGACCCTGTACTTGAGAGCCTCTTTCCTCAGTTCACACTTTTCCCACTTTCCACACTTTTTTTTTTTAATTGGGGGGGGGGGGGGGGGTGGGTGGTTAGTCATGGACTACTGTAAAGTCAAAACTGGTTCGTAATTTCTTAGCATTTGCGCTAGTTTGCTCAGATGTGAAACGCTCTGCTGCTTTAAAGTGCTAGCTTTCATTCAGAGCAACATTCTCATGTGAAGGCAACATCTCTTATAACAAACCACATAGTGCCCTGCACGGCAGGACAAATATGATCACAGTTACTATGCAGTGACGATATGGCATGTTACTCATCATTCATGATTCTGAAGACAAAGAAAGCAAGGTCGTGACATATTGTCTGGGAATGAGACTACCTGGAACACAAACCCACAAATCAAACATGAAAAAAATTGAAACCTTGCATATTCATTATTTTCAATGCTTTGACACATTGCTTTTATAGTTCTTATGCAAAAACAAAAATGACAATCTTCTGCAGGCTGACCTGACCAATTTCATTGGTAGCACAATATAGAACAGTGACTTTAAATTCACAGTATGGAAATTTGGGTTACAATTCAGTTTATGGTGACTACAAGTTGTACATACGTACAAAATCGAAAAAAAAACAAACAAACAAATAGACATTTTCTGCATGGTGAAACACATATTGGCAACGCAAGGATACTAAATTCATTTTTCCTAGGTATGCTGCTGCTAAAGCTATTTAGGCTAAAGATTAATTGCTGGCATATCCACATCTGCGACAACTTGAACACATGCTTGCTCGGTCTATGCATACTGATGTTTACTGGAAATTTTGTGATGGAATATACAATTTTGTACAACCTTTAATCATTCTATTGCGTAAGAGAATTTGATCTACAGTGATGACGGCATATGAGGTGAGTGGTGCTGATTAATTTGCACTTGCAAAAGTGAGAAGGCTTGCGGTGTGGCATGTGTTCATCAAAGAGGGCAAGAAAAAGATAGATCATTGTGTTCACAGTTCATGAACAAGCCTTGGGACCGCTTCACACAGATGTTTGGTATCATTGTGATTAGCTATAATTGTAGCTGCCACTGCATCGGGGCAGGACGTACGTAACCAGCTGTGAGCATTATAGCCATATTGCTGTGGTGACTGCAATAGCAGCAATTTAAAACAATTTATTGCAATCATCTTTGTGAAATGGAGCACCTGGACTCATTTTGGCTACGTCTTTTGTGTAACTGTAGGTGGAGAGCTACAAATTTGTACTCAAGGAAAAAAAAAGATACAATTTATATCAATTAACAGAAAACGAATACTTCCAAAACATATTTACAATTCAAATATATTAGTTCTGCTATGTACAGTATATACAAAATTTAAACTACTCATAGTACTCACCACAAGTGATCGTGATAAGTACTCGTATGAAAATGTTCACAGCTGCCTACACGCTACACATTGGAAAAGGGTAGAGCAGTACCTTGTGAAGCAGATCCCATAGGTGCACACCAGAAGTGTTGATTTCCACATGCTGCAAGTAAATGAGTGTGTTGCTACCCACATGGAAAGTAAATTTTGATCACTCTTTGGTCTTTGTTTTTTTTTGTGTGTGCCTTTTTTTCTTTTCTTTTTTTTTTTTTTTTGGGGGGGGGGGGGGGAAGGGGGTGTGATTCTTGTTTTGCAATAGTCACTTAAGTCTACCGGAAAGCTTGCTCTGGGTTATATAATTCACACGGGATCTGCTTGTAGTCCTCGTCATCGAGACTGAGACGTACATGAAGTTGAATTGAATATATTCTCAAACATTTCCAGAGTAAAAATATCATAATTCATGAGACTGAACTAAAAAAAAAAAAAAAAATTCTTTTCACAACAAGAAATGAATAACATGAAAAGACTGCCATCAATTACTTTCCCCTACACTTTCTGCATCAAAATAGGAAGCAAAAGGGAAACATAGAATTGTCATGCATACACTGTGCAACAAAGGGGAATAATGTCAGTGACTACAGTCTACAGATAGGGACTACTTTTGGAGACATTGTTGATATCTTTGTCTCGAAGGATGTCAACTCCATACTATATAACCCCAAGAGCTTGCTCATAGGGTAATAGCGTGGAGTCACGATCCCAAGGGGCAATTATATCAACAATGCTCCAAATAAAAGCAGCCTATATCTGTTTTATAATCCGGATAAAATCAAATCAGATTTTACTTGGTCGATCGCAACTGCCCTAGTCAAGTCACAAACTATCCAATCATGAACTACTCATCGTCTGTGCTGTACCACTATAGACCTTAGTACTCTGGGGCTGAGGGCCCTTTGTTGAATTCATGCCCCAAATATCGACCAATCAGAATTGAGGATTCATCAAATGAGTCATATAATAAATCTTAGACGGACTTTAAAAAAAAAAAATTGTTGTCTCACTTGCCTGAAAACAGCTTAAGGGCAAGGGCTCATAACTGCAATCAGGCAAGTGTCCATCAATCTTAAGGTACTTGCTCAGCAGTGAGTTCTAGTTGTCTGGCTCTGCAGCACCCTGCTTAGGCCTGTGTTTTCTAGACATTGAAGCGTGTAACTGGAGGTTGTGTCAGAGATGCGATAGCTGTGCAGCCTACAAGTTGGAACCCTAGTCTTACTGAACAATGCATGCTTGAACAAAGGTCAGTAACATGATGCTTTTGACTGAGTACATGGTACTTAGTTACACACGTACATGCTTCATCTCTGAGACAGAGAATATCACAATATTGAACCGGTCAGAGCACTAGCAAGCGCTCAATATATTTCTCAGAAAAAAAAAAGAAAAAAAATCACTTCATGTGCTGTATCTGTTAAAGTTACTGAAATGTTTGGGTTTTTTTTTTTCACAGGATCCTGCATGACAGTTTGAGATCTTTTGCCACTGCTGACACCAACCGTAACAGCATATCAGCGCCAACATTTTGCAGGTAACCAATGACTTGCGAAGTCCGTACATTTTCACTCCTTCCATAAATGGCCAGGGAGATGCGTTCCTGTGATCAGTCTTTTCTGTGCAAGTTTTGACTCACGACATCCGCCTGCAGGTGACAGCTTCCCCTATCTGATTTGTCTCAATTCCTGTCACTCTTTCAAAACCTAACCTCTCAGGCACAGTTGACCCTTGCGACGGTCAAGCGCTTCCGGTCGCTATTATCGCCAACCTCAGCGGGTGGAAGGGCTAGCCGGCACAATCATTGCCACAGCCCTGCATAGTTGCCCGACAAGCCCGACGGGAGAGGGCCACCGGCAACAAACAGCCGCGTGCCGGACTTGTCGTACTGGTGAGTGTAGATGGCGTTCAGGTGGTTGGTCTCGCTGAAGAACTGGTGGTATAGATAGTCTCGGGTCTGCAATGGGACAAAAGAGAATCAATGATTCAGCGAGCTCTCATAGATTATCTATCATTCCTTCATAGCGTTCACCCATTATATTTAGTTTAAGTTTTTCATCAGAGCACTATAAGCTGTCAAAATGTGTTCAAGTGTAAGTGGTGAAAATAAAAACAAACTATGATCTTAGAACCAACTTGTACGGAAAGGCCAACCGATACAAACAAACATGTCAAGCTGTGCATTTGAGGACCTTGAACCTGGCATATGATGAACTACTTTTCAAGTTGGAGGATTTATTAACCATGCGATCCATGTCTCTATTGCAGTGAAAACATATAAACACAAATGACAGTGGTCTGGAAAATTGCTCCTTTTGCTAGCTACTCACTGAATCAAGTAATTCCAACTGCTTGGCATTGCCAGTGTCTTTGCAGGGGCCATGGAACCAGGGGGGTGTGGGTTGCAGCCTCAGATTTTTGGTTCATTGAAAAAAAAAAATCCCCCCAAAAACAAAGAAAAATATTGACCTTGACACCACCCCCCCCCCCCACAAAAAAAAAAAAAAAAAAAACGTTCTGTGGCCCCTGCATTGTATGCGACAACAAATCTTATTCAGTTAAAATGTTGGACTGTCCTTTGGATGTTGGTGAATACCCCATTCATACGTTAAAACAAAAAGTACACTAAAGAAAAAAATCATTGTCTGTTTAGAGAGTTACAATGGAAATAAAGGTTGAAACACTTTGAAACATTTTCTGCAAGATCTGTCCCAATTCGCCTTACCAGCCATCCTGGTCCTGCACAGAGCCTCATGGGTTGGGTCTTTCCCTTGACTTCCGTCTCAACGAAACGACCTGCTGTCAGGTCAAAGAACATCAGGGCACCCTGACCAGTGCCCACCGTCAGAACGGCATCCCGGAAGCTGACAGACCGGACGCCTTTAAAACAAGGAGATGGAAAAGTTGCACCCGTCGGTCACTCAACAGTAAAACATAAATTCCATGCACTGGCTGAGCAGAAACTGTCTATTTTTGCTCTAGAATAGACAAATATACCTTTAAATGTGCGAAATATTGCCATGATAACACAATTTTAATTGGGTAACAATGAAAAGGTAAAATATTGGCCAACAGGTTTGACAGAGGTACTACAGTCTCAAGGCATACCTGATTTTGGCTGCAACATCTTTTTTTATTACAGATTACATTGTATTGATAACTGAAAAATCGGGCCACGGCAGTATCCACTGACGAACTTTTCTTACTTTACTCTTCTGATCTAAAATACTCAAAACATCTCATCTTCCTAGCAAATCGTGTCAGCCAGACAATTTTTTGGTAGAACTCTTTCAATGTATTGCAGGTAAGTTGCAAATGGTAAGAGATGAATTTTGGACCCTTCTGAGAACTAAGTTTTGCCTCTTGAGTTCACAGAATAATGATCTCAGGGTCAGCCTGAATATGTGACCTTTCATCACAAAACCAACAAAAAGTCGCTGGACATGGCTTTATAGTTACGAGCAGATTCTGAAAGAGCACACTTTAAGCTTTAAAATGATGTATAGGTTTTCCCATTGATTTTCAATCTTTTTTCATTCAATTTCACAAATTTTCACTTCAATTTCGTCACAGGATGTCAGGAATAGGCCAATCTTACTTTCAAATTCGTCTTTCGTCGTTCATTTTCTAATAAAGTCCATTCAATTCAGTCATTTGGCATACATTTTCGTCATTTACAGTTCAAATTCGTCAGTCTCACCCGCAGCACTCAAAACAGCAGGATCGAATTTGTCTTTTGTCAATCATTTTCGTTAAAATTTCATTCACATTCGTCTCATATCTCTATTCGGTGTGTTTTTCCAGTCATTCATGTATTTTTTTCTGTAACCGTTCACATTTTACATTCAGGAGTTAACATACACACAAGTGCCCCCCCCCCCCCCCCCCCACACACAGATGCAGACACAAACACAAGCAATCTGAGTACACACTGATCAAAACAGACGTACCGTCTCGCAAACGAAAACACTGACAAACGATTTCTAGGCAAACATGATTAAAGGGATAGTACAGTTTTGGTTGAGATGAGAAATAGGCTTTCGAATTTTTGCAAGATACAAAGAAAACACTTATGATATAGCACAGAGCATAGCATTTTAAGAGGAGTTCAAAGTTTATTTGATGAAAATCGGGTTTGGAATAACTGAAACATCCAAAAATAAAGCAAAACAAAGCGATGGTTACAAAGTGTGGGTCCCACACTTTATTAGAATCGTTCTTTTTTGGATATCTCAGCCATTTCAAAACCAATTTTTATAAGCGTTGAATTCCTCATAAAATTGCATGCTCTTTCATATTTCATATGAGATTTCTCATTATCTCACCTAAAAATGTTAGAAACCTGAAATTAGGTCTCAACCAGAACTGTACGATCCCTTTAAAGACAAAATTTAAGTGTAGAATTGTAGCCAGTTTAATGTCAAAGAATGGATAACATAATTATGTTTGCCGCTTTCCAGGGTACAAAAATTAAAGTTTGCTTCATGCACTATGATGAGAAAACCTGAACATTACGAGTTAAAGTTCAAAAGGTGACACCGACATACTGTCCTGGGTTATGTCTTTTGACTGTCGTTTATCCTTCAATCAATTTTTGTTGGCAGTCATGTTTTTCGTGTGTATTGTCTAAGCAAATGGTTAGGGAATAATGTGTAACGATACAATTTACGAGAGAAAGTAGAAATAAAGTTGGGTCCTATCGAAATATTGGAAAGAAATTACACCCTCCAGAAAAGTGTGAACTGAGAAAAGAGGTTCTGAAGAACAGGGTCTATTCAAGCACTTAATCTTTTAATACCAAGCCATGCTAGCTGTGCGATGAGGGGACGAAAAAACAGGATGTAAACCACTGGAGTAACGACAATGAAGGGATTATCAGATTAAGCTGAAATTGAGCATGCCTTACTAACACATTCTGTCTATGATTAATGCCATATTTCACAGCAGTAGCATCATCCTTTCTAAAATTATTAGAATTGAAAGTGAAGAGTGTGTACAGGGTTTTTAAGAAATGAAAAGGGGAGTCTATAAGACACACCTAATCACACTATTCTACCAAAAAAAAACTGTTCGAGAAAAGCTCCTAAAAACACAATTTCCTGTTCATTTCATGATCCCAAATTTTGGCATAATGTAAAGGACTTGTTCTTTCAGAAAACATTATAAACTCAAGATTGGTTTGGTTGACCTATTTCACCTATTTTCAGTCCTCACACAAGATCAGTGCATGTGACTTTTTGTGGTTTTGTGATGCACGGTCATATATATTGTATGGATTCCAAGTCTTTAAGTTTGCTCTTCTTTACAGTACCACATGATAAGAAGTGTGCGTTGTTTTGTTTTGTTTTTTGTTCCATTGTCTAACAAACAAACAAAATCCATCAAAATTTCATTTCATCACTAATTCACCAGTGGAAGGAAAACTCATGACTAGATAACCATCACAAAACAATGGGGATGACATAAACACAAAGGTACAGAGTTAAGAGGTTGCTGCATGACATTCCAAAAATAGGCAGACGTACTAAAGCTGCATCCAAAGATGCCCCTTTGGAGGGGTGTCGGCCACACAGTTGGACCACAATATGGCTGCCAATCTGCACGAATCTAGAGTACATGCTGATTCATCCACATATAGATATTTTTGCGAATGGCATTTGATGTGATACATTTGCGAGTTGTTTATTTTGCTCTTTGTGGTCTTCTCATTATCAAGAAAACCGACAAAAAAAAAAAAAAATAGCACAAAAGTTTGGAAAACAGTGAGACTTCTCAAACAAACCGCTTAGCTAGTATATTGCTCAATATGATTTCGAATCTGTCTGAAAACAGATGCAGCCTCAGCATGCGCATATATGCCAGTGCCTGACTGGACTTGTCACGGCCTGTGTCACTTAATGCTAGTGTAAGACCCAAAATTGTGTCCATCTCCGCACACTAGGCATATCTTTTTTCTTTATATCAAAACATTCATTCATTTTCGGGACCAAAGGACTATTCCCAAAATTCGCAAAGAATAAAAATGTGAAAATTTCAACAGTTTATGATGCTCACCACTGCCTTTCTCTCGCGAGTGCACCGAGACCACATGCCTGCCGGACCGGGCATCCAGGAAGGAGACGTGGGACTGCGACCCCACAGCATACAGAGAGAGGTCGTCGTCGAGGGCGATACACACATTCTCCTCGCAGTAGGGCAGACGGCGAGTGACGATCTTGCGAAAGCCCCTCTCAAGGTTCCACAGGTGAATGAAGCCATTGGATGATAGCGATGCCAGTTCCTGTCAGGAGAGAGATGAAGCCAAGATAGTTCCATTGTCTGAGCACGCTGCTTTGTCAGAGTGACGCATAAATCGGAAGAGCCAGAAAGCTAGCAGAAACACTGATTCCGAATGTATCCTACTACTTTGCCTGCAAACCCAGGTTGTTCTCAGCTCCACCTTCCCTGAACTACATTGTATGATCACCCGACTGGTTTTAGGATTTTGCTTTTGTTTTTGTTTTGTTTCTGTTTTGGTGTTTGTTTGTCTTTTGTCCCATGAAACCTACAAGTCATTACTTCTACTTAAAACACAAAGTGACTGCCAGAGCTAGGTATCACATGCAATCTGATTTGTTTAGAGCCAAACTCATGCAGCTGGGGTTTATTATGACGAAATTGAATTTATTAAAAACAAGGAAAAGTAGAAATTACGCAGTGCATAATATATGTCCCCGCCGGAAGTAGCATTTTGTAGCAAAATGTACAATATAGGTAAAAAATCAAGATCAAAGGTCAAAGAAGTCGAAGGTCGAAATTCTGTGTAAAAGTTTTGAAGCCCTCACCTAATGCCATTACATAAAGCAAACGGAATCGAAATCGGGTTAGAAATGGCGAAGGAGTAGCATTTTGTAGCAAAATGTACAATACAGATCAAAAATCGAGGTCAAAGGTCAAAGAAGTCAAAGGTCAAAATTCTTTGTAGAAGTTTTGAAGCCCTCACCTAGTGCCATCACATAAAGCAAACGGAATCGAAATCGGGTTAGAAATGGCGAAGGAGTAGCATTTTGTGGCCAATGTACAATATAGGTCAAAAATCAAGGTCAAAGGTCAAAGGTCAAAGAAGTCAAAGGTCCAAATTCTGTGTTGAAGTTTTGAAGCCCTCACCTAGTGCCATCACATAAAGCAAACGGAATCGAAATCGGGTTAGAAATGGCGAAGGAGTAGCATTTTGTAGCAAAATGTACAATATACGTCACAGGTCAAGGTCAAAGGTCACAACTGAAATTCTGTGAAGAAGTTTCAAAGCTCCCATGTAGTGCTATCATATAAAGCAAACAGAATCAAAATTGGCTCATAAATTACAGAGAAGTAGCAAATTGAACATTTTGATCACACACGGACGCACACACGGACGCACACACGGACACACACACGGAGCCCGTTTCATAGTCCCCTGCTCGAACTCGTTCAGCGGGGATAAAAATATAGGAACATTTATGTAAATGCACTGTCAACATCAAGATGTAAATACCATTCAGCAACAAAATTGCAGAAGAAGAAAACTGCTGTGTGTACTGATATTAAACATACTGGTACCAGTATCATTGGTCCAGTTATACAGGGCGTATACAAAAAAGTTACACTTTTGAAAAAATTATCTAAATTACATTTCAAAATATATGGAAGATTTTTTCATATTCATGGATACCCAATAGTCTCATCTATCAAGTGCAATCCACAAAACAAATTTTTGTTTAGTCTTGGCTGAACACTGACGCTCTTTGTCCAGAGTGTGAAAAATGACTTGCGCCAAATTGAAAGAAGATGGAAAATTCAGCCAGCAGTCCAAATAAGTGTTCTCATTCAAACAAATTGGTCTTTTGCTCACGGTTTTGATTAATAGTATGTTATGATAGTTTAGGAATTTTCTGGCGATTTTCGGTCACGGTTTAGATTATTCCATTGTGTTATGGAAGGTTGATTAACAACATCAAGATCTTTTAAGCACAGTTATCACAAATCATGCACAGACATATCGAACCCACATGCAAGTCACTCAGTCAAGAAGAAAAGTACAAAATTAATGCTTCCTCAGATCTTTCAATCAAGCAATCAATCAATCAATCAATCAATCAATCAATTAATCAATCAATCAACCAATCAATCAATTAATCAATCAATCAACCAATCAATCACAATTGTATGCATGTTTAAAGTGGCAGATCGACATAGGGAATAAGTTTGTTCATCCAAAATGGCCACTGCTCTTTTCCCTTGTTGTTTCCACTACCAGCCCCTTTACTCATGTATTTATGGATTGATTGATTGATTGACAAACTGATTGATTGATTGGTCAATCAATTGATTGATTAATGGGATGAATAATTTGAATGTTGATTAATTTGGTACCACTACCACATTAATGAATAACTGGCATATGGTATTGATGTGTCTGTATATTGTGAAAACTGTACTTTAAAGATCTTGAAGTAATTACACACTCTAATTCTCACTAATTAATTTAGAAATGAAATCATTAAAATTACGATAAAGTTGACAAAAAAATCTCAGACTATCATAACATAGTCAAAGCTTTAAGCAAAAGAGCAATTTTTTTGAATGGGAACACTTATTTGGACTGCTGGCTGAATATTCCATCTTCTTTCAATTTGGCACAAGTCATTTTTCACACTCTGGACATAGAGCGTCAGTGTTCAGCCAAGCGTGAACAAAAATTTGTTTTGTTGATTGCACTTGATAGATGAGACCAGTGCCGTATATCAAGAGAGTCTGGCCAACTGCTAATTTGGACGCCATGTCGTTACCGCACGTATTACGCGTCACAGGATTAGCGTGTACGCTCAGACGTAACAAAATAACCAAGCCAAATAAGGGGCAGTTAACAATGGGCGTTGCCTATGAGCGCACTTCAGTAACGACATCGCGCCCGTAGATCACGGGACCAGCTTTTGACCAATCACAGGCTTCAAAACACGTAAGCCAAAAACCGAGTTGGCCAGACTCTCTTTATATACGGCACTGGATGAGACTATTGGGCATCCATAAATATGAAAAAATCTTTCATATATTTTGAAATGTAATTTAGACAATTTTTTCAAAAGTGTAACTTTTTTTTTATGCGTCCTGTATAACTGGACCAATGATACTGGTACTTACTGTATACCTACTCTATAAAAGCCCACCACATTAACATGGAAGTGCATTCCAAGTTACCCCATTCAAATAATTCTAACTGATCCACTCGAACCTTTGCACCATTTGTACACTTGGGCAAAGCTACAGGTTTTGCAGCATTGGGATGAACTTGATATACTTACTATCAGGGGTGAGTGTTCCATAACATATCAAGGCAATTACCACCCGAGGACAATTACCTCCCGGCTAAATACTGGTTAGTGATAAGGTTAGAGTAAAGATTAGGGTTAGGGTTAGGTTTGGGGTAAGAGTTTGGGGTAGGGTTAGGATTAGGTTCAGGATTAGGATTAGGGATAGTGTGATTGATAATTGTCCAGGGGGTAATTACCATAGAACCTTCCATAAACCACCCAGACTCACCTTCCTGCGCTGGCTATACTCCAACGCTCGCACCTTGTCTCCGTAAACACTGTTACGCAGGAGAATCGGCTGGAGGGACTCGTAGGAGGGCACCGAAGTTGCGCAGTTCCTCTCCTGCACTCTGTCCACCAGTTCTGGGCTGACTGACCAGAGGGAGATCTGGGAATCTCTTGAGCCTGAACAGGGGAAAACAACACAGCAGAAGGTCATCCCTTTACCAAATGAATTAAAGTGTACCAACAGTTTGAATTTATTCAGGAAAAGATACATCTCCCAAGTCAATAATTATTTTGCTTTAATGATTTTTTTTTTAAATCAAATAATCATTATTATGTATCTAAAGAAAGCACAAGATGCTTTCAAGGCTGTACTGCTCCACTATTACATCTTTTTGTGTTTTAATTGCCAAATAAATAGCCTAAATCAATCAATCAATCAATCAATCAATCAATGTATTATGATTATCATATCATGCTTACTTGCACGTTTTGTACCTTGTAATGTCTTCTGTTCAAGTCTCTGTGATGTGTATGTTGTCATGTCCATGAATAATTGAATACATTTCTTGGGATTAACCTTGAAAGGCTGGATTTAGCCTATATCGATACCTACATTTCTTTAGATATAAAGACATTGTTTTATACATTCATGTGCCTTTATGCTGTGATGTACAATGTATTTGTCTTTTTTTCTCAGTTTGGAGGAAATAAATTGAATTGAATTGCATTGAACTTAGTACCCGCTATGATCTGAATAAAGATAGTGACATTGATCCTCTCAGGAATTCTGTGCCATGTTTTATTGTGGATGAGGCTCGTATCTTGAGCTTTGATGAAGCAAATTGGGTTTCTGAGGAAAGCATACAGAAAGATCATTGAAAATATCACTGTGGGGGGGATTATCTACACCACAATATTTCAATATGGATATCATAGTCACATTAGTAATATTTAAGTAATAATGTTAGTGACATTTCAGTATTTCATTTTTTTTTTTCTTCTCTTGGATACACTCTCTCTGCATATGGAACCCTCAAATACAATCATACAATTTCGTTCTCATTCCTTACCTGCCACAAGGAACTGATCGTCTAACCACTGTACTGAAAACATCCAATCTTTGTGACAATTCTGCAAAGAGAAAGAGCATGTGAAATGATATGATCTGTCATTACATCATATGTAGCAGACACTACAGTAGTGTGAAATATGTGACACAGATTTTTCGCATACCGGTACCAAAGGCGAAAATTTGCGAGCACATTTCAACAAATCCAGCAACATTACCCTACTCACAAGCAAAAGAAAAAAGAATTCCTGCCAAGACAGCCAGACAGGAGGACAAATGTCGCAAAATTGCTCATTATTAGGCCATCTCACATGGTGTGTAAAATGTGCTAAGCACACCAGTGTGCAACTTTGGGCACTACCGCTAGGTACACACACTGATATTTCTTACCTCACAAAACCTGCTTTATCGCTCGGGAATGGTTAACTGTATAAGCTGTTATTTTTATGGGCAGATATATTCGTGAATGAGGTCAGAGATATTTTCTGAAGATGTTGTTTATGTGAATTGACACTAGTGGTATTGTAAATGCACTATTACCTTAGCGCAACGCGACATTTTTGCATGTTGTTAAATTCGTGATCTGACTGCGATTCACAAACTTCGCAAAATTAACAGCTTATACGGTACCATTCCACTATAACTTCACTGATTCACGTCAGGACTCAAGATTTTTGCAAAATTTTATAACCTGTCTACTTGCTAAATGGCCTCTAGATCACAGATTTTTGGAACTATGGCTGTCCTTACCATCATTCAGTCTTGTCTTCTCAGGTGGATTGCAAGATCTGCTGATTTACAGACTGAGCAAAGCAAAAGCACCACTGAAAAATAAATATCCACATACATTGTAGAATGGATGAACAACCAACTACACAGTCACACACACACACACACACTCTGTGTTTGTCTGTCTCCCTCTCTATCTCCCCTTTTCTGCATTACCTGACCCACGCAGACTGGATCGAAGGTGGGTAGCCTGTAGACACCAATGTTATTTGGGTTTCTCGGCACCAGTGGCCAACAGTGACTGGCTAGGGTTGATGGCAATACTATGGATACCACTGTTGTTGGGCGGCATGTGATCTTTCTTGTGCTGGGCAGACTCTGCAGTACAGGAATGGAGACTTGGTGGCCGTGATTCAGGTCCACTGCAATTAACTGGTTTGGAAGAAATGTCGGACATGTGAAAAAAAAAAATTAAAAAAACAATTAAAGTGAATAGCAGGAATGCTGTTGCTACATGTATGCTTTCATCAACGCTGCACACTGGCACTGGTCCAACGGTCCCTGACCAGTAAAATCACTGTCGGACCAATAACTTTTCCAGGAATGGACCAGTAAAACATGGGAAAACAGGGTACCTACTGGTCTGACAGACAGGTCGGATCAGTAGAAAAAATGGGTTAGGGTGCAGCTCTGCTTTAATTTATTCAGTCTCATGGCATTGCACTCCTTTGTGTGAAGACAATTAAAAAAAAAAAACTTGGTGCACTTCATGTGTAAAACATGGTACATGGCAATCAAGGCCTGTCAAGTTTGCCCATCCCCTCCCCCACATTGTCTCATGTCTATCCTGTTTTGTTTAAGGTGGCCTAAAACATGATTGCTATGGCCACTGGTAACATAATGTAAACCTCGCATAAAGTGAGGATTTGTATATGACAATTAATAATGATTCTGAGAGTTAGGTATCAATCAATACTTCTTACAATCCCAACAAACATGACTGAAAAAACCCTTGACATACAAGAGGTGTTCATTTCACAATGTTATTTGTTAGGTGCGTGTTTTCGCTCACTTTGTTGCTTGAATACTACAGGCACTGACCACACACATCCAATTTGGCTCCTACCAAACCAGATAAACTGGTCAGGTACGTGTACGTCTTTTCCAGCTTACAAAACTCTTGACAGGTATATCACCACTTTCTGTCAGTATCACACTTTTGACAAGTGGACTTCTGCCTTTTTGATCGATACCAACAGATTTTTATTTTTTTTTTTATAATAAGTATATTTGTTTAAATACAAATTATGTATCCCTCCAGAACGCACGGTTTCAGGAATGAACAACTATGGTTTAGATGACAATTCAGAACAGCTTCTGAAAGTTTGAGCATGTCTCTATGCTCACTGTATGACTCTCTATGCTCACTGTATGACTCTCAATGCATATTGTGTCATGCCTTGAGGCATAAAGCAGTAAAACTTGTAACATTTGAATTACTGTTAGCATTAGGCAAAATTTTCATCAAGAAATGTGTGTTGTTTGGCAACTTAAACAAAGACAAGGCAAGCGCCAAATTGTGTCTCGCCCATTCGCGTAGAAGAAATTAATGTTAATCAAATTCCCAGAAATTCATTGACCCGCCTATGACCTTTGACCTGGTGGTGACTTTCAACTCCCCAAGGGACATTTACCATCCAAGTTTGGTCCCAAATGGACAAAGGGATAAAAAGTTAAGAGCCATAATCAAAATGCGCCGTAAAAAATTAACATTGGGCCCTAAAAGTTTGTTGACCCCTGTCTGTGACCTTTGAACTTGTGGTGACCTTCAACTCCCCAAGGGACATCTACCATCCAAGTTTGGTCACAAACGGACCTATGGATTAAAAGTTATGACCCATATAGAAACGCGCCATAAAAACTTAACATTGGGCTCCAAAAGTTTGTTGACCCATGTTTGTGACCATTGACCTTGTGGTGACCATCCACTCCCCAAGGGGACATCTACCATCCAAGTTTAGTCACAAATGGAGTTATGGATCAAAAGTTATGACCCACAATAGAAACGCGCCATAAAAACTTAACATTGGACTCTAAAATTTCGTTGACCCTGCTTGTGACCTTTAACCTTGTGGTGACCTTCAACTCCCCAAGGGACATCTACCATCCAAGTTTGATTACAAACAGACCTATGGATCAAAAGTTATGACCCATAATAGAAACGAGCCATAAAAACTTAACATTGGGCTCTAAAAGTTCGTTGACCCCTGCTTGTGACCTTTGACCTTGTGGGGACCATCCACTCCCAAAGGTACACCTACCATCCACGTTTGGTCACAAATGGAGTTATGGATCAAAAGTTATGACCCATAATAGAAACTCGCCATAAAAACTTAACATTGGGCCCTAAAGTTCATTGACCCCTGCCTGTGAGCTTTGACCTTGAGATGACCTTCATATATGGTAAAATGTGAAAGTTTGTATGACCCCTCTTCCCTCGAAGTTTGATTGCAATTGAAGCCCAGAGTAAAGAGTTATTGAAGTTTTTGTAGCGTTACGGACAGACGACAGACGGACGACGGACAGACTGACACCGCAGGCGATCCCTTAGTCTCCCCTCACCTCCGGTGGGCTCGACAAAAACGAATCCTGACAGAATACCGTTAGATAATTGTATCTTCACACTGTTCAAGAAGCTGAAATAAAACTATCAAAGGTCACTATGGCAATTGGTATGCCTCCACCATACATGCATTCCTCCAATAGGTCTATCATACATCTAGACAATGTGAGACGATAGTTTCATAAGATTGGCAAAAAGGTGAATGGCACAACCGGAAATACGTCAAGTGTTTATAAATTCCTTGAACCAGGTTTCATTTCTGACCCTACGGCCCGAAACCCTCTTCAATAGTCCCTACCTGGTACAGAGGGTTCCCATTATAACGAAGTCCTCGGGACAGGCAATTTTCTTTCATTATATCGCAATTTCATTCTAACTGAACAACTACAAAAGTAGACAATAAAAAAACAAACAAAGGATAATGTTGTGACCTGAATTTTTATTTCGTTGCAACCTGAATTTCATTATAACTGTGTTCGTTATAACGGGAGTACACTGTAATGTCCAATTATCACAACAATACTTTGAGCTTTTTTTTCAAAATACAGGGAAAAATAGTGATATTCTAACATTTCCACTTGACCTCTGACCCCATGGTCAAAAATTTTCCGTACAGAATCATTGTGCAGTAATGCATGTACACAGCTAGTTTGATTAGGTGTATACTACCGTCACGTAGAGGTGGGCTATAGAGGGTCGATTTTAGGTCACATTTTCAAAACATGGTCATCACACCTTAGTTTGATGACTTTGTGCCTATTGACACCATTTTTGAAAAAAAGAACGAAAAAAATGCGAAATCCGGGGTGCCCCGGCCGAAATCGTAAAAAATCCAAGATGGCCACCGTTTTGGCTTGAAAAAGACATTTTTGGCTATAACTCGGCTATTTTGTGGTCTATTGTGATGGTTTTGGTGTCTAACCCCATGTTTTAGGGGTCAAGGAAATGGATTATAATGATAATTTTAGTGTAAAACCTAATCTTCTACATGATACCAAACCTTTTTTCCATATTCAGGGTTAAATTTTCCTTGTCCTTTACCCCTACCCCAACCACCATTTTTTGCACTTTTTTCTATATTTTTTCAAGTCATGTTAACTACCATACTCTTAACAAGTTCTAGCTATCAATTTGGTGTTTTCTACCGACGATACAGCAAGTAACTTACGTTATACAATTTGTACATGTATGTGTCATGCAGATACCGGTATGTGGCTGGTGCATTCAGGATGCATGGTAACTGTGAAGCCAGTGCTTATATACTGTATCTGCTTTGTAGAGCTAATCAACATTTGGTCATTAGATCTGTCAGTAGTCAGAGTGTACAGTTCTACTGTAGGTTCACAAATTGAATTTTAAAATGACTTGAATAAGCCTTCTATGATATGCCAATTGTCCAGCACAAAGGTAATGTTTTGACTGGATGATGCATCCCATGAGCCCATTACATTATATTGTACATGGACGAATCTGCATCAGCAGTACTGTCTCTACATCAGCTTGCTTTGGGCATCACTAGTGCTGATGCTGATCTGTCCCTTTCATTCTTTACATGTGCTCGATTCCTTATGCCTCATGCTCTTGGTCTCAACACATACCAAGGTACCAGTATCATGCACCTTTGTAATCCAATATCACAATGCAGAATTCATTGATGCCCAGTTCACTATCAACAGTTTTTTCAAGGTTGGAATGGGCAGTTGGTTGTATGATGCCATTGGTTGACTTTCGATTGAATGCATTCACCAAGTCATCTTCAGTAGACAGATCAGGGGCAGGGAGATTATCAGACTCTCCTCCAGTCAATAGATGAGGCAAGTTCACCTTCATTTCCACCTCAGAGATTTGGTATCAAGACCTTACACGTGTGGGCGCAAAATAATCTTGATGGGATAGAGTCTGTGGTATGACAGCTCTCCACATAGAATAGCTCTGAGTGCTTGGTGGGATCTTGGGTATCCAGGCATTCCTTGAGTTTGTCAACATTGTTAATGGGCCTCCCCATGTTTTATATTCCTGTAACAGACAGCCTATGCACATACTCTAACTGCATGTTGCACTTGGGCCACATTTTGGAATTGGGAAAGAGAATTGGAAATAACTAATAAAGTCAAAAGACATTAATTACCTCAGCTGAGTCAGCTATAGGCACTTTCAGTCACAGAGAGTGAGATGATGACTTTACCATTTAACAGGAGGAACATACATTGTACATATGCATTTGTTGGCAGGATAATCACCCAAATGGTATCAAATTTCCCATCAAACATGAGGACACTAGTGCTTTATAAAAGTACAGCAATATACTGTACATGATAGGGAAAAGCAGGCATACGAAATAAGGGATCAAGTGGAGATGGTGAAACACCAAAACTAGGCGAAAAGATGAAAAAATGACTGAGAATGGTAAAAATGTGTTTTCTGGGCAAACCGGCGCGGATACAATGTACAACATCCAGTCAAAACATTAGCTTTGTGCTGAACAATTGGCATATCATAGAAGGCTTATTCAAGTCATTTTACAAATTTGTACACCTACAGTAGAACTGTAGACTTTGACTATTGTTAAAGGTCTAATGACCAAATGTTAATGGGGACTATAAAACAGATACAGTATTAGCACTGGTTGCACACAGTTACCATGCATCCTGAATGCACCAGCCACATACTGGTATCTGCATGACTCTATGTGTAACGTAAGTAACTTGCTGTATCATTGGTAGAAACACGAGATTGATAGCTAGAACTTGTTAAGAGTATGATAGTTAACATGACTTGAAAAAAAGTGCAAAAAATGGCAGTTGGGGTAGGGGTAAAGGACAAAGAAAATTTAACCCTAAATATGGGGAAAAGGTAAGTATCATGTGGAAGATTTGGTTTTACACTAAAATTATCATTATATTCCATTTCCTTGACCCCTTAAACATGGGGTTAGACACCAAAACCATCACAATAGACCAAAAAATAGCCGAGTTATAGCCAAAAATGTCTTTTTTAAGCCGAAACGGCGGCCATCTTGGATTTTTTACGATTTCGGCCGGGGCACCCCAAATTTCGCATTTTTTTCGTTCTTTTTTTGAAAAATGGTGTCAGTAGGCACAAAGTCATCAAACTAAGGTGTGATGAGCATGTTCTGTATAAAATTCGGAATAAAATTTTAGCATTTCAATTGACCTTTGACCACATGGCCCGAAACTTGTACATTTATGACACAGAATCTTTGTTATACCCAGTAATACAATGTCATGTAGTACGTACAGTAAACTTCATGCAATTTCAGGCATTGCAGGGATATGGTAGGAAAAGTGCAGTTTTAAGAATTTGACCTTTGGCAGGGGCACCCCAAAGTTGACAGGCACAGCTTTGTCTACTCATACATGTATATCATGCCACATTTCATTTGGATACCTCAAACAATTCTGAAAGTATGACATCTACAAAATCAATCATGGATGGACAGAAGGACGGACAGGATGAAGGACTGATGAAAGGATGGATGGAAGGACGAACAGATGGACAACTCAAAAACATAATGCCTCTGACCACATTATGTGGGAGAGGCACTTATAAAAAAAAGAATGTTTCTAGCTCACATAAGGGGATTTTTAATGATGGCAGGACTTACCCTATTGCACTTCGTTCCAATTGCAACCTGGTGATCTGAAATCCAGGCAGAAGCAAAGATTTTGTTCACTCGCCCCACTGAAATTTCCCTCTCTTTGAGGACAAATGGGAGAGTCCGAGCCACCATACCGCTAACCCTTTTCCGAGGGCAAGTGTGTCCAAACTGTCTTCGTCTGGTGTGATGGAACCCCGAGATGTTCTCAGCTCCCCCTGACTGCATGCTGAACCCATTTTTCTCCTGGGATTTCCCGGAGGGAGCCTTTATGCTAAACTGGTTCTCTTCTGGACACTGCATCCTATCCTCCGGGTCAAACACCAAGTGCTCAATTGATTACATAAAATGTGTCTAATCTTGAGCTGCAAGCATTGATCAACCACTGGTCAGTGAGAGCCCCACTGATGCTGCTGTCACCCTACAGGCAAAGAGTCGGCGTGTTATCTTGGGAGGTGCTGTTTCTCTGCAACAAGTGAGTCGATGTAATATCTGAGAAGATGCTGCAGAGAAAAGATGATGTTGTGCTGTAATTGCTAGCAATGGCACAAACTGAATTACACAATTCCAGACACAAGAAGGAATTCTACTTCTGGCAGTATGTCCCCCCCCCCCCCCCCCCCCCAAATAAAATACAATCAGACTTTCCGCATTGATAACTTTTGGACTAACGTCAATTACCGTATATGTAGTCGCCACTTGCGTTTATACACTCCCTGGTTGACGAACTAACGATAGGCATTGAATTAGTTCGCCGCCCATAGCGCGCCACGTATTATTAGCGCGTGTGTTTCAATGTAGGATGCATTGTGCATCATCTTGTTTGAAAAACTTTGTTAATCTGCAGAGCTACCAAGTCTCACGCATTCTGCATGAGACTCAAGCATTTAGGGACCATCTCACGATCTCACGCATGACACCCATTTTTCTCACGCATCGGGCGAAGTCTGCAACTTGGGCCTATAATGATGAGCATAGCTCAAAAGATTAAAAGTAATAGTTGCAATTGAAGGTATAGTTCCCTTTTGTCTTTCAAAATAAGTAAAAAATAGTCACTTAAGTGTGTACCTGATCTCACCATTAAGAGCTAAAAATTGAAAAAGCTCCCTACCGTGGGAGGCCACAGGGGGGAAAAACCCCTCCCACACCCTCGCTCGCGCGCACATTCGCATGCCGAGATGCCGAGTCATGAAAATCTCACTCATAAAATTTGTTTGAACTTGGCATCCCTGAATCTACCACCTGAAATCCATTTCCTTCATTAGAAATCAAAAACATTCTCGCATTATAAATGGTACCGTCACCTGTGACATATGGTAAAATACATTTGGACTACAATAATTTGTGTTTTTATGGAGGAAAAAGGTGAATTAGGAATGTCTTCTACGAGCGATGAAAATCTGTTGCCAAAGCTGATCTCCGATCGCGGCGCGCATTACATGCAATGTGAATATCTGGCGACTTTAGGTAGTGGCGACTTAATGGTAATCAACATTACTCACACAATTTAAATGCTATCCTAGCTAGCCTAGGTAATGAATATTGAAACTATCCCTAACTCGTTACCTACATCTTGCACAAAATCTCAATTTGGTTCAGTAGTCACAGAGTAGATTCTAATGACAGAAATGTGGATCTTAGATTGAAAAGAGCATGTCAGATCATGGGACCATTTCTTCCTAATTAATAAAAGCACTTCTTGGATGCTCATGGCACAATATGAATGATAACATTTTCATGAGTGGATTTCCTGGACTGATGAAAATAGTAGAACCATCTAACGCAGTCTTACTCATTACTGTCTAACGTTAGTAGGGTGGAACATCCTATTACCGGACGCTTTTCTTTGTGGCTTTGAATTCCGTACTCATAGAATGAAATTTCGGCTAAAAACACCACTTATTCACAGACTCATGGAAATTACGAATTTAGCCAACTTACGTCATTTCTTCGTTCCAGTTTTTAGAAAATATGCTTCAAACATACCCCTCTAAAAATAGTGGTTTTTTGCGCGGTGTAAAATCGCATTGTATTACCGGACACGATTTTCGCAATGAAATAATCGACATCTTTCGCACCTAATCCTTGCACCAGAATCACAATTTATCCCACAAATCACCGTACACATTCTCACCAAGCGGATGACAAAGAAAACATCGGCAAATGAGGCTCAAATTCCGTAATTTAGGGTAAAATGTCTGTCTTGAACATTTCGAACAGTTCACGCAATGAAACCTTGTGAGAAAATCGACAACTGGGTAGACTCTAGAAATCTATTTCTAGTTTACGTGCTTTGTCTATGGGAGCTGCCAATGCACGCGTGGGTGATGAGTTGCGGGCCCCTTAGCGCACAACTATTCCGCATCGTTCGCGTTTGAGGACGATAGCTACAAATTTCCGATATCGATCAGTGAACTTTTGGTTCTAAGTATTGGAATCTTCAGCATTTTTCCTGTATGTGAGTGGGATTTCATAGAATTTCGGTCGTGAAATGTGATTCAAACATGCATAAGTATTAACTATGAAGAGGTGCGGGTCACTCAACTCTAAATTTGAGGTAAAATGTGAATTTTTTCGTGTTTTTACATTTTTATGTGGCGTTTTTTTGCGATTTCGGTCCACACATAGTTCTGTGAGGCTAATCTACAAAGTCTCGCGCGTACAGAATGTCATTAGTACGCAAAAATGTGCGTGTCCGGTAATACCATGGCGTCCGGTGACACCATGCTTGCCCCTATAGTAAACCTAAGGTCACGACACACAACGGACTGCCCACATCACCTCTCCAAAAATCCAGATGAGAAATGTGAGGATAATAACATTACTACGTCATTAGGCCAAGGTCTAAAATCAGGCCAAAAATTTTATAGAAACTAGGAGTACAATTGGCCTTTTGCTTTAGCCATATGAACTTTGCCCTTATTTAAGCCCTAACGTTATCCCATCTAATAAATCAATTAGAATTGTATTATTGCAGCTCTTCCCTACTCTAACGTTAGCGCACTCCCATCCATGGGCCATGTAACCGGTTAGACACCGAGTATCCATTTTTGGGGTGATGCAGCTCATATACTATTCTGCACATGGCAGCAATGAGTAGAAAGTCTACAAACAAATAGAAATACGAAAAGACAGACAGACAGATGGGAAGGCCGGAAGGCCATGGAGGTCTCCCTGCCCTGCGTGCTGCGCAATTCAAATCGACATCGAGTTGCCAGACAAGACCCTCGCCACAAGACCTATCTATGGCTATACATCTACGATGTATAGCCATAGATAGGTTCGTGGAGAACCTCTTAACTAACGATGTGTGTAGTGTGACCCAAAATAAAAACATAAAATGCAATGAACAGCTGCAGGGCAGCCACTGACGAAAACTGCATGAAGCTGTAATAAGTGCAAATAAAGATCGGCGTGTAGCCGAAGTATCTCACTCACGCAGAGCAGGACTACCAGGGCTGCAGGAATGAAGCTAATAAACACAAAAATTGTCGGACCCTTCCCTGGCGCCTTGTCCTAACCTTACACTAGATCGTTATGCAGTACGTTGTATACTGTATGTACACCGCCTAGCTGTGTATAAAAAGCGCCTTCTATTTCTCGAGAGCTTCCATCGAACTTGCAGATTCTCAAGAGAGGGCGCTATAACTCTCAGTAAGTTTGCCCCAAAGAGACTTTTCTCCTCTCGGTTTGTCCTATAATAATTATGTTTTCTGGTTGTATCTGGAACACTGAGGAGTATCATTGCTGTACAATTTCGTATTATTTCGATTTATTTATTTACTTGCAAAAATTGTATAACCCTTTCTACCTTGTTCAATCCTACATGATGAAATGAGAATAAACATGGTAAAACATAAGTGTCCACCCTACTCTCGAAACGGAGGTTACAATATTGAAGATTCCCCTCAACTTCTCTCTTCTATCAGTTATAACTATAATACAAGTACAATGACTTATGCCTACCAAAACACAATTTTCCATTTATATTCCCATTCCATGATACCATTTTCTATTCATTCAATTATTTTTATTCATTCAATTATTTTTATTCATTCCAGCTTGCTCGTTGAAGTGAGAATAATGAGTTAAAAAAAATAAGTCACTCAAAATGTATTGAGCAGTCTATTGGTGCACCATGCACACTGGCAGGCTGCTGATGGGCGTAGCACCAATCGATGCATTTAACTGCACCAGTGAATCGGCCAACTGCGGTTTAAACACGGGATTTATGTCTTTCCCATGCATCGTAACCATTAAAGATTTATCAGTGGACGGAATCAATCATTAGCGGAACTAAGAGCATAATACATGTTCTATAAAAACAATATACATCAATTAGATATGCGAGTTGGAATGATCTCGAATCTGTCGAAACTTATGTGTCACGGGATAGCCATTCACGGATTCACTTCGGGCTCAAAGTAGGCTCTTTTGATCATGTCAGAGCCATATACCAGGGAGGTTTGGGAAAAGACGTTGAATCTCTTTTATATTTGTGCAAAATTTATGCATAGGTTATTAGTAAGTGCCTGACAGTATTGGGTGCTTGGCATGATCCCACTGGGTTTGCCATTCCATGCTTCAAGCCGCTCTTCCATAAAGTTTTGATTTGGAGACCAACGTTAGCCTTTTAACAGCTTTCAGCTGTAGGCACCTACTATTTCAGGAGAAATGTAAAAATCCTGTACGGAATGTTTTGGTAATATGTTACGGGACAAATATCATCAGTTTTTCTTCAAATCTTCTTTTCATCAATATTCCAGGACTTTAAAAAAAAAGAAAAAGAAGAGAAAGCAATATGTGGTGCGTCATCACGTTACCCGTATAAAATCGGAGATCATAAAAGGTAGAAGATGAGCATTCTAAATCTGACTTTGACAATATTTATTGTGATTGATAACGTGTACATTTTTGTACCTTTTTTAATATTTTGTTTGCAAAGAAGTGGGTCAAGTTTATATCGATTTCTGAGTATCTGGCTATCCACATCTGCCAAAAACCAATATAGCATCACATAAAAAGTCAACATTTAACCATCTCGCACACTTTTGCGCATAGCCAGGTTTAATACTTGAATGTGAAATCTTTCGGAATTTAGCTATTGGCTAATGTAAATGCATGTTTCTGCGTATTACTTATATTTGGTGGCATTTAACCGTTAAAGAATCATATTTTTTGTTCACTGAGTTTTGTTCGTGTGTCTTGTTCTCTACGTGAGTGATTGCTGCCGCCAGTTAATATTGAAAGGGACAGCGAACTGTTGCTCTGTCGATTTATGATGCATAAATGGAAATACTAACTGCAGCACACACTTGCAGAAATTTAGGTGTAATCTTGGATGATAAATTGCTCATGGAAAATTTTGTGTCACAAAAATGTCGCTCTGCTTCATTCGCACTTTCCAAATTTGGGAAAATTCGAGAGTTTATTGACAAACACATCGCAATTTGCAGAACAATTAGTTCATTCTTTTGTCATGTGCCACCTTGATTTTTGTAATGGATTGCTTTATGGACTGCCGGTCAAACAGATACAGATAAATTACAATCAATCCCAAACTCTGCTGCACGAGTAGTATCCAAAATCAAGAAACATTAACAAATTTCACCAGTTTTAAGAAGCTTACACTGGCTTCCTGTGAAAAATCGGATTCAGTTTAAAATATTGTTATTAGCATTTGAATGTTTTTAAATGTTTGCTCCACATTATTCAAGGGAGCTACTTCAAATCTACACACGTCCAGAGAGGAATCGTTCAAAAAGTAAAGATTTATTTGTTCTTCCGAACAGAAGGACCAAATTTTACGGAGAACGAACATTTGCTTTCAATGCCCCTGATACCTTATATGGAATAATTTACCTCAGAAATTAAGACAAATCACTAATATCAATAGATTCAAATCTGCTTTGAAAACGCATTTGTTTACAACGTAAGCAAACATGAGGCTCGGTACCATCACTGTAATTGGAATTGTGTGTTTTTGTATGATCTTTTCGGGGTTTTTTTTTGAGCGCATAGGGACATTATCACTTTGTGTTATGCGCTATTAAGAGCTGTCAATTATTATTATTATTATCATTATTATTATCATTATTTTGTCAAAGCAATTCATTAACAACTGCGATTGAGTGCATAACTTCTCCATGACACAGAGCATAAAATTTTCGGGAGATTCTTCTTTCCACACCTCCCTGATGATGATGCCATGTATCAGAGTATGAGTCAGGGTAGGTGCCTAGGCACCTATGTGGCATGATACTACATACCTATCCATGCGCAGAGTTTGCCCAACTCGATTTCAGCTGGTCTCAACATAGCGCCGGTGATGCCACTTGCCTAACAAAGCATCATGCAGCCATATATAGTATGTACTACCCACCGGAGCAGAGTTGGCAAAATTCTTCATGTATCAAGGACACTGCATGGTATACTATAGAGTGGACTCTAGTGTACAGGTAGAGACCACTCTTTGATGATAAGTTTCCACAAAGCAATCTAAAGGCCGAAACAAATTTGGGATTCCGCGAGTGCAGAAAGAGCATTTTGTTTTTGTAAAACTTTGCGAAACTTTTAAAAGTTGCACCATCAGTTCAAAGCTATATTTGGTTATCTAAATTGTGGTAGGGGTTAATTCCACGTGCCACCTTCTCTAGATTGGAAACTTGCAATATTATTGAGGGAGGGGCGGTACCATACAGTCCAAATAGTGTAATCCGGGCCCGGGATCCGGCAATAGGGATCGTTGTAAAGTTATGGGTGATATTTTGAATATGTTCAAAATTTCTGGGACAAGAAAACTTTTTGCGACAATTGACTGTTTAGATTGCAACTGTTTAAGAACCCTGACGAAAACCTAAAAATTCGCTAAAACTCGTACATACGTACTCGGTCGCACAAGGACTGTTACTGTCGCGCATTGCATTCCACACATCCAGAGGATTTGCGCCATCTCTTGGCCATAAACCAGACAACAGTGTGGGACAGTCCCAGCAAACAGAACACCCACTGCACTGCGTGCTCGATCAATCTTGTGTATGAACTTACCATGCAAATGGCCATGTCCCACGCGTGTTATTCTGTGTAGGGATTTGCAATTGTACAAGTGTAAACTGAACGATTGCCTGAGTATCTGACTCTAGACCTTCTAAAGGGTCTTAATCTCGAGAAGAACACCTCACTTCCATTCAAATTTTTCTTCTGGGTTTATTTCGTCTTGTTCTGTTTTTAGAGCTTCATTTCGCTGGCCTCAGCTCAGATTACGTGAGAAGTCGACAGACTCCCGCTGCACTATACCACACGGTCCGGCAGCGTATTGATCCAGATCCAGATCCAGATCCAGACTCGGATAACCGCTGTCCCTGACCTTCGCTCAGGAGGAAGAATAACCAGGAAGAAGAAGAAGAAGGTATAAATACTGTATGTTAATGATGTTGTTAGTGTTGACGTGGTTAAATTTGAGTTGTTTTAGCACAATTAGGGTTCTAGATCTAGTCTAGGTCTTCCTCATAACTAGACAAGACCTAGGATGATGATTATGAAATCCAGTTTTTTAGTGTAGATCTATACTGAGTGATACTGATAGTAAAGTGTACTGAAAATGATATAGGTCTAGATTCTAGAATATTAGAATGTATGAACTATGATGATTGAGGGTACCGGTACCACGTATCGACACCTTAAAGGATCTGCAGCTTGTTAATTCCCAAAGTATGAAACAAATTCGCCTTAAATTCTACCTCGAATATGCCATAAATACAGCAGTTTCGAATATCGTGACCGTCCTGTTGATTCTGAATCTCTGTAGTGAAATAGACAATAACGCCATTTTTTTACTTAGTGCGTGCGATGCATTTTCTTTGCGCTGCTATAAAGGTAACCCCGGCGCTGGGCGCTGTTTAATAACCTTACACGATATGTGTTGGGTCGCTGGTGCAGTTACTTAAAAGGATACCTCAACATCGGCACCCCCTCCTTCCATCGGTAATAATACACTATTACAGTATCCTCATGAATATGTGTCTGTTGTGTCTGTAATTTTCCTTTCATCCTGCCCTTTAATATCCTTGTTAGTTGAAGTACGGTACCGTACCGAGTACAATAATCATACTATTACTAAAAAAATCTAGGTTGGATCCTCTGGCTCTGCTTTGGATATTTTGCTTTCAAGTGATGAGAGTGTAAAAACAATCAAAACGAACAATTCATTACTGGTACTGTGAAAAATGGTAAAAACAAAACACTTGGCAAACACATGTATTAGAAATTGTCAGTAAATGTTTGGTTGACTTTAATCAATCAAGTGAAGGGAAGAACCCTCATCTAGTTGCTGAACAGGCTTTGATGAGAAGCACCGTAGAAGTAGAAGAAGTAGAAGAAGATGTAGTACATATTGTATCTAGTTCGCAGGTTACTAGGTTGCATACCAATAGAATGAAATGTTGCCAAAAAAAAAAAAGAATTAAGAAATACATTTCTTGGTTATTTATCTATTTTGTTTATCTTTCCAGATGCAGAGAGAGTCACAACTCACAACATGAGGCAACCTGTGATCCTTGATATTGGAAGTCGAAGTTCCAAGGTTGGATTCGGTGACATCCACAAGCAGCATCCAGATGTAATCTTTGACACAGGTGAAGTCTTCTCTGATCGCAGTCCTGCTGCAGGTGTGCCGATGGTAGAAGATGGCATCGTAACAAACTGGGACCAATATACCATGGTTGCTTGCCATGCCCTCGAGCACAAGTTGGCAATTGATCCGGGCACAGATCACCCCCTGTTCCTGGTCGAGAAACCAAACCTTGAGATCAAGGTCAGACAGAATCTGGTGCAATTTGCATTCGAGCAGCTTGCTGTTCCGGAGTTCTACCTCGCGAGTGAGCCATTGATGGCCCTGTATTCCGTCGGCTTGGCTTCGGGTATCGTACTGTCTTCAGGCCACTCATCGTCATGGGTATCTACTGTTCATGAAGGTCACATGCCTCCTTACGGGTACGTGAACTTGAACTTTGGAGGACAGGCTTTAACAGAGTACACAAAGAAGTTGCTATGCACTGAGTTAAATCAAAAAGTGGATGACACTGAAGCTGAGGAGATTAAGTGCAAATATGGCAGAGTTCAGACTGCACCCCTTAAGAGCGATACTTCAGATTTTAAGAAGGAAGAATCAATTGGGCAACAACTTGGAGAAATGCTTTTCCATCCAGGAAAATGCTGCAAAGGTAAATATGAGGAATGGATTTAATAAACCAAAGTAATGGAGATCTGAAGTTTGATTCTCTCTAGTCTTCAGAACTTAAACATGTTTCATGCAAGCTACAGTAGCTACAGCTGCTACAGCTGTAGATATGAAGTTTGTTAGTATGTCTTTTTCTTCTTGTTTAAACCTCAGCAAAGTAATAGAATATGATTGAAATTTACTGTTCAGAGTGTTATAACCACAAGAATAGTAGAGGGCCCTCTGAAAACAGCTGCTGGCCAGACAAGGGAGAAATAAATGAAACAGATAAAGTCACACAAATTGTAAATATTACAGGGTCTTGAATTGATAGAATTTGATGAAATAAGAGAAGATGTTTACTGAGGTCATAATGGAATCATGCAGATCCTACCCAGCTTGCAAAGTAAGGAAAGATATTACTCCTGTGAAATCATCGGTGTGCTTCTCTTGATCAATCATTTTAAGAAAAGAAAGAAAGAATGATTTAACTAGGAAGTATGTCACGCATACGCTGTACATCAGATTTAAATTTGGATTGAAATAACAATTTTGTAATGTAATTTGGGTCCACTGATGATTTTAATGGCAAAGATGTTTTGTGTCAAAACTACATATTTTTAAATGGATATTAAGTAGTATGTATCATCAACAACAAAAGAATAGAAAAAGAAATATGTTCACTCTGGTAATATTATATTCATGTAGATGATTTTGTCCTGTACTGAGTGTGGATAACAGAATCTGCAAATATAGCAATTGTCTGTAAACTTGGAAAAGAAGAAAGTCTTAGCGACTATAAAGAAGTGTCACAATGATCAGAAAGTACAATCTCATACTTACATGTCAGATGATATAGCAACAACAAAGATCGAAGATGAGTTAGTCGTCTTTGAGCTTTTCAGATGTTTCGTACTGAAGTTTATGTTTCCTTTGGCTTATGTGTGTGTTGTAATCAGGTTTCCACACAGGTGTTGAACGCTCTGTGTACCTCACTGACGAGGAGGATGAGTATGAGCCAGTCTACTTTCGTCATGTTATGCTGTGTGGTGGCACAACAATGTTACCTGGGCTGATGGAGAGATTAGCATGGGAGATCAAGCCCCCGGATTATCTGTCTTGTGGGGTAAGCCTTGACATCACAAGCATGATTAAACCTGCCCATAGTCATATTATGATTTTGATTTGTACTTTGTGGCACTAGGTTGAAGGGAATAATCATGCATTAAAAAAATCAGTGGACACTTTGTATTTGTGAATGCATTTCAGTTTAGTGACAGTGCTGATATACCCGATACAACAGACATAAAAGAAAGCGAATTGAGTATAGGCTTGTATCTGCATGTGTTGTGCATGTATATTATGAACTTCATGTTTAAAGTAGACTGTGGATACAATTTACGTAGAAGCTCTGGTGTTTTTGCCCTCTGCAGTTACTTTGAATAGTCATCTAATTCCTGCATCCAGGAAAATCTATTTTGTTTCTTCTATTCCTTCAAATTAACTTCCATCTTTTATTTCGTAAGATTCTTGGAGATATTCTTGGAGAGTTAACATTTATAGCAATGCCTTTCCACAAGACCATGTATTATTTTACGGTACAATGTAGTAAACTGGGTAGGCATGTTCAAATAAATTCACATGCTAAGTTTGATTAGTAAATATCTATAAAAAGCATATGTTGTGTACCAAAATTTGAAGCCTTAATTTTCCTATGCTATATTCACTGCTGAAATTTCAAGAAGGCAAAACCTAATTATAAGCAGAGTGATTTAAAACATGACAAAATCCTGATATCCAATGACATACATTCTAACCTAGATACAGTACTCTCCGCGTTTAAACGGGTATCGCTTAAACGGGTACTCCGTTTAATTGGGTAGTAATGTCAAAATCAATTCCAATGCACATCAAAATTACCTGATAATCGGGTTGCCTCTCCGCATAAATGGGTAAACAATTTCTTCTAATCTAATTTCTACCCACTTTCTATCGCAGATATAACACTTTAAGAAATCATGAATGTCAAATTTTCCACTGCTAATCGCATTCTCTGCTTAATTTGAAAAGAAGACCGATCATTTGGGGAGTGATTAAACATGAAAACACATGTACCAGTACCGTCTTGCCACACGTAAACGAACATAGCTGGCACTCACAACTGCATAGACACCATGCAGCTGCATAGACATGCAGGAGTTGAACACACTTGCGCTCCACCCTTGCTCCGCAACAACATTCACAATACAAATGTATGAGAAGTTTGCAAAGAAAATCAGGCCATGCACCAGCTCCATAATTTTGCTTTTCTTCAGTCACTTCTCGCAAAGTAACTCAACGTTCTACGTGACTAGTGCACGCAAAGAGACGTGTTCATGTCGGAAAACGCCTGCGTGTTAGCGAGGAGTCTATAGTCAAATGACAAAGTTAGTCCATAAAAAGAGTGTAAGTTATTGCTCGAGACTGAGCAAGTGTAAGGTATGTATAACGTGCTGTGCAAGCACGCGTTTTAAGCATACAGTGTAGGTGTTTGGTGCAGTGTACAATGCATGTACATACACATTGTGTGTGTCTATTGTGAATGAGACGTGTTCTACTGTTAATCGGGTACTCCGCTTAATCGGGTAAGAAACGCTCTGCTGGAGCCTACCCGATTATGCGGAGAGTACTGTACATTGTAGATTGTTTTAGTGAGTAATGATTTCTAGAATGCCACACATTGAAATTATCAAAAACCCTGACTTTCAGGAGAATTTGTGCCTGATGGCAATATGCCATTCAGTGAATCATTGTGAAAGAGTCTTAAGTTCATGTACTTCCATTTGAAGTAAATGTGTAATTTTAAAGTGTACGACGCTGAAGTATAAAATTATGTTTCTTCCTCGTTTTGTGTGTGTATTTTTGTTGGTCACCCATCGATGATGCAGGTTCGTATCATCGCTCCTCCATTCCGAAGGAATGCGGGCTGGATTGGCGGTTCCCTGGCTGCGTGTCTTCCAACGTTCCGGCATCACTGGATCACAAAAGAGGACTACGCTGAGTTTGGAGAGAACATCTTGTGGCGGAAGTGTTTGTCCTACTAACTTGTTCGTGATTCTGCCCATATGGAGGAGAAGATACTCCAAAGGGAACATGGTATCTCACAAATGCAGTGAAATGCAGTGGCACAAAATCAGTAGATCTGTAAATGTTTGGCACAGATTGCACAAATATGACAGAAACATTGTGACCATTAAGCCGATGAGGACAACATGATTATGCTACTGTACGCATTTCCCATAGACACTTGCCAGAGTATACTTGGGACTCGTCCTCAACGGGTTAAATCATTAGAATTAAAGTCAGCAGACCACTTTAAACTATTGCCTTAGTCCCTTCGGTGTGTCATTGCTTGCATGAACATTAACACATCTGCATAAGCATGAAATAATACAAATTTCATATTTTCATAATCTTATACCTCCTCATGACTCTGCTCGAATAATTGCAAACGTGATGTGTTATGACTGTAATCATAAGACTCAGGATATTCATTAATCTGTACAAGTCATGGTGAATGCATTATTCAAAACTTTAAATGAAGATTGTGCTCAAGGAATTCATGACCAGCAGTTTCAGCTCCAATAGGATATATGTCTGATGGCCTACTGACATTCAATCTGCTGTAAGATTCTTGCCACTGAACTTTTACTGGTGCTCTTTTTTATACCCTGATACCATTTATAGCACTCTTTCTTGAGATAAGTTTCACTTTCAGAGCTTCATCCCCGACTCTTGTCAAGCACACACAGAAATATATTAAAGTGTTAGAAAACTGGAATTGGAAAATTAGAATTGTAGTGTCTGTGTGTTTGCTCTTCAATCCTACAATGCATGTATTTTTCATATTTTATAGGAATCATCAGGTAGTATTGGATGTAAGTTCTTTATTCAGAGTAGCATGCTCTGATGTCCCTTCTCTTGCCTTGCGAAAAATTAAGTGCAAAAAATTAACTACTCTTTTGTAGGATGAGCATTTCATTCCATATCCAATTCAATATTGCCAGGCTTAATATGTGGTATGAAGTGGATTTGTGGTAATATTTTTATTCATTGGTGTTTTTTTTTCCCTACTAGTCTTGATTAAGACTACCTTGTTGGCTATTAGTAATGTTTTATGCGGATGTTGCCTTGTGATGTATGGGATATCATCATGACTAAACATGGGAGGAATATTTGTCCCTTGTGATTTCATCCAATTTTTTTTTTTATTCAGTGAATGATGCAAATCTAGAGCCACTGGAGGTCACCATTATTAAGAACATGTATGTGTTGTCACTAGTCACACAATTGTTTGTTTTTGATTTTGTTTTTTGTTCTTTTTTCTGTGAATCCATGCAATAAGCATTGTGTTTTTTCATACAGTACAGGGTCTTCCTGTGTAACAACACAGTCATGAAGAGCAAACCTAAGTGATCATACTATGCATGGTTGTTAGGGTAGAAGAGGGTGGGATATGGGTAGTGACCTTCTTCATTTATGAATGGGGGAAGATTTTTTTTAAATAGTGCAATATTTGATTAACAGTAAATATACCCAGAAGGGTACTAGTATTAGGCTGTGATATAGCCAGTAAGTGATCCGATCTACACAGTCTGAAAAAGGGCTAGATGGCAAACTATGTGTCATTTACTTACTTGTCTCATGTGTTTACCAGAACAGAATGTAAATTCGTATCTAAAGGGTTCTGAGTGCTGCTGAAGGAAAGTCAAAAACTTCTCAAAATGTTAGTAGATTTGTAGACATGCAGTTTGTTATCAGTATATACCTGTCAAAACATTGTAATGGTAATGGTATTATATTAATGTTTGCCTGTCAATTCATTATGTATGTGAATATACACATGCATATGTCCTAATTCATTCAACCTTTCAAATATTCAAACATTTACTCATTTTGTAATTTTTTTTTTTCTTCAGAACATCAATTTCTGTAAATTTGATGGCGGGTAATATGCGTTATGATTGTGACTCAGTCACAACTGGTATTACTTGTACTCATTGTGTTCATGAAACATGACAGAATCGTTAATTTTTCATATGAGGCAATTCCATACAAGATGTGCAGCAATGTGCCAAACCCAAGTTGTCTTGTGCCATTTTCAAAGTGGTTTTGTCTCAACTAGTAATGGTAGTCTTATTTAGTTAGTTTTGCCTTTGAAACACTGTTCAGTAAATGTCTGTGAATGTGAGAAGTTGTTCATATAAGTTCTATAGATGCTTAGTGTTTCTTATCACTGTATTTGGTAGCATCCTTTGAATCTCAAAGGTGTTTGAACAGAACTATGCCTTCTGTGAATATCCTTACAAGAGCATTGACATGAACATATCACAGTCAAACCTGTTTAAAAGACAGATGACCTCTATACACATGTTGGCTGCTGAGTGAGACACAAATTTTAGCAGGTGGAAAATTAACTAAATGATCACACTGCCAACACCCTGTTTTGGTGAAATACCACTATTTATTCTTTTCGTTGTTGTTGTTGGGGGGGGGGGGGGGGATTTGCAGGATTTAGTATCAAAAATCCTCTGATTTGCTAGATATATAGCTGATCCCTAAGTTGCCAATGCAGTTGAGAAGGTAAGTTTTTATTTGTATTTCAATCTAGAATTTTTCACATTTTAGTGATTTTTGTAGTCATTCATCAATATGGGATATGCAGTAAACTTTGGATTTGTCACTCCGAGGAGAACTAATTGATACTTTCTGATATGTCTTACTTGACTTACTTTGACTATATCATCCAAACATACATTCAGAATCACGAGACAAAAGAAACGCGTTCGCACAGAATAAGTTATGTTGCCAAACTCGTGTAATATCGCAATGCGCATGCACAACAGCGATACATCACATTTCTTCCCCCCCCCCCTAGATAAATCATGTTGATTGCACATACAAAATAATTGTCATCAATATAAAATAATGAACACAGAGTTCATATACATGTAGTTTGAATAACGGAGTCCATTTTCATTGTGAGTCCAATAAGAGTCCAAACATCCAGTTCACACATTTTTGAAAATCACAAAGCCTTTCTCCAAGTACCGGCATTATCAAAACTGCAGGTTCAAATTTTTTTGAACTTTAACTTTATTTCCCATAATGCTTTTTCTTTGCCCAAATTTATTATCCAGTCAGAAATAAATGATTTTGAGGGTAACCAAAAACCTTAACAAACAAATAGATTTTCTTTTTAGGTTGAATAAGTGTTTTTATTCCCAAATCCATAATATACCGGTGGGCGTCTATTTCTCCTTGGATACTGCTTCCTCTGCTCTGCCTCATCGTGAACTTCCACTGGAGTCTTCGTTGTCCGACGACAACCTCGACGTCGTACGTTAGGGGCCCGGTCTTTCGGATCACTCAACCAGGAACCCACCCGGAGCGAAGTTTTTTGCGAGAATTGTCTCTCCGATTTCGAAGTCGTGGTGGTGCCGGGGACGCGAATCACCAACCTGACGCGTGGTGACATTTTTGTCTACTTTTGTTTTGATGTCAGGTCTGACTGCATCAAGGCGTGAACGGAGATGGCATTTCATCAGGAGATGAGACGGCACTACGCCTGTTGTAGCATGCGGGGTTGTCCGATATGCGAACAAGAAACGGGCTACACGAGTTTCGTGGCTTCCTCCTGAGAGTTTACGAAGTCCTGTTTGCACTGTTTGCACTGCCCTTTCTGCGAGTCCGTTTTGTAGCGGGGTGGTACGGGGCACTACGGATGTGCTTGATCGCATTGTTTTTCATGAACTCGGCGAATTCTGAACTCGTGAATAAGGTGCCATTGTCCGACACAAGTACGCGCGGTAAACCGTGTGTAGCGAATGTTTGCCGCAGGCGATTGATTGTGGCGCCTGATGTCGCCGACGTCATCACATGTGCCTCTATCCATTTCGAGTGCGCATCGACCACGATGAGGATCATTTTGCCTTCGAACGGTCCCAGGAAGTCGATGTGCAGTCTCTCCCATGGAGTACTCGGGTACTCCCATGCGTTGACGGGTGCTTTCGGCGGAAGACGCTGATGTGATTGGCATGTAGGGCAGGACTTTACTTTTGACTCGAGGTCTTTGTCGATTTTTGGCCACCACATGACACTCCTCGCCATTGATTTCATGCGCACAATGCCTGCGTGTGAACCGTGCGGCTCCTCAACAAGTTGTGCTCGACCTTGAATGGGGACGACGACGCGGGATCCCCACAGCATGCATCCATCTTGAATGCTCAATTCGTTTCTACGACAGCAGTATGGCTTCATTTCGACGTCATCGACGGTTTCGGGCCATCCTGCCATGACGTGATGTCGGACCGGAGCTAATACGTGATCATGATTGGTCCATGCACGGATTTTCGTTGCTGTAACCGGTGTGTTGTCAAGCGTCTTCATCAACATCACAGTTTCACCTGGCAGACTGGCAATAGGAGCGGTAATGTTCATGGGGAGACGACTGAGGGCGTCAGCATTGGCGTTAGCCTTGCCCTGCTTATACACAAGGTTGTACTCATAGGCAGCGAGAGTTATGGCCCATCTTTGCACCCGCGGAGAGGCCATTTGTGGTATGGCCTTATTTTCTCCTAGTAGTCCGAGGAGAGGTTTGTGATCGGTCACGATGCGGAACTTCCGTCCATACACATAGTGACATACTGGTGAAATTTTTTAACTCTAAACATCACTGCCAGTCCTTCTTTGTCCAATTGAGAATAATTCCGTTCGGCGGAATTCAATGTACGCGAGGCGTATCCAACTAATTTTTCCGAACCATCCGGCATCGTGTGGGCGAGCACTGCACCCACTCCATACAGGCTGGCATCACATGCCAGGATCAACTCCTTGTCGGGATCGTAGTATGTCAAGAGCTGAGACGATTTGAGCAATTCTTTGCTACAGTCGAAAGCTTCTGTAGTATTCTTCTCTCACACGAAGAATGACTATATGCACACAGAGCAAGTTTGCAGTGGGTCTAACTTTATTGATGTCTGACAGCCAACTGTACTTCTGGCTGGTATTGTACAACCTATTTACAGGTGGGTATAGTTGATGGACATTGTATACAACATATGGGTCGACATATGATCTTATACAGTATCCAATTATCCAGTGGTCATCTAAGACGGTCTGCCTGGACTACTTGATCTTGCTTGAGCGTGCTTCATTAGTTCATCTAACTACTTGTGGTCGCCAGCCTAGTCTGGCCTGGCTGTCAGTGAAGACACTACAACTCCTCCCTTCTTAAGACTGAAACTAAATCTAAAGTTTCAATGGTTGTATTTACATGTACAGTGAACAATTAAACCTGTCTAAAATAATCTTTCTTACACACATAGTTCCAACTTGCTTTTTGGTTTATATACAGGGTATGTACAGACAAATATAATTGGTTCTTATAACAAGAACAAACTTTCGTTATTCTGCTTTGTGTTTCGAATCTCATTGTTAGATTCAATAACTTCCAAAATGTAGTTTTCATACATGTTGATACCAAGCTTCTAGTGTGATGATCATTCATACGTCAAATACATGTTCTCAATTAAATCAATTCTTCAGTGAGTTAATTTTGACTTTCTCTATGATCCATGATACACCGTACATAATACACTGTATAACTGAAATTCCTGTGCTACATAATAATTCTTTAAAGTTGCAGCAATGAGTGAAAAGCATACATTTGATCAATTATCTTACATTTACCTCCATAACAACTGATTGAAACCATTTTCTCCTTCCACAAAAGTTAATCCTATAACCTCGTCAAACATTCCACATAATTACATTGTATTTATTTGTTACTCCACATAAGTACAATTACTTTATGTATTCAAATTGTGGATTCTTTTGCATAGTCATGAATCCCTTCTACAAAGTTGACTCCTATTTTCAGGATACCTAGCTCAGTTGCTGTTTGTTTGCCGAGCAGCGCTGGGCCATTTTCTTTCAGCACATAGAACTCTGCCTCTATCGGCTGTCTATCTGACACTTTCACTTGGGTGGAAAATTTCCCTAGCAACTCCAATGGTTGCTCTGAACCATATGCAAACAATTTCTTGTCTGTTTTTTTCGGATTTACACCTGATTCTCTTCTCTTTCAGGGACTCCCACAACGAGCTATCAATGATGTTCACTGATGCTCCACAGTCTACAATAACATCAATCTCAAACTGATCAAGAGTATAACTGGAATTATTTCGTACTTACAGTTTGGAGCACCTCTCACATTAAAGGAATATTCATCATACTCAAACTCATCCTTATTGTCCTTACTGCTCTCGTGAACATTGTGTATCCCCGTTCCACACTTGGGGCGACCAACATTCTTTACATTGTTCACATTTTTTGACTTGCAGCATTTCGCAAAGTGTCCCTTTTCTTGCATTTGTTGCAAGTTTTGTCCTTTGCTGGGCAGTGCGCATCCTTGGCCAGATGTTCTTCTCGGCCGCAGCGGTAACACTCTGGTCCCGGTCGCCTGGCGGCTCCCTGCTGGCGTCGGCTATCCATCCTTTCTCTCTGGCTCGATGATGATGACTGTCGTCGGTTAGAGAGCACATGGATACCTCCATGCTGTGATGACAATTGGGGGGCCTGCGTCATCTGCCTTGTCTGACTTTCCGTCAATTCGATGGTGGCTGCTATGGTACGCAATTGGTCGAGTGTTAGGTCATCCCCTTTCTCAAGCAGTCTTGCACGGATTTTTGGCGATCTGCATTTCTCGATCACCTGATCGCGAATGCTCTCATCTGCATTCTGGAAGGCACATGTTGCTGCTCTCTGTCTCAGCCTTGTAACAAACTGTTCACTTGTCTCTCCTTCCTTCTGGTTTAGACATTTGAACAAGTACCGCTCGTACGGAATATTCAGTTTCGTTTGAAAGTAGCTGTTCATCTTTCACTTGTCCTTCTCATATGCATGCTGCGTTGACTCCTCATCACTATCAGGAATCGCAAAGAAAATGTCCTGCACTTCTTGTCCGGTGCAGTGTAACAGGAGTGCTCTCTTCTGCTTGGGGTTCTTCACCGCTTTCCCTTCTGCAAACAATTCAAAGGACCTCAGCCATCTTGTCCATGACTGGGCGATCTGAGCTGGATCACCGTGTGGGTTGAAGCATCCCACAGCTGGTACATCAACCTCTTTTAATGCTGCCATCCTCACTTGTGGATCCCGAGTTCACAGAATTTCATTGAATCGATCCAAATCTTGCAGAATTCAATCAAATGGATCCTTAATTCACTGAATCTAATCAAATGAGTCCTTAATTCACTGAATTTAATCAAATGGATCCTTAATTCACTGAATTTAATCAAAAGGATCCTCGTCGCCACTTGTAGTATTCTTCTCTCACACGAAGAATGACTATATGCACACAGAGCAAGTTTGCAGTGGGTCTAACTTTATTGATGTCTGACAGCCAACTGTACTTCTGTTGATGGCTGGTATTGTACAACCTATTTACAGGTGGGTATAGTTGATGGACATTGTATACAAACTATGGGTCGACATTGATTGTGCTATACTTATTAGTCAATGTTAAAGAATTTGAGCAGGCTCATTTATGATTTAGAGATCACTCATGCCATGTGACTCATGCAGGGTGTTCAGTGGCAGATCCAGAGGGGGTGCACTGGGCATGTGCCCCCCCTTTATTATTTTTTGTAAAAAAAGAAAAAAAATGAAGGGGTGCGTGCTCCCCCTTTAATTTTGTAACGCCCCCCCCCCCCCCCCCCCCCCCACTTGACAGAATTCCTGGATCCGCCCCTGGTGTTGCCTCATCTGTAACCCAAAGTTTCCTCTCTTGCCTCAACAATACCTCCAAAGCAACCGTACAATGTGTGGACTGACGTGTGCCTTGTTGGAATTCTGTCCTTTCACAATCCACTGTGACGAAGTTGATTTGATCAGGGGGGTGAGAAAGAAATTTTCTCTCACCTCCTTGAATAGATCAGCGTTCATCGTTGTCTGTAGATAAGGGTTGTGAAGTATTGAAGAGTTTGATAACCATGAGGCCAGAATATCATGGCTTGGCTCAAAGCAGAGTACACTCTATATACACGTTTAGGGACGTAATTCCTGTAAGGCAGCACTGTTTTTGAAATAAACATTTTGCTATCTATGGCACCTTTCAAATTTTTGATCCGGGCATTCATTTATGTGTCATTTCCTGCGCATCTTTCTTCGTTGTAAATGTTACAAGTGTATGCTTCTGTCTCTCTCTCTCTTTATTATTTTCATTTATATTCTTATGTGTGTGTGTATGTATGTATGTTGTATGTATGTACTACAATGTATTCATTTATTTTGATAGTCTACTCTCTAAAAAAATCGAGTGAAAATATTCACTCTAAGAAGAGTGAATACAAAAAAGAGTGAATTTTGAGTGAAATTGGAGTGAATTTTGAGTGAAAATGTTCATTTTCACTCATTTTGGAGTGACGTCAGGGATCACTCCAAAATCTTCGAGTGATCCCTGACGTCACTCCAAAATGAGTGAAAATGAGCATTTTCACTCAAAATTCACTCCAATTTCACTCGAAATTCACTCTTTTTTGTATTCACTCTTTTTAGAGTGAAAATTTTCACTCGATTTTTTTTAGAGAGTAAATTTTTGGACTTCTGATGAGATTTTCATATCTTATAATGATTTTAAAAGGATGTGTAAAGTGAGAGGGTTGCTCAACACCTTTACATGATAGGATTGAAGTTTTAACCAGACTTTGTGATGAGTAATTTTGCTAACATATCATTTTCACATAGGCTTTAAAAAAGATGGGTTTTGCAAAAGAGGAGACCAGTATTTCTATGGAAATTTAGATCCAAAATGATCACATCAGAAACAGTCACAAGTGGCAAAGTAGAGGAAGTGAAATTCAAATAACAATATGTGGTGATAAACATAATTAGGGCTTACCCTTTAGATGCCACCTGATGTTGTTATATACACAATACAGGGAAGCCTCTCAGCTGTGTGAATTTGATAAATATATGTACATTATGTATATTTGATTGTGTGTATGTGTGTGTGTGTGTGTGTGTGTGTGTGTGTGTGTGTGTTTAGAGTATGCTAATAATTCTTTTATGAGTAGGTACCTACCTTTTTGTTTTTCAGTTTATCCCGTTTCTCTTCTTAAAGTACTAATAATGTCTGCATGGAAAATTTTATCACAGGAATGCGATGCAAGAATGCCTGCTGAACATGCAAAATGTTTGTCTGTCTGTCTGTCTGTCTCTGACTTTTGCTCTCTTGCTCTACATGGGGCTTTGGCAACTCAATGCTTTATTATCATACTTATATACAGACAGATGCACAGACATACACATGCATACAATCATATATTTTACATAAACTGTATATGTATGACTACACACATATTTGTGTTTGTGTGTTTGTGTATGTACATAATCCTGGTGCCTTCATCCTCACACTATCATCATTCTCTTTAAATACCACATTGTATGGGCGCGATCCCCATGCTATGTGACGGCCTTGCCCTTTCATGATGAACCACCGCATACCACTGTATTATTATGATCATGATTCTATTAATCAATGATCAGACTACAGAGAGTCAAATTGAGCCGCCTGTATCGTGATAATTACAAAGGGGCCAGTGTATCTACACTGTAAAAACATCGGTGTTAGATTTAACACCACGGGTGTTAAATCTAACACCGATCAAACTTCAATAAAGGACCACACCCACAGGTGTTAAAAATGCACTGTGATGGTGTTGAAAAGTGTTCACCTGACACTTCGTGGTGTTAATTTGACACTGTACGTGGTGTTATTTTGACACTGTACTGGTGTTAATTCAAAAATGACACCACATGGTGTTGATTTGATATTTGTTGGTGTTAATATCAATGGTTTAACACCCGTCCAGCTTCAATAAGAGACCACACCAGCTGGTGTTACTTTGGTGTAAATTTATTTTCACATTTTTTCAAAAATCTAGTATTTTGATGTAAAATTCTTGATCGTCTTGTTTCAATTAAAAATTGAACAAGAAGTGCAGTTGCTAAGAAACTCTTCAAAAAACAGTTTAAAATTTGGAAATGACACCCGGAGGTGTTAATTTAACACCATAAAATTAATGAGCACCGAAAATTTAACACCAGCTCGGTGTTCACTATTTAACACCGGACTTTTTGCAGTGTAGTTGCTTATTGTTAATGTTTAGTCGTAGCTTTCTATTTGAGCGAAATGCTGACTTTCTGATAATAATCATCACACATTCATTGAATTTTTCCCCGAGGACCTCGATAATCTCATTCATCCTGCTGTACACCGTGATGGGAGTAGCAAAATACTTAAAGACTTTATATCAGTTCACGACATTTGTTGCTGTGTCGGGTCCGAGCCTCCAGCAAGTTCTCTGCGAGTTAGGGACAATCTTCGTTATTAAGGTGATGTGCATTAGATACACTTATGATATTAAACCGTTATGCCTACATTGTATATGTAGGTAATTTTGACCCCTATTTCATTATATTAATACAAGAAATATTTCATTTTGTTCATTCAAAATTCCCTATCAAGGCTATACGATCCACGGTGTCACACTTCATGCCACCAATCGGCTTTAGTGATTACAGCGGCCAAAACACATTTTTTTTTTTTTCTGTGTGTCGTTTTCACTCAACCAAATACATGATGTAGCAGATACCGATGTATCGTGTTGACCAGCAAGTGGTGTTGCACAACTGTTACGGGCAATTTACTAATGTACACCAGTTGACTAGCTATTCAAATTTTATACGTATATTGGTACCAACGATTGCTCCTGGCAACCAAAAAACTTGCCCGACCCTTGCCCAACTCTTGCCCGAGAATAACGATGTGCATAAGGTTATAATGGTGGCTGGAATTGCAGCTTGAGTAAACTGGTCTACTAAGTATTCGTTTTGAAACTGGACGATTCTAGTGTACGTTCCGAACTGGAAACAAAACAGTCGAGTACACACGACACTCCCATGTTGGAACAAAGTTCTCTGTAAAAGAAAACAAAAAGTCATGAGTCACAAGGGCCTTCGCAATTGCACCAATCGGATTGGCGCTTCTCAAGCGACCAATAGGGCGTCGGGGTAGGGCATGCATCGTTTTCTGGAGACAATAGGCCTACACAGTGCCCCGGTCCACCGGAGCTGCATGTATGACCATGGTTGTAGGTCCATGGTATGACTAAGTTGTTTTTGATCTGGACACTGGGGTGGATTTTTCCTCCCCCCCTTTTAATTCCTATAGTCTGAAGTGAGAAACTACAATCATTAGTAGCTCCATGCTACCATCGGTTCCATAAAATGTATAAGATATGGAAATCCGCGGCAGGCCTAAACTTTATTAGATGCATGGACAATTGGGTTTGAATTTCATTACCGTGCCTTGTCCAAAGCTAGAAGTTTTGATGAATGGATTAAACCAGAGCGGAATGGCATAGATCTCACTAGATCGGCCCTAAAATTAGAAAAATGACGGAATATTGGAGTTACATGTGGAACGATGAAAACAGCAAACTCGATAACTATATACGCAAATGACTAGGGCACGATAAGGTGGCTTACAAATCCCCCATTGACCTAAATGCAAATCTTTAACTTAACGTCCTCTAGTAATCTTTGGCATGAAATTAAAAGAAAGAAAGAAAGAAAACTCGTTTGCATTGATGTGCAGGATTGTGCTTCAATTAAAGCCTATTGGGGACATTATGGGAGGGAAAGGATTGTGCACCGGTTGCTTATCAAATAGATCAAAAACACGACATTAGATTTTTTTTCACACCACACCTATAAACACTTTTAATAGCAATGGCATCACCACCTCAGCTATAATGCACGATTCGGGTTGCCACCATCGACTATTCGGCAAAAACATGCGAAACTTAAAAATCCACAAAATTTAACTTCCTCGTGTATCTGTCTTGAATGAAACTTCTGGACATCGCACACCGAGGATGATGCAGAATTGTCAAAATAAATAAATGAATAAATTAAAATACCACCACCACCACAAAAAGGAAACAAACACACAAACACACAAACAAACAAAACAAAACAACAATTTGGCGTACCCCTCTAATCCAACCTTATATAACCTCTCCAGCTCCAGAATGCCGGGTAGATTCTTGCTATTTTAGTACAATTTTGGGATAGAATATACGACAGTGCATTCGCAGCATTTTTTTTTTTCGCGGCAAATCCTGTCTTTCTTGTCCCCACCAGTGAAATGCAAATCATGTATGAGCTGTTGGGTGCATTTTCTTCTCGAGCGACTGCAAGAATATCATATGGTAGCAAACTTGTATTTCATAAACCCTGGCAATGACGTTCAATCGTTGCTTGCTGGTTTGTTTTTTTGTTTTTTTGGCATATCACAAATATATGAATATGTAAATTACAAATCTAAATACAAGGCTTGTACTTCATTGAAATTGCATAAAACGTATGCATGTCGGTCGGTCAGCACAGTGTACTTATGCTCTGTATCAATGTGCCAATAAATATACCTGTATCTTTTTACGAAACAACATCAACAAAAACGCGCGAACATACACTGCATATTGCACATCACGCACGCTGGCAAACAGGCGCAAGGCAGCGGGCTCAATTATGACGTCATATGCCATAGTTACACACGCTATCTATACTGTCCAATCACGAATGGACACAAAGACATGTGACAACCATTGGCCAATAACGTAGCTGGATGGCACCATCTATCTTTGCCTAGTCATTATGCGTTTATCATCGGATAAATACTCCATGCCCGCCTGGATCGCGTCAGACATAGGAAAATTTGAGAAGCTCTGAAGTTACGTTCGTCAAGACATCGTTTCTATTCATCTAATAAGCTGTCTTGTTCAGGTTGCCAGTCGGTTTCATCAGTGCAAAGTGAGTATAACGCTGTGTTTTTCATTTATTCAGGCGTACTCTGTCACACATCTCTACCGCGGTCATGTACAGTACGGTATGCAGTGATAATGCAATGAATGACAGAATGTAATGTACAATGCAATGGCAATGTAACAACACCATGCAGGACCTATTGCATATCGCAGGGCAGGGCAGGGCGGGGAACTCTTGCTGGCATTCCATGCCATACCATGATGCCAGAATCTAGCAATGTTAACCTCAATAATAACGGTACGACATCAGTTTTAATGGTACCTATTAACGTTTATTAAAAACATGTTAGCAAAAAACATTTCTTTTATACGATACCCTACCCTATATGATATTCCACAAACCTGTGTGTAAAGGTCGAGGCACTCTCAAAAGATAGACTGAATGAAGCGAAGGGGCTGAAAGAAAATGGATGTGGATGTATGTGAACAGGTGAACGACTGAAAATGAAACTTGTCAAAGAAGACTTGCACCACAGTGATGGTGATAGATAGCAATGCACGTAGAATTTTGTCCAAAGTGATTAGCAGACCAAGTCTACCTTCTACCAATCCTAGACTTGAGTAAAATCTTTAATTTTTGTGTGTGTGATGAAGTTGGTAAGTCTACGGTTGGTAAATTTGCAAAATTCTTACTCTATCACGTGGGTACCAGCTGTCTACACAGGTAATATTAGATCTTCATTTATCTAACAGAGAGAGAGTGTGTGTCGGCTGCTGTAAAACCAGAAATATTTAAAGCATTCTAGAACAACGTGCCTTTTAATTTTCAAGAGCCAAGATTTACAAAATTAGAATTCATGCGAAAGTTGTTTGTCAACACAAGCATTCATTTGGATGCCAGTGGCAGTTCGCACAAATTTCAAGTTGCAAGAAGGGTTGTTTATTGCTTTACAGTATTTATTTTTGCTCAACTTCTTTTAGTGATTGTTCATTTTTTGCTGGTCTAGGTTCTAATGTCAAATGCGTGAAACATTTACTTCACAGGTTTAATTTTTAATACCTGTTGAAGTATCTGCCGTCATGCAGTTTTGGAAAGCACATGATGCAGACAACGTGTGTTGCTGGAGCTATACATTGACAGAGACTCCAACCCTCCCGTTTTCGACGGGAGATCTCCCGCCGAAAGCCCATTTTGGCAAAATCTCCCGTTCTCCCGTTTGAGATTTGATTTCTCCCGCCCTGGCTCTGTGTCTCCCGGTGGAAAGGATTTCTTACTTATTGCTATCGTATGTTGAAAAAATAAGCCTTTATAGATAGCACCAGAGAACATCTAAAACCCTAGGAACTTCGCGCTTCGCACACATCAACTTGGAGTCTCCTGTTTGTTAGGGGTTTCGGGCGGGAGAATCTCCAGATCAGAAGGTGCTTGGGGTTGGAGTCTCTGCATTGATTTCTGTAAGATCGGACCGTGGTAGATTTATAATTTCTAGTTACCTGTAAAATATACTGACTGTTTTTTACTGTAGTTCCCACTTCCAGTAAGTTCCAGAGAAGTGTGTTTGTGTATCAACTATTTTCTGTTCAGTGTTATAATGGCGTGGCATGCATTTAGCAAAGCTTTCATGAGATCTTTTTCCTCTTCTCATTTTGTTTTCAACAGACCAATCATGCAGATCTTTGTGAAGACCCTCACTGGCAAGACCATCACACTTGAAGTCGAGCCTAGTGACACCATTGAAAATGTGAAGGCCAAGATCCAAGACAAGGAGGGTATCCCCCCTGACCAGCAGCGTCTGATCTTCGCTGGCAAGCAGCTTGAGGATGGCCGTACTCTTTCTGACTACAACATCCAGAAGGAATCTACCCTCCATCTCGTACTCCGTCTTCGTGGTGGTATGCAGATCTTCGTCAAAACCCTCACTGGCAAGACCATCACTCTTGAGGTTGAGCCAAGTGACACCATCGAGAACGTGAAAGCCAAGATCCAAGACAAGGAGGGTATCCCCCCTGACCAGCAGCGTCTGATCTTCGCTGGCAAGCAGCTTGAGGATGGCCGTACTCTCTCTGACTACAACATCCAGAAGGAATCTACCCTCCATCTCGTTCTCCGTCTTCGTGGTGGTATGCAGATCTTTGTCAAAACCCTCACTGGCAAGACCATCACTCTTGAGGTTGAGCCAAGTGACACCATCGAGAACGTGAAAGCCAAGATCCAAGACAAGGAGGGTATCCCCCCTGACCAGCAGCGTCTGATCTTCGCTGGCAAGCAGCTCGAGGATGGCCGTACTCTCTCTGACTACAACATCCAGAAGGAATCTACCCTCCATCTCGTTCTCCGTCTTCGTGGTGGTATGCAGATCTTTGTCAAAACCCTCACTGGCAAGACCATCACTCTTGAGGTTGAGCCAAGTGACACCATCGAGAACGTGAAAGCCAAGATCCAAGACAAGGAGGGTATCCCCCCTGACCAGCAGCGTCTGATCTTCGCTGGCAAGCAGCTCGAGGATGGCCGTACTCTCTCTGACTACAACATCCAGAAGGAATCTACCCTCCATCTCGTTCTCCGTCTTCGTGGTGGTATGCAGATCTTTGTCAAAACCCTCACTGGCAAGACCATCACTCTTGAGGTTGAGCCAAGCGACACCATCGAGAACGTGAAAGCCAAGATCCAAGACAAGGAGGGTATCCCCCCTGACCAGCAGCGTCTGATCTTTGCTGGCAAGCAGCTTGAGGATGGCCGTACTCTCTCTGACTACAACATCCAGAAGGAATCTACCCTCCATCTCGTTCTCCGTCTTCGTGGTGGTATGCAGATCTTTGTCAAAACCCTCACTGGCAAGACCATCACACTTGAGGTTGAGCCAAGCGACACAATCGAGAACGTTAAAGCAAAGATCCAAGACAAGGAGGGTATCCCCCCTGACCAGCAGCGTCTGATCTTCGCTGGCAAGCAGCTTGAGGATGGCCGTACTCTCTCTGACTACAACATCCAGAAGGAATCTACCCTCCATCTCGTTCTCCGTCTTCGTGGTGGTATGCAGATCTTCGTCAAAACCCTCACTGGCAAGACCATCACTCTTGAGGTTGAGCCAAGCGACACCATCGAGAACGTTAAAGCAAAGATCCAAGACAAGGAGGGTATCCCCCCTGACCAGCAGCGTCTGATCTTTGCTGGCAAGCAGCTCGAAGATGGCCGTACTCTCTCTGACTACAATATCCAGAAGGAATCGACTCTCCATCTCGTTCTCCGTCTTCGCGGGGGTCAATAGATTTATCAAGATGCTACCGAACCAGAGCCACTTATGACCATGACCCATATCAATTTTCATATACTATAATTTTCCTTGCTCACTACTTTTATTGGGCATTACCTGACTGATGACATTATACCAAGCAAAGGTTGATCAATAGAGAACATATTTGCTCTTTAGAATATACCAGCTTTATAAGTCTTACATTGCTGATGCTTACAATCTTGAAAGTATTTAAGGTGTGATATAAAAGATACGGGCAACTACCAAGCATGATATAAGACAACATCAGTCGCAACGAGTCACTTTTCCTCAAATTGCTGTCATTGGAAAAAAAAATTGAATGCTTTATGCCTGGTAGACAAAATGACTGCTTAATACTGAGCTGTGAGTTTGCATTTATCAAGATCAAAGGGTTCTATGTATTTCTAGACAAAATACACTGGAATACCAAGTGTGAGTTTGGAATACTCTTCTTTGATTTGGTCAGAAAATTGTACAATGTACCTTTGTTTTGGAGACATCAGAAACCTTTTACTTGGTTGCATTGTTTGTCAGTCATAGTGGAAAATGCTTGTACTTCAGGCAAAATGTTTGAGGGGAAAATACTCAAATGCATGCAATATACAACTGCAGTGAGGAGTTTGTTCCTAAATTGCCTTTCTGCATAATGGAATGCTTCCCGATTTTTATATAAATGGCCGATCTCTGCTTGTAGGTGTGGATTTGACATGGTGAATTTTCATTTGACCGCCACCCCCATAGATCTTTGATAAACATACAAAGAAATATATGTGATCTCAATAGGAAAGTTCTGATACTGCAAGATTATGACCCGCTGGAGATGTAAGTCAAATTAAGTTCATTCCATTTTCAATACTTTTGATATGTTCCGTGATAATCTTGGACAAGAAAAGTGAACACAAGGAGAATAAATGTAACCATACAGCATAACATTACTTGACTATGTTCGTTCCTGGTGCGTTGATGCTCAGTGCTGTGGTGTGGATTTGTTGTGCTCATTGGTACTTGGTGCATTGGAAAGTTTGGTTTTCCTTGTTTGCATGGAAAAGAGGATGTGTATGTGTGTGTGTATGTGTGTGGATGTTTGTGTGGACAGTGTGTAATGTTTGCACTCCAATTTTGGAAAGAATAATAGATGTTTGATCATGTGTGGTGCGCAATAGCTACATATCTACATTTGGTCCATTGGGGATATATGTATTTACGTGCTGTATATTGATATGACACTCCTTGCACAAAAACAGTTTTCATCATACAAACACACAACACACACACATACACACACTGACCTTGGTGCTTGTTTGTGAAACATGTTAGCATGTATATGGTCCAGCTTCTTGAAAGGATTGTAGAAAATATTCTGTGCGGTAGTTGTTGATTCAAGATTTTGGCGAGTGCTGTGTGGTGTAGAATATGCATTACTGCACATTGTTCTTGTTTTATATCTTTATTAAAATAACAGGTACGGGAAAACGTGATGGGGAAGGGATAGGAAAAAGTAAAATGTCAATATTGCTTTTTGAAAGTGTATGAACAACAATACAGTGGAAACTCATATAAATAGAGATCTTACATAATACATGTACATGTATATAACAAAATACATGTACCCAATATGACTGATTTATCCGGTCTCAGTGAATTTATTTCCTTTTTTTAATTGTTTATTGACTACTGATATAAAATGTCTGATCTAAATAACAAATTGTCTTGGTCCCAAGGATCGTGATATATTGAGTTTCCATTGTATAACAGATGTTCTTGTGTCCATGATGACTTCTGCTGATTTGAATTGGTCACATTTTAAATGCAGGAATTGGTTTTAAATCCATACTTAATCAGTCATTTAATTAATCATTTTTTTTTTTTTTTTTGGCGCCCACTAAGGTCAACCCCTTAAAATCTTTCTTGCCTTTTGTGATGTCACTAAAAACATTAACATACAGTGTCCCATGGTACCAGCTCACAACAGCAAAACAACTTTCATATAAATATTTTGTGCACTTTTTTTTTTTTTTTTTGCCACACGAAGTCTTCAAACATTTTTTGCATTGCAGTGGCATTGACCTTTAGAAAATGATAATATAACTTACATTTTAGTACAGGTAATAAGAAACTTCTTGTGAAATATGAAAGGGCATGTTCTCAGAGGAAGTCAAAGTTTGATAGATGAAAATAGGTTTTGAAATGGCTGAGATATATATATATTTTAAAAGTCCTACTTAAAGGTGGGAATGAAGTTCTTGAGATCACTTTGATTTACTTTTTTGTATGTATATATCATTCATTTCAAAATCGAATTGCATCAAATAAGCTTGAATTCCTTTTAGAATAATGCTCTCTCATATATCATGTGGTTTCTTATTATCTCGCAAAAGATTCAAATCTTTATCTCCCATCTCAACCTTAACTATACTATCCCTTTAATCAAGGTGAAATGCATAACAGACATTGTGATGCTATTCCACGTTGCTTTACTGATAATGACATTACTGAAGGTGAGAGAGTTGTTATTCGATGGGGTCCGAGCATAAACTTTGTAGTGGTTGCTGAAAAAATTTAAAAGATGATTACAATTGATGATACATATTTTGGTGGGGAAAATAGGAATATGTAATGGGAAGAAGTCAAGATGTAATGACAATAAATGTAATGAACTACATACAGGGTACGTACAGTACTACATGGATTCCATGCAAATTATATACATTGTACATACATGTACAATATGTAGCTAGATGTCTCATGTTCATGTTCAATTTTTTCATTCACTCATTTACGATCTGAACATTAGCACATAGTGGATAGTACTTCATGAAATAATACCAATATATTACATATGCGGGTATATTATATACCGATATGTTATACACACTGTATGTATATACTTCATATAATATGCTACTTGAAAGTTAGTTTGTTATTTCTTTGTACACGTATATGATGGAGAGCCAATCCTTTGTACATCAGTGTATCATGAATATGACAGAAGTACACAATTAATTATAACAGCTAGTGGGAAAATTGACTGGCTTAATACGCCAAGAATGAGCTCGAATCGACAATACTGCGTGTGCAATTAAGTGATTGTATGTGTTGAGATATCCTATATAGGTACATGTACTTTAGGTATTCTACTATGGAGCTCGATGGTTCGTTGGTCCAAGCAAGGACCCATAGGGCCTACCACGACATGTTGATGTGTCGTTTCATTCTCACTGGGTATTGCATACATGTGTGACATGACATGGCCATGGATTGACGTTGGAATGTGAACTTTGCAAACGAAACCAAAGCAAGTGTTTATGCTCAAGAGAGAGAAAGAGAGAGAATGAGATAGATGGAGAAGGGGGGAGTGAATGGGCGGGGGAGGGTTGTCTGGCCACCTTTCTGTTTATGTCACACGCCCGCGTTCCGTACCAATTGGTCCCCGCGCGAACAGGATAAGGAATGTCGAAATCGCGTGGACAGGTACTGACATTATGGCGCAATAACATGCCAGAGGGCATAATTATGTCAATATCTCGACGTGCACATTGCGTCCAATCGATCAGGGAGGTGGATTCCCATCACCTTCTGGTTTTGTGCGTGTACCACTTCCTTGGTCTTGAATGGTTACATCTTTTTCTCTATATGAAGTGATGATAGGTACCGAAGTGAGGTGGAAGTCTCCGAACGTAATATTTGTACAGAGACAATCCATGCGTAGGCCTCTTTCGAGTGTATTGCTGATCTATCTAACTGCATGCTGTCCCCTATACTGTACATGGATATGCAACAACAACAACAACAAAAAAAAAAAAAATGAAATAAAAATGTAAGCTTTTTTCTTGGTGTGTGTGCGTGAACGTGTGAAGGAAAGTCTCATACGGTACACAGGAGTGTGTATCCGTGCATGTATAGCAAGTGTATGTGGTGCGCTATGTTTTGGTACTCGTGTGTATCATATTAAGTTAATTGAATTGAAGTGATATTTTAAATGTATGCCTATATTTCATCGTGTTGAAGGTTGAACGAACGGATATGTGTGTAGGCTAATGTGTAGGATATCATCGTGTTTATTTGGTGTAGTTTTCGTTCCAAATTGGATAATTTCTAGCTTTATATATTCTGCCCCCCCCCCTCATAAAGCTGTCAAACTATAGGGCCTATAGTGTAGGACCCATTAATCTTCGCCATTATATCATATGCGTGTTATATATTGGCTGTGAATTCCGATGATACTTCTCTCCATAGGTAAATGAACAAATCAATCAAACCAAGCTGTTAATACTTTCTGAATGATACACGTTGTACTGCACGTGTGAGCTCAGGGGAAGAAACATGGTTATGCAACATGTACTCAAAAGGAGGTGTTTGTGTGCGAAGCGCATCTCGGCAGGCAGGTGAATGTGTGGCAGAGCTGTGTACACAATTGGCCGCTAATAACACTTGAGAATGTGGAAAGGTCGGACGTCGGGATGGAACATCCAATGGCTCCGTTAAGTACACGTACGTTGTACACTATTAATATGTTCGGCCTTCAAGCAAAATACGATGTAATGCGTTGTATTTTGATGGCCTTATAACCTTACTGAACGGAGCCCTGACCTGGGGAAAGAGATGTCTCTTAGCTCTTCCCTCTATTAGCACAGCAACTGCAGCTCCCTCCCTTCACTACTGATGTCTATGTGGGATGCAGGACGGGAATAACCAGGGATGTGGAAAGAGTCACCCCCCTTGACAACCTACCTACAAGTATCGTAAACTAACTAAACACGCATACTCTTGGTGTTCATAATGATTAATGAGAAATGAAGTCATTTCTGGGCCACCTTATAAACCCTCAGATTGCCTAATTTATTTACAAAGTACACTGCCCAATACAGCTATGTATATCTTTCTTTTATGAGCACGGATGCTACTGCCATTATGTTAATGTATGAGGTAGTAATGTCGACTAGCTGACATGCTACTGAAATAATTTTAATGAATTATATTAATTTGTCGACTGTAAAAGTCACTTTTTTAATGGCTTTATTTTCTTACAATGATTTCATACCCATGTTGTGCAAGTTTTAATGTGTATTTATCGCTGTTGTTTGCTGTTATTTTATTTTATATGTATGTCAAGTGGACTCCTTTGAAAATCAGCTGTGCTGAAAGGGCTATCCACCCTATTGCTGGAAGTTGCCCTGTGTACGTCATGCCCATGAATTCTATAATGTTTTAGATGTCATTTCACATCACAGTAAGCTCATGATGAATTCGTAAGATGAGTACATAAATCTGTATTTGGTACATAATTCGATCCGCGCTATTTATAGCTGGGGTAGATAATCTCCATGATGATAGCCCCCATAGGGACCTATATCAAATTATTAGTCCCAGTGAGGTAGAAATTGATGAGGAATGGGAATAATTAATAACACCATTTAAATTCAAATGACCGCACACTGAACGTATAGTCACTTTTAGGCATAATCAACAACAACAACAACAACAAAAATACTTGATGACAAACTCTGAAATGATATTTGACATGAATTCAAACACCCATTAAATAATGATGACACTCATTCAAAACTATATCTGAAAAATAAGTTATTACTGTAAAAAATAAAGATATATTTACACACATGCAACAGCCACCATTGCATGTTGGTTAACCTTTACACTAATTATTCCGAAAGTGGTTATTATTCCGTGGTCAAATCAAACTGGTATGGCGATTGCAGTCCCTCAGACTGTTGTTTGTTTGTTTGTTTGTTTGTTAGTTTGTTTGTTTATTTGGGTTTTTTTTCATTTGTTACGAAAAGCGACAGCCGGATATTCATAATGCACCTCAATTTGTTTTGTTTATTTAATCTGGAAACAAATAAAACAAAGCCTTTTATGGGGAAACCGTTACGTGTTTTCCCATTATAGCTTTAACAACTAATGTTTGTACAAAACGACGTAGATTATACACGTCAGCGATGTAAACAGATAACAGTAGGGGTGGAATTCCAGCGACCCAAAGAATGACACTGGCTGTTACAAGAGAAAAAACGAGGATTCGCTTGAGTAGTAGATTGGCGTTTAACTGATGAATGCCTGAATACATTACTCATTCACCACGAAAATTTTTTATACAAAGCTAAGAGAAGGTCCACGTAACAAAATGTGTTACCAAAGGTGTTAATATGAAAACAAAGTCTATCACACCCCTCAGCAATCAAAATGACAAACTGTATGGCCTACTGCATGCATGAATGCCAAATACCATGGCCTTTGAGCACCCACGCGTGTGCGGAAAAAAACAACACCGTTAAAGGTATATATAGCGTCCTTCATTAAAATTTGTTGGACATAAGATCAGGGAATTTATATCTTACGTTGTACATAGAGAAAAACGGAGATGAGATGGGGGGGGGGATATAGAGGGCACGGGCCATGAAACCGTAGCGACCCCCCCCCCCCCCCCCCCACACACACACACACACTTTTTGGAGTCTGAGAAAAAAAAAATCGCCCACACTTTCCGATGGTTCCGTCCATTGCTCAGGTTCTCCCCGTGTAGTAGTAATGATAATGTTAATAATAATAGTAATGATGATAACAATAATAACAATAACACTTAGGACCTACATGACGCTTAATATTGACGTTTCTAAGTGCATTAATACTGAAAAATATTAAATAAAAATACAGCATTATGTACACAATATAGTATATAATATTATATTATCATTATGTATATAAATGTGTACAATATAATACATACTTAGTACAAGTTTAAAGGTTGTGGGGGAGGGAGTACCAAAATCAAAAACAAAAACGTTTCTGGAGGGAGTCGTTGATAAATGCAAAAGAAAATATTAATATAGTGAACGTAAAATTCTGCACGCAATCTATGTTTATAATTAGATTTGCATGACGTAATATCTCACATATCATGAGCAAACTATGTAACTTTTTTATATTTGAAAATAAAACGAAAAAAGAGATACTAGAAGAAAACACGAAAAGGAGACAGTGATATTATGAGGATATCAATATACAGTATCCGCAAAAAAGAAGAAGAAGAAGATAGATATCAATACATTGGCCTTTAATTTCATTTGTGCAGTTCGGAGTTTGGCTCAGTGAACTCCATTGTATCTTCATCGCTGTTTGTTCAATCACGGTTTGAAACACACATAACTACCACCCATAGGGGCACGTTTACGGGCATAGTGATATTATATGTCCATTGTATGCAAATACATTTGCTTTGCACACGTGGACATTATGCCTTCAAGCATATATGTTGCAAATCTTTAACTTTTATGTCAATGTAATTATCATTGTTTAAATGTACTCGTCATAATATCATGAAGGGAAAATTGATCGTTGAATTGACCATGTATAATCCATGCTGTGGGATTTTCTGTCGCAAAACAAGCAAATCATCATCAAAGTCGTTAAAATATAACTGCTCACAATATATAATGCATGATTATATAAATACGATTATACCTATAAGGAAATGGGAGATATATACGCACACTCTACAAAATTTGTTGATTGATATTGATTTGCTGCATGAACACCTGATTTATATTGTAGCAGATAAAGTCAAAATGATTTTGAGGATTACAGCCTCTTGCCATTTTAGCACTTGATATGTCATGGAAAGTTGCGGACTATATGGTAGTGTGTTCGATTACTATAGATAGTTTACAGCTACGTCTTGAAGATTTGAATAATTACGATTTGACACCGCGATATGAGAAATTAAAAACGAAGTTGGTGAGCATGATAATGCAATATTCCGACGTGTCTGTGAAATTTACTGTAAATCCGTAACATTATATTGTGATGTGTCCAATGTTCATGACCTGAGTGCCACTTTCCGCTTATAATATACATGCATGGAGCAAAAAAAAAAAAAAAAAAAAAAAAAAAAAGGGGGGGGGGGGAATGTTAAAGAAACGTTCATCAGTTACGTTGCAACACTAAGCAGTCATATCACTTGCACAATGAGTCCGCAAGGCGTATTGCCGTCATTGTAATGTGGTGGCTGGCTTTGTGTGCATATATACATTACAGTCAAATCTCCCATTGGGATACATGGCAAACCTAGACGATGAATAAGCCAATGCTTTGATGCGTCATTTCCGTGTGAGCAATAATAGCGTGGGGCCAGGAAAGAGGTCGATTGTAAAACGGGAGTTTGATGTAATACCCTTTGTACGACACTAGCAATACTGTTTGGATTGAAAGCCCAGTCAGTGCTTCCCCCCACCCCCCCCCACCACCACCCTAACCCCCCCCCCATTGTTGATATGACTTTACGTTTTTCTTTGTCTTGTTTTATTTCTCTAGCCGTCAAAAATGACTTGTATTCAGATCATTGTCCGATATACTTGTGCAATTTTAAGATACTAAATATGGTATATGGAGAAGCAGCTAGGTATGTAACTTTACACCTTTTGTCAATATGCTAATTATCTGTCCATCCAGTTTCTATTCCCACGCAAACACTCATACACATCTTTGTTCCTCTCTCCCTCCACCCTCTGTCTATTTGATTATATACACTATTACACACACATATATATATATATATATATATATATATATATATATATACATATAATATATATATATATATATACACACACATATATATATACATATAATATATATATATATATGTATATATATATACATATATATATATATACATATATATATATATATATATATATATATATATATATATACATTTAAAACCCATTTTCAAGCACTGCATTTGGCAAAGGTATCATGAACACTTCACCCTTTGAAGGGTATCATCTAATCATGGTTCAGTACATTATGAACAAATTATTGCTAAGAATGTAGGCCTATACCTATATATAATTCTCTGAAAAAAACAAACAAAACATAATGACCCATTTCCCTTAGAACTTCCCTTACAGATTGTATGTACAATCACAAAGAAGACAAAGAAATAAGAACTTGTACAGGGGTTGTATCAGTAAGATGCAATTTGCACAAGAGTTGTTACTGATTTTGTTAATAATAGCTTACATTTATTTTTAAGATTTTCAAATGAGACATGGCTGATGCATGTACAGAGTGTGTATCTTGAGTTTGACAAAAATTGGTAGAAGTTAATTGGTCTTGCATACAGCTGTGTATTGGCAATACCTCTGCCTTTCAAAGCTATGTACTCTTTGGATGGAAATCTAGAAACATAAATCATTTCAAAGGCAAACTGCCCTCCATGTTTAAGTCACCTTCAGAAGAATGAACTCATCAAATAGCAGCATAATTTTCATTCAGTAAACAGTATTGTAAGAGAGTTCTGTAACTGAAGAGTACCACACATTTTTGCAAAAGCTACACAGTTGCAGAAGTTACATGACTTGATATCTACACAGGCCTGTGCTATAAAATCATGTTACCGATGAATTCAGCATATATTATCCTAGAATATTGGAAGCATATAATTCCTTGTTGAGTTCCTGGTATTTGGAAAGTGCAAATTTGCATGCAAGTGAGGGTGACTTGTGATACAATGTGATTTGTATGTACATTTATATGATTGTTATCAGTATGCCTGTTTTCAGCACACATAAAAAACAAACAAAAAACTGTTAAATTCCATCAGCATTTTTTCCAGTCCACAACAAACAAAAGACTACCAATGACAAAAGATGACTCGATGTGTCATAAAGAAGCTCTTTATTCACATTGAAGTGTTTCACACAATTCATGCCACTACCTACCGGTACGTAACTGGTTTCCACATGAAACAACGGGTCACCAATTCGGGCTTTTGATGCTGGTAGGAGCATACCCATATAGGTCATGTCGCCTGTGGTTTCACAGCATGAGCTCGGCAAAAGAATGTGCCAGACCCGTGCTGCATTACAATCAGGTTTTCTTTTTGTCTTGTTGGTATGGTTCTCTTTTTTTTCGGGAGGGGGGGGGGGTGTGGTTGGGACCTATGATTCACACACATCTTGGTCTGTTTCACTTCTTTGAGTGATATTGTTTAGGCTTTTCAAAATAGAGTCCATGAAATGGGCTGAAAGTCACATTTCTCCATGTGAGTCCAGATTAAGGGGCTAGCTCTAATCCATGATAAGAATTTATCAATAGCCAGTCAGTAGACATTACTGACCATCAAATTCATATTCCAGCACAACATTAAGCAAATATTTGCATGTGCTTTACCCAATGATTTTCACAAGTCTTGGCTAAATGTAGACATTTTTTTTTTTTTGCTAAAAAGTTTTCGCAAACATTCTCTGTTTCTCTGAAGTTTTCACAGCACCATGGGTTTATAAATTCGGATGGTAAGAGTAACCATACAACGATTTTTCTCTCCATCCTATATATAATATCAGACTACTAGTTCATCTATTAAATTATTCTAACTAATGTTAAATATAAAACTGTATGATGTCAAAAAAAGAAAGAAAAATGGAAAAAAAAATAACGCACAAATACATGAATGATGGCTCGAAAAAAGTCAGCTAATGTTAAATGTACACACTTTATAAAAATACATAGATGACACTGATGTTCATTGGCTGAAAAGCATGAATATTAGCCTCGGTAAGATGGTGAAACTATTTGACCTGATGATATACGAAGCACTTGGAATTGAACATGTGTTGCATAGGCGAATAAAGAAAGACAGTCTTTAGCACTGACAAAGGCACTTTCATATACTGGTATCAGCAGCCATACACTCACCGTTTGTATGCAAGGCATATATATGTACAGTGGCATCATCGTGAATGCCATTCACAAAGCAAACATCCCCGGACATAGACAGGGAAAAAAAAATCAACTACCCCGTATATATGAAAACACCTGCCGTGTACATGGCTTGAAACTGTATTTGGAATGATTCCCCATCTGCTTGATACAGTGGGTTCCACTGGTTTGCGGTGCAATATTCAAAGAGTACCAGTACATTTGAACACACTCTCACACTCTCAGAAGTCATGACAAATTAAAAAAAAAAGAAAGAAAATGTTTTCAGAGTAGTTTTCTGTCTCTTACAGCTGCAACTGTGATAAAACATGAAGCAAAAACACAAACATGGACATTAAAAGCAAACGCCAAATGTCCATATAGGCAATGTACTACCATGCCGGCATCATGTAACGTTTGGTCAACCATGATGCACGCTACCTGTTTCCAAGTTATATGAGAGAATTCTCCATTGACTCCAAGTATCGACACAACTTACAACGTGATACACATGTATCTGTCCTAACTTACACAACCTGGGTATACTGTCGTTCACTTACAAACCAGAGGCAAATAATTTGTGGGTGGGGGAGGTTAGGAGGGCTAAATCTGCTCTTCGTTCTCAAGTGATTGCATGTTGCAAAATTTGGGCAAAGGTCTGTTTTCACCACTGATAATACAGCTTGGAGTGCCACCATCTGGCATGTCCAAACATGTGACTCGGTTTAGCATGCCTCGTCTTAATACAAAGTCTATAGGACAATGACTCCTTGTATAGAGGAGTAGAAACGGTTTCTTGCACTTCTAAACCCTAGCATGACAGCTAAAGCATTATCAGCCAAGTAATTTTGTGCAGTGTCATCTCAAATGCTGATTTGACAGTGCAACTCGGAGGTCACGTTCCTGATCAAGAGGTAGCCTTCTAGGCGCACAGGTTGATATAGACTTACTTCAATGGACATGGGAACAGAGAGACAGGTAGCACAGTACTAACGGTGAATTTTGATAAAGAGAACGATTCTGATGTGATCTATTTGCTTGATGGTCATCAGTCATAGCTTTGTTACTGTTAGATACATCTGTACAGTGTATGTACACGCAAATTGCCAACAAATAAAAAACAAAAAACAAAACAAACACAAAAACACTACAGTCACAATACTTGCAACTCTTGCTTATTTTTAGGAACAAAAATACTTTGTAAAAAAAGAAGTAAGAAATACATAGTCAACATGTGGATTAAATCACATGATGTCATCACACTGAATTGTATGTAAACCTGATTGGCTTTGTGACACACATTCTACAAAATACAGCAGTGGAGGATGCTTAAATAGAGTTAAAAGTGATGTGGTAAGAAGTAGTATCCCTCCCATTAATATTCCCAAATATATAAAGTCCTAACTACAATATAATACAATAGTGAAAGGCGGTTGAAAGAAAATAGCACACATATGAAACATAAGGCAGCATTGGAGCATGTGTACACATGAAATTTGCTACATTCATCTCGACTGGGAGTGCCTGGTTTTTGGGGGGCCATCAAAACAATAATATAACAAACAGATCCTCAAACAGTTCTGTACGAAGAGGGTTGCAAAAAACGATCTGAAAACTTGAAATGTGGAGGAAATCCCAGCTCAGTTTTATGCCTGTCGATTTCTTACACATTGTTTCAATACCTCCTGATTCAAACTTTCATCTTTGACCATATGGACAAAACTTTCTGGAGTAACATTCCTGGACAGGGGAAGGGGCCTTCACATTTTTGGTGTGCACTTTTGTATAGACTTTTGAACTTCAAAGCCTAGAGTGATTGCCTTGATCAGCACAAATTTGATGTTCATGCACCTCTGAGCATAAAAAATACCCAAACCTCAACTTTGATAGAGTGTACCCGAAAGTGCCATCAGTATAAAGCACATAGAATTGGGGAAAAAAAACCAACAACACCCAAAAAAACACAAAGAACTGAGGAATGTTGAACCTACATGTATGTTGCTCTGCTTGCTACTTCACATTATTCCACAAACAAGAGTCCAAATTTCTTGCCTCATCTCTGCAGCTCTGTTATACCAACTGGCCTGTTCCTGGGGGGATTTCAAAATGATTTCAATCAGCCCTAGCCTTCTCAGGCTGCATGCTGATTGGCTAAAACCTGTTACCATAGCAACTGATAGCTGATATCTGAGTTCCGAGTCTATTCATTATCTGGTACTATCTGGACTTGTATCTGCATTGTTACAGGTTCCACTACGACTGTTTGAACTTCGGCTAATACTGTTTTGTTTTTGGTCTGCAGAATGCCTTCAATTTCAAGCTTGTAGAGTCCGGTGCGTGAGACGCGCTTGTTGAATCGTAGCAGCGCTATGCCGTCATCCCGCTTTCGCATCGCGAAGGTGTTGTCGTCGTTTCCGCTCAGAATGACGTAATTGTAGGTCGCCACTTCCTGGACATAGCCGGTCTTGAACCTGGCCACCCGCTGCTTGGGCACGGCTTTGGAGAGTGGGATGTGGTAGAGGATGGCGGTGTTGTTGGCCTGTGAGCTCGGTTCCGTGCTGGTTCCTTCTTCAGCATCGCCTCCTTGGCTCGCCTTCTCAACGCTGCGACGTTGCCTGCCACCCGTCGTCCTTGAGCAGTGGTAGCATGGCTGGGTGGAGTCCCTGTCAGTCACACAGGCTCTGCAATCACAGACGATATGATAAGGGACATTCCAACAATGTGAGCCCAGACAGCATTTTCATCAATCAAAATTACACTTACAATAATCACATTTGTGCAGCACTCTCGCAAACTATAAGCTGTTTATCAGTGCTTCACATCTGAACAACAACATACAAGTTAAAACTGTTTAAAGCAGCAATTCACAATATTCTTATCAATTCTTTTTTTTTTTAATGAATAATGCTTCAGTCTGAAATAGATGATGGCAACTTCCATGGTGTTATTTTGATACAGATCTAACATTTGTCTTATTGGCAACTTCTGGAGTACTAGTATAAGAAAGAATTTTCTGGTGCACAATGACTGAAATCCGTTTGAGAAATACTTCAGCCTTAAATGAACTGTAAAATCTAACCTCACATTTTTTTTTTTTATTATTATTATGATTTTTTTTCTGTGATAAATGGTTCATATCTGCTAAAATTATGTGTTGTTGTTTCTTTTTTAATATCCCAAACATATGCAATGCCTGATATTGGGTGTCAACTTTCGTGGGCAAAACCTAAAATCACAGGCATATTCTGAAAACTGGCATCTTGATTCTATGTTTGCAGACACTCTTGACAAAGGGCATTGGTTGCACTCCGATGATTTTGTTGAGTCTCTTTTCCCAAAATCCTGATGTCTGAAACAAGCCTTACGCTTGAAAGGAAACAAGCATTTATACGGTAATACACTGGGAGCTTGATTTATTCATCTCACATCCTGAGCTTTCTTTTAGAAAGGAAACTGGCCCATCAATAACTCCAGGCACAGGGCAGATCTTTTCTTGGTTGATAGCTTCTTTTGTGCTTTTGTCTATCTATTTTTGTATACAAATTATATCCTCTTCCCAGACGCAGGAAACACTAATAGCAGAGACTCCAACCCCAAGCACCGTCTGATCTGGAGATTCTCCCGCCTGAATCCCTCGCAAATGGGAGACTCCAACTTGATGTGCGCAAAGCGCAAAGTCCCTTGGGTCATTATAGGGTTCTATAGATGCTCTCTCGTGCTATCTCAGGCTTATTTTCAACATACGATGGCACTAAGTAAGTAATAATTCAATGAATCAAATCATATATTTTGGCCTAATAAAACTTCATTTCATATAATATATCATGTGCAGATGCTACACATGCATGTGTATTATGAAATTGACTGGCATCTACAAAACCATACAAGCGGGAGACACAGAGCCAGGGCGGGAGAAATTAAATCTCAAGCGGGAGAACAGGAGATTTTGTGAAAATGGGTTTTCGGCGGGAGATCTCCCGTCGAAAGCTGGAGAGTTGGAGTCTCTGGAATAGAGAATTTTGTGAGCTACTACACTCTACTTCCACACATCCAGAGAAAGTAATGTGATGTAAGAAAAGAACAAACTACAGCCACAAGGCAAATACACAAAGGAAACTTGCTACAAAGTTTATTTGTATGCCTTTATCCATTTTTACCTATATATATATATATATATATATATATATATATATATATATATATATATATATATATATATATATATATATCTTTTTTAACCTGTTAAGGACAAGTCCGGAGTATACTCGGGTAAGTGCCTATAGAAAATGTGTGTTGTTGCAAAATCAGCCCATCCTCAATGGGTTAATTTCAGCTTGGGTAAACAGTTTAGCAGTCCACTGCTGCAATAATGGAAATAAATTAAAGGGTGTCAATACTAAGAAGGTTCCTGGAATGTTAAAGGAACAGAAGATACTGAAAAGAGAGTGAGTTTTTGCCTTGCTCAAAAAAGGAAAGAAAAAAAAAAAAGGATATCAGCAGACTAGGGGAGAGCCCTTTAAATCTGCTGTCACCTTCTCTTCAGTTGAATCCTTTAACACTAAATGGTTGTAGGTTGGGAACTGTATGGTCACAGAGCAGTATCTCTCCCTTTTGACCTTTAAATATCTGTATACTGAGAAGACAATGCCCGTTGTTTGACCCTTTAATATCTGTGTACTGGAGGTAATGCATGTAGAGCAAAATACAAAGGAATTGAGGTGCACATAAGAATCACAAGGACACTATACAGGCTTGAGAAGAAGTCTCTGATAGGAACCAAAAACATGTTTACCATGAAAGGGACGAAGTACCAGTATATACCACTATTAGCAAGATTAGCAGGCTCTAAAGCAGCCTGTGTGTATGGTGGTAGTGGTGTGGTGATGGGGGGGGGGGGGGGGGGGGGGGGGGGGCAATACCAAGGGATTAGTTGACACATAGATTCCTCTTCCTCAAGCCCTTGTTTACTGGTGGACTGTTTTCTTTGTCATCCTTCCAACTAGCTTGGTCACACTGAAAGTCACATGGTCTGCAAGAGGAGCTTAATACACTCTGAAAAGGGGGATTAGAACTTATGCCACACTTGGGCGCTCTCCTCACAACATCAGAGAGCTAACATGCCAAATTTCTCACACTTTCCTCAACCCCTTCTCTAGTCCTTCCCTTTGAGTCTCCCCAGAACAATTCTTTGTCTCCTTCCCCCTCTGTCCACCCCACTTCCTGTCACATATCACGATCTGAACAGGAGAGGTCACCAAACTATCTGCTGTACGCTGTGCAGTCAATCACACACTTCCTGCACACAGGTCACCTTGGGGGCACTACAGTGTGTATCAAAAAAAAAAAGTAATCCAAATTTAGAGGGCTACTCTTTCATAATTGTCAGGTACTGAGAGCACAATGTTGGTTGTGAGGGAAGAAAAACTCTTCCTCTTTCCATTGGTATCTAATCATGTTGACATATGTCATGCACGACTGAGCACATGAACTTTAAAGACAACAATCACAAATTGCACTTTTTCCAAGTTTGCGTGTCACATAAAGGAACAATGAATGTCTCACTGAATGGATGAGATCTGTCAATGAAAGTGGCCAAATAAATAGGCCAGACTGTCCGAATGCAGGTTTGTGTTTAGGGTTTCTTCTAACATTTTATGGTCCATAACACCTGTCTGATAACCAAGACACTCCTACAGAGGCCAACCCACACAGTCCATCTTTCTCTGTTCATATTCAATACATAGCTCGCAGCGACAATCCTTGTCTTGAATATAAAGAGAAATAATGGGTTAGCCTTTGAGGGAAGGAGCATCAAGTTATTAACAACATGGCCATTTTGAAAGTTATGGACCATCACAGGTTAGAAGAAACCCTAAACACAAACCTGCAGTCACGCAGGCTGGCCTGTTCATTTGGCCACTTTCATTGACAGATCTCATCCATGCAGTGAGACATGCATTGTTCCTTCATGATGACACTTAAACTGGGAAAAAGTGCCATTTGTTATTGTTGCCTTTAAAGTTTATGTGCTCAGTCATGCATGACATTTGTCAACAAAATTAGGTTTTGACGGAAAGAGGAAGAGTTCTTCTTTCCTCACAACCAACATTGTGCTCTCCATAGCTGACAATTATGAAATAGTAGCCCTCCAAAATTGGATTACCTTTTGTTTTGTTTTTCTGATACGTGGCATGCCATGGTACCATTAAGGCTGTAGAAATTTCTGATAACAGTGGCGGAGGTCGATGACAATTCCAAACAAACAACACAGATGACATTGACAGAACTGCCGCAAAGTCAAACACTCCAGCAAAATGGATCATGGGCACAGTGCAAACGTCACGACACTACCTAGACCTCTCTCCTTGTCTGGAATAACGGATCATATGGTAAGGTATTGCATGGAATTGCATCATCATCACTGCTACCACTTCCTCTTGTAGTTCCTTATCTTTTCACCACCACACACACAGTAGTCCAGTCAATCTAGCGCTTTTTAGGGGGTAACCCACCACTAATTGCAACAGTAGGAATTTCACTGCAGTGCAAGTCGTTGAGGCCTCCTGAACACCATACTAAAAGTCCCAAAAAATCCAGTGGGGCAAAATAGTAAAATTTGCATAATATGCAAATTAGCACCTGTAATGAGAGAAAATTGACAGATCTTAGCTTCCCGTTATCCAATTTTAAAGATTTAAATGTGTAAACTTATATTTTGTAGGTCAATGAACACGATGGATGCCTTTTCGAATTGGTCATACAAAAATAATTTACATAAAATGCAAATTAGCGGTAGCTGTAAGAGTACATTCATAACAACAGTACTCACGTTGGCATAACGCGCGTTTTGCATATGGGGACGCGGGGTTGAGGGGGTAACTTAGGGCGCCTCACAAGGGGCCGCTTTTAATGTGCGCCCCTTTTTACTATGTAAGTATTGTAAAGCAATGTATCCTGCATTGATTACATTGCATTTCTTGGAAACAAAAGTACCCTTGCTATAAGGCACGATCGAATTTTGATAGCATGTACGTTTGGAACATATATATTTGCGCTATATGATATTATATGTTTTCTATATTGCCAAGTGAATAAAGGGCACTTTGGGGGCACACGCCACAGGATTGCCCTTCAATAAGCACCCTCTTTATTGCGTACATCTTATAAAGCAAATCTTCTTCTATCATTTTCGTGACTTTTCATTTATATAAGAGTGTATTTTCTGCATTGCCGGACCTACTTTTAAAACCGCTCACGCTAGAACAAATGTATTTGGGTTGCTAATATCTGTATTTCGTAATAAAGGGGTGTGCGTAGGCGTGCATTTAGACACCTCCCCAGAGATTACCTTTGATTGTTCACCTCTTTGACAATGTAGTTATTGTAGAGCAATTTTTCCTCTATTCATTAGTTGCATTTTTTGGAAACAAAAGTGCCTTTGCTATAAGGCATTTCGAATTTCGAAAACATGTACGTTTGGAACATATTATTCGCATTATTATGATATTATATGTTTTCTATATTGCTGTGAGGGTGGGTTGTTTTTTGGCACATCCCACAGGGTTGCCGTTTAATGCGCACCCTCTTCACTGTATAGATCTTGTAAAGTTAAGTCTCTTCTATCATTTCCATTACTTGTCATCGATGAAAATTGTATTTGCTGTATTGCCGGGACTACTTTTACAACCATTCACGCTAGAACAACAGTATACGCGTTGCTAATATCTGTGTTTTGCACTAAGGGGACGTGAGCGTAGGTGTAAATTTGGACACTTCCCAATGGATTACTTTTGAATGTTCATCCTCTTGACAATAAAGTTATTGTAGAGTAATGTCTTCTCTATTAATTAGTTGCATTTCTTGGAAACAAAAGTGCCTTCGATATACGGCACGATGGAATTTTAGAAACATGTACGTTTGGAACATATATATATTCCCGTTGTTATGACAATAAGTTTTCTATATTGCCGTGATGGTGGAATATTATTTGACACATCCACAGGGTTGTCGTCTAATGTGCATCCTCTTCTCTCTATGGATCTTGTAAAGTTAAGCCTCTTCTATCATTTCCATGAATTTTCGTTGATAAAAAGTGCATTTGCTGTATTGCCGGGACTACTTTTAAAACCATACATGCTTTATAGAACAATGGTGTTTGCGTTGCTAATATCTGTGTTTTGTCTTAAGGGGGCATGAGCGTAGATGTAACTTTGGACCATTCCCAAGGGATTGTCTTTTGATGTTCACCCTTTTAACAATATGGATATTGTAGAGCGATGTCTCCTCTATTAACTAAAACATATTTTTGAAAACAAAAGTGCCCTTAATGTACGGCGCGATCGAAATTTGAAAACATGTACGTTTGGTACACATAGTATTCGCGTTAATGATATTCAATGTTTTCTATATTGCCACGAGGGTGGTGTACTTTGGGGCACATCCCACAGGATTGACATTTAATGTGCATCCTCTCACTGCATAGATATTGTGAAGCAATGCTTTTTCTATCATTTCCACGACAGTCACTGACATAAAAGTGTGTAACTGTAACAGTATTGCCGGAACTACTTCATGCACGAAAGAACGTCAGTATTTGCGTTCATAGTATCCTTGCGTTGTAATTACGAGGCTTGAGCGGAGGTGCAATGTTGGAACACTTCTTAAGGGATTGCTTTGGATAATTGTTCACCCTTTTGACAATAATAGTTAATGTAGAGCAATTTTTCTTCTTGTAATTAAATTGCATTTCTTGAAAACAAAAGGGCAATTGCTGTACAACCGTAACGACTATATGAAGGCATGGTATATTGGAACATATTCGTGCTATGTGGTAGTGCATGTTTCCTATATTGCCCTGGGGGTTAAATGACTTTAAACACATCCCACTCTGTTGCCTTTGAATGTGCATCCCTTTGACTATATGATTATTGTAAAGCAGTGTCTCTACCATTCAAAAATCATGAAAAGTAAAGTGTCTTATTTACCACCCGGCAAAACGACTTTCTATATGCATGTTCAACTGAGTTTGATTTGGCATATAATGCATGTTTTGTTAACCTGTTTTGGGACCACGACGGTCAGGGTAGGAGTATCTGGGCACTTCCCAAGGGCTTGCGTTTGAATGTCCACCTTTTTGACAAAATAGATATTGTACAGCAACGTCCCCTATTACCTTAATTGCATTTTAACGAAAATAAAAGCGTATGTGCTATACAGGCGGAAGAACTTTTCAGAGGCATGTACCCATGGAACATTTTTCGCGGTTGAATATTGTACCACGTTTTTCACTGCCTTTAGGATGCACGGGGTTACTTTGAGCACCTCCCACAAGGTGGTCTCTGCAAGTGAACCCTTTGTACTGTATAGATATTGTAGATCAATGTTGTTATTTTATCTTTACCCCGGCAATTTTTATAGAAATAAAAGTGTCTTGATATGGCAGGAATTAAATTCAATACAATAAATTATTCAATTCAATTTTTATTTCATTTTTCGACAATAGACATCACTTTTTTTGGAACAGAAAATGAGGTGCGTAAAACTATGTAGGATGAAAAGAATGTACAATGATTGTATAGCACCTTATAAATATTTATACATAGTCATAAAACTCAAGTGATAGTCATAAAACTTTTTGAGACATGCACTTTTTGAACGACTGTAATTGCGTTGGTATTTGCGTTATAAGGTCATGTATAGAGGCAATTAATGTGGGCACTTCCCATATAGGAGGCTCCCTTCGAATGATCACCACTTTAACTATGCCAGTGTAAGTCAAAATTGCAGAGCAATATATCTTCTGTTAACCTCATTGAATTTCATTAAATAAAAGTTTCTTTGCTAGAGGACCAGAAGGACTGTTGAAAGGCATGTACTTTTAGAACATAATTATGTATTTGCGTCGGTACATGATCATTGCATGTCTTAGACTGCCTTCGGAAGGGGTAACTTTGGGTACCCTCCACGTGGTTGCCCTCGTATGTGAACTATTTTTACCTTATAGATATTGTGAAACAATAATTCTTCTATAACTTTCACTGAATTTTAATGGATAAATGAAACAAAAAGGACGTTATAGAGTTTTTTTTCGCTTCAAACAGCTGTATTCACGTGCGTATGATTATGTTTTGTACCGGGCCGTGAGGGTATAGGGATAAATTTGGGTACCTCCCTGCGAGTCGCTTTGACTGTGCACCACCTTTTATTCAAAAAGATATACACATTGTAGAAAAATATCTCCGCTGTCAGTGCCAATTCTATTTCATGGAAATAAAAGAGTCTTTGCTAGACGGCCGAACGACTTTAAAAAAAAATGTACGCTTAGAACAACCGAAATCGCGTTGGTTGATGCATGTTCTGTAATTGGTCGTGTCGATAATTATCGATAGGGGTAACTTTGGGCACTACCCACAGGGTTTCCCAAAGTTGACTGGCCATCTTCAATATCTCAAAACCCTCAAGGATGCAAGAGCTGAATCATCAAGATTCGAATAAATCACCCTCCAAATAGAGTTCATTCATTACAAAATTGGAGTTATAGATGTTGACACTTGTTTAATTTCGTACTTTGATTCTACGTTATTGATGGATTAGCTATCATTATCTGTCTGATGACAAAATTGTAATTTGCGTAATATTATTCATGCTAGGTTACTAATGCTGTAGAGTTTATTTTTGGTGAAGAGAAACTGAAATATCACATTTGAACACTCTTAATATGCTCATATCGGGCGCTTTGAAGCATTTGAATAGTCCGTTGGCTCGGTACCCTTTCCATATCATGCAAACGAGGCCCAGATTATGTACATGGAAATATTTGCAGCGCACTAACTGACATTGTAAACATAGGTTTCAACACTTTCGGTGTTCCAATCTGAAACCTAGAAGCGTAGTTTTCATGAAAACACTGTATTTTTATCATTATGGGAGCTAATTTGCATATTATGCAAATGAGGTCCAGATTATGTACATGGAAATGTTTGCATCGCACTAACTGAGGTTTCGACACTTTTGGTGTTCCAATCTGAAACCTAGTAGCATAGTTTTCTTGGAAACACTATTTTAATCGTTATGGGAGCTAATTTGCATATTATGCAAATGAGGGTCTGATTGTGTACATGGAAATGTTTGCATCGCACTAACTGACATTGTAAACATAGGTTCCAACACTTTCGGTGTTCCAATCTGAAATCTAGAAGCATAGTTTTCATGGAAACACTGTATTTTTATCATTTTGGGAGCAAATTTGCATATTATGCAAATGAAGCCCAGACTATGTACATAGAAATGTTTGCATCGCACTAACTGACATTGTTAACATAGGTTTCAACACTTTCCGTGTTCCAATCTGTAACCTAGAAGCCTAATTTCCATGGAAACATTGTATTTTTTATCGTTATGGGAGCTAATTTGCATATTATGCAAATGAGGTCCGGACAATGTGCATGGAAATGTTTGCATCACACTAACTGACATTACAAACATAGGTTTCAACACTTTCGGTGTTCCAATCTGAATCCTAAAAGCCTAGTTTTCATGGAAACACTGCATCTTTATAACTATGTGAGCTAATTTGCATATTATGCAAATTTAGCCGATTTGCCCCACTGGATTTCTTGGGACTTTTAGTATGGTGTTTCGGAGCCCATAACAAGATGCACTGCAGTGGAATTCCTACTGTTGCAATTAGTGGTGGGTGAAACCCTATTTTGACTGGACTACAGTAACAGGGAAGTAGGGAATATGATGACATTTGCAAAACAGATGAACCATTCAAAAACAACAGCCAATAACATCAGCAACAAAACACAACTGGCAAAATGTCAAACAATAACTATCAGGAAAGCAGGAAGCTACCTTGCAACACAAAACCCAACATGTACCAGCCTGTGTCTAATCTTCATTTGTGTATTTTGCTTTGCTACACTGGCTCTGATTGTACTGCCTGGTATGTCACTGTCCGCCTCCATATTGTGATTTTATCAGCATTGCTAACACTATTTTTTAACCTGGTTTTCCATTTTACCTCTGATTGTATGTAGATGGTACATCAAATACATTGTTATGTTTCAAAAAAAATTCTTGGCATATCTAAGTCTAAAGGGTGACTTGGCAGCTCTGCATAAGATATTAGAGCCTGCCTGACGCAGTGACTTTTGGATCTAAAATGTGGAGATGTTATGAAACTGACTGAGTAGGTGAGTAATTCCACTTATTCTTTCCCAGAGCGATGTGCCAAGTGTGAAACTCAACAAGGAATTCCTCATAATTCTGTATAAAAACGAATCAAGTTACTTTTATTTGAAGGTGAAATCAACAAAAGACAAACAATCCAATGACTAATGATATTTCTCCATAACTGTTGATGCAATCTCATGTGCAAAGGACAGTTAAAGGACAAGTCCACCTTCATGTACATTGGGATTGAGAAAATGCAGCAATATTAGTAGAACACATCAGTGAAAGTTTGAGGAAAATTGGGCAATCCGTTCAAAAGTTACGAATATTTTAAGTATCTGCACAGTCACTGCTGGAAGAGAAGACTACTACAGTGTATGATGTCACATGCGTACAACTATATAATGAAAATAAAAAGAGAATTTCACAAAACTTTACTTTCTGAATAAAGTGCACATTTCTTCGACTTGCTACTGACGTATGTTAAGGGTAATATTATTACCCCTGCCTTCTGAAAGAGAGAAGTCGAGTGTTCTTTTGTTATGCGAGAGAAAAGGAAATATGTTGAATTTTCTTTATTCTTTCTTTATATCGTTGTACTCATGTGACATCACCAGCTATAGTAGTCTTTTCATCCAGCCGTGACTGAGCAGAAACTTCAAAAATTCATAACTTTTTAACGGATTGTCGGATTTTGCTCAAACTCTCACTGATGTGTTCTATTAATATTGCTGCATTCACTCAACCCACATGTGTATGAAGGTGAACTTGTCCTTTAAAATGTCTAAATCCCACATCGTAAAGTAACAAGACTAAAAGCCAGGCTGAACTCGGTCTTCTTTTGAGAACCAAGGTCAGTGTGCCTCAAAGTGGTAGCTGACTTACCCCTGCACCACACTGGTGTAGCCAGGCGGACAGCCGCAGGAGAAACTACCCTCAGTGTTCTGGCAGCTGTACTGGCAGGGGCTGTAGCGCTGGCCGCCATAGGAGCTCTGACACTCGTTGATGTCTGGAGGGCAGAAGAGGGGAGAATGATTAAAACTTACAACTTGCCAAATGGATTAGCTTGGTCCTGGTTCATTGCGTTCATGAGATCCTAAGTAATCCACGGATGCTTTACAAATTATAATATTTATGTGTACATCCATTAGCAGACCTGGAGCTTGTTTCACTTGGCTCTAAAATCAATCCTACGTTCAATTCAACTGATCTTAGCGACAATTCTGATATTGACCACTCCTTAAAACTTACGGACTGTTTTACTAAAGCCATTTTGGAACAATTTCTGCGCTTATCTTGCCATGTTATATAATTAATCATGAATGCCTATGTATCCTTCCCAACTAGATCTGGGAGGCCCCCCCCCCCCCCCCCTCCCCCCCCCCCCCCCCCCCCCCCCCCTCCCGGCTCTATGATCTATCTAGATAGCCCGGCCTAGTTAGGGTTAATAGAGTGTATACTGGTACTGGTATCAGATTAAAGAGTTTACAAGAACAGATCTGACTACAGGCACTCGTAGAAAAGGCTGGAGAAGAGAAAGTATCTCGAAAGGGTGAAAAATATATAAAACAAATGACACACATATGAACATATCATGCATTAGCATGTTAGATAAGATTTAGAGTCCTCTACTCCTTCCTTACCATTGCACATCAAGTTCTGCTGGTCAAAGGCAAAGCCACTGGAGCACCCACACTGGTAGCTTCCCTGTGTGTTGTAGCATCTTGCCTGGCCACATACATCTGGCTGCATACACTCGTTGTTGTCTGGCAACAAGATGGAGGATGGTTAATGTTTTGTAAAATTTAAATGAACACAATCTTCTATTTCAGTTGTTTTCACACACACAAAAATAAGTATTAAACCTAGAGAGAACTAATAAAAATGAAGATGACTTCCAACTTTGATATCACACCTGCACACAGAGTGGCAACTGATGGGTGGTATATCTATTTTTCAAGGGGGGGGGGGGGGGGTGTCATTCGAAAAGCCAATCTTAAACGTTGACATCAACTTGAAATTATGTCATACTGTGTGCATCTTCAATGGTATTATAACTTTCATGTATACATAAAGATTTTGAAGACTGTTTAATGCAACCATTTACATACAAATGGAAATGTGAGAAGAGAATTTGTCTTGATAAATCTTTTTTAAAAGATCAACTAGAATTCTTTGTGAAACATTTTCCAAGGACTGGCACTCACCTATGCACATGCCGTAGAAGTTCTGTCCGAAGCCATCGGGGCAGACACACCTATAGCCACCGACGATGTTCTGGCAGCCATACTGGCAGATGCTGGGTTGCTCCTCACACTCATTGATGTCTGGAATGGCAAAATTCATGATATGGAAAGGAAAAGAAGAGTATAAGCAAACCCTTTAATTAAATAAATCAACAGATACAGCTTTCAGCAATCACACCAAGAAGGAACAAAGTGAGGCATCACTGTCATGTGGTGAGAAAATTGAGGACCACTTTGAAGGATGGGGCATACTTTAGAAGCAATTATCAAATTTTGGTGAGACTGATGAGCTAGAAGTAGTGCTGTATATCAACTTGCTCTTTCAATTTGGCAGAATCACCATTACTTGTGGGGTTTTTACACTTATGGCAGCAATTGGAAAGCTGATATTTTTTTTATTTCTTTCTACAACTGAAAAGTAATGGACATTATCTCTATCTCCATTTATCTATTCATTCATTCATTCATTCATTCATTCATTCATTCATTCATTCATTCATTCATCCATCCATCCATCCATCCATCCATCCATCCATTCATTCATTCATTCATTCATTCATTCATTCATTCATTCATTCATTTATTCATTCATTCATTCATTCATTTCTACTTCCAACAGAAACATATAAATATTTTAAAGAAATTGAATACATAAATTACACTACAATACATCAAAAATACAAGTTTACAGAAATATTTCAAATATACAGAAAGGCTGGAAATGGGCAGGAATGCTAAAAACAGTGTTTGTAGGTCGCATTCCCCCACACGTAATGCAACAAATCATATGACTGATATACTGTTACACATAAAAAGTGGAATTGCAAAAGAAACTAAGATATGGAAAACAAATCCCTACACTAAGTCGCTGTCATGCAGGAAAAGAGAAGGAAGTGAGAGAGAGAAAGTGATTATGTGGTGTGACGATGAAATATTAAGCCACATCAAGCCATATACATATCAAGCCATAGTTCCATCTCTGGAACTCTACTCCTCCCTCACTTGTGTCTCTCCTACTCGTCTTGCAGTACACTGCGTCATCTTGTGGTTTCTATACAGCAACATTCACATGTCAATCTGAACTCACCGACACATCTCTGGCCACTGGGGTCTACCCGGAAGAATCTCTGGCACTCGCATCGGTAGCTGCCCTGGGTGTTCTGACACGTTCCGTAAGGACCGCAGGCATCGGTATTCACCAAGCACTCATTGATATCTAGTAAGAACAGGATGAGACATTTGATGAGATTCAAAAGTACAGTGAACACAAGTGGGGTGAACCTGTGATTGAAATGTTTGGGTTTCCATGAATTTAATTCCTTTTTCTTCTGACATTCAATTTCAAAGTTAATTACATCACCATGTGAATAATCTCATGTCACGTCAAACACAATTTATAACAAATTTCAGCATATTCTTTTTTTTTTTGAGGGGGGCGAATTACTAGCAGTAGAGTAAACTAATCCATATCTATAAAAATTGTAATATATTACACACTTATGCCATATAAAGTTGTAAGACTTGAGCTCTCTGACTTTTCTTTTTACTGGTGATGAATTTGATTTTTTTTTTATTACACTGCATACAAGGGCTGTCTGATTGACATCTAAACATCATTCTCTCAAATGCAACTCAGTACTTTAGTTCAGAAGGGGTAGAAATACTCCTTGTGGAAAAAGCAACAGTGATTAGTTTTCATCATGCCATAAGAGGGCGCTCTTTCACTTGTCACAGTTATACACACTACCTCTGGCCCTCAGGCAGTGTTAGCAATCTCACACCTTGTTTAACCCATTGAGGACGGACTGATTTTGCTACAACACGCATTTCCCATAGACGCTTGCCCGAGTATACTCGGGACTCGTCCTCAACGGGTTAAAGTTGACTGAACAAAGAAAAGTAAAACTAGGTGAACAGGATGTCGACAGTGTAATCAAAATCGGACCATAATACAGAAACTTAAAATTCTAGATTTTACTCTACCAAACAGTGGTATTGGTTGCAACTACACATGCTGATTGGAAGAGAAATATCCTCATGTTGCACACCTCTCCCATTAGTTTGTCCACACAACAAATATTACAGATATCATCATGACGTTGGAAAGCCAGCCATTAACCCGTTGAGGACGGTTTGATTTAGCTACAACACGCATTTCCCATAGACACCTGCCCGACTATAGTCGGGACTCGTCCTCAACGGGTTAAAAACTTTTTTTCCCTCCCAAAGTCACTGCTGCTAGGTTTGTACAAGACAGCAATTGTTTGATGCAATGGATACAACTCATTATTTCAGTTTCATGTACAAAAAGGAAAGGAATTTGGTGGACGTGAGATTTATGTACAGGTCAATGGAAGACTTGTAATAATAATGATTTGACTCTGCTTTCAATTTGCATTCTGTAAAAGCAAGGATATTTGTGCACATATTTTTTCACACTTGGCCGGGTATGATAAATTTTGTATGTTTTTAACTTTGCAGAATCAAAGATATAAAATAACATTTCATAGAGCAAGAAGAAAAAAATATCAACTATATTTTCATGCTAGTTTCCTATAGCACAAAATGTGTGGAAATTTCCATATTTACAGTACAATACGTGGTTGCTAATAATATCACTGTTTTGTGATTATGGAACTTTATCCTATTCTAGGTCACATTTTCATGAAATTCTTATATTCTCTACGTTTCATTTCACTCTACTCAGCCAACTAGAGCATGGTGTGGGATTGCGATTTGGAGTAAGAGAGGTTTGCTCTTGATACCTAGACAGGTAGAGCCATGCTGCATGTATCCATCCGGACACACACATCTGAAGCCTCCCAGTGTGTTCCTGCATTCAAACTGACAGTCATGGATCCCCAGAGAACACTCATCTTTCTCTGAGATGTTTGAGGAGACAAGAGAAGAGAGAAAATATTGTAAATCAAGCCTGTCAGATTTCAGTTTCATGTTTCAACTTGTAGAATACACTTGCCATATTGAAACACATCACAAATCAATTCAAACACTAAGAATAGAAATGGCACAGCTTCAACAAAATGATTATCATCGTGGCACCACCATCACCACCCATCAACACAAAAATGGTCGTCAAAGAGGCATTTCTGTGCATGTATTCATGTTTGAATGCTCCGAGTGACAATTTACTCATTACTACTGATTGTGCCTGTAGATATTGTTGGATCAAATATCTTGTTTACTTGGCTCTTCATGGATGCAAAACATATGATGCAGTTTCCAAAGACAACACTTGCAAGATACCTCAACTGTTTTGCTTGTGTAGCTTGTGAATTTTATTGCAAAACACAGGGCTAGTTTATGACATGATCTTCCTCTGTTTAATACAATCATAACATAATCACAGAAGAGACATGGCAGCTGGACTGGATTCCATCTGGCAACTCTGAAGAACATTGCACATAGTATTAACTCACCTCTGCACGTGAGACCATCCTCGGCCAGGATGTAACCCTGGGGGCAGCCACACCTGAAGCTTCCTGGGGTGTTCTTGCACTGGTAGCTGCATGGCGGAGGCACCTGGTTGCACTCATTCTCATCTGATACCAGTCAAAACAAAAGGCGTCATCACTACTGACACTGGTATCAAACCCACATGAGGGGACCCATACCATCTTCACTTACAATAATGTCCACATCCTTTGCTACCGATGTGTTACATAGGTCTGAAATGCTCCATGCACAAAAACATTAAAATACACAATCAATATATTGTAGAAGTTTAAGAGAAATCATATTAAAGGTATCATATAGTTATGGTTGAGACCTAATTTCAGGTTTCTAACATTTTTTTGGTGAGATAATGAGAAACCTCTTATGAAATATGAAAGAGCATGTAATTCTATGAGGAATTCTACGTTTATTTGATGAAAATTGGTTTTGAAATGGCCGAGATATCCAAAAAAGAGCGATTCTAATAAAGTGTGGGACCCACACTTTATTACGATCGCTTTGTTTTACTTTGTTTTTGGATGTTTCAGTCATTCCAAACCCGATTTTCATCTAATAAACTTTGAATTCCTCTTAAAATGGTATGCTCTGTACTATATCATACGTCTTTTCTTGGTATCTCGCAAAAAGTTGAAAGCCCAATTCTCATCTCCACCAATACTGTACTATCCCTTTAAGTAACTATTAGGTAAATTTTGAACAAATTTGAGCCTCCCTAGCCAGCCACATCATCAATAGAAATCAAATCAAAGTCAAATCTATAAATATCCTTTGCATGTGCAAATTTTCACAGATTTGGTGTAGTAATTGTCTCTTTATCAAACATCTTTATCAAACAAATACACAGATACTGGGTAAACAAATTACAGTGAAGAGGGGGTTTTGAGAGGAGGGAAAGGGGTACCTTGTTCCCTAGTACAAAAAAAGCAGCAGGCAACTGAATCTACAATGATTTTTTGTGGTTCTGACTCACCTTCACATCTGGTGCCATCAGGGCTGAGGATGAAGCCAGGGTTGCACTGGCACATGTAGCCCCCGGAGCTTCCCAGACAGTTCCCATTCTCGCACAGCCCTGCCACCACCTGACAGGGGTCTGCCGGTGTCACGGACGTGGTGCAAAGGCGGTTGTACTCAACTGGTTTCACGATGCATGACAGGAGATTAAAATAAATTAGTCTGATGCAGAATCAGGAAAATGGATGCACAGTAGATGCACACAGGATTTAGAATAAACTGTAAATTACTTTACATTCTGAATGAAACACTGATGTTCTTCACAGATAAGGAAACCTGGTGGAAATAGAACTTTGTTACAACTAAATTTTCAAGTGGATTGGGGGTATATGTGGATCATTTCATGATCTGCACCCTTAAATTTGCTCGTATGACCTCACATATAAATAACAAACTTTCAAAGGCGTCTACAATGAATTTGCCTCCTTGTTCTGCGGAAGCAGAATGCATATTAAAGCATTTTATGAACACATAGTATGTTGCCATGGCATACATATCTAGAATATCTGCTGTGTTGGTAATCTTATGAATATCAGCTGGCCAACAGAATTCACCAGCAGAAAACCATCATGAAATAGCTTATGAAGTGTGGCAGAACCTCTGCGCAATACACTCACTGGTGCCAAAGACCGGGCAAATGTCGCAAGCGGGTCCCCAGGCCCGGCCTCCGCTGCAGCAGCATGTCTCCATGGTAACGGGCTGCATCCCACTTTGTCCTGCCTGGCATCCGCCAGGAGGCACGAAGGCGTAGCAGAAACCGGTCCGGCGGTCTGGGTGTTAAAGAGGGGAAATGGGAGGAGAAAGGTGACGTGACAAAATTGATCACATCAAACTCTTTACAAGCTCTCTCCCTCTATCTCTCTCCTGCAGCCATACAATTTTTTTTTAAAGGCACTTCAAATTGACCTACTCTCATTCTGTATTTGTATCCCATTCCTGTATCAGAAACCAACTGTGAACAGTTATGTCAAAATACAGAGTTAAAGATAACAACAAAACAGCCATCCCCCCTCAAATAAAAAGACATTTTTGAAGCTGCATTAACGGACATCCCTATGCTGACTACCATGCCTCCACAGAACATACGGTACTCGACTGGGGCAAAAATTAGTGTATAACCAAACAAACCTTGAATATATCTCCCCTGAAATATGTTTTTAATACACCATGTACGTACTAACATTTTCAAACTCATTCACACACATGTTCTTCTTGAGTTTGCTGTAAAAGTTGCAAATTTAAAAAAAAAAAAAAAAGCCTCATCAGACTTTGCCTCAAAACCTACCATATTCATAAGTTGCCTTCTTATACTTCTTATATAACGATGCAAGTGTTTGTAATTCACGTCGGAGATGTCAACCTTGTAAAAAGCACTGCAGTATTCTGAGGGCCCTGGCTTTATGCAACGAATTGCTTTTTCATGCATAATGTGCATTCCATTGCTGTCTTTTCACATAAGTTAGAGTGACTTAACAGAATCAAAAACTTGTGCTTCCTGATTGAATACACTGCAAAAGGAAGGACTAAATTATCTAACAGTAAGCATCACAGTTACAACTCGATTATAACCCATGACCGGCCATCTTCCTTTCAGACAGGAGATGGCACCACCATTACTCTCACCCCTTTGGATGACTTACCCATACACTCTTGCCCAGATGGGCCAAGCATGTAGCCCTCATTGCAGGCACAGGTGTAGGTGCCTTCCTGGTTGATGCACCGACCGTTTAGGCAGAGCCCGACGTTTATCGCACACTCATTAATATCTGATGTTAAAAGACAAAGGAGAGGAGGTAAAGATTTAGCGACGCATGGCAGTCACAGCTTGTGAGAGACAAAGTTTATTTACTGATTGTACAGTATTTAGCAAAGTTTGCAGGTGATAAAATCATTGACTCAAAGTGCACAATCATTTTCCCCATCCTTTCAATGTTTGTGCAGTGCTTTCCAGAAAGGTAACCAAAAACTGGTCTTTCAATCAAGAGTGCATCAGGCACAACTGAGCCCATTTATCAAAATGCCAACATTTTTTGAATAAGCTGAAAAGCATCATTTTGTGATGAAAGGATGAAAGGATTTCTTCATTATTATTATTTTTTTGGTCTGCTTTGGTCTACAATGACTCAAAACCTTAGAATACAAATGCAGCGTGCATGAGTGTTTCATGCCACATCATATAGCACTGTTTACTCACTTGTGTAAAGAAATGTACATACCATTTATTACCAATAGAATTTACTATCTCTTGTAAATATCACAGCGACATTCATTTTTAACGTAACAGCCCTGGAGGAATGAAAGCCAGAAGGGGGAAATTCCCATCTACAACAAATATCTCAATAACAGTGATTGCAACGACTGCAGGAAGTATATGTTGTTGTTTTCTCACCGCGGCAATTGTTTCCATCTCCGCCGATGGACGTGTAGCCCTCCGCACAAAGACACATGAACTTGCCGATGAGGTTCTTGCAGCGGTACCGGCAGCCGTTGGTGGGAAGCGAGCACTCATCCAAGTCTGGTGGAGATGGGACACAGAGACAAAGAGTAATGATTTCTCCCCATGGAATTGAGTATCTATCAATTTAGTTCTATTGATCTCTTTATTCTTTCATTTCTATGCAGTTACTTTTTTAGGCCTTTTCACAAGTAACTTGCATTTCCTTTTTTAAGTCTCACAAATATATAATTTGATAATTTCTCTCCATCAACAGTCAGCTTCTTCAAAATCAAATAAAACTGATGATAAATTATCAACAGCGCCCAATATTTAGTATCACGACAACCAATTCTTGCTGTGGGGAAGAGGCAGGGCAACTGAATGCAGGTGCAAGACACTTTACAAGCATGGTTACAGTGCAATAAATTCAAGATAACTAACAGTAGGTGTTTTGCATAGAGGCACAGTATATCTATTATAGAAAATTAATAATTATATATCCAGGATTTTATACAGCCAAAACAGTAACCACACATGCTGAAATTACTACTTATTACTAAATTGTATTAATTGTTGTCAGCTTTGTATGATGATATTTCAAGAGAATGTGCCTTACCACGGCAATGTCTACCATCCTCTGTGAGTGTGTAGCCGGTGGGACACAGGCAGCGGAATGAGCCTGGCAGGTTTTGGCAGCGGAATGCACACTGACCCCTCCTGCGTCTGCACTCGTTTATATCTGATGGAAACGAAAACGAAAACGGAACAAAACAAAACAAAACAGAAACATGTTTCATAATGAAAATATTACACATCAGGCAGCTTAAGGCATTTTTTTCCCAATATGAATATTTGCCTTCATGTTTGAAGAGAATACAATTGATGTTGAATAAATTTGCTTCTTCATCAAATAAGGCCAGAATCTTAGCATGCTGCCCTTGACTCCTTTTTTTTTTCCAAATTAAAATTCAAATCTATTCAGAGTTTTCTGCATTCAGCATATCACAAATGATACATTCAGTTTTTAGAAAACAATGAGACATGCTATTGGTAGTTAAACACAATTACAAAATTACATGAACAATAGACTGCCAACACAATGAAAAGATATGCTGATTTAGTCAATCAGTTGCAATGCTGATTTGGAGCTATTCAGGATAGAGGAATAAACAGTGATCAGACTGAATTTGATAGTAAAATATATCGGTGGGATTGTAATGCAGAAGGTTGTCATTAAATCAGCAAATAGCTTGAAGAGACGACGACCTATAAGAATTGACGTCCCTCATAAGAACTGAGAACACCAAACCCAATGCAGTCCATTCTTGGTCAAGAATGAACCTAACTCCAAATTAACACCCCTCCCTCCTTCCAGAGAAGAGCAGACTTGACCCACCTTCACACCTTCCCCTCCTGCCGACCTGGTAGCCCTCTCCGCACTGACACTCAAAGGAGCCCAGGGTGTTGAAGCACGTTGAGTTATAGCCACACACATTATACTCCTCCTGGCACTCGTTGCGATCTACGGGAGAGAAATGAAATGGAGAATAATCATCACCACCCCCACAACTATACAAGAATCTTGTAAGGGATGGATTGCTTCGGTTCAATGTTATTTGTTAATTAAAGCTTTACTATTTCATGATCCTAGAGCCACTGGGCACAATACTGCTGGATTTCCTGAGGATGAGAGACAATGATTTCTAGGTTCATTGATTTAACGTGAAAGCATGTTCTTGGCAGTAACTCCATTGGCATCTGGTTTGTAAACACACACCAACACTTTGTTTGGATGATCGTATTTGGTGCTTGGCAGATAGTTCATCATGTCCACTATGAACATTTCAAAATAAATATTGGTTTAGAACCTTTCTGCCTTCATCCAAGATGAAGTGCATCACTCCACATGCATTTTTTTTTTCTTCCCAGGGTAAGGAACCCACCGATGCAGATGCGGCCACTCGTGTCCAGGAGATAGCCATCCGGGCACTGGCAGCGGTAGGAGCCATCGGTGTTGATGCAGTTGCCGTTTTCGCAGATGCCGGGGAAGACCTTGCACTCGTTGATGTCCTCATAGATCTCGGGGGTCAGACGCGGGGCGTAGCCAGGTCCATCGGGGCAGATGTCGAGGAAGTCCGCTGTGAAAGGAAGCCAGGAAGCACACGCATAGTTTTCTCTAAATATTTAGAATGATATTCGGCTCACTGAATAGTGTTGTTTAACTATACTCAGAAGCAGACCCCTTTTGGATTCCAGTAGATCGCAGGCAGTAGGATATATCAATGTTCCTTCCGCTCCAAAACAGCTGACATGGTTGAGTGATAACAACTCTTTTCTTAAGACAGAAGATGGAATCTGGACGTGCTGTATGCAAGAATTAAGCCTCAGTGTTTTCAAGGACTTATTACACCGTGAGCAGGGCATAAGTGTTTTGTGTAATGGCAACTGAACCAGACATTCCAACCAAACAACATACAAATAGAATCTTGCGGTTTCATTGTTGTTGTTTTTTTCTTTGTTGGCTATTGAAGTTACAGATTTGTAACATGATAATTCATGTGTTTGACTAAATTTTGTGCTTCACATTTTGCATTCATCTTTTCTTTTTTTTTTTACAAATTTTAATTTGCAAGGCACGTTCCATATATAATCTTCCCTTGTTGCATTAGGTCAGATGTGAATTCTGAGAGAAATACAGCTGTATTTAATACAAATACTCCATTATTCAAAAGTGACAGTCCTGCTGTCAACGACAAAAAAAAAGAATTTTACAGCAAGAACGAATACACCATCATCCAAATATTTTACCGCATCTGTGTTCGAGCTAAATATGTTTTCTAAAACAAGCTCTCCACTATTCAATTGCAAACCACATATCGTATTTGCCGGCGCATAGGCCGCAGTATTTTTCAGAAAATAAAAATGAAAAGTCAGGGTGCGGCCTTTCCGGTGGCAAAACCAAAATTGGTCTCTGCAACCCGGCAAATCGGGAGTAAAAACTAACACATTTATGCATGTATGGGACAACACAATAGGCAACTAAGGAGGCAACCATCCTCCGATGAGATGAATACCGGTATACAAATCTTACAAGCAAAGCTGCATTCCATGTTTGTTTCATAACTTGACTTTCCCCATCAGTATGTCCTCTTTGTCGTTTCTATGAAATTTTAATGAGGCAAAAATAAAACTTAAGCTCAAAGCGGAGCGCTAATGAGTGACTGTCAGAACCTGTCTATCACCAGTCTATTACATGACTCGACTAGCGACTTGCACAATCAAAGATCGTTGTACGGTCTCTTTGGCACAATGAACACAATGAACACAATAGTGCTATTCAACATACGGCACAGCGTGGCAAGCGTGTGTGCAGAATCAGAAACGAAGAATGCTCTGCTCACAACATGCTCACAAATGTACAGCGCGCATGTATCTTTGCTGCCCCAGCAACTGCAGTGATTTCTTACATGTGGTGTGTGATATCGATCTCCTCAGAGAGAGTGCATGCGTGACAATGTTTACCAGTACCACAGAACCGAACCTACATGTGTCGAATTACGTTAGCGAGTGTGGCGTATGTTCTCTAGACTTCCCGTCCCTTTCTCTCATTTTTCTCTCTTTTGCTTTCGTATCATTATACCTCTTTATTTTCAGAGTAAAATCGTACTTCTGAGAGTGTTTTGTTAATTTTTGTTAAGTTATTACCTCATTGGTAACAATTTGGAGGTGAGTTTTTGTTCGAGTGTTTGTTCGAGTTTTTCGATTGAACGATGTGTAGATTATCTACGTGTGTGCGAAAACATCGTACTTTGTATGGTACCCACTCGTTTGTTTCCATGTATTAAGTATTTTTACCATAAAGTGTCTTCATTGATCATCTTCAAGCATCAGGTTTTCACCCTACTTTTTAATGACTTTTTCTTTTCTTTTTTTTTTGCGTTGCACAAATCGGGGGTGCGGCTTATACGGCCTTTGTGCTGGCGAATACGGTAATAGGTCTGACTTACACAGAGCAAACACTCAATTAAACTTGCTAATGTCAAACTTTTTTTTGGTGGTTGTTGTTGTTTGTTTATTTTTGTTTGTTTGTTTGTTTGTTTGTTTGTTTGTTCGTTCGTTTGTTTATTTGTTTGCTTGTTTTTGAATGGGTCTTACGGTCACTGGGCTGAGGACAAAGGTTGCAGGGGTCCCCCCAGCCAGCTCCCAGGGAGCAGCAGCACTCCTTGCGTGTGGCGTTGCCCACTCGGGGGTCGGTGCACAGGCCCCCGATGAAGTCGTTGAAACAGAACATCCTCCTCATGTCTGGCGGGGGAAAAGAAGAGAAAGGGGAGGGGAGAAGAGGGAGGAGAGGGGGAGGAGAGGAAGAGGAGGAAGAGGAGGAGGAGAAAAAGGAAGAGAAATATGAGATGTTTGGTAGCTTGCTCCATTAACTCATTCAATATCATTAGTAAATATACTTCAAGGGATGTTTCATATATTTCAGCAGCAGTGTAATAAGAGGATGTCAGTTCTCCATCTCCTTGCCTTGATGCCAAACTCAATAATAGACTATGATATGAATTAGTACTCATTAAAAATGGCTTTTCAATCATTAATTGTAAAGAGAAGGTTAGGCTTCGATACAACACAGTCATCATCTCTGCACAAATTGGGATACAGAACATGAAATTGCTTTAAGTCATTTTACATCATTATTTATTTAACTATTAGATATCTTATATCATATCGAGACACAGCTGGAGCGAGAGAAAGTCATCATCACGTGGAAGATTTTGCAAAATTGGTCTCAAAGCGGGAAATCTCTCATCAAATGTGGGAGAGTTGGAGTCTCTGTACATCTGTGGATTGGTGTGCATTCAGTAACTCTCGGAGCATTGTGAAGCTAATCTTGAGCTTATCGCAGTTTATTTTGGCAGATTTTGAGTCCAGCTAAACTCACCTATACAGATGAGACCGTCGCTGCTCAGCATGTACTCAGGTGGGCAGGTACACTGGAAGCTGCCCAGCGTGTTCTCACACCGTCCATTCATGCACATGTCTGGGATGATCAGGCACTCATTGGTGTCTGGTTAAAGAAATGGAGAAGGGATGAGAATAAGTCAAACGAGAGATGTGGAGAAGGCATCACAGTGAAATAAGAAATATTCAAGGCTAGGTATAATCTTATCCCTAGTCTCCTTTACAAATGCATTTTCATGTATTAGAAACCACATCCATGCTATTTACAGCTTGGAGTTTTAAACTGGATATTTACATCGTTGGTGTATCACATACAAAGTCAATCAGATGCATTACAAGGTTCACACATTTGATGACGAATAACCCAACTACAAATTTATACCATATGATCTTAATGCTGTACAAATCAGAGCAACATCAGGCACAATCTAGATGAGTTTGTTAATCTACTCCCTGGAATATTGCATGAGTTTAAAGAAATTGAATAAAAATATGATGGGCATTCCTGGTGTCGAATCATAAGACTTCAGAAATAGGAAAACAATATAAACTTACTTGACGAAGTTAACCTTCAAGCAATCAAATGGAATTTAATGAATTAACCCGTTGTTGAAGACGGGCTGATTTTGCTACAACACACATTTCCCATAGACACCTTCTTGAGTATACTCAGGGCTAGTCTTAAAGGGGTCAATTTGGAATGGGTCAGGGGGGATACTCTTGAAATGGGAAATATATCTCTAAGACTTACCGATACACTCTTGTCCCGACGGGGATAGCTGGAATCCGTCGTAGCAAGTGCACCTGAAGCTTCCGATCACGTTGTCGCAGCGGCCGAACTGGCACAAATTCTCCCTTGTGATGCATTCATTCTCATCTGTGAGGGAGATGATCGTCATGTGACCACAGATAACCAATCAGAAAACATGGATTAGTAGTAGTCTCATGCACAGTCTGATGGCAGATTGAGCAGAAGACAATTTTGATAATCCCTTCCATAGCAGCATAAACCAAACAAAGTGGTATAACACCAACTTGATGTGATATGTTCTATTTGGTATCGTAGAAGCCATTTTACATCTCACATATACGTTGGCAGTAATTTCGAGGTAAAGTAGTGGCTGCTTCTTACTGCCTAATTGCGCTTGCTCAATAACTGTTAATTTGCTGAAATTTAGATTAAAAAACAGCGGGTAGTTTTCATTTCATATAAATACCTTTAAAAATAACAACTGTATAGATGACCATACGGACAACACCATGAGTCTGAGCTAAATAACTATTAAACACATACACACATAAACAAAGAAATAAACACATACATTTGTAGGAACAATAACATTATTATGATAAAAAAAAAAAAAACCTTCAATAAATAAATGTAAGAAAATCAAAAAAATTTGAGAAACTGATCAGATGCTGGTATTCTCACCTTCACATCGCAGTCCCGAGGCGGAGAGGACGTACCCTGGGATACAGTCACAGAAGAAGCTGCCTGGGGTGTTGACACATCGCCCATTGTGACAAGTGCCGAGCATGGTGGCACACTCATTGATATCTGTGATTAACAAAATATGATAACATTTATGATAATAATGTAAAGAGTGGGACAGCTCTGCAGTGCAGGAAAGAAGCACTTCATCACATAGAATAACAAACATTCACCAGTTAGGTTTAATGTTCCACTTGGTCACCCCCGGTAAATTCTGCCAAATCTGAATTCGTACCGACAGTAGAAGAAGATCGCGATCCAGCGTCTGAGTCTCAGCAAGGTTTCACCCTGCTCGGTTTTTTCTTCCCTCCACCACCTCCAGCCGTCGCTACGCGGTCAGCCTGTGGTTTCGTACTTTTCTTAGTACTGTCCGTTACGGCAGATGCAGCTCCACTGCAACTGCTGGCATCCCGCTGTGCAGGAGCCATCTTGGATTGGAAACGCGAGGCAGCAAGCGGCGAATTAGAGGGTGGAGATTGCTTCTCCATAGTTCTTGTATTTTCCGTAACGATTCTTAGGCAATCCCGAAACAGAAATCTCGGAGAAACGGCAAAAGGGGTAGAAATCCCGATCACGCTGGAGCAAGATCGCAACTGCTCCTTTCCAGAACACGGCTGCGCATGAATTGAACATGTGCACGCGCGCAGGATCTCCTATATTCGCATACGCAGTAATGCGTAGTCTCGATGTCGAGACTTACGAAATAAAATGTTCCACTTGGTCACCTGACTTATTGTGATTCAAAGACCTGGTATCGTGGGGATACCATGGGGTGGGTAGGCTGACCCTGCTCGGATATATTCAAGAATCCCCGTCACAACTGTGTACAGCTTTATCATGCACATGAGACCTCTTACATCGATTACATATATACACTTACCTGTGCATTCTCCGTTGATGTTGCGCTCAAAGCCAGGATGGCAGCTACAGGAGAAGGAACCCATAGCGTTCTGGCAGGTGCCGTTTCCGCAGCGGTCCGGGAACCTGAAACATTCATCAATGTCTGTTGGGGGGGGGGGGGGTGAGGAAAGGATGCACACAAACAATTAAGTTAGCATGATCGTTGATGCCTGTGGAAAGAATCAACTGGTGTATCAATATTCTTATATATATATATATATATATATATATATATATATATATATATATACATATATATATATCTTCTTTTTTTTTTTATAAAGAGGACTGTTACTGTATAACTAATGGAAAGTAGCCGTACACTGAGGAATTGTATGCACCAAAGGAAGAACAGGTAAACCTTGTGTTTTGGCATGTGCGCGTGTGTGTGGAAAACACATCTGCAAACACACAAGATGAGACTCTGATGTATCTCTCGGGCTGAAACTCACCAAAGCACTCTGTGCCATCCTCCGAGAGCTGGAATCCGTTGTCGCAGATGCACAGGTAGGACCCAATCTGGTTGGTGCACTGACCGTTGGCACACACATCCGGTCTGGTCAGGCATTCATTGATGTCTGCCAGATGCATCAGACAAGGAATGTGACAGTTTAATCTTATAAGTTCTCAACAATGAGTCATTTTTCAGTGCATATCAAAAACACTAGTGGTGGAAGAATGAAAATAGTAGAAGCTCATATCATGATGGATGGGGGTCATCGCCCTCTCTTAGGATGTATCAGATATGTTTGATACTTTTTTTGTGTGTGACTGAGAATACTCTTGAACTTCTGCTGAACCAAAGTCAGCTGTCGCATACTTCGTGATTCTCTTAGGAAACATGATAGCAGCCAGCAGCTGCATTTTGTCTTGGTATTATCTTCAGATGCCATCTGCTTATCACATGACTCTGCAGCACTTTGTATGAATGATTTAAGCTTGCAACATTTAGTCAAGTAAATGGAACAGCAGCACTGCAGCTGCATATAGACTCCTCAAGGACATCTCATGATCTCACCTTAACTGAAAACTATGGTCTGCTTTCTGTCCAAGTACACACCCATTTCCTACCCATTTAAAAGAGTCCAATCTAGTAGAATACTATTCCAAGGTGGGTGGGTGGTTGTACCTCTTTTACAGGGATTACCACATTAGATGAATGATTACCGGTAACCGGGAACTATCAAATTCATCTATCAAATTACTTAACTAGGCAAAGTATCAAAGACAAGGTAGATAACAGTCCACACCCTGGAAGTACGGTATCATACCTTAATCATCGTCACAAGTATCCCATGAGTTAACTCTCTTCTGCCACAGGTGTGCAAACTCATATCACTGGGCTACAAACATCAGGTGGATTGCCTCCCCCTAATAAACTGATTTCATTTATCAAATCCAGCAGGGCATTAAACACAGCAAGAGGAGGGCGGAGGGGGGACACAGCATGGGTCACGCCCTGGTGTGGAATCAGGGCAATTAACTCACCATCACAGGACACTCTGGATACGGAGAGCTGGAATCCCCGTGGACACTGGCACTCGTGGTTACCGGGCGTGTTGACGCAAAAGGCTGGGCCCAAGCATCGACTCATGCCCTCCATGCATTCATCAATATCTAGTGGAAAAAGGAAAGAGGTGGGGGTGGAAGAAGGCAAAGACAGACAGCCGTAAGGTTTAAGCATTAATTGGGTTATGTGTTCAAACTTGGTAAAATGGTTTTACTCTAAGAGCAAAGTCCAGCTTCCTCTGGATTGTAAGGACTGGCATATTCTCTGTATAGGAGCCTTCTGAAAACCATGTACTAGTTGAAATATAGAATGAGAATGACAAAGTAAGACTGCCCATATCTATCTATGGATTCAGTCCATTATATTGAGTAACCCACATCTCTACAAGCTTGTCTTCTACACGGGGCTCTCTTTTCCACTAACAAAATGATTTTGAACAGATAGTTTCAAATAGGATATGCACTTGCTCATTTTTCTCCACTGCTTTAAAATGTATGCACAAATATTTTGTACTGGTACAAGACTGATTTGCTGTAATTATATATAAAATAATTTGTGACACTGGAAATGGAATTTGATTTGAATTGAATTGAATTGAATTGAATTGAATTGAATTGAATTGAATTGAATTGAATTGAATTGAAATGAATTGAAAGGAAGAGTATTGCCTTTTCACATTTTCATATGATGAATACTGCCTTTTGTTGCAGATATTCATGACTGCGAACCCTGAAGCTTAACAGAAAGCAACTATGGAAGGATGTGTGCAAAAAACGTGAACAACACTCAATTTCCAATATTCAACAATTATCAGACACTTGCAGAAATTGCAACAAAAGGATAACTAAAGCTTCTTCTTTTCCTGAAAAACAATAAAACAAAAACAAAAACAAAAAACAAAAAACAAAACGGAAGCATTCCTACCGTAGAGGAAATATCAGTGCTTTGTACATTCATGAAGGAGAAGTTGTAGAGTGCCAAAAACTTAGTACAGTAAATGTTGTGGTCTACTCACCCTCGCAGGTGTGTTGGAAAGCATTGGAGCGATAGCCAGGTGGGCAGTCGCAGCGGAAGCTGCCTTCGGTATTCACACACAGCCCTGGCTCACAGATACCCGGGATATCACACTCGTTGATGTCTACAGCAAGCCATATGGGAGAATTAATAAATCACATTTCATATAAAAGAACAAGCACACATATGTATATATACTGTATAATAGTGTGAGCTCTATGAGGTCATGAAGATACCCATAATCAAGGCTTCTCTTGAGAGGATTTTACCTGAAAGAACAAATTGTAAGCTGAGAGCCAGAAGGGCACTATCGCATTCAATGATTTGCGTGGAAATTAAAATTAAATAATAAATTTTCATCAAGAGTGGGTTAATTCATAAGATGTAGAGTAAAATTGTGGTTCAAATCTACAACATTTTCTGAAAAATGAAAATGATTTAAACTTAAAACCATAATGTAAGAGTAAATAAAGCTCTATTATATGATACCAACAACTCAATACCTCCCAAAATTGCAATAAAGCCCTTCTGGTTGTCAGCCTACAAAATGGTGGTGTTCATGGAGAGAGAGCACTCGCTATATCAGCATGTGTGATAAGGTGCAAAAAAAGCAACAAGAATGTGGCACTTCATGTCAGTATCATGTTAGAAACATTCCATTCCCTGAAGTATAATTTTGCTGTCATCACAGCCATACCTCCATTCTGTGGATGTGGGGAGAAAAGTGGTTGAAGATATAGGGAAATTACAGCCACATGTAATCTTGAAACATACACAATACAGGCAAACAGATATACCGTGGGCCATACAAGATAATATATGACAAAATATTCTGCATACATACACATATGAATAGACCTGATCTACAGAAAGATCCCCGTTTTGCACTGTTTGTCTCCATTCATTGCATTGGAAGCAATTTCCAATTTGAAAACATTGCCATTGGGCTTACCGTGTGGAAGACCGGTTATTGGATCCACAACGTGCCCAACGTGGGTGCCACCACACAGCCGGTAGTAATCCTCTGGACGGACAAAATCACATCACACAAGATTATCAAAAACAGTTCCTATAAAACCTGTCTCAAAAAAAAAAAAAAAAAAAAAAAAAATCAAGCATGCTTGCCTGGCCATTGAAAATTTCTGTATCCTGTATCTGTATTCTGTATCATTTCTGAAAATGACACAATGCTATTTGCATCGCTGATGGCAAGATTGAAATACATGCATTGCCATGACCATGTTCTATGTACGATATCATCTGGCCATATGTGAAGTCCATTTAAATTGAGTACCGGTAGAATAGCACAATCCTCACTAAGGATATTATCCATGTACAAAATCTTCTTCTGAGAGGTTGAACCAACACATTAAATAATCATACTTCAATTTGAACGGATGTGATTTTAAATGAGGAGGCTGCTTTGGCTCCCAGGGGCCAACTATTGTCATACCAACCTGACATGGGAGCTGGGCAGGGACTGCAGTCCTGCTGGGTGCCCCAGGCCGATGCCATGAGGGCGCTACAGCAGCAGATTTTCTTGGTGAGACTCGGAAGGAGCGGGTTGCCGCACTCCGGCAGCGGGAAGGCCGACTGGTTGTAGGAGAGGTAGCAGGTCAGCTCTCGGATATCTGCAAAGGTGAGGCAACACAAGAGTCAAGCTGTGTCGACACTTCCTTGCCACATTTTGGGTCATTGTTAGCCCCGAGTTTCATAAGAGCAAGTCTACTACTTTAGGGCTTTATCAATGTTCTATGAAGCTATTTCAAGAGAGCCTGTATTGGCACAGATGGAAAAGTGAGCATGCTACTTGCTTAAAATCCTGAACCAGCTTGGGATGTAGACAGTACTTGCCTTCTTTTACATACAAAACACTCTGACTTTTCAATCTGCCTTCACAGGGTGACTTTTGCAGATACTGTATCAAGCTATATTCAGATGACGATAGTTCTGGTTTGTGTCCTGGAATAGAATACAATCTATCAAAATTTTGGGTAGAAAAACAGGGAAAAATTAAAGTGGTCCATCTTGTCAAGAATTGTTGAAGTTTGTCCCTACTGAACGCAAAACAGGCAATTAAATGTTCTACCGTACAGCTTAGAAGAGGAATAGAAACAGGAGAAACACTTATGCATTAAAGGCAAGTGGAAGAGTGAACCCAAATCACCTGTTCATGACTAGATGTTGATGAAATAGCACCGAGCTACCAAGCATACTGAGATGGACTCATCTTTGTAACATTTTTATTCATGTCTTTCAAGAATGAAGGACTCTTTTCTTCTGTTGCCCACCACAACAAGTACTATCCTCACACCATATTAACACAAAGCTTGCTGAAGAAGAGTACATTCCCCCTCTTTGCTGGCAACCCATAGGTGATCACCGCCGACTCTTATTCACATTGCATTTTTAACATTTTGTTTGGATATCTTTCTAAATGCTGCTAATCTACATGCTTGTCCAATCTCAACTCACCCATACAGTTCTTTCCAGTTGGCATGTTCATAAACATGAAGCCCTGTGGACATATACATGTGTACGAGCCTCTCATGTTCATACAGGTACCAGCTCCACAGATGTAGGCATTTAATTGACATTCATTGACATCTGTAGATGGAAGAAAGAAATGTGCACAAGAGTCATGATGAGAAGAATGACGTATACATTCAAGAGTCAAGAATATTCATTGTCTGACTCAAAAAGACACAAATTTGCCCTCCACTGCCATACACAATAAAAATTATACAGAATAGGAGTACATGGTTAATCGAACATGAACAGAGTAATATGTGAATAAAAAAATACATATAAATAAATTCATTCACACTCTAGCAACACGTAACAATAGATGTATTTATTGAATCCTTTTATCCCATCTGCTTCTTATCACTCCCCTCCCTCCTGTCAGACTGTCAGATAGCATAAGCAGGGAAAGAAACAGACAAGTAGAGAGTTTCACAGAAACAGTAGGAATTTAAAGGACAAGTCAACCTTCATATACATAAGGATTGAGAGAATGCAGCGATATTAGTAGAACACATCAGTGAAAGTTTGAGGAAAATTGGACAATCCGTTCAAAAGTTGCGAATATTTTAAGTATCTGCGCAGTCAATGCTGGAAGAGAAGACTACTACAATGTATGATGTCACACGCGTACAACTATATAAGGAAAATAAAAAGAGAATTTCACAAAACTTTACTTTTTGAATAAAGTGCACATTTCTTCGACTTGCTACTGAAGTATGTTAAGGGTAATATTATTCCCCCTGCCTTCTGAAAGAGAGAAGTCGAGTGTTCTTTTGTTATGCGAGAAAAATGGAAATATGTTGAATTTTCTTTATTCTTTCTTTATATCGTTGTATTCATGTGACATCACAAGCTATAGTGGTCTTTTTCATCCAGCCGTGACTGAGCAGAAACTTCAAAAATTCGTAACTTTTTAACGGAGTGTCCGATTTTGCTCAAACTCTCACTGATGTGTTCTACTAATATTGCTGCATTCACTCAACCCACATGTCTATGAAGGTGAACTTGTCCTTTAAGAAGTTGCTGAGAGAGAGAATGAGGCAGAGGAGGGAGGGAGAAAAGAGGGGCGAGGACAAGTAAAGGAGCAGCTGACTGTGAGAAAGGGAGAGGCTTGCACTGCATCACTGACATAAAAAGTGGCATAAAAAAGCTTATATATGATCACTACCCCAACAACAAAACCTGACAAACAAACACATAATAATCTTTAATTGGTTTATCATACCATCGCGATAATTAAGAAACTCCACTAAGATTGAGTTGAACACAAAAGACGGCACAAACATGTTCATTTAGCCATCTCAAACCATTCCTAATGCCCTTGCATGATTACACTCTCAAACGTGGGGAATAGCAAAGTAGCAAGAAGAGAATGTCCCTAAAGACAGGGAAGGCACATGAGTAGGAAAAAAAAAAGAGATTGTGAGAGTGAATTATAAGCATATGTTTGTATACGGGTGGAACATTTTGTTATGATCAACAAAGAGAAAACAGTGCTTCAAACATATATGTAAATCGCAACAAATAGCACATAAATAATAACAGTATCATCTGCCCACTGTTCTTTTGTAAGTAATAAAACAAGTAGTTGTAAATTCAACAATTAGGGGAAGCATGCGGTATGACCCCCTGAAGCGAGGGGTTGAATCTTTACCTATACACTCCATGGCATCCGGGTTATACTGGTAGCCTGTAGGACACACACACTTGTAGCCACCACTGATTTCCACGCACTGGCCTCCCTTGCACAAGTTCTCAAACTGGGAGCACTCTTTGATTTCTGGAGAAGTCGAAGTTTGAAGTTTATTAACAACAACATGTAAATGAGTAAATGAGCACATGAATACACAAATACATGAATGGATACATACACTAGTTCAATATACATAAGTGAAGCTAGACAACACATGCGTAAACATTAGAACTAAACTGGTTTTCATTGGCAAGAACATAGTACATGTATAGAACAAATATAGAATACAGAAAAAATAAGAAAGAGAAAAGAAAAGAGAAAAGAAAAGAGAAAAGAAATAATACAATACATATGTTACAGGACGCAGTTGACAAAAGGATCAAAGATAGCACAAGTGCTAATAAGGACTGATCCCATGAACTTATTGTCTGTAGCACATACTGTACATGTATCTACTTATAACCAACTTAAATCAACGGGTACACTTAGAACTAAAGCCAAGAAGTTTCACAATTCTTACACAGTGTAATTTATATTTCAAACAAGTAATCCATAAACTGTTTTCAAAATGACTTCTACGTTAAGAACAATTAGATACACACACACACACACACACACACACATATAAACCACAGTCAAAGAGTCAATTTCAAAACATTATCTGTTATACACAACACTACTGACCTGTATCAGATCAGATCTTTTTTCTTTTCTTTTTTAAGAAGAATTTGGAAAGAAAGTAGATTTATATTTCCCTGACTTGTATGCTCTTTGATATATCTCACCTATGCTAACATTTTACTTCTTTTCATATTTAATTTGTCTCCATCGGAACATCTCTGATTAATTGAGCCTAATTCTCTTCTCTTTTTCTTCTTTTTCTCTTTACGCTCTGTGATGACTTTTTTGTGCCCTTTTTGCACTCAGATAGAGTGGTAAGGAGCATTATAAATACCCGTTACTATTATTATCATCACCATCATCGTCATCATCATAATCACCGTCATCACCATCATCTTCATCGTCATCATCGTCATCATCACCATCATCACCATCATCATCATCATCAATATCATAAGGCTATGATAAGTATTAAAATGTCGTTATACCCTTCCATGTTAAGACCTGGGTTATTCTTTACTCATTTGCCAGCTGACCCTGTAACCCTGAGGGGACCATTATATTGTCTATCCTTGAACAACTTTGGTTCCTTACCGCCTGAGGCACAGTCATGGCACATAAATTGGCTTTGGATTGATGAAATGAATTTGAAAATTATTTCTGAATAGAAACCCCTAGAAATCAATTCTGCTGTGGTGATCATCCCCACCAAATGGATAATATGTATATAATTTCATCTCATTTCACTTCATTTCATTTCATTTATTTCATTTCCAACAAACGTACAATTACAGTATAACATTTGCATACACCTAGTCATACGAAATCAATGCAGCTCATTTCTCATAATAAGGAAAAATATGCTACGAGGAAATACAATTACAGCTGGGCCTATACTGTGACTTTACTCACTGTATGCAAACTTAGCTCTTTGAGTTTTGCATCTAGCGACAAAGAATTGTTAAAAAATCAGCAAATATTCTGTCACTGGGGCCCACATCCGGACTCCTTTGAGGCCACTGTGGCCTGTATGGAAGAACTGGGCTACCTTTTCTCTTGTTGGTGGTTCATAGTTTTAAAGGGATCGTAAAGTTTTGGTTAAGACCTAATTTCAGGTTTCCAACATTTTTTGGTGAGATAATGAGAAACCTCTTATGAAATATGAAAGAGCATGTAATTTCATGAGGAATTCAATGTTTACTTGATGAAAATTGGTTTTGAAATGGCTGAGATATCCAAAACAGAGCGATTGTAATAAAGTGTGGGACCCACCTTTCATTACGATCACTTTGTTTTACTTTGTTTTTGGATGTTGCAGTCATTCCAAACCCGATTTTCATCAAATAAACTTTGAATTCCTCTTAAAATGGTATGCTGTGTACTATTTCATTAAGTGTTTTCTTGGTGTCCCGCCACAAGCTAAAAGCCCAATTCTCATCTCCACCAATACTGTACCATCCCTTAAAGCTTGGCTGAGATCCTCCTCCACATTTCAGAGGAGGACACTCAACAAAAGCTGGAGCATCAGCAACATGCAACCAATGAACAGATAGCTCTATAAAGAAACAGACAGTGAGACAGACAGATAGATGGAAAGCAAAAAATAGTAGTTTTGAGTCTTTGGCTCCGATGAGGCAAATGAGAGTGAAAATAGACAGACCAACCTTGACTCGGCCTCCCTGTTCCGTTGCGGCTAGGGTCTACAACAGCATCCAGTCCAAAGGGACACAAGCGATTGAATGCAGCTGTAAAGAGAGATACAGACATGGTACGTAATCATCTATATAGGACGTTTTAGCGGTGGATTAAAAACACGTATTGTCATCCGCTCAATTTTTACTGTTCATTATGAGAGCAAATTGAACGAAATGCATAGGCCAATGCGCTAATTCCCCATAGGCAAACCGTTGTCACTGGCCTTCCAATAATACACTGTATTTTGTCTCATCTGTTGCGCGAGCGCTTGCTGAGTGCATGAACGCTTGCTACAAGTGCGCTCAATTTTTTACAATTCACAAGTGTGCAAACATCTTGCTAGTTGCTTCATATGCAGTTGCATAGGGCCTACTCCTTTTTCAGTGCCGAGTCAATTTCAAAAGACGAGTAGAAGTGCGGTACTTTTGTGCAGTTTATTTACATGCCGCGGTACAAACAAAAAGAGTGTCTTGCATAGCTATAGACTTGTACATGTACACCTATAGATCATTATACATATCAAATTTGAAATAAATTGCTTAAATACTGAGGAAGTAGTTTGCTCCACAAGGTTTTGGGAAAATTCTTGTTACCATGGCAATGCTTTCTCCAACAAACACGAAGAACATATCTTGCACATCTCCACCTCAACGCCATCATGTTCCCTAAGTTTCATCTAAACTGCTTCAAAACGGTAGGGGTTCCCGACATAAGATTTGCAACGGACTGCCCAACCACCTGACCAACCACATAATGATTCCTGTATATACCGCCTCATACACTTTGTGTATGCAGGGGTATAAAAAGGGAAGCCATTTTTTTTTTTAAATAGTCTTACAATACATTAACAGTACTACAACTGAAATCACCCAGAATGATGGTAAATCCCCAACATTCTCATAAGTGTACTTGATTAATTCTGCTATTTTGGTTATCAGGTGGTTCTTTACATATATGTATATATAATTGTGTAGTTTTATCTTTTAATCGTAGACTGATTGTATGATTATGTATGTTACCATAAAATGAAATATTACACTGTACAAAATTCTGCAATTCAGCCATGTTCATGGTTGCAAATGAATTTTTTAAAATAAACCATTACCATTACCATTACCATTCTCCTTGGTCAGTTCTCCAAGGTATAAATGACATGTCAAAGAAATAGACTTCACCGTACACATGGAACGGACGGAAACTTTTCATGCAGACATCACAGGCCTATTGCACAAACCTTCATCACTCTTTGGTTTTCACATCGTCATCATCAACGACTGACAAACGGGCTATTAAAGCAAGTTTTTAACACCTCAGTTATGTATATGTATCCTCCCAATGGCTCCCCTCGTTTCTGGTTGAAGTTATGGTACAATCCTACTCCATGAGACTAGAATTACACTTACATTTCCATTTCCTTTCATATGATTGATACACAGAGGATCATATATTCAGAAAACTACATCAACTACAGTTGTCAGATAATGCACTCTTTCGTCACGTTTTATTTCATTGCAACTAATCGACAAATTCCCCCTCATCTATGCAAATAAGCAGTGATTATTCATTGCTTTTATAGTAGAAAGAAACTAGAAATGTCGCTAAGGCGACTGCTATGCCTCCGCCATAATGCATGATTCTCCTAATAGGTCTATAGTACATGTGGACAATGTATAATTACATTTTCACAATATTGGCAAAATATTGAAATTACATGTTTGTCACAAATGTGTTGAATGTTCACCTTCCTTTACCTAGGTTTAATTAGATGAATAGGAGAGCATGTATTTGGGGATTCAAGGACTTTAACTTGACTTTGACCCATTCATAAGTGTATGAATACTGTAATTTCCAAGGTATGGAGAAGAAGTGTAATTTCTGTATTGAAAAGTACACTGTTACCATTTTCTTTTGGCCTTTGACCCTAAAATTCATAGGATAATCACTGTCAGGCAGAACATGCATAAATATGTAGTAAGTTTCAAGATAACTCGAGCAACTTCTGAGATATGGAGGAAAAAGTTAGTTCAGCACTTTCCCTTGATCTTTGACCTTTTGACCTTTGAGGCAAACCCCCGCCCCCCCCCCCCAAAAAAAAAAAAAAAAAGAGAAAAAGAGAAAAAGAAAATTTCCAGATAATCTAGGTTATACATGCATACACCAAGTGTAAAAAAAAAAAAAAAAAAAATTGCTGGCATTACATAAATACATGTATGAGGGAAATAGTAAAAATTTGAAGTGTTGCACTTGACCTTTGACCCCTGACCTTTGACCTATGAACCCTAGATTCTCTAGATAATAACTGCCAGTCAGTACGTGTATATATACTATGTTCCATGAAGATACCTTGAACAATTTCCAAGGTACGGAGAAAAAAGCTAAGTTTTAATATTTTAACTTGACCTTTTGACCTTTGACCTTTGACCTCATGACCCAAAACTTTCATCAGAGAATCTTAATTGGGTAATACATGTATACACTAAGTTTCAAGAAAATATCTTCAGGTATTGCATAGATATGGAGGAAATAGTGAAATTTTACGTATTTGACCTTGACCTTTTGACCTTTGACCTTGACCATGTGCACCCAAAAGTTGATAGGCACAACTTCACCCCCTAATACACATACATGCCAAGTTTCATTAGGATACCTTAAAAGGTTTTGATAGTTACCCTGTCCACAAAATTTATTACGGACGGACGGAAGGACGGATGGAAGGACGGACGGAAGGACGGACGGACGGACAACCCGAAAACATAATGCCTCCGGCACCACTTCGTGGCGGAGGCATAAAAATTATGAGAATACATACCCAGATCGGTGCATATTTACATTGATGAAAGGCAATTTGCCAATCAATTGTAATAATTACATTGTTGTTCTGCAGCAGATTTTTTTTTTACTTTTACGTTCTGAAAGTACAATGCATAAGCTGAAGATTTTGCAATGTTCCTTGATTTACACTAATTATATACATCTACCCTGCAAATATAACAAGACAAAAGATAAAATGCCTCTTCATCAAAATAATTTTAGCCTAGTTCCTGCTTGCATATATACATTGCACTCATAGCCATCTAAAAAAAAATCTTTTTTGAAGCTGAATTTGAACATACTTGTGTTGACCTCGGGGCAAATCTCGCAGGGAGTTCCCCAGCCTTTCCCCACGACAGAGCAGCAACAGTTGGACCGGGGGATGTTATCCCCGATGGGCAAGCTGCACGTCTGGATGTCCAGCCTCGGATCATCAGGCACACTGGCGTAGCACACACCCCTTCTGATATCTATACCGCAATATGGCAAGGGGGGGGGGGGGGTGGACATAATATAAGGTCTCAGTGAACTGATTTAAAGGCTCCAGAATAAAACAACATTAGCATTTCTAAACTCTGGGTTGCGCGGCTTACGATTAAAAGGTTAAAACACAAAACTTGATTTTAAAATTGGCAGATATTCTTGAGTCTCAGAAAAAAAAAATATGTGAAAGTTATAGACTAGAGTTCATTCCCTGGTGTCAGCTGACCTAGTAACTATGCATACCACTCACTGTGTTACATTATGCTTTAGCATCGTGTAATGTTGTGAGAGATCCTATGCATTCTTGACGGGTCACACCCGCCTTCTTCTTTAAAAAAAAAAATGAAATTAATAAACATGCTGTCATGAAACATTGCATATCAAATTCTCATCATCATACAGGATAACCCAAACACATGAAGACTGAAGGAATCAGGTATATGTCTGCCTAATGTGCACTTCATAGGGTATTTGAGTGCTTTTATTTAGTCTTTAATCAAGACCCTTATGATGATGGATTGACACTTTGTACACAACAGGTGGCAGTAACTCTTTTTTAAAACTATTGATTTGTTTCTTCATTATCTTGTCTTCTTGCTCCTCCTTCATACCTACCAGTGCAGGCTGTTCCATCACGGGACAGGACCCAATTTGGTGGACACTGACAGATGTACGAGCCTTTGGTGTTGATACAGGTCCCACTTACGCAATATGTGTCCGGGTCCTCACACTCGTTGACATCTGCAGTGGTGGGTGAGAAATGATAAACACACCTGTACACAGTTGGGTGAGTCTATGAATACATGGATGGATACTACCCACTGAGATTTGTGAACTACGTACAACACTGAAAGTGACAACACACAATAGAATTCCATACAATGCCTGGTGTGTGGATCATACATGGTTTCCTTGTTATCCATTGTAAGCAAAACTCAAGTGTCATCTCGCATCACTGTTCACTGATTAATTGTTCAGTGTCATATCAAGGACTTTTTAAAAAAAGTTTTCTAGTATGAAATGTTGCTTTATTGCAAAATATGTATTGCACGATGACTAGTACTTAAATTTGTACAAGCAATTAAAACTCACAAATACACAAATGCTCGATAGAAATACCTATGGAGAACGAAGGTTAATTGTTGCTCCATGACAGTGGCTGAAACAATGATGAAATAATGCCTCCCGCACCCTTCGGGTGAAGGCATAAAAAAAGAGGTCTTGATACATCTACCTAAAAAGTGTTATTATGTTGGAGAAAATCATGTCAATTTTCAGATGTGCTTGTTTTGGTGAGCAACAGCGCTCCCAGAAAATTTCAATCACGTACCTGTGCAGTTCCCGCCACCACTGTCAAGCATGTAACCCGGATTGCACTCGCAGCGGAACGTTCCCGGAACATTGATACACTGACCAAAGACACAGATGTCCGGGAAGTTGGAGCACTCATCGATGTCTGGGCGTCAGCACAAAAAGCATGATTAAAAACATTAACAAAAATATTGTGAGAATTACATAATATTGCTTGCTTCCTTCCACTCTCACTCTCATCCCGAGTCACACGTTTTAAATTTCAATATACATTATTACATTAACAATCATTTTAGTCTGTACATATTGCTACAATGCAATCTAACATTGATGCTATATTCATTTTTGTTGTTGTTTTTCAAATGAGAAGTGAAAAATAGACTTGAAACTTATATGTATCTCTTTCAAATCCAAGGTTTTGAGTTTTGACTTTCATCTGAGAAAGACTCTGAGTAGAGTCAATGCACTCTCCGCACTTCAATGACACTTTCAAAACATGTTCCATGAAAAGCAAAACGCCCACGGTAGTCTCGCCGAGTGCCTCACCTTCGCAGCTGTCCCTCAGCTCGCTGGGGTAGAAACCCATTTCACACTCGCACTCATAGCGCCCGGGCATGTTTAGACACTGGCCGTTCAGACACAGAGCCTGGTTCTGCATACACTCGTCAACATCTGAAAGACAGTTGAATTTGTTATATTAACGTCCGTTCACTGTTTCCATCCCCCCCTTTTTTTTAAGATGATAGCAAAGCACTGAGAAGGCCATACACCTAGTGCCACAAGGTGTTACAGGCCATGGCCAGCTCACTTCAATATTTTAGGTGACAAGTCATAACTGCTCAAAATGCTGCATTTTTGCTTGATGAAACTATTTCCCATGAAGTTTTATGCAACTGTGGAATCAAAGAGGCAGACCCACATCAGATGCAAGTCTGGGGTATAGGATAGCAATCATAATTCACATGTCATAAAAACCATTAACTATTTAATCATTAGTACGGAAGATGTTCATCATCGTGGTAGAAACTGAAGGAAATAAAGTTGATCTTTTGTCCCACGAAGCGAGGTAAACACGAAAGTATGAATATTTAATCATTCTCAGAAAACCACTACTTTTACATCATACTGGCAGACATGAACAACAATTTGCCTATTATAACACGAAATTAAGAATTGCCCTGTAAACATGTCTCAATGTCAGACTCATGGCTGTAATAACACTTGAACCTTGCTGAGATATTCTTGTGATGTGAACTCACTCACCGATGCATGACAGTCCATCGCCAATAAAGCCCTGGTTGCACTGACACTGGTAGGATCCAGGGATGTTCACACAGCGTGCATTCTCATGACACTCATGGTTGGCACTCTCACACTCATCAATATCTGACCCCAATAAAGAGAAAAAAATGTGATTTCTTACTAGGAAACTAAACCAAGGTATAATACGAGATAACCTGTGAAGTAAAATTAAGTGTATATTTGGGCAATAGACATTTACTAATGGACGTAAGGTAAATAACATCACGCATCAAAAGAATTCAAAACCCATTTCGGATACTAGTATTTCAGCATTGAACGGAAATACATGATACCATATAACAGAAGAGCAGAACTCCTGCCATAAAATAACTTTGGCAATCAAATCGAAAGATATTGTCATCATCCCGCAACAGATAACGATAATGTCAGATTTGCACGCTTAGGACTTCTCTGTGCAACAGCTGTTCTGTGCAACAGCTAGCCCAGCTGAGTAGGGCTGTCCTTTGGTGTGCAACTTACGATGTTGTCTTACGCAACACTTTTCCTCTATGTATCAGTATTATGATTAATTAATTAACCTTACATCAAGTAAAGCAACTACACATGATGGTACATGGTTGAGCTATCTAGTCACTACTGATTCAAATCCTACACCAAGTTGCAACTCCAAGTCATACTACAATCAAGGACATAAGTAAATATTTTGGAATGTGACAGTGAAAGACAAGACAACAGGTTTCTTTTCCTCACATATCATGACAGCATAAAGCAAGCTATATCCTCCGCTTATTCAACACAAACAATATTGGTGGCTACTTTGTACAAAGTTTAGTAAAAGGTCATCCACAGGTACTTTGATAGTGTGCACACATAGTTCTCAAACTGACACTGTGTATATCTTACCGACACAGATGTTTCCGTCGACGATGAATCCAGGATTGCAGATACAGACGAAGGAGCCCTGAGTGTTTTCACACTGGGAGTTGATGGCACACTTGTGAATTTGCAGCATACACTCGTCAATGTCTGAAATGCACACAAAACACACCGTTCTACAGACTTCATCAGATCAATGTACATGCATTTATTCATAAAGCTGGTCTCAACAGCTAGCAATTTTATCATTGGATGATTGCCATGCATAGTGTAACTAATAGATACTACATACATGCCTTCCAAGTATGGAAATACATGTATGTTGAGGAAGAAATGCACACTGAAAAGCTCCTACCAGGTTCTCATTCTCACAGAAAAAAAAGTATTCCCCTATGTACTGTAGAAGTGGATATTTTCGCACGACTTAATTTTTTTTTAAATTCTGCGGAATCAAGACATCAACTACTGGAACATATGGCACGCAAAAATATTTGTGCGCTTTTATTTTTGCACTAGCTTCTGGTTGCGCGAAAATTTCAACACCGCGAAAATTTCCACTTTTACATTAACTTGAATACAGTAGTAAACTGACCTGCCATACATATCCAAATCTTCAATAAGAATGACATGACAACGCTTCAATGTAATAGTATATGTTTCAAATTGAAAATGTTCATACCCCCTCCCCTCAAAAGCACAACAACAACAACAACAACAAAAAATCGCCTGAACGTGCAATATGTCAACATACACTAAATGCGCTGATGAGAGAAGCTACAGTGAATATAGCAGCAACAAAGACCGTGATGACACAAGGGTGATTTTTACCTGAACAGCCGTCAATGTTTGGTTTCATGGAGTAGCCTTCAAAACACTGGCAGGTGTAGGACCCCCTGGTGTTCTTGCAGGTGCCCGCTACACAGATGGAGCTGTCTGCGCTGCACTCATCAATATCTGCAAACAGGTGGTGTGGTTATCATGAAACCTCATACGGTTGGAACATATGGGCAGGTCATGAACTAATATGTACATAGTATGTTGAAAATTAATAACGAACAATCTTCCTGGAATGGAGAGCTACCACAATGACTTCTCTCCCTCTAAACTAAGCATTCCAAATGTACTCTACCCATGTCTTTGCACAATTTAGTAGTAATACTCATGAAAATTACCAGTAGTAGGTTGTTTTCCATCGATGCATGCAATATATTTATTTTTTTTAAAAGTGACTGATAAAGTAGAACTCTCCAAGGCAAAAACAGTTGTCACATGCAATGATATTACAAATAATAACTAAGCTGTGTGTACCACTTCTCTCCATTTACAATAAGCAGGTTATGGTAAGAACTCTACTGCTTTCCTGTTGATTTCTCTTTCTCAGTAGCATGACTGATGTGGAAGCCTATCCAGTAACAACCTTACAAACTAACCCACATGATATTAACCCGTTGAGGACGAGCTGATTTCGCTATAACAGGCATTTCCCATAGACTCCTGCCCGAGTATACTTGGGACTAGTCTTCAACGGGTAAACGGGAGATAGTGGTTTGTTTTTTTTTAACGCAAACAATGTGACAAAACGTCACAATCTAACACAGTTTTAGACCACCAATGTCTAGCCTATCCAGTAACAACCTTACAAACTAACCCACATGATATTAACCCGTTGAGGACGAGCTGATTTCGCTATAACAGGCATTTCCCATAGACTCCTGTCCGAGTATACTTGGGACTAGTCTTCAACGGGTAAACGGGAGATAGTGGTTTTTTTTTTTTAACGCAAACAATGTGACAAAACGTCACAATCTAACACAGTTTTAGACCACCAATGTCTAGCGCATGTTGCGATTGTCGTTCAGAGGCAAGTCAAGACATAAACTAGATATACCAACTAAGGCAGAAAGTGACTACGATTCTCACCGAGACAGCTCCTAAAGTTATCAGCCGGCCTGAAGCCTGGGAAACAGTCACAGACGTAGGTACCCTCCTGGTTGTCACACTGGCCTCCTCCACAGATATCAGGGTTCTCCGTGCACTCATTGACATCTGACAGAGAGAGGTGGACACACTAACAATTTTTTTTGTTTAAACATTACTGTTGCTACACTGGCAGTGATGGGCAAATCATGGAGAGGTCTGGCTGAATATCAGCGGTATGGTAAAGAGTGCAGCCAGAGATGAAATGTCTCACACAAACATACCGACCATTCTCAGAAATTTGTAACATCCTGATGCTATGGGCGTCTCCCTGTCTTCCCTTCACAGACAAGGAGAGGTCTTCACTTTGTAAAGAAATTGCAAATGAATGAAACTGAGAGTAATACCTATGGTAAAATTATGTGGCCTAACATGCCTCTCTATAGAATTTTAGTTTTATGTACTGGCGATAGGTTGTGCATGTTCAACAGCAAATATTCTTCATTATGGATGTCAAACTAGGATGGCATGGGGTGAAATGCAAAGAGAAATTATACAGACAAAAACAACCCAAACAAAACCTGAGAATGAATGTCATGGATATCGGTGTATTTTGAGGTTAGTCTCTTTTGAATACTCTTACTGATCAATTCCCAAAGTTCCGACGGGTTATGTCTGAAGTGGATACAATCAAAACCATGTATATAATATATTCTTTCACTGACCTATCAACTTTTCAACTGGTATCAACTTATACACTTTTATCAACATATCAACTTTTCACTGGCCAGCACACGGCATGCTATTTTGAATAGCCACTTGATCGTGCAATGCCTGATGAATGAACCCACACACCGTATCAGAAACAAGGAGGAAGTACTAGTAACACTCAACCACGACGCACGACCTCTCACTGACCTGCGCACGACCTTCCGTTGGCCATGAGTCGGAAGCCGGTGTGGCACTGGCACTCGAAGCTGCCCTGGGTGTTGACACAAGTGTGGTCGCAGCCCCCATTGGCCATCTCACACTCGTCCATGTCTGGAAAGGGGAAGAAAAAGGGAGGCAAGCACGGTGACAACATTGAAGACAAACATGTTGAGATTGGTTTGGGCATGACTACCAATGGACATTTTAACCGACCAAAAAATGTGGAAAACAAAAGTCCAGCACCACGGTACAATGATCTACTCAGTTTGAAGCAATTCTTATCTCACGTAGGATTACAAGAGAGGTTGGGTTGTCTAAGGACTGAAAATCAAGCATTTTCTGGTAAAAAAGCTCATTTGAAGAAAGAGCCCCCTTTTCCCTACCATACTGTCCCCAGATTTGTCATTTCAAACTGCAGTCATTATAAGCTATAAAAAAAAGAGGAAATTACAACAGTAACAGCTGATGTAGACAGCGTTGATTAGTTATCATGGAAAAGGCACCTCTGCATGGTGCAATTCTTTGAAACTGCTCCGTGAACAGGATTCTGAAGTCAATTTTCCCTAATTCTTATCAGTACCGGTACAGAAAATGTGCTTAATTATGGCTCCATGCCTCGGATTGGCCTTACCCAGAGAGGACAAAGAGGGCGCACTTACCCTGGCAGGCCCTGTAGTTGCTGGTGGGTCTGAAGCCAGGGTTGCACATGCAACGGTAGGTCCCGACCACGTTCTGACACTCGCCGTTTGAGCAGATACCGTGACTGATGGAACACTCATTGATATCTGCACATTTCATTTTAAACGAGAGTTAAAATGTCAGTCAAGTGCTTATCATAGATAACAACAATCTATTGCTGTAAGATAGAATTATATCAAAGGTAGGAGATTAAAAAAAACAACAACCACAGTGTGCATACACAGCTTAAATTGTAATCTGAGGCACCAGTTTTTTCTCAATTCTAATGTAAGAATTGTGATAATGCATCCCATACTGCAACAAAATGCTGGCCATGGTAAATGTAACACTTTGCTAAGACTTACCACACTTTTATCAACCACTTACATAGTAATGGAATTTAACAGCACAGAAATACTCTGTTGTCCTTGAGCTGCAAGTCTCATTCATCATTGCTGACATGACAGCAACTGTCAAATAATATTTGAGCACCCTGTTTCCTTCAGGTGATTCATGAATCATTTATTGCATGTGTGATGTAAATTTGCACCCCTCCATTGAGTAGACAATGTGATGGCTGTTAACACTATTTCACAATAAGACCCCTTTCGCATCTGAATCTTATTCCTGCTGCTGACTCACAGGGGTGATTTGCTATGGTCAACTTCGAGGCAAGGTACTCTTGCATCCATGCTCTCTGAATAATGATGTGGGTACAACACATTCTAAGCAGCTCCATAAAAGTACTTTCTTGATTTAGTGATATGAAAGGAAGGGAGTGGCAAGGGAGATGGAAAGACCATGCAATGATGCTTCAGAAAAGATTAATTTCATTCACTCATCAGTTTCAAAACAAAACAAAACAACAACAAAAAGCACCAATACTTTCATTCTTAAAGGAGAAATCCACTCCAAAATTTTATCAAATTCATAAGAAAGAGAATAATTTCCTGCAGAACGGCGCCAAAATAATAAAAACTAGAAATGTCGCTACAGCGACTGGTTATACCCCCACCAAACAACATTTCATGAGCTTTGGTCAAAAAACTGAGGAAGTAGTTAAATCCGCAAGATCTTTCCTTGATCTTCTGCCATTAATATGCCGTTACCATGGCAACGTACTTTCGGGTACTGTCGAAAAATGCGTCTTGCACATCTACAACCAAAGGCACACATCTGTACCAAGTTTCATGGAAATTGGGCAAAAACTGAGGAAGTAGTTTGCAACACAAAATTTTCCATCATTTTGGCTCATAATATGTGAGCTGTTACCATGGCAACATACTTTTTGTCACTGTCAAGAAATGTGTCATGCTGACCTATATCCTAAGACAAACATTCAATATGAATTCCATGAGAATTGGAAGAACACTGATGAAGCAGTTTTGCCATGAAGCATTTTGCCCTATATTTTACCAATAACATGCCGTTACCATGGCAACACACTTTTTGCCACTGCGGAAATATGTGTCTTGCACATTAACATATTCAGATGAACATCTGTACCTAATTTCATAAAAATTGATCAAAAACTGTGGGAGGAGTTCGCGACGCATGATTTGTACCCATTTTTGCCCATAATATGCCGTTACCATGGCAACATACTTTTGGGTACTGTCAAAAAATACGTCTTGCACATCTACAACCCAAGGCACACATCTGTGCCAAGTTTTATGGGAATCGGTTGAAAACTGAGGAAGTAGTTCGCGACGCAAGATTTGCAACGGACCGACCGCCCGACCGACCGCCCGACCGACCGCCCGACCGACCGTCCGCTGATTCCTATATACCCCCTTCAAACTTCGTTTGGCGGGGGTATAATTAGATAATACAGAAGTTATGATGTTTTGACATTTCAAAATTTTCCAGAAAACACTTCCTGACCAGTCGTTATGAATATTCAAATCAACATGTTGATGATGTAATGCTCTCACAATTTCTTATTTATTTCGTATACAGACATGAAAACAAATCTCACATTTCAGCTGTATGAATATAAAACTTGTCTTAAAACCACCCAAAATAAAAAAGAACAAATGTTAACTCTGCTATATTTTGGTATGGGAATATGCTTTTACTTGTATAAGCTAAAAAAAAAATTTTTTTTTCCTGAATTTCATATATAACATACATGAAAAATTGTGAGGACATGACATCATCAACTCACTCATTTGTGAAATGTGAAAAATAAGAAATTTCAAAATATCATATCTCCCTTATTTCTTATCCTTATCATTTTGGTACATTCTGCAGGGATTTTTTTCTCTCTCTCTTCTTTTGGAGTTTATGATCTTTAAAAAGTGGGGTGTAGCGCATTTCATGGTGAATGCCACTGGTAGATACCTCTGCATGCCCGGCCGTCTGCGGTGAGTTCTTGACCTCTAGGGCAGTCACAGCGGAAGGAACCCGGCAGATTGGTGCAGGAGCCTCCTCGGCACAGGCCCTGAACTGTGGTGCACTCGTCAATGTCTGCATGGGAGGGACATCACAATGAAAGGACGAATACCAGCAACCATGACAGGGCATGGATGGCTGTAATGCATACAATCTCTTCTATCAATCCCTTCTTCCCTCTTCAATCATTAGTCCCTAAGACTAGGCCCTACGTTTTTTTTGGCAAAGGGTGTCTGGGGAAATGTGTATTCTCACGTAGCCATTGTCTCCATCAACTTGATGTGAACTGACTCGCACTTCATTTCAAGTGGTACTGCACATCTAGGGACGTTTCTCATAGACAATTAAGTTGTATTGTCAACAAGGTTACAGATGGTGGAAATATAATGTCAGAAACAAAGTCAGCATAACATGAGAGTGAGACAGGGATTCAAATTGTTCAATTCTGTTGTGTTATATTATTCAGAGAATAATCACTACACTACATTGTACAATACTTTCAAGTGTCATTAATGAATCCCAGTAAATTTCGTGTTATATCACTGACAAGCACTGTAATTCATTTCTAATATACTTGGGTCCTCTAATTTGTGACAAGAATGACATCAAACAACATTCATTGATGTAATAGTGACAAATAAGCCACATTGTACATATTCTGAACTAATTCTGTGTGTTGGGGGGGGGGGGGGGGAATAGTAAAATTGGAAAGAATTCTCCAATCATCATTATAGAGACTGACTCCACTTACCCATACAGGTTCTCATGACTGCGTGTGCCTCGTACCCCTCGAAGCAATTGCAACGGAAGTCTCCTGGCACGTTTTCGCACGTCCCGTTGCCGCAGGCGCCGAACGTGATGCTGCACTCATCGATGTCTGTATGATGCAGAAGCAAGGATGAAGCCAGAGGCAAAGATGGGGGGAAAAAATTAATCAGTCATTTTCATTTTGATCCTGTTTCAATCTACCCGAATATAGGACTATGTTCCCTCAGATCTCAAATGTGGTTGAAGAGCGAGCCAATATAATGCATACATAGAAACTGTATCACAGAATTATGCTAACAAAATATTGAGTGAAAATGGGATTGGACCATGAAGCATGATTTACTGCTGAACTCACATCATCAACTTAAACATCCTGTGACCATGAAAACAATGGTAATCCAATCCCATACTATACTTCAAATGCACAGATTAATTATTACGTCAACAAAATAACTGAGAAGTAACCTACATTATAACTCAATTTATTACCAGGGTATGAGGATACACGATACACAAATCTTTTAAAAGATATGGAAAGTGCCACATGTGATATTTGTTGGACACTTTTGAAAAGAAAATACCACAGAACTCTATCATGTTCTACAAGTACATACAATGTAGATCACTGTGCTGTAATAAAGTATACTAGTACTATAGGATGCCGTGACTTGCCTATACATTGGTACGAGAACTCGTCCATGGCAAAGCCCATGTCGCACAGGCATTCAAAGGAGCCCTGGGTGTTGGTGCACTCTCCATTCTTGCAGATGCCTTCGTAGATCAGGCACTCATTGATGTCTGCAGAGAGAGAGGGAGAGAAAGAGAGAAGGAAGGGGGAGAGATGGATATAACATTTCATATCAAGAATGCTGACAGCAGCTGAAAAGTGTGGTCATGCCTTTCTCATCATGTATGGTTTGTATTATTTCCTTTTTTTGCATGATACAAATGACTCTACGAGAAAGAAAAATGTTGAACATGAACACAAAAATCATTGAAGTATGATTGATTTATACACAGAAGTGGTGCACAAGTTGCAGCATTAAAAAGACAGAGTGGAATTGGAATTGTTTAAGCCAATAACTGGTGGGGAAAGGTTGGAAAAATATACTTTCCAAGATTTCATCACTTTTTTTTTAACAAGATGCTCCTCTTCTTTCTTTCAGAGCAAATACGAGTTTACTAAAACTATATCAAATTGAGGGAGAAAAGATGAAAATATCGTGACAGGGAGACATTAAGATTTTCCAGAGAATTTAAACTTTAGTACAGAAAATGTTCATCATCATGGTAAAATCTGAAAGAAATATTTCTTTCAATTTAAACTTTGTTTTGAAGGCCTAACAAATCAATTTGAAATGGGTTAGCCTCTCTAGTTTAGGCAGAAAGAGAGAAAAAAATGGATGTGACATCTAAGATATACTTACCGCTCACGTACACTGATCCATCCAGGAGTTCAGGGCGGGGTCTTGTGTCAGCATATCCCCTTCCACGAGGGCACATCATGTCAAACTGAACTAAAAGTTGGTGGATTATCAAAGGAGACACAAGTTGAACAATACATGAAATCTATTTCATCAGATATTACTTTCCTTGAATTGGGAGCTACAAAGGGCAGAAAATGGTATTCGCATCAACATCAAAATCTAAACCTACAACAGATCTATTTGGCCATTTGCTTCTATTTGCTTCTTTGGCCATTTGCTTCTGTCCTGTCTTTGAAAACAAATATGTTCACATGAAGAATCCTTTGAGTGGTCCACAATTTACAAGCATGCTTTTCAGTGGACCTCTCAATTCTTTCTTCTTCTTTTTTTCTCCAGACATAACTTTGTATTTTGCCGGTATGCATGTATGATTTTGTATTTGTTAACTATTATCTACCATGTAAAGTTGAATACATGCCTATGTTATATCTTCTGATTCAGTTCGTGTTATGTTTGCCGAAAAGAAAGAAAGAATGAAATACATGAAATAAATAAAAAATAAATGTTTGACTCTTGCAAAACCTGATTTAAACTGTCAAGCACCATCATACAGAAGTGTACACGACTGTACTTCAGGTTCAATGAGTTATGCAAGAGTGCTAAATGAGTATTAGGCCAGCATACTTTAATCCAGATTAATCTATGCCTGAAACGGAGAAGGCTGATTTGGTGCCCTAATTAATTCTATGAACCTTTCATAACAATAAGAGACAGGTGTGCCAAAATACATGAAATTATAATGAGTATGTTTTTACAGACATTATTGATTTCAAGTTCAGTGGGTTTATGTCCATCTCTGAAGTACACGTAGTGTTATTTTGATTTATAACTCATGCAAATTAAAATGAATCATTCTCCTTAGATATTTGGGGGTTTTTCCCCCTGAAGTTCGGGAACTCTCTCAGTTTGGAAAAATGCTGCTAAAGGTGCAGTGTTCTGTGGATAATTGCAGCACTATCTTCACCAGGACATTTTGGATGTATAAAAGAATGAAGAGACATAGGACTTTTCAGTGAAGGACAACTTAATCCAGCTTCATTGAATGCTGGCTTAACTTACCTGAATCTTCAATAGGGCACTCGTAGCATTTGCCCTGGTCTCCATAAGCATAGCCCATGGAACAGCAGCACACAGAGTTGCGGTACAAGCCTGGGATAGGACTCATGCATTCTCCTTCAGAATAGTCCAAGTAGCACTCGTAGGAACGAAGATCTAGAAAATCAGAAAATACTATCCAATAAATTGACTCCATTTTTCCCTCTCTGATTTCAAACTTGCTATGACTACAACTGCTGTACAGTGTTCTAAAATGAATTACAGGGATGAAAAGGAAATCTTCACCTGAGAGTAATAGATGAAATTCTTCCCTCTTTAAAACAGGGAAATATCAATTCACAGAATAATATGTGTTCATTGCATTTATTGAGTGAATCTTTCATCTATACTCTGTGATTCTCTGATCATGATTTTAAAACGTTCAGTGATGAGTAAGGACCACAAGAAGCCAATAAAATGACTGACATATAGAATAGTGAGTGCAAAACTAATAAACAAAGTCCATAAATAAGCTGAATTCTCAGTTCATTGATTAATAAAGTTAATACAGAGAAGGCTTAGAAAATATGCAGATACAGCACTCAAAGAAAAACATAGCTCTAAACTATCATAAAAGTGATTCTATAAATCAACAAAATATCATTGCCATAATGTTGGTCTAGATTTCTGACAGAAATGTTTTGAAAATGATCATGGCATCAAAAAAAAAACAAATTCAAAGCATTGAAAAATAATATATAATTGATTGCCTGAAGTTCTTTCCCCCCTCTCATTTATGATCAGATTCTATAAGGATATCTGACAAACTACTCAAATAAAAACCACAAACTAATGTAACCCACATAATAGCTCACTGAGATATGGAAAACAAAATAGTCAGTTGCGTGTTTAGCTATCAGTTGTAGCTAAGGACACCTCAAGGAATTCCTCAATAACACGTAAAACATACATGTATTTACGCCTGAGCCTTTTTTCTCTGGGTGGTCTACAGTCTGTACCTCTTCCAGGCACATTCAATGCTGCCTATTTTTGTTTTCTGTCGATTTTGACATGATTGCGTGTGTGTGTGTGTGTGTGTGTGTGTGTGTGTGTGATAATGATGGCGGTGGATAGATGGGTATAGGCTTTATGCAGGAAATGGCCAATAAAAGTGGGCATCGGTCCTGCTGCCCCCGGTCCGATTTCCCGAACTTCTGATTCGGAGGTCGCCTAATCAGGGCAGCATCCCCTTAATCACCATCCCATCAAGCCACAATCTCTCCACTTCCCGAGGTTGTCTCACCGATGCAGTTCCTGCCTGAGGTGTCCAGGGTCAGTCCAGGTGGACAGACGCACCTGTAGGAGCCCAGGGTGTTCTGGCACTCGCCGTTGTTACACACCATGGGGTTGATTTCGCACTCATTCACATCTGTGGAGCAGAGCAGAGAGAAGGGAATATATCCCACCTTATGTAAAAAACAGAGTCTGTATGATTCTTTCAGTCTGTTCGCAAGCATTTTTTTTGTCCTTTCTTTCTTTTTTCTTTTTACTTTGATTACACAATTATTGAGAAGAAAGACAACTCACTCGGATCACTACCAAAAGTTTATCATTTGTTACTTGTGTCATTCTCAACCTTCCCTGCAAGTTTCATCCCAATCCATTAACTACTTTTTGAGTTATTTTGTACACGGACAAACTAACTAACTAACTAACAAACTAACTAACCAATGAACGAACACACAAACCAACGGTAACGAAAACATAACCTCCTCCCTTGGCGGAGGTAATAAATAGTTGTATGCATTCAACAGATACTAATTTTTAAATGGTCTACATAAATATTGGTCAATGATTGGTCATAATTCAATCACATGAATAATAATGCATAGAGGATTGAAAAAGTCATAATGCGAGAAGTGACATTACATTAGATGATATACTGCTATTCAAGAACTTGACTGGCAGCCGATGGGGCTAGAATAAAATGACGTGTACTTACGTTGACCATAGAATACAACATATATTGCCCTGTCTATCGTTGTAATGTAACTCTAGACAGTCCTTTGGGGAATATATGAGACTATGCTTTTTTGTGGCATGGGAGAAATAAAGGTCCCAAGCCACCCCTGTACGAAACACCAGCAGACTGTAGGTTTAATACCCTTCCTCTTTTTCCCTCCTGACATCTCATCATAGTCATGTAGAGTGGAATACTATGGAGTTTGTGTCTGGCCAATGCGCCTGTCACACCATCAAAGCTGGTTTACAGTATCCAATACAACAGAGCACAACCCTTCTAATGCCAGGTGCAGCTAGTGTTATTCCAGAGACGGGCAGGAGCGCATGACTCAGCACTCACCAATGCAATTATCGTCGACCTCTGTGTAACCCCGCGGGCAATCTCCGAAGGACAGCGGGCAGGCTTCACATGGGCTGCCCCAGGCTCGTCCAAAAGTAGAGCAACATTGGTCTCGCCTCATTGGCCCCATGATGTCCGCCTCGCACTGACCATTGACAATCCGTGTCCAGCAGGTGGCAACACGGTTATCTGTATTTTGCGAAAAATGTCAAATAATCGGTTCAAAGAAACTTAAAAAACCGAGAAAAAAAAGTCATTTTTATGTCTTATTGTATCCTTTCTACTGCAGGGATAGGACACAGATTTGTAATGTGAACTAGTGAAAACTTATTTTATGATTACCGTTATCATATGCAAGACTGAAGTACAAAGCAAAATAAAAAAAAACATCTATGCGTCGGCCCTGTGAGCATACACCTTGTCAATTCCTCTGTGCAGGTCATTGACATCGAAAATATGGTTTCACATTAGACGAGATGTGAGACTGATTGCATGAAAACGAGACATCTCTGTGTGTCCTACTCACCGATGCAGACGGTACCGGTCTCATCCAGAGCTGTGCCGGGATTGATGCATTCACAACGGAAGCTCCCACGCGTGTTGATGCAGCGGCCGTTCTCACAGAGATTTGGGTCGTCACACTCATTCTTGTCTTCATAGCAACGTAGAAATGAAAGATGTTGAACATTACTGTGGAAACTTTACAACATCGCATCTCATGGAATATTGGGACAGCTTTACTGAATTCACACAATAGACACCAATTATGAGATGGCCATAGGAATACATATCATCGTTTATTGACTGACAAAAGATTATTGAATCATTTCTAAATATTTTGTGGTTGTGTTCAAATATTCACTGAGTTATACTGGTTGCAGTTTCTGCTTCAGTGTCGTCATCCTGAGTAACTTTCTCATATGGGCGGCTACACCTATGGTGATGCATCTTGAAAGCTGTCACTACATACAAGGAGCATCACTAATTATTTTTCTGCTTAGAGGAGAGACAGCAGGTGTTTTTAGGATAATGAACAACACATCAAGGTGCCCTTACCTGAAAAGGTCTCACAAACAAAACAAAATCTGATGGCTGAAAGTGTGAAACATTCATGTTCTTCAATGCCAAATAAGAATGACAATTCTCTATATATAGACATTTTTCTGTATCTTGTTAACTACGGCCTTGAGGGTAATGCATATTACAAGCTGTGCTTTTTAGCTTCCCCTCCATTTTCAACATCATTTAATGAATATCACGCATCTTGGCACCACAACTTATTGTGAATTTATACCATATCTTAATATATCAACAATGTTTGCTTTTTTATTTCTGCACAACATATTTTGTAAACTTTTGTTGAAATTGAAAATGAATGGAATGAAAAATGAAATGAAACAGACTGAAGAGTGTGATGATACAATCTTACCTTCATAAGTAAGAAGGCATGTTTTAATAATCTCAGATTTACCTTGGCAATATGAGCCACGGGAGTCTAACTCTAAGCCTTCTGGGCAGTCGCAGATGTAAGCACCAGGAGTGTTTCGGCAGGTGCCACCACGGCATAGCAGCCTGTTAAAGGCGCATTCGTTTATGTCTGGAAAAAAAAAAATGACAGAAAGGAAAGAACAAGGAAACAAACAAACAAACAAACAAAAAATAAAAACATGGGTGGATAGATATTCTGGAAAAGACATCTGTTCTGGAAATTCTCATTGCAACTAGCTAAGAGCTTGAAGAAATCAGACAAAGCCTGCAACATTTAAGGAGAAGGCTCATACAAAGCAACACTAATCTGTTCATATCAGACACAAAGAGTTGTTATAAAAGTCTACAAGAATAGAGAGTGAGTCTATTGGGTTGCTGACACAACACTGCATTCAAATTGAGTAGGAAGAAAACAGTTATACAATCAATAGCAAAGGAAAATTGGACTGTGCCTTGGTAGATGGGTAGTCTACTTGGTACAGATCAGTCGTAACATGAGAATTTGACGAAGTGAAAACAAGAGGAGTAGTATTACCTGTGCAGCTTTTGCCATCACTTGTCACCTGGAAGCCAGGGTTGCATTTACACCGGAAATTTCCAGTCAGATCCTCACAAATGCCATTCACACACAAGTTGTTGAAGAGGGTACACTCGTTGATATCTGTCATAATGTGAAGAAGTCTACAGATTAATGCTAATGCTTACAGTGGAAAACAAAAACACATAAGTAATAACAAAGGAATAAATTAAGGAACAGTAAGAGAAAGGTTGAAATATTAGCACAGAGGGTAAATACTGTCCCTTTCAAGCAAAGAAAATATAAATTAATCTTGAAGAAGGAAAATGCCTGAAGACAATTATATGCTTGTACAGTAAAACCTGCCACCTACAGGAGACACCAAAAAAGTGACCGTTAGAGACAGGTGGCTGCTATAGATAGGGTCATTTACGTTGCTTTTCTTTGGGGGTGGGGGAATGTTTTTCGTGGTTGTACACGGCAGGTGGCCAATATATACAGGTGGCCGCTAAGGAAGGCTTGACTGTATATCAACTGCACTGGTCCATGTCACAACAGCTCTTACATCCAACCAGTTAAAACAAACAAACAAACAAACAAACAAACAAACAAACAAACAAACAAACAAACAAACACACAAACAATAAAAAAAAAACACACACAAACATAATGCCTTCGGCAAAACTTCGTGGCAGAAGCATAAATAAAATGTGCTGCTGTTTTTACACCTACAATTACATCTGAAAGTTTGTCTATTCCTATTAAGAGGGAAACAACCCATTCCTGAGATCACAATATCAAACGTATGATCCACTGAACTATAGTTCTGTGATGTGAACTCTCTCCATGGGCGTGGCAGATGGGCGTGGTAAACGGGGGTGGCAGATGCCAGTCACCCTCTTAGGGGGGTTCACACAGGGGCAAACTGAGTGGACATCACAGGAACAATCCCAACTCACTGATGCTGAGGCTGTCTCGGCCGATGCCATGGCGACAGAGCTCCTCAAACTGGAGGGTCCCCTGCGGGGGGCACGACTCGCAGTTGGGGCCCCAGCTAGTGGCCTCCTTCAGCAGCACGGCACTGCAGCAGCACGTGGAGATGGTCACCTGGATGCCTGATTGGTGGGTGCAGCGGCCCATGTCGCCGTCGAGGTAGCAGAAGCCACGCCTACTCTCTGCATGGTGGAAAGTAATTTCAAAAGATCAGGCCAGTACCATTAGTTTGTCTGGTTTATAAAGCAAACTCAATTGTACCATCAGGTACGACTAGTAGAAGATGGGAGTTATACCTACATTGCCATTCCTTTATTTCAAGGAGTCAAAACTCTCTCATCAAAGTGAAGATTTGTGTTTTGTTGTTGATGACTTTAAAGGGACTGTACAGTACTGGTTGAGGTAGGGATTCATGTTTTGACTATTCCTAAGTGAGATAATGAAAAGCTTCTTATGAAATATGAAAGAGCATGTAATTTCAAGAAGGATTCAACGTTTATTTGATGAAAATTGGTTTTCAAATGGCTGAGATATCCAAAAAAGTGCTAATAATAAAAGGCGACATGCCCCACCTTTATTAGTATCTCTTTGTTTCACCTTGTTTTTGGATATCTCAGCCATTTCAAAACCGATTTTCATTGAATAAACTTTTGATATCCCTTAGAACTGCATGCTCTTTGACATCTCATAGAGTGGTTTCTGAATATCTCACAAGACGTTAAAAGCTAAATCTTCACCTCCACCAGAACTGTACACACCCTTTAATCTGATCAAACTATAGTGAGTAATCAACTATTTCCAAGATATCTATGCTGCTTGTCAAGGCATGCGCTCATGGCAATTATGTAGTTTGAATGTGCTCAGACTCAGGTGTGGTCGTTTTGCAGATTATGTTCACTGCTACTGTTGACAATAAATATACAAATGGAAAGTTTACGTTCTTCACATTTTGTCATGTTAACTTTGTTCTTTGAGAAGGAATGTATGAACTCCTGTATACATATCTAACATCTTATACTTGATGCAATAATGGGGGTAAGAGGCGTCATCAGCACTAGGGCACAACATGTCTCCACATTCTGCACCTATCTGGTCCTCTCCTCCTCATCATGTTCACCAATCTGATCCAGTCCAATCCAGCAGGTGACGATGCCAGCAATGTTAAAGATAATAAAAAGTTTTGGTACCTCAAAAGTTTCCTTGAATTTCCTTGTCTTAGTTTGTGTTTCAGGTTAAAGTACCTTTCATATAACTGACACTGTGAGACTTACTCGCCCCAAAGTGCTCTCATGTCTTAGTAGTCATGCAATTAACTGCGACCAGCAGCCCCATACGCATAGCGACCAGCAGTCACATACGCATAGCATAATCGGGCTTCGCATTGTAGCATTCAGGATCATGACAGATTCAGTATCGCAGGATAAATGTCAACTTAAAATCCCAAAAATTCTTCAATTTGAAGACTTACCAATTAAGGTGAAGTATTGAAAACAGGCTTCGGGCAACGTTTGGTTCTGCCTATAGTGATGACTGAATGTGACTCGGTCGAGAGGACCTTGGGAGAGCTACCATACACTGAATACTACAGCCAGTGCATGCGAACACATCACATGCGCACAAATTTCAAATCCATCAACGGATAAGATGTTTGTGTGCGCATGCGCTGGCCGTAGTAGTCAGTGTAGTAGTAATTCAGGGAAACTTTTGAGGTACCAGAACTTTTTATTATCTTTAATGTGTGGTAGCTACCATGTGTTACTACTCACCAATGCAGGTTCCGTCGTCCGAACGTGCGTACCCCACAGGACATTGACAGAAGTAGCTGCCCAGAGTGTTGACGCAGTAGCCAACTTGGCACGGGTTCCGCAGAGCACACTCATTGATGTCTGGATGTAGGAAGTGAAAAGACAGTGGCATCATTAGGATGGTACTTGCTCTCTCATCGAACTGTATCCCAATCTGGACTCACTATCTAAAGAATGCCATAGCAGGCTCGCCGATACGGTACAATTAACTCGCCAAAAGCATTTGACGTTGCTGCCTGATTTGCATAAAGTAAACAACATGTTTATGTAAAACGGCTGGGGAAGTGTTGCAGGACAATCGCAATATCTTGCCGCAGAAGCCATCAAATGATAAAATCTATACAGCAAATTGAAGGAGAAGCTATTCTCTAACTTGCAATGTAAGCTATTCTCTTACTTGCATTTTGAGTTTATCTGAGGATATACCTGTGACATTAACGTTGAAACTTAGATTCCAAAAAAGAAAATTTGGTCTTTAAAAAAGTGTTATTTTCTAACATTTTTCAACATTGCCCAAAGATGAAGGATGACACATTCATACTAGATACATATGTGAAGTTTCAAGGGATTTGGTGGTAAAATAAGGGAGATACGAGGAGGTGAACTTTACAGATTTTTTGTTCTTCACTCTATGCAGTGCTTCAATGACCATTACGAATTCAAAAGTTTACGCCCCTGTTCGCAGAGTTAATTGCACCGTATCGCTGGGCCTCATAGACAATACAGACAAACAGGTTGTCAAAAGTATTGACAGGAGGCTAAGGTCTGTCATCAGCTGTTTTGTGTTATCGCTAGATTCCTAGCCATGTGAGAGCAAACTGACGGCGAAAACAAGTCAAATGATTTCTGTTTCCCACTTCCAGGAGCAGTGGGAGCATTATGGACACCACCTTTTTTTTTTACAGGCCAACAAGCTTCGAGCAGAATCTATTTGCCTTTGACGGGGGAACTACAATCTTTTTTCCCCTCTCTCTTGTGACATCATAATGGCCCTTCATCTAACCTTTATGTTGTGTTGCCACCAATGACCCACGGTTGTAATTGTCTGGAATGCACAGTAGTTTGCTATGATATGGAAAGTGCATTGAAATAATAGCTCAGCCGCATTAAATCTCAACATTTGTGCAGACATTTTAAGTTTTTTAAAGTCTCATGTATTACTTTTAATTTTTTGATTCTCACTTCAAAATTCAAGGTTTTATTAAAACTAGCTTAGTTGGTGAAAGTAACTTTATAAATGAGGAAGCCACCACAGGTATGCTTCAGTTTGAATGGTTTGTACTTCCTACATCAACAAAAGCCAACTTGTCAGTTCGCTTGTAGGCAATATTATATTTTCCCTTCTCGTGTTCAAAACCACAACGTATCAAAGTTTGATAAGAGAGTGGGGCCAGGTGTTTGGCAACACATAACCCTGATGTGCAGAAGGGCAGGTCAAGTATTTCCTCTTTTGGAAAGAGAGAGAGAGAGCGAGATATGAGCACCAGATAATGGAAAAGTCCATGCCGCTGAAAACAAAGAGAGAAAAGTGCACCAGCCCGCACATGTGTTGTTCTCCAAACCGGCACAAGCTAAAAAAGAAATGCTGAAGAGGAGAGAAATTTTGCCTGCATGTTCTCCAGGGAAATCAATGCTAACCTTCATCTGACAGCAGGAGTTCATGGGGTGGGTTAGGGGTACACCCTGGCTCTGTGCCAAGTCACATGACTATCAGACACACATTCTACAACATCATGTGCACATATGTGATTTGATGGTCATTTCTCCACATGGAGTGCAAACCACATGTCTCTTTGGCATCTCCCTCTGAATTATCTCTACCACCAACACACATAATTGCCTGAAATCCTATAGTAAAATGTCACTTTATGTTGCACTGGAGTTCCACAAATCAAACAAACGCATATGGAGAAGTTTCCTTCAAAATAAAGCATATTTAAGTTAATTAATGCATTCTTCAAGTCTCATATTTTTTCACTGACCCATGACAACGTTCATTTCTGATTCTGAATGAGCTTTCTGATGTGGAATAAAACATTATCAAAATACCACTAAAGCCCAAACAAAGTTCTGGTACGCCTGCAAAGTTGTCAAATTTTGCTCCAAAATGTGAACGTATGCCTAGGAAATGTGCGGAATAACGCTGTAATAACAAGATATTCGATGGGTAACGACGAAAATGGGAAATATTAACCAAAAACGTTCAGTCTCAGAACTTACCCGAATGGGGTCAGGCTAGACTCAGACTCGGGGATAACTCGGCCTCGCTTTGCTTGACGGCGGGATGAGTTGTATTGGTTGTCCCTCTGGATTGTACAGTGTTGTACTATGCATATGGGAGCGGCCTGTATAAACTACCTGTACATTGTAGCATTCTGGCTACTCGCAGTAATGGTCCGAGTTGTTACAACGCGCGCATCAAAAACCTCTTTGGCGCGCATGCAAAATTAGTGTGCGCCTCTCAAGCACCTCTAAAAACAATCAAAGACGCTTGATAAACAACAACAAAAACTTCAAAGACCGCGCGTCTCAGCAACTGAGGTGATGCGCGTATACTAGTAGGCTTGAGGACCGCGCGCTGTCCATTTGTTTTGTACAGGATTAGCACGCACTTTCCTGTCTGCTCAGTAAGGCCTCGTTTGGTACCCGTAGTATTATAGAGTACTGATGAACATGGCGATCACGAACTGTGTGTAAATTGTCTGAAATAGGGTCGAGTTTTCCCTGAGACCGAGTTAGTCTGGAGCCTTCTGGAATAAAAGTCGGTCTACCTACTTTTATTATTTTTCTCAAAATACTCCAAAACGACTCATCATTCCGGCAAACCGCGTCAGCCAGGTAAGTTTCTTTGTAGACTCTTTCGATATATTGCAAGCAAATATGAAATGGTGCCAGACGGGTTCTCAAGCCCTTTACCAGAACTTTGTTTTCACTTTAAGCATTCTATTTCATGAAATCAATAGACAATTATTGTGACCAACTATGCTGTGTTGACTTGGGGAATGGATTTGAAATCGCTTAATCATTGACCAAATGGGGAAAAAATCCAGCTAGTAACAGTATCATGCATTTAGGGCTTAATAATTAGGAGTAGCAATGTCCTATGTATCAGGACAGACCTATACAGCAAGTAACCTAGCCATGAAAGACTTGAAGAATGTTTCATATTGAAAAAAAAAGAAGAAGCTTAGTTACATGGTCCAAAGTGGGACAAATGTCTCTAATATTGTGTGAAATTGAACCTATGAAAGAAATCAGAGTTGAAAATAACTGCTTTGAGCTTGAAAAGTGTAAAATCTATAGTAACAAGATTTACTACAATTATTTATTTATTTATTTATTTTTTTTTGGGTCATTATACAGTTCAGACAGGAATGTTCAACAATTTTTCTATGGACTTGAGAAGACATGTACTTGAACATGATATACAATTTCTGTCACATTAAAAAAACAAAAACAAAAAAACAAAAAACAAATTAGAAACTCCTCCTACCAGCATGAGATCACTGCACAGAGAAATGCCTGTAATGTGATATGGCCTGCATTGTAAGGTACTCCAGTTTCCAAACCTACACCAAAAGGTAAACACTTTAACAAGGCAAAAAAATATTGTGCCTCTGGCACCATCAGCTCAAAACAGCTCTGACTTTAACAATCTCATCAGCTTGAACCAATGAACTCGGCAAAGGGGGTGGGGGGGGGGGGAGGGGGGAAATGTGGGAGGGGAAGGGAAGAACCCCCAAACAATACAGCTGGGAGCATTTTCACTGCCAACAAATGACTTTTGCAGTCACACAAGAAGGTGACCTTTAATCTTCAAGTGAGATTCCAGTTTCAATACAAAAGTCAAGCTTCTAGAGCAAAAACTTCAAGACATGACCTCATTCTGTGCTTACAAATCAACCTTCTCATAAGAGTACATTATCAGAATGAAAAATACAATACACAAATACTTGAAATACAGTATATATCGCACAATAATCAGAGACTGGAAATAATTGTCATCATGGCATGCAATAATTCTCTATTCAATAGTTTTCACTGCATCACTATTTCTTCAGAATTCTTTTGCGCTTTTTTTCACTGTCGCGCTTAAAACGTCGATGACGTGTGGGGGTGACACCATCGCCCCATTCTGAATCACATGCGTCTCAGTTGTTCAATTCAATGTGACCATGGTATCAATACGGAATTGCATTTTCACAGAGGGGGATAATGTCTTCATCTCCAATTCTCACACTGTTATAATGTGCTCACAAAAAAGTATCTTAAAGTGTTGGGCAATGATCTAGCAACTAACACCCCTTTCACCCTCAGACATTGTTGCTTGGCTATACCACACAATAACAATTTGATATAAAGCATATATTTAGTTCTTACTTATTTCTTGCAAAAAGAAATAAGTTTAGTGAAGATTTATGTTGGTATTTTCAATAAAAATAGAACTCCATATATGTCCTTTTCTCTCCTCTTTGCATTGCACAAGTGAAAATAACGAGATGTAATTGCATAAGTCTTTACAATGTGATACTTCATCACCTTTTGTCACACATTACCAACAACAATGAAAACACCCACATTACATTGCAGTGACAAATACTTAAATTAATAAAATGGAATCAATGAAAAAAAAAAGTCTTGCAAAACCAAATTTATGTAATTTCCACATGCAAAACATAAGGTACACTGTAAGACATGATCTGTGTTTGTAATTTCTTTTGTCGTCGTAGAATGACTCACCAATGCAGCCTCTTGTCCCCATGGGTTCATAACCTTCCTGGCAGCTGCATTCATAGGTACCGGGTAGATTAATGCACTGAGCATTGCTACATGAATGGGTCCCAAGGGTGCACTCATCCACATCTGAAGAGGAAGGGTTTTTTTTTTTTTGGGGGGGGGGGAAGAAGGAGGAATAAATGGAGGAAAGAACAGGTTTTATTGAGAAAAGAACATTTAACCTCTGAGAACAGTCTGGAAAGCATTCACCAGATGTTGAAACCTGAACATACCGAGTTGCAATAATCATATGAAAGCACTGATAGCCCTCAGAAGAATGACCACTAATGATGAACACTTGAGAAAAGTGCAATGATATAGCTATAAAGTACCGAGCAATAGCAATCCCTTCTTTTGTGGTGTTTAAGAGCACTATAGCAGTGCTCGAATAAGAACAAAAAAAAAAAAACAAACAGATTAAGGTATAACTTCCATCTCATAACTTTTGTAATAAAAATAAACTTCACCTTGACAGGCAAAATGCAAGGTCCATCAACGTCTCTCTTATGGATTGTTGGAATATTATTTGCACACAGATATGAAATATACAGCATAGCATATAGTCTATGATATTAAACCTTGGAAATTATCACACTGCCACAGAATTGCTTGGCTATTTGGCTTTTGTCACTTGGAAGCTTTGCTGTTGCTGACATTGACATCAAATGTATGACACAATATAACTAAAAAGGAAGAACAAAACTACTGTGTCTGAATACCAACTACAAGAAAGCAGCACTATGTCAGAAAATGCTGCCAATTGCTTTACAGGAGACTTTATTTCCTGTGGAGAAGACAGAAAGGATGACACGAAAAATGCTGTCACTTTGTGAACACTCACATGACATCTACATTTAAAGGCAATGAAATGTGAGCACAAAATAAAAACACTGTGCACATATTTGCACTCAGAGGATTAAACTTTTTTTTTTACAGAAACCAGCATGCACATAACAATTAATGAACACTCCTAGATGAGGTAACCTACACGTAGTAGCTTTTGAAGAACATTTGCACAGGAATATGCACAGAAGTAAATAATTTATTATGTAGGGACCTATTAGTGGAAAATTGAGCAAAGAAAATGGGGATTCCATCGGGATTTAGAATGTACATGATTACTTGGAGACTTCTGACTGTGATAACTAACCAATGAGAAGAGGCCCTATACTCTTGCTGAAGAGTAGGTTAACAGACAGAGCTTCATCAGTAGATGATCTAGTACTTGGAACCTGGAAACAAGACTTATATTTGAGCTCCTCCTAATAACGTCTTTCTGTCACACACAGTGTTGAGATGCTAAAGCCTACTCTACAGGTACTCACACCCCGCGTTCACATTAGCCCGCGACGCGGGGACAGCCGTAAGAGATCTTATCTTTTTTACGACTGACCATCCACACTGCTATCTCATTTGTCCCCAAGCTGAGGGGGCAATTGGGGCTTGGGGCGAGCTCTGCCACTTGAAACCAGGCATAGTGCATGCGCACATTTGATGACCACAGCTGGAAGCTATCAATTGCGCCCCAAGGTCACTCTCCCCTCCAAATCTTGTCCCCGTACCTGACTGTACCCGACTTGCTTCGAGGGGACGAGGGGACAAGTCCCAGCGAGCGTTCACATTATGATTTTTGAGGAGAAAGTCCCGCAGCATGGGACTTTCCCCGCATAGCGGGGACTAATGTGAACATGGGGTTTGTGGTAGAGCAGCTGAGAAACAATGCAAGCATTCCAGATTCTATACCCTCCCTTTATCCCTCCCAACACCCCACCTCTGCCTCCCCCTCTCCCCTCCCTTCCCTCTGTCTCTGCGGTAACTGATGATGATGATAAGGATCAAACAATTGAGCATGAGGTCAGCCAGCTACTCAGGAGATTAACCCTTGCCTCACCAGAGGGCATACAACAGGTGGCTGAACAGAGAAATGTCAAGTGGTGACATATGGTTGTGATTCTCCCCCTAACAAATACACGCACTACTGGGGCGCATTCCAGACAGGGTTTACATTCCGTTCCTCTTGTATGAACTGGATGGTGTTTCATAAAGCTGTTCTTAACGTTACGAACGACTTAAGAACGACTGGTGATCAGTTCTTGTGCTGAATTATTGAATTTCTGATAATTATAGCACATCAAAACGTGTTCCAGTCATTCTTAAGTCATTCGTAACTTTAAGACCAGCTTTATGAAATACCCCCCTGGTCTGACTCTTAAAGGGACTGTACAGTACTGGTTGAGGTAAGGGATTCATGTTTTGAGCATTTCTACGTGAGATAATGAGAAACCTCTTATGACATATGAAAGAGCATGTAATTTCAAGAAGGATTCAACGTTTATTTGATGAAAATTGGTTTTGAAATGGCTGAAATATCCAAAAAAGTGATAATAATAAAAGGCGACATGCCACAACTTTATTAGGATCTCTTTGTTTCACCTTGTTTTTGGATATCTCAGCCATTTCAAAATCGATTTTCATCAAATAAACTTTTGATACCCTTTAGAATTGCATGCTCTTTGACATCTCATAGAGTGGTTTCTGAATATCTCACAAAATGTTAAAAGCTAAGTCCTCACCTCGACCAGAACTGTACACACCCTTTAAAGGGAAAAATCCTGGACAAATAAAAATTTTTACAGTTAGTCTATAGAAAGGGTAAACTCTTACAACCACAACAGTGAAAGTTTGATAAAAATTGGATGAAAATTAAGGAAGTTACAAAATACTGAAGTATCACTAATTTTCACACACAAAAAAGCACCTCTTGAACAGTCAATACGAACATGCAAATAGTAAACTGATGATGCCCTCCTATCACAATTTGCCCTGCAGTATGTAGGCCAATATGGATAAAATCATGATATTTCTGGTTTTTTTTTTTATGAAACGCAATCATGCCCAAGTCTCATATCCTGATATATCTGACAGATCATAGTCTTTTACGTGTTGCACATTTGACCAGATAAATACATTTTTTGCCATATTTTTGGTAGGTAGCCATCACAATCAATGAATGAAAAATTGTGAGGTGATGACATCAACAGCTCACTCATTTAGGTATTCGTATCAACTGTAAATCTGTTGTACAAAAAAAAATGGGAATCTCTGAAATTTCGTAATTTCCTTACTTACACGTTGTACATGTATAGTCAAATTCTCATCAAATTTTCGCTGTTGTACTTTTGACATGTTACTCTCTCTTTTCAGAATAAGTTTCTACTGATCTGGAATTTCACGAACAGGAGAAAGAGAAGGAGGAGTTGGAGGGGGAGGAGGAGGTGTTGGAGGAGAGGAGGAGGAAAGGGAGGACGAGGAGGACGAGGAGGAGGAGTTGGAGGAGGGGAGGAAGAGGAGAAAGGGGAGGTAGAAGAGGAAGAGGAAGAGGAGGAGGAGGAGGAGAGGAGAGAAAAAGAGAGAAGAAGAGGAGTTGGAGGAGGGGAGGAGGAGTTGGAGGAGGGGAGGAGTAGTTGGAGAAGGGGAGGAGGAGTTGGAGTGGGGGAAGGAGGAGTTGGAGTGGGGGAAGGAGGAGTTGGAGTGGGGGAAGGAGGAGTTGGAGTGGGGGGGGGGGGCGTATGAGGAGATGATGATAAAGTTACTAATCACAGACTCACCTATACAATATCGGCCATCAATGGACAGTTTGTAGCCAGTGTAGCACTCACAAGTGTGTGAGCCAATCAGGTTCATGCAAGTACCATGCTGGCAGACATTTGGGTTGGTACGGCATTCATCAACATCTACAGCAAGATCAACACAGAAACTTCTCTTACTTTTTTGTTTTTTTAAACAAGGTAACACAGGTCATCATGTAATGACACAAAGAAGTACCACAATGCATAGTGACCTTCAACCCTACTTGACTGAATCATTGAAAGAAAATTTTTACTTTTTGTACCGTTTGGAAAAGATAATCTGAAAGAATATATAGTAACAGAGAATAATATTCAGTCTGATGTGAGGTTCATGATATTAATTTTGACAACAAAAATTAGCATCATTCCTAGGAGTCACTCTATGGACTCACATAGTTGTGTGCATTCATTAAGGAAAATAAGGCAGGGCTTGTATTTGCTTTGAATTACATCTTATTCACAAGAATGTGGCATACCTATAAGGGCATACTTTAGAACAGAATAAAAAAAAATATACCACCAAATATCTACCAACCGTGAATACAGGCTAAAATGATTGTTTGCAAATTAACAGAGTTCAAAAATTTTTTGGAGATATTAATCACTTCAGGTGGTAGTTTTACACTGTGTAGTCCCACGTTACTCCTGTCACTGTGTGTTTCACTGATGTCATCAATTCAGCAGAAAAAGGTGGGTCACATGTACAATGCAAGTTGAATGATCAAAACAAATTTCATCAAACAGTATCCCCCCGTATTCACACAAACAGCCTTCGAGCAAAGAGTGATGGAGGTGACCCAACTCACCTTCACAGTAGCGCTGATTTGCAGATATCTGATATCCATTTGGACAGATACACCGGAAGGTACCATCCAGATTTTCACAAGTTCCATAGTTGCAAATGGTATTGTCCCTGCATTCATTGATGTCTGAAAGAATGAACAGCAAATCGGATTTCATGATCAGGCATAAAATACGCAACTAGAGCACTTCAAGGACACTGGAATTTTTTTTTCTTTAAGCTTAGAAACAATACAAACGAAAACCCCAACACAATCATTACCACAATCAATGTATCAAATATGTATAAACAAATTACATCAATTCTTTCCTTCTTTCATTTTGCCCTGCCTACTCTCTCTGTCCATATGTAATTATCTTCACAAAACATGTTTAGAATGATTAAAGCCCAAAAAGTTTTGGCCCTTGGGAGCTCTGTCCATGGTCCATCATGGGAGTCACATGTATTGCTTTAGCAATGTTGTATTCCTGACCCATATGCTTAATTCCCGCCAAGTTTAACAAGTTTAATCAAATCTGACCAAGGGTTACGGAGGAAGAGATGAAAATGTATGAAACTCATAAATGAACAAGAGCGAAGGATGAACTAAAATGGACAATCAACAATTAACCTATTGCAGCAGAACACACACATGAAGCCATAATGAACAATCTTTAAAAGGGAAAGGTGGCTGGTGTAGTTAAGAGATGGGGGACTATCACTAATGTATGTCAGTGCATCTATTAAAGTGGGAATCTACATTATGTTTATTTCCACGCTGATGAAATGTGTAAAATCAGATGAACAGAGTGATAAGAGGATTCATCAAATTATTGTTGAGATGAGGATTCAGCTTTTAACTTTTTTGTGAGATACTTGGAAACCACTAAATGAAATATTAAAGAGCATAAAATTCTAAGAGGAAATCAAAGTTTATTTGATGAAAATCGGTTTTGAAATGGCCAAGATATATAAAAAACTAGAAATGTCACTACGGCGACTGGTGTATGCCTCCGCCATAATGCATGGTTCTCCTAATAGGTCTATAGTACAATGTCTTGACAATGTGTGATGACAGTTTCACACAATTGGCAAAATATTAAAATGACAGGTTTGCCACAAATGTGCTGAATGTTCACTTTCCTAGAACTAGGTTCAATTGGATGAATGATTAAAACGTCAGAGTGCAGGTATCTGGGGAACTGATGATTTTTACTTGACTTTTGACTCTTTTATAAGTTTATACATTGAGTAATTTTCAAGGTATTGAGAAAAAGTATAATTTCAGTATCAAATGGTAAAATAATATTATCTAAACCTGGCCTTTGACCTTTGACCATTGACCTCACACTTCCAAAGAGAATCACTGTTAGGTAGAACAAGCATAAATATGTAAGTTTCATGATGATACCTTGAGTTACTTTCGAGATATGGAAAAAAAAGTGCAATTCAGCACTTTCACTTGACCTTTGACCTTTTGGCAAGAAACTTCCCACAGAATATATATTAGGTAATACATGCATACATCAAGTTTTAAAAAAATCCTTCAGGCATTGCATAAATATAAGGAAAGTAGTGATATTTTGAGGAGTTGACCTTGACCTTTGACCCCCTGACCTTTGAACCATGACCCCCAACTTCCCTAGATAATCACTGCCAATTGGAACAAGCATATATACTAAGTTCCATGAAGATACCTTGAACCATTTGCGAGATATGGAGAAAAACATGAATTTTCAACCTTTTTTTTCACAAAATAACCTGTGACCTTTGACCTTTGACCCCATGACCTTAAAGGACAAGTTCACCTTCATAAACATAAGAATTGAGAGAATGTAGCAATATTAGTAGAACACATCATTGAAAGTTTGAGGAAAATCAGACAATCCGTTCAAAAGTTATGAATTTTTGAAGTTTTTTTGCAGTACCCGCTGGATGAGAAGACTACTGCAGTGTATGAATAACTTAGATGTCACATGCGTACAACAATATAAGGAAAATATAAAGAGAATTTAACAAAATTCCATCTTTTGAAAAAAGTACACATTCCCCTGACTCGTTACCGATAAATGTTATGGGTAATATTATTCCCTCTGCCTTTAGAAAGAGGCAAGTCAATTGCTCTTTTATTATGCGAAAAAAGTGAAAATATGTTGAATTTTCTTTTATATTTTCTTTATACTGTTGTACGCATATGACTCACAAGCTGTAGCAGTCTCCTCATCCAGCGGTTCCAACACAAAAATTTAAAAAATTCATAACTTTTGCATCGATTGTCCAATTTTCCTCAAACTTTCACTGATGTGTTCTACTAATATTGTTGCATTTTCTCAATCCTTATGTTTATGAAGGTGAACTTGTCCTTTAAAATCCAAACAAAGTATTATCCCCCCAGGATATACCCTCATACCAAGTTTGATGTAAAACCACCACACGGTTCTTGAGAACACGGTTCTTGAGATATCGACAAAAACAAAACGGGACGGACGTATGTACGGACGGACGGACGGACGGACGGACAGACGGACGACCCGAAAGCATAATGTCTCCGGCCACTTCATTGGCGGAGGCATAAAAATCATCATAAAAAGACAATGGAAACCTGAAGCCCCATTTCAACCAAAACTGTAACATACATTGTACCTAAAAAATATAAAGAAATCAACTGTTTCTTGAACATTTGGTCTTTCTGTAGTGCAGTCCTCTTTGTAAAATATTGTTGTACATGAATTGGTGAGTCTGCAAAAATAAGAACACATGAAATTTGGTGCCAAATAAAAGAACTTAACTACAGTGCAAGAAAAAAAAAAAGCATATCAACTGGAGAGCAAAGGAAGGGTGAGTGGTGGTAGGCGGCTCTTGAAAGAGTGTATAGATTGAGCCAAATTCACAGTTGCTAGTAGAACGATCCATTGTGGTTAACTGTGCCCTTAAGCAACATACATTGCCTGCACATGGTAGAGATGAATAATGGCTGGGGTTGGGAGGGGGGAGAGAAGGTGGAGAAATACACTGATTGCACCCAGCTCCTCAGATGGCATCATTACCTTGGCATGTATGTTGACCAGCACTTTCGTAGCCACGGTAACACTCGCAACGGTAGTTGAGGCCGCCAAGAGAGATGCACCTTCCATTGAGGCAGATTCGCGGTGCCCAGGCGCAGATTCCTTCAGGTGGTGGTGTGACCTCCTTTCTTTCAGTGGTGATGGAAGGGCCCGGCAAGTCTGTGAAACCGGGTGGCGACGTAGGTCTTTCTGAGAGTCGCAGGGGACTTCTCATTGAGGCTGGCGCTTCAGTCGTTCCCAGACGACCGGAACATATGCTTACGTACAATGCTGGAGAGAGTGCATAAAAAAAAAGCAAATGAATCATACACTGCTATCTACCCTCCATTTCAGTATTATACAAATAATGTAAAAATTTTGGGACCTGAATTTTTACTTTGCTGCATCCGAGATTTTGTTTTAACTGTCTTCATTATAATGGGAGCACACTGCATATCATTGCAAAGCTCACTATTTATTTCTCTTGAATAGGGATATTACTTTCATTCTCATACTGTTGCTGTGGTTCTTGATCTTGAATTCAACCAAGTTGTCTTACAAATTCAGAAAATAATACTCACATAATACTGTAAAACCAGACATTTTCACATGCATGAAACTATTGTGAATATGAAGAGGACCTAAAGATTCTCGAAAGTAAAATGCATGCAAAAGTCCAACAAATTCCTGTATCACTAGCACATGTAGCATACTCATAATTTTTGCATGGTTGGCAATTCGCGAAAGCTTAATGCCAAAACAAAGGCATTTGGCTTCCATTTACAAAAGTTTCATGCCGGGAATAATTTTGGTTACACAGTATATGATGTATACAGGAAATGCATTGTTCTAGATGAATAAAACAATATCTACGCACATGTACAAACATAAAAGATCAAATTTGCTGTAAGAAAACATGTCAAATCATGATGAATCATACAGATTCTGGGGGTGGCTCTAGGCATACTGATTTTGATTTCCATGCCTGGTTATGGTTGACAGACACTGAAGAGACTTGCAGTTGTAAGTCTCGTTTTATAAAGGATGTTTTGACAGCAATTCTTGTTGGAACAGCAACTTTTTGTAGTGATAGCCAATCAGGATGCTGGATTCTTGTCAATACCATGACACTTGCAATTGTAGGAAAAGTTTCTATCATAGGGTGCATTCGAGGGCTCTAAAATGAACCAAAGCAAACTGAACTAAAGCATACTGCACTGAACTGTGCCAGATTAGGAGCGTTCGAGCACTCTGTTGAGAAAGCGTACCTCACAAGTTATTTTTAGAGAGGGTCATGCATTTTGTAGCAAAAGGGTCATTCACCTTGCGCGCTTAAACTACTTACAGATGTGCCGAACAAAGAGAATGAACTCTTTGCATTATGACATATGTGCACGATACGCGCATTCTTCACATGCACACTTTTGGTACGCTTTTGGCACCCTTTTGGACCACATTGAGAAGTGGTCCACTTTACGCTAGGTTCAGTATGGTACCGGTACACTTAAGGTGCGTGAGCGTTTCTCTGGCTCGGGTAACGTATAGCACAGTTCCCTTTAGAAGAGCGCTCGGATGCACCCACAGTAACTTGTCATGACACGGATGCCCTGGTCTTACCACTATTCCTCTCTGGACAGATGGAGCAGTCCCGAGACGAGGACCCCCAAGCCTGCGCAGACTCCACCTGGCAGCAGCACTCCTCAAAACTCAGCTTGGCGGCCAAGTTTCGACTGCAGGTTCCTTGCCGGGAACGGTACCTGAGGTAGCAGAAACCCAACTCTTCTGGTGGCTCCACAGCTGGGGGGGAGGGGGGGAATGGAGGAAAATCAGCAAATTATATATCATTCCATGCTTCATGACTGTCATTTGTTCTTTTCTTTTTCTGCACTGAGGAGGGGGTACTGACACAGTCACAAGAGAAAGGAGAATGAGTCAAATTTATGTATACACACACTAAAACAAAGAGAAAAACACAGTGTGATGAAATGACAAAATCACCTTTTGAAAATAAGTATGTTCTTTCTTAGAGGATGATAATGGAATAAACCAAACTTTCACTGTGTGAACAGTAGTCAGTGTTATGTACCTTTACATTGATGCATCATTGCAGCAGCATAACATGCTTTTCCACTCTGAATCAATATTTTCAAGCATCAAGGTAGCAAAGAGAGAGGGGGGGGGGGTGAACGGAAGAGGCAAGGATTTCATGGCTTCAACGTAAAGGAGATCAGGTGGTTACAAATCAAAAACTCATTTGGATCTGATGGATGCACATGCAAAAACTAAAACAAAACAAGACAAACAAACCCTGACAACACAAACAACTCGTCCAGTTCGACTGCAGCACACAGGCAAATGGGATGCCTCTGCCAATCACTATATTCTGCCCTAAGTACACCTTTTGATGAAGTTCACTGATCTACTGAGGATTGATCTATAACACTCTGCACAAAAGTAATATATGTCTTCCAATCAATTTGCACTTCTTTCTCAGTCGATTTTAGTTATCAATACTCTAAGTTTCTGCTGAGATGAAATGTGTCAATGCTCATTCCAGTTTTTATCTTCAGTCAAAATAACTGACTTTCACAATTTAAGTGCAATGTACCCACATTGTGTGCATCTATATAATTACATACTGTTCTTGATTGTGTTTATCTGTGTTTGCGCTCCTGGACAGGTAACCCAGACGCCTCTCGCATCTTTCAAGCCAGAGGGATAGAAAAAAAAAAAAGAACTTGTAATAGCGTTCCAGTATACCACTTCTTTAATTAGCTCTTTGAAAGTAAAGTATCATTTGCAAGCTCTACACAATTTGACTATTTAATTTCTTTCACATATTGATATGAGGAGGTTTCAACAGGTGTTCTAATTTTTCTACTAGTAACTGCAATGCCTCATTTCTAACCCCAACGTTCGAAGGGTCTCGCTCACTCCGAAGTGGCAACACTTGGCGGGGACAACTCACTGAATGGGATGTTGATGTCGATGCACTGGGTGTTGTCGGGTGAGAGGGTGTATCCAGGGTAGCACTCACATGTGAAGCTGCCCTGGGCATTGATACAGCGACCATTCTGACACAGCAGGCTTGATTCACACTCATTGATGTCTTTGGAGGGCAAACGGGACAAAGGATACTGATACTTTGAAGAGTTAAAAACTGCACTTCACTGCTTTTAGGGAGATAACTCATATTGATACAGCTGACACATTGGTCTATGTATACTACTTCTATAGCTATTACAAGCTGTGAGGGAAACAAATTTAAAAAAAAGAGATTACCAATACCTCACAGAAACTCTTGCACAATACTTCTGCTGCAGAATTGCTATTGCTACACAAGAGCTGCAAATGAGCAAATTGATGTATTGTTTAGTGACTATCAAGGCTTCACGAGTGTCTGCAAAGTTTATGTGTACCATGAAATGTGCTGCCACTTTTTAAGAGATTATCTTCTTTGACTTTCCTACGATGACTCAGCACCAGCAAAGAAATGTATGATGGAAAATGAAAGCAGTGAGCTACACATGTATCATAATGAATAGTGGTAGGTCAAATTTGCATTCAGTTGTTTGGGTGGCTAAGAAAGGCCTCATGAAGACCGGAGGGGCTGGCATTTTGGAGAGTCCAGTTGCTTTCTCATGAAAAAGGAAAAGTGACTCAGAACTATTCAACAAGTGGAAATGACCAAGGAGACATATGATTAACAAGCAATGTGCAGCAAATATCCTAGTTGGGTGAGCACAGGAGCATCGATGACAATGTACTGCCCTTCTGATCCATTATCAACCATTTGTATCCCAAATACATAAACATGTGCATAGTGTCAGAAATTTTTTTGCTCTTTATTGTCTGCGAGAAAGTGAGTCATCGTTGCAGCTTCGATGTGAAAGAGAGTCACAGTCAGGTATCAATTAACACCAGACATTTCAAATGAAAACTGGCCACATTGCTTCCATTCAAATATTGTACAATTGTACCAATAAAGTGCAAGAGTATCATAGAACAGTATCAATTATTGATGTAGTTGTGGTGCTGCCTTTGTCAATGTAGATAAAAGTAATCAGTTACCATTTCCAATATACAGCGATTGGCATGAAGACACCTGTTCACATTTTGATGAGTAATTCATCCTTGTATCAATTTGAACCCTCCAAATTAAAGGGATCCCATTTAATCAAATCATAGAGAATAATGAACAATGCAAATGAAAACACCCAATCACACTGGATGAAATGCAGCCATGCTGGGAGTCATTACTGGTGTATGCACATAAAGGGCATCAGCAGTTTGCACAAACAGAAAATGTATAACATAAATTCAATGATTCAAATGTTGAAAGAGCACTGCGCATGCGTCAAGATACATTTTGTCTTTGCAAAATGGCAAAAAATGAATTATATGAAGAGTGTTTTTGTCTTAAAAAAGTATAACATCAACATTCTGACAGTGACTGCACTTTTTCATGCATTTTGTTTCTTTTTTTGTGTGTTTTTGCTTTGCAATATTCAATCTTGCCTTTTAGTTTTGTTTTTTGGCTTTTTTTTTTGGTCTGTGCCCGGGGTGTTATGAGATTTCAATCATCTTCAGCGCTAGAGATTTTTTTTTTTTTGGAATGATTTGGCATTAGTCCACAACAATACATTGCAGGCATGAATCATCGATGAAGTTTATTGACACACCTATCACATCAAATTATCTCATGAATTGTTCGAAGGTTGCTTGTTGTAAAAATGTGCCTGTTTCTCATTCTGTGCCATATGACACATTCACTTCAAGTATAAACTTTTGACTCATACACTTGATTCTTCCACAACAACAAATATCTCATATTTCTTCTTGTGAGACTCGATGCAACTTCACAAATTGGTCTTAAGCTGAATTGGCGAGCACTACACAAACTTGATGCAAACCCCTGTTTGCCAGCTTGGCTATGACATATATATCTCTCCTTCATGGGTGCTTTTTTTTGATAAGCATGCATCCACGACACATCTGCATTGGTGGAGCTCATGCATTTTGCAATTCGGAGGGAGAAAATGACGTTGAGGGGGGAAACGACAACAAAAATTCACAAAATATGCACCCCTTTCACGGACTGAAATGCATCAAAATGAATGGCACCATAACCATGAAGAGGGAAATAGCATTTTATACCAACAAGAAAATCACAAGAAAACCTGTACTTACCTGCACACACAAGAGTGGTCATATCGAGCTCATAGCCAGACGGACATTGACAGGCAAAGGAGCCTGGTGTGTTGGCGCAACGACCTCCTTCGCAGAGGCCAGGAATCATACGGCACTCATCAGCATCTGCATCAAACGGGTAAAGAATAAAAGGTGAAAACTATACACACACACGCACACAAACACACACACACAATGGAAGTGTCTATCACACACACACAATGGAAGTGTCTATCTCACACCCTTTCGCCATGAGTGGAGGGGCGAATACTAGTGGTTCATAAATTGTATGAGATGACTACACATGCTGCCTTAACAGCAAATACAGATCAAAAGATATTTCTGCCAATTTCAATTTTAATATCAACTTTAAACCATCTTGTCATTTTTCTTGAAAACATTAAGAACTAGAAATGTCGCTATGGCGACTGGTATACATCTGCCACATCCAATTATTCTCCCAAATATCTACAGTAAGGACAAACATATTGCCAATGTGAGACAACAATCTTACATGATTGGCATACAATCATTATCTGGTATACACCAATTTCATGAAAATACTTAGAGCCACATTCAAAATATGGAAAACGATTTACATTTTAGCATTTCCACTTGATTTTTGACCCAGTTTTGCCTAAACTTTCCTTACATAATCATTGTGTGATAATGGACGCATGTACAAAATTGTATATATTTTACACTGCAAAGTGTATACATGCAGTCACTTCCAAGGTATGGAGAACAAGAGACCCGCGGGTCTAGCGCTCACCTGAGTATCGCAAGTTCACCTTTCACGCAGTCACTAATCTCAATTATTCACAGCTCTACCAAAATTTGACCAGGCATTCTCAAGTAGAAGATGAAAATGTACCATAAGGGCCCAAATTTTTTAAGATTCCTTAATTTGGGGGGATTGGGGCCCCCTGGGGCCCTCTGGGTGGGGCATGGTGCCCATTTTTATAAATTGAAATCCCATACCCCCTAGGGATGCTACCTGCCAAGTTTGACGAAAATACATCATGAGGTTTTCAGGAAGAAGATGAAAATGTACAATTCAGGCACCCCATTTGGACCTTCCCAACCAATCCCCCCCCCCCCCCCTCCTGCCCCCAAGAGGGGCACCCCTGGATCTCCTATGAACAAACTTGAAACTACAGTCATTAATGTACTCACTCATAGTATTATCTTAGCTCTATAACGTCTCATTCTAGAGAAGATTTTTAAAGATTCCTTCATTTTGGGGGTTTGGGCCCCCCTGGGGGCCCCCTGGGTGGGGCATGGTGCCCATATTAACAAATTGAGATCCTATCCCCCTAGGGATGCTACCTGCCAAGTTTGGTGAAAACGGGTCATGGGGTTCTCAAGAAGAAGATAAAAATGTACAATTCAGGTCCCATTAGGACCCCGCCTCACCCCCATTCCCCTGGGTCCCAAGGGGGGCACCCCTGATTCTGCCATGAACAAACTTGAAAGTGCAGTCATCAATGTACAAACTCATAGTATTAACTTAGCTCTATAACTTCTGGTTCTAGAGAAGAAGATTTTTACAGATTCCTTAATTTTGGGGCATTTGGGCCCCTTGGGGCCCCCCTGGGTGGGGCATGGTGCCCATTTTCCCAAACTGAGTTCCTAACCCCCTAGGGATGCTACCTGCCAAGTTTGGTGAAAATGGGTCATGGGGTTTTCAAGAAGAAGATGAAAATGTACAATTTAGGCCCCATTAGAACCCCTCCCCACCCCCTCCCCTGGGTCCCAAGGGGGGCACCCTTGATTCTGCCATGAACAAACTTGAAACTACAGTCATCAATGTACTAACTCATAGTACTAACTTAGCTCTATCACTTCTGGTTCTAGAGAAGAAGATTTTTACAGATTCCTTAATTTTTGGGGGGTTTGGGCCCCCTGGGGGCCCCCTGGGTGGGGCATGGTGCCCATTTTAACAAATTGAGTTCCTAACCCCCTAGGGATGCTACCTGCCAAGTTTGATGAAAATCGGTCTCGGGGTTTTCAAGAAGAAGATGAAAATGTAAAAAGTTTACGCACGACGGACGACGGACGACGGACGACGGACGACGCACGACGCACGACGCACGACGGACGCCGGACGCCGGACGAAGGGCGATCGCAATAGCTCACTTGAGCCTTTGGCTCAGGTGAGCTAAAAAGTGTAAATTCAGCATCAAATAATGTAATTTTACCATATCATTTTAACCTTGACATTTGCCCTCTGACCCCAAATTTCCAATGAGAATCAATGTTAGGCAATACATGTATAGACCCAAAACTTTCCCTAGAGAATCTTAATTTGGTAATACATGTATACACTCAGTTTCATAAAAATACATTCAAGCATTGCAGAGATAAATGGCAAAACAGCAAAATTTTAACAATGACCTTGACCTTTGACCTTGATTCTGTGAGCCCTAAAGTGTATGCAATGTAGGCACAGTCTTGTCACCTCATACATACATACATACATGTGCCAACTTTCATTTGGATACCTAAAACAGTTCCTATGTTGTGCACATTGATTACAGACAGACAGACAAACGGACGGACGGACAACCTAAAAACAATGCTTCCAGCACCACTTTGTGATGGGGCATAAAAACTTGCTGTAAGTGTCTTAAGTGTACAACTACGGCAATACACTCAAAAGAGAAGGACAAGCACAGAGCAACCATAATCACACTATCTTAAAACACCAATCAACACCATGTGGTATTACAAAGTAAGCACATGAAAGAAATACATGAGCAAGCCTGCATGGAAAGGAACTTTACAACTCTTGGGACCAAATATGAGAGAAAATCACCAAGTAGCATTCTCTAACCAAAAGAAATCTTTTGACACAGGCAGAATATGAGGATTGGAGTGGGAGGAAAATGGATTGATACCAAAGGAACATCATGAAATCATGAAATCATGAAACAACAATAACTGTGCGTAGGTCGAAAGGATTGACTGGGGTTCGCACAGGTGACACTGTTAAGTACAGTAGTTGACGGGTAACAGCAAATACGCGAAAATGCAAAGTGATTTCAAGCTTGTTGACATTCAGTCAGCTGTTAAGCCCTTTGTGTGAAGACGATGTGTTGATCAAGTTACATAGCGTGTGTCCTAGTTTCCAAGGGCATTGCAGCTTGGCAAATCAAGGGAATACGAAAAAGAAAAATGCCTAAATTACCAGTTATCCTAACAGCATGAACATCGGTGTGTTGTGTGAAACAAACTTAAATAACTACAACCATTTTTTAAAAACTTTATGCTCACTGTACGCCAGCAAAAACATGTCATTAAAAAATCCACTCAAGTTTAGTTAAATGAAATTATGTCAAAGAAAGCAAACATCTACGCTCATTTACATGCAAACTACATCATTTGCCATGATTCTAATCAGGCATTCCTTACATATCCTTAATATCTGACATTATTAATCACCATATAGGTCCATTTCAAACCTAACCGCACGTCAAATTACATTAGTCTTACACCTCTTGGCATATTATAGGATCTGAGACACATATAAAATGACATACTAGGCTCTCTCACTTAAAAGCTGTGGTTTGTGGTTAAATTGCAATATTATGAGATAAACTGAGAGAGCACTACTACATACAGTAGAACATTGACATCACTAATTTGGGAAGGCATACAATTGTTCATATCCCTTGTACTGATCCTCCAGAAATATGATAGGTCCAACAACATACATGGGTGTACCCTTCACTTCATATTCTCTAGCACAGTATTTCTGAACATTATTCAGGCAAAACGTTCCAAAATATTTTGTTGGTCTTGTGCTGAAATAATCACAAGAGAAATATATTTACTGCTACAGAGAATATGAAATATTTCTACGAAAACTGCACATATCAATCACGATAACATCTATTTCATGAGAAGCATGATAAATTTTGTTGAAAGTGGGAAGTGCAATAATAATCAAGCTGTACCTTTGCACTGTCCAGTCCTGCCATCCAGTATGTAGCCAAGGTCGCAGGGATTAGTGAAAGTGTCACAAGTCTCACAAGTGTCGCCCCATCCTTGACCAATGGTTGAACAACAGAGGGCCTTGGTACACTGGATGCCTTCAATGACGGCTGAGCAGAAGCCGTTCTGGGCCTGTAAGTAGCAGGGACCAGTCCTGTAATCTGGTGGGAGGCAATCCATCAGTCAGTGAGTATGATATTCCTCTGCTCCAAGAAATCATTTTCCGTGGTTACAGCAATATAACCACTTCATATATCACAAAATTTATGCAAGCACACACACCATTTCTTGAATTGAAAACAAAATCACCTAGACATGTATGGCACATGTCATAAACAGAACCTTTTTCTTCCATGGACCAGGTAGATTTGTTGAAAACAATTCATTTTTTATCCTCATCAAAATGAAAATATTCAGAGGAATCTGAACAATCACTGAGCAATACATTGCACTGACACTTAAAAATTGTGAGTGATAAACTCCTTGTCAATGGATGTAGCAGTTATAAATTGTGAAAATGTCGCACTCAACCAAAAAAACTGTTTTGTTTTTTTATTAAATGCAACAGATACAGCAATACGCTTAATGTGACTCTGAATCTTAAATCAACAATGCCTCTTAAATCTATATAAAAGTTATGTAAATGCAAGTATACCCTTCCACCCTTAAAACAACAACAACAAAACACACAACCTAAATATATGTCTTCATATAATGCAAGAAATGGTTAAAAAGAGACATTAATATGCAAATAAGCTGATGGGGTGGGGATGGGGAGGAACGAGAGGAGGAAAAGATAAGAGGTGTGTGGGTGGTTTCCCTAACCATTGAACAGGCTCTAAAGGACACATGCCCCTTTCGATAGCCTGCACAGAAAAAAACTAGAAATGTCGCTATGGCGACTGATGCCTCCGCCATAATGCACGATTCTCCCAACAGGCGTATAGTACAATGTCTTCACAATGTGTGATCCATGACAGTTTCACATAACTGGCAAAATATTGATATGACAGGTTTGTCAGAAATGACTTGAATGTTCACTTTCCTTGAACTGGGTTTGCTATAACTGTCGAAGAGTGCAGGTACACATATTTTGGGAAGTGAGAATTTTTACTTGAATTCTGATGGACCCTTTTATAAGTTTATGCATTGAGTAATTTCCAAGGTATGAAGAAAGAATGTAATTGCAGTACAAAATAGTTTTTTTTTTTTTTTTTTGGGGGGGGCATTGAAACCTGGCCTTTGACCCTTAACCTTTGACCTTTGACATTCTGGCTGGAAATTTCCTGGAGAATCTCCATCAGGTAATGCATGTATATATTAAGTTTGAAAACTAATAATGCAAGCATTTCATATACTAGTGTATGAGGGAAATAGTAAAATATTGAGGAGTTGACCTTGACCTTTGACCCCATGACTATTGACCTATGACCCGTAAATTCCCTAGATAATCTCTGCCAGTCAGTACATGCGTATGTACCAAGTTCCATGAAGATACATTGAACCATTTGTGAGAAAAGTGATATTACATTTTCACCTAACCTTTGACCTTTTGACCTTTGACCTTATGACATGAAACTCTCTCTGGAGAATCTTTATGCAGTAGTACATGTCTACACCAAGTTTCAAGAAAATACCTTAGGGCATTGCATAGACATTGGGGGAATAGCAACATTTTTAGCATTTGACCTTGACCTTTTGACCTTTGACCTCTTGCCAATGTCACTAAAATCTACTCAAGTAATTGCCCCATCATATATCATCCTTGGACCAAGTTTGGTGAAAGCTGCTTCATCCAGTTTTGAGTTATCACGTAAACAGATAAATTTCAGGATTTGACCTTGATCTTTGACCTTTGACCTTAGTCCGATTTCACTAAAAAACTAATAAAGTAATTGTCCCATCATACATCATCCTCCGACAAAGTTTGGTGAAATCTGCTCAATCCAGTCTTGAGTTATCGCGTAAACGGATACAATTTCATGATTTGACCTTGACCTTTGACCTTTGACCTTTGGCGGATTTCACCCAAAATCTAATCAACTAGTTGCCCCATCATACTTCATACTTGGACCAAGTTTGGTAGAATTCAAGTCAATATTACTTAAGTTATCGCGTAAACGAAAGCGGACGGACGTACGGACGTACAGACGTACGTACGGACGTACGTACGGACGTACGTACGGACGGACGGACAACCCGAAAACATAATGCCTCCGGCACCACTTCGTGGCGGAGGCATAAAAAATAATACAATAGTAATAATTTAAAACAGAGGGGCGTTAAGGGTGAGGTAACCCTACCAAGTCTATTGCAAATGGTTTGGCAGCTACATCTATGTCAGCTTTCCCTGTTTCAGCAGATGGGAAAGCTATAATAGCTGTATCGATGACACATATGGCAAAAGGGGGAACACACAGGAAATGATTACCACACATTTGACCTTGGGGAAAACTCGCTAAATCGCAATTATTGAATAAAAAGAGGCCGTTGGCTGATTTCCATGACTCCACTCCATGCCGCTGCATTCCTGGCAGTGCCTGGACAACATACAGTTTTTGTGCTGGTGTGTTTTGCAACAATCAATGAGTAACTTCAGATTTGCTATTGCCTTTTATCCCAACAGCAAGGTAGTGTAGTGAACATGACATTGTAACAAAGTCTGGAGTTTGATATTCAAATTCATGAAATTTTTCCGTCGAGATGTTTTCATTGCAACTGAATGACAAAGTGCCCTACATTGACGTAAATATAATCAGATAATTGATGTAATCAGTTGCAAAGTCTGGAATGTTAAAAAAAAAATGTTGCAAGACCAAAAAAAAAAAAATGCCTTTCATTATGACAATATAAGTTCATACAATCATCTCTCATGTGAGCATGATAGCATTTTTGGGAGCCTCCAATGAACTTAAAGGGACTGTACAGTACTAGTTGAGGTAGGGATTCATGTTTTGAACATTCCTAAGTGAGATAATGAAAAGCCTCTTATGAAATATGAAAGAGCATGTAATTTTAAGAAGGATTTAACATTTATTTGATGAAACTTGGTTTTCAAATGGCTGAGATTTAAAAAAAGTGCTAATAAAAAAAGGCGACATGCCACAACTTTATTAGGATCTCTTTCTTTCACCTTGTTTTTGGATATCTCAGTCATTTCAAAACCGATTTCGTCGAATAAACTTTTGATACCCCTTAGAACTGCATGCTCTTTGACATCTCATAGAGTGGTTTCTGAATATCTCGCAAAATGTTAAAAGCTAAATCTTCACCTCAACCAGAACTGAACACACCCTTTAATATACAGAAAGGGGCTGGGATGCATTCTTAAAGACTGACTATAAACTAATTGGTTTCAATGTCCTTCAAAAGTGACACATTATACTGAGTCAGAACACCGTTTATACCCATGGAGCTATGTTGCTCCATGGTATACCAATGGGTCCTATTGGTAATCGTTTAGAGCGACAATTGACTAAACTACCTTCTTATGTAATCTAGACTTTAATAGCTCAGATTGTAGATGTCATTCTTTGATGTATCTATTCACACATCTGCCTGTCAAGCTATTTCTTGTAACATTTCATTGATTATGACTGCTGCACCATGACCCCTGTGTACACGCAACCCGGTTAGCAGTCTTTTGTGCGAATGAAGCCACAAAGTAATAGGCCTACTTCTTTGCTCTCAGCAGGCAATGAATCAATGGCGTTCCGGAACATGACTGGCTTGGAATGATTTGGGTCTTTGGTGATACATTTTGAATTTGGCATTTACTTAAAAAGAACAAAAAACAATTAGCTTTTTGTCAACTTTTGACTGGTATCCTTAAAGTGAAAACATAGTTCTGGTAAGGGTTTGAGAACCTGTCTTGCACCATTTCATATTTGCTTGCAATATATCGAAAGAGTCTACCAAGAAACTTACCTGGCTGACGCGATTTGCCGGGATGATGAGTTGTTTTGGAGTATTTTGTGATAAAAAATAAAAGTCGGCATACTTTTATTCCACAAGGGTCCAGGCTAACTCAGTCTCAGGGACAACTTGGCCCTATTTCACACAATTTACACGCAGTTCGTGATCGCCATATTTTATACATAGGTGCATGTTCATTTTGTATGTGTGCCAAAGAGGTTCTTTGATGCGTGCGTTGTATCAACTATCAACTCCAGCCCATAACTGCAACCAGCAAGAACGCGAAGCTAGCTCCCACAGTACAACACTGCACAATCCAGAGGGACAACTCAGCCCCGCCGTCAAGGTGAGGCCTAGTTGTCCTCGAGTCCGAGTTAGCCTGACCCCATACTGGGTAATATTTCACATTTTCATTGTTACCCAATGAATATCTTGTTACTACAGCATTATTCCACAAATTTCTTAGGCATACGTGTACATCTTGGGGCGAAATTCGACAATTCTGGGGGCGAAATTTGACAATTCTGCAGGCGAACCAGAAGTACAGTATGTTCTACCTTTAATCTCCCCCCCCCCCTGTAACACATGTTCATAATGTGGTCCCTTTACTGATATAGAGTACATTATTATGCCTAAATGCATTTTGAGCGCAGACATCTCGTGGCTTGTGGAAGTCAAAGGGTTAATGTCTCTCACCTGTCTGGCATTGGCTTCCACCGAAACCATGAGGACAGGAACACCTGTTTCCTCCGCTGCATTGACCGCCGTTCTGACATGGAGGATTGCACACAGCTGAGACAAAACAAAAACAATGGCCGGTAATAGACAAGTGATATTACCCCTTATCAATCTTAATTTCTTCCTGCAATCAGTCACTTTCCCCTGTGTGTATAGACTATCCTCAGTCAGACACAGCAATGAGTTGAAACGAAACACACACACACAGACACAGACACATACCGATATATGCACATACTTGCACTCTTTAGTAAAGGGGGTATGAAAATAAAGGCTGTAGTGGTTCAAAGCACATAGCACATTGGAGATAACAGATTTGCACTGTATCATCAGAGCAAGCAAGTATGCTTTAAATTACATACTTTCCTGATTCCTTCACTAGACATTTTCCTATAAATATTTTGACAAGGCAATCAGTTGTGTGCAATGTCGGGGGGGGGGGGGGGGGAGAAACATTCACAATGAGTTATTTTGTCAGTTGAATTACTATATATATCTTTAACCTTGTTTCCCTGGTGAGACATTGTTATGACAGCAAAAAGTACATGCTACAAAAGTAGAAGGTAAAGACAGCCCCTCATAGTGACTATTTTTACTTGACATGTTTACTCAATTTTGTATTACAGCACTCATTAAACACAGGCATCATAGGTGATTGGCATTTCCATGCTACGTGGTTAACGATCCAGTGAGCCGTAAAAGATGGAAACAAACTCATAACAAAAACGTCTACATGCCATAACTTTATTAAGGACAACCCAGTAGGAGAACATGGATTTTTTTAATCTGCAGACTGACATAGAAGCCATTCAGTATATGAGCTTACTAAGCAAGTACGAGAACATGACGCACAGTTAAGTAAAGCACTGCAAAACAGGAAATAAGAAAGGAATGAAACCTCCGGTATCTGGTGTTATTTGCAAGCAACCTTCAAATGGTGATAATGTGATTTTGTTGATCTAGCTGGGAGTGTGCTGTATGTGGCATTATGTTCGAGCCACAGAATCACTTGTGTTTGAATGTTATAACAGTGTTCTGATAATGCATCTTAGGACACTACTTAAGTCCATTTGCACATCAGGGCCTCATTACATAAAAGATGTTAGGATAGTAACTCTTGTAGAAGTGGCAAATTCCCATAGCAACAGCCAATCAGGAAGCTGGATTCCTGTCATTACCATGACAATTGCCATTCCAGCAACAGTTGCTATATCAACTTTTATGAAATGGGGCCCAGATATAACGCACACAAACTCACACACACTCTCTCTCCTTATAACAATAAGGGACAAATGTATGATCATGATGTTAATGAAATCTCACTAGTGCTGTTCAACTTCCTTTTCCTCTAAAAACTAACAAAGAAGTATACAACTGAGAATTAACTCCAAGAGTAAATACCTGTGGTCAAGGAACGATTTTCTAGTGGGAGCTTTGCCCATAAAAATGTTACAAATAGCTATCATAATTAAAGATGCATTGATGTAATTTTTCTGTAATTCCCCCCCCCCCCCAAAATGAAAACAAGAGACCCGCGGGTCTAGCGCTCACCTGAGTATCGCAAGTTCACCTTTCACGCAGTCACTAATCTCAATTATTCACAGCTCTACCAAAATTTGACCAGGCATTCTCAAGTAGAAGATGAAAATGTACAATAAGGGCCCAATTTTTTTAAGATTCCTTAATTTGGGGGGATTGGGGCCCCCTGGGGCCCTCTGGGTGGGGCATGGTGCCCATTTTGATAAATTGAGATCCTGACCCCCTAGGGATGCTACCTGCCCAGTTTGACAAAAATCCATCATGAGGTTTTCAGGAAGAAGATGAAAATGTACAATTCAGGCCCCCATTTGGACCCTTCCAACCACCACCCCCCCCCCCCCCCTACCCAAGAGGGGCACCCCTGGATCTCCTACGAACAAACTTGAAACTACAGTCATTAATGTACTCACTCATAGTATTATCTCAGCTCTATATATAACTTCTGATTCTAGAGAAGATTTATAAAGATTCCTTCATTTGGGGGATTTGGGACCCCTGGGGGCCCCTTGGGTGGGGCATGGTGCCCATTTTAACAAATTGAGATCCTAACCCCCTAGGGATGCTACCTGCCAAGTTTGGTGAAAATAGGTCATGGGGTTCTCAAGAAGAAGATAAAAATGTACAATTTAGGCCCCATTAGGACCCCTCCTCACCCCCTCCCCTGGGTCCCAAGGGGGGCACCCCTGATTCTGCCATGAACAAACTTGAAACTACAGTCATCAATGTACTAACTCATAGTATTAACTTAGCTCTATCACTTCTGGTTCTAGAGAAGAAGATTTTTAGAGATATTCCTTAATTTTGGGGGGTTTGGGCCCCCTGGGGGCCCCCTGGGTGGGGCATGGTGCCCATTTTCACAAATTGAGTTCCTAACCCCCTAGGGATGCTACCTACCAAGTTTGGTGAAAATGGGTCATGGGGTTCTCAAGAAGACGATGAAAATGTACAATTTAGGCCCCATTAGAACCCTTCCCCACCCCCCTCCCCTGGGTCCCAAGGGGGGCACCCCTGATTCTGCCATGAACAAACTTAAAACTACAGTCATCAATGTACTAACTCATAGTATTAACTTAGCTCTATCACTTCTGGTTCTAGAGAAGAAGATTTTTACAGATTCCTTAATTTTGGGGGGTTTGGGCCCCCCTGGGGGCCCCCTGGGTGGGGCATGGTGCCCATTTTAACAAATTGAGTTCCTAACCCCCTAGGGATGCTACCTGCCAAGTTTGATGAAAATCGGTAAAAGTTTACGCACGACGCACGACGGACGACGGACGACGGACGACGCACGACGCACGACGCACGACGGACGCCGGACGAAGGGCGATCACAATAGCTCACTTGAGCCTTTGGCTCAGGTGAGCTAAAAATGGAAGAGAAAACAGATGACAAAAGCGTTAAAACAACTCACGGAATTGGCAGGATTCTCCTGCGAATCCACTTGGACAGCTGCAGGTACCTCCCCGACAATGGCCGCCATTCAGGCACTGAGTTTGGCATCGGTTTCCACCTGCATGCATTGGCAACATTAATTCTTTAATAAATCAACTTCACCCAGACTTCATTCATTTTTATGTATCATTTGATACTTTGTAGCTCACACCACACATTTGTGATGGCTGTTACAGTATAATAATTACTGAGAGATCTGGGCCCCGTTGCTAGAAACTTTGCGTTTAAACGCAACTTGCAACCGATTGTCACTGGCCAATCAAAATCATTGTTGCATGCAGGTCTTCTTAATAGGGCAGACCCTGAGCCAATCAGAATGGTTGTTTCAAAATTAGCAATTATTTGCAATTGATTGCAACTTTCTTGCAACGGGGCCCAGCTGGTCACATAAAGGGATATGGTAGTGCTCATTCTATAGATTTCATGAAACTGTTTTGTGCAAGTGAATATTGAGCCAAGTCATGCCTATAGCCTATATCACAGGAGTATCAAGCATTATTGTGTTGAGCTTCCCTTGTTTTCCCTTTTTTGATGATCAAAAAGCATCATGACAACCATCATACATCATACAGTATGTCTACACATTACAAATGCAATGCCATTCTACATCTGTATTTTCAAGTCATATCAATTTAAAAAAAAAATACATAAATTTGTACAAACTGAAATAAAATACATATATTAAGATAAGATTGTTAAAGGGTCTTATCACATCCTCATAAAAAAAAGAGTCTCTTGAAGACCCTAAGCCTGCAAACAAAGCTACACTTGATTTCCCTTTATGATATAAACAAAATAAAAAATTAATAACAACACAAAAAATTATTTACATCAAATTATTGAAGAGTTGAAATAATGTGGGAAAGTTAATTGCTATGACTGGAGATGCTGCAGTTGCTACATTATCGACCAATAACACTCATCGAATTAATACCTATATAGGCGTGATATCATCGTCATCTCATCTAATTAATGTAGACTATGTGCTTGAAACTATTGTCACTTTTGACGTGATAACATGACATTTTTAACTTCCGTAAACTTATGGGGAGATTTATGCCTCTTTCAACATTCTGTTCGACTTTAAAAGTCAACTTGAAATATGGACTGGATTGCTTAAAAGAAAAAGAAAAAAGACCTTCACTGCTCAGATCAACACACTTCTCACATGAAAAAAAAAACAACAACTAACAAACAACACACAACTATGACATCATTATAACCTCAAAACCCGATCAATTTGAATTTCCTGGTGCCCTGCAACTTTGTAGACTGCATGGGTGCCACATTGCCTAGTCTAGCCATAGGCTAGACGCAGATATCTCTTTGCCATTTGCCTTTGTCTTGACCACAAATAAAAAAGTTTGTTCCCTAGGGGGATTCATCATATTGACACCCAGCAAATCTGGAACCATGTAGACCACTTTAAGTGAGTTGAGATCTACCGAAGATGTAACGTTAGACAGTTTTGTCACTGTCAGCAGCTAAATGTACAGACACAGTATTATTACTCTACTGCAGTACCACGAGCTGTTTTGTTTTTCTGAATACAATGCAACCGACTTTGAGACAACCAATGGCAATATTTACAGCAAGCCTGCAGTTTGCACTTCTAACTGTTAACGTTAATCACTGACTTATTGTACTGTACGGTAGGCCCTGCTAGACTCTCATGTTAGCAATCTACTGCAGACCTTCCAATTTGTTCTATTTCTGTCAGTAACAAGTTACCGTACTACATTAGAACAAAGGATCATCGATAAGAATCTTCCTTTCTTGGTATTTGAACCTTCACTTACGGAATTTCTATGTCTAGCTGCACGACTCTAAGTCCGGATCTACAGTATAGTCAAGCACTGCCATTTACTGGTGCTGCTCTGCTGCACTGTAAAACCAGACAGCAACGCCGGTAGGTGCGCCGCCTGCCGCCGCCATCCACAGCATCATAGTGGTGCACTAGCTAGTTGAAACACTGACCTATGTTGGTGTAGGTCAGTGAGTTGAACACGTGTACTTTGACCAAAGACTCGTGTTGGATCTTTGACACGACACCGAGTACTACCGACCGACCGACCGACCTACGATTAAAAGTGTACTGAAAAGAGTACACAACGCGCAACTTTATGGATCCGCGACGTTAATCCTACGATGCCCTCGGATTAGGAAAAAAAAAATGTAGGGACAGCTAGGTGTAAACGTTTCTGGTTAAACTACTAGGTGTTGTAAAGAAAAAAAAACATTTCCCACTTTTGATCCTTAATATTTCAAAAACTATATATCAGATAACACTAACATCGATATGAGCAATAGCTGAATAGTATACAATTTTGTTGGAGGCAATTTCAAAATGACAGCATAATTCAATTTCATTAAATTAAAAATTAATTTTTCAGTTAGGTTTCAGATTTTGCTCTATTTTCAACCCTCTGTAGGGCCTACAAAACTTTAACTTTGCACACTTCAGGAAGTCAATTGGTGTGTATGGGAGTGTACCAGTTGACACCCCGCAGACAATGATCCTGGACAATGACCGTATTCTGAGAGCTTATTAAGTGTCTGATTAGCACTTAATTACCGAATTGGTATTCTGAGAGCATGATTAAGTAGGGGGTATATTAACTACCATAGCAACAAGCGTTTTGGCGGGAAGGACCTACGCGTTTGCGCGTATCAATGCGCGCGCACCTCTGAGAGGACTTAATCACAGAGTTAATTACGAATCGGTATTCTGAGGGTGTAATTAAGTATGAAAGTTAATGGAAAACTTAATGATACCAAAGAGTGTCATTAACTACTCCGATATCACGCAATACATCGTGTTTTCTCTGCCACAACGATGCTTACCGTCTTCGGTAACCGAAGAGCGGTTGAATGTTGTTATCGTGGTATCCGTAGAATTCAGAGAAAAAAAGAAATATAGCCAATCTTCGAGGAATTTTGTCATTTTATGTGAGCAAAGAGGTTGAGATCTTCGCGTGCGTAGGTGAGGGGTTGTAATCAAATACCGGAGTGTGCGCACGGAGCTCTTGGGTTGTAATTACAGGGGGCGTGGAGGAGCGCGCATTGAGGGCATATTTTGCGCGTATAGTCATCATTTTGGCTTCTAACAATGCGTGTGATTGGATGGAATAACAATTAGATGGGAGGGACCTAAGATAATTACAGGGGACTTAATCATACCTTAATTACGCCCTCAGAATACCGATTTTGCCCATGATTAAGGGCCTATTAACTTCACGACTTAATCACGCGAAGTTAATTACAGACTTAATTACGACCTCAGAATACCACTCCAGGATTTGAATGCTCCATTATTTGTTCATGAGACTGAATTCAACTATCACAACTACTGTAATCTTTATTTATTCTGAAATGTGGTGTATGCAAGCACGTCGTGGAAACATGTGCTTACTTTTTTCATGTGCATGCATTTCACCCTTTGCTAAGAATCAGACTATATAGTGCCCAGGCAATCCATCATGAATGATAGCATTCATGTGCCTCAGAGCAGAGCTCTGAACAGGTATCCAGGTCGATAGTGCCCAGGCAATCCATCATGAATGATAGCATTCATGTGCCTCAGAGCAGAGCTCTGAACAGGTGGTATCCAGGTCCATTGTTCAGGGTCATTGTAAATACACACTCACATACACATCATTAGTTCCTGGGTAAAGTTCAGGTTTTGAACAGAGGGTTGAAATTTGATCAAAATCTGGAATCCAACTTTGAAATTAATCATGGATTTCATGAAACTGATCTAGGTTTTCATATTCAAATCACCTCCAACGAAATTGCACACTATTCAGCTAATACTCATATCAATGACAGTTTTACCTGATTATTTTTCGAGCTATTAAGCATCAAAAGGGGGAAATGTTTTTTATAACACCTAGTGAGAGCAGAGGTGACTAAAAATAGTTTTAGAGGCACCGAGGCCCACAGTTCTAACCAGAAACTCGAATTCGGCAGCGTAGCCCTTTATATTTTGGATCAAAAAAATTAAACCAAAGAAGGGGAAAATGAGGCGAGAAATTGTGTGATAGATGCAATGTTAATATTGTAGTGGAGGGATCCTGCAGTGACCGTACAAGGCAGCAGCAGGGCACATGACCATACACGAAAAAGTCAGCTTGCAGTGTCAAAATTGCTTTGTAAATCTATGTCACAATTGCCTTGTGACGTCATTTCACAAATAACTTTTTTGTGTTAAAAATAGGCCCTAATAACACCTGATGTCATCAAAAGTGACATCATATTTCAAATAGAGCATCAAACAGGCCAAGATTCTGAATTAGTTGAAAATGTACATAATCACGTGAGAAGCTCTGTCAACCAATCGCTCGGGGATTAATTTTTTATCCAAAATATAAACATTTACAGTGGTCGTCCAACCCGGGAGGAGGCTCGTCAGATCTAAAGCTGCCAAACGGCGCTGTCGATATTTAAGACGTTCAAATGGTCAGGCTATCCTACCCAAATGGATGTAAAATATTGTCTTAGTTGTAGGCCTATAGCCACACGGTATTTCATTAAAAACAGGGAATAGTTTCCCTTCTCGAAATTGGATAGCGATGTATAAGTCGTCGGGCAAACACTATGAACAGAAAAGTATTCAACTTTTATGTAATGATTATATTGTTAAATGACATTTTGTATCATAGCATGTCCAAAATGCGTATCAACATAGCAAATTGCCATGCAATGCCAGCAAAATTATTTCCCGAAGAACATACAAGTCTGCAAGCGTATAAAACTGTACATAACAAAAGATTAGGGGCAATTCCGTATGGGAAGGGCAAAAACAGCAAAATTCAAAGTAAAGTAAATGCTCAGAAATTTAAGTTTCCCATACAGACGGATTGTAGTATTTACGGAAACAAAAAACCCTTTTCCAAATTCCAATAACTTTCCCGTTTTTGTTCTACACACTTTTAAAGTTGAAGGACTGTTTATTGTATTTATCTAAAACTTTACAATATCAAATGAAAATTTAAAAGGAAACAACTTAAATATATCTCTGCTTTATCCATACTTCCACATTTTCCTTGTTATGCTTCAATAATCACATTTTATTAAGCATTCTTTCAGTCACTCTCATTATGATATTTCTTTGAGAAATTTTCAAAATCTACTGACAAATTGACGTAATTCCGTTACTATGAAATTGAAAAAAGTTTTCTCCTGAACAAACTAATCACTGATTTTTTTTTCTCCGCTTATAATTTTTTTCTCTACATAATTATGACTCCCTGAAAACTCACAAAACATTTTGTGAAATATCTCCTTTAGTTCTGCTGTAATTGTGGTAACGGAATTACATGGTAACGGAATTACACGCACATCTAATATGGAAAAGAGTGACATAACCTACTTTCATGCCAATATTGCATATGAAGTGTTCATGAAATAGCTTCAGGGCATTATCCTTGAGCTTAATGGAGTTAGTGATTGGCAGTAAAGGAGTGAAAGTTGAAATATAAGTATGATGCAGTGACATGACTAAGCATAGCTGGATGCCTCTGACAGTGAGTCCTGACACCAGGGTATATGCTTGACAAGACTATGTGCTTGAAGTCTCCTCCCTACTTTCACCTTTTCTCACGTACAAGAACTACATGGAGACTGTGCTAACTGATCATGATTTAGGTGTGCTAAAGATACTCATTCTTAAATGTTAAAAATCATACTGAATTCTGAGATATCACTATATTTTCTTGCTAAAATACTCTCTAAAAAAAATCGAGTGAAAATATTCACTCCTAAAAGAGTGAATACAAAAAAAGAGTGAATTTGGAGTGAAATTGGAGTGAATTTTGAGTGAAAATGTTCATTTTCACTCGTTTTAGAGTGACCTCAGGGATCACTCCAAAATCTTCGAGTGATCCCTGAGGTCACTCCAAAATGAGTGAAAATGAACATTTTCACTCAAAATTCACTCCAATTTCACTCTAAATTCACTCTTTTTTGTTTTCACTCTTTTAAGAGTGAATATTTTCACTCGATTTTTTAGAGAGAGTATACATGGTTTGTGGCAAAATCTAAGTATAGTGCTGAGGGACTATTGAATGGGTGTGATGCAGCATAAATTGAACAAAGGTTGAAAGAAGAGGAAGGACATAGGATTTCTTTAGAAGGAAAAGAGAGCACTGCTACTAACAGAGAGAAATGAACAGGAGAATTTTTGTGAGGAGAGAATATTTAAGAGAAGGATCTAGACAGAAGTCATAAATTGACATAGGATGCCCACTGAATGTGACACCTTTGATCTTTCTGTATGCTAAAGACTTTATTAAGACTAAGTCGATAGTCTGACCTTTTATTTAACATGTCCTGTTTTCATCCTCAAGCCCTTTACCTTTAATGGTAGGTGTGTATGACTATGACCTTCTTTCATCTGTTTCTTAGATCTTTCCTCCACAGAGACACATTATTTTGATCTTTATGCCCCGTTGCTACAGAGCATCTGCTACCCTTTGAAATTTGTTCTTTAATCCTTTTTAAAAGGAATAAAGACAAAAACACCATTTGTGATGAACATTGTACTAAAACCAATCGGTTATTGTGATAGAGCTCTGAAATGTAACATTTAGGCCTATACTTCCCGTCCTAAGAAGATTTTATATAAAGTCAATGAGCTTCTGCTTGTACCTTTATTCTTCGTGTTACCACATGCTGTACAATCCAGTTTCCTTAGTGCCATTACAGTGTATTTTATCATTTGCTTTTAGGCAGTCAAAATACCACTTACTGCAAAAGAGGAGATACATTGTACACACTTCTTGTGAGTGAATACAACATGGCAACACTCGGGAAGAGACAATTGTCAAAGTCAAGAAGAAAGACAGAGGCAGGATACTTGTAGGAAATTTATAGGCCAAGTCATGAATACAGTCAAAGATCAAATCACTGGCATATTTCTGAAGACGTCATTTGGAAAATATGTGTGGTCAGAAGTAAATACTAACATTGTTCGCAGGTTGAATAATCTGGCTCTGTAACACAGTGAGCTGCAGATGGATAAAAGAGGCCCTCTCACCTTTAAACATGAATTTACAGAATTTGATGAACTCACTCTAATGGTTCAAAAAGTTGTAGTTTGTTAGAGTCATTTTACTGTATTCTATATTTTCCTTTTAGTTTAGTTCATTTCATTTTTGTAGGCCGAAGTAGGACTTTCATTGTGAAGTAATTATCAAAGTATGCACTACATTGTATATCAGGAGGAAACTTCAGCTATTAGTAAAAATAATGTCACAAGTTTTTAGTGATTAATATAAGCAGGCTTTCAAGCGGGATAATGTAAAAAAGTAGGAATAAAGTAAGAACAAAATCTCTAAAAAAGTAGGAAAAAGTAGGGACATAAGAGGGAAAAAGTAGGGCATTAAAGAAAAAAAGTAGGAATAAGTCAGGACATGTGCAGGCTTTTTGGAGTAGTTTTCGTCGATACTCACCAGAACTCTTGATGTTACATGTACTTAATTTGTACTCACAACCCTGCTGTCCAAGCCTCACTTTTGCTCCTGGGAGAGCCTGGTAATTTTGAGCGATGATGAGAGCTGGTTGAGCACTGCTCCAAGTCCTACGCTGCAATATCAGTGGGATCAATCACATCTGCACAGGAGCAAAAGCTGAGGCTGGCAGCAGTCGTGTGTTATCCCTCTTTCATGCTGAAGAGGCTCTCCCCACCAGTAAGAATCTGCAACTAGAGTCTACTCATCATTTCTAAATATAAATTATTCAAGTAGCCTTGCACACTTTTTTTTTTGCGGGGTTTTTCACCAAAAAAGTAGGAAAAAGTAGGAAAAAGTAGGATTTTGAGCAAAAAAGTAGGAAAAGTAGGGACAGCAGTAAAAAAGTAGGAAAAAGTAGGAAAAGTAGGGCCACTTGAAAGCCTGTAAAGCCACAACGTATATGATTGAGCACTGGTGCAGTAATAATCATATAAGAAAACTTTCTTTTCAATTTATGATTGAATTGTAATTTGTTATCTTTGTTATTGAACCACATGTCTGCATCTTTTCACTTAACAAATTAAAAGTTTCAGGCATCCTTTGTGTTCATCCTTGATATTCAACATTATGTTCTAGATGGGTCCGCACACTGTGCTCTTGCACTGTAAATTGGCACTTTATGATTTAGATTTAAATTCAGTGTCAATCCAGACAGTTTTTTATTCTTTTCTTGTGCCTGTGCACATAATATTTATGTCCAACAGTTGTAAGTAATTCACACATATATTATCAATAATTGGCATATTTAGGAACAAGAAAACAGAGAAAGGTGTCTCGCATGATATTAACAAAAGAAATACAAGAAAACTTGAGTATTGTTGACTGGATTTATGGAATTCTATTTGTGTAGGGCTATTGTAGCGTAATTCCTTACCGTGTGTCTTAGATGTAATTTTCCTACGTAGCGTGAAATTCTGAACTTGAAAATAGACAAATCTTGATGGATGTGGTACTTACAAGTTAAGAGATCTTGGTTGACATAGTTACAACTTCAAATCACAGTCGTTAGTATGAAAATTTTATGTTTTTTGACAATAAAAACTCATTTGACACCTATACACTAGTAGCAGTTTCAGGTTAAAGGTTAGAGATTATTTAGGGGTTATATTTAGCTGAAGGCATAAACAATCTTTATTAAAACATTTCAGAATAAATGAGTGCAAAGAATTTATATTTTTTCCAGTGTATTTCAGAAGGCGTAATTCCATTACCATTTGTGTTATTCCGTTGTCACTGACTTTACAGGGAAAAAGCCTGCTGCCAAGAAAATGTGATGAAATATTTGAAAAACAATCCATCTAAGTTGAAGTTGACACAATCAATGATGAAATCAGACAACAACCTATAGTGTATGTGTTATAGATTTCAGAGAAATTACTCCCAAAGTCAGGGTTTAAGTTGTGACCAAGTTTCTGGTAATTCCGTTACCATCGCACATAGACCTCCTTTGTAACCAATCAAGTGAGAACATTTAACAAATTTGTATTTGGGGTGATAGTGTGAGTAACTTTGCATCTTTTAAATGTATCAAGAGAAGGCTAAGTAATCAATCCAGTGTACAGGGGGAAAGAATCTGAGCCAAAATTCTCTGATTTGTAATTCCGTTACCACGAAATTGCCCTTAGGCTAACGAGTGAATCAAGTAACGGCGTAGGCGACGATAACACAGTACTTTTTACGCCTTTAGGGACCGCTGTCTGGAAAAAAAAAAAACCCTTTCTTTCCTTTGAACAAAAAAAAAAGAAAGATCGTTTGAGAGTGGGTGTATAGGCATGCAGAACACCCTCTCTTCTTTACCAACTTTGGCAACGATACAAAATTGGGGTAGGATATTTCATTTGGTTTGATCGCCTCCGATATAAGATAATAGGATGATTTAACCTCAGTCCTCTGGAACAAATAGGCCTATGCAGTCAGCGGGGTGCGATCTTTGGAAAATCCTTGAATAATTTCTGCTTTTCAGCCACCTTTTTTTTCACGTCGGTCCAGCTTAACATGCGTACACTCACTGTACAGTATCATTTCATGTTCAAGAAAAGGCAACCAACGTTTACGAATCACAACGTGATAGCTCCAGGGGAGGATCCAGGAATTCCGTAAACGGAGGGCGCACGCGCCCCGCCCCCATTTTTTTCTTTTCATTTCTTCTGTTTCAACAAAAAGTAAAGGGGGGGGGGGGGGATGCGCCCGGTGCGGTCCTCCCTGGATCCGCCACTGTAGCTCTGATGGGTGCACGTCACGAGTTCGACATCCACGTCGAAGCAAACCGCCTACGAGTCATACAGCCCACGAGTTATACAGCCCACGAGTCATACAGGCTACGGTTCGACACTAAGCAAACAAGGCCCACGAGACAGACACATAAAGCCCCGTGTTGCAAAGTCGAACTCGTGGGCTGTTATACCTAGTGTCGAATTCATGAGCTGTATGACTGTTGGGCTGTATGTCTCGTGGGTTGTATGGACCTTTTTTTTCCAATGTCGAACTCGTGGGCTGTATGACTCGTGGGATGACCTCGCTCTGATGGATGGCCGGCTGTGGATAGGCAGAGCAAGTCAATGAATCAACGACCTAGTGTGGCTCAGTGGATATAGGACCACGGGCTGTCAATCACGAGGTCTAGGGTTCGACTTCCCTGTCTGCAACGGCTGTTCCCCTTGGCAGGACACTTTATCAATGGCTGTATTATAGACCTCCCCGTGGTTGCTTGTTCCCAGCATCCATTACATTGCATCCTTTGCGGTCATGCAAAACGATCTAATTCAAATCATACCAGTTTGAAAAGGAGGGGTTGGGGTAATATGACTGGCAATGTCAAAGAACAAAAGTAACTTTTTAAAAAGTAGGAGTAGTTCTCACTATTCATAGCAAAAATAATTTCTCAGGTGAATTATTTCAGTAATGGAAAAAGAAGAAAAAAGCAATCTTAAATGTGGGTTATATATTGCATTTTTGACCCTTTAAAAACTGAAATTGAAGGAGAGAGAGAGAGAGAGAGAGAGAGAATTATATGATCTCACCGCCAGCACTGATTCCATCACATCCGCTGACGGAGATACTACCATCGGCACAGGAGCACGAGTTTGGACGATGACAGTTACCTGTGCCGCAATTTCGGCAAATAGCTGCAAGAAAAATTGGAACACGAAGACCAAGATCTCACCGTATTATATCATCACAAGTCATAATAATCACGAACAATATCTTCAAGGTATTTGATGGTGCTTTACCAATGCATGTTAACATTTAACTCATTACTCCACGTATTTCAGCATCCGCCCCGAAAGGTTGAGGCGTTGGCTTCTCGGGTCGTCCGTCCGTCTCTATAATAAACTAGACTTGGAATTTGTCAACACTGACAAAATTTAGGTGATCCGATTTTTTTTTTAATCAATGATTCGAGTCCTGATCGCAATACAGGCATGACCATATAGGTTTCATCTGTGTTTAGAGACATTGGCCGTGTCTCGCTCTTTGAGAAAATATGAAAAAGTCAAGTTCGGCTAGGTTGACCCATTTCACTTATTTTCAGTCCTCACGCGAAATCAGTGTGTGCGACATTATGTTCGTTTTGAGGTGCACGGTCACATTTGACCATTGACCCCACTTTGCACAGCCAAGATGGCATCTGAGAAAAAAGTGGTTATTTTGTGAAATGATCCTGGTAATGTGGTCTTTGTGTGTGCAAAATATGGGAAAGATAGGACTTGTATTCACCAAGATACAGGATGATACACTTATGACCTTTGACCCTAATTTACCTACCCAAGATGGTGTTCGATCAAGTAGTTGTTACCTTATAAAATAATGTACGTGACATGAACTAAACATGTGCAAAATATGGGGGTACTAGGGAATGTCTTTCATGTGTTATTGCAAAGAAATTTGCAAAAAGAGAGAAATATAAAAATACATCGAAGCTAAGCTTTAATTTAAGCGAAGTTTTTCGACGTAATTTCAACGTTGTATGAAAAAACGGAGGATACGTTTCCGATAGCGCAAAGTCTCAGCTACAACATATTAAAATCTGGGAGAAATTCAGCGTAGGATAAGTGAGATAGTGCTCGATAAAGACAGTCATGTTAATTTTCATTTCACGAAAAACTGCACTCCCATAGAGATAACTCGCAAATGGGTCAAATTCGACAAGGTTACCTTCAATCTATTTTTACGAGGTGAAGACTTCATCCAGCGAAATATTTGATTGATAAAAACTGATAGAGCATTAAATAAGCTACAGCATACTGAAATCTGGGTGAAAATTGGCCAAGGATAAGTGAGATACGCTCGAGTAAACTTGAAATTTGATGACGTCATTTTGAAAATTTACTTTTTTTTCCTTATTAAGAAATTTGATATCTTTTCATCATTTTTCCAGCATCGCCAACCCATGGAATGACATGTACAACTCATCAGCTTTCAAAATATGTAAGGAAAATGGGGGGTCATTGTCCATCCTGGCGAGTAAATTTGGATTTAAAATCGGCGGTTTTTTGACATTGTTGCACTGTATATCGCCATTGACGCGCGCGCGGAATATCAACTTTGACGGGCCCGTATGACGTCATATTGAGTCGGATTGACTTGAAACTTGGTAGAAATATTCCTTGACATTTCAGGCATCCGATAAGTGTAAAAAAAACGGGAAATTTCTATTGCATATGAGCTGTGCGTGCGTATATGTGCGCGCGCGTACGCGTCCGTCCAATTTTTTCAATTTTTCAAAAAATGCTCCAAATGGTCTGAAACGTGTGCAAAAAAAATTTGAGCTTGATTGGAGCATACAAATATTTCAACGCGCGCGTACGCGCACGTTTTAAAAGTAAATATGAATTTTGAGAACATGTGTAGGATCAGCTTGACTTGAACTTTATGTGACGTAAATTTCATTGAAAAATGCCATTACATTAATGAGATATGAATGAAAATGTGTTTTCATATAATGACGTCATAGTGACGTCACGGTCGACTGATCACAATGATTTTACTTGATCTGTCGTCTTTGGGACACGATACATATATGGTATAAGTTTGACATTGATAGGAAGAGCACTTTCTGAGCTAATCGAAACGCAACTTTTGTCCAGAAAGAAAGAAAGACGAAGAACAAAGAATTCGTATAGATACAGAAGGTGATCCGAAGGATACTCTGATCACCTAATTATAGTCTGTCCATCCCATCCAGATCTCGTTATTGTGATTGAGATTTAAAAAAATCTGTCGTTATAATGCCTTTAAATTTGGCAAAATTATTCAGTCTCTTGGGCATCATCTCACCATGATGTAGCACTAGCAAAGGATGAGTACGACAGAGATCAATTACAACACGAGTAAAGACGGTCATAGGACACTTTGGTACTGTGTGCTGAGGACACTACATCATCACCCCACACCCGTCTTTCGTTTCGCTCCTCCAGAGGCTACTAAAGAAATATACTTGGCAATAATAGCATCAGCAGTGTGAGGGAGCAGTTACTATAATCAAGTTGTTTCTCGAGAATTAGCACCCCATGAGCTCAGCGAGTTGTTGTGCTATCTTTAGCATAAGTTCCTGGTCCACTGAGACGGGAAAGAGCTACAAGTATGTCTACTTCATAGGCACGACCATGCAGAACGACGATGGTCCTATTTTAGTCATACTTACGAGTCACACACATCTTGTTTTTAGGGTCCAGACGCCAGCCCGGGCAGCAATATGAGTAAAACCTCATCCCACACACGTTAGGCCTACAAGACAAAGCAGTTGAAAAGAAAGCATACGTTAGGCGTACCATGATATGAATATTACAAGTCATCGAGGCAGAGTTTATCTATTTAAAATCAAAGTTGAAGAATCGTTGTCACCATTCTATAGAACGGCAAAGCCAACAATCGCTTTAATACTGCAGAGCGCAAAGTGCAAACTGCTGCGAAGTGGACATCGGAATATAAAAGTGCCAGATTCTTTTCGATGTGAGACCATAACACTGTATATGCATGTATCAGATATGATGAATAGATCATCCAATATTTGAGTATTCTGTAGGCCTACTATCTATATCCACTCATTTAAAGGCGCATGTAACATGCAGAAATACATTTCTGTACAAATTTTGAATATCATATATATGATTATCAATATCTTTAGAACCATGTACAAAATTATAAATCTTATGACTAGCATCCTATCAGCGGCATATAGCACGAAAAGATTAATACTAATTAAAAATGTGGCACGATAACACCGTCTACAGCAATTCAGAATAGCTTAGACTTACAAAGAGAACGAAAAAAAAAACACCATAATGTATTATGATAAAACATTTCAGGTAAAGGAAAAAAAGAAAAAGAAAGTGACACGGTACGCAATGGGTGCTTTCGTGATAACAAAACCTGTCATTGACTTAAGAAACCAAGCACAGTGTTACCGCATTTCTGGTCTCCACCAGGCATTTCGTTATTTAACATCAAACTTTGCATTACCTATAACATGGAGGTATATATCCTTGGTAATAGCTACTGTATGTTAGAATCAGGCATGAGTTACATAGATATGAATAGTATTCGCCCATAACTGGCCAGCGTTGATGATAATGATCCCAGAAACAAGCGCTGATAAAGTTATCTACAGAATAAATTTTCATGCATAGCTTTTAAAACAGTACAGAATCAGTAAGGATCTTATCTATGATAGACAATCCCAAATTAAACCAGTACATCGATAGATGCAATTTTGATATAGGTCCTACATGTAGGTCTTGTTATCACGTACTAGTAACTGAATACTCCTGTTTGCTTCCTAATGACTGCTTTGGCGACGAATATATTCGAACATCGATACGCTTGTGATTTTACGCGCTTCTTGGGGCACGTAAATGCATATCCCAGAGTGGGAACATACATAGTGCAGTTTATTCGCCTTTCAACCATTTAATATCTAGGTGAAACACACGTCATATCAAGCACATGTGTTTACTACAGGACTGTCACTGAATTTTGCAGTGAAGAATGAAAACAACAACAACAACAACAACGAAATGCACTGGAATATTTTAAACACATACTTAAATGGATGGAAACAAGATAAAAACAAAAAAAAATAAAAATAAAAATAGGAACGGGAGTGGGGTGGGGGCATTTGCTTTACCACCAAGGAGACGTATGTAACAGAGTTGTAACAGATTGCCAGGATTTTTGGGGGAAAACAGCCGTGCCCCTTTTCCCAGTTTTCAAGCTGTTCAGTTGAATTTGAGCATTTGAAGAGGGTATATTAAACACGAACATCAATACTGTTTATATATGACATTCGTCTGTGCATGGTTTATAATGTAAAGCTTTGGAAACATCTTTTTGTCATGCAAAACAGAAACATCGAAACACACATTGTCACTTTTGTGATGAGTATGTGACAGTGGATTATTAAGAAAGGTTTATATTATAACCGTCGGTTTTTGTTTTGTTTTTCTTTTCTTTTACAGATACCCGCGTCATTATCAAACGAAGGCGAAAAATGTCCGCTCAATGCTCTGCCCAAGCCATCTCCTTGCTCTGACCATAAAGCTATTCTGTGTATAAGCTCCATGCTCTCGCGGTACAAGAACACCACGCCCACTGAAAGGTACCTTACTGGGGGGTGGCATACCACCCCACCGTGGCCCAGGAAAGACGCGGACAGTCATATTTCATCGTTTCCCGAGACAACTCCTTTGAATTCCGCCCCCAGATGGGAAATGGGCATATCCTCCTTGATCGTTTGGTCTTATTACCTTTTCCGCTTTGCAGTTCTCATTTTACATACCCTCATGGATAATGAACGAATGCGGAAAAAAAACAGCAACAAAAACTTAAAATCTTCCGACGACTCCTTTGGAATTTGAACATTGTTGGGGGAGATATCGAAATGCCTTTGTCATGAGTAATGCAAGCTCATTTTAGGTCAATTTTCGTTGTACTAGTAACCGTTACTCTCTCAATCTCTCTCTCTTCAACTCTGTCTGTATAAAGTAGTCATAGTACCGTAGCCCCATGGTACAGCTTACACGCAACACCACCACATAAGAGCAACTTTTTATCAGGGAGATGAAAGAGAGACTGCCCGCTTTCGCGTCATTGGAATCGATTTCGTACAGTGACCAGTCTAGGCCTAATCGTTATATAGATCAGACCTGATTTGTCTCTATTCGTAACTCACTTGACATCTTGTATCGTATGCCTATAATAAGACAGTATTTAATTGTCATAATAGCCTATAGTTCCCTGACATTCTGAGCAAAAATCTATTGAAAGCCCCCATCTATTCCCACTATCATCATGAGACCATGAAACATACACACACACACACACACACGCACACACATATACACACGCGTATATATTATGTATAATGTATTATGTACACATAATGTATGTATATAAAATACAATCAAACAAATTATCTCTTTGGAAGCTGTAAACATCGTACGAGATAGACCATCAAAGTCTCCTTTCACGTATGCTTTAAAGCCTGATAAAACGTGAAAAAATAACTTCGAAAGGAGTTGATGCCACAAGAAGGAACGCAATCAATGTCCCAGATCAAACGTGATGGGAGACGCAACCCATCTTGTCAGGCGGTGTCTTATTGGGTTTTACGGTTATGGATATCGGAAGAGGGTTTGAAGCATAAATCATGTATACCTCAGCTTCCATCAGTCAAGAGACAGGGTTTGCTGCTACTGGCCATATTTTTTGCTGGAACGGAGTTATGCGGAGTAAAATACACTGGAAGAGCTTTTTCCTCCGCGAAGAAATATGTAGCAATGTCGGAGGTCAGAGAAAGTTTGTTGAGTGAAGGAGTCCGCAGGTCGCATGATATCCATGCTGAACATTATGGCTCGCGATTCTCCAAGGAGGTTTCTTGAAACGGTAGGACCCAAAACTATGTGGGTTGTGAAATCTTGGCCTGTGACAAGTTGTGCCGTGCCGTACATACAGGTGAACAAACGCTTTTATACCACCTGTACTGTGTTCAGAATATGGCGAGTTGCAATTCCATAGTTACGAAAAATGGGAGTTTATTACAATTGAAGAGTATATTTGGAGTACCAGAATGACAGAAGTAATCTCAGATCGACACAGAGACCAAACTTGACAGTAAATTATGAGGATAATTAATCGCATTTTTCCTATATAGGTGCATGCTTGTGGCATCTACTGCAAATTACATCTGGAAAAAATGTTGCTTTCAAAAGCGGACAATATCAATACATTATGACGACGACTTCACTATTGTACCACTCTTTGAATTTTATTTAATCCTTTACAACAGTATAATTGAGACCCTGTGGCTACAATTTAAATGCAGGTTATAAAACTGACAGCTGTGGAGTGCAGAGTTTTTTGCTTCATTCCCCTCGAGTGCGGATAAGAAACTTTTCAACACTTTATTTCTTTTGTTGTTTGAGTTGACAGAAAGCTTCCTAGCACTATGAGAAGATTACTTTCATTTCGACTAGTCGGAATTTATCTTGGAAACTCTTGCGTCATTCAACAAAATTACAAACGAAGGCTACACTTGCCGTATTTCGTTTGGCTTCCTCGGAAAAAGAGGTCTCATTGTTCACGGACGGAAATTTGACATTTGCTCGTAGACATCATTAATCAACGCAGTTCCCATCCTCTTACGAATCCTGGGATGACCTGCAGTACACTCTTCAACAGACTCAGTTGTATGCTGCATCCATTAACGACTCTTAAAAACACTGACTTTTCTTTCCAGTAAATCAATTCAAACTGAAAAGTACTACGACTGTTCAAAAAGGATAGAACTATAACATTGTTAATGGATGCGTACAAAATGTGTCAGCGCACAACAGTTTTGTACTTTATTACCCCGGCCATGCATGAATGTTTTAGTGTTCCTGATGCGTATCTCCTTATAAGTGTAGATTTTTTTTCATACATGTAATTGCCTGCAATAATTTACGATGCATTCACGTCAAAACTACATCAAAACATCATTACTAACTGCAACATCTTATCCAAGTAGGATTCGTCTTCTTGTTGTGAGTGTATGTTGCTTTCTTCAGCCCGATTAAACGCTTTCTTCACTCTTGTTCGGTCTACTTTTTGACATTACACATTATTTCCTTCCATCCATCGCCGACTCAGATATTGGTTCCTGTATATGACAGCCCTCTTCCCTTGCTCCGGTGTTATGAAGGAAGTACCTTGATTTTGTTTGATCGTGTGACGCACCGTCAGCAACATCATCGCTCTTCATGGTTTGCAGGCGGGAGCAAAATGTGGTGATCACTCGTCTTTCACCTCCTACCTACCTCCCTAACTTCTCCGGAGTGTTTTCTGCCCCCGCTTAGCCAAGCTCACGCAGCTCCGCATACACAATAATCGACTCTATAACTTGGGGGAGATAAAGGTCATGGTGGTACTCCATCACGAATCACTCCTCCACCAGAGCGCCAAAAGAAGGGTGAGTGACTTCCTGGATAAAACAGCTTGTGACACGTTATTAAAGGTAATCGCCCTCGCCGATGAACCCAGTCGAGACCAACATCAGACCTCTCTCGTTCAGTTCATCTCACGCTGTATAGAAGTAGGCCCGCATGCTTCTTTTACCAAGTAGGTATGATAGGCGAGTACCTCCTTGGTTTTACCATCTTCCCTCCAAAACGTGATTATGTGTATATCTTTGAATTCAAAGGCTCTTTGATTTTCAATACCATAATCTTGCACTCTAATACCAAGTAAGTCAACTGGCTGGAGCCAGGAGGTATGGACACTAATCTTTTTCAAGGAAAACAATGACAATGACAATAATATAAGACTGATTTTGTGGAAAGTTGAAAGTTTCACCTTTCATCAAACCAAAATCTATCACTTGATAAGAGATCATGAACTAGAGAGGAGGCTTGTACTGACAGTATGAATCTTAACTTTATATCACACATATAAAGAATAAATAAAATGCTCTCAATAGTAATCTCTTTAGCTTCTTCCTTCAAAACGTTCAAAAGAACTCTTCGGTGAAGATGGTATACATACGTGTATGTGAATTTCCTTCCCGCACATCGAATCATTTTAAAAAGTCCACATCACGTTCGACTTTTAGAAATACAAAAAATCATACAAACCGTTCGATATAGGCGATATAAGTTTCGCCGAAATCGGAAGTGAAATAATGAATTCATGGAACAAAGGGTGATGTTCGTTAATCCGAAATCAAATAAGGTTTGTTATTCCGAAACACACAGATTCCGTATACCTACATATTCGTTAATCCCAAAATGAAATAGGGTTCGTTACTCCGAACAGTTTGTGGCGTTATTCGGAGGGTTCGTTATTCCGAAGGTTGGTTAATCCGGAAATGAAACAACGTTCGTTATTCTGAAGGTTGGTTGATACGAAAATTAAATCAGGTTCCTTATTCCGAAGGTTCGTTAATCCACAAATGAAAAGAAGGTGTGTAAAAAACGAACCATCAGAATCACAAACCATATTTCGTTTTAGAATAACGAACCTTTTTCTCAATTTCAGATTAACGAACCCTTGGAATAAAGCCTCATTTCATTATCAGATTAATGAACCTTCGGAATAACGAACTGTAAACCGTAACAAAGGCCCCTCCCTTTTTCATAAAACTGTGATGATAGGAACCATATGTGCAAATGCTATATAACCCTTTCCCTACACCTACAAGTGTTCCAATAATGGGTGATAAAAAGATCATTTGGTACGAAAGATTTAATTCTATCTTCCTAACTTGATCGTCTTTCATTTTCATAAGAAATTTATAATTGATAAAAATCTACTTTACACACGTCATTGTGACCAATACTGTACCACGGTTTCATGAAGACCTGTAAAACTTTACAATCCAGTTAACTTCCTTATTTTACATTCAATTCTGTAGAAACCCGAACCATTTTGTTTGTGTGATTTTACACTATTTAACTTGGAGCAGAATCGCAGGTTAACTTACTGATCAATGACTTTATTTACGAAGAAATCTTCACCGATACGGACGCAGAGGAATGGGAGAATGACATATTAGCAAGAGTAAAAAAAAAAATGTGAATGTTGTACCATGGACTCTGGGGTTCATGGTTGTACGGTACATTCCGGAGGGTGCCGAATCGGCAAAACGTAAACAAATTTTCAAAAATTTGCGGAACATCACGTACTGTTACTGAAGTCAACACAGATAACACTGTCTCTCAAGGTATTTTTTTTCTTGTTCGTTTACGACCATGTTATCGACGGACTAGTTCTATTGGAATGAATCTTATTTTTTAAACAAAAAATTTTCCAGGGAAAGCCTTGATGATACGTAGTCATTTTATGCGATGATTCCAGTCAAAGAGACTAGAAAGGTTAGTGGAGCATTTATCTGTTTTTAGTGTTTCAGGCTTCTATCGACCTATACTGAGTACTATAAAGGAAATCTGAGGAATGTTTGCTATAATGAATAAATGTTTTCTGATGATTGAATCTAATAATGTTGATATCAATCAAAATCTTCAAGGAGTGTTCCACTCCCAGGAGACCTTTCCTCGAAACATTTCAATGAGTTCTGCCGATGATTTACGCTGCATTCTTCTGTATCTGCAGATATCATTAAGTACACCTGGTCCTCGGCTGTTCAACACTGATTACTGCTCCTTTCAATGAGCATTTGGTTTAACCAGGGAGGTGAGATAACGAAGAGATCAGTTCTGTGGCAAGTGGTGTCTTAATTTAATAACAACAATAGTGTTGGAGAAGACCTCGGGAAGACCTCCAACCCTATACAACTACATCTGTATGAAAGTGAAGAAGGAGAAAAAGAAGTATGCTCGAAAACTTAAGCGAGGGGGTGGCTGTTAGAAGCAAAGTGCAGAAAGCGACAACATTTTATTTCAATCGTATGTCGTGACACCAGTTAGAAAGCACGTGAAAGATGCGACGAAATTACAGGCGGGTGACGATATACTTTGGTGGACTGGACCCGTCAGAAGGCGGACAAGAGTTGTTTTATACAGTGAAGGTAAAACTGTGTCACTCAAACCTGGGGTGAAGGTCACGAGTACGCCTCTCCATGCACGCCCCCTGATCCTAAACTGGTATTTGCATCTTCAGCAGTGACATATCTTTTTTTCTGACTCTTTCTGATGGGAAAGGCATTAGGACCTAATCACTATACAATGAAGCACGCCAAGCTAGTCTCGTGTTTAAAAGAACAAATTATGACATACATGTATTTTTGTAAACGTAAACTCGTCAGGACATTCAATCTATTTCATTTCATTCCATGTATTTCATTTAAAACAAAAATACAACTACAACTAGACTTTTGAATCTAAATACGTTTACGTATCTATTTACATTTATCATGCGCTACCATTGTGTACGAGGCGATTGATGAAATTAATGATAGTGAAAATCTACTCCAATTTCACATTGACGTAACTACGTTACACTACAATGAGTAAAATTAGCTATAAGTGAACTGAATAGCAAAAAAGAGTTGGTAAATATAGCAATATACAATATCAGTTGATTACGGAATCTCTCTGTCTCCCGCGTTACACACACACACACACACACACGCACACGCACACACACATTCCCTCCAAACTTTCGATATAAACGCACGGTCATTCGACCCCCTATCAGGATTGTAATTTTATCTTGACCTTTTCAACTTTCGCTTTTATATGTCTGAATGTTTCTCAAGAGATAGAAGGTTTATTAATAGAGAGCCTCGATAAACCTTTTTTGAATCAACGTTCTAAATTGTCTCTGCTCCCGGAACAACTGTTGAGCACATGTTAGCTGGCAGGAATCTCTGAATGGGCCCTGTAGGATGGTTGGCACGACTGAACCAGCAAGCGTCACGGGACCATGGCAAAGCGAGTCGATTCCATCTGCCTTTTTTCCACTCTGTTCCAATATGTAAACTAATCTGCTCAATACCGTGGGGAGACGACGAATATCGACTTTGCCGAAATAAATGGCGCCTACTTATTGGAAGAGACAAATGCGAAATCCCGATCAGTGCGCCATTCAACAGGTGCGCACTGACGTTTCTTTGGAAGATGAATGTCAAGTTGCATCACAACTGACAGCACCAATGGATGCGAGCGACTCCCTCGCTGTCCCGCGGACGATCCTGTTTCAAATGTGTGTGTGCGTGTGTGCGTATGTGTGTGTGTGCGCGAGTGTGACTGCTCTTGCAGGAAAGAGGCATATTTCTCATCTGGCGACTTCTTGAATCTTCTGGTGGTGGATGATTTTTCATTCGACCCTGACAGCTGATACCGAAACTTCGAGGTTGTGATGGCATAATGCCACTGCATCCAGAGCCCCTCTTGACCCTACAATTTGTACCCAAATTTCAGATCAAACTACGTTTCAATAAGCCGGGCTGGCGCAAGGACAATTTTCTTCCTAATAGGCCAGTATTTTGATAAAAATAATGCGGGTCTTTAGGAGAATATTTACACTAATATGAGACAAGCAATCACATTTGAGTTGTGGCACGGTTGCGGCGCGTGTTGTCGACTTCCATTTTGCATCGGGGGAAGATAGGATGCGACATTTTGACGGATGAGTTCGGCAGCTGAAGAAGGGCCTATACAGCCACAACACCAGAACTGTCATAACCGTTAGAATAGATCGCTCTAAATAATCAGATCGACTTGAATGGGATGCCTCTACGTCCAGTGCTCCTTATGTCGGCCAGCTGATTTGTCTGTGGTTTGAAAAGCCCCAAGTGGTACACATCATGGCGGATAAGTTTATGACAGATTAGCGTAGATTACGGCAGTTTTCTGTCAGTTCGTCAAGTCCTTCAGCTCTTTATACGTTGTTGCATTCAAAACCGCCAGTTTGATTTTCTACATAAGACGATCGAACTACCTACTACATTGTAGGCCTATAGGCCTACTTCTATCTATGCAGGAGTTATTCTGACTCACTTCCAAAAATCGAGTATCAAACGTCCACGAAAATACTTTCTCAAAACAGCGCATGTTGATTCAAATAAAGGGGAAAATCGTACATAATTTTTCATTGACTAATTGCACATATTGTTTGTAAATGTAATGCAAGTAATTCACAAGCAAAATAAATGTAGAACAAAATTGCATGGACGGAATAAAAAAAAAAGTAGAAAGCTGCTACCGAAACAGAGGTAAAGGAAAAAGTTAAGAGGAGGCACATTCATCAGTAAAGAGACTTACAATTCAAGAATAATGAATCGTGCTCAACTCCTTATGTGTTGACAATCTTACCCGTTGATGACACCATTCTGGGCGAGGACTGTCACCACCACGCATGCCAAGAGTACGAACACAGATGACCGCAGCATCTTGTCTGGACTTCCCAGCACGGAGAGGATTAATGACGCTGATGAAAGCTACAACATCCAACTTGCTCCTGTACATCGCATGGAAAAGAGAAACGGCGAGAAAATGTCGAGACTCATTGCTTCCTGAGTATATCACATCATTCTCTCCAACGTTTTTATGATATTTTCATCCACACTTATTTGCTTTGTTCACTTATATTTCTACATCTGTCGCAAAATGCTGTGTCCTCTTCCAGTTCTTTTACTTTCCTTCTCTTAATTTCCTTATTGCTCCATTTTCTTCTTTTCCTTCTTCTTCTTCCTGTTCAATTCAATTCAATTCAATTCAATTCAATTCAATTCAATTCATATTTTATTTCCTTTTTCTAAAAAAAAAAATACATATCACATTCTTCGGGAACAGAGAACAAGGCAAGCAAAACTATGTGAAGTTTTACCTTGTTTTCTTCATCTTCCCGTTCATTTTTCTTTCCTCCGAAAAGAGTCGCATTTTTATTGCAAAGGAGGAAAACTTCAGGACATATTCATTATCTCGACACACAGATAGTTACAAACGTCAGAACCAAATTCTGAATTCTACAAAGGGTGATGGTTTGTATTTGATATCAAAAGTAACACAAATCTAATCACGAAGAGCAATTTGCCATCAACTTACATCACGGCACATTCAACTATATAGAACTTCTATAGAGCACAGTGTACCTGCGGTTTAAAATGCCAGATTCGTGAGTGAATATTAGGACAAAATATGAGGGGATACGATATACTATAAAGAAATATTCACAAATCCTTCCCATGTTCGTTCATCATCCCGGCATTCAGTCAAATCCACGGTATGATGTTCGTGGGAAGCATGCAGTCACACGAATTCGGAATAGAAAGCCAACTAAGAATTTATGTGACGTTACACTTTTACAGCTCGGGGATATCCCTTTAAAAGTTGACTCGGATAAATAGAGCATAATCACATAAACAGAATGACAGGAGTGCCGGTGATATTGGCCATGAAACAAGACGGCTGTGGAAGTCTAAATATAGATTTAAAAAAATAAGAATGATATCAGTTGCAACGCAAGAATGCAAACACACGGTGATTCATAAAGTAATATTGACATTCGGAAAGGGGAGGAGGCAAGAGTTCTGACAAAGAGAATGAATTTATAAGATTGTTCACACCAATGGGACAGTTATTATGATATGATGCCTAATACTTAATGTCACGAATGATTTTATTGTATTGTGAATACATGAAGTTTAATCTAAAAATTCCACAGTTTTCTCGCCTTTCGTGAGGTTCAAATAAAACGTCGGCACACTTTAATGTTCGATTGTGTTCTATCTGAATCAACCTGTACCCGGGAAGACATTTTTTCACTTCAAGAAATTCAGTATGAATAATTAATACAAATGTTCACAAATCATATTTGGACAATACACTAAATTCAACTCTCTGTTACACAGAACTTTGAAAAATCTTTCCAATATACATAAATTTTCATCTTTACTTGCAAGTCTTGCACGTTCAACTTGTAATTGAGTTAAAGGGATCGTATAGTTTTGGTTGAGACCTAATTTCAGGTTTCTAACATTTTTTGGTGAGATAATGAGAAACCTGTTACGAAATATGAAAGAGCATGTAATTCCATGAGGAATTCAACGTTTATTTGATGAAAATTGGTTTTAAAATGGCTGAGATATCCAAAACAGAGCGATTCTAATAAGTGTGGGACCCACACCTTATTACGATCGCTTTGTTTTACTGTGTTTTTGGATGTTTCAGCCATTCCGAACCCGATTTTAATCAAATAAACTTTTCATTTCTCTTAAAATGGTATGCTCTGTACTACTTCATAAGTGTTTTCTTGGTATCTCGCAAAAAGTTGAAAGCCCAATTCTCATCTCCACCAATACTGTACCATCCCTTTAAACACCTGTCGATAATCGAGACATCTCATTTCACTTCTTCCGCACAGAACTGTACATGATCGTCGACAACATGATGATCAGCCCTACTTTGATCCCAGCTCTTGTCAAGTCAAGAATATTGATGTCGTACTTTGGCAACGTCTTGCGATTCCCTCCCCTCTCCCCTCCCCCCCCCCCCCCCCCCCCCGGCCCCGCCATCATCAATAAGGAGGAGATGGGTAGTCAGAGAGTTGCTGGAGTCTTAAGGTCACAGAAATACGGCAAGTGGAGTTAACATTGCCGTCTCTTGAGGCGGGATATTTTACAAAGTTTGTGAGATATTCACGAATGATAGGAAAATCATTTCCTCCCGTCAAATCCGGTGAGTGGGCGTGTGCATAGTCAGATTCCATATGCTGGGTAATACCGTTGTCGGATGGGGTGGGGTGATGGGGGTGTCATGGCGGAGGGAAATAGCTGTACGTCCACAGTCGACAAACACAACGCTGTGAAAACAGAAGTATGGTTCGACAAGTTTACGACTGTACGGAAAGGCATTTTCATTGCGTGCGCATCGTCATCATTGTCTGTATGTCACCATTAATGACCAATCTAATGCTTTATTGGGGTAAAATCAAAACCAAATCTAGATTACCACGCACTGGAGTAAACATGCAATGCTTTAAAAAAGGATGTTGACATTTTTAGGGTTTAGGGTTGGGGTTGGGGCCCAAACAGCTACACACCTCGTAAGAATCTTGGTCAATTTAAATTCGTCTATATAACCAGATCAACACAAGAAACATCAGCGCGAAGCCTCCGATCAGAAATAGTAGCAGGAGAAAGGGCGAGACGTTTCTTTCACACTGGGCTTGGAGATCAATTCTCGAAGGAGTCCAAGTAATGAACCCTTAAAAGGTTGCCAATTTCCCTCTAAATAGAATTTGTGGAATGCTAAGGATAGCTTCTATCATCGTTTATTAGCCCTCCCTTGGACTGTCAGCAAGTCGCAATCAAAATCACTCATGACTCAGCACAATGATACCATTCCAACGATTATTTGTCACGCACAAGATTTACTGATCGTTGCTAATTTACCGCATCATATGTTGAAAGGTCAGGTTTCTCGTCTTGTGTCCCTCTCCACTAATTGTGAACTGAAAGCTTATTGAGAAAAAAGAGAAGAAGAGAGTCAAAACTATTTGAGCTCATTAGAAGTCAAGAAGAAGGAACCTCTCCTGATTTCACATTCATGACGGACGGCTGCGAAGCGCGATGAAAAACGCGCCGTGACTTAAATCGCCGTTACCTCTGACACCATGGCGATTCGTTAACCCGCGAACTCATGGACGAAGAAGGCCTTTCCATCGTCTGCCGTAGCCTCACGACCTATCACGATTTGCCTGGTATTCGCCCGTCTGAAACATGGGCTTTTTTTTCTTTCTCTTTTTTTTTCCACGCTGAATGTCCCATTCGAGTTTTGATGACCAGATGCGATCGTCGAGGGGCATGTTACCGCACAACAGAGGACCATGTTGAGACAGAGGTGGCGCGCTCTCACATACATATTGCGATAGAGAATGTCCCCTATTACTTGCAAGCCCCGCGACTCCGGTAAAATGTGTTTACATGATACTTTCTCTCCCCCCTGTGGGAAAATAAAATGTGACAATGAACCCGACGGGCAGACTAAAGACTGGGAGAGACATCAGTCAGTCTGAATTACTGTATTTGTACTAAATAGTGTGTCTGAATAAGTTCATAATAAATGTAGTTTCAGACAGAAGTTTGCCTTGATAAAAGACAAATCGGCAATGTACTATTGACGATGGCAACTGTCAAGTTTGTGTGTGTGTGTGTGTGTGTGTGTGTGTATGTGTGTGTGTGTGTGTGTGTGTGTGTGTATGTGTGAAAGAAACACATAAGAAATCAATATGATGCACTCTAATCGACAAGACAAGAGTAAGAATGAGACATGATTATCATGATGATTATCAGATAGCCAACGATATGTTTGAGAATTCAAATTCTGTGTCCATCTATCAACTGCATTTTCACTCCTCATTTCGACTTTGTCAATTCTCCATGCTATGTATGTACGTCTCTACGATTGGATTTCGAGGACTTTCACCGTCTACCAATCATTCTTTCGGTTACAGTTCGTTATTCCGAAGGCACGTTATTCTGAAGGTTCGTTAATCCGAAGGCACGTTATTCTGAAGGTTCGTTATTCCGAAAATGAATCGAAGTTCGATATTCCGAAGGTTCTTTAATCCGAAATGAAATGAGGTTCGTATAATTCCGAAGGTTCGTTACCACGCACTGTATTTTTTTTCTCGGAATAACGAACTTAATTTCATTTTCGGATTAAGGAGCCTTCAGAATAACGAACATCTCCCCATCCTTATACATGTCTAGCCAACGCAGGACAGTATCCCCCTCTATCCTCCCTCCATTTTGTTTTCACGTCGAGGGCAGGACACATCAAAGGCTACGTCCTGTCTCAAGGTGACAAATTAATTAGATTATACATGATACGGATATAAATAGAGGGGAACATCCTCATAGTCTGGAAGTACACCATAACATAGATGTTGGGCTCTCCCTTCAAAGGGAACGCAGCGCGGCTAATTGTTTATGCGGATTTTTCCAAGGAGCTTCATGATTTTTCTAATTTTGACGGCGTATATAAATGCATAAAGCGACGGTATCAAATATGTATCGTTAATCATTACACTAACGCTCTGTGTTTTTCTATATTTACCTTATACTTTCGAGAGTCTTTCACTAAAAGGTGAGACAGGAACTTTCGACGGGAAAGTTTTCACAAAACGTATGTATTGTTTCAGCCAATGTACAAAGAATAGTGAAACGCTCAATGAAAGCTTCAGGAAAATCGGATAACATCCGTTCAAAAGTTACGATATTTTCAGTTGCTTTCAGTGTGCTTCCCTCTGACTCTTCAACACTTCGCAATGTCACCGCAGTAACGAGAAAAGAAGCAGTGCAGAGTTTTAGCTTCAGTTTTTTTTTTCTTACAGGAAAATCAGGTATTTCCGTGATCTTCTGCTGAATTGAATTTCATTCTTTATACATTTGGAGGAGCTTGATTAAGACAATGATCATTCAATGTACGAGCAGAATCAAAAGTTTTCGGAAATTCCTCCTGTTGCCGTCGTATTGCTCTACTATACTGCGACAAATTTCTGTTTTTCTGAGCGTTTTCCCGATCTTCGTACATTCGCTGAATCCACAAATATCTGCGAACTTACCCTTACACATGACAGCTTGCATATTAGTATCACGTTTAATGATCGGCAAAAGAATTGCCAAGCATTAGATTTATTTGTTTTTTGTATTCAAATCCGCTTTGAATCATGTTTTCTTTTTCTTTTTTTGATGATGGAAATAAACAAACTATTGAATTGAATTGAAAAGAAACGGATGATGTTCGTTAATCCATAGGTTTGTAAATCCGTAAATGAAATAAGGTTCATTATTCCGAAACACACACATTCGCTATAAGATGTACTGAGAGACAAAAGAAACGAGTGATGTTCGTTATTCCAATTTTTCGTTAATCCAAAACTGACGTAAGGTTCGTTTCGTTATTCTGAAGATTCGTTAATCCTAAAATTTGAATTTATTTCTTCCTTTTGAGTGACCTCTTATGATAATTTGCATATCTCATCCTGATGATGAAGTGGTAGACGAGAAGGGTGACATAAAGAAGGGAATGGAAAATACTCCTTTTTTCATCAGTAATAGTTACAGATTACACAGTATTCCAGTTCGTCAATAAGTTTGTGTTTGTGTGTGTTTTTGTACATGTCTGGCGTGTGTGTGTATGTGTGTGTGTGTGTGTGTGTGTGTGTGTGTGTGTGTGTGTGTGTGTGTGCGTGTGTGCGTGTGTCAGTGTGTGTGTGCGAGTCTACATAGCGTAATATCCTACAACTTGTGTAATAATAACACCGTATTTTGCCACTAAATGAGGTTCATTTCACTTTCGGATTTACGAACCTTAATTCATTTTCGGATTAACGAACCTCCGGAAGAACATTTCTTATTTCATTTTCGGAATTACAAGCCTTCGGAATAGCGGAAATCGTTTTATTTTCGGGTTGTCGAACCTTCAGAATAACGAAACAACGTACCATCTTGTCTTTAACTTTAAAAGAGATTTCCATGTGCTAGTATTCCACATGAATGTATGTAAAATTGTTATAAGTGAAAGGCTCTGATGTGTCAATCCTTGTCATAAAATGTCACAAAAATCAAAGGACTCGAAAATCGGCTTGAAAATACTCGAATTCGATGCATCTTGCACGTACCGCAATGCGATAGGTATGCATACAATCCAACATGCGTGACAAATTCAAGGAGAAAAAATAAAAAGCAAACGCTCATCGAAACTACGACATTCATAAAATGAGAATAACATGATCCGGCGCTTCGAAATATAGCCCACCAAAGTACGTGCAATTCGCAAACTCGGCTTCCTTCCCGTTGCATGTCTGACAGTACACAGAAGTTGTGAACATACGTCGAGGATAATCAGGAAAGTAGGAGTGGAGGGATGGTGAGAGAGAGAACTAGAAGAAGGGGGGGGGGGGGTAGAAGAAGAAAGAGGGGGAGTTGAAAAAAAAAAAGAGAGGAATGATATGTCATGACTACTTCACAAATATTTGGACGTCCCACATGAGCAAGCCACACAAAATTCCGGAAAAAACAGGATGAGGAAAAAAATAATTAATATTTTTCCTTGGCAGTTGGCGCTAGCAAAAAACAAAACAAAAACACAAACAAAAAGAAAAAAAAACTGAAAGGGAAAGTCTGTTTTGAATTTTAATTCGGGGAAAGGTGATGCTGAAAAGTATGCTGAAAAGTACCGTCAAATTACACAGCCCTTTCTTTCATGGAATTCAAACTCAGTGAGTGTAAATCCGGTCAAATTACACTGTTCTTTCCTTCTTGGAAATCCTGATCGAAATGTTCAGCTATTGACCTGCAAATCCGCAGCACGCGTCCCCTTTATTTTCTAAGAAAGCATCTCTTTCTTTTCCTCGCTCGCTTTCTGTCTGAGTGTTGATCTGTCCGTCTGTCTGTCTCTCTTCTCCAATACTCGTTCACTGTCTTCGCATATCGATATTGAGTATATATGACAAAAACGTCATTATTGCTAGATGTGACCAGGGCTGCGGGAGATCCCCGCGGACCATGAGTCATACTCGTGTATGCTACCTTCATGCCATGACAAACCCGATCGAAGGACATGTTCAAGAGGTGGTGGGGGGGGGGGGGGGGGTAGCGCTTTGACACATGATGAATTACTAGTACCTCTGAAAATCATTATTGATATACATTAACATTGGTCTATTGTTTATTATGTCAACACTTCCCATGTAGACATAATTATTCAAAGTTCACTTGTTCGATTACTAAGAGGAAAGGCAGAGAAAGGTGAATTAAATTGATTTGCAAACTATCCCGGAAGCACCCCCCCCCCCAAAAAAAAAAAGAAAAAAAGAAAAAAAGTAGAGTTGAGTTTCTTTTCAAATGATACGTTATGTTGTAAAATATACTAGTAGTCTTCTCACTCATCACCAAACTATGAGTGTGTTACGTAATAGGCCTATGCAGCTCCCAAACTGTGGAATCAACTACCCAAAACTCTCACCAGCTAGCAATATATCTTCATCTTCAAAATAGAAAACATCTGAAAATTCACTTGTTTCATTATTATTATTTTTTTGTTTCATTATTAATAATTCAATGGTAAAGCGCATTTGACCATGTACGTTAATGGAAAATGGGCGATATAAATGTATTATTATCATTACCATTATTATTATCATTATTATCACGATTATTACAAAATGGAAGCCACTGGAAAACGCATCAAGTGCATTCAATTTGTCCTATATAAGAGTCCAAAACAGCGTATGTGTTCTGATTGACGATAAGAATGACATAGGCGGCATGCAAGTGCAGAAGTTGGTCTTAAACACTGGCCTAAATTGGATTGGACCTTCGCAAGGTGAGAATGATATGAAGTTACTCATTGCAAAACTGAGCTGTAATTTCAACTCAATCTCATTTCAAAACAACAACAACAACAAAAAGAAAGGTCGTTGAAAATTAAGAGGAGGAAGCACGATGTGCCAAATGGAAGATCCAAAAATAGTTTTCCATTTTTCTTTGGCAATAAATATATCTGTGGTCAATCATTTTTGGTATTGGGCGATAAATTAATTATCAAGCATTAGGGCAACTTTTCTGGTCAAGGGTTCCCCACCTGATCGAAATTGTCTGAGGACCACCTACAGATGAAGGTTCTGCTGCCTTTATCTTTAATGGCACACTTTCCTGATTTATCATCACAGTTATATTCGCGAAAATAATTACGTAGAGTCGAGGTGATAAATTCTAATATCCCATTTGGATGCTTTCTTGATGTCTTTTCATTTCATGTGGTTGGAAAATGGAAGTAGAGTGAGGCCGTAACTACAGTTTACTCACGTGGCCAACTGATATCATGGTCACTGGCAGGTCGCGTGAAAGTGTGGCACGTGCTCATTTTTTCTTCAGCATTTGTCCTGGATCTTTGAATCGCATTGCAAAGAGATATCGATTTCCTTTGAAGGTTATACAGTTGGATCACTGTTATTCTTTTTCTTTTTAAATCTATCAACGCTTCGTTCCGTCTGACCTTTTTAGATTCGATGTCTCATGTTAGCAGACGAAGAGAGACGAGCTCGCTATAGGCGGACCAACAAGAACTCAGTTTCAACTTCTACGGATAGCTAAGGAGGTATGTGATACCTCACTGGGAGAACCGAATTGCGCAAAATCTTTATGTCTTGTTTGGGCTGCGTGATGATGAGAAGAACACGATGATGTTCCTCGTTCGCAATGTAAAGATAAAAGTTCCGCGTACTCTAGATGTCGAGAAAGAAAAAATGAAAATCAATCCACCAAAATCGAATCAAATCAAATCAACTCAGCTCACCTCTACTCAATTCAATTTAATTCAATTCAATTCAATTTAACTCAAGTCAACTCAACTCAGCTTAACTCAACTCAGCTTAACTCAACTCAGCTCAATTCAAAGTCATAATTCTGAGCTCGTAAATCCTCTCGGGATCATTACGTGTCATTCATATACCTCTGACATCATCTACGTAGTTACACTGCAGTACAGATGGCTGAACTATTGAGACTGATAAGCAACTCAAGGACTAACGAAAAATGGTCAAATCATGATAAAGTTTGCACATCTTCACGGCAAAATTTCGAATGTAGCACAACAGTTTTTGTTGTATTGCAATCACTTTTTCATAATGCATACTAGGGGAAAGAAGAAGATGGGAAACGGGAGGGGCGAAGGAAGGAGAAAAAAAGGCAACGAGAGGAGGATGTTGCTGCTGCTGCTGCTGATGATGATGATCATGAGAATAGTTCTTGAAAATTATCTGGTCGTCAACTGGTCCCAAGAAAAATTAGCTTTGACTGGTGGCATTAGATGACTAGGCTGCACGGAATCGTGAGACAATTCGCAACTTCAGGTTCGTTGGAAGGATTTCGCGAACAACTTACAGTGCTCACATGTCCCTGGTTTAACAGTGGATGGTTGTTGACTGGAGAGTCGATTTCTGAACAATCTGATGCGTATTCGAATCGAAAGGGACAATTCCGGAATCCCTGCAAGATTACCTGTGTCTGTCTGTTGTTACTGATGTGCATCCGGAAAAGCGAACAGAAAAGTGGTCGATGTACTCGTGAAAGTATTTGCGCAGGTGTCTGCTGCAGATTCCAAGAGATAATATACCAAACAATCATGTAAATCGTGTAAACAGGTTTTTTGCAATCAATCTAGAACATTTTTTTAAAAATCCCTCGTTCCTATATAGATTCTCTAATAAAGATATAAAGCAACCATAATAGACAAGTGTTCACAATTTATCTGTGACATCCCCCCCCCCCGCAATCATTAAGATGTTTGACAGAGCTGGTATAGGCCTACATGTTTGGTTATTAAATCTACAGGAAAATGGCATTAATCTTAATATAATATTCATGATGTCCTCTGATACTGCAGCTTTCATCACATCCTTTCATCTGATTGCCTCCTAATAGCTGATTATTGGATTATATTTTCAGCATTGTCGAGTATATTAAGAGCAATTTTATGAGGGGAGGATTGGTGATAAATAGGGAGAGCTAATCTACATGAGAGAAAGTCAGATTACAGCGTTGACAAATTCAAGACACTGTAAATGTCAGTATTCACTTCCTTCATTGATTGTACATATTTTATTTAGCCCCGAGAGATTGAATGTATAATCATGTGTGTGGGGGGGGGGGGGGGGGGGGGGGGGGGAGGGAGTCTGGGGTAAGTGGTGGCTCTCCGTTGAGCAACGTAAGTAGCATGAATTTCTTTAGTTGTTATCTAACGCTTTGTTGCGTTAGGCACACTGCTAAAAGTCCGGTGTTAAATAGTGAACACCGAGCTGGTGTTAAATTTTCGGTGCTCATTTATGGTGTTAAATTAACACCTCCGGGTGTCATTTCCAAATATAAAACTGTTTTTTGAAGAGTTTCTTAGTAACTGCACTTCTTGTTGATTTTTAATTTAAACAAGACGATCAAGAATTTTACATTAAAATACTAGATTTTTGAAAAAATGTGCAAATAAATTTACACCACAGTAACACCAGCTGGTGTGGTCTCTTATTGAAGCTGGACGGGTGTTAAACCATTAATATTAACACCAACAAATATCAAATCAACACCATGTGGTGTCATTTTTGAATTAACACCAGTACAGTGTCAAAATAACACCAGGTACAGTGTCAAATCAACACCACGAAGTGTCAGGTGAACACTTTTCAACACCATCACAGTGCATTTTCTACACCTGTGGGTGTGGTCCTCTATTGAAGTTTGATCGGTGTTAGATTTAACACCCATGGTGTTAAATCTAACACCGATGTTTTTACAGTGCATCTATTATAGAATTCGCAATACACACGGTTTTCCTTTTTCCCCCTCTTCGAATATTTGGAGAAACAGCCGCGACCCCTTTCTCATGACTGAGCTCCGCCACTTGTCACTGTCGCCAGGTAGAAATTCTCGGTTACGAAGATTAGAGAGACCTTCATCAAACCTTTATCAAACATCTTTTCATATTCATTTTTCCCCCTACATGTGCCCGTAAAGGTGCAGCGTGTCTGTCTCTTTCAACGAGATTGTGAATCATGGCTTGCCTGGCCTCGCGCGGACCTGGATTAGGGGTGTGCGGGCGCCCTATCAAGATGAAAGATGTCGGTTGATTATAGGTCAACAAAACCGAACAAGCTAATATCGCCAAGTACATCAGGATACATGCGAGCAATTAACACCCCGAGAGCAGCCCTCGCTGGATCCAAAGGGACAACAACAATATCAGTAATTTACGCTGACACTGATTTATTTAACTTTTGAAGAAGTCTCGTCTAGTCAAGGAAAGGGATGGGGGGTCGCAACTTCCTTGTTGGCTTCACAAAATGTCTAATTCAACTGTGCAAAGTCTCTTTCAACGGCTTCGTCTTCTTTCATATCTCTATCTCCAATTATTTCTGTACAGCAGACACCAGCAAGGCCATTCTCCACCTCCTATTCATCTTCTCCATGATCCCTTCTCTCTCTCTCTCTCTCCTTCCTCCTATCCTCAACGCGCTCCCAGACATTGCACGTGCCAGTGCAACCTTGTGCACACTCCTATCTCTCCTTTAGCATTTCCTACGCTGAGAGAATTCTCACATTTCTCCCCAAGAAATAACATTTTATTGGCAACTGCAAAATGTTTCCACATGTCCGATCCAACTGATCCTGTTAAATGTATACATTGGGAATGAAGGTCGAACTTGGGGTTGAGAGGTAGGACGTTAAATAGGTCAGGCTCCGTGTGAGGATCACGTTTCACGTGAAACTGTTTAAACTTAAAGGAAGACTTTAGCCTCAAACGAAGTGTCTCAAGAGGAGAGTTGTTTCGACGTATATAGAGCGGAAAGTAAAATAAACCAATAAGAGAGGTTTAATAGGTTACGTTACTGCTAGATTAACGGCCAATAACATGATCTGACTTTTCGTCCTACGGTAACCTCATATAGGTCACGTGGTTGTGACGTCGATAGCAGAGAACTCTTCACCTTTGCTCGTGTATAATATAAAAAAGGGAAAGGGGTTTGATAGAACTTGCTGCCGATTACACACTACACACATTTACGAGGAATGTGTTATAAAAAGTGAACCTATTTTCAAGAATTTGAGGAGTTGCTGAGCTCGCGCAGCTCAATCCTCTTCCCCTGGGACGCCATTCTCGCAAGTACAAAGTATACATAAATGAAAAAACAACAACTCCCATTCATATGAATAAGCGCACACAACATCTCAACTCAGAGAAAGTTCCTGTGGGTAAGGGATAGATCATCGAAAACGATAGGGGCAGAGGGTGTCATGTTATGTTTATAGTCAGATCTCCACCTGACATCAACCTCTTTAAAAAAAGATTCAATGACATAACCATGCTACTTCAATAAAGGTTCAATGCTGTGACGAATGGACGATTCTAGTTCAGGCAAGAGCGGACGAGATCTTCATTGAAAGCCCACAATCATAGAATTAACCTGCAATGCCACAATAATGCGGCAATAATTTCATAGTTAGCTGACTCTCAACTCAGTTCAGTTCATTTCAATTCAATTCAACTATTGCATCATTTTTCAACAGAGCATCAAATAGTGGTACCCAGCTCGTGTTGTATAGGTGTATAAATGAAATTCTACCGAGTTTATTTCTGTCCTGGAAAATAAGTTACTGTTATGTTCTGAGGAAGTGCACGTACCCATCAAAAAGCGATATCTCTACATGACATAAAATCCTTGCAAATGTTTACACAAGTCACCTAAATCCGTATCCCGTTATCCTTACGTAAAAGCCTATTTGTTTTTGATGTTTCAAATCTTGTGATCAAAGTCAAATTCTAACCTATTTCAGCCAAATCCAAACAGGCCCGACTATGCGGTGCAGCCGGCAAATGACGAGGATAAGGTGTGTGCTCTTCACTCCGAGGTTGATTTGCATTAATTTTAACAGGTGTTTACTGTTACAGTGCACATTTTCTTCAAACTTGAATCTACACAAGGCTACAGTAAGGAGGCTACTAAATGTTTATATTTCTCTTGATTTCTCAAAAAGGGGCAGTCGTAGCAATCAATCATGCAAATTAGATGGGGGCAATGATATCATTTCCTCGTAAGTCTTCCATACACCTGAGAATACGATCTTTTCTTTCATATGATATCACTAATAAGAGTATCTTTCGCATCACGTTATTGTAAAACCTTGAATAACATAACAACAATGATGACTATTAAGCTGGTTATGCAACTGTATTGTTTTGATTTATTGACCAAAACATGATTTTTTTTTTAAATATTTATGTGTGTGCACCGATTAGAGAGTTGTGAGATAATGACGTACTAAATTTGATTCTTTGTTTGCGAACAATATCATATATTCGTTGGAAGCGTGAAACTCTTAAATCCCATAACTTTCTTATTTCATGGCTTATTTTGATGAAACTGTCACCATTTTGTTCGTCTAAGTTTACTCTTTCTGTTTTTAGGTCAACTTGAATACGGGGTAGAATTGGGCTATATAATCACGTCGCCTGCATGATATTATGAAAAGCTGAATTTCGGGTCGTGTGGATGCATTGAGAGTTACGCACATTCATGTTTCCCGATGCAAATCCAAACACAATTAAGTGTGCGGATGTGCACCTTTTCCTCTCAGGAACGTGGGGTGCGCCCTTCTGTATAGACATCTGTGGGAATCTCCGCACGGGCTAGACAGAATGAGGGGATGACTTGTGAAATATTGGCTCAGTCTCTGCACTGACAGTATACGGAGGGGAAAATCTTCAATTTATTAGGTAATTTGATATTATAAATCCCTGATTGATAAAGTAATTTCATCTGTCTCCACACACTTGATATAACGGGAGTATAAGTGGGCGAAGCATCTCGCAAGAGAATGTTATGGGTTCGTAATAATCAGACACCGTAGGCGCGCTTAACTGTGTCACGTCAAGACAAACTTATGAACTTGACGTGATTTCGACGTTGGGGGTGGAAGTGTAGGTTCTATTTTTGCGCCTAATGAATGACGTCTTATCAAGGATCTGCACATACATGCTACAGAGTGATTCGACGGCTGTGAAAGGGGGGACTGCTTAATTGGAACAGGCACATGTAGACGGTGGGTGTAAATACTACAAAACAAAACAGTGAAACCATGCCAATAACAAACTTCGTTGTTTCGCAGACAAGAGCACTGCATGCTATGATATAACAAAACCAACCATGAGGTTTTACATCGTGACCCAATTAAAGGGAAACATGCACTGATAGAATGTCTGGTAAATTTTAACATGTGTGGAGAGTTCGTCACATTGTGTTTGATTCCATCAACTCCTTTTTTTCTATTTAAACTTTTATTCTAAAAACAGATGTTACTATAAACAACACAGCAAGATTGAAATGGCATGAGAAACGACTGTTAAGGGGAAGTCCGAAGCCACGGAGTACAGGTGCAAAAAAATCAATGTCATAAGAAGCATTTACACCTTTCGTTTACACGGTTTTTGACCAATTCTTTAGGGATAAAAAAAGACCGTAATAGACCCACATACTTATACGAGTGTTGGCGCTTTTCAACAAAAATAATCGCCACTCTCAAAGGTAGGACCTAATTGTGGTTATAACCGAAGAAATGTTGTTTCTGCTTGTTCATTCTGTGTTACTGAATATTTCAGGGGCAGATAAAACTAGAAGGCGTGCGCTGAGGATAGCGTTCAGATTGATGTAAATCAAACTGCAGGTTCACAAAATATAATTTGCAAATTCAAAGGCAAGTCTTCATCATTTTCACAAATTTTCATGACAAAATCAAAGAAAAAAAAATGCGTCTTCGTAAGGCTGCAGTTTCCAAACAATTAATATCTTGGATGAGACACTATTAGGCTGTTCACATTACCGCGAAACTTCGGGGTCTTGAAAGTATGCTGTCTCTAGAAAAAAGTTGATGCGGATCGACCTAATGAAGCCCTAAAGCAACACTTCAACGAGTACTACTATCGAAGAAAGAGACCAAAAAGAAACCAAATCGCAAAGTGCGTTTCCGATTCTTGTCTTGCATCAGATAAAAACTGCATCTTGCTTGCTTCCTTCTGTTCATCACGTGACCATGTTTCCAAGAACATGTCAGGAATGTCTTGCACGTTGCGAAGGTACCACAAACACCACAGAAAAGACAGGTATTTGTAGACATAATCTGTACAATGACCACCTCCTCCCCCTCTTCCCCTCAAGACCGCCATCTCGAAATGCCATTGAAATGGTATACTAACAGGTTGCCAATAGCAGTGACAGATGTGGACGGCGTACAGCTCACAGTAAGAACCCTGAAGATACACAGGGACGCGAGAATTTAGTCCCGCCCGCGTCCTCAGTTTGTTGATGGAATTGCAGAGTGCTTGGTCATGTTGTCTGCTACGTTCTTATTGTGTGCATTTATGCATAGGACCCTATATTTTCTGGCAGAGGAGGTGACCAGAATGCTAGTAGAGTACATGGAGATTGTGTTACGATTCAATTCAAGGCCGTGATGAGGTCATACAAAAACGCGATTTTGTTTCATTTTATTCGTAGACGCCGTGTGCCAGTCGGCTGCTGATGGGAACCACCAGGGATCGGCATCATTATGAATAACCCTTCCACCTCCACACTCAAGGAGATATAGGCCTACTAGGCGAGCCTAGTACCTCAATGGTATAGCAAGGAGGTAACAGGGATATTGGGGGAGCCCCACCTCCCTGTGCCTGGAGGTATATCTCCGCTACATGGTTTTACCATGGAAGTAGCACACACATATATGCACACGCATGCCATTCAATCAAGACAGTACAAAATGTAATAGGGTTACAGACCTGTGCGCTTTTCCCTTCACAATGTCATAAAAATGGCAACTTCAATACGTCAATGTCTACATCAGATTCAGGCTGGGTTTGTCAATTTAGTTTTGACGATAACCTGAACTTTTGTGTTGATTTCAGCAGTCATATATGGGCTACAAGGAAGAGAGGCCATTTCTCATATCAATATGCTCTTTTCTGGACCGAATACTGTTGCAGCTCAACATTTAATTGTTGCAATATACGGTAATGTCGAACCGGTAACATGAAAGTAAACACTGAAGAGGGTTCTGGTCAACCATTAACTACAGTACCTTTTGAACACGGATGGACCAGTGTACAATGCCAAATGTTCCGCACCTACTGATAGACCATGCAATAGCACGGAAGAGAGGTACAATACCGTTCCGTATTACTCATCATGCTGACATTACAACATTCCTTTGATCTGGGCCCGGGGTCATAATAAATCCTACTTTTTTACGCTGAAAGCAAGCGGGACTTTGCCGTCCCATGGCCTACCTGCTCGTAAAGACGCAAATAAGCAAGAATTTCTCGATGAAAGACGCCCACGCATAAAAAACACCACGGTCCAGTCAATCAGCATTTCACCTATGTGCTAAGTGGCCTCTGACATCAACTTCTGCAGAAGAATTCATGAATTACTACTACATGAGAAACAGAACACCACACCTATATCAACACGATTACATTCACTAACATTATCACTCTCATTATTATTTTTAGTGCGACACCACCGGCATATTTCTATCCCTCTTATACTCCCCCACCCCCCGTCTCCATACAGTCCAACAACTTACTTCTGCATATTTGCTGATGTCTGAGGTTGTTTTCATCGTAATCATTACACTGTAGCACGTATGAAAGTTCTAACACAACCTGGTTTTCAACCACTCGAAATTCAGCTTTCGCGACTTACGTCCGAAAAAAAATTTTTTTTTGAATTTGATGACAGAGATTTGTTATCTTTCTCTTCCCACCCTCACTACATTCTTTCCCTCTGAGCAAGACCCCTTTCAGCACATAATCATCATTTGGTGATGCTGCTGTTGTTGTTGTTGTGTTGAAAATACTAAACAATAACCAAAATAACAGTAAAGATAACTGTTATATTAATTTCAGTACATCGTTTTCCATATACAAATGAACTTGGTCATCACCGAACATTGTCATATTGCATGGAGATGATGCTGACTGGAAGATGCTGACTGGTTTGTCATCTTGGTTGGCTGTAAACGAGTAGATGTGCAATCGAATGTAAGGCTTTAGTGTTTCTTTTGCCATTAAACAGCCTCTTGATTTCTTGGTAGCTATGATGAATAAATTTGCGGATTAACGGGATGACCTACTAATATGTAACAACGGTCAAGAAATGTGGACAGAGTTAAAGATCTTGGAAGCAACAAATGATGTTCACGAACCACCTCAAAGGGGGAGCAATGAACTAACACAGGTTACTATTTAAACGATGTTTGTTTTCAATGATGAACTGTTCTGTAGGAAACAGGTGATCATTTCCTTGCTGAAATCCTACCAATTGCAGTGCCAAAGAACCCAGACAAAACAAAACAAAGCAAGGAGGGAAGCATAATAGATGGTCCAGTGCCATGAGATCTGGGTTAAGGATACATCTTGTCTTGTCCACGAAGACAGAAAAGTGCCTCCTGTGTGTTTCAACCATGGAGGTACCTCCATGGTTTCAACCATGGAGCTACGCTCCATGGTTTCAACCAAGGACTCATCAACAATACAGGCGTGGACAAAAACACGCAAAGAACACACACATACACACGCACAGAACACATTTCACGCACACGGCAAGAACCTTCAAATACATCAAACACACACACACACACACACACACCGCTTGCACTTCTACCTGAGCTCTCAGTTCGCCAGGTCATTGGTTGAACTGCAATAACAACGCCAGAAATCCTGCGATTTTGACGGGATTCCAAGCCATTATCACGTGCTTGTTTCCGTTTCCCTCGGGAGAACTGGAAGTCAGTCGGTATGTGGTCTCGTGCAGGGGTATGACTGTACACACTGGAACCTCATGTTGGTCAACCCATGAAGCTACAATGGTCAACCGCATGTTCCGAACGTAAACGTCGAAAGACTCGACCAAGGAGGTATCTACCTGCCTCCTTCCCTCAAGAGCTCAATTATAGACATTGATAGGATGCTATCTAAATGAAATGCTAAAGAACTATTGTTACATAATACAAGGAGCTTCCAAGCTCCTTGATAAACAAGCATCGACTGTGCTACAACATGTCATGTCACGTCAATTCCTTCAGCTTTCTACATCAACTCAATTCCTTCTCATTCCTTCAATTCCCGATATCCCCGATAATACTATGTCATCAAAAGTCGTCTTACTGAATTCAACTTGAGTGCACAGTGCTGGAATTACTACTGGCATGACATGCATATAATTATAATAATACAAACATTTCCTTGGTTTTCGAAATCTACTCAGCGAATGCAAGTCCTGTGCTCCTACCTCGCAGCAGTTTCCACTCGCCGCCCTCTCTAGACTGTAATTTTCCGAACAACTTTGATTTGAACAACTCACTTCGGTAACATCAAATTGCTGGAAGGACTGCAGAGAAGAACTACCAAACTTACCCCAAGCATTAGACATCACCTCCCATATGAAGAAAGACTCCATAAACTCCATCTCACTACACGAGAAGATAGACGCAGAAGAGCAGACCTAATTCAAACCTACAGAATCTTCAACAACATAGACAGAATTAACCCGACAGAAATCTTTCAACTTGCTACACACCAGAGCACAAGAGGACATCAACTCAAAATTCAGAAACAACATATATGTGAGAGTCGACGTCAGGAAGTACTCGTTCAGCCAGAGGGTCATACAAGATTGGAATATAATAATCTCCCTCCTTCAGCAGTATATGCAACTTCACTCAACGGTTTTAAAACAGAGCTACAGTTATTTCTGGGTTACAAAGGGCCAATAGCCCCCTCACCCTTGCCGCACTATCCATCTACCTGGATGTGCGGCGCTTCAGTAAGTTCAGTAAGTTCAATAAGTACACACAACTCTACAGTAGGGAGACGGAAGGATTGCACCTGCCTCTGAAACCACCACCTTCATTCAAGGTGGATTCCCACCTCCCTGACTCAACCCAGGGACGGTGCCAGTACCTCCCTGCACACAAAAACTGCAAAACTCTTCTCATCACGAACCAACCAACCCAACTCGAAGACAGACGTGGTTTGCGTTCCAGGGACATCTCTCAGCACCCTGACTGACACTTCTCTCCCTGCGACCTTTTCGACTTTTCGCCCGGCGATATCTTATCACTTCTACTGATATCTCATCCCATGAACTCGTAACCTTGTACACTAGAGTTAGGCGGTAATACTTTTTTTTTCCTCTCTCCATTTTTCTCTTGACACTCTCTGCTATTTTACGATGCTGTAATTAGATGATGTCTGAAACATCGAAAAAAAAAGAGAAAGAAAGTGAGCTAATGAGTCGGGAAGTCATTCCCCTATAATGGAAATGACCTCAATACCATCATGATGTCAAAGGTCATTTAGAAATGTAACTCGATAACCATCTTGAGAGAACTTCTACGTTTGACAGACGTCCCTACAACTGACGCTCGAGTTTTGTCGCATTGAATCATTATTTTGGGTTAAAAAAGTTTTCTAGCCAATATATAAACGTACCAATTCGACTACAAACAGGAAAATATTATGAAGTCATCCTAGGTTGCTCACGTTGGTGGCTGGCATTTCCTAACCATGATCGTGCTCTTGTTTATATCACGTAGGCCTGTCTTTTTTCTTCATTTGTCCATTGGGACTGGGAAGGTTGCATGATTCCTGACAGATATTCACTGAGCATACATGAACGCTCACGTGAGTCACAGACACAAAACTTGTGGTCATCGACGACGTCTCAATGCTAAGTCATTCCACCAAGTTTTTAACACACGCATACAAAAAAGAAGAAGGTGGTGAATTATTTCAACAATACTCCCATAGTTGCAGCGAGTAATAAGTAGGCCTACCTATATCATATATAAGTAGGACTACCTATATGCGATACCTTTATTAAATCAAGAGGAAGTTTTGGGCTTAATTCTAACATAATCTATTTCCGGTATAAAACGAAAGTCGAAGGAAATTCGAAACTCAGAGGGCTCGAACAAAGGGCCTACTATACTACTACTGCTGCTGTTGCTGCTTCAACTACTGCATTTCAATTACGGAGATAACCTGGGTAAACTGACATACGATTTGACTAAAAAAATTTACAGTGATGTTACATCTACCACTACTGCTACTGCTACTACTACTACTACTACTACTACTACTACTACTACCACTATCACCACCACCTGGAAAGTCTCTCACCTCCCTGGTTGCAAGGAGTCCAAACACTACAAGCAGGGAGGTGAGAAAGAAGGCACAACTCACAACCCCCTCCCCTACCCCCTCCCCCTGCCCCAGGAAAAAAAGGGAGGAAAAAAAAAAGAAATTTCCAACCATGGAGCTAAATAACGCTCCATGATCCTCACATATACCTATTCCTTGGATTCATTCACGATATGTGATTCCCCCTCCCCACCCTACTTCAAACCCAGGGTCCTTTTCCTTGACCTCTCGGGTCTCCAGCTCGATATACCTAATTCGCGATGTCTACTAAGTCAAGAAACAGACCTTTACGACTGTCATTCTACTTCGTTCCCATTATTGCATTTACAAGATGCGACCACAGACTAATATCACTCTCTCCTTCACAGCAAGTAAATCGATGTGGACTTGAAGCCGACATCACGTACCCCTAGGCTTCATAAATCACACGTGGTTGTAAACAGTAGGGGGATGTACATGCATTAAGTCACACTGCAAGGTTTTGAAAGGAACTGTACGGAACAAGTAAAAAACAAGAACAAAGACAAAAAAATGCGATTGATTTTTAAATGCATCACTGACAGCCGGTTGTGACATATGGCAGGCGTGAGGGAAAATACCGACACGATCTCGGGCATTGTCAGAGGTAACGAAAGAACTCCCTGTGTACCTCATGATCACGCAACAAATGCTGCCAAGTGATGGCAGGAAACTTCTGACTTGGCCCAGCCTAGGGAACGGGGAGCCACTGAACGATACACGAGCTAGACTCGCATGCAACACGACGAAACTGGATCATTTCCCCCTGGGATCCATACCATCTAAACTCACCCCGTCTCAAACTGCACAACAGGACTTTCCATTTAATCAATATAATAATGCCGAAGAGGAGATCTCGGGAGAAAGTTCACGTGCCTGTGTATTCTTATACTCCTCTCTGTTCTCTCTCATTTTTTTTTTAGGGGGGGGGGGGGGGTTATAGGATATGGAGTGGGGTGGGGTTGCTGCGATACAAATAGAAAAGGGGCATGCCTGTAACAGGAATACTCTGATACACAAAGGAGAACCCTATAGTTTGCCCATATGTGTGACCTCTTTGCCCAAGCGAGATGCTTCTTTCATTTCTTTCTCTTTTTTCTTTTTAAACTGAGACGACATACGGCACTCGCATTTTCCTCTCCGAATGACTGAGGGGAACTTTCTGTTTTCTACAAATACGCTGCATACACTTGTATCTAGTATCTCCCCTGCCACATTGGCACACACACACACACACACACACACACACACACACACTCACACATACACAGACATACACACTCATACATGCACGCACGGACAAATGGAAGCAAACATGCCACCACTTCAAATTTAGCGACTCAACCAAGCTTCTTGACTGAACAGACGAAAAAGACAAAAGAGGAGCGATAAAGAACACGCACTAACCAATGTAAAGACTGGAGTTGCTGGGCCTGTCTCCCGGAGCCTTTGAGAAATTTCACAGCAAATCCAAAGTGTTTGTTCAGGGGGTCTCTCTATACTTAGCCTGGAAATCTTAATTTGACGGGTTTCGCTAGAAAAATGGTCCGATTTGTTTGTCCAACGAATAATTCGAGAGCCAGGGGAAGGGGGGGGTGGGTGAAACCGTCTTTGACGCAAGAGTTATCTCGTTTTGATGAAGAAAGGATGTCGGTAACAAAATTCCGACATGCAGCGATAGTAAGAAGCCCCGCGGAATAAAAAAGGAAGACCGCTAAATGTATACAGCCCCAGATGCCTATTATGCTCGAGTAATTTTGGGGCAAAATCTATCGTTTTGTGGTAATCCCAGACTGGGTTCACATAACGGTAATATACCCATTTAGGGCCTACTATTAGCTGTACTACCATGGTGCTACGTACTACTGCTGTGTCTAGACCCCCTCCCCCTTTTCACATGATCGGATGTGAAGTAGAGCACGATAGACAGAAGACAGGCACAGTTGGTTTGCGACGCTCAAAACACTATGAAAGAATGTCAAAGTAACCTGAAGAGGCAGTCATGAAGAACAGCTAATTACATACATACCCTGGCGCTTTTTTTTTTCCCTGCGCTGTACACAATATAGCCCATCTTCGTTCTTTACATAAATTTGGAAAATGGGTGAGCATGTCAACAAAAGAACAAAATTAGGGATTTTGCGATGTGACACCGATCGAAACCAGGTCCGACCGTTTGGATTATTAGCTCGGCTCAAGGGCACTATCTACCATAGAATTTGTCAACAATGTGCTGCAAATATGTAGAAATGATAAAGGACCAGATACTTGTTCAAGGGAACATTCTTATTATTGAATAGTATTGGTGGTTGTGGAAAATTAATAGAATAACCATCTGGCCAAGACTTAAATACGGAAGGACGAGCGTTAAGAGAGAGAGAGAGAAAAAAAAAAAAGCATAAACAAGGGATGACAGCAAAATGCGGATTAAATACAACGTATATTTATGACCTACTGTCAAAGAAATAATGATCATCCTATCAGTACCATCGATGAATGCTCTGAAAGGGAGGGAGAAAAGGTGGAAGGGTCAAGGGGTAAACAAAATAGGAACATGGGAAGAATACTGTACCCTGCCTAGACACAATGACGTGACTGACCGACACTTTGTGTGGAACCAAGAGCCGGTTGTCATGTTGAATGTGTATTGATATACCGGCTATTCTACGGCTGAGCTAGTTTACGCAAATTCGAGTTGCTTTCCAGTTCCTCGGGTAAAGTCTATAGTGATGAAAAGATTGCCCTCCAAAAGGCACTACATTTTTTCCTTCCACATACAAGGCGGCGAATTGTACGATATATGAAAGCAGCTTTTACAGACCAGTCTTGTAACGAAACACGAACTGCTTTCAGCCCGTTCGGATAGAAACCACACGACTTCCAAGGACAACTATTGATCATTCGGAAGTTTGCACCGTTACCTTTTTCCTGCCGTCTCGGTAATATACTGCATATTGACTGTTCCAAATATTCAAAAGCCAGGCCAGGTACAGACTCTCATCTCAATAGGCTATGACGTTATGATATACGTACACCTGTCACAGTAAATATAATACCAAAGTTCACAAAGCTCAGCTGCAGCTGCGACGATTCAAATGACTCCACTCTGAACCTTTTCATTTCGACCATCTTTTTTTTTTTCAAGATTACACATGATCATGAGTACTTCGTACCCTGTACTTCATCTTATTCAGTTCACTTTTTTAAGAGCTATGAATTTTGACTGCTGATCGGATGTATAGGCGCAGACTCTACTGTCTTTTCGTTTTTCTGTATGAACAGCACATTAAGTCTCGGTAATGGTATATATGTTTTTGATCGAGCAATTTCTTAATCATCCATAACATCATCATCAAACAGACCACTTCCCTGACTAGACTCTCTACACGACGGGTGAAGTGAAAGTTGCACAGTGCTGACAAGTTCGTAGAAAGTTTGCGTTTTAATACCCCTTCACAATGCCTTGCTAAGACCAGGGAGGTGGAAGAGTCTCTTCCACCTCCCTGCTATAATAGGACATAACAACAGAGCAAACAGCTACAAGAGCAAACACTCTTTCGTTTATCTCGCTGTAAAGACGCTCTCTTCTCCAGCCCACTCCAGACTGGTGGGGTATTACCGGCTCACTAGCTGTAAAGATTGAAAACAACTTGCTCTTTGTAAATTGTGAATAGCCTAGCCTGCATGTGAGAGACCTGCATGCATGTGAGAGACAAATCTCTCCATGTGTCTCTTGTTTAAGACCGTATCTACCACAAAAAGGACACATATATGCCAGTGATTGTGTGTTCTCATGACAACTGAGACGATCATACAGCTTTTACAACAACTGACATCAATTTCTCCGTGTACCTCAACGGCTCCTCCCTTATAAAATACATCAGTTATATAAGAATGTTGACCGAAAGATCGGTCTGTATCTGCTCGTCGGGGATTAATGTTCCGCGGAGATTGCGTCTAATTGCGTCTGGCTTCACGGATCCCCTCCTTTAATATACGAAGGAGAGTGATTACGTTGAAAATAATTCGGAAGACTCCTCCGGACAGACGGATCTTTCTGTGTAATGAAAATGGTGTTACACATTCACTCCTGACCTGAAGAAACACGAACATATAATATAAAGTTGGTAATGTTGAGTGGACCGATTGGAATAATTGAGGGACTAAGGATTGTCACCTTTTCTTTGAACTACATGTCGTATGGACCATCGTCTGATTAAAACAGGGGTAGACATATTCACGAATTTCCCAACAGCAACGCAATATATTAGGGTAAAAATACAAGGCACCAAGTTTTGCACCCATCCATCTTGCTCAAACGTCAAAGTACACACGAGTCACACTCAGCTCAGCTCAACGCACTCTAGCTCCTCTCGCTACCCCCCGCATGCCCGCTTACCTCCACTATCTCCCCTCCAAAACACACACTGGCGCAGCTCAGCAGAGTTTAGAATCCACACGATTTGACAACACCGATCGTACTGTGTGTTTCAAGACACCTGGTCAAGTAAAAAAATCGACATCAGCACAGTAAGAAATCCTTCGCTATTCTGTTGGCAGAAAAATCGAAGGGTTGAAGAAGCAAGAACTTTTTTGTCGGCTTAAGTTCGAGCGTGCTCCTCCTAGCTCTTGTCTCCACTTTCAATCTGCCTTGACCACCTATGGAGTAATCCTTTCGCAGCTTCCTCAGCATGTGGATGGGAGGACGCAGATACCTGCGTGTGTGTGCGCGCACATACGATAACACAATGAACCACTGTTGCGCAGGCTCTCGAGTGCTGTGTCAGTTTGTATGTTTTTTTTTTTCCTAAGCATTTTTTACGAGTACGTACACACGAACATAGAAACACACACGTACACACACACACACACACACACACACACACACATACACTCATCGCACACATAATTGTACTTCTATAACCACAGATAATGAATCCGCGGCTGAAGGGGGGTATCGATGGCTGAGTCCAGCCAGGGGGTTACCCCTGTCTGTCTCGACTGGGGTGGGATATGCGTTTGAACGCACGCATATCATTGCATCGAGGTATATATTTCACCCGGAAACACTACGAAGTACGAGTTACAAATAAAAGGTGAATGTAATTCAAAAGTTTCGGCATAGCATGGTTTTAATTAGCTCCCCCAAGGCTGAAAAAGAAATGGGAGGGGGGGGGGGGGGGGAAAGAAAAAGAGAGAGAGAGAGAGAGAGAGGGGGGGGGGAATATCAATTTACTTTTCTTGAGTGGAACTGGTGAGTTATCCTTTCTGTCACCGGATTGATTACAATGTATACATTGATATTCCATGTAGAGACTGAATTGCGATTGTGGATACATGGTTGTGACACATTTACCCGTGAACCTTCATTTTCCGCCCGAAGGAACTGCTTTTCATTATCTAACGGATAGTGCTACATCAAGGAGATCTCAAATGTTAACTGAGTCATGTTCAGATAAAACATGCTGCCGATTAGGCCTTCATAGCCCAAACATGCAATTGATTCATACTAGAACCTGTCTCGTTCGTCAAGCAATGCCTACCTCAAAGAAATACAATGAACGATGTCCACCATAGAGTAATATACCCCAAATATTATAGAAGTATACTGTATATGATTCCATACAGTGAATGCAGAAGTGTTACAAACACACATCAGTGAAGTTTGAAAAAAAAAAAATCAGACAATCCGTTCAAAAATTACGAAGTTTTAAAGTTTACGCTCAGTCCACAGGGTCGGATCCAGGAATTCCGTAAAGGGGGAGGCGCAGCGCCCCTCCCCCCCCCCATTTTTCTTTTTATTTCTTTTGTTTTAACAAAAAATAAAGAGGGGAGTCCCCCTCTGGATCAGCCACTGATCCATATGCCATCGTTGCTGGACAAAGAGACTACAATAAGTCGTGATGTCACAGGAGGACAACGATATGAAGAAAATGAAATGAAAATTCAGCATATTTCAATTTTCCTATAGCATGTAGGGCCTACTGGCCTAACGTGAGTAGAGAACACTTTGACCTACGTCCTTAGGAAGGCACAGGAGTAACACCCCGAACGTGTGCTTTTCTATAGCAAATGAAATTTAGTGGAATTCTCTCTATATTTTCTTTATTTCATTGTCCGACGGTGACATCACGAACTCTGTAGTCTTCATATCCAGCGATGGCGACACCGAAATCTGAACGAATGTCCTATAATCCTGAAACTTCACGGATGTGTTCGATACCTGCATTCACGCAATCCATGATTATAATATATATATATTTTGGGTAAATCTTCTTTTAACCACTGTTGTATTCTTGTGCTATTGAGTTTGAGTTTAACTCTGGATTAATTCAACGTACTATATACGCTCAATTTATTTTTGAGCTCGCCTGTGCCTTGCTTACTACAAATTAGTATATTTGCGAATAAGTATAAACCGATCAAGGCCATCCGTCTCCGTATCGAACTATTTTATCTATCCGTTTGTTTCACTCTCTGCCTATTTTTCTATTTTTATCGCTATCTAGCGATAAAACATCCATCTACCGGTTCAGGTCTGACCGCATTTTATTCATTAGTTCTGTCCAAAGCAGAGACCATTTACCTATGGTAACAATTAAGCAATTTAGTGGTTATACATCAATATATCAGAAATTTGTACCTCACACGGCATCGTCATAACGAATGTAACTTTTAAGTCCGATACCAAGAATCTTACATTATTTTATTGCATAACCTGAATACTGCTCTATGTAGAAACCCCCCTCACACACACACTCACACACACACACTCACACACACACACACACACACACACACACACACACAACTGCACAGAAGGGGAGAAAAAAAAACTGTCAGGCATGGAGGCTTCTGCTTGCAGCTTATCATAGGGGAACGTTGATCCTCAACTCAAGTGGTCAAAGACCTATAAGCCTTCAATAGGACCTCGTATAAGAACATTCATCAAGCCCCGACTTTGTGCTTGTTTACGCTAGCGTATAAGTCCCGAAAGCGTACAAATGAATAGTAGTAGTCGTGGAGGAGAATAGCAGAGATATGTCTAGAAAAAGAGTGAATTTCTCTTTCTGCTACATTCAAGTGGTAAACTGGTTTCGACCATAATATTCATTAGTGGTGACATTAGTAGGCAAAGTTGCATCAACACCAGCATCAAGAAGGGTTGACGAAAACGGAAATTATTTGGTGTTCTTATTTTTTACGAGCAGATTCATCTTTTTTTTTTCAATTCTTTCTTTATTTCCATCACCATCAGAAAAAAAAAACAAATGATAAGAGTATAAAGTGTACAACCAAAAGGTAAAGTATAAACACAATATAAAAAATAATTCTTAATGTATATGCAAATGGATGTGTGATGGTATAAAACAAACAATGTATATTTTGCAGAAATGACATTTGGAAGTAAATAAAATGATAGAAAAAGTGAGCCATCAAAAAGCATAGCTTGTAGACGTGGATCCCTCGGTAAACAACCTTGGCCCATATTAACAAATTAATGCAGTTTGGTCAACCGTCTCCGAGCCTATTACAAAGGTTTAAAACTGAGAAGTAACTTCTTGATAGACATCCACAGTGCATTGATATCGGCGCTGTTATATCAAACATGAAGACTTGACAAATAAAAGGATAAAATATCCACTATCATCTTTCTTTTTTTAAAATATTTTTTAACCACTGCGTGAATCGAATCTTTGTAAAATATCTTACGGAAAAATTTTCTCTTGATTGCTCAATTTTGTTAATGTTCATAACGATGGAAGTTCAAAAGCATAGCTACATTTTGAATCTACCTCGATGTGTGGAGTTCATCTCCCACTTTGGCATTATATAAAGCAGCGAATTTTCTCATTCCATCGGAGTTGAGAGTGTGTTCGTGACTTCGTGTGCGTATGTGTGTGTGTGTGTGTGTGTGTGTGTGTGTGGCTGTATGTGAGTGTTTGTAGAGGTGTGCGTGTGTGTTGCCAATTTGGATCAATGACAGATACTCACTAAAGCAGTCACGAAATGAAATGGGAATATCTGTGACTCGGTAGATAAATCACTGGAGCTCGGTATCCAACGCACGATGAAGTAATCACGTAAGTCTCATTACGGAGCCATTAACCTGGTTGCCATGAAGCCGAGTGGCTTGTGTTGTCTGCACCGGGGACTCCAGTTAGGCCGGGTTTCCTGTATATATAGAGTTCAAAACGACAACCTCCTTTACCTCGGCTACTATGTATTTGTTTCTTTGAGAATAATTCTTGTATCTCACGATCAACTACATCAATGCATAGCGTCCGAATGAATCAGAGGAACTGTACATAGAACCTTATTGCGCAGAGATACGTTCTTCTGCAATGACCAATTTCATCTTAATATATTTTTCCCCAGTTTATAGTGTTTATATCTGCAATGACCAATTTCACCTTAAAATATATTTTCTCCCAGTTTATATTGTTTATGTATGTTGCTATAGTTAGGACCACACGGAAAGTATACCTTCGTGCTGGAGAAGGATATTCAAAGAGGAAATCCACCCCAGAATGAATAAACTTCAAAAGAAAGAGAGAAAATTCCCTACAGAGCGATAAAAAATGACAAAATTGGATAAGAAATAAGGAAGATATGACATTTGAAATTTGTCATTTTTTTCGGAAAACATTTTTTGACCAGTCATTATGAATATTCAAATCAGAAAGTTGACGATGCCATGGTCTCACAATTTCTTATTTATTTCATATACACAAATGACAAAAATCTCACATTTCAGCTGTATTATATAAAACTTGTCTTAAAACCACTCCAAATAAGAAAGAACAAAACTGATGTTAACTTTGATACATCTTGGCATGGGAACATGCTTTTACTTGCATATATAGCTAAAAATAACAATCTTAATGTATTTGCCTGTGACGTGAAAATATGAGAAATAAATTTAAACTTAAAAATAAAAAATTCAAATACCGCTCAGTCTTATCGCCTCGAGCCCTGTCACACACACATACACAAACACACGGTGGCTTGACGTTTAATCTACATAGAGCATGCAGTGACGTATACTATTTTACCTACATGAGAACAAGAGACAAAGAAGACCAGGGCAAATTTAAAGGGATGTTATATTATTGGTTGAGGTGAGGATTCAGCTTTTTACTTTTTGAGAGATATTGAGAAACCACTATAAGAAATGATAAAAAAGCATACAATTCCATCAAAGACAATTGAAAGTTTGTTTGATGAAAATCGGTTCTGAAATGACTGAGATATCCAAAAACAAGGTAAAACACAAAGATCCTGATAAAAGTTGTGGCCTACCGCATTTTATCAGGTTCGATTTTTTGGATATCTCAGCCATTTCAAGACCAATTTTCATCTAATAGATTGTGAATTCTTCTAAGAATTACATGTTCTTTGATATTTCATAACAGGTTTTTCATTTTCTCACAAACACACACAAAAAGGTTGGAAACCTGCAATCTAATCTAAATCAAAACTGTACTATCCCTTTAATTCCTAATATCTATATCCAATTAAGAATATAGCTTTGAGAACACGAGGCGAGAGAATTTTGAGTGTGCTGGTAGGTTTGGACAGATGCATCAAATATCGTTCTCGAATGAGCTCAAAAAGCTGAGTGTATATGTTTCCTTATTGGAAAGAATGTCACTAATCATTGATGATGCTCATGTGGAATTTCACTTGAAAATATAACTTATGAATTAATAGGTGTTATCTTCTTTATTACAAATTTCAATAACTTTCAATATACGCAGATTGTTTGAGAAATAGGTCGCTGCATTATCATACTCTGTTATTACTTTTTAAAGATATCAATCTGTGCCTTCATGAGCTGCGTTCCATTTTTGAGTTGTGCCCTTTGTAAACATGAAATTTCACTTAATTTTCTTTTCACGATCATTGCTGGTTTATATTATATACGAATAATGTGCAGACAAAACAGTGTCTGAACGTGCAGTGTACTTTGAGAAAACAAAAACAGAGTAGCAAGCTCCCTTTAATGGCTCGAGTGCATTTTAATGAAGTCCCGACGGAAAAAGATCAGGCTCGCGCCGTGATTTGACGAATCAGATTTCCAGTATCCACCGGTAAATTTAGTCTGGCAAATAACGTAGCTCACATGCGACATTATACTCGTAGGAAGCAGATTAATGAATACACTTCTCCTTCGGGCTGTTTATAAGGCGTGTTTTCGCTGCCCTCACTCAACATTTTGGTGTGTTTTTTCCCCAAGATTTATACAATCAGAATAAAAGAATACAGCAGTGTATCGGGTTATCATGGCACATCCTTGAAAGACGGAAGGTGATACGCGCTAATCAATGAAACTGGTTTTCCACTCCAGCGCTGCTGACCATTTCTCTTTTCTATATATCAAAAGGTTCGCAAACAGGTGCCACCTGATAATATTATATACGGAAAACAAGAAGTCCCCCCCCCCCCCCCCCATTGCGTACAACTCTCCAACCAAAAACAAATCGTTCCGTTGAATTTAATGAACCGCTCGCAATATCCTGTTTTGGCGAGCTACCATAAACAGCGCCTCCCTGTTCACTCCCCCTATTAAAATTTCTGCTAGGAGCAACGAGAGGCAGTGTTTACATCCATCGCGCATTATATATTTCCTTCGTAAGTTTCTGAAATACCGGGGGCATTACCGTCTGCACCGTTTCCCTAATGACTGGGTTGGGTCCAATATATAACATGTCCCACACTAATCTCTTTCCTTCCCTCCATCAGGCAATATTTGGCATAGAGGGGCAGTCCGAGCACGAAATGACAGTAAGCCAAACAATCAAACTGCCTCAGCCAGAAATTACAAGGCGAGAGCCCTCAATGAAAATATTAACGGACAGGGATTAAAGACGGCTATTAGCCAGCTTCAACCCATTGCACATACTTGCTTGTACTTGGAACAAGGTGTAAAAGTTTCAGTGATGTGGTAACAAACCGTGAAATGAGACTCCACCCCCCCCCCCTCCAAGAAAGTAATCTAACAAGTCAACTGGCTAGCTACACTGTAGACACCTTACCAATGTACTAGTACATATTGCTTGAACCATTTGAACCAAGGAGGTATTACCCACACCTCCTAGCTACACATCGGCAAATGACTAGCACACCACGCAACTAACTGATCAACCAAATAGCTTTTGATAGATTAACTTATGGACTGTTCAGCCTATCAAATCGAACAAATATAGCAACGAACAAACAAACGAACGAACGAACGAACGAACGACGCAACGAATCAACCAACCAACCAACCAACCAACTACTTTAGTTTTTCCAAAAACAAACTTCTTTCTCTTTCTTATCCTTCTTTTACGGTGTTGTTGTTGTTGTTGCTGTGTAGTTGTTGTAGTTGTTGTTGTAGTTGTCGTCGTTGTTGTTGTTGTTTACAAGGCAGGGTATCTATGAGGGACCATAGATATTCATTACACTAGCAAGGGCCAGACACGCCTGCTCATCTCAATACTCCTTGGCGACGATGGACAAGATGTCTTGCTCGTAGTCGGAAGGACTCTCAAAAGGCTCAAAGCTGTAACTCCTGACACACATTGATTGAAGACCAAAAACATTTTACACCATGTGACAGACAGGTCTTCCACAAGAGGGAGGCTATGATTTAAAAACCCAGAAAGGAGCGTGTTCATGCACGAACGTATATATGTTATACCAGTAGCTCCTGTAATTGGGTATACCAGGGGGGGGGGGGGTTCTCTTTTCCTCCTCCCTGGGTATACAGTACTGTAATCGACGGTAACAAAGACTGTTATCATGAAAAGTCACTCGGTGCGCCTACCCCAGTTCGGCAAGTAATGGCACTGCTCTGTTTTGGGGATGGTGCTCATTATTCCGAAGGTTCTGTAATCCGAAAATGACATGAGGTTCTGTATTACAAAGAATGTTCGTTATTCCGCAACACACAAATTCTGTAGATTTGTTAAGTCGAGCATGAAATAGGGCTCGTTAATCCAAACATTTGTGGTGTTATTCCGAAGGTTCGCTCCCGAAGGTTCTTTATTCCGAAGGTTCGTTAGTTCGAAAATGAAATGACGTTCATTGAAGAAAGTATCTAACGACCTTTATTTCAATTTCGGATTAACGCACCTTCGGAATAGCGAACTGTAACCGTAATCAGAGGGATATGGGATCTTTCCAAGCCCCATCCCGTGATAAACAAGTCGTCCTCCTTGAGTATTTTGTTTTGGAAAAGCAAGAGCGAATAATATGTATGACCTTCCTAAAAAATTAGGATATTATATATTAAATCTTGCTTGGCTTCCCACTCCAAACTCCTCCCATAATCACAGGACATCATCACATGGAAAACTTAAAAGGATAAAGGGTACTATTCAACAAGATTTCCCTATGGTATGTAATTATAATGATATAGGAAAATCGGACAATCCGTTCAAAAGTATAATGACGCCCTTTTTAAAGTTTTGGTTAATTCTATGTGCTGCCCTCTATAGATATGAACTGTACAACGATATGACGCATGATGTCACAGTACATGTAGTACAAGAAACTGATGTATATATATATATATATATATATATATATGTATATATATATATATATATATATATATATATATATATATATCATACGTCTTTTTTTACGAAAAGCTCAAATTCCTTACACTTGTATCTGGTATGTACAGGCAAATATTGCTCTCCATAATCTTTTGGACGAGCTATAGGTCAAGTGCTCTTTTGATGTTCTTTGGATGTCATAGTTTTGTCCTCGGAGTATACTACATTGACTTCATTAGAGCCTCTGCATTACACCTCTTTGAACCCTCGCAGGAGCCACCAACCGAGAATCGCATTGAATTTGTGTATAAATAGACACGTTGTCCACCGGCATGACAGAGTTAAAATCATCATGCAGCACACGAGGAAATTGTGCCCCCTTGCGATCATGCATACTCTTGTTCTCATTGCGGTAGACGTTGGGGCCCACGGCAGAGGTAGAGAAGATCCGCAGAAACACTTTAAACAAAGAAGATTCAACAATTAAGATGCTTTTGAACAAAGACCGCAGCCCCACGCTTGGGAGAAAAACATGGCTCTGAGCCCATTCTTTCAGTCCGGGGCATGTCAAGTTCAATTACCTCATCAAGATGAAACAACTAAATTTTGGCACTTGGAAGATTTTTAACTCGGTCCCTTATGACAAAATATAAAGAGATTAAGACAGAAAGAGAGGGGAAAAAAGAAATAAGAATGACTAGCACTTTAGCTTTCTTGATATGTTATTTAAGGAGCTCATTCGCCATCTTGTAGTACCTGCCAAATTCTACAGACCGGTATGTGTAATGCAAGAAATGTAGCCTCGTGTCCTCCTTTAGAAGTTATACAATGATTGCATCAAACTGAGGGATATTGGACTCTTTCAGTCATGTCCCAGTCTATAACAAGCGAAAGGAACGAACAAGCTAAAACATAATGACAGCAACGACTTGCCAAGAAAGGGGGGGGGGGGAGGGGGCAATGTGGGTACTACAACTTTTTCTTTTCGTTTGCCCGTGGCTGTCTGTCCATATATTATTTTCCATTACGATTTTTTTTTCTTTCTGCCGTTCCGTTGAGTCTGTTATTATGACTGAAAGTAAACGACCCAAGACCCATCTCCACCAAAGGCACGGAGGATGATTATGTGACCCCAAATAAGCAACAACAGGACAAGGAAATAATGCTCTTTTTATAATAAAATGAACATTTCAAAATTTTCTTTACACGTTCTTTGTTTTGATATTTATACTCTTATGACTTCGTACTGATTATCATGATGATTCAGGTTCTCTACAATACTGCAATGCCTCTGTACAATGTATGTTCTGTGATATGTTGAAATGTATTAATCCCTACGCTATCATAGGTCCTAATTATCAATGTGTCTTATTACCTACTCCAAGGAGGTTATGTTTTTGCCAGTATTGGTTTGTTTGTTTGTCTGTCTGTTAACACAAAACAACTTTAAAAGATATGGACTGATTTGAATGATTTTTTAAACGAAAAATTTATAATGATATAAGAAATAGACGATCAAATTTTGGAAATGATCAACGTCACCATCTGGATTCTTTTCAATTCAATTCAATTCAATTCAATAGTTTATTTATTTCCATCATCACAAAGAAAAGAAAAGAAAAAGTTGACATAATCCAAAGTGATACAATTTTTTTTTCATTTCTCTTACACTCGTCCGATAAAAGATTTTTTTTTTCAATACAATATAAATTATACACGAATGATGTCGGAAAAAAGAAACAATGCACTTTGTCATGGCAACAAAAATAGTAAAAAATCACAATGATGGAAAACAGTGTTCCACTAAAAAAGCCACGCTTGTAAAACGTGGAACACTGGAACAAAACAACAACAGCACCAATTTGTTATACCAATAAGACATATTCATTTTAAATTCTTCTATATACTATTGTACATTTTACTCATTGATATAATGATGTTGATACTATAAACAACACTTACTAGGATTTTAGGATGCAAACGTATAAACTATATAACATATCACATTTGTGGCACAGACACTATGGGGCCAGGTGTGCCAGGAAAATTGAACGGAAAGGAAGATATGCAATCGGCCACAAAAAACATAACGACGACAACAACAACAATAACACAATACACAGAAATAACAGAATTTGAGGAAATGCACTCAGACAGATACTGGACAACGAAGAACGAGGAAAAAGGAGCAGGGAAGAATAGAGAAGGAAAAGGAGAGGGATGGAAAAGGTCTGTGGACACACTGCAAAATCTCAAGGAAAAGTGAAACATGACGAGTTTTTTCATTGAACAGAATTAACTGGTATATTTAGAAAACAAATATTTTTTGAGTTTATACTTAAATGTAATTAACTTCACAGATTCTTTTAGATCATTATCTAAGCTATTCCAAAATCTGGGTCCGGTATAAACAAATGTATTTTGAGTGTGTACAGTTCTAACTAAGGGAAGATGAAATTCTTTAGATTGTCTAGTGGGATAATTATGTACGTGGCTGTTACGGTGAAATAAAGAATAAAATATTTTGGGTAGATGATTGCAGTTGTAATTAAACATAAATTGACCAAGTTGAAACAAATACAACTCTTTTATTTTCAGAATTTTGTGCTCAAGGAAAAGCTTGTCAGTATGTGCTCGGATATGAAGGTTAAAAACGATTCTGAGCGCCATCTTTTGCAGAAGAAAAAGTTTATCTAACAATGTCGAATATGTATTCCCCCAAGCAAGAATTCCGTAATTCAAGTACGGCAATACCAAACTTGAATAAAGCGTAATCAAAGCCGAAGAAGGAAGATAATATTTCAATCTATTCATTATGCCTATGTTACGTGCAATTACTTTACAAATATTGTTTATGTGACACTTCCATGATAACTTATTATCAACACAAACACCTAAGAATTTAATAGACGAAACCTCTTCTAGGGGAGTAGTGTCAAATATAACATTACCTGATAATCTATCTAAAGAATTACTGAAAAACATATACTTTGTCTTCTCAATATTCAGTGACAATTTATTTGCATATATCCATTGTGAGACATTCTTCAATTCATCATTCACTGTACTAATCAAAGTATTAGGGTCAGGGTGGGAATAAAAAAGATTGGAATCATCCGCGAATAATATGAAAGAGAGTTTATCTGAAGATCTATAAAAATCATTAATGTAAACTATAAATAACAGTGGGCCTAACAAACTTCCTTGCGGAACACCACATTCTATTTTCTTCATAGAAGAATCAAAACTGTTCACATGTACATATTGAAATCTGTCAGATAAATAACTCGTAAACCATTGCAAGGCTTTTCCGCGAATACCATAATGGGATAACTTAGAAAGAAGTATACCGTGATTAATCGTATCAAAAGCCTTTGAGAAGTCCAGGAAGATGCCTATTGTATGCGAAAATGTATCAAGTGCATGTGTCTAATCTTTTCCACAAAGGTAAGTAAAGCGTGGGTGGTGTTGTGATTTTCTCTGAATCCAAATTGAAAATTCGTAAATATATTACTCATATTGAAAAATTTTACAGTTCGGATATATACTATTCTTTCCAAAATTTTAGAAATTGAAGTTAATAACGATATTGGTCTGTAATTATTGACATCATTTTTCTCCCCTTTCTTATATATAGGTATAACTTTGGCAGTCTTCATTTGACTTGGTACAAGCCCAGTACTAAGTGATAGATTAATAATATGTACTAAAGGATCTGTTATTTGAAGAATTATATTTTTCAACAAATAATTATCGATTCCATCACATCTTGGGCTTTTCCCTTCTTTCAAATTATTAATAATATCAATAACTTCTTCATTATACGTAGGGTCCAAAAATATAGTTTTAGGATTAGGTATATCTAAAAAATCAGAAAACACTTTATTAGATGAAGGGATACTTTGTGATAAATTTTTCCCAATCGATGCAAAAAAATCATTAAAAATTTCGGCCATACCAGCAGGTACATTGCTTGAGGTATTACCCCATCGTACTTCTGAAATACTAGATGCATCATTAGATGTATTCATAACATCTTTTATTGTTTTCCAAGTATTCTTAATATCATTTTTATATTTCATTATCCGGTTGACATAAAATTTTCTCTTTTGTAAACGCAATAAATTAGTAAGCGTGTTTTTGTAAGTCACATATTTTTGTCTGTTTTTATCCGTAGGGTTGCTCCTTTTGATTTTTTTCTTAATGAAAGGACTCTTTATCATCGGGAAATAGGACCGTTTTCAGCATAAAATCTATGTATAACTCAGCAATAAGTAGCTAGATTACGTAGCATAGCCATCATTTATTTATTTTTTTTTTTTTGGTACTCTCCATTATGATAATGTCCGTTGATCGGTGTTCATTACGCAGTGGGAAAGTAGGACTAAATTAATGTAGGGTGACACTCACAATATGAGTGGAAATTAACTGCTTGGCGAAGGTCTACGCGCTCTCTGGGTGCTTTTCTGGTTCTTTCCGCATCCTCATGTCATGTGCATTGTCATGTTTACGCACAAAGAAAGAATACTGAAAAAAAAGTATGAATAACCATATTGAGTGAATTTAAAAAAGGACCCAGACAAATGGATGGACGAGTGGATGAATGGATGAGAAAACGAATGAATGAATGAACCAATAATCTATAAAAGTGCACTGCTAATCGAAAATGTGCCATTGTAATAATGTGGGAATGCCATTTTTGAGTTACAAGTACATTAGCACGCATGATTTTCCTCGAAAACGATGACGATTATAACATTTCCGCTTTTCCGTCTATTCATTTGCGGAAGCGTTTTTCCACAATGATCACCCCATAAGTGCAAAGTTTCGAGGGTTCATTTTATGTTTCAGATCATTTAATGTCTTCTATCACTTAACTCTCTGCAAAAAACAGGAATCGTCCTTGAAATTTCTCGTGGTTTACCGAAATGTCTGATAGTTGTTTTTGTCAAAACAAACAAACAAACAAAAACATGCTCTCGTATGCAATCTAAAATTGTAGAATATGACGAAACAGAACTCTTAAACCAGCACGTAGGCAAGTTTTGTTAAAGGAAAAACAACTCAATGTTTTGTATTGTGCAACTAACTTTTAAATGAAAAGCAGGAAATCAGATAAACACAAGGTTAGATTTTCACTAAATTTCCACAAAGAAAAGGATGATAAGTGTCAAAGTTTTCCATGCTTGGAACTTGTCACAAACACAAAATATATTCAAACGAAATGAGGTGATGAGTTCAGTTTGCCTGTCTAGTAGCTAGTTTCTCAAGTCAACCGACCTGTTATCAAATATTCATTCATTTGTCTTAAAAAACCCATAGAAACAAGAAAGAAAATGTTCATCGTATCACTTCAGATTAGTAATAATAACCAGCCATTGTGACTTGAAAGACGAGGGGCTGTGTGTGATTGCTAATTCATTGCCCAAATATGAGTTTGCAATATGATGTATACAAATCAATAAAAAAGTTTTGATATCGTCAACTGATATACAATTTGTCAATGAGACTGTAAGTAATATCAATGTTTTGCGAAGAAAAATAAAAAACTTTAAAATGTAAGAACTTCTTATTTGAAGTCAGACACTGATACTATCTCGTTTTTCTCATTTTACTTCATGCTCGTATAAGGTGACAAGAACATGATATTTATATTTTACTTCACTAATCTCTATCAATAAGATTTGTTTCTTTCAAACAGTCCAATTCGCTAAAATTCGCATTGGTACAGTTGAAACACACGCGCGCATGGTCTTCTGTACATTTTCATCCTTTTCTTTTCTTAAGTTTGTATAATGGGATACCCCATGATAAAGAATGCTTTAAAGGAAGTGTTTTAAAGTAGACGAACTTTCTCTATTTTACTTTGTTTGAAACACGATTCAATTTTACCTAAGCTTCGCCTAGACTTTAAACGAAATTACAGCTGTAACCTCAAGCACGGTTATCGTTCTCAAATTTACAGACAACTAACACACTAAGGTTTTCAAAATATTGTCTCAGTCTTGCCAATGTACTTTGTCCCTATTTGTCTCAAAATCCCAAAAGAAACAGACGTTGATCATAATCAAGTCGTGTCATGTTGTTGTGTTTCTCCTGTTTTGTTCCGTCCTGTCTTAAATTATATTTGTGATAAGTATTTGCAAATAAGTTTAGTCATGAGATTTCTTTTTTTGAGTGGTTCACAATATACAAGCTTGCTTTTTAGTGGACCTCTCAATTCTTTTTTTTTTAAATCTCAACTGAAGCATAACTTTGTATTTTTGCCAGTATTCATTCTTATATTTATCTGTATCATTTATCCTTGCAAAGTCGAATATTTATGTTTATGATGTAATTCCTGCTTTATTCTGTGCTATAATGTTTTGTTGGAAAAAGAAGAATGAAAATAATTGAATTGAATTGAATTGAATTGAATTGAATTGAATTGAATCGAATTGAATATGATTGAAGCTACGCTGCAGAATGTCCTCTTTTGATACCTATCCCTATAAAATGTTTCGTCTTATTATGCCGCTACGACACATTCATGACTTTGTCACGGATGAAGTTTAAAGGGACGAAGGGCTGACTGCGAAATTTCCCCAGTTTTAACTCAATGCTAGATGTAAAGGTCAATGCGTGAGTTCGAGTTTTGCGACAATGAAAGAATTTGATAGGTAAAGTGGTTTCCTGTCACCTTGGATAGATAAACGTCAGGATCTGAACACTTTTGTTTGACCCCATGTCTACCATTTTATTCAGTCAACCTACTTAATAATAATGTGTTTTCCACAAATAGCATTCAATGATGCTGTAATAATCATGCAGTAGTACGATCATCATACAGCAAGGCTGTAGTGTTATTGTTGTTGTTGTTATTTGCTCATTTATCTGTATATGTTTAAAAAACCGCGGTGCATGACAATAATATGCCTGTTGACAAGTGTGGCTGCATGTTTAATTGTTTATTTATTTGTGTGTTTGTGTGTATGTGTGTGTGTGTGTGTGTGTAAATTGGGGTGGAGATGTTGCTACCAGGCATGATTTATGAGGAGTATGGTTCGACAATGATGATAATGATAATGAAGATGATGATGATGATGATGATGATGGTAACATAAAAATGTCCATATACACTGTCGTTTTAGCTATCATATATATATCAGCCCTGCATATTTGGTTATTTGGTAACATTTTTTCCTTCATCCAATGTTCAGTTCATTGTATAAGTAAAATTCATCGACTACAAAAGACGTATTTACAAGACTATACTCTGGGGGAAACGTGATGTACTTCGAGCATGAATGAGACATTTGAAAGTACCATTTGTACCATTTTTTATACCATTTGGTCAAGCGTATAAGTACGATTTCTCAGTCCTCCTTGTAATGATTCTTGCAATCAATACCCACTGTGGATGCAAGAAAAACACAACTTTTAAGCACAAATATGAAGACTGCCGACATCTATTTGACTAGCTGGGAAAGGGGGGGGGGGAAGGGGACATAGCCAACTTTTTAGATATTTTGGCAAACACAATTATCGACGGGAGTTGGGAACTGAATTGGCTTTTGGATATGTTGAGTGACAGCTCATCGGGTAGATATAGCACACTAGTGCCAATTTACAGAACAACGAGCTATATAACAATATAATAACATAAACAGTATGCTCAGTTTCATTTTACACTGAAATTTCTTACATGTTTAAGATGACTGTAATAAACAGATTAAACAAGCAGAACTGTAAATGTTCCATTAAAATAGGAACAATAACAAAGAAGACAGTCACGTAGTTTTAGATATTGCATGTATCCCCATGACAGTGACATATTGTTAACTAATCTCTCCACCGTACGTTTGAAAAAATAAAGAAAACCAGCGATTCAGAGATTGTTCAATTTTTTTTTTTCACGTCCACATCACATGTCTGTTTCAATACGCTTTTTAATTTTAGATATCATCTTCTTGCTTTTCATTGAATCGTAATATGTATCAAGCTTGCAGGTGCCGGATTAATCACCAAAAAGGTTTATTGGCCAGTTAAAACACCCAAACAACCAAACAAACATATATCATGCATATCATGCAAACTATTTTTGTGTCAGAATTACATAATTAGGCCTTATTTTATAGGCCCTGATGGATTTTCAGCGCAGACTATTCAAGGTTTTGATACCGAAATATGAAGGCGATACGTCGACGCGATCTATACGCAATTTGCTTTGAATTCTTATGTCCACTTTCAGAAGTCCTGAGATCAAACGGTCAATACTTTCAGTAAATGTTTATCGGCCACTGCAGTGAATTGGCTGTTGAATAATGTTTGCCACTCGTGTCGTTTCTACGATCCTCATTAATGCGCTTCTCTGACCTCCTTCATTATCTGCAAGTGAGGGCCTCATGTTTGTGACGAAAGGAAGATGTCGTAAAATCATTACCAAAAAAAAAAGAAAAAAAGCGAAGTATAAAAGGAGAATTCCGGAGATGCTGTCATGTCTCATTGCTAGACCCATAAATAGACTTAACGTAAGTAGGGCACATACTGTTCTGATACCAGATACCATTTTCAAATGAAATTTCCTGAAAACTGCGGAGAAGACGGGGTTGCAAATTGGGCTCCTACCCTGAGCACGTGATCCCGTATGAAGACCTTTACAGGTTGGATCGCCTTAACTCTGACATAACCAGCACTAAATCTGGCACCTACAAACAACGCCTGAAATTTTAGAGGGTCGGTCTTCAGTGGGTTAAACAGATGATAACAGACCAAATTCGACCGTTTGCCCTCCGTTTGAACACATTTTGTATCTCCCCAGGGAGTAGGACATTTCGTCTGCTCTGACGGAAATGTCCTTATCGCGGCGACCAGATCCACAACGATTGCTCGCCTCAAAGGAGAGAGGGAAAAAAAAATCCGTGATAAGTGGATGCAGCGCCCCCTAATGAGCGAGACATGAAAACAAAGTCGCGTGAGCTCAAAGTGAAATTGTAATGATTGATATTGGCATGGCGCAAACTTGAGTTGATTTGTGGGAGAGACTTCCCGTCAAATCAACAACATTTCGTGTGTACTTTGTCGCGACAGATAAGATTGGTATCCTTGTGAATGGCCGAGTTCGACTTCTATAAAGGGTTGTCTCATGAAGTAGTTATACGTCAGCTATGCAGGATTTGAAAGTCGGACACGACACCGGGATGAGAAAGGAATAGCGTTTAGCCATTATTGCCAGGATAACAGTGATAATGTTATTGTAATTCTTCATCCCACGCGTGTCCTTGACAAGACGTGAAAGCTCAAAGAAAATATCAGAAATCCTGACAATGCTTCCTGCCGGCTCAAGAGGAAGTCGTGTGAAGTTTTAAATCGACAGCAATAACAGCGATCGACGCCGAGAACGCGGGATGAGGAAAGTTGCAAAGGAAAGGGCGTGGAACATGGATAATGATGACGACAAAATAAAAACGTTGCCATGGAGTGCGTTGTCCAAAATTTGATGCAACATAATTCAAAACATGAAAACCGCTGCTCTCATTTACACACTTTGATTGGCAACATGTAAATCTGTATCAATTCAGTCGATCAAACAAAACGATCGAACAAACAACATCCCCTCAAAAACACTTTGCTCCATATACTCCTGAAAGTCTGAAAGAGGTATTCTTTGTTCATGATCGAAGGCTTTGGTAATATAGGGCTTTCTTGCAATCATAAATTAAAAAAAAGAAGAAAAGTAGTATCTCCTGATAAATGAAACAAATTCTGACTCAATAATATCACTAATATTATTGAGTAAGCATCTCCCTTAAGCCACAGATCGATATACTTAGAACCGAATGAAAGAAAATACATGTAGTATATCAGCAGTAACATATTCCACTTTAAAGGAAGGATTTTTTAGTTTTGCTTGAGATGGAGATTCAGCTTTTAACTTCTTGTGAGATTTATTAGAAACCACTTATATGAAATAGTAGAGAGCATACAATTCTAAGAGGAATTAAAGGTTTATTTGATGAAAATTGGTTTTCAAATGGCCGAGATATCCACAGACAAAGAAGTTCTAATAAAAAGTTGGTCCCGCCTTTTATTATGACCACTTTGTTTTACTCGGCCTTTTCAAAACCAATTTTCGTCAAATAAACGTTTGATTCCTCTTAGAATTGTATCCTCTTTAATATTTCGTACAAGCGGTTTCTAGTTAACTCGAAAAAAGCCTGAATAGCCATCTCAACCAAAACTATATCATCCTTTTGAATTCGGACACTACTAAATCAAGCGTGCGTGATGCAAATCCTCGAACAGAGGCCAGTCTTATCTGTGTGTGCCTATTACACTTCAACTGCGATTTTGCGAGTAACCGTGTGTTTGTATTGTGTGACAGGAAATGTGGACATCCATGGAGGACCAGAAGGCTTAGCTCACTCGGGATTGACGTAATCAATCTATCTGTATGTTTCTTTCTCCCCTGGCTTTATCACCAGATTTCTGTCAAAAAGGCACCTAGCTGCCTTTTGCCAAATCAGCACATGGGAATAGGGAAGACTCGAGTCGGAAAATTGGCTCACGGCAGCAGAGATAAAACATTCCCGGATCTTTCATTAGAGGAATGTGGTATATACACGTCACCACATATGACCTTTTCATTTTTTTATTTTTTTTTTTATACGGTCAAAATGAATATTCATGAACCGGGAGACTTAACAGACTGATGCCTGAGGACAACCAAACGAAATTTTTAGGAAATCCTTGAAAGTTTTACTGTTCTCCTAGATGAATCAGGAAATTAGTTTAGGATGTAGACGTCGACACTCGATGTTCTCTTAATTGCCATGGACAAATATCAACTTGGGAAATATTGCAGTGACTTATGGAGAAAGAGTGGTAATTCAATTGGTCGAAAACAATGTTTTCTTCCTGGCCAAAGCGGTTTATGACGCTAAACATGGGGTCTCGCTAATTCGTGGAAAATCAGTCATTCGCTCGATGAGGTCAGTTCGGTGCATCTGAGAAAGTGCCTATCTATGTGAGAACACACTAATATTCAAACATACATTTTTTCTTACACATCATTACATACATACACACAAACACACATACATATGTATGTATGTGTATATACATATACATATACATACGCACGCACACACATGTACTCAATTATTTAACGATTGTAAGCCTGTTTAATCAATGTTTATCAAGAATTGTTCGAAAACGCTACACATCACACACTTGAAGGAATACTCATCTGTTCCCATGTATATCTTCTCAAGATTGGACAAATTCCAACCAAACGTAGTTTTTCATTTATTCAACAAAAATATAGCACAAGATTAAAAAGAAAAAGAATATGCCTGAGACACAAATGAAAGCAATGAGTTGGAATTTTCATGCAACCTGACAAACCTGCAGGAGTATTATGATAAGACGTGCTCGTCTGCAGTTCTTAGATCAGAAACTTTGATATGGAGACAATAAGAAGTGGTGGAACTTGAAACTTGTCAATTGTGTTACTGACAGTAATAAATCCTCTGCTGTTCCTCCACCAGTAAGTGATGGTCAAACTGTCAGCGAGGCGACAGAAAGGGCTAAGCTACTGGACAGCACCTTTGCTGCTAATGTCAATCTTGATGACAGTGACATGAGTCCTCCTAGTTTATCACTAAAATCTAGTGAATCACTTTAAACCTCACAATTCTTATCCAAAAACGTTCTCAGACAATTTCGTTCTTTGGACACTTCCAAGACAAGACCAATGGCTGAGATGGGATCTCGGCAAACGTACCTAAGGAAAAAATAGTGCACCTGAGCTCGCTCCAAAACTTGCCTAGCTGATCCAGATTGCTCTTAAAACCTACGTTCTTCTGAATGGAAATCTGCCCATGTAATCACCGTATCGAAAAAAAAAAAGGAAACAAACAAGATCCTTCAAAATACAGGCCAATATCTCTGCTTCCCATAATTTCCAAAGTCTTCGGTATAAGCCTCATTATTTGACCATAATGATATAGATCCAAGTTTCAAGATTAAAGATTCAAATTTATTTAATTTCCATTATATAAACAGAGAAATTATATACAATGTAATATAAGCATAACATATTTATAATACATTGTACGAAAACACCGTGACAATCACCAGCTTCTATACGACACTCAGTATGAATTCCTCGAGAAAAGGTCATATTTGCAGAAGAAACAAAAACTCAGCATTAGTGCTTTAAAATAGTTCCAAAATGTGAGTTAGGGGCAGAAACAACCACTGTAAAAATTTGAATCCGTATAATTGATGCTAAGTATTGTTAAATACACAAAGAGTGAACAATAGTTATAATAAAAATGTTTCCAGACTAAACCGTCTACAGTTATGGTTTAATGAGAAAAATACTTGTATCTCCTTATATTTTAGGCTTTATTGCGAAAATTGTATATGGTAGGGTGTTTTGTCAGACAACAGACCTACACATATGCATCAAATGTGATATCTTGAACATTTTTTAAATCACTGCTCCCAAAGGTAAACTGGACCTTTAAGACGCTGTCTTACACCTCCCATTAGTGGAACAATGCTTTGACTATCAACAAGAAATTACGGTTCTCGCTTTATAATGTAAAGAAAACTTTTGATGTGCATTTGATCGTGTACGGCACCGCGGCCTTTTGTCAAAACTTACCTCATTTGGTATCCAAGGAGACCCACTTTCTTGTTATTAATTACCAAGGGTTAAAAAAACAACACACACACCAAGGAGAATGAATGGGACACGTAATGGAAACAAACTGTGAAATGTAGTAAAATTCGAAGCAAAATACTGTACATTGTATGACTATATTAACAAATTGAACTACAGTGTATAACAACAAAATACATTGTAGCACATTGGCACGTGACATCAAGACAGTGCAACGAATAAGCAGAACGATCAAACTTTTTAGTCGAGAGATGGCGCTGTTACTCTGCTAGCCGTATAAAAGGATTCTCTGCTAGTTGTCGATGTTGCTTACAGGTCTATCAGGTAAACATGTTCCTCAGTTATTACACTGCCTATAATTAAATGTATATACATTTATTTAAAAGGTTGGGCCTTTATGAAAATAATGCATCATGTTTTTACTGTGTGTTATGAGAGGTGTCAAAGACACCCGATAATTGCACATTGCGAGTTTCACACGCAGAAATGAAGACTCCAACAGATTTGTCACTGGTTTGTTTGAGATCCAGGAAATAACCACAGAAATACAGACATTCGTCATCCCAAGTGGAAAAATGAGAGGACTATAACTTTATATATCTGTGCCTGTTACAATAATGTTCTTAGCTATAGGCAAGTTAACCTTGATGGGTAGAGCAAAATCTAAATAAAACAGAACAGTCAGTGTTTAATTGAACCTAAGAGGATTAAGATGTAGAAATTTGCTAGTTATTTTCTTCTTTTCCTTGATAAAAGTCATCTTCAAAACAAGCAGGAGCATTCTTTTTTAGATGAAAATACTCAATTATACAAAAGTTTTTAAAAAAATGAAAAAATCAACAGGTTTTTTGAGATTTCAATGAATAACGATGTTTTCATTATCAACTTTAATGATAAACATTAGTTGTTTCTTGAGTTAGCATTCCAATTATAGATTATTCATTCATTCATTTCATTTATTCACGATATTAATATAAGCCAAAGGCAGTTTTTCAACTAGTCCGAGTCGTGAAAGTAAAAATTACAATTCACGCACAAAGAACAAAATTATCGAATACCAACAAAGATATTGCTAAAGGCATAAAATACCATTTGCAGATGAAACAAAAACCCAGCATTAGGGCTTCAAAATAGTTCTAAAATGTGAGTTAGGGATAGAAACAACCAATGTAAAAAAATTGAACCAATATAATTGATGTTAAGTATTGTAAGATATACAAAATGTGAACAGTAGTTATACTAAAAATATTTCCAGACTAAACCGTCTACAGTTATGGTTTAATGAGAAAAATACTGATATCTCCTTATATTTTAGGCTTTATTGCAAAAATTCTACATAGTAGGATATTATGTGATACAACTGACCTACACATATGCATCAAAAGTGATATCTTGAACATTTTTAAAATCACTGCTCCCAAAGGTAAACAGGACCTTTAAACCCTCAATTACACACAATTTAGTTAATCGAGGGTTTTTAAATAATTTAAAGTCTTTAGTAAAAATAAAGATACCAATATAATACGAAATAATGACTCGTGAAAGAAGTAAGCCAAGTTTATTCTTTCATTATGCTTGAAAAATACTGATTTTTAAAAAATATTTTCAGAATACTATGTGTGATGACGAACTGTATCACTGGGAGAAAAAAACAACAAAAATCGCATTTCATTTGGATTTAAGACTCTGCTCACGCCATTGAAAAAAAAGAAGAGAATAATTACACAATTTTAGATTTTATTATTCATGGGTTGTTTTCTTTCAAGTGGGATAGATGATATATAGTTTGAAATGGGATAAAATGGATCCCAGTGAATAAATCGAAAGGAAGTTAGAAAATAAGGAGAAGGGACAAGAGCGGAGGGAGCTGACATAAAGAGCAGGAAGGGGAGGAGGATAGAGAGGAGAGAGAACAAGGGAAGTACATCGTAGAAGGAAGCAGACGATGATTAAAATGGCGGGAGAGAGAGAGTGATAATAGTGAGAGAGAGAAAGAAGGAGAGAACAGAAGAATTTGAGAAACTTGTACAATTAAGATAAAGATGTATGTTTTGGGATTGGATGAACATACATGTATTTTTAATGTTTTCAGGTGAGCAATTTTGATTTTGCTGTTATGTGTGGTGCGTATCAGTATTATCGAGTATGTGCTTGTAATATGTAATCTTATATTGACTTATTATTTTTGTAATATCTTTCTACTATACTTTGACACGAGTCTATTATGTAATTTATATATCTTTTTTTTTTTGTCTGTGCCCTGTGTACCTGCACGCTTATTCCTGGCGACAACCTTTCTTGTTACGTTGCTTATTGACATAATAAAGAATGTTGCACACACACATACACAAACTACAAACAAAACAAAACTATGACGTCTGTTGACATCGCAGACCCCCCCCCCCCGCCCATTCATTATAGATATCATACAGATAATCATGTCATCCCACAGTACTGATAAACATTGTATGAAATCCCCCGAAAGGTGAATCACAAGCGAGCCATTCTGACGGTATACACCCAGCCTTGAGGAGCCCCATAAACGGCCCTATTGTTATGTAAATCACTTTTGTTTGCTGGCACAATACAAGCCCACCTCTGGAATTCTCGCTCGCTCTCTCCCCCTCGCTCTCGCCTCAGTAACCAGCCAGCCCATACGCCATACGCATTTTGTGCAGGCGCCCGGAGCAGCGTATAAACATCTTCATAACGCGGAACTCCCAGCTAAAGTTTAAAACTTAATGTGGTACTACAACGAGTTTTTCAGTAGTTGAAGGCGCCATGTAGCGAGCTGATTTTGAGCTCTCGACTACCCATTTGTTTCATCATACAGGATTTAGTGGTAATCTCGGACTAATATGGGAACATTCACACTGTTAAAAATGCCGTTTTAACGTCGTTACTTACGCAGCGTGGAACACCAACATAAAAGTTCATACATGGGATTAAAGAGCTGATCAGAAGTTCGACAGTCCTGCAAGAAACTATCATCTATACTCTATACCCCCGCCCTGGGGTTGAAAATTGAATTGAAATGGAAGAAGATTTCGACGATGAAGAGGAAATATGTAAGTATTCTCAGATTACGTGTGTTGTTTTGTCAGGTATGAGATATGTGTCTATAAAATTTACTTCTTGATCTGTGAGTTCCTTGGGATGATTTTGCCAATACTGCTACGATCGAGCATCGAAATTAAATTCCCGAAGTCTAAATATGAACACACAACACACAGGTGCATCTCGCCGCAGGTCCTTTGAAGTTCCAGGTGCTTATCATGCTATTTGTTTCATTCTTAACCGACTGATGTCCTTACGAGGTCAGTTTTATCTCTCGGCCATACACCATAAAGTTTGATGACTGTCCTGTAAAACGTAGTTGACCATGTCGGGTGATTTCTATCCGTACCGAAGTCTTGTAAATCTGGCGAGAGTTCCATAAATTTGTAACCCCGATAAAATTGGAATAAAAAAAGTGATATGTATATGTGTAAGTTATGAGATTAGTGTTGAGAGTTTAGGATTAGGGTTAGAGTTTATAGGGTTATATTTAGGGTAACGTTGATCTCGGTGTCCTGCGGTAATGCGGACCCCACATAAGAGTAGGCTTATACTCCTATATATAGGTTAGTGGGGCGTAAATAATATGGAACTCTTTCCGTAAATCCCCCCCCCCCGCGTTAATCTTCTTACGAACGAAAGCATCCCGTCATAGACAAGACAAAAACAAAAACACACATTACACACACAAAACAGTTTAACAGCAGTCAAAGCTCCAACCTTCTATGAAATATGCTCACACTTCGGACTATACCAATAGATCTTCTCGTATACCTCCACATCTTCACTTTCTCTGTGAAAATGATTTACACTTTACTGTTTACATTTGTATTTGTATATCATTCATCTAAATGTGATTTAGATAGATAATCTTGTTGATTACGTCATCCAACTTTTTTTAAACCATACTCATTACTCATCATTATTTATTGTTTTTACTATCAATTACTTCTTTGTCTTTTATTTGCAAGGAATTTCTAAACTTTTGAAAATCCCCCTAACGGGTAATATGTGTGCATAATTGTGTCAATTTTTTTTTTTGTATATCAAACTGTGAACATATCTCCATCTATCCTTGCTTTTTTTTCTTTAGTCTTTTATGTGTGTATTATGAGTGTGAGTAACAAACGCAAACAAAGAGAAACTGACCAGAAATGAATACAATTTATCAGTGGAAAAATGAGCAAAGAAAATGGGATTCGGGATTCGAGACCTCCGGATTGCTAGCCCGGTGCTCTAGAGCTCATTTTTCCACTAGTGCCTATGAGTGTAATAAAGAAAAAGAAGGAGAGGTAAAGTGTACATGGAAAGCAGAAAGAGAGAAAGCAAGATGGAGAGAATGTGGGTACTTGCGCACTTGTCTTTCTGGATAAACCTATTTCCATTACATATTAGTATATTGTCATCGATACAGGCCATACGGACATGTAACAAGATACCAAGTGTGAGAAGGATGGCACAGTATGATAATCAACCCATATCTATCTTTATCCACTCAACCATACGTCCCATGCAGCATATCTTATTTTCGTCAAAATTGCGATATTCCGAACTCTTCTTTTTTTCAATGTATACGTCATAATTCACTGTATATGATGCTGTCTTCTCCTATAAGTTGTTGTATAACATAGCCGTAAATATCATTAATAAGTGTATATCTATCTGCACAAAAGCAGAAGGGATGAATTGTTTCATACGTTATTCTATCGGTGTATTGCTTCTCAATGTCAACATCAATTGAACAATGGATCAATAACAATGCTCTGTTGAAAAGAATACGGTGTTAATCAAAGAGATCTGCTCAGCGTATTTTGGAAAAAAACTACACTTTACTTATGATGAATAATGGAGAGATAAAGTAACATGGATTGTAAAATTTAATGAAACACGAGGAAAATTCGCCATTCGGATGGAAACTGAACAAATTGATTTTGTATTCATCCAAGACTTCAGATCCCGATTTGCACAGCTTATTTATTTATTTGTTTACGTACAGTGTATGTAACGTATGTACACATTGTATGTATTTGATTGTTCATATTGTATTCATTTATTCATTTATTCATTCATATATTCATGTATTAATTAATTAATTTATCTATTATTCTTTACCCAGTAGCCCCATCAGCGGGTATACACTGTTTGTCGGAATTCTTTACAAATGCCAATCGATGTCAATCACATATATAGTTTGTTCCATCATTATTCTTCCGTGCCGTTTTCTTCTGTCCCTTTCACTATGCTCCTTCATTTAGATGATGATCTTTGCCCACGTGTACTACGACATTTCTTTCGCAGATATTAAGTACGACTTTTGTCTTTTAGTTTTCGTAGCAGAGTAACTTCAGATGCGGATTTTCTTTTCCACCATATCTCGAACGTGTGGATATTGAAATGAAAGTGATTTCTTTGAATGCACTGTTTACTCTCTCCGCAGGTGTGTGCCGTAGCTTCAAAGAAACCGCGCATTTCTTAAGATATATAACATCTCCCTGTAATGCAGAGAAGTCATACTCAATCGCAATATATTTTATGAAATGGAGTAGCTCAAGGCACTATCACCGATATTACATCACCAAGTTTGCCGGTAGAAACTTCTAACTTTACCGCTGTGAAGGATGATTGTATAGGGTTGTTGACACCAGACCTAACCATTCATCATTCTCGTTATTGAAAAGCTAACATAAAATTCCATCAGTATAGCGCATAATTCTAAATGTTCCGTCTTGTGTCCGTATGGCACCAGCTGAAATTAGTAAAAAAAAAGAAATGCATGGTGTGCAGTGATAAACGACGAGTGCAATTACCGTCTGAACATCGTTGTCGAGTATATAATCAAATATGGCACAGCACCAAATGTCAATGCCTTTCATAAGCAGGTATGTGGAAAATTTCTTCATGTCCTTTACTGTTATGACTTCAGCATTGTGTGTGAATAAGCTTTCATGATAATGAACAAGCAAACAAACATGGATATGTGCGGATCACACAAGTTGCGAGTTATTTATGTAGCAGAATGGAAACATGATAAACAATAAGAGTAGATGTTCCTCGGTGAATACCCTCCGGGACAAGTTTGAAAAAAGGTCACACAGAAGTATGTAAACGTTTGTAATGATTTGAAAATTGTAAACATTGTGTGTGAACATCTGTGTAAACATTTTGCACGGATGAAACAAAAAGTATTTCTCGAAAAAATCAACTATATGCGACTTCCTGAAATATGTGGGTGAATCACAACAAGTCTCTCCATGACAGCAAAATTAAGATATGAGAAAACATTGTTCTCACTGAAATTTTGCGATATCGAAACGTATGTAAAGATGAATATTTGCAGATGAAAAGGTCATTTATGCGACAAAACGACTTAATGAGACACAGAGTAGCAATGAGCAATGCCATGGACAGCTACTGAACGATTTCTTTACTATGAGGTGAAATAAAACTGCTAAAAATTCAAAGGAGCTTATTAAAATAAAATCAAGTCAAGTGAATTACGTACAATAAGTGAGTGATATCTACACAGTAGATTTACAACTGTTTTGTTTTGATGGTTTAACATTCAGGGTTAAACTGCAAACTGGTCTATTCTAATGTTACAGAGTGTCTTTCATGATCAAATCATCCACACACAAAAAAAAAGATAAAGAAAAGAAAAACATACTCAAATGCTTGTAGAAATGTTAAAGTACTATTGTCTGATATCAAAGATTGGTTATGGATTGTATATGTGTATTATAATTATTCAGTTTAACAACATCCTCCCGTTATTAATCTTCAACTATGTAACCGCGAGTATCTTCTTGCTGCTATACACCAGTTACGAGTTATCTTATGACTTTAATGTCTTTGTTCATTGCAATCTGCATGAATTCTCGTACACATCTATACGGGATCTCGTCGGGCGATAGATTTCATATGGTACAGCATATCAGTATAACAATCGCTTCATCAATATCAGCCGTTCGGCATCGTAGTGGGCGTCAATTGGTTCAGGCAATTGTCATTGACAAGTCATGTATGCAAAGTGCCCTTTAATTATTACAATCCGACAGGTGTATAAATGCAATGATATACGTGTTTCGCTATGCCAGAGAACGTCAAAGGATGATTTCTATGTCGTGATTCAAAACACATTTTGTCACATTTCGTCAAGCTTTAAGTAAGCGGTGTCGTTTTTGTTGTCGTTGTATTTGTGGTTGTTGCTGTTACTGTTGTTGGTGTTGTTGTTGTTGTTGGTGGTGGTTGGTTGGTTGTACATTATGAATGAAACGAAGGGCCGAGACAATGTCGCTATGCAATGCTCGACGGGTGCAAATCTTGTATTCATACGATCACAGATTAACTCGAGGGGTTATGATTGTAATCAGAATTATTATTTTATCACTTACAAAAACATATCAGTGAAGAGGCATGATACTTCACAGTGTAAGAAAGATGGTCCTTCTCTTACACTCAAACATTATACCCAGGACACCTCATTGATTTTACATCTGTGTAAATGTGTGCATGTATACATGCAACAACATGCACGTTTAAATTTCAACACAATTGATTACAAACGAATACCTGTGCGAGTGAGTGTGTGTATACTTGAAATATACTTACTGCGCATTCCAGCGCCATTACAATCTATTTACAATAGAGCAGCCACCTGCTCAGAAAATTGTATGATTATTGATTGTCTGTCATTGTTATTTGTTGTTGCTGTGATTGCAGGTAATGTCAAAGTACCATAGCACAAACGAATAGTCTTAGTTAAAGAGTTTGTTAATTATTGCTTTTATTGTATAAGTTAGATGAAAGATATCAATATTGTTCTCGTTGTTATGCTGCTGTTGATAATCGCAGTCTGGGATATGCATAATTATGTGTACATTAAAGATCATTGCAATCAGAAGGATTTATAATCATCAAGATGAATAAAATGAAATAGTGAGATGGACAGAGATAGTTAAAATGTTCTTCTTGATCAATCTAGATGATCATTTGAAATCTGCTGTAGACAATAATTGCTAAACACCTTCAACTTGTTACCACAACCCATATGCGGTCAACACGGACACTGTCGTAAGCGAACACCATTGAAAACTTATCATTGCGCCAGATAATATGTGTCAAAAAAGAAGAAAAACCAAACGAGCTTGACATTCCAGTTGGCCACCGTTTTCGTCTTCGTACCCTATTCAAACCACTCTATCACTGACATGATACTAAAGAGTGTCAAATATTTAGGTACCCGTCCCGCAGTCCCGACAGAGTGCGGTCCAACAGGGAGAAGCTCTGCATGCATGGCTTCAGCATTCACGAGGGAAATGAGCGATATCATCTTTTCACTTTCCTTCCTTACCCTACACATTTCACTTTCATGGTACATTTTAATTCCTCCCATTTCCCACATTGTCTTATTATTCATGATCGTCTCTTTATGCCTCCTGTGTATGTATTATTACATTTATTTTACACATCTTTTATACACATATTTCATCATTACTGTTGTTATAATGAACATGATTATTATTTTGTATAACATCAATACGTTAACTGTTCACACGTTAGTTACTTGGTTCCCACTTTATTATCATTTGCCACAGTTTTACACTCAAGCTTCATGAACAATGGGCTTTTCTATGTATCTTGAATGACCTCCGTCTTCATTACACCACATTTTGGGTTATTCTCTTACTTTTTTGATACAATCATCATCATTGTGTTGTGTTCTGATCTTGTTGTCTCCCTTTTCATCTTTATCCTTCACAGGTTGCTAACCCAGTATATAGCCTTGGGATCATCATTGGCCCTTCATTACCTTTCCTTGTTTTACTAACTCCTCTGCTTTATTATACCCCGTTCATACCTGATTGGCACCTCGCTTTGACATTCAACATACCCCTTTTGTTTTTGACCATTGTTATGTGTCCCTAGTCCTTCCCAGTTCATTCATAGTTCATGTTTTGTAGTTATGTACGTCTGTAGGCCCTACACTTTTTTATGTTTGTCATTTTGCCTCTGACGGAGATTCCGCTGGGATTAAAAAGCTGAGGAACCGTCTGATTCGATTTTCACGTCCCTGACTCGCCATTTTTGGATAAGCAGTTTTCAGAATCTTTTACTTCTATATAATTCTTGCGTTAATCATGGTCTAAGGAGTAATAACGGAGGCGACTAATACGAATATGCAGAGACGCGTACGATTCATGTGTAGCTACAGTAAGTTTTCATTGCAAGTCACGATAAAGGCCGGAGTACTTTCGTTCCTGTTTTGATGGGCACGTGCATTCATGTCCATCTTGTCTCTGTCCCTGTCTCTTTAAGGTCTAGAATTTTCATCTCTTTTTTATCGTTTTGAATGGATTCCTCACGATGCTGTGGTGAGCATGGCAACAGGGCTCGTTGTTATTTTGTGTGTGAAGCTACACTGTATCTGTGAACATTTCTTGCGATAACACATTAAAATCCACTAGTATGCTATCATATCATACTGCGGGACATTTTTCTCATTCTGACTGTATCTTTATCTTGAGCAGATATCGTATATCCCGACGGTCACATCCATATTACCATAGTTTGTAGCATTTGTGTGTGTGTGTGTGTGTGTATGTGTGTGTGTGTGTGTGTGTGTGATCCTCTGTAGTGAGATTTTAGACTTTGTATGATAATTTTATCGTATACTTCAGTATCCCCAACACAAGATAGAATGATTGTGACGATATCATGAAGCATGATTATTATATCTCCTCTTGAGCTTTCAATTTTCCGAAGTGAGATTTTAGAATTTATTTTTGTTATAACAACATCCTTATCTTGATCACAATGTCGTATACCCCCTGCAGTGCTTCCCGTCGAGCGGGAATTCCACGAGGCGGCGAGGACGGGCGATGTCGAGATGGTTAACAGCCTCATCAAGCAGAAGATCAACGTCAACTGTATGGACGAGGTAATGTGCATGTATACAGTCTTTTTCCTTTCATCCGGTTAGATTAACGAGGAACCCTACTTCATGGTCTGATGGTGGCTCCAGTAACCGGAGCGTATATCAAAGGAATCCAAAACCCAAAGAGAAATGTGGATTGAGTGAAAGCAGCATCACTAGTAGAACACATCAGTGAAAGTTTGAGGAAATTCGGACAATCGATGCAAAAGCTTTGAGTTTTTAAAATTTTGGTGTTGGTCCGCTGGATGAGGAGACTACTTGAGTTTATGGCGTCATGTGTGGACAACAATTATAAAAAAAAAAGAAAAGAAAATTCCACATCTTTTACTTTTCTAGCATTACGTAAGAGCACTTGACTAACGGCTTTCATAGAGGAGGGGGATAATCATTACCCTTAATATATGTCAGTATCAAGTTGATGGAATGTGTTTTTTTCAAGAAAAATGAACTTTTGTTTGATGATAATGATGACGACGTAGATAATGATGAGATTGAAGGTAATCGCGGTCAAATATACAAATAAGTGATGACATCTCTACTTACAGAGAGATCGCACTGCGCTTCAATTGGCGGCTGGGCAAGGCCACATCGACGTCATCAACGCACTCATGGATGCCGACGCCAACGTCGACCTGGGAGACAAGGTGGGTCACATGACGTTTTTTATGGCAACACTGTCGGTGTAGGCAATGCTGATACCTGCGTGCCATTATGATACTGTAATGGTTTCCAATGTAGAGTAATAAAAAAGTGTTTTTTTTTCGATATCATGACTGATGCTCCATGAAAAAGAGTAGTCTTGTTATAATGTTATTGAAGCACTTCATCATTGTGACGAAATCTTTGTGTGAGTGGTAGTATGTGTTTGTTTTTGTCTTTCTGTATTTTTGTTTTTGTTTTAGCAAGACACAATAGTGCTAAAACATCCCAGAGAAATCAACTGTTCTCCCTGATGGTTTTAATCTGTATCAAAGTCGAGAAGTTACTGAAGTAAATCGTTATCAGGAGAATGGAGCAAAAGCAATAAGATAAATTAAAGATAATTTCCCCCATTTTAAAGGAGATATTACTGTCTTCTAGCAAAACGCAGCCACACATTAGTTACCCACTTTTAAAGCTTTTTCCCTGATACATCGAATATTTCAAAGGTCTGATAAAACTAATCAGGGTTGTGAAAACATAAAGAATATCACACATGAACGTTCATTAGAGTTGTTCTTGTCTTCTCTCGACATGATAATCTACGGTCGGCGCGGCGGTGTGTCTGTTCTCGCTCCAGTACGGGATGAATCCTCTGCTGTGGGCCGCGTGGTTCGGGAAGGATGATGCCATGAAAACCCTCGTAATGGGAGGCGCCAACAGGCAAGCTGAGAACAAGGTAGGACCTACCGTGCCCACACACGAATAAACGCCATAACCGCAGGCCATTTATAACCATTTACGTATGATAGAGTCATTTACTGTGATACTCATTTGAAATACTTCTTTCTTCTTTTCTCTCTTTTTTTGAAAATCGGCATATTGTTTGTCCGTTGCTCCTTTGCTAGAAAGAAAACAACAACAACAAAAACGAAAACAACAACAGAAGATTGTAGACGCCTGTAAATAGTTTGCAGGTAATACCCAAATTCAATCTCCCCCAATCAATTCATCGTATACTGTCATCCCGTATCCAACAGCAAGGACTGACGATCGTGCACTGCGCGGCCGCCCGTGGTCATCGGGGCATCCTGGAGTACATCGTCCGCGAACTCCTGGACGAGGACCCAATGGACAGCGACTACGAAGAGGAGGAAGAGGACACTGGCATCAGCCTCAGCGCCGTGTCGGGCAAGGTGGGTGACCTGACTCGCTCTTTCCTCAACCAACTTCTGCAGGATGTAGTCTCCGGAATGCAATTCATTTGCATTTTAATCAATCTACACAAAACCGAGAATTCTGTATATCAGTTAATAATTGTCAAAAATAGATGGGCAAAACTCAGAATGAAGACCAAGACCTGAAACTATGACAATCGACAATAAATTCTGGTGATCCAACTTCAAGAAACCGTTTGCTATGAAATTAAAGTTATTTCAATAGAGTGAACCTATTTGCATTTCATTGTAAAATGGACAATGTAATAGGATGACTATCTTGCTTCTGATAAAGAGAGGAAACTATTGTAATTGCTCCTTGAAATGTAACATAGCTGAAATGCAATCATGGTGACAGAACGTCTTCCCCGTTTAATCCAAAGCTGAAACTGCGTATCAAGCTCCAATGAAAAGTCCAATCCCTATAATAGTTGAAAAGTTCGACTCACTTACACCATGCAGCACATGTCCTGTGCAACCTATACCAGTGAAACGTTTGTGTGCCCATTTTGGTCCTCGCATGCAAGTGCTTTCCTGTTTAATTAGAAATCGTTCACCGATATACTGAGTAGCCTTAAAGATAGAAAGAGATAGATATCAGTAGCTAGAAAAGAGAGAGAGAAAAAAATGACGGAAAAAGGCGCAACACAAAAACAGGCAAATTGTAATTCAGTGAAAATACGTATTCTAACGAACACCATTGCCCTGTGATATAACGTAATAAGCAGATATTCTTGCATCCTCAAGACCGACTTTCAGCTGGAAAAAGAAAAATGCTTGAGGGAATATGAACGTTTAAAGTCGCCGAAGGTAAGATGTGAAGCAATCCTACTGGAATGCCCCTCTTCCTTTCCTAAAGTTCCTCCCCGCTACTAGCCAAGGGTTCTTTCATCATTCTTTAGACAGTCTTTACAATGGCCCTATGGTTTATACCAGGGTACACACCTTAGAGTCGTGCATGTGGGTTATAAGAGGTGGCATAGAAAAAAGGCTGGAGAAAGGGGAAAAAATGTAGAAATTACAGTTCCTGTTCTTAAAACAAATAATCATTCTCAAACTTTTAAACGTACATTACCTAAATCTTGTTTACTTTTATTACGTCCTTATTTGATATTATGTTCCATTGTATTTCGTCATTTTTTTTCAAAATCTGTAAACTACCGCTTTAGAATGCCAGCCACGGTACTAAAATACAAAATGGATAGTCCTGTGTATTCAGCACCTACTGTTATTCCAAGTTATTAACGGACAGGGGGTATTATACCCAACACAAAAACAATCTCGCCATGTTGTGATATTTCGAGTTTATATCATTTACTGACGATATAAGTCTCAATCGTATCCATATGTCTCACAAGCAGAATTTATTGCCAGTTGCCGACATTTTTTTAATCACAATAAAGGGTAACGAACGCCGGTTTTGATAAATGCAGCAACAAACAAACGAAATAACAACAACACAAAACAACAACCAACCAACCAACTAACCAACCAACCAACCAACCAACCAACCAACCAACCAACCAACCAACCAACCATCCAACCAACCAACCAACCAAAAAAATGTAACTTTTTCCCCCACCAGGAATCTCCTCCATTCTGTCCTCCGTCAGTAGAAGAGAGCCTTGTTCCGGCGCTGGTAACTTATACTGTTCCACAACTCAATTATAATCTTCCCTTTTCAATGTTTGTTAGAGTGTTGGATAGCTTTGGAACGGTTGGTGACCGATGTTGTAATTCGTATCTGGGACCGATATTGGCTTATAATCAGAGGTGTTTTCTGGGTCTTGGGGTTTGCGAAGGTCCTATTATTACAAGTTTATCTCTCCGTATAATCTCCAGTTATATTGTCAGTTTGTATTGATTCTATAATATTCTCATAAATACGGGAAGGGGTAAAATCTGATTCTACATCTCCTTTTTTCACAAAGAAATTTTATTAACTTAAACATTCAGGTACAAAATAAATGTCACATACATGTACAATACATACAGACAAATAGTACAAATTGACAGGCAGCTACAGAACGTCTAAATAATATGAATACGATTCCAACTGATATTAGATATAGAACCTGTATAGTGTTTTTTTTTCAGACATATATTCGTCTACTTTCTTCGCTTGCTTTAAGAATTAATAAAAGTGCCTAAAATGTAATGATTTCTTTTTATTTCTTACAGAAAATTATAAAGTATTTTGCATACAAATAAATCACGTTGTGACACTTTGGGTTTTCTGTGGAACCAAGTATAAAAGCACTTCTAGTAATTTGAGTTTGATTCTGTAACATAATTTCCTGTATTTGAGTAATAAACCTTTGAGTAACATCGCATTCCTAAAACATAATGTGCGATTGTTTCTGTGGAGCTCGAACAAAACGTACAGAGGTCTGTAGATAGTCCCATTGCAAAAAGTAATTCATCAACACCAATATTTCTATGCAGAATTTCATACTGAAAATAACGAAGTCTTTGATTCAGGGTTGACATGTAAGGAACATTGTATATATCAATCCAGTCTAAGTTTTAGTTGAATATTTCTTCTTCCCATTTCCTTTCAGATTTAGGTGGTTGAAATATATTGTCAAGTAATATTCGGTGTATATATCGACATATTTCGGTTCTTTTGAACAAATTATATATCGTATCTTCTTGTTGCGTCTTTATTTCATTATCATTTACTGATTTCTTTTTAATGTATTTTTCCAATCTTAGGGAATTGCATGAGTAACTGAAAAATACTATAAAGATTACAACAAACACCATATCTAGCCCGAAACTGTTCAAAAACTTAAAAAAGATAAACCATCATCACTCAATATTTGTTTAATCTTTAATATATCCCTTTAAAACATTGTTTTCTTTAAAAAAATCTCATTATTTACACGAATTGATGAAGTAAACCAAATTACCTGGGTTTTCACTTTTTTACAGATAGATCAGGGGAAAGAGTATATTACACCAAGCCTTAAGAATATTACGTATAAAACATCTTTGAATCAAATTTATCTTCTTTTCTGTTCCGGCCATATTACAATACCAAATTATATTACCCCCTAAATTCTACCTCTCCTTGGTACAGTAAATGTCATATAATACGACCATTTTCTTTTATTGTCATGCACAATTTGCGGGGAGAAGTATAGAAAGTATAGAAACTCTTACACTAGGTATATTGTAATAATTATTCTTAACAAAGATATTACTGCTGGTCAAGAAACGCTCAATTTCTGGATAACTCAATAATCACTCAAATTGTCTTTGATAAGAATTGCATACAGTTTCATGAAACGTCTTTAACGAAATCCTTATAGGAAGTCTTCCTACGTAGAAATGCCTTTAAATTGTCAGAGTCTTTACCTCGATTTTTACTCCCGATTTTAGGAGATGTTATGATCCAACATTTGATGAAGCACCTGCTTGTTAACACAGAATGACTTTACTGGGAAGACGTGTACTTTCCTGTACTTTATTATTTATTCATTTATGTATTTTTACACTACATGTATAGTATGCGATTATAATTATCGCAGAGCTATAGCAAAGGGTACGACTGCGTAGTTGATACAAGTTCTGAAATTATCTTGATTTTGGAATTTGGAAGATTTGTTCTGCAATGTTTAAACGAATTAATTATGTGATATCAGGGAGGTGATCTCCCTGGTTATATTAAGGTGTCTAGAACAACGGGCACGCATGCAGCCTCTGTGGGTTCTTTTTTTCTGTAATAATTATGGTGTGGGGTAAGAATTTTATCGTTACGGTTGGTAACTGGATTTCATTTTGTTGTTACGGGTATTTTCTTTTCATCAACACATAGATTTGAGGGAATGCATGTTGCCTTTCGTAAATGTCCATTGGTCCTTACACTGATTTGTTCGTGCATGTGTGTGCGTGTGCGTGTATATGTACGTGTTTGCTTATTGCTGCTGTTTCATGTGTGTATATCTTATGTTTGGGTGGTGTGTGTGGGTGTGTGTGTGCGCGCGCGTTTATGCGTGTTTGTTTGTGTGATGATATCGAAGGAGAGGTCAGGTCAGTCATGTGACAGTTGTGTTTTTGTGACGATGGCCTCTGTATGCTTTCGTGCGTAGTTAGTTAGCGACCTCAGGACTACTGGGAGATATCTGATAATGATGAAATGGTGATGATAGAAATATAAACAACCACGTGCTACAGCGTGGTGCCTGTTTCAAGCATTGTTTGATGTCTCGCCTTGCAGTGGTATATCATTCCGCACGCTGTTTCTTTTTTTTTTTTACCCAATCCTTATTTCCGCTCTCTTTGGTTAGATAGAATAGATATATAAGCATTAAGCCTTCTGTTAAATCTTTAACAAGAACCTTTTAAAGCTCTCATATCGGATGATTGTGATCAAACACTTTGTATTTGAGATTGTGTAAAGTAGCATGGTGTATGATTATATAATAGTCAGTGCATGCATGTATACGTGTGGATTTGTAAAGATTTAGAATTGGAAAGCATGTACATGTCTCTGTCCTGTGATCATTTGAGGAGTTGTCTTGACACTTCTCTTTATAAAGTCACCATGCATTTCTAACGTAAGGGGCATTGTCTTCTTCGTTCTAAAATGTATTTCGAGAGAGACCGGAAGTTAATGGTGGAACTAGCAGTAGTTTGATGTTAATCTTAAATGATAGCTTTGTATACTTTCTTTGAATTTGAACGACATTGCCGAAGATCTCTCTATATGTGAGGAAAGATTAGATTAATGACTGCAGAATTTCACATGCGAGTAAACATTTTTCACGCATCTTGCCGATAACTTTGAAAAATAATCACATTTCATAACTTACTGTATATGTTTATAGTTTTATGCCTAGTTAACAAACGTTTTCAGATCATTATTATGTGTGAACCTTTTACAATGAGATACCCAGTATTTTTGCATTATTTTGCACAATGGTTATTTACACAGTTTGTTCTTTTCTTAAAGTGTGTCGTTTTGTGTTTCCTTTTTATCTTCTCACAATTGCCGTGACTTCTGCACCTTTACGACCGGTCCTTTTTTTTTCAACTGCAACGTTTACAAATATATACAATCTACCAAACCCCATTACACGTAATGCATGTTGAAAACACACAAACACGTTTGTCTGCGTACAACACCACGTCAAATGTACATCACTTACATTTTTCATTGCACGTGCTTTCGGAATAACCCAAAATTGTATGATTTAATCATTTCTCTTGATGGGTTGCGTGGGTTTCTGCATGACGATATCCTGCATGGTTGTGTTTCCACTAACAATGATATTGATGATGCTGATTTTGAATGAACTAATCCATGATCAACATGCATGACATACTAACTTCTAATGTATCAACACCACACAATACTTTCCTGACCTTTTTTCTAACTTCTTTCAATCGATCATGCATGTTTCAAACGCATTGAATTGATGCCATCCTCCTCCCCCATTGCTAACATTATTCTCACTCGGCGACGATACATTGTTTACCTTTTCCATGATTGCTCATGCCTTGATTCCACAAAATGATTTCGAACACATCACTCTCACATCTGATATCCACTTTGTCATCACCATTGTCATGGCAACTGATAATTACCTTGATAATCTCGATCATTGTAATCAATCCATCCGCATGGTCCCAACCAATTGCATAACACACGCTCTCCCTGTCCTCTCGGGTGATTTTTTTTTATGCGATGTTTACATCATTATAAAAAACATTTACAATAACTGATGATAACCACGATGGTTGTAATAATCTTAATAATCCATGCAATTAATTTCATTCACAACCGCAACCATAACCATCACCACCACCACAACAACAACAACAACACGCACGCACACATTCTTGTGTGTTCACAAATTAACAACCATCAATATACATCATCATCTCAAAATACAAAACAAACAAACAAAAAACAAAAACAAATCTGGCCACTGACCGGAAATGGACACGCCCACCTGCTCCGTAACTATAGGTCACCGGACTGTTCAGTGCTGCGGCGGGAAACGTCATGGGGAATCTGAGCCAACTTGGCAACATGGCCATGGGAAAGGCCGGGGAGACGAAAGAAGAAAAACCCACTAAGCGCAGCGAGAAGTCGTTCGTCGAAAAGAAGTCCAAACCTGAGGAGGTGAGAAAAATTAGTCACGATACAATTATGATGTTAGTAGGTAATAAACGTATAATGACACCTTCCCTCTCTCTATAAAGACACATACAACGGGAAAAAAAATATGCATACGTCGGGGCAAAAATTGCTTCTGATATACGGGAAGCTTGCCTGACATAGCAATAGTTATTGCATTCAAATTGGATTACTTAGTATGTGGATTGAATTCAGAGCTTATTCGTACTCTTTGGAAATTAATAGTTCGTTTGATTAAAAAAAAATACCCATAGATTTGATTACATTGGGAAAATGGCCTGACGCATTCCCAACGTTTTTTGTGCAAATGGATGATGTTTTCAATTATCTTCCCACAGTTCTAAGGCACCATCACTTTGAAAAGAATATAGATATCATAGAATCTTTTTATTAGTAGAGGCCTTGTTCAAATGTGAGTGACACATGTCAGAGTTTAGTGCCCAAAAGCTATTATTTGATTAATATAATCACTGCAGTGAATTTCAAGGTCTTGGCAATTGCTGCACTCCCTTAAATTAGTCACAGTTTGATTATTGTCTACGCCCTGTTTTTTCCCTTTCTTTCAGTAGCAGTTAAGCGTGAATTTAGGCCCGTATTATGTAGTTCAGTATAGGATCCAGATCACAGACACAATAGGAGGGTTTGCCTAGCAGGTTTTTCCCTTTGAAGTTCGCGATATTATATCACGCAATCAATCGAAACCAACAGAATTTTTATCACGTAGATGTAGACATTAACATCAGAGTACTATGTACGAATGTAATAATGATAATACAGTACAGTATGTCCCAAAAAAAAAAATTACAACGGGACCCCTCGCAATGATATCTTTAAAAATAGTAAATCAATCTAAATACAAATTCAGGGTATGAAACTATAACTCATTGCCCACATTTTACAGAAAACCCCATGCGATTTGCTTCAGTGGTCAAAGAGAAATGAGGAATTTTGTAGAGGATGTCGGGAATCTCTTTTGTCCAAGTTCCGTCTATTATTCACGCACTAGAGCATTGAATTGCTAAAATTGGAAAAATTAGACTCATGACATGCTTTGCAACAATCTACATTTCTCTGTGACCGCTTCACCAAATTGAATGAGGTTTTCTGCAAAATAGAGCTAAGATGTTATGTTTTAAGGCCCCGAAGTAGCACTTAGACAGGTCGATCGTTTTGGATGTTATCAATTCGAAAATTTCATTGTAATTTTTGAGGGACATACTGCAGTATGACCCTCAAAAATTACAATCAGATTTTCGCATTGGTAACATCCAATATGATTATCTTTTTTCAATGCTACTTCAGGGTCTTGAAATATAACATCTTAGCTCTATTTTGCAGAAATCTCCATTCGATTTGGTGAAGCGGTCACAGAGAAATGGGGATTGTAGTAAAGCATGTCATGAGTCTGATTCTTCCAAGTTTAGCACTTCGATGATTTTGTGTGTGAACAATAGACAGAACTTGGACAAAAGAGATTCCCGACATCCTCTACAAAATTCCTCATTTCTCTTTGACCACTAAAGCAAATCGAATGGGGTTTTCTGTAAGATGTGGGCAATGGGTTATATTTTCATACCCTGAATTTGTATTTAGATTGATGCAATATCTTTAAAGATATCATTGCGTAGGGCCCCGTTGTAATTTTTTTTTGGGACATACGATATGTGTTATTTACATACACATGAACACGTATACATATTCATGTGGGTACATATATATTATGTACACTTTGACCTATATGTATATGCATAATGCATATGTAGGCCTATATGATATATACTTATATGTATATGAATGTCAATCTGTTAAATCAACATTGATACATTTGATATAATATTTCTGCTTCATTATACTTTAAAGATGCATCATTATAACTGATGACAGCTATCCTGGAGAGCGTTTTCAAATTTCTTATTCATTTCTTTTTTGTTCGTTTGAATTTGTTGTTAATGTTTTGTTTTGTTCTGTTTGTTTGTTTGTTTGATTGTTGTTTGTTTGTTTGTTTGTTTGTTTGTTTGTTTTTTGCTGCTGAATTACATTTTGAAAGTGTACTGTCATTATTTCATTTTGAGTATACCACAATATTGTTTCAGGTATTACAGCTCGTGAATTGAAAAAGTACCAATCACCACGAAAACAGATCTTTAACGTCATGTCTGACTTCAAATATTTAAGCTTCTAATTTTGGTGTCGTTGAAACCATTATATGCTATTCTTAAAAAAACAAACAATAAGATGCATGATTCTGAACTATTTAACACATTTTGACGAAAACTGACTTTGCTTTTTTTTTCTACAGGAAGGTAAGTTGTCTCAAATCCTATATATGAGTGAAATTTGTGTAGTATAATAGAATGTAAAAGATTGTGTCTTTTTACAGTTGCCTTGAAGTGCATTCTCAGTTACCACCCACTCGAAGCATGTGTAAAATTGAAAGAGCCTTTCATGCCCAAGCTTATTGTAATGAATACCACCAAAGTTATTCCAAACACACAGAACGGTAAAGCTTCATTTAAATCAGATACTGACTAGCATATTTTACGCAAATTATATATTTTATAAGTAAGAATATTTCTTGCTGTAGGCCTATAACGGCTCCACTCTTCATAGATTTCAACCTCCTAGTCTGTCAAAACACCATTGTCAGATGCAACATTTTCATGATAATTCAAAATGGATATCGCTTTGATGACTGTCAAAGAGTGAAATTTCAACTAATTTGCATATTATGTGATCGTCATTACTATCACTGACGTCACTGCTATTTCAATAGGTGAAACTTATCCTTATCGAACATGCTTTTTTAATGAAACGTCTACCATGTCTACTGAACCGTCTGTATGATTTCACTGTATATCTCTCAGGGTCAGTTTGATCATTGAGTGGCTCTTCACTATAAAGGTAATTGCCCTTATCTTCTTTAAGGAAAGAACATTCATGGAACATCAACTGGATAAATAATTTTACATCATACCTCTTTTTCCTGTTGATTCAATAAAACAAAAATGTTTCGACGATGGGAGCTGCCAAAATTCACCAGCAATGTCTCCAGAGTTTTCAAAGGAGACAGAAACAGATCGTGACTTTATTTTCAGAGCATTTGTTGTTTATAGAAAAAGGTAATCAAATGTCACGTTATGATTATAGCTGGGAATAATGCACTTTGCTAAAATACTTATTTTCTTCTTTTTTCAAAATGAGCGAAGACCGTCAGCGACGCAGGGTAATTACTCTGACAGGAAGGGCAACTATTATTAATACGCATGATTTCTTGTGACGATTTAGTGTTGCTGTGATTTGCAGTATTCTGCACGGTCATGCAGTGTTTTTCACGCACCATAAGACAAGCCCCCTCCACACACAAGTGCATCAAATGACACCCATGAGATCAATTTTGAGTGTAAATCTGTGTGTATTGTGTTTGTGTGTGTCTGTGTGTGTGTGTTTGTCTGTGCTTGAGTTCTTGCATGATGAATGTTTGCAAATATAATTTGTTTCTTAGCGCGTGCGACACTACGTGAAAGCACTATCCAACCAGGACAAAAAGAGATTATCCTGAAGAACATCAAAGGGATGCTTGCTTTTAAAGTGAAAGTTATTCGACTAATTCTCCGTGGAATGGCAAATAGAACTATAAAACAATTGAATCAATTTGAAATAGCATATAATGACTCCCAGCTTATTCATCGCTGTCTATGATGCAACGATACATGCTTTATGCTCTATTCTTTAATCATTCTGCTATGAGTATTGTTGCGTAGTTATCATGATGTAAAACATCACAGTTCTCGAACGAGCATTCACGAAACCATAATGCAACAGAACGTCAAGGAATGTGTTGTGCTCTATATAGTCCATGGGCCAAGACCCGAAAAATGGGTTGTTGGTACCATCTGAGGTGGCACAACCCTTTTGGTGTCAGTTTGTTTGTCGGGCATAGATATGCTTATCAAGCTATGATAGCATTTCCTAATGAGTAGCTTAGTCATAATAAATGAATTTTTAACCAATTTGGTCTCGTTTTTATATCCCTATACTTCTGAATCGAAGCTAAACCGCTATACAAAGAAAAACACTGCCTTCTGTATGTCCACAGGTGTTCTGTTGTAAACGCGGTGCGCTTAGTCTTTGTTCAGGGCAGCGAAGGGAATATCCAAAGGGTTATGATGTCCACAGCTGTCACGCGGTGCGCTTATTCTTTATCTAGACCAATGTACCGTTATCATATCTAAAGTTCCTCATAAAAGGGATTATCTATACTGTTTTTATACTACCCTATCAACAAATACATCAGTTTTAAACAAAAATCACTCTGTTCATTTACAATATCATTCATTATATTGTATCGTAGTGTACCAGTACATTGTTTTTGCATTATCTTATATTGTTGGAGGGAAATAAAGCGACATTGGCGTGGTATCAGCATTTTCACCGAAGCGTTTTGGCCGGAAAATGATAAATAATTGAAAGATACGGTAAAATTCACGAGGAATTGCTTTTGTTGTTGTTGTTGTTTTTAGATAAAAAGATATACACTGTATCATACGCTTTGGATATTTCCTTCGCCGTCTAAGATAAAGACTAAGCGCTGTGGACATCATAACCTTGGACATTCCCTTCGCTGCCTTGAATAAAGACTAAGCGCACCGCGTTTACAACAGAACACCTGTGCACATACCATAGAGCTGCATTTTACAGCTCTATGGAACACACAGAAGACAGTGCTCTTCTTTGTATAGCGGTTAGTTTCGATTCAGAAGTATAGGGATATAACAACGAGACCAAATTGGTTAAAAATTCATTTACTATGACTAAGCTACTCATTTGGAAATGCTATCATAGCGTGATAAGCATATCTATGCCCGACGAACAAAATGACACCAAAAAGGTTTTGCCACCTCAGATGGTACCAATATCTGGCCTGGCCCATGGACTAATAGGACTTTGGTCAAATATTGCAAACTTTTGTTGCAAACATGTTATTTAATTTGCCTATTACGGCACACAAACTTAAGTTTTAAAGTCGCTCGCTTTCGTTAGAGCCCCCCGAGTCCTACGGTATGCGACAAAATGCGGCGTCGGTCAGCAGCGGCGGTGGATTTCCTTACCCGCCGGAGGACGTCGTCGTCGCAGCGCCGCAACAGCGCCATCAGCGTCGAACTTGACTCCAGAAGATCGTCGCAGATTTACGAGGTAAGCCCCAACCTCATGCACAGGCTTCGCAGCTCAGCCGTCAAGGATTTCGTGGACGCCTATGACTACTATATGAAGTACGAGCCGGGACGGATGATGACGTCGTATTGGGGGGATACTGGGAGATCGGAAGAGTCGGACGAGCGTCCACGTCAAAGACCAGCAAACTCTTTCATGGAGAGACCTGTTGGGGGAGAAAAGGTACAGATTATATTATAGGCCTTAACTACGGCATGCCTGCGGAAGTGCGAGTCTCCTTGTGCCCGTTGCACGATCATCGTATGAAGTGAGGGAGCGGCTTTGTCAGGGTATTGGTCGTAGTGGATGAAGCGGGTAGTAAGCGGTTGCGAGAAGGGTACGCGCGGTTTTTGCGTCACGTCCTATCCCACTGCATGATGGGAAGAGATCATGTCCATGGTGAGCATGCACTTTGTAACGACCTGCATGAAGAGAGACACTACTCGACGCTTGTAACGCGAACAACATCTAGCTCTTATCATGAACCTTGTTTTAATCACTGACTTGTGAACTGGCAATAGAATTCTTTTGATGTGCATGCTGTTCGTGAGCTGGGTTTGTCTGGGATGAAGGAAGATTTCCAAGAGTTTCGTCGCACTACTCAAGGCGGGACTTTGTAGTCATCAAGAAGGTGTTTGCCTGTACAATGACAGTAGGTTATGTACCATTGGCTTGTACTGTATTAAAGCTGACAGTGGACGAAGGTCAAACCTGACATCACATACCAAGCTCTTTTGGTGATGACCATGTACCAATCCTTTCAATCAATCCACACTGAGTGTACGCAAGCATGCCCCTTTCACGAAATCATTTCCAGACACAGTGGATTTTTGAGGAAACTGTGTTGTGTTCATCAATGTTATTCCATAGCCGACAAATAAATTGAAATAAATTGAGTTCTTGACACTTTTGGACAAGTAGGTTGACACGAAAAGTATACTTCAGAATTCAATTTTATAGTGTCACGTATGGTGTCCGCTCTATATGTTCTTGCCATGTATATCCTGCATGTGTCATTATGTATAATCAAATTGCATTTGATAGTATTATGTACATTCATTTACTCAGCTACAATTTGCTTTACCATCTCGATCTGTTTGTAACTGTAGTATGAGCTTTTGCTAACCATTTGCGTGCTTTGATTGACGATTGACATGAAGTGTTCAAAGTCCCTGTGGCAGGGAAAGGGTTAAAATCCCAATGTGGCCAGTTGCGGATATCTTTAGTTTCTTGCTAAGAGCGAACGATGATTCCAAACGGGCTCCAATTATAGCAGTGCGAAAATAATGGGTCAAGTGTTCGGCAGTCAGCGAAATCAAACAAGGAAAATAATTAGAACCATATGACCAGTGTATATACCAAATTTGATGAAGTAATTAAAAGCAAAGAAACCCCCCCCCCCCCCAAAAAAAAAAAACAACAACAACAACAACAACAACAACAACAACAAACAAACAAACAAACAAAACAAAAGAAAACAAAAAACTAAAGCGATCCATTAAGAATACAAAGAGCCATGATGTAGCACTTTCTACACTTTTGTTGATCGCGAATAGATTTGATATCGTAGAATACTCTGAAATCATGTAGCAAATTGATTGCCATTTTCTTCTTTCCGTAGAAGACTACTGGAACAGTAATAACCCTTATCGAGTACAAGTGCGATATAGAGAGCCAGTTTTATACTCTCCATAACAAACAGTTTCATTTACAAATCACCTTTGATTTTATTTTCAGTGCTTCTTGTCATTAAACTTAGCTGACAGGGCATCGTTACTAGCATGAGCATGTTTCACTACTGGACGCATTAAGACTGTTTGAAGTATGTTTTATTGATGTTGTGGCGATAAGTTGGCATGTGAGGTAATTCTATCTACATGTGATTATTGTTTCTTTTTCAAAAAATAAACTCCTTTGTAATGATATCCGGCAATACAATCATGTGATGTTCATCTTGCTTTTGTGAACGTTCAAATGTTGTCTTGTAGCCAGTGGAGTGTATTGATCTGTGATGGATGTTTGTCCGGTGTGATGTCCTATTGTGGTCTGGTCATCATCTGTCCTTTAAAGGGATTAGATTGCTTTCTTTTCATAACGTCTATTTTGGATGTATCAGAATTTACATAATGATTATCTATCACTAGTTTTTGTATACATAATAATATCAACAAATTCTTACAAAGTTTCTTGAGAGATTTAGTCACGTTCAGACAGCGTGACCACGTTGGTAACTCGTGTCTTTCAATTTCATATGAAAATTACTTCGTCGTGCTAATGCTGTTGTTTTTATTCTATATGTTGTTGTTTTTCCTCGTTTTTCTGACTGTGTCTGATCCTGAAGGGCGGGAAATCGCCGCTTCACATTGCCGCCGAAAACGGACGGATTCCCGCCCTGGAGTATCTGATCAAAGTCAAATGTAACAAGTTCGCTCGCACCGCGGTAAGTAGCCCATAGGTCCTATCGGTTACAGTTCGTTATTCCGAAGGTTCGTTATTCCAAAGGTTCTTTACTCCGAAGGTTCATTATTTCGAAGATTCGTTGTTCCGAAGGTTCGTTAATCCGAAAATGTGATAAGGTTTGTTATTCCGAAGGTTCATTAATCCGAAAATGAAATAGGGTTCGTTATTCCGAAGGTTCTTTAATCCGAAAATGAAACAAAGCTCGTTATTCCGAAGGTTCGTTACGGACCCTATTTCATTTCGGATCAACGAACCTTCGGATTAACGAACCTCCGGAATAGAGAACCCTATTTCATTTTAGGATAAACGAGCCTTTGGAATAACGAACCCTATTTCATTTTCGGATTAACGAACCTTCGGAATAACGCCACAAATGTCCGGATTAACGAACCCTTTTTCATTTTCGGATTAACGAACCGTCGGAATAACGAATCTTCGGAATAACGAACCTTAAGGAATAACGAACAGCACCCGGTCCTATCGAACTGCTGAAGATAAAAACTGTGCTGTTGAGAATGTGGTGTATAGGTGCTATCCAAGTTTACCCAAACCTTTTGGAAGATAGCTATTATAACAGAAAGAGTCAAAGTTTCGTTGAAACTATGAATTTAAGCTTTCGGTGTTTGCATGTTTGTTTTTTTTTATGGTTTAATCGAGAAAATTCTAAGAGGAAGAAGAGAAGATTGTGCCTGTTTGTGGGAGCCTTTTCGAATCTCAGTTGGTATGGCCATCGACCATCGGAGGTTTGTGGAAGAAGTGCAGGGACGATGATCAATTATTTGTCGGGCTAAAGCTTCCTTTACGGCTTTGCTGGTCACTGCCCTACTGAGACACTGATTGACCAACTAGTCTCGCCAAAAGAGACAAGGGAAGAGAAATCCATTTGACTTACATCACAAAACAAACTCACCCTTCCCACCCTCACAACGAAAGCAGAGACACAGACAAAGATACACAAACACACTTGCCATCATACAAAAAAAAAGAAAAACAAAAAACGAGTTCTACACAGTGTGAACGAATAATTATACGCCTACTTGATAGGTGATAATTCAAAGGACCTAATTTATATTATGTAAGTGTATACAAAATGTTTTCATTGTGATCTCATCTCTAACCAAGTGTATGAAGCAGACAAGGCTCTTTACCCACATTCTTCTTTTCCCCGTTTGTCTGCCAGGACGGTTCCACTGCACTCCACCTAGCCGCAGCCAGCGGCCACATTCACATGGTTTCTACCCTCCTGAGTTATGAGCTAGAAGTGGACATACGAAACGAGGTGAGTAGATTATAACGCCAAACAACAATCATTATATTTTGTTTCCTGAGCAAACTCCTTTGTAGTGTCCTGAAATTCCTGAAAACAAAATCAGGGAAAATAGCAGTTTTCCTTATTCTGTATGATGTGACAGTATACGTTTCCCTCACGAATCAAAGAAGGAGGATGAAATGTTTCTATAGCATCGTTCATCAACCCGTCAGGAGTATTTCAAGGTTACAACCACGACACGACAACATGACAACCGTTGTGATATTGATTTCAGAAATTACCTCAGGCTAGAAACTTGGATATAAAGAAGAAGAGACCTTTCACTTTTGTGTTCCGAAAGTGCAACCAAGATCAAAATAAAAAGAAATGATCGCACTGACAAGCCGATCATCCAAAACAAAGTAATACCACCTGTACCTGGATGATAGGTCTACAGCATGGCAGTTGAGACAAATTGGTCATTCTTGTAATCTCAAATGTTGTTGTTTGTTTATTTTTGCGTGTTTGTATGTGCGTGCATGTGTGTGTGTGTGTGTGTGTACTCGTGTTTCAATAGATCTCTCTGTAAATATCTGTAGTGTCTTCATCTCTCAAAGTAATTATTTCCAAGACAGATCATTATTAACAACAATTGCCCAATCTAATTCTTTGCTAATGAAGAAAATTGATGCTTCGGTCATAATCATCGCAAAATTCGCTTCAACGTAATTGCCAGTCTTACTGGTTGGATTCTTTTATGTTTCTTGTATGTTTCATTCTGTTCTTAGCTAACATCAAATGCATAACAATTCTGCTCTCCTTCAGTTGTTCGTAATTGATCATAGATATCTTCGATTTCTCTATATTTTCAACCTCAAAACTAGTCGGGAAAGACGCCTTTTCTGATGGCAGCAGAAAACGGACACGCCAACGTAGCTGAGCTGCTGCTCTCCTTTAAGGCAGATGGCAACGTCCGAGCAAACGTAAGGACACTGTATACAATACTGACTGGCATGGGAGGGAACATTATTTGATTCACCTGAGAATTTTGAGTGTTACAAGATCCTACAGGAGGGAGGATATAAGATTAAAGGTCCCGACACAAAGCCGAAGTTGCGTTCTGAAAACCAGAGGTTAGAACTTAACTGTAATCATTCCCCACAACATCATTCAACATCTGTTATGTTCTATGGGTTGGTCATATAGTACTTCAAGAGTAACGCAAACTTAAATTTCCCATGATAGACATACTTGTAGTATCACTACAAGCTCAGGGTAGCCAGATCAAAGGTTATGATAATTATGCTCACATGCAGTGTTTACTACACGTAATACCAGTTTGCGCCTCATGCGCACAGTGCGTCGTTAAAATCGGGTCCACGTCACCAGCTCGACACTACAGTCCACGAGCTACACTTAAAGTTAACAAGGCCCACGAGCTCGACATCATCTAAAGTGGGCCCACGAGCTATACGGTCCACGAGCTATACGGTCCACGAGCTAAACACTAGGCAAATAAGGCCCACATAGTTTGACACTACGCAAAAAAGGCCCACGAGCTCGACATTACTTCACAGGGCTTATAGGCTTAATGCATAATTGGATTAGCGGCGACATATAGTTGATAATAATAGTATTAATGATGATATCAATGATGATAATAATGACGGTTACTTATTGCTTTTTTTCCCTTCTTTTTACAGCAAACTGATTTAAGCGCTGTTAGAGCCAAAACACTGAACATACATCTTAATTGGGATTGATTAAAACATTAATCTTAAATGGGAGCAGGTTGGCTTAGGTATTCTGAGGTGATCTATCTACACAATGAAAGCTGTTCCCTTGCTCTGATTTTCGTTTATTTATTTATTTTTTTTAATGTACGAAACGTCTCATTATTACATAAATATTTTTCATTGTCTTCGTTTGCCCATCGTTCGTTCAGGAGAAAGCGGTGAGTATATTTATCCCCTTAGAATATGGAAATTGTATTTGGGTGTTGTCAGGTTTGGTTGCGGTGATTAACGAACTGATTTTTTTTATCTTCCTCACCTTGGGCATTGAAATACAACAAATCTACAATGTTTTGACCACATGATACCAACTTTTCCTGATTAGATTAAAGCAATTAATAAGGTAGTATGCACAATCTAAATTTATGAAAGCCATTTTTCGTTTTTTTTTTTTTTTTTTTTTTTTTTTTGGGGGGGGGGGGTTAAATTAGGTCTTTTATGCAAATCATCCTGTTCCTGTGTAGAATTTATATCGTGACTTGATATCCAGTTTACATTGATGCATCACTAACATTCCGTGTCGGGCAAACCTCAAGGAAGCCTTTTGACTATAAGGAACTACCCCTGTTGTAAAAGTGTGCATAAAAGTAGCATAAGATGTCGACGGCACTGTAATATCGCCCAGTGAGAGATGTGAGAATAATTTTGATTGTTTCAACATCCTTGTACTAATTTAGAATTCAGAATTTTGTTCAAATTAATGCTTTTGTTTATTTTCATTTTATTTTTATGATATTGCACCACTCATTCCTGAAACACCAGCTTTGTAAAGCACATTGTTATGTGTGTGGTTTGTCTGTACAATGGCACAATTCGTCTACAGAAATTATCTGATACGACATGATTATTTTTTTTTCCAGAAGCAAAGCTTCAAAGCTTCGCTTTGCTTGCTATTTTTTAGACAGTGTTTGCTGGGGAAGTACAGGCTCTCGTGATACTCTATACTTTGTTGTCCCTTCATCTGCTTTTTATCGTAGCATCCACAGCCTTTAAGTGCTTTGTCGTTGTATTTGTAGGGTATATACACACGCTTGCGTGAGGTTGTTCCTTTTCAGGGGGAAGGGATATTTAACCTTATCAACGCCTATGTACTAGTACCTCTGCATAAGTATTAACGTACAGAAAAGCTGCATCTTGTATTATAGCGCAGAGAGTTGCTTGTGGGTTTTTGTCCGTGATATTTAAATTTTACTGCCAGTGCGAATATTATGCTTAAAGCGTTGCTTTTTAAAAGCCGTATGGTACCCTTTAGAATGCGAAAATAATCTGCTTTTACTCTTGAACTGCGCAATGAAATGCCACCGCGCTGTTGCTTGTTGATTCTTCTTTTATCCCCTAAGATGGCGGTGGAATACTAAAGGTTATCAATATTTTGCATCTGACGCTATTAAGACTACGGATTACTTCCGGTCTATAATTATGATCTAGTCTTTAGTTACTCAAAATTCCACTGTTTTGCTTTGCGTGTCTTCCTGCCAAGCGTCGATGTCCACTCTGTCAGTGAACATGGTCGACAATATAAGAGGAAGAAGGTTTACATCAAAACAGTGACGGCACCTCGCGTTCGCCCTTTGCTATCAATTCTGCTATGTACAGGTCATTACATACGCCCTCTATTGACAACTGTCATAGCACCAAAAAAATCACCATGTCCGCGGCGTTAATATCTTTCTCTGTCCATACTGACAAAGAAAATGATAAACCTAGAAAACAGGCTACAATTGTGATTTTCTATCCCATTTATCTGTGCATGATTGCCATTCAATCTAATTTGCTGGACTAAGAAGCTAGATTTCTGCGTAAAGGCAAAAATCAACGATTTTTTTTTGCTAGATTTCGGGCATATTCCACCGAAGGCTGTATAAGACTGGCAAAAAAGAAGTTCTCCTATAAGAGAGGATTAGATCCTCACTCGTATTGTAGTAGCTTTGTTTGAAGGGTACCCCGAAACAAATTAAAACACAAAAGAAAAAAAGACCTAGAAAGTTTCTAGATTACAGCCAATTCGAATTTCTCTTGACAAGAGTTCGAAAACAGAAGACACAATAAAACCCTGCTGGCAAGTACCTTTCACTAATATCATTATTTTTTTCTCGCGTGTCCAGCTAAATAGAGAACAAATACATTACATGCAGAGAACAAAGGGATTATTTACGTTCGCACGCGTCGCGATTACGACATGGATCCGATCAATCGATCAAATCAATCAATTTACATATTTTCACACAGAACACATATCAAGTGAATGAGTCAGGCCAGGTGCATCGCATCGGGTTTTTGTTCCTTTTTCCCCCAGTGTACATATTCACGGATCAATTTTCATGAAGATTGAGAATTGATCGACGTGAGAGATTTGCAGTACAGAGGCGACGCATGGTTTGCGGGTTACTACTACATGCATATTCGGCATAAATTGTCTTTAAGGTGCACTTTTAGGTATGGTTTCCTTAGCATTCAGGACGAAAAAAGAAATGTGTTGAAATTGCTAAATACAAGAACACAGGTGAATAAAATTTGACTAAAATTCTGTTATCGTAGCGAGTCAGTTGTCAACGTGTCCCAATATGGCTGCTCGTGCCAGTCGTTTCATCTTTCTGTCTGTCTCAAAATGCCGCGTGTGGTTTACTCGGCATCGCTGTCCAAATTGATCCGTGATACATGCAGACTAAAATGTGCCGTTCTAGAGGGAATAGTCTTCTATCTCAGTACGGAAGTCCTCCCTAAAATCCCCTCCCACATCCCCTACCCCCTTCATCCCCATCCCAACACACTCCCTTACCCCGTCCTTCCTGCGCCTACGCGCAAGGAACAACTCTCGAAAGACACACACACACACACAAAAGGGGGGAGGGATAGCGACGCTGGTAAGAAAAGCTATATGACAGTGGCCACAAAATGTGACCGTTTAAAATGGATCGGGATAGCAGAAGCTGGACGCATCAGAACATGTGCCGGTCTGTCCAATAACCATAAGCCCCAACTATCGCGCATAATGCGCGGGCAGATATTTGAGCCGCGTGGTTTTATCACTCATTTTGACTGGTGAGAAGGTTATTCCTTTCAGGTAAACTGGGTCGCATCGCTATTTCGCCCGTAGACTGATGTGCAGGTGGAGAGGGGGGCAAATTCGGGCGGCACCGCTTTTGAATACGTGAACAAATTGGCGAAGATATTATGGCAATATCCGGGGAGCCAATTGGAGATGTATGTTTGAGCGCGGTCTGAGGAATCAATTTGTGCGATGTTTTCCCAAGCTGCTCCATTACACACATCGGGTAAAGAAAAATGGCAGTCCCTTAGCCACATTCCGCATCCCACCATATCTGGTCTAATGATCTACGCCTTTCGGTCCACTATCAGCGAACTGCCGATGGCACTGCGCGAGAGAGCAGGTTTTACACAACATCGAGGAGATTTTGTTCACTTAGCGTGGATTGAAGATAAACTGCCTGAAGGACGTGATATCCTGAGGCTATTATTCCAACAGTCAACGGCTGAAAAAGACCATTTTGGTCCTTTCTTTATGACTATACACAAAATGATACACACAATACATATCAAAAAGTACGCCCTCGTGCACGCACTAGAGCACACCCACCCACATGTAAGTACTTACATTTTATACACATCATTCTCTAACATCCGAAATGCCAATTAGCTTAGATTCCAATAAACCACAACAATGACACCTATACGACAACAATGATTTTCGCAGCTTTGCAATAATATCACATATATAATTATGCAGTGTTAATCTAACCAACATTTACGGAATGTCATATCTTTTTTTTTTCTTCTCAAGGAAAAGCTACTATTAATCATTATGATGCATTCGAGACTTTGTACATTGGTATGCCCCCCTGTTCGATAATTACTGCCGTATGAAAGAAAACAGCACATGCACTTTAAATAAAGGGGTTTAAAGTCGCGTCATCTAGGCACAGGGGCACGAGGAGTGCCTTCCACCCCTCCCACCCCCACCCCCGTAGATGATATTACCCCGCGCATGATTTGCAATATTGATAATAAAAAGAATCCTGCATGAGGATGAACCAAACCCGCAGATGCGCCATCATGATATTATCCTACACGTCTGCACATCACTGATTGACTTGGCACGCACCTATATCACCAAAGAATGCTTGGTTATCAGTTGCACACCTAAGTATAACTATTACTCTTCATTATGTTCTCTCACAAGCACACTGCACATCAATTCTGGCTCTGTGTGATTGT